>NC_142881.1:32567500-33934583 GCF_051225735.1 Oryctolagus cuniculus | reverse complement strand
GCTTGGGAGACCCCTGGCTCCTGGCTTCGGATCAGCTCAGCTCTGGCTGTTGCGGTCATTTGAGGAGTCAATCAGCAGTTGGAAGACCTCTCTCTCTGGCTCTACTTCTCTCTGTACTCTTTCAAATAAATAAATGAATTCTTTTTTTAGAAAAAAAGTTTTTGTCCTCATCTCTGCCATTGCTATGAATCATGTTTTATCTTGAGCATATAACTTGTGAGAACAATTAATGGGGAAGAAAGAATTAAAAAAAAAACTCACCAAGAAAAGTGTGAGCCAGTAATACTAAAGGATTTATAAGTTATGAAAAAATAGCCCCGTTCTCGAGGAGTTTACAAAATAAACATGCTTGTCACACAGCATTAATAAAAATACATAGGCAGACTGACTACATAAATACTCATTAAGTTTGCATTTAGATACATGGATCTAAGTGTGTACGTGTCCAAATCACTAGCCCTCAATTACAAAAGTAAAAAGGGTAAAATACCATTTGGGTTTTATAACTGCTATTGGTGGTCAAGGCACCCAGTTCTTACCTTGGCTTCCATGCCGCCCATTCCCACTCTGGACTTTGTTCCAAAGGTCACAGACTGCTGATCTCCAGGATAAAATATATCAATGAGCTTTGCATCATCTGACCCCGGAGGGCTGTCAAAGAGGCCTAAATAGTAGACAAGAGTCAGTCATACAGCTTGATGGAAATGAATGCCCTCCAAGGAAGGTCTTCCCCAGCAGCTGCTAACCACGCTGTGCCCTGTTCATCTGAGTGAATCCTGCTATACCACCACCTGATCTCACTGGAGAAGACAGCAAGGGATATGTGGAGTTGACTCGTACTCACAACCAGCTTCAGGGGCACTCACTTCACATACTTCCACAGCCTGGCTTAAAAAATGAGCATTCCCAGCCGGTGCTGCAGCTCACTAGGCTAATCCTCTGCCTGCGGTACCGGTACCCCAGGTTCTAGTCCCGGTTGGGGTGCCGGATTCTGTCCTGGTTATTCCTCTTCCAGTCCAGCTCTCTGCTGTGGCCTGGAAGGCAGTGGAGGATGGCCCAAGTGCTTGGGCCCCTGCACCCGTATGGGAGACCAGGAAGAAGCACTTGGCTCCTGGCTTTGGATGGGTACATCGCACCGGCTGTGGCTGCCATTTGGGGGGTGAACCAACACAAAGAAGACCTTTCTCTCTGTCTCTCTCTCTAACTCTGCCTGTCAAAAAAAAAAAAAAAAAAAAAAAAACGTCAGACCATGGCCTATCCTTGCCACAAATGGGTGAGCCCTGCCCAGAGACTATTGCAGGCTGTCTTCACCTCTGCCATTGCTACTTACGAAGCTGCGCCTCAAGGCCAGAACTGAAACACAAACGTGGCTATGGCAGAAACAGTGCAGCAGCCATGTATTATTTATTTACTGGGACTTGGTGCAGTGTGAAACAGGTATTTATTAACTCTCACTGCACCTCTGAAACAGGCACTAATTCATACTCCCTGTTTTATGAGTGAGCGGCTGGGAAGCGTAGGCTGAATCAGCAGGGGAGCTGACTCGGGGCCATCAGTCTGGATTTATCACCGCAAAGCCCCTGTGCCTTTTGTAACTGAGCAGGACTGAATGACATGAAGCAGCTACATGAAACGTTCTACGCATACAACCCAAGAGGAAAAGTCCTCCCCACCTCACTATGAACAAGAGTGAGCACGAGCCTTCGAAGGGAAAAGAGGGCAGTGAGGGGGATGACTGAAAACGTGGAGTCAAATCAAGACATAGGGGAGACAGACAGGGAGGTACTGCCCGTGGCCGGGGCCTGGCTGAAGGACAGCTGGGGCGGTGACGTTTTTGAATTGGAGTGACTGCTTTCCTGGTGTAGTGATGTATCTCCCTGCCATTGTTCCCAATCTCTATGACAATCGTGTGACACACATAACCTTCCTGGGGAGGCAGGAAGTCAGTGTGCAGTATAGAGAACAGCAGAGCAAACCCCGGGCAGCAATCAGCGGGAGGGGAGAATAACCTCTCTCTGTCACACACTACCTCACTTGTGAGCCAGAGGGCAGGGCTGGGTTCTTCCCCGGGAAACAGTGCTGGCGATGGCAGCTCAGAGAGGCTGATTCAGAGGCTGCTTTGGTTTCACACAGCCAATCCTTCCCTAGAGACGTTCAGGGGTTCTCAGCATTCCGGGGTTCTGCCCATTCCTCTTTTCCCCTTACAGCAGCATCTCAACCCAACCAGGAGCGCATTTAAAATTCTCACACTGTTCTAAAAGTCAACATTTAATAGATAACTACCTGAGCCTATCAGCAGTAGCAGAACAAACCTGGCAATGACCAATGCTGATGTCTGAAGCTGCACATAAATGGCATACTGGAGTCTAGTTCACATTGCGTTTGATATTGACCTTGCCAACTCAGAGCCTTCACCTTGCCAGGCGGTACTGAGGGGAAGGGGGGTTGTCATTTCTCACCTGAACAGTGGTAGACTAGAAACTGTTCTCTGGCAAGTACTTACTAGGAGACTTTGGATGGTATCCCATGTAACCGATCTGGCCTTAACGGAACATCACTTCATCTGTATACTGGGCTCACCAACTTACTGTGTGGGACAGCTTCACAGATTGAATACATGGACAGGGGGCCGATGCTGTGGTGTAGTGGGTAAGGCCACCATGTAGCGGGTAAGGCCGCTGCCAGCAGTGCCTGCATTCCATACGGGCACCGGTTCAAGTCCCGGCTGCTCCACTTCCGATCCAGCTCTCTGCTATGGCCTGGGATAACAGCAGAAGATGGCCCAGTTCTTAGGCCCCTGCACTGGCGTGGGAGACCCAGAGGAAGCTCTGGCTCCTGGCTTCAGATTGGTGCAGCTCTGGCCGTTGCGGCCAACTGGGGAGTGAACCAGTGGATGGAAGACCTCTCTGTCTCTCTCTTTCTCTCTCTCTGCCTTTCCTTCTCTCTTTGAATAACTCTTTCAAATAAATAAATAAATAAATCTTAAAAAAAATACATGGACACTTATCAAACACCTAACACATTATCTGCACACAAAAATTCAGTAAAAACCTGCTGATTAACCAAAATGCCTTCTTCAAAGTGGTTCATATTTACCCCCCTTTTAGCTATTCTGATGCTGAGACTCCAGAGGACAGTGGACAAACACAGTACCACAGATGTCTTCTGGGTAAAGACACCGACATGGAGGCTCGATATCTCTGCACTTCACATGGGCAGAAGACTTGATTTATCAGTATTTGTCCTCGGCTCCAGTAGGCAGCCTTTGCCCTTCACACTGCTTGAGTGCAAAATGGAGAACAAGTCTTGCCTCAGTAACCTGCCTTGGGTGTGGGCCGTGAATGGGGCAGGGTTTTTCTGACCTCCTAGAAATGTACAATGGGACGTTTGGGATGCTGGAAGCTTGGGTTTTTAGGGACGCGGCTACTATACACTGTATGGGCCAAAGTGAAGTGGGAACAGCATGAATGGGAAGAGCGTACAGGGAGTCAAACTGGCACCTGAGGGAAGGCGGAGCAGCAGGGAGCACAGTCACACACGAAGGTGCCTCAAAGCATTTCTGCCCAGGCACTTGGTGTGGTGGCTAAGACACAGCTCAAGGGGCCGGCGCTGTGACATACCAGGTAAAGCCACCACCTGCAGTGCCAGCTCCCATCTGGGCGCCAGTTCGAGTCTTGGCAGCTCCATTTCTGATCCAGCTCTCTCCTATGGCCTGGGAAAGCAGTGGAAGATGGCCCAAATACTTGGGCCCCTGCACCCGCTTGGGAGACCCAGAGGAAGCTCCTGGTTCCTGGCTTTGGATTGGCTCAGCTCTGGCCATTGCAGTCATTTGGGGAGCGAACCAGCGGATGAAACTCTCTCTGCCTCTACCTCTCTGTAACTCTGCCTTTCAAATAAAATAAATCTTAAAAAAAAAAGAAAGAAAGAAAAAAAAAGAAGATGCAGCTCAAGATACCCAGGTCCCATATCAGAGGCCCTGGGTTCGAGTCCCGGCTCCACTTTGCATTCTAGCTTCCTGTTAATGTGCACACTGAGAGGCAGCTGGTGATGGGTCAAGCACTTGGGTCGCGGGGACCTATGAATCTGCACTGAGTTCCTGGCTCCTGGTCTCAGCCTGCCCCAGCCCTGGCTGTTGGTGAACATTTGAGGAGTGAACTAAGTAAATGGAAGATCTCTGCTTCTCTTTTACTGCTTTTCAAAATAGGGAAAAAAAAAAAAGTTCATGCAAAATGGAATTAAGAGGTAAGTCTATTTTGAGGCAAAAACTTTAAAAATTTTTAAATTTATTTTCATTTTATTTGAAAGGCAAAGAGAAATCTTTCATCTGCTGGTTCACTACCCAAATGCCTAGAACAACTAGGGCAGGGCCAGGCTGAAGCCAGGATCTTGGAACTCCACCCAGGTCTCCTTTGTGGATGACAGGGACCTAACTACTTGAGCCATCATCTGCTGCCTCCCAGGGTGAGCACTGAAAGGAAACTGGATTGGAAGCAGAGTGGCTAGGACTTGAACCAGGCACTCAAAATGGGATGCAGGCATTCCCAGTGGCAACTTAACCCATTGTGCCAAATGTTCACAAAAATTTCTCAGTCTCTCCCTCTCTCTGTCTGTAACTCTCTCTCTCAAATAAATAAGATCTTAACTGGGTCCCACACTGTGATATAGTGGGTAATGCCAGCATCCTATATGGGCACTGGTTTGAGTCCTGGCTGCTCTGTTTTCAATCCAGCTCCCTTCTAATGTGCCTGGGAAAGATGGCCCAAGTGCCTGAGCCCCTACCACCCATGTGAGAGATCTGGAGGAAGCTCCTGGCTCCTGCTGCAGAGCGACCAGGCTCCGGCCATTGCAGCCATCTGGGAAGTAAAACAATGGATGGAAGATCCCTTCTCTGTCTCGCTTTCTTTAACTCTGCCTTTCAAAGAAATAAATCTTAAAAACAAAAACAAAAACTGAAAGTAATCAAAAGATATTCCCTTAGGCTGGCTAAAAAGGCAGATAGCAACAAGGAAGTGTGATGGTGCTGACACTGTGGCATAGTGGGTAAAGCTGCCATCTGCAACGCCAGCATCCCACATGGGTGCCAGTTTGAGTCCTGGCTGCTCCACTTCTGATCCAGCTCTCTGCTATGGCCTGGGAAAGTAGTGGAAGATGGCCCAAGTCCTTGGGCCCCTGAACTTGTGTGGGAGATCCAGGAGAAGTTCCTGGCTCCTGGCTTTGGATTGGCTCAGCTCTGGCCATTGTGGCCATCTAGGGAATGGACCAATGGATGGAAGACCTCTCACTACCTCTGCCTCTGCCTCTCTGTAACTCTGTCTTTCACATAAATAAATAAATCTTAAAAAACAAAACAAAACAAAACAAAAAAACGGGCCGGCGCCGCGGCTCAATAGGCTAATCCTCCACCTAGCGGCGCCGGCACACAGGGTTCTAGTCCCAGTCGGGGTGCCGGATTCTGTCCCGTTTGCCCCTCTTCCGGGCCAGCTCTCTGCTGTGGCCCGGGAAGGCAGTGGAGGATGGCCCAAGTACTTGGGCCCTGCACCCCATGGGAGACCAGGAGAAGCACCTGGCTCCTGCCTTCGGATCAGCGCGGTGTGCCGGCCACAGCGCGCCAGCCGTGGCAGCCATTGGAGGGTGAACCAACGGCAAAAGGAAGACCTTTCTCTCTGTCTCTCTCTCTCTCACTGTCCACTCTGCCTGTCAAACACACACACACACAACAACAACAACAACAACAACAAAACAAAAAAACGAACAACCAAGTAAGTGTTGACAAGGACATGGACGCATCAGAACCCTCATCCACTGCTGGTGGAATGTTCAACGGTGCAGCTGCTTTGGAAAACACACTAGCAGTTCTTCAAAAGGTTTTTAAATGTAGTTGCCATGTGACCTAGCAATTCTACTCTTAGGTGAATTAAAAAATATACCTACACAAACTTGTACACGAATGTTCACAGCAACATAACTCATAAGAGCCCAAATGTCCATCAACTGATGAGCAGACAAACAAAAAATGTCCACAAAGTAGAATATTTGGCAATAAAAAATGAAGTATTGACATATGCAATAATGTGCTATAAAAATATTATGCTGTAAATTGGAGAAGTCAGTCAGGAAGGACCACATAAATGTCCACAATGGGTAAAACCATAGGGAGAGGAAGCAGACTGGATTGCCTATGGCTAGGGAGTTTGGGTAGAAGGGTGGTGTGACTGCTAGTGAGCATGGTGTTTCTTGTCAGGATGATAAAGATGTCCTACAACTGATAATGGTGATGGCCATACAACTGTGTGAAGATATTAAAAACCACTGAATTGTAAACCTTAAATAGGTGAATTGTATAGTATGTGAGTTATATCTCAAAAAGACAAAACAAAACTCAAAGCACCTGGAAATAACATTTCAGCATTTGAATTTCATCTCCCACACTCACCCACCCTCTTTGAGTCATAAAAACCCTTTGTCAGAACATATGGCTCAGAAAATAATGGCCCACAGTGAAAAAAAAAAGATCAGAAGGACTCAGACAAAGAGGGAAACTCATGTGCTCACATGTAGATAAAAGGAAAAGGCATTACTTTGTACCTTCTACATCTGAAAGAACAATCAAGAGGTCAGTTTTCATTTCCACGGCCAGACGCGCAGCCAGGCTATCATTATCTTTAACACTAATAACCTAGAATGCAAGTAAAAAGCCCTGAGTGAGTGAGCTATGCAGTCCAAACAGAAAGTCTCAGAAGCACTCAGCAAGGCTCCAGCAGGTAAAACCAATGGCCCCGAACATGTGGATGACAGCTCTTCCCCAAGACCCCTTCTGTCTGCAAAACACAAGGCCCACTGGCAACCCCTTTACCAAACATGCAGCTTGCTACCACTGAAACATGTAAGCCATGCTCGTAGCTCCATCTTCAGTCAGGACGGCGCCTCACCCCGTCGCATGACACTCCCCACTTTCAGAAGAGCTTATGCAGCCACTGCCCTACATGCCAGCTTCTCTCCCCATTTCTCCATCGTGCTTACGCCAAACCAGCGGTGTTAGTACATGCAGCATAGCGTGGTGTTAGTGCCTCCAGCATGCTCAAACCCTTAGGGATACTTCACCCACATTTACCCCCTGGAGATCGCTGTTGGGCTCAGCCGGGGGGACAACAGCGTCGTTTGTGTTGACAATGGGGACGATGTTCATTCGGAGGAGCTCGTGAAGAGTCCCATTGAGGTTCCGGCGCTTCTGCTCATCGTGGAAATCCAAATTGGTCACCAAAATCTAAAAAGAACGAATAGGTTGAAAATGCAGGAGGGAGGAACAGGATGAACTTCCGAGGAACGGGATACAAAGATGCTAAAGGGAGGAGAGTTCAACTTTAGGCTTCCGGGATTCCACACAGATTGGAATGAGACACACATCTTTGGATGGTTATTCAATCCTTTTAGAAATAAAAAAGGCTAAAATCACCTGGAAAGTTCTTTAAAGATGCTCAACACTCCTTGCAAAAGCCTTTAATCCTCAGAGAGCTACCAAATCTCATCTATTTACAAAATTTAAGAAAATTAATGTGGGAGGCCGGCGCCGCAGCTCAATAGGCTAATCCTCTACCTAGCGGCGCCAGCACACCGGGTTCTAGTCCTGGTCGGGGCGCCAGATTCTGTCCCGGTTGCCCCTCTTCCAGGCCAGCTCTCTGCTGTGGCCCGGGAAGGCAGTGGAGGATGGCCCAAGTCTTTGGGCCCTGCACCCCATGGGAGACCAGGAGAAGCACCTGGCTCCTGCCTTTGGATCAGCGTGGTAAGCCGGCCACAGCGCGCCAGCCGTGGCAGCCATTGGAGGGTTAACCAACGACAAAGGAAGACCTTTCTCTCTGTCTCTCTCTCTCACTGTCCACTCTGCCTGTCAAAAAAAAAAAAAAAAAAAAAAAAAAGAAAAGAAAGAAAGAAAGAAAAAAAGAAAGAAAGAAAGAAAATTAATGTGGGGCCAGCACTGTGGTTCAGTGGATTAAAGCTGCAGCCTGTATCACTGTATCACTGGCATCCCCAGTCCCAGCTGCTCTACTTCCAATCCACCTCCCTGCTAATGTGCCTGGGAAATCAATGGAACAATGTAGGATGGCCGAAGTGCTTGGGCCTATGCACTGATGTGGGAGAACCAGAAGAAGCTCCTGGCTTTGGCCTGGCCCAGTCCTGGCTATTGTGGCCATTTGAGGAGTGAAATAGCAGATGAAATAGCTCTTCTCTTCTTTCTCCTCCCCCCTCCCTCTTTCTCTCCTCTCCTCCCTCTCTTTCTCTCCTTCTGTCTCTCCTTCTCTAACTCTGCCTTTCAAATAAATAAATCTAAAAAGAAAATCAATGCATCTAACTTTAGAAGATATTAAAGAGAATTAGTGACTATTCATTAATTATCAAAATATCTCTATATTTGAGCACTATTTGAGGTTGGGCCATAGTAGGCAATTAACTGGTGAGTGAGTGAATGGATGGCTTACCCTTCTTGGAAATCTGCATTAGGAAAAACAGAATAGGATTATGCTATCACTGTTTTGGGTCTGAAGCAGATCACTGCTGGAATTAACAAATATCGTGTCTTGACCATCAGGGATTAGGCTGCCAGGTCCATGGAGGTTTTGTTCACAAGTTGAAAGGAGACTGGATATCACTTAGGTCAAAGAGGGCATCAGCATCAGGAGTTCCAGGGTGGAGCAGGGAGCTGGTAAGCCGCTCGGCTTTCCTGCTTGAATCAGTGTTGGACAATGTTTAGCAGAACAGAAAGATACTTGGGGAAGATAGCAAGAAACAAAGTGACAGCAAGTCCTGAGGGCCAACAATACCTCACGTAATCCCTGTGAGGTTGAACAATGAGGGTTCTGGTCAGGGCTGAGAAGAACCCAGCAGTAAAGCAGCAGCCCTAATGATGTATGACATGTAGTCGAGGAAGACAGGTGGTGACATGGCTGAGGGAAAGAAGTCACTTGCTCCTGTGACATGACTTTCTTGAGTATGTCTGAAACACCAGGCCCTGGACCAGCTGCTGGAATGGAGACTAAAAATGCCGATGGTATCGGGGAAAATAAGAATATGACCTTCTTTTCTGAAATGTTTAGTTCTGTAGGAAACAGGACTGTTCAAAGTGAATACACAGACCCCAGTCACGCTGGTGAGCGATCACACAATGAACAAATGCAAGGATGCAGCAAGGCGAAAGGCCCAGGGAAAACACCTGTTGCCACAGCAGCTTCCCAAGCAAGGGCTGAGGGTCTGAGTGCAGAGGAAGGGGAGGAGGCCCCAAGAGGGAACATCTGTATTTAGACAAGAGCAACCTGCTGAGATGCAAATTAGTTTCTTTTCTTTGAAGAAAAAGTAAGTTGCTGTACTTTAAGCCTTTAATCTTGGAAACAACTTGTTGGAGAGTTTCAAAAACCACTTATAATGGTCTTCTATACAGAATTACTAATACATAAATAAATAAATAAATAAATAAGGAACTATATTTGAAGTCAAAGGAGCAGCAAAGTAAACACATCTAACCTTTCTGTCTTTAGAAGTATTAGCACAGTGGGGCTGGCACTGTGGCATAGCAGGTAAAGCCGCTGCCTGCAGTGCCGGCATCCCATATGGGTGCCGGTTTGAGTCCTGGCTGCTCCACTTCTGATCCAGCTCTCTGCCATGGCCTGGGAAGGCAGCGGAAGATGGTCCAAGTTCTTAGGCCCCTGCACCAGCATGGGAGACCTGGAGGAAGCTCTTGGCTCCTGGCTTTGGATCAGTGCAGCTCCAGCCGTTGAAGCCAACTGGGTAGTTAACCAGTGGATGGAAGACCTCTCTCTTTGCCTATCTTTTTCTCTCTGTGTAACTCTGACTTTCAAATAAATAAATAATTTTTTAAAAGAAGTATTAGCACTGGTAATAGTCCAAGAGTTACCAGTATGAGGACAAGAGCTAACGCTTACTGAGTGTACTCTGTTCCAGACACTATAGTAAGTGCTTTACATATTATTTTCTCATTGGGCCTCTCCAAAAGCACTTTGAGGCAGGCACTGATATTATCCCCACTTTTCAGAGGAGGAAACTGAGGCAAAAAAATGTTAAAGACTCTCTTCAGATCTCCCAAACAGCAGGTGGTGAAGCTGAGGCTGCATCCTAGCCCTGCTCTCCAGGAACCCTCCTCCCAGGTCCACCCCCTGTAGCGAAGCCCAGCAGCTCACCTGCGCAGCGCAGATGCTGTACTGGGTGAACATGGCCTCATACAAGGCCATCAGCCCACTCTGTCCGGCAGCTGCACAGGCTCGGGCCTCTAAGACTGGAATTGCCTGGAAAACACGAAATTAGACATGGTGTGGTTGGGAATGAGAGAAGACCTGAGAAGCCATCACAGGTGTGGAGAAACAGCACTCACCATCTCCTTCAGCTGGTTCTGCCCTGAGTGCAGGGCCTGCCGCACACTCTGGGACAGGAGGATCTCGTGGCGCAGGCGCTGCTTGCCAAAGGCCACAGCTCCGCTGGTCACCAGCATCATCTCTCGGCCCTGATTCTGCAGCACTGACACCTGCCGTTGAGGAAGGGAAAGGTGTCATAAGTCACCGCACTGACTGTCCTCTCTTCACAAGGGACTCAGGCAGAGTGGACTGCAGTGGATACCAAGTGCTGGTCTGTGAACCAGCAGTGGGCGGGCTCTGGGAGATTCACCCAGGCTGTCTGGCAAACACACAGCTCCCTATATGCTGCCTCCAATGCCTGTTTAATATGTGGCAGACAATTTTATTAAGAAAATTCCTACTAAATGAGTAGCCCGGTTTGGCAACTACAGGACTTGGTGCTATCTACAGGGAATCTATAATGCAGAAGACCTAGATGCTCCAGGAAGTAAAGTCCGGAGGTCTGAAGCTAGGAACTGCAACCTAACTCCGTAGATGGCTTCTCAGACTCCAAGCTTGACCTGGGGAGACGAGGCTGTCTGGGGGCAAGTCTGCCTAGAGGCTGCCTCTGCCTAGAGTAGGAGCTGACCTTGTTCTCCTCTGTCTGCCCAGAACCAGCTTGTGGTCACTTTGTGTCCTACCTTGGAGAGATTCACAAGAAGGAATGAGACTCAAGGTACAACCGAGTCATTATCTCTAACCTATTCCATTCCTCTGGATGCCTGAATCTTGTTTCCTGGTTCAAGAACTCACAATCAGCTGTGACTAATCATAATTTATAACAATAACTTTTTATCATAGAAAATTTCATAGGAAACCAAAGTGGTGAAAATAGTTATTCTAAATTCACACGTGCGCAATATCCAGTATCATCAACTATCTCTCATGGCTAATTTCCTACTTTCCATTAACCCTTCTAACACCTTCCAATGTTTTAATACAAATCCCAGGTCCCACACATATTACTTCAGTTGTACATATTTCACTGATAAATGCTAAAAGACAGAGACTATAGATGTATAAGCGTACCTGAACAAGTTTATGGAAAACAAAATTTAAAAAAGTTTATTTAAATGCAAAGAAAAAAAAAACCTGAAATTCATGCATTTTTGTCTATAATACATCTTCCATGAACTTCTTGAAGATCCCTGATGCACATGGATTTCAAAAGAGTTTTGTATTAAAATACAACTTAACTTTTAATTCTAATTTCCAAAAACTTTTTGAAATCATTATATACCTACAAAACCATTACCTTCAAAAATACTTCAATGAATTCCTTATTATTAAATGGCCAGTTAGTGTTCACAATGCCCCAATCTTTTCCCAGCTGGTTCATATTGGGATGTAAATTAAGTTCATACACTGGTCTCTTCTTTTTTTTTTTTTTTTTTTTGACAGGCAGAGTTAGACAGTGAGAGAGAGCGAGACAGAGAGAAAGGTCTTCCTTCCGTTGGTTCACCCCCCAAGTGGTCACTACGGCCAGCGCACTGTGCTGATCTGAAGCCAGGAGCCAGGTGCTTCCTCCTGGTCTTCCATGCGGGTACAGGGCTCAAGCACTTGGACCATCCTCCATTGCCTTCCCGGGCCACAGCAGAGAGCTGGACTGGAAGAGGAGCAACCAGGACAGAATCAGCGTGCCAACCGGGACTAGAACTCGGGGTGCCGGTGCCACAGGCAGAGGATTAGCCTAGTGAGCTGCAGCGCCGGCCTGATCTCTTCCATAGGATCCACAACCACCTTTATTTCCCCTCTGGTGATTATTTGTTATACTGAGTTGTCTATTCTTTAAGATTTCTTGGCCTACATTTCCCTGATTATCCCCATGGTATTGTTTATTAAAAAATTATTTGGGGCCAGTGCTGTGGCGTATCGGGTAAAGCTGCTGCCTGCAGTGCTGGCATCCCATATGGCCACCAGTTCGAGACCTGGCTGTTCCACTTCTGATTCAGCTCTCTGCTATGGCCTGGGAAAGCAATAGAAGATGGCCAAGTCCTTGGGCCCCTGCACCCACATGGGAAGACCTGGAGGAAGTTCCTGGCTCCTGGCTTCAGATTGACGCAGCTCTGGCCATTGTGGTCAAGTGGGGAGTGAACCAGCGAATGGAAGACCTCTCTCTCTCTTTGCCTCTCCTTTTCTCTCTGTGTAACTCTTTCAAATAAATAAATAAATCTTTAAAAAAACTTTTTTAAAGAAAGAAGGGTATATTGTTATATAAGGGGTATTGTTCAGTGAAAACAAGTTGTAAATATCTATATACCAAATATGGCATCCATGCTTGGTATTATTTACTACACAAGAAAAAACATAGAATTTTTATTCCAGTACCATGCTGTTTTGATTATAATAGCCCTATAGTGCGTTTTGAAATCTGGTATTGTGATGCCTCAAGCTTTGCTTTCGTTGTTCACTAATGCTTTGGTCATCTAGGGTCTTTCTGTTTCCACGTCAATTTCAGATTCTTTTCTAATTCTGTAAAGAATGTCATCAGTATTTTTGATGGTGATTGCTTTGAAACTTTGTAAATTGCTTTGGGTAGTACGGACTTTTTTTTTTTTTTAATTATTTTATTTGAAAGACAGAGATACAGAGAGAGGTAGAGCCAGAGAGAGGTCTTCCATTCTGCTGGTTCACTCCCAAAATGACCGCCGTGGCCAGAGCTGAGCTGATTGGTAGCCAAGAGCCAGGAGCTTCTTCCAGGTCTCCCACGTGGGTGCAGGGACCCAAGAACTTGGCCCATCTTCTACTGTTTTCCCAGGCCATAGCAGAGAGCTGGATCAGAAGAGGAGCAGCCAGGACTCAATCTGGCGCTCATATGGGATGCGGCACTGCAGGCTGGGGCTTTAATCCACTGAAATACAGCGCCAGCCCCAACATTTTGATAATATTGAATTTTTCTAATCTAAGAACATTGGTGGTCTTTCCTTTATTGTGTGTCTTCTTCCACTTCTTTCATTAGTGTTTTGTAATTTTCATTGTAGAGATATTTCACGTTCTTGGTAAAATCTGTCCAAGGTATTTAATTTTTATAGCTATAATGAATGGGATTATTCTTGTAAGTTCTTTCTCAGGAAGCCCATTATTGGCTACTTAAAAATGCTATTGATTTGTGTGTGCTGATTTTGTGATCTGTAACTTTGCTAAATTTCTCTTCAGTTCTTATAGTCCCTTGATGGAATCTGTTGGTTCCTGTATATAGAGAAACATGTCATCTGCAAATAGGAAAAAATTGATTTCCTCCTTTCCAATTTGTATACCTTTTCTTTCTTTCTTTCTCTTCATCAATGGCTCTGGCTAAAACTTCCAGAACCATACTGAATAAGCATGACATAATTTCAGCATAACATACTGAAAGCAGACATCCTTGTCCTGGTCCAGTTCTTAGTGGAAATGCTTCCGTTAAGTCCTTCACCATTCAATATGATGTTGGCTGTCAGCTTGTCTTATTTGTGTTCAGGTGCGTATGTTTCTTTTCTATGATTTATTTTGTTTATTTGAAAGGCAGAGCGCCAGAGAGAGATGTATTTTCCATCTGGTGGTTTCTTTCTTAAATGGCCGCAATGGTTAGGGCTGTGCCAGGCTGAACCCAGGAGCCAGGAGCTTCATCTGAGTCTCCCATATGGGTGCAGAGGCCCAAGGACTCTTGAGCCATCTTCCACTGTTTTTCCCAGGCACCTTAACAGGGAACTAGATAAGAAGTGGAGCAGCCAGGACTTGAACTGGCACCAATATGGGATGCTGGTGTCACAGGCATCAGTTTAATTTGCTGCACTGCAGTGCCAACCCCTATCTGTATAATTTCTAGAGTTTTTGTTGCTGTTGTTATAAATTTACAGCTTTAGGGGCTGGCACTGTGGCACAGCAGGTTAGAGCCCCAGCCTGCAGCACTGGCATCCCATATGGATGCCGGTTTGAGTCTTGGCTGCTCCACTCCCGATCCAGCTCTCTGCGATGGCCTGGCAAAGCAGTAGAAGATGGCCCAACTCTTTGGGCCTTTGCACCCATGTGGGAGACCCAGAAGAAGCACCTGGCTTCAGATCAGCACAGCTCTGACTGTTGCGGTCATCTGGTGAGTGAACCAGCGGATGGAAGACCTCTCTCTCTCTCTCTCTCTCTCTCTCTCTGGCTCTTTCAAATAAATAAAATACATCTTTAAAAAAATTACAGCTTTATTCCATTGTGGTCAGAGGCATTCCTTCTTTTCTTAAATTTATTTTATTTATTTGAAAGACAAAGCTACCGAGAGGGGGGTGGGTAGAGAATCTTCCATCTGTTGGTGCACTCCCCAAATGACAGCAAAAGCCAGGGCTGGGCTACGCTGATGCCAGGAATTTGATTATTTCAATTTTTTTTAAAATTTATTGAGATTTATTTTATGGCCTAGTATACGGCCTATCCTAGACAATGTTCCATATGCTGATGAAATCAATGTGCATTCTGCAGCAGTCTGTAAATGTCTGTTAGGTTCATTTGGTCTATAGCATAGACATTTTTGGTCTGGTTGATCTGCCCACAGATGAAAGTGGGGTATTGAAGTACCCCAATGTTACTGTACTGGAGCTTATGTCTCCTGTTAGATCTATCTTGTTGAATTGATCCCTTAATCATTGTATAGCAACTTTGTCCCTTTTTAACAGTTTTTATCTGAAAGTGTCTTTTGTCTGATATAAGTAAAGCTACTCCTGTTTGCTTCTGATTTCCGTTTGCATGGAATATCTTTTTCCATCCTTTCACTTTCAGTCCTATTTGTTTTGAATATCCTTTATTCTTTTTCAAGCATCTGCAATGGGGACAAAATTTCAGATTGGGTTACATCTATCACACTCAAAACAGAATTGCTAAGCCTGAATTAATAACTTAAAAACCCTCTTTTAACTCAGGAAAATTTTCCATTTTGACAGTTACCTGCTCAACAATAGATGCCAGGCGTCCCAGGGCCAGGCCACACTCATCCCCTCGGGTCACCACAGCACTGCCGAGCTTCACCACGATTCTCTTGGCATGCTTCAGCTCACTGCGGTGGGCAAAGGACTTGCCGTGTGCACGACTGAGAGGTACAGTGATGAAAGGGATGTTGCTCCAAGGACGCACATGTCTGACAGCTGGAGGCTGGACACGATCTGTAGCCCCCAAAGTCAAATGCAAGAAAAAAAGAAATACACAATATAAATTCTCAATAAAGCTGCACACACAGTATTGACCAAAATATAGCTTTATCAATGACTGTAAGAAACCAGTCTCTCAAAAGATCTGATATGCTCTAATTGTATTGTATAGCATTTATACCAGGTACACAGGTCACAGACACACTCAAATGCTGCTGATGAAGAGCAAAAATGAAAAAAATCTTTCCTGAAGATTTCACATTGGTAAAATATAATGAAAGCTCAGGGCCAGCACTGTGGTACAGTGAGTAAAGTCACTGCCTGTGGCTCTGGCAACCCACATGGGTGTTGGCTCAAGACCCAGCTGCTCCACTTTAGATCCAGCTCCCTGCTAATGCCCTGAGAAAGCAGTGAAGTATGGCCCAGGTCCTTGGGCCCCTGCACCCACGTAGGAGACCAGGAAGAAGTTCCTGGCTCCTGGCTTCAGCTTGGCACAACTCCAGCTGTTGTGGCCATTTAGGGAGTGAACCAGTGGGTGGAAGCTCTTTCTTTCTCTCTTCTCTCTGTAACTGTTTCAAATAAATCTTTTTTTTTTTTTTTTTTTTTTTTTTTTTTTTTTGACAGGCAGAGTGGACAGTGAGAGAGAGAGACAGAGAGAAAGGTCTTCCTTTTGCTGTTGGTTCACCCTCCAATGGCCGCCGCGGCCGGCATGCTGTGGACGGCGCACCGCGCCAATCCGATGGCAGGAGCCAGGAGCCAGGTGCTTTCTCCTGGTCTCCCATGGGGTGCAGGGCCCAAGCACCTGGGCCATCCTCCACTGCACTCCCTGGCCACAGCAGAGAGCTGGCCTGGAAGAGGGCCAACCGGGACAGAATCCGGCGCCCCAACCGGGACTAGAACCCGGTGTGCCGGCGCCGCTAGGCGGAGGATTAGCCTAGTGAGCCGCGGCGCCGGCCTTCAAATAAATCTTTTTAAAAAAGTATAATGAAAGCTTTAATATTGTTCACACCTTTTGATTTGGCAATTCCATATTTAGATATTTACTCTAAGGAATAAATTAGAGATGAGGACAGAGAAGTATCAGAAGCCAGTTCACCAGAATGGTATTTATGATAGGAAGAACCAGAAGCAGAGTAAATGTCAAAAAAAGGGAAGATAAATTTATATTTTTAGAATTTTTAATAACTTAGGAAGGCAGCTATGCTCACCACTATACCACCAACGCTGACTTTAATAACTTAGGAAAATGTTCATGCTGTTAGTTTCATAAACATGCCTAAAAGGTTACAAAAAAATGAACAAAATATATAATGAATTTATCTTTTGATGGAATTTTAGGTGGTTTTGAATATTCTTCTCTATTCTTTCCTATATTTTCCAAATTTATACAATAAAAATGCATTGCTTTCACAATCAGAAAAAAAATATGTGCTTCCAAATGCACTGCACCACTACCAAAAGAGTCTGATTGGCAAAGATGTTAATGAACAAGACCATTGGCATGAACAACAGAAAATCCTAAGTAATCCACCTACAATTTTCATCTCTGACAAGGCAGCACGAATTCAGATGTCTACAGCAAGTATGCAAGAAACCAGAGGCTTTCTGAAGGAAAGTAATCGTGGAGTCAGTCTCTTTCTGTCCCTCTGGACACTGCCCTTAAGCAATCCTTTCCTGATTCTTTTTCTTACAATACCATAGAAGATGTCTAAGTGAAAAAAAAAAATTCTCTATCCATCAAAAAACTGAAGATAGGCCGGCGCTCTGGCATAGCGGGCTAAGCCTCCACCTGCAGCACTGGCATCCTATATGGGCACCGTTTTGTGTCCTGGCTGCTCCTCTTGCAATCCAGGTCTCTGCTATGGCCTGGGAAAGCAGTAGAAGATGGCCCAAGTCCTTGGGCCCCTGCACCCACGTGAGAGATCTGGAAGAAGCTCCTGGTTCCTGGCTTTGGACCGGCTCAGCACTGGCCATTTTGGCCATCTGGAGAGTGAACCTGCGGATAGAAGACCTTTCTCTCTGCCTTTAAATCTACTTCTCAAAGAAATAAATAAAATCTGAAAACATAACAAAAACCCTGAAGATATATCTGCATAAGGGCAAAAGCAAGAGTAAAAGCTGAAGGTCAGGCACAAAATCCTCGGCCCCTTGTCACAGGCCCAGTTCCCCATGCTGCCTGCCATTCACCCTTTCTCTCACAAATTAACAGATCCTCAGGTTTCAGCTGGGCAAACTGCCACCAATCACAAGGCCACAGTTCCCAGCCTTTCCTGCTCAGCGGGACATGACCACGCGACTGAGTTCTGGTTAAAGAGATACACGTGAAAAAGACAACATGGGATTTCTACCAGCTTCTTGACAAAGAGAAGTGCTTTCTTCTTCCCTTCATCCATCCTGTGCACGGAACAAGAACATAAGGGCTTCAGCTCAACCAAGTCATGGGGTTCCTTCCAACCATGCAGCAGACCTAGATTGAGTTCCCGGCTCCTGGCTTCAGTCCCTGGCCTGGAGCTGTTGCAGGCGTTTGAGGAGTGAACCAGTGGATGGGAGTTCTCAGGCTCTCTGCCTCACAGATACATCATTATCATCACCAATTTGGACCACACGAAAACCCCCAGGAGCTGTGAAGCCACAGGAGGAAGGCACGTGGCCCCTGATTTCACAGTGCTACTCCGGAAGCCCTGGGCTGCCTACTTTCTTGTAGGGCTGCCAGGCTTCCAGGAGAGAGAGAAAAAATATATCTATCCTGTCTGAGCCATTATTTTGAGCTTCCTGTCACACATAACTAACTGCAACCGACAGAGAAGGAGAATGAGTACTAGGCAGTGGGCAGGGTGAGGCGTGGGTGGGAGGGGAGATGCTGTCAGCTGATGGTGGTGGTGGTGGTGGTGGTGGTGGGGTCTTACAGCTGACGTCTTCGCTTAGTGGGGCTCCCCGGCAGCAAGCAGCAAGACGAGGCAGGTAAGGGGTTCTCGGCAGGACTAAACTTTAGGCAACTCCCCACCACGAGTTCTCAGTGTCATGATGGGCAAGTGACAAATACCTGAGTGAACTGTTGGAACCATCATTCCGGATCACCTTCGGGGGCCACTGCTTTTGTCCAACTCTCTTCGTACCTACAGACTTCTATCTCAGACCTTCTGCCTCTATATCCCAGCTCCTAATTCCCTCCCTAACCACAATCAGCCTCTTTCCTTTTTCTCCACGCTGTAGTGGTGGTGGGGGAGGTGGGCAGAAGCGCACTCTCTCGGACTGGAAGAGCACTGTGTGTTCTCCCTCCCTGCCTGCTTCACACACAAATCCAGGGGAAAATTTTTTTTGACAAAGCAGTAATGAGCCCTTTCTGTCCTCTTTTAAGTAACCATTTCTTTCAAGCGACGGTATTGCAGGTTTGTGCAGATACACAGTAGGCTTGCTGGCTAGTTCCTGGTGCAAAGCTGCTCAAGAGGTTATCATGGGGTGGGGGGCGAAACCGGGGCTTGGCGCCCTGTGCAGATCAACTCTTCCTGCTGGCGTCCTAGGGACTCCAGGACTAGTTTGTTGCTGGAGCAAAGGTCCATGGAGAGCTACCTTTCTTCACTAGGTTAATCAATACAGGTGCCCTGGGTCAGTCTTCAGGGAGATTATCCTAGGCGATAAATACAGCGAAGTCTGAGCTTCCCTGGAGGTTTCTTCTAACTGATCCTGATGACATGGCTTGAACCTGCGCTCATCACTGATGTTCACAGAGCTCAGAGCTACACAAGCATTATGTATCCCTTTGGCAGCTGTTGGGATAGGGCTGTTGGCCGTGTTTCTCTCCTGTCTACTGCAGGGCCTGTCCTTTTCTGGAAGGGTGGAGAGCATGGGTGGGTGGGGACAGACTGATAGGGCACCTCAGGGACACAGGTAGTGGCAAGTATGTCAGTCCAAGTGGTCAAATGGCAGAAGCCAATCAGAGCCCAGCAGCCAGACTAGCATGAGGGAAACTTCTGACCCACAGTCTGCACCAGCAGCAGAGATGGCACAGCCCAGTTCCTGATAGTCAAGGGTCACTCTGGCTGCAGGCAACTGGGTCATAGTAGTTGATAAGGGCTGACAAGCTTCAAGGAGGGCACAACTACAGACAGGGTTTCAAGCAGGCACCAACTTAGTCAAGTGCGGTGGGTTCTGGCACCAAGCAGAACTTCAAGGGACCCAGGGCTTTCTGGGTTTCCTGCTGACCAATGCCTTTTACTCTCCCAGATTGACCCTATCTTTCTTGGAGTATTTTTTTTAAAGATTTATTTATTTATTTGAAAGGCGGAGATAGAGAGGAAGGAGGGAGGAGAAAGAGAAACAGAGACAGACAGAAAGACCTTCCATCCACTGGTTCACTCCCCAAATAGCTGCAATAGCCAGGACTGGGCAAGACTGAAACCAGGAGCCAGGAACTCCACCCAGATCTCCCGTGTGGGTAGTAGGGGCCCAAGCACGTGGGTCATCCTCTGCTGCTGTCCTAGGCATATCAACAGGGAGCTGGATCACAAGTGGAGCAGCCAGGACTCGAACAGGCACTTATACGGATGCTGGTGTTGCTGTCAGCAGCTTAACCCACTGTGCCACAAGGCCAGTCCCTTTGGGGGTATTTTTCAAATGTTCTACAGTATATTACACTTGTTGGGGTTCATACTGAGGACTGAGAAAACTTTGATAGTTGGGAAAATCCAAGGCTTCTTGCTGAGCAATCCTTTCTCATCTTGTAAGGAACCTTTAGGCTCTAAGTTCCAAGGAAAAGCCTAGTAGGCAGGAGGAGAAGATGAGGTACACGTGGGTACACAGATGCCTATGTTGTGTGGAGTGGGAGGACTGGCTGTTCCCACTGCTCAAAAAAACCCTCCATTTCTTCTGCATCAGAATCCTTATCCTCAGCAGTCAGTGAGGCTGTGTTTCAGGCTTGAACAAGGGACCGTGACATGATTTCTCTCTCTTCCTAGCCTTCTATTTCCGTCTGTGTTTGCTTTCATAGTCTTCTCACTTTGCCCTTACTTATTCTCTATGCTTCTGCTCATCATGCTCCGTGAACACAAAACACATGCTCCAGAAAAATCTGGATACAAAAATCTAAAAATCTAGGGATGAGATCAGAAAGTACCTCCTTCTGTGAATGAGAAAAGTCAACAATAGAAATACTACTATGAACACTTACTATGTACTAGGAACTATATATACAGAAGGAGAAGCTGTCAATGGGATTAAGGACAGGCTCTGGAGCATGGCAGCCTGAGTTGGAACTCAAGCCCTCCACTTACTTGCTGTCACCATACCTCTCACAAAAGGTTATTATGGGGGGTGAAAAGAGTCAGTGCATGAAGTAAACCAATGCATGGACAAGGATTGGCACAAAGTGAACATTCAACAAGTATCAGGTGGTATTATAAAAGTGTTATCCACCATCCTCACCAGCCTACCTGAATTTGCCTGTGTAAAGCCTCAAGTGTTAGGTATTACTATGAGCTATCATTATTATCCTTGTTTTATAAATAAGGAAATGGGGCCCAGGGAAACTGAGTAATTTACCCACATTAACAGATGATAAAATTGGCTATAACACTTGGCAGCTGCTCCCATCAATGGGTGGAGTTGGTTTTCCAACCCCTGGAATCTGGACTGGCCCTGTGACTTGCTTTAGCCGAAATGATGTAAGCAGAACACTGTGTAAATTCTGAGTCGGCCCCAGGAGGCCCTGCAGCCTCCAGGCTTGCTGCTCTGGAGAAGCCATGGAAAGCCCACTGTGGGGTGGGAGATCACACGGTCAACGTCAAGCTTCCCAGGGGAGGCCCCCTGTTCCCCAGCAATCAGCCCTGAGTCAGTCTGACAGCTGACACAGACACGGAAGCACCATGAGCCGAGCCCAGTCCAAAATGCCAGCTCACAGAATTGTGACCTAAATAGACAGTTGTTGTTTTAGATCACTAAGTTATTTAATTAGCAAGCAGCAGAGTAGTTTCTGAACCCAGGGAACCTGACTCTGGATCCTGAACTTTCAGCCATTACACTCTTCTTTATATGAAAGAGAAATAGAGATTTTCTGGATGATAAGCATGATTAATGGATTAGCAAGTCATCCTTCAGCTAGGCTTGAAGACGGACAGTGATACGATTTCAGTGACACCAAGGAGTTGGCCAATTCAAAATGCCACGAACAGCTCTTCCGGAGCAACCAATCTCCACTGGCAAAAAAGGGAACCTTGACCTACACCTGCTTTATAAAGAATTTAAAATAGATCACAGAGTTAAACGTAAAAGGGAAAACTACAAAACCGTTAGAGTAAAACAGAAAACCTTCAGGAGTTAGGGCTATACAAAGAGTTCTTGGACCTGATTCTAAAAGCATAATCCATAAGAACTGATAAACTGGATTTCATCAAAATTAAACCTTTCATTTGTGAAAAACTCTGTTAAGAGAATGAAATGACAAGCTCACAAACTAGGAGGAAAATATTTGCAAGCCACGCTACCTGACAAGGGACTAGTATCTAGAAGATGTAAAGAATTATTAAACTTCAACAGTTAAAAAAAAAATCAGTTACCAAATGAGCAAAAGACATGAACAGACAGTTCACTAAAGAGGATAAACAGGTGGCAAACAGTCACATGGGATGATGTTCCACATCACTAGCCCTGAGGGAAAAGCAAGTGAAAGTCACAATATAGGGGACAGCGTTGTGGCACAGTGGGTTAAACTGCTGCTGGCAACCCAGGCTTCCCATATCAGAATGCCAGTTCGAGTCCTTGCTGCTCTCTTTTTTTTTTTTTTTTTTTGACAGGCAGAGAGTGGACAGTGAGAGAGAGAGACAGAGAGAAAGGTCTTCCTTTGCCATTGGTTCACCCTCCAATGGCCGCCGCGGCTGGCGCACCGCGCTGATCTGATGGCAGGAGCCAGGTACTTCTGGTCTCCCATTGGGTGCAGGGCCCAAGCACTTATCCAGCTTCCTGCTAATGTGCCTGGGAAGGCAGCAAAAGATGGTCTAAGTACGTGAGCCCCTGATATCCATATGGGAGACCAGAATGGAGTTCCTGGTTCCTGGCTATAGCTTCGCTCAGTTCTGGCTGTTGCAGCCATTAGAAGAGTGAACTAGCAGATGGAAGATATCTCTCCTCTTCTTTCCTGTTGCTCTGCCTATCAAATGCATAAATAAATAGACTTTTGTTTGTTTAAAAGAAAAGTCTCAGTGTAAATCACCACATACCCATGAGAACACTAACATGTGACAACATGAAATGCAGGTGAAGTCGCGGAGGAAGTGGATCACTCATACACTGCTGGTGGGAATGTAGTGGTACAGTCACCCTGCATAAACAGCCTAATGTTTTCCTATAAAGTTACACATGCAACTACCACCTGACACTACTACACTCTGCAGCATTTATCCCACAGAACTGCAAACCATGTTTACACAAAATATTTTCCATGAATGCTCACAGCCAAAAAATGGACAGAAATCCAGACGTCCTTCAATGGGTAAATAGTTACACTAACTGGTACACCCATACCATTGAATAATACTCAGTAATAAGAAGGAACCAACTGATAACACACAGCTTTTTAAAAGAATCTTCAGGGAATTATGCAGAATTAAAAAAAAGTCTCAAAGTCAAGTAGTGTATAATTCATTTATACAACATTTTGAAATGACCAAATTATAAAAATGCAGAACTGGGGACCAGCACCAGTTCGAGTCCCAGCTACTCCTCTTCCGATCCAGCTCTCTGCTATGGCCTGGGAAAGCAGTAGAAGATGGCCCAAGTGCTTGGGCCCCTGCACCCACGTGGGAGACCTGGAAGTGGCTCCTGGTACCTGGCTTCGGATCGGCCCAGCTCCTGCCGCTGCAGCCAATTGGGGAGTGAATCAGTGGATGGAAGATTTTCTGTCTCTCCCTCTGTCTAGAACTCTACCTCCCAAAGAAATAAATAAAATTATTTTTAAAAAATGCAGAACTGATTACTGGGAGCTAAGGTTAGGGGCAGGGAAGAGAGGATGGCTTTAAGAGAAACAAGAAAGAGCCTGGGATGACTGCGATGCTGTCTTCACTAGCAATAGCTCTGGTGGACATACTAGGTGAAAGTGGGTAAAAGGCATAAGGGACCTCTCTGTATCCTTCCTCCCTCCCTCCCTCTCTTCTTCCTTTTTAAAGATTTCTTTATTTATTTGGAAAACAAGTTACAGAAAAGCAGAGGCAGAGAGAGATCTTCCATCTACTGGTTCACTTCCCAAATGGCTGGAGCTGGGCTGACCTGAAGCCAGGAGCCAGGCCCTTCTTCTGGGTCTCCCACATGGGTGCGGGGGCCTAAGCACCTGGGCCATCTTCTACTGCTTTCCCAGGCCATAGCAGAGACCTGGATGGGAAGTGGAGCAGCTAGGTCTCAAACTGACGCCCATATGGGATGCTGGCATTATAGGCAGTGGCTTTACCTGCCAAACTCCAGCACCGGCCTCTGTATTATTTCTTGTAATTGCAAGTGAATCTATTATTATCTCAAAATTAAGTGCCTAATTACAAAAAATAGTAATGAACGAAAGTTTTAAAAAATCGACTATAAAATCAGAGGATGGGGGACACTAGGGAATACTTGGCTGACAATCATTCCACCCAGAAGGCTGGCTGCCTCTTTGTTTTTGTCCAATTCTACCAAAATACATTTTTAAAATTATTACTTTTTTTTTAGTATATTTGAGAGGTAGAGAGACAGAGGGAAAGAGCGCCCATCTGCATGTTCACTCCCCAACTTCCCATCATGGCCTGAGCTGGGCCTAAGCTGAAGCCAGGAGCCACACTTGCAATTCAGGTCTCCCAAGTGGGTGGCAGAATTCCAATGACTGAGCCATCTCTGCTGGCTCCCCGAAAACTGCAATGGAGTCAAGAGCTGGAGCTGAGACTCAAAACCAGGCACTTACCTGCTAGGCTGACTGCCCACTCCTGAACCTACATTCTCTTCTCTCCTTTAAAACCTTGTTGAATCACACTTTGACCACCCAAGTTCCCACATACTTAGAAATTTCCACGGTACATACGAGATCTGGTAACAGCTGTGGACTGGACCCAGGGCAGAAGACGTTGGTTGAAGGGCTTGAACCCAGAGTGATAAACTTGACTCAACATGCTGAGATGTGATCACTGTTCAAAGTACCTGCAAAATGCATTTTTAAAAACCAAATAATGAAAAATGTTAGGCAATGCACTGCCCCACACTCTTAGAGCAAACCCTTGACAGAACTGCTCCATCAGGGAAACTCCCACCTCCTCAGTACGACAGAAAAGAGAAAGAGCAAAGGGCTCTTCCCCAGGCCCCAACCATAGCCTTTCCTTTCCTACAATCCCCTGAGCTTTTATTTTATGTAAGCCATGGAAGCAAATAGCGATTAGGGATTATGACTATTTTGAATGACAAGATTTTCAATAGTTACATATTGTAGTAAATCTTTGTTACAATTCCTATACTGTTTGGGGGTGGGGGGTGTCTCCAAGACATCAATAACAGATCCAGCACCCTAGAGTGTCCATCTCTACCTTCCTGCTATCACCTCCCAAATGAACCCTGAAACCCACACATTAGAAAGGTCAGCTTGATTCCTGTCAGCCACAAGAAGAGAGATAAAACGCCAGAGGCCATTGCTAACTCTTTCTTCCTGGCTGCCCACGAGAATACCTGCAACTGGTTAGTATTTTAAATGGTCGTGAACACATGAATATACGCAGATTGTGAGGGTAAGTATGCGGCTACAAATCTCAGACTTGAGAACGCAATGGCTATGGATATTTTCCCATTTTGGGTCAAACTTGAGGCTTTAGGCAAAGAAAAGAATATCTTATTTCACAAAAATGTAGGGAATTCCTTCCTATACTTACACACAGAACAAGTAATCTATTACTGCACCTCTTAGGCTACAGGGATACTGCTGTTTTCCAAGATACAACATGCAGTCTTTTTTTTGCTTGAAGACCTCTTAAATGTGCCTCAAAAGATTAGCAGTTAGTCCCATAATGAAAATCAGGAAAGCCATGTGCTGCTCTAAAAGGCACAGAAATGGGAGACAGGCAGGATACAGGGTTATGAAACATATGGCATCCAGTAGGCAGTAGGAAGTATTAAGCGCTATCTTTGCTGACTTCAGCTTTTGCATATGATTTAAGTCCACGGTCTGTGTTTGTTGATTATTATATGAATTCCAGCAGCAATGGTTGCTAAACATTTATTTACATGTGAATATTTCAAAAACACCTACAGACGAGTCAAAGGTAAATAAGCAAATAGTAACACTAAATTCCAGTTTCATCTCCTCCAGGAAACTTTGGCAACTGTAGCCTTCCAGGTTGGACATAATCCTACAGGCCAGCTTTTAACTGGTTCACATTCACTGTCGCCTCTCCCAGCTGGAGTTTTACACCGCCCACTGACAGCACCGTAAAGAGCAAGGGGAAAACGGACTTGGAGTGGACCAATTTGGGTTTCAGCTCTCCCCTTGCTAGCTGTGTGCCTTTTGAAGGGTTACTGAATTCGAGACTTTATTTTCTTACTGTAAATTAGGGATAACAGCAGTAAAGACTTCATAAGATTGTGAGAATTAAATGAGATAAGGCATGGAAAGTGCTTGGGTACAACAAATGCTCAATGTCAGTCTTCTTCTGTCTGTTGGGCACTAGCGGCTTACAACCTTTGAATGTTTTATTTCCACCAGAACTCACTACGTGCACCCATCCTCCAATGGGTGTAATCACACACACAGTTACTGTTTAAGGGTCTCTTATCTAAGCAAGCCCTGAAGGTTTAAGGTCTGCTAAGAGGGAGGCTGATGTAGACTTGAGCCTGCTGGCCTCTCCTCTGTCCAGCTCGGGGCCGACAGACCTCCAGAAGGGACGGCCACTCCCTCACTGAAGCCCATTCACCCTGCCGAAGTTTATAACCAGACAGCTGACCCCAAGGAGCAAAGGGCGTGCGTGTGTGTGTCTAGACTCGGTGTCATCAGCTGCAACAAGTTTCCCTGTTATGACCGAGCCCTTTCTCAAGCGCCTCTCGACAAATTCTATGCAGAACGCTCTTATCTCCCGGAGTCAGAGAGCTGAACTTCGCTCTGTCTCAGCAACCTTGTCCCTGGAACACATGCTAAGTGGACGGACGCACCACTCCACACACCAGACCTAGTGAGGTTCGTTCTCACCACCTGGGAGGCCGGGGTTGGGGGGGGGGGGCTCCAGGTGTCCCTGATGCGCAGGAAGGAATTCTCTACCACACACCGCACACCACGCAGCAAAAGGCGGTCGCAGCCAAGTGCCCGGCTGCAGAGGAGCCTGGCTTTCAGCAGAGGATCAGGAACGGCCCTGAGAGTCGGCCCGTGGCCGGTTATAAAGCGGGGTGCACCGGTCACCACCACCTCCACCGCCGGGGCAGATGCGCTGGCTGCAAGCTAGTTCCAGGCTCTCCGGCCGAGAGGAGGCCTGCAGAGACTGGGGAGGCCCAGTCCCTCTCCTGGATGTACCCGGGGGGACCGCCACGGAGACTGGAACCAGTAGCGATCCGCAGACCCCAGGGCCTCGGCGCCCGGCATATGGAAGCGCGCCGGGGCTCTGCAGCACGGCCCTGGAGGCCCAGAGCCGGCCCAGCCAGCGGCCAGCACCCACGCCCACCCGAGGGGACCCTCCCCTCGCCCCCCGCCTCAGCCTGCACCTGCTGGGCAAGCGTCCCCGCGGCCCCTCCGCGGCCGGGCGCGAGTGAGCCTCCTCAGAGGCGCCGGCGCTTCGCCCACCCGGCGGCTTAAGCCGCGTACCTGCCTAGGCGCCGCCGCCGCCGCCAACGCCGCGCACGCTCTCAGCCGCCGCCCCCGGACTCGAGCCCGGCCCTCACTCCACGCCAGGCTGATTCTGAAGCCCGCTCACTCGCCTTTCACTTCCGTCTACGTCCCGCACGATGGCGTTACGTCAGCCGCGACGGAGTAAATCCGGGCCGCCCGGCCTCCGCCGTTGACGTGGGGGCGCGGGGCCGACCCAGAGCTGCCCCGCGGCGCCGGCGTAGGCTCCTTCCGAGAATCGCGGCCGCGCCTCCACGTGGCGGGTCCCGCCCTCCGGCCCCGGCAGACGCGGGGAGGCGGGCCGGAGGCTCCCGGGAGCATCCACGTCCCCAGAGGTGGCTGGAGGCTTGAGGGAGTGGCCAGTGGCCGCCTCGGCGGGCTTTCCCAGCTGGGCGCCCCCAGCTGCTGGTGGGTTTCGTAAAGGCTGTGTGAGCGTCAGTGTGGATGGTTTACACCCGAGACACGCCTCGGAAGCCAGCACGCTGGGTCGGTCCCTGCACACTGCGGCTGCGGTGGTTTTGCAGCTCGTCGTCTGGGGAAGGTTACATTCTAAAACGCATTCTCTGACAGCTGGAATTATTCCAAAGGTGAATGCAGGTCCGCCCTTGAAAATGAAAGCCCAGATTGTCTCCCTCTTTCCTCTTAGCTGTGTTTCCCTCCAAGGCCAGGTCTCTGCACGCACACATGAGGCTGGGCGGGATGCACGGGTCGGGGGGGGGGGGCAGCATTGGATTTGGAGGAGGGGGACAGGAAACCTGCTTGTCTTTCCGTGTCCCTGAGGAAGCTCCTAAGCCTGTTTATGCTTGATCCTTCGTTAGCCGTTGGGTCCTGCATGGTCCGAATGCATCGCCCAAAATTCATGTGTTAAAAACGTAATCCTCCATGCCACAGCACTATTTAGATCAGGAGGGATCCACCCTCACAAAGGGATCCGTGCTGCTCTTTTCAGGGCCTGTGAGAGCTGGGAGCAGGTTTGCCCTTTCCTGCGCTTCTGCATTCTGCCACGTGGGGATGAAGTAGGAGCCATCACCAGATGCTGGGGCCTTGACCTTGGACTCGAAGCCCCCAGCACCGTGAGAAATACATTCCTCTCTTTCTAAGTTGCCCGGTCTGTGATATGCAAAGAGTGGACTGACAGCTGGGTGTGAAGGAAGCGTTATGGATACCTGACCAAATAATGACAGCATCCTCTGGATGCTGGGGAGGAGGCCGATCAGAGACTCAGGGTCGGCTTTACAAAGACAGCTGTCATTGAGATGTGTTTTGGATAAGCAGGAGCCTGTGAGGAGGAGGGAGTGGAATCTGCAGAGCCCTGAGACACCAGTGAGAGAGGCTGCATGTGCCACACAAACAGGGTAGGGGGCTGGCTGGGAGCCCACCTTGCAAAAGGGTTTTCTGTGCTGTGCTGAAGGCTTTCAATTTTACGCTCTCCAAAGACAGAGAACCGAGGTGAGAGAGAGGCCATGGTGAGAAATGGTGGCTGGAAGAAAGGTTCCAGCAGAGGGGCTGGACTGCAGACAGCGCCAACTTGCAAGGAGGAAGACTGAATGCTGAATGAGCAAACAAGGGAGGCGAAGGCCAGAGGGCATGGAATGTGCTACATGTGGAGCACTTTGGGTCTGAAGTAAGATAGGAGATGCCAAAGAAAGTAAGACTATGCTGATGTAACTTGCGTCTGGTATTTCTTGGCTTTTAAGAGTCACATCACATACTTCAGGACAAATTAGGTAGCTGTGGGTGTGGCTAGAACCAAAGGGAGTGGCCTTCTCCACTTGAGGTGGCCTGTTCTGGTTCTTCACCCACGGAGCACCATCTGGTGATTGCTTGTCTGCCTTCCCTGCTAGAATATAAACTCCTGATGGCAGGGAAGTATGTTTCTGGAACATAACAGATACCAGTAAATATTTGAATAAAATACTCCTTTATACAAAAATCCCCAAATATTTTGAACAAGTTCTTTTTAAATTAAATTAAATAATGGTATGAGTTTGAAGCAAGTTATTCCTGACAGCTTTTTTACTTGATAATGTATCAATGAATATTTTTGCAGAAGAATGTTTTGCCAAGTTAGTTGCTTTTCTGCATTAATTTTATAGTCAGAATGGATGACAACAAAATTACTTCCCACTACAAATAAATGTTTGTTTAGGTTTCTCAAATAAGGAATTTGGCTAATCACACTACCTTTTATCTGACAGGGTTAAGAGAATCAAATATGATAATGCTTTAACACCATACAAATATTTCATTATAGCCGGCGCCGCGGCTCACTGGGCTAATCCTCCGCCTAGCGGCGCCGGCACACCGGGTTCTAGTCCCGGTTGGGGCACCGGATTCTGTCCCGGTTGCCCCTCTTCCAGGCCAGCTCTCTGCTGTGGCCAGGGAGTGCAGTGGAGGATGGCCCAGGTGCTTGGGCCCTGCACCCCATGGGAGACCAGGAAAAGCACCTGGCTCCTGGCTCCTGCCATCGGATCAGCACGATGCGCCGGCCGCAGCGCGCTGGCCACGGCAGCCATTGGAGGGTGAACCAACGGCAAAGGAAGACCTTTCACTCTGTCTCTCTTTCTTACTGTCCACTCTGCCTGTCAAAAAATAAAAAAATAAAATAAAATAAAATTTCATTACTATTATTTCTATTAATATTTTGCTACTAATATTCTATTCTACCAATAAGGAAGAAGGAGTAAGAGATGAAATTACAGAAAAAAAATCAAATACCAGATATACAAGGAGTATTCAAGAAATTTATGGAAAATGCATATTATGAAAAAACTGCATGGACTGCAATTTTTCACACCAAAATAAACTTAACTTTAATTACACTCTCTCATTGCTTCTCAGCCTTTTGGCTAAGATCAAGTGTAATTATACTCTCTCCTTGAACCTCCTATGAACTAGTTTGTTTCTTCACACACAGAAGTCAAGGAAGTAATTCAGCCATGACATTTGTCCTCCATATGGTAAACAGATTGATTGTTTTTTCATTGGAAAGATGTAAAATCTGTCTCAGCAAGTAGAGGCTAGACTGGACATGAAAAGGTTTCATAGTAAGTGGAATGTTTAGAATTAGTCTTAAGAATGCACAATTATAGACTACTTCTTTAGATTCTGTCTTTAGTTAGGCTTAAGTTATCTGAGTTTCAAATTGTTTGTGAAGAACAGAAACTCAAACAAGGCAATTTACTGGAAGGAGTGACATGTCTTCAGAGGCAGGAGGGAAAATTGGGTCTCACAAGGGAGATGGGGGGAGAAGGAATGGGAAGGTGAGGGACCTCCATCTTTAAGTCTGTTGTTCACAGTTGTCTGTGCACATCTGCTTCCTTTTCCCTCCAAAATAGATTTTTCCATTAGTGAACATTTGGTGGAAAAGTATCCCCAACCCTAAACATTTCTTCCTGTTTTTTATAGTGTTTTGTCTCCTTTAAAAAAGATCATGAGGGGCTGGCACCGTGGCTCACTTGGTCGCCGGGTTCTGGTCCCGGTTGCTCCTCTTCCAGTCCAGCTCTCTGCTGTGGCCCGGGAGGGCAGTAGAGGATGGCCCAAAGTGTTTGGGACCTGCATGGGAGACCAGCAGGAAGCACCTGGCTCCTGGCTTCGGATCGGCGCAGCGCCGGCCGTTGGTGGCCATTTGGGGAGTGAACCAGCGGAAGGAAGACCTTTCTCTCTGTCTCTCTCTCACTGTCTATAACTGTCAAATAAAAAAAGATCATGAAATGTGTTCATTTGACAATATAGTTCTGCATAATTTCCAACGATTGTACAACCTTCAAAGTTATGCATATACCAGTTTGGCAGTGTAATCCCCTATGGTGAACATTTTCACTCCTTGGATAATGTCTTGGAATAATTGAGTCAAAGTTAATGAAAAGTTTTAAGGCTTTTGATAATTATCAAATAGCCACCTACTTTTCTCTTGATGTTTCTGCCAGTTTACATTGACAGTAGTATTTGAGAGTACTTGTTTTCCCATACCTGCAGCAGTCTGGCTAGCATTTCAATTTCATTCTATTCAAATCATACACATCCCTTTTATATAAAACTTGCTCCTTGGGGCCACCTGTGATGACAGCATCTCATATCAATGCTGGCTTGAATTGCAGCTGCTGCACTTCCAATCCAGCTCCCTGCTAACTCAGCTGGGAAGGCAGTGGAAGTCCTTGGGCTCAAGTCCTTGGGCCCCTGCCACCCACTTGGGAGACCCAGATGGTCTTCCAGGCTGGCTTAGGCCTGGCCCAACCCTGCCAGTTGTAGTCATTTGGAGAGTGAACCAACAGATGGGAGATCTCTTCTTCTTTGCCTTTCCCTCTCTGTAACTCTGCCTTTCGAATAAAATCAATCTTAAAAACAAAACAAAACAAAACAAAAAAACTTGCTCCTTAAATTGAATGCATGATTACAAGAGATCTTTTGTGCAATAGGTCAAATGGGTAACTTCCTAGTATGGATACATAGAGGAAACTAAGGATGTATTGTTCTATAGATGGCTTTCAAAGTGTCAGGGAAAAATAAATTGAGAGCTTAATGTGTAACAATCACTGGAATGAAAAAGCTAACAATTTCTGAAGGTCTGTTATAAGGAGAGAGATTGGAGGTAAGATGGTCATATAATCTTATCTGAAGTAGGTTAAATAGTCTTGTTATCAAAGAAGAGAGGAAATGAGCAGTAAGGGAGTAGCCTACAAAGAATGGATTGCTGGTTTCTGGTATAGGATCTCTGCACTAAGCCGGCGCCGGGGCTCACTAGGCTAATCCTCCGCCTTGCGGCGCCAGCACACCAGGTTCTAGTCCCGGTCGGGGTGCCGGATTCTGTCCTGGTTGCTCCTCTTCCAGGCCAGCTCTCGGCTGTGGCCCGGGAGTGCAGTGGAGGATGGCCCAAGTGCTTGGGCCCTGCACCCCATGGGAGACCAGGAGAAGTACCTGGCTCCTGCCATCGGATCAGCGCTGTGCGCCGGCCGCAGTGCGCCGGCCACGGCGGCCATTGGAGGGTGAACCAACGGCAAAGGAAGACCTTTCTCTCTGTCTCTCACTGTCCACTCTGTCAAAAAAAAAAAAAAAAAAAAAATCTCTGCACTGTAGGTTCAAAAGGCACAGTGATCATAAGATATTTCACAGCCATTAGGATGGAAAAAATTAAAAGGGCAGTAACAACTGTTGGAAAGTATGTGGAGAAACTAGAACCCTCACATACTACTGGCAAGGAAAGTAATGTGGAATCCCTTGGTAAGTTAAGCAGAGTTACCCTATGATCTAGCCGTTTGACTCCTATGTATACACATACCCAAGATAATGAAATGTATGTCCACACAAAAACTTGTATACAAATGTCCCATACAGCATTATTCATAATAGCCAAAAATGTGCAAACAATTCAAATGTCCATCAACTGACAAATAAATAAAATATGGTATATCTATGTAATGGGATTGTGACTCAGCCACACACACACAAAAGAGTAAAGTACGGACATAAACTACAACATGGTTGAAACTTGACAAGGTTACCCTAAAAAGCCAGACAAAAAGTTACATATTGTATGATTCTCTTTATATAAGCTGTTTTGCAGAGGGAAATCTATAGAGTCAGAAAGGACCTTAGTGACTGACTGCTAGTCAGCTGCAGAGAGAGACAGAGAGGGAGGGAGTGAGGGATGGGGGAGAGGGAGAGTAAAGAGAGGGAGAGAGAGAGTGACAGTTAGTTGTCTTTCATCTGCTGGTTCATTCCCCAAATGTCTGCAACAGATCTCCCATGTGGGTGCAGGGCCCCAAGGACTTGGGCCATCCTCTACTGCTTTCTCAGGCACTATTAGCAGGGAGCTGGGTTGGAAGTGGAGCAGCCAGGACTCAAACTGGTGCTCATATGGGATGCCAGTGTTGCAGGCGGTGGCTTTACCCACGACACCGCAGCACTGGCCCCTTAGTGACTGCTAGGAACTGGAGAGAAAGGGGAAATGCAAAGTGACTGCTAATGGGCTTGGGATTTCTTTCTAGGGTGATGAAAATATTCTAGAATTAGTAGTGATTGTTGCATAACTCAATATACATACACTGGACCTTTATTTAAAGGGTGAATGTTATGGTATGTATATATTTGAGTTTTTTTTTTTTTTTAAATGCACAGAATGGTTTTATAGCACTTGGGCAAGGGAAGAAGAATCTGAATCAAGCAGCAGAGAGACGAGATTCTGCAAAGGACTCATAATCTGTTGAGTGGATGGGATGTCTGCTACCCCGTAACCTAGGATGAGTTCCCACATAAAGTTATTTTCCTGTAAGAAGCCCAAACCTGGAGAATGTCATTTCTTGAATAGCTTTGTGGCAAGGTTTATTATAAGCTCCTTGGAGGCATGGTTGCTAACTTAAATAACATCTCTGTAACAGACTCTGGTGGGAACTGTGCCACCAGCTGACTTCCCTTGCGCACCAAGTCCCCTGAATAGAAGCACTTCCTCTAGTTGAGCAGTAACTGCTACAAGACCTTCACCATTCTCTTCCAGGGAATCTGGCTGCTTTCCAGGGGCTTCAGAGTAGGGCAAAAAGAATAAACAATCAGAGATGGTATCCACAATGAGCATTTTCTGCTCACGAAATTGGACTAATTATAAACAAATACATGCTTTATTAATGGGCAGCTTTAATTTCATGGCATTCGTATGCTGTGAAAACAGCCTACCTCCCAATCCTCCCTGCCTGGATTTCAAGTCGCACATGACCAGCTGCCCCCTCCTATCTCAGCTAAGCTGTCTTGCCATGCAGTGTTTCTACCACAGAAACTCAGTCTCCCAACTCCTCAGACTTTTCTCAGGTTGTTCTAAGCTCCAGGGATCACCTCCTCCTTGCAATCACTCTCCCAGTCCTACTCATCCTGCCATATTAGCTCCAAGCTCACCACTTCCTCCATGCTTACCCCTCACTAGTCTGGGCCACAGTGATTGTCTGCTTCTCTGAAAAAATAAGATTCCTGTGTCAAGAGTCAATCTTCTCCCACTAAACTGTCAGGTCGCTGAGTGGCTGTAACCTTACAATTTCATGTTTCACTGGAATCATTTTATTCTATTTTATTGTTTTTATTCAGTTCCTAATAAAAGGGACTTATGTTTAAAACAATTAGATTTAATAACATATCTTCCATCAAAAAGTTGCCTTAAATTACAAGGAGAGTGTAATTCTGTTCCAGGCCTAAAGGTTCATGCTTTCCATGTTTTCTACCTCAACTCCCAACTGGTTCTTCTTTATCTTTGAATGATGCTAGATTATCTTATAAAAAGCAGTTTTCTCAGGGCTGGCATTGTGCCCCAGCAGGTTAAGCTGTTGCTTAAGATTCTACATCCCACATGGGAACACCAATTCCAGTCCTGGCTGCTCAGGTATTAATTGATGGAGTACCTGGGAAGGCAGCAGCAGATGGCCCAAGTGCTTGGGCCCCTGCCACCTACATGGGAGACCTGGATGGGGTTCCAGGCTCCTAGCCTCCGCCTGGACCAGCCCCAGCTGTTGTAGCCACTTGGGGAGTGAATCAGCAGGTGGAAGATCTCATTCTTTCCCTGTACCTCTTCCTCTCAAATAAATAAAATAAAAATTTTTTTAAAGGCAGTTTTCTCTGCAAACCAGAGTTTTCGATTTGGCCAGTCAGGCAAGGCACTTTGTAACCTACCATTACCTTAGGATAAGATGTAGATTCAATGCTGAAATCACTACTAATGTCAATACCACAAAATTGGAGTCTTCAGAGTGATTCTCCCACAAAAAGAACTCAAGTTCTCTGATCAGAATGCTGTTGTGCTATTTAAGAACATTTATTTTTTTTAAACTTCACACACTTAGAAAAGTAAGTGACAGAACACAAGTCAATTAACTTCTGCTGTGCTGCTGGAATTAGTACAACAAAGTTCTCTATCAGCTTTATCTCTCTTCACCACAATGGAGGGAAAGAAAGAACAGAAATGAATGGTAGGTCATTTGATGGTAGAAAAGGGAGCTGGGATTCCACATTCACTTTGGAACCTGAGTAGAAAGAACTGCTTTCCCCATTCATGCCTGGGCAAACAGTGTGGCCAGACATTGGCAAAGGAACCAGACAAAATATACAGCCAGCAGTTTTCCGTCCTAACAGTCAGCTCCTCTCAAGTCCAGAAGGCAATCACTTCTGAGTTCAATCTGGGTGACAGCAGGAGTATGTTCTCTGTCTGCTGGTTTTGACGGTGCCTGTGAGCAGATGGATAAAGATCTTGCAAACCTTTCATTGGGTATAACACAACAGGATGGGCAACAGGAAGGCTCCTTGCCTTCCCAGCTTGAGAAGCAGGGAATCTAATGTATATCTGGTAGCCTGCAGAGCCCTATGCAGTGAGGTATGATGGATGAAGTATTTTTTATTACTTTTTAAAAACATCTTCTTTCACACACAAAGATTCCTCCAGTTGATCCTCTATTATCGTAAATGTTCTCTCTAGTCATGAGCAGGTGAGAATCTATATAGCCAGGATCAATAGGCTGCCTCAGAGCTTCCCATAGGGAAAAATGAAATCTAATTATTCTTTTCCTTCACTTAGTTTCTAAGTTGAGAACTCCAAGTAGTAAGAGGCACAGGATAAGGCTGAGGGACACTGAACCTTTTTGAGAGTCTACTCCTCTGCTGAATGCCACTTTGAAGGGAAAGAAGAAATCAAATGGCAATTTCCAGTCCACTCTGGGCTGGCCTCTTGGAGGCTCTGGCTTCTGGGTAATGTCCACAAAATTCACAAGAGTTGTCAGAAATACTTCCGTTATTTGTTGGGAATCCTGCAAGAAGAAAGTGAATGACAGGTCAGTGCTCAATATCCATTATATGGCTTTCCAACTTGGCTGTCATTTTCCCTGAAGAAAAGCCAAAAATAAATTGCTCTAAGCAACGTGGCTCTTTTGCTCATTTTGGTCCTATGTAGTTCACTGAACGAGTCAAGGTAACAAGTTTCCTAGCAACGGTCCACGACACCAGAACGGTGAACATCTCTCTAAAGCTGACTCCAGCTTCCCCTCGTTAGGGAGCTGCCTGATACCAGAGAGGCCGGGCAGCAAAACCTACCAGCTCAAACCTATCAGCTCTCAGAAGGCTGCAGGCTCTAGAACAGTATAGTATGCACCTACAAGTAGAAGTAGCAGAGGAATTCTATTCTCTCAAATTGCAGAAGGAAAAGTGGAATTTCATGGAAAAATTGAAGATCTCAGTCATGTAGATTAAAAGAAAAATCATCAAATTTACAGCCTCTCAGGGTTAGAAAGGATCCTCCTAACTACACACCAGTTAAAGCCAAACCAAACAGATGCTCCCAAGAGAGGAGAACTTGTGAGGCTGACTCAGGTATTTGATCTAACAGATATAGCTTTTGGTAGTTACGGCTGCATTCTGATGATACCGGAATCATGTTTATCTGAAGTAAATTCCCTCTGTGCTTAGTAAGCAAATTTATGACAGTAATTTGACCATTCATAACTACCTGTGAAACCTGAAGATTTTTCTTGATTCACTTTTATTCACCCTGATGTTCATAAGACTACAGTCAGCACCAGGCTCTAGGAACATAATTTTACCTAGAATAACCCTTCTAGGGACTGCTATGTTTTGTTCGCTTGCTTTTTATATTTTATTTATTTATCTGAAAAGCAGAGGAACAGAGAGGAAGGAGGGGAGAAGGGGAGAGGAGGAGAGGGGGAAAGAGAGAGAGAGAGAGAAAGAGAGAGAGAGAGGAGAGGAGGAGAGGAGGAGAGGAGAGGATTTTTTATCTGCTGGTTCACTCCCCAAATGGCTGCAATGGCAGGGGCTGGGCCAGGCAGAAGTCAGGAGCCAGGAACTTCTTCTGGATCTCCAGATCTCCCAAGTAGGCTCAGGGGCCCAATACTTGTGCCATTCTCTGCTGCTTTCCTAGGTGCATTAGGAGGGAGCTGGATCTGAACTGGAGCAGCTGGGATCAAACCAGAGCCCATATGGGATGCTGGCACTGCCGATGGGGCCTTAACCTTCTTTGCTACAGCGCTAGCCCCTTGTTTGTTTTTTTATGGTGTGTACTGGGGTCAGCGTTGTGATACTCTTTTAACTGTCCTATTAACTCTCTTGGGTACACAGAACTAATATATTACCTAAGGTGCTGAAGGAACCATAGACATTCAAGGGTACCTGGCCTGGCTGAAGCTGTTGAGGGAATCCTGATTCCAGCCAGGCCTCCAGGACTGTTTGAAACTGACCACACAAAGAAAATGAGGAAGAGCTTTTTACTTAAGAATAAGCACTAGGTTTTTCTGGATGTTAACTGACAAAAGGATTGGTTAGAACTTCAGTTTTCCCTCAGGAACTTTGTAATTGGAAGAGGATATATTCAGTTTTTTGAGGAAAATTTGCAGTTGACATTATTGGAATATGTTAATGGTGTTATTTAATTTCACTGCAGAATGCCTGATGTACTGTACTGGCCAGGATGGGTAGAAATACTTTGGGATGGGAAATAGAAGTGGTAATAAATTTTTGGCTTTGGGTTCAATGCTATCTAGGATTTAATGAATGTGCTATTTTGACCAATGTCAGAGCCTTCAGGAAGAAGATCACTTTTAAATTGTCTACCAGTTGTTCCAGGAGGATATGCAAAGGAGCTATAGCTGGAATTCAGGCAGCGGTCTCGTGATCAAAGAGTGTAGTACTACATTAGGAAGCCTAGTGGTTGACTCACCTAACATTTTTAGTAAAAAAAAATTGGTATGTTGATATGTCCAGCTCTCTTTAATTAGATTAAAACTCAGGCCTGGAAAAGAGTAGTGTCAGTAGTGTACTAAACTTCCCAAAGCAGGGAATTTCTGGAGCCCTGAGGTTAGCGTATACCATAACTGACCTAAGATACCCATGAGCACAAGGCAACCTTTCCACCCGTGTCTACTCAGGCATGTATTTTTAGGTCTATCATGGTGCTTTAGTGGCTTGGAAACCCCACATGACAGAAGCTGTCTGAACAGTTATTCTTTCTGATTCCCCCTGATATGTGCTCAGCAAGAGTTACTACTAGACTTGATTTTAGGACAGCACTGTAAAGACATGTCTTTCCCAATCCAGCAGGAATCAGGACACCTCCATCTTCACTGAAATAGGAGACATCATAATATGTGAAAACAGAAAGCAAGGTTTCATTAAAGGAAAGAAGGCCAAACCTAAAAGCCTTCAGAAACTACCAGCAAGGAGACCTCTGCAGAAGCCCCAAAGACTCAATAATAGGAGATGAGGGAGATGGGATCAGACAGATGGCCACTGAATGGGATCTTCTTACTGCAATCAGTTCTATACTTTCACAAGAGACTGGATGATTTAATTCAAAGAAATTAGACTTAGGGACAGTGGGTATAGAGAAGGACGGAGTGAGGAGTGGAATTAAAAATGGAGAGATAACTCTGTATAATGAAACCCCTTCTCTCTCTTAGCTCCAAATTACTGGCAGGTGGTCTTTTTTAAGAGTTATTTATTTATTTGAAAGGCAGAGTTGCACAGAGAGAGGGAGATACACAGAGACAGAGAGAGAGATATTCCATCCACTGGTTCAGTCTCCAGATGGCTGCCATCAGCTGCGGCAGGGCCAGGTGGAAGCCAGGAGCCAGGTCTCCTACATGAGCAGGGTCCCAAAGACTTTGGCCATCTTCTGCTGCCTTTCCCAGGCCATTAACAGGGAGCTGGATCAGAAGTGGAGCATCAAGGACTTGAACTGGTACCCATATCGGATGCCAGCATCGCAGGTGGAGGCTTTATCTGCTATGCTACAGCGTTGGCCCCTGGCAGGTGGTCTTATACCCAGACCCCTCATTCAGGAGGTTGACCAGCCTTTTCTGGAAAAACTTAATAGTCCCAGCAAAAGCACAATCTATACCAAATGAATAGAATAAACTCAGAGGAAACAGAGACAATGAAAGCTGAAGGTGTAAAGTTATTAACATCTTCAAAGATAGATAAGAAAAAGATAATATGACAAGAAATGTTGAATAAGAAGGGACTCTTACAAAAAAATGTGATAGCTAGAATAAAGAATTCAATAAAAAGTATAAAAGTAAACTAGTAGAACACTTTCAGGAAGAACACAAAGGTAGAGATAGATGATAACGAGAGAAAAGGAAAAAAAAAAAAAAAGAGGATCAATCAAGGGACCAGATTACAGATTAGCAGGAGTTCCAAAAAGAAAGAAAAGAGAAAATAGTGGATAGGAGATTATTAAACATGTAATAATTGATGTGTCAGAGAACTGATTTTTTTTTTTTTTTTTTTTGACAGGCAGAGTGGACAGTGAGAGAGAGAGAGACAGAGAGAAAGGTCTTCCTTTTGCCGTTGGTTCACCCTCCAATGGCCGCCGCACCGCGCTGATCCGATGGCAGGAGCCAGGTACTTCTCCTGGTCTCCCATGGGGTGCAGGGCCCAAGCACTTGGGCCATCCTCCACTGCACTCCCGGGCCATAGCAGAAAGCAGGCCTGGAAAAGGGGCAACCGGGACAGAATCCGGCGCCCCGACCGGGACTAGAACCCGGTGTGCCGGTGCCGCAAGGTGGAGGATTAACCTATTGAGCTGTGGCGCCGGCTAACAGATTTTTCTATTGTGAAAAGAACACCCAGGAGACACATGGTTAAGACACTGCTCAAGGCTGGCGCTGCGGCTCAACAGGCTAATCCTCCACCTGTGGCGCCGGCACACTGAGTTCTAGTCCCGGTCAGGGCGCTGGATTCTGTCCCGGTTGCCCCTCTTCCAGGCCAGCTTTCTGCTGTGGCCAGGGAGTGCAGTGGAGGATGGCCCAAGTGCTTGGGCCCTGCACCTGCATGGGAGACCAGGAGGAAACATCTGGCTCCTGGCTTTGGATCAGCACGGTGCACCGGCCGCAGCAGCACACCAGTCTTCTCTCTCTCACTGTCCACTCTGCCTGTCAAAAAAAAAAAAAAAAAAAAAAAAAAAAAAAAAAAAAAAAAAAGGAAAAAGAAAAAGACACTGCTCAGGACACCCACATCCCACATTGAAATGCCTGGGTTGGAGTCCCAGTTCCTATCTGATTGCAGAGCTCTCTGATGACGTGCAGCCTGGAAGGCAGCAGGTGATGGCTCAAGTAGTTGGATCCCTGCCACCCCTGTGTGAGACCCAGACTGAGTTCCAGGCTCCTGGCTTTGGCGTTTAAAATTCTGAGTGAAAATAATTTTCCATTTAGAATGTTATTACCTAGCCTAATGATCAATTAAGCATCATGATAATGACTAAATAAACTTATGTTTAGACATATGAAATTTAAAAAATGTGCTTTACTTATACTTTTCCCCTAAAGAGGTTGGGAGGACTTGAACTCTACCAAAACAAGACAGTAAACCAAGAGAAATGTATCTGTCCAATAAATCTAATGAAATCTAACACAGGAATTATAAAGAATTCCCAAGATGGCAGTAAGACAAAGTCCCATGACAACTGTTGGGCAGCAAGCAGTCCACACTATATCAGGTTATGGAGGTCTCCATGAGGAACACACAGGAAAACGTGGAACTGAGAGACCATATGGCAAGTCAACTGTTGGAAAATGGCACTGAGAGAAACTTTACAGAGCTAGTGGAGAATATGAAAGTCTTGGCCATTAGTTCAATGACAACTAAGAATGAAATATGAGAATAACTAATTTCAGGAAAAATCAAAAGTCTCACAAGGACTGAATTACTTGTGACAGCATTGTGGCTCACTGTATTAAACTACTGCTTGCAACACTGGGATCCCACGTCAGAGTGCCAATTTGAGTCCCGGCGGCTCTGCTTCTGATCCAGCTGCCCACTGATAGGCCAGGAAAGTCAGTGGACAGAAGCCCAAGTGTTTTGGCTCCTGCCACTCACGTGGGAGACTCAGATGGAAGTATGGGGATCCTAGATTTAACCTGGCCCAGATCTGGCTGTCGTGGCCATTTGGGGATTAAACTGCTGGATGAAAAATCTTTTTCTCTCTGTTGTTTCCTCTCTTCCTGTCACTCTTTCAAATAAATAATTTTTTAAAAATGAACTACTTGGCTCAGCATGAATACTTACATAATCATAATAATGAAACACTGAATATTGGTTTAATAAGATATTTTGGGGGCTGGTGTTGTAGCTTAGCAAGTAAAACCACCACCTGTGATGCCAACAACCCTTATGGGTGTCAGTTCGTGTTCCAGCTCCTTCACTTTTATTCCAGCTTCCTGCTAATGGCTTGGGAAAAGCAGAAGATGGCCCAAGTGCTTGGGCCCCCATATCCAAGGGAGACCAAGAAGAAACTCCTGGCTCCTGGCTTCGACCTGGCTCAGCCCTGGCTGTTGCAGCCACTTGGGGAGTGAATCTGTGGATGGAAGATCTCTCTCTGTCTCCCCTCTCTCTGTAACTCTTTCAAATAAATAAATAAATAAATCTTTTATTTAAAAAGATAAAAGGTATTTTGGTATAACTCCAGTGGGAAGACAGGAGGAGAGTAACAGCACCTATGAAAATAAGAAGACAATGCATCCTCTCAGAAAATGATGATTCAGGAGATAACTATACACAATGCTTTGAAGTCAAGCAAAATATAGAAGGAAACAGCAAAAGAGTTAGAGGTAATTTCTGGAGAGCAGGAGGGTGAGGGGGGCTATGCAGCTGTATTTTTAAGCAGATTCTCTTTTCTGGCATTTTTTTTTTTAAACTTTAAAAATGCATGTAGTATTACTTTGGTAAATTATATAATTATCAACTAACTTGATCACTTATAATAATTAAATAGTATCTGGCCGGCGCCACGGCTCACTAGGCTAATCCTCCACCTTGTGGCACCAGCACACCGGGTTCTAGTCCCGGTCGGGGCGCCGGATTCTGTCCCGGTTGCCCCTCTTCCAGGCCAGCTCTCTGCTGTGGCCAGGGAGTGCAGTGGAGGATGGCCCAAGTGCTTGGGCCCTGCACCCCATGGGAGACCAGGAGAAGCACCTGGCTCCTGCCTTCGGATCAGCGCGGTGTGCCGGCTGCGGCAGCCATTGGAGGGTGAACCAACGGCAAAAGGAAGACCTTTCTCTCTGTCTCTCTCTCTCACTGTACACTCTGCCTGTCAAAAAATAAAAAATAAAAAAAAATAATTAAATAGTATCAGTCCAACATGCAGGGGAACTGAAATATAAGGAGGACTTCACAGCTTCAACAACTTGTGTTGTCCTAACTCAGGCTAAGGGAGCTGGGCTTTTCTGTCCCCTAAGTCACTGGGTAAGGGTCATATGGAGTGGCTGGCACCAGCACCCGACAGGTAAAGTGGATTCTAGTAAGCAAAACAAAGAAGGAAGAAAACCTCAGGCATATCCATCAAAATAGGGAGGGCGGAGGGATGAAATACAAGGGTACTGCAAATGCAAAATCACTTTTAGGGATAGTCCAGAGTCTCATGTACAAAATGTAAAAGAACAGGATGAAATGCCCAAATTAAATGCTACCTCTCATCCTTGACTTCCCCCACAACTTGTACATCTAAATACTCAAGTCCTACCTATGGCACCTCTAAATCTTCTGAATTCTGCCTACTTTTCAGAGTCTACAGAGCTGCCACCCAGGTTCAGGCCACCAGTGTCACCTGGGGAATTTCTACAGCAGTGCTTAGAATTGTTCCAATTTTACCTCAGAATTGCTTCCCCTCTTCCAGGGATGGTAGCTATCTTTGTTCACCACTGTATAAGTCGCTCCAGGCATGGTACATGGCCCAGAGTAAGTTAGGACAAAGAACGAGAGGTGCTTTTGGAGATAAGGAACTACAAAATAAGGATAAATCTCAAGGTAGAAAGTATGTCATAGCTATTTAAGAGTCAGCACCCATGCCAGTGCTACAGTGCAGCAGGTAGAGCCGCCATCTGTAGTGCCAGCATCCCACACGGGTGCTGGTTTGAGTCCTGGCTGTTCCACTTCTGATCCAGCTTCTTGCTAATGTGCACGGGAAAACAGTGGAGAATGGCCCAAGTGCTTGGGCCCCTGCACCCACGTAGGAGACCAGGATGAAGCTCCTGGCTCTGGCCTGGCCCAGCCCTGGTCCTTGCAGCCATTTGGGGAGTGAACCAGCAGATGGAAGATCTTTCTTCCCTCTCTTGCTGTCTCTCCCTGTCTCACTTTAACTCTTTCAAATAAATCAAAAAATAATCTTAAAAAAATGAAAGTCAGTAACCAAAGATCTATTTGACCCCTTATCCTTTCTACGACAATGTAATTAGGATACCTAAAGGCTGTGTTTCATCATTCATCCATATCTTTATTAATATTTCATATGAAATGTTTATTCATTTATCTATGTTCATAATTGTAAGGAGGTTTCAAATAAGTGCAACCTACTAGATACTAAAATAAAAAGCCTTTTTAATTGTACTTACCAAGTCACCGGATAATACTGAATGTCATTAACCCATTTTATAATCTGAGTTTTAGTACCAAATGAAGAATAATGGTTTTGAGTTATGTTCAGTGTATTATATTTGAATTCTGAAATCTAAAGTTCTTATATTTTCATTCTTAAACATATGTGTAGGCAAAATGAGAGAATTCATTATTTAGCATGCACAGCAAGAAGTGCATTGAAAAAAGTGCCCTCAGATCTGGTCATCTCATTTCTTTCATCAAGACAGACAAAAGACCCACCGCCAAGTCAGCACATTTCTTTTCCTGTGGATCCAGTTCTGTTATGTATGGTTGACTTAATTTATTTTTACTTAAAAGCTATAATATTTTATGATGTTTACTTCAGAAATTACCACCAACAATTCTATTGTAAACTTTATAAGATTTTGGGAGTTTATTTGTTCCAATTCAGTTTACAATGGAGCAAAATCCTTCATCCTCAAATAAGATTTACTTTGTAACAACATGAAGAGTTCACGCTAGGTTTTGCTTGACTTTGGTCATAGGAAATATATATTACATCTTCATAATCACAATGTTTAATTTTTTTATTGGAGAAGCAGAGAGAGAAACAGAGACTGAGAGATAGAGACAGAGCAAGCAAGACAGCAATTGAGCAAGCGAGAGACAGAAGAGAGCTCCCTTCTGTTGGTCTATTTCCCAAATGCCTGTGATGGCAGGGAGTGGGCAAGCCGGAAGCTGAGAGCTCAATTCATGTCTCCAATGCAGGCGGCAGAGACCCAAAGACTTAAGCCACTGCCTGCTGCCTCCCAGAGTCTGCACTGGCAGGAAACTGGAATTGGGAACTGCTGCTGGGATTCAAACCCAGGCTTACAGACCATGTTAACTGCTAGGCCAAAAGCCTGCCCCTATGATCACAATTTTCAATCCTTTTATGTTAACCCCACATGTCAAAGCACTACAAGTGAAAATTGTCATTATTAAGGAAAAAGCTGCAACTAACATCTCTTAGATTTATGTTTTATGGGTATATTCAAACAATGCACAAGAACAAATTCATCTGTGGCTTACATGTGTAACACATTATTGAGCTGTGAAAGTTCTTTATTCTAAACACAACTTTGTCAATATGTATTCTAAATATTTCCCCCTAGTGGCTTTCCTGCTCATTTTTCTGAATGTCTTTTTGATTTTAATATTTTTGAGGGTATAATTTATAAATAATAAAATATATACATCTTACATGTTTGGTTCATTGGGTTGTGACAGTTATATGTGCTATTTGCCAATACAAAACAAGATCTGGAATATGTTCACCATCTCAGTTCCTTTGTGTCCCCTTCCACATTATTCCCTGCCCCTCTCCCACAGCAACCATTTTCTGACTTTTATCACTGATGATGAGCTTTCCTTGTTTTTGTACTTCACATAAACAGAATCTTACAGCCCACTTCTGTGTGTGTGGCTTCCTTCACTCAAACATACTTGGGATTAATCTATGCTATTTTGTGTAGCAGTAATTCATTATGCTTAACTGCTAAGTAGCATTTTCCACTGTGTAAATATAATTTCCATTCTCCTTACGATGGATATTTGGGTCATTTCCAATTTTGTGATATTATCAATAAGGTTGCTATGAACTTTCTTTTACACATCTTTTTGGGGGCATATGTTTTAATTCCTCATTAGTGAATAACTAAATGTAAAATTATCGGGTCACAGGGAAGATACACTGATAAAGTTTAAGACCAGCTAGTTGTACCATTTTCCCTTCTTACTAGTAATTTATGAGAATTTCCAGTTATACGTTTCTTGGAACATGTTTATCAGTTTTTTTCAATTCTAGCTATTCTAGTGGGCATAAAGTAGTAACCTGGGGTTTTAATGATGGTGAATACCTTTTTATGTTTACTGGTCATGATGTAAAACAGTACCCAACAAAGGTAGAAAAACACTACTCTAATATCTGCATTTCTCTTTTCTGTTCTGCCACAAATCTTGATATGCCACTTTAATGGAAGGTTGGAACCAAGAAAATTATGATAAAAATAATGATGATATGGGGCCGGCACTGTGGCGTAGTGGGTAAAGCCACCACCTGCAGTGCCAGCATCCCATATGGGCGCTGGTTGAAGTCCTGGCTGCTCCACTTCTGATCCAGCTCTCTGTTATGGCCTGGGAAAGCAGTATAAGCCCAAGTCCTTGGGCCTCTGCACCAGCGTGGGAGACCCAGAAGAAGCACCTGGCTCCTGGTTTTGGATTGGCACAGCTCCAGCCGTTGTGGCCAATTGGGGAGTGAACCAGAGGATGGAAGACCTCTCTCTCTCTCTCTGCCTCCCCTCTCTGTGTAACTATGACTTTCAAATAAATAAATAAATCTTTAAAAATAATGATGATATGGCTGGCGCCGCAGCTCACTAGTCTAATCCTCCGCTGCGGTGCCGGCACCCAGGGTTCTAGTCCCGCTTGGGGCGCTGGATTCTGTCCCAGTTGCTCCTCTTCCAGTGCAGCTCTCTGCCGTGGCCTAGGAGTGCAGTGGAGGATGGCCCAGGTCCTTGGGCCCTGCACCCGCATGGGAGACCAGGAGGAAGCACCTGGCTCTTGGCTTCGGATTGGCGCAGCACGCCGGCTGTGGCGGCCACTTGGGGGGTGAACCAATGGAAAAAGGAAGACATTTCTCTCTGTGTCTCTCTCTCTCACTGTCTAACTCTGCCTGTTCAAAAAAAAAAAAAAAAAAAAAAAGATGATATGATGAGCAATATGTGCTGAGTACTCACTATGCACCAGGAGCTGAGCTAAGTGATTTCCTTTTCTCTTACTTAATCTAAACAACTGAATGAGTATTAATAATCTGTATTTCACAGAAGAGAAGACATAGAGAAATGAAATAACTTGACACACACCTACATCAGTGTGACTCAAAGGCCTCATGGTTACCTCATAAACTCCAGGCAATAGGTCTCCTAGGTAATCTAAAAAGCAGATGATCTACTTGGTGATGAACATGAATATTACAATTTTGGAAAGGTGTGGAGCCTTGGTCCTGTGATCTCACATTGTTTTTTACACTCACTTGCTTTGGTTTTGATTCTGAGTATTCTGTAAAATGACTTGTTTCTTCTCAAGAGATATATTTAAGTTTCAAAAAACTTTTTATGTAGGTATGATACATGGTGTATGTTTCAATCCCTAAACTTTTAAGATTGCTCTCAAGGCCTTATAATTATAAAATTATAAGCAGAGGAATGCCATGTAAAATAAATGCTATCTATTTCATGAGTTTGTTGTGAGAATTCAACAGTCAAAAAAAAAAAACAAAACCTACCACTACATGTCACATAGTAAATATTCAATGTTTACTATTATTATTATTATTCAAGTACAAGAAGGGAAGTCTACACAACCTTTGTCTTTGTATTTCCTCTACTATATAGTTTGTCCTTGGAAACGCTCCAAAAATTTTGGTACTTCACTTCTTTTTTATAATAATAGCACCTTAAAATGTTTCTATAATTATCTCTATACAATTAAAATCATCACGCAATTCAGTTCAAAATTCAACTGACCATCTTGCAGCTTGATTTCAAGGTTCATAAACACAAATGCCTACCAGCCTAATCAGGTAACCTGAATGACAAAAGTGGGATGGCCACGGTTAGCTAGGTGTAAGTTTTGTGAATGGAGCAAAAGTATGCTATAGGGTATGGAGAATAGGGTACAATGGTATAGGAGTATATGGGTATAGGAGAATAGGGTATAGGTAGGTTCCACCATTCAGTGACAAGATTTTATACCATACAGGAATATCATAGAGTCTTCACTGAAATCTGGATAGCTAGGTAAAATTTCCTTATCATGGTGGCAAAAATTAAGATAACAAAAACAACTGTGGACCAAACAACACAAGTCTACCCAGAGTAAATAAAGCCCCACAGGCTGCCAGTTTGTGCCTCAGCTTTAGTTTCATGCCATCATTCGGAGACACAAGCTGACTGGCACGGCCTGGGTGAGCCCATTCTCGACTGTTAACTTCCACGTGGAGAAGAGTCCTGGATGATACACAGTCTACAAGTACTAAGTCCTTCTCTTTCTCATTTCAGAAACTCTGTGACATGTACACTGGTGTTCTTGGATAAGTTATGAAATACTGGGAAAAAATTTTCATAGGAAGTCCTGAGAGACAAGCCTTGTGGATAGGGAAGTGATTTAAAATTAAAGACAAATAATCATAAATGCATAAAGACAAAAAGAACTATATTTATGTGCTTTCAGGAGAAAATTCCCATTCAAGATCCAGGAGGTTAAAAAATACTTTCTATGCAGATGAAAATTACTCTAGAGTATTTCAGGCATGGAAAGCCAAGACACTCTGGCAAAAAAAAAAAAAAAGAAAAGGAAATTACCTAAATGAAAGATCTCCGCGAGTGAGATCCCAGTGGAAAGAATAGGTCATCAAAGAAGGAGGTACCTTTCTCTGAAGGGAGGAGAGAACTTCCACTCTGACTACGACCTTGTCTAAATATGATCAGAGTCAGTGAACTCAAAAGGCTTCCATAGCCTTGGCAACTCATGACAAGAGCCTAGGGTGATTACTGAGGTCATACACAAGAGTGTCAATTTGTTAAGTCAACAACAGGAGTCACTGTGCACTTACTCCTCATGTAGGATCTCTGTCCTTAATGTGCTGTACATTGTGATTTAATGCTATAACGAGTACTCAAACAGTATTTTTCACTTTGTGTTTCTATGTGGGTGCAAACTGTTGAAATCTTTACTTAATATATGCTAAACTGATCTTCTGTATATAAAGAGAATTGAAAATGAATCTTGATGTGAATGGAAGGGGAGAGGGAGTGGAAAAGGGGAGGGTTATGGGTGGGAGGGAAGTTATGGGGGGGGAAGCCATTGTAATCCATAAGCTGTACTTTGGAAATTTATATTTAACACATTTGTTTCATAGTTCAAACTTTTACAAAGACACGGCTACTTAATGGAGATGAGCTTTAAAGAAGTGAACATTTTTGCATATTCATAATGACTTTTGTAAATCCCTTACAGCACCCTAAGTAAAGGAATACAGTTTTGTATACACCATACCACCTCTCAATAAGTTCAGACTAGACGACTATTACGTTTGGTTTTATAGAGGGAGGAAACTAACCTGAAAAGTCAACTTCTGCTAAACACTACAAAAGATACTGGTTAAAATATCGAGACAAGAAAGAGGTACCAGGTGGCTTCAACGTCTAGCAGAATCAGAGAACAATCCTGTGGGTATCTTCTTGTGTATGTTGTGAAAACAGGAATCCAGAAATAAAGAGGAAAGATAGAAAAATTTGACACTGGATTTAATGTAGAGTCTATGAGATCGAGTCTCACAGAAATAATTCTATTTTATTCACTAAACCAACACTGGAGGAGAATGGAATCTTACCATTAAGGCAGTTTCTGGTAACTTGAGTGTTAACCCCATTTACAAGCATAAAGAAACTACTGCAAGGGAGGGTTAAAAGCATTTTACTTCTGACCTATATGCAGCCTGAAGCTTCTTCTTTTCTGGAAAGTAACGCAATGCATAAGAATTTTAACCTGTTTTAGTTTCTATTAAACCAGGTGTTTAGCCAACTGGTTAAGATGCCCACATCCCACACTGGAATGCCTGGTTCGATTCCTGGCCCTGGCTCCTGACTCTAGCTTTTAGCTAATGTAGATCCTGGCAGGCGGCAGTGATGGCTCACGTAATTGCATGCTTGCCACCCTGGGCGTTCCCAGCTCCTTGCTTCAGCTGTGGGCACTGGGAGAGTGAACCAGAGGTGGGAAAGCTTTCTCCACCTCCCCCTCTCTCTCTCCTTCTCTCTGCCTTGCCCTCTCTGTCTGCCTCTTCAAACAAATTAAAAACAAAAAGCTTCAAACTCTTCAATTAAAAAAAGAAGTTAATAAACTGGGTTACAAGTTTACACGTGAATCACTTTACTAGGATCTAATAATTTCTAAGTAAAATGAAAATACCATGTTTCCAAGCATCTAAAGCTAAGCATTAGGTTCTAAAAGCAAGGCAGACACTAAAGCTATCTGAAGGCACACTATACACCATAAACAATAGGAATATGTTTACTACAGATGAAAGCATTTATTTACTGCAGCACATACAACTAAGAATTAGTGACTACAAACCAGTCACAGCCTTATTTTAATAATTCACAGGTTCAGAGATGCTCCTATAATTATGTGGTGGTCACATTCAACACATATTTCTGGAAAACGTTTTCTGGGGTTGAATCCACAGTAGGGTAATAGTGCTAGGGTTACTTAAAAGAAATTAACTAATACTATAATCTGGAGTCAGGAACTTCTTTAAAAACTGGGTTATGGTGGACATTGGCTATAAGTCACCTTAACAACATTTTTAAGTAACCAGGCAGAAAGGATAAACTTCAAAATTAATTGTGCCAGCACATTCTAAACACACATTGGCTGGTAACATAAATTGGCTGTCAGAGTTAAAAATTTTGGTCATCAAATGGCTGATGAGACAATTTAGGCTTTGCAAGGCTTGGCAGTCTTTTATGAACCATGACTTACCCGTATTGTCTGGCACTGGTATAGGAATCGGGCTCTGGACACATGAGCTTGTGGATTGGACTGAAGGCCTAAATAAGCCCACAATACCTGGATCTCCAGGGAAACTGGTATGGTACAGCAAGAAGTACAGTTCATAGCCTGAAGAAGGATAAAGAAGTATTTGTTTTAATTGCCTGATTATTGCCTTCAGACAGTCTCCATGCATTAAATAGCAATTTTTAAAAATTATTTTCATGTTATTTGAAAGGCAGAGAGAGAGAGAGAGAGAAAGAGAGAGAGAGGGAGGGAGGAAGGGAGGGAGAGAAGGAAAGAGAAAGACAGAGAGAGATTGTCCATTTAGTGGTTCACTCCCCAAATGTCTGCAATAGTGCAACAGTCAGGACTGGGCCAGGCCAAAGCCAGGAGCCCAGAAGTCAATCTGAATCTCCCATGTGGGTGTCATGGACCCAGTGACTTGAGCCATCACTGCTGCCTCCCACAGTCTGCATTGGAGGGAAGCTGGTGTCAGGAACCAGAGCTGGGAATCAAACCCAGGCACTCTGATGTGGAATGTGGGCACCTTAGCCTCTAAGAAGAATGCCTGCTCTAAGCAGTCTGTTTTGAAGGCTTCAGGCAGCCATGAAAGTTTCTGGAATACAAATAGGATATACTTAAAGCAGTAGTTTGGTGGGACTAATTGCAAGATGCAGGAACAATTCATATGATTTCCATTTTTAACCTGTTAATGTATTTTTTTGTAAATAAATATTAAATTTTTATAACAGGAAGAGTATAACTGAAGAGTGTATTGATGAAAGGAGTATAATCATGAAATTTCTGATGAGCAAATATTCAAGTAAATGAGAGAGTATTTGAAAAATATGGTTATTTTTGAACCATAATCTCTAGATTTTCTATCTTTAATTTTTTTTCCAAGTAAGGAAAATAAGTTATGTGTAAGCCTAACTTGAAATAATTACTTCAAATGGACAGATTTCTTATATCCTTTCTCCTATGTTACACATTATCTGTGGAAAGAGCTGGGTTTTAACCTTATTATCTGTAATTCACAAAGGAGTAAAATGAGCCATCATCAGAAAGTGTATTTCTCTCCTTACTGAAACACTGCAGCTCTTGCTGAGGATCCTGGTCCACCCTCCTCTCTGGGCCGGGTCTGCATCACCAAAGATGGCAACATGCTCCGGTCTTGGCTGTCCATGAAGAGCCTGATAAATCTCCTGCTGCTGGCCACGGCAGCCATCCTTTGACAGCCTGCAATTAAACACCATGAAGCCAGGAGTCCAGTGCTAACATACTACTGTAACCACATCAGCATATTAATCCATGCATTAGAAATGGCATGATAAAGCAGACTGGAGGAAATAATCCTCACTAGGAATTGAGGACTATCAAAAAACTCTTAGCAATGTTACTTAGGTTAAATGACTATTTCTTACAAGCTTTCTCTAAACTGTCATTTCAAATATAAGTTACCATATCAGTATTTTCCCTACAAGTAGGGACAAGCAAAGACTTACCTGAGCTTGCATCCAGACATTGCATTTACTCCAAATTGTACTTCATGTCTCTTAACGGAGCAAATTCCATTACCCTGACTCTGCAAGAGGGTCATCCAAGGTAGAAAGGTGATTATCAAGGAGATCAGAACAAAAAACATGTGAGGATTGGGAAATTTATGCATCACTGTTCCTTTAACACTATTTATATTTGAGTAGTATCAGGATATTGTTCAAGTCACAAATTTTTCTTTTCCTGCAGTGATTAAAAAACACAGTGACAAATACTGTTTTTTCAAAAATTGCTTTAAAGCTGCTGTTATCAACATTTGAGAGTAGAGTTGTAGCTTGGTAAAGAAAATGATAAATACCTAAAAATATGGGGAAAGCTTGAGAAATGGAAACTCAAAAAGATCAACCATTGCAGCTTTTCTCATTGGACTGTAACAGGACACCCTCTTCGAAAAAGGATACTGAGTGACTCATGTCCCCAGTTAAAGCCAAGAGTGGCTTCCCAACAATGTAGCCAGGATTCCCGCTTCTAGGTCCAGGAAGAGAAGCAGCTGTGCTCTGTTCAAAAGACTGTAGAAAGAGTGAAGAAAAGTCAGCTGTGGAGACCAGCATGCTATACTCTGTTCCACTACTGGGCTTCATCCCCTTCTTTAAGACAATTCAGTGAGCTACACAGAACAATCTGCTTCTTTGCACAGTATTGCATTTTGCAGAAGTTTTTACTCCAGTGCTTTACTTTTTTTCTAACTCACTAAAATAAATCCTAAATGATCTGACTACTGAAATTCACGTTACATTTACCAAGGATTACAACCAAGGATCAACCAAGAATTCCTTAACCTTGTTTTTCAAACATTATCAGGGGTGGGTATTTGGCACAGCAGTTAAGATATCATGTGGAACACCTGCATCCTATAAAGGAGTGCCTGGTTCTGATCTTGGCTCCTTCCCTTCTGACACAGCTTCCTGCTAACGTACACCTCTGGGAGGCATCTAGTGATGGCTCAAGTACTTGAGTCCTTACCACCAAAGTGGGAGACTTGGAATGAGTTCTGGAGTCCTGACTTTGGCCTGGCAAGCTGTGACTGTTGCAGGCATCTGAGAACTGAACCAGGGTTGGTCTGTCTTTTTAATAAGATGAAGATAATTAAAAAAAAATACTGTTAATTTAGGGCTATATTCAATCTTGCTGAAGCCAAAGAATTTACATGTATTTATTTCTAAAGATTTATTAATTTTATTATTTGAAAGACAGAGTTAGAGAGAGGCTGAGAGAGAGAAAGAGAAAGAGAGAGAGAGAGAGAGAGAGAAAGTGAGTCTTCCATCTGCTGGTTTACTCCCCAAATGGCCGCAGCAGCCAGAACTGTGCCAATCCAAAGCCAGGAGCCTGGAGCTTCTTCCAGGTCTCCCATGTGGGTGCAGGGGCCCAAGGACTTGGGTCATCTCCACTGCTTTCCCAGGCCATAGCAGAAAGCTGGTTGGGAAGTGGAGCAGCTGGGATTCGAACTGGTGCCCATATGGGATGCTGGAACTGCAGGCAGTGGCTTTACCTGCTATGCCACAGTGCTGGCACCTACATATAATTTTTAAAAATATATTTTAATTAACTATAGACGTTCTAGAGATGCCATCTCTGAGAGACACAGGGCTTGGCTGATCACCTGAAGGTAAAACTGAGAAAAACTATTCTAGGTTCAAGAAAGAGGAAAGAAAGCAAAAGGGAAGAGAGAGGGATCAAAACTGGAAATTTTGGAAGTGAATAAAATACTGAATACCCAGAAATATGAGAAAAGCTAGTTAAAATTTTTCTGTAGAATGCTGGCTGAGTTAATGATTTAAAACAACTACTGAGAAAACAGTTTTGATATGAGATTGAAGTCCTGCTTTGCTAGGAGCCAGACAATCAGAGATGATGTCAATGAATAGGTATCTGCTGAACACCTAGCTGTTCTAGCTATCAAGATTGAAGTAGGTCTTTGCTTCTCATTCTGTTTTCCATGTATTACAGAAGCATAGAAACTATCTGTATCCCAGTATTTCCTCCCCTTCTGGTACCCTTTAGAAGGAGGGCCCTAACCCTGAAACGAATGATGAAGTGCTGCTGTAGGGAAGTTCCTGGTTCAACAGTCAGGTTGGTTTGTCCAAAACTGACAGTGACTGTCTGGATTCCAAAAGTCCCATTGGTCTCTATTTCATAGATGACCTGAAATACAAAAGAAGAGTCAATTAATAAAAAGTAATTACTGGGTTGATTATGTTTAGAACAGAAGAATCTCCATCTTGAAAAGTTTTATTGAAACTAAATGAGGGGGCTGGTGCTGTGGCATAGCTGGTAAAGCCGCCGCCTGCAGTGCTGGGATCCCATACCAGTTCAAGTCCCAGCTGCTCCACTTCCCATCCAGCTCTCTGCTATGGCCTGGGAAAGCCATGGAAGATGGCCCAAGTCCTTGGGCTCCTGCACCCTTGTGGGAGACCTGGAGGAAGCTTCTGGCTCCTACTTTAGGAATGGTGCAGCTCCAGCTGTTGCAGCCATCTGGGAGGAGTGAACCAACAGATGGAAAACCTCTCTTTCTCTCTCTAACTCTCTGTAACTCTGCCTTTCACATAAATAAATAAACCTTTTTTTTAAAAAAAAAAGAAACTAAATGAGGAAGACTGGGAGCCTGCACTGTGGCATAGCAGGTAAAGCTTCCGCCTGCAATGCCGGCATCCCATATGGGCACCAGTTTGAGACCTGGCTGCTGCACTTCCAATCCAGCTCTCTGCTATGGCCTGGGAAAGCAGTGGAAGATGGCCCAAGTCCTTGGGCCCCTGCACCAGCGTGGGAAACCAGGAAGAAGCTCCTGGCTCCTGGCTTCAGACTGGCGCATCTCCAGCTGTTGTGGCCAATTGGGGGTTGAACCAGCAGATGGAAGATCTATCTCCTTCCTTCTCTCTTTCTGCCTCTCATTCTCTCTGTGTAACTCTTTCAATAAATAAATCTTTTTAAAAATGAGGCAAACTGAATATATTCTTAAAAATGCCAAACATAAATACCAAGAAAACATATGTTGACTTCACATTATACTTGTATGTGAAAAAAGACTGGATGGAGCTCTCTGAAAGGGCTCATGGGAGGGGTGAGTTTATGATAAGCATTGAAAGGAAGAAGAAGAAATCACTGATTGTGGACAGAGGTGAGCAAAAGCAGAAGCCAAGGTGAACCTGGAAGGAAACCAGTTTATCTGGCTCTCACGATGTTTGGAGATAAACAGAAACAGTACCTCAGGGTGTAACGCACAAGCAATTGAAGGTAACCTTAAATTTCTTCATATTCTGCCCCCATAATGGGGCGACTCGAGTCCCATGGACTTCAGAATCAACCCTGCTCTGTTGTTGAGGATAATTAAAGTTCATGATGTATTTAAAAAAAAAATTTCTTCATATAGTCTTTAACATGATGCTTTATGATAATTCTTACTCCTTTATGTTGGACTGATTAGAAGAGAAAGAACAGAGAACAGAACTAATTCATTTCAATTTTACTGTCAACACGAGCAAATGGTCAGTAGGAATCAGTAGCAGACTGCACATGGACAAAGGGAGAGGAGTCAGGAACAGTGAATCTGAAATACTGGAGAATGATGGAATGGAAACAACGAAACGTGGTAGGGAGCAAGGCAATGGGCTCAATTCTCGGCGTGTTACATTTCAGGCTACGTAAAATCCAGGTGGGGGTCAGGCTCCCATTTCATGGAAGACCAGGCATCTCTGGCAACACTGATCCACAGGCCTCAGTCCACCATCCGAGGTCAGCATCCCTACCTGGGAAACGACATTCTGACAAGTGTTTCCAGCCAAGAGAGGAGGGTCAGTCTGTGAAGCAGGGGTTACAGGAACCTGGAGCTAGCAAAGGAAAGAGGCGAGTCAACTACAATTGAAGGCTGCGCTTTTCTCTGCTAGCTACAGGAGTATTTTCTTTCCCTATGACCGTTCCCTTCTCTTTCCTTCTACTGCCAGCCTACAACTGAAATTCAGGTCATCCTAAATCAGCACTTCTCAAAACATACTTCTCAGATCGCTAGACATAAAATACGGGTTCCACAGCTATGTAAATTTTTAAAAATAACACATTCAGGGGCCAGCACTGGGGAGCAGCGGGTTAAAGCCCTGGCCTGAAGCACCAGCATCCCATATGGGTGCCGGTTCTAATCCCAGCTGCTCCACTTCCAATCCAGCTCTCTGCCATGGCCTAGGAAAGTAGTAGAATATGGTCCTTGGGCCCCTGCACCCACGTGGGAGACCTGGAAGAAGCTCCTGGCTCCTGGCTTCAGATCGGCACAGCTCTGGCCGCTGTGGCCAATTGGGGAGTGAACCATCAGATGGAAGACCTCTCTCTCTCTAACTCTTTCAAATAAATAAAATAAATCTTTTTTTTTTTTTAAACATATTCAACACCTTCTTCATAGAAACTGACAAAACTCTCTAGCAAATTAAACACTCCAAGATGCCCACTTTCAATATAGTGTTTATTTACCTGAATGTTTCCCAAACTTATCTAACACTTCATGATCTTCATATCATAAAAGGCTATTAACAACATAGAACATACCTGGGAAAACAGTGTTTTAGACCCATCCTTAACTGTTTGACACATCATGCTTACATTTATCTCACCATTACGATTTAGACTAAAATTTACTCAGCTATAAAGAGGCCAAATACTCTTTTTTTCTTTTTCCTGATAAACCAATTCATACCTTCAAATTCTGCAGATCCATCATACCTCTTGGAACCTAGAATAATAGAAGAGAGATCTAAGTGTGCATATACCTTTCATACAATCCCCAGGAATCTGTAGTTTTATATTACTATTACTAAGTTTTGGTAATGGGAAACCAACATACTAGAATGATACACTTCCTGTCTTCCACCTAACTCTTCTTTACACTAAAATGACAGGGAGTGGAGCTAGCTGGGAGGTTGGACAAAGCTGTATTGAACAGACAAAGCAAGAAGTTCAGTGAAATAATGAGATGTCACCCTCTTAAGTTCTCCCAAGTCAATCCCCTTAGCCTGGAGGGTGACAAATTCTTTTTTTTTTTTATTTGACAGATAGAGTTAGAGACAGAGAAAGATCTTCCTTCCGTTGGTTCACTCCCCAAATGGCCGCTATGCCAGAACTATGCCGATCCGAAGCCAGGAGCCAGGTGCTTCCTCCTGGTCTCCCATGCAGGTCCCAAACACTTGGGCCATCCTCCACTGCCCTCCCAGGCCACAGCAGAGAGCTGGAGTGGAAGAGGAGCAACCAGGACTAGAACCTGGTGCCCGTATGGGATGCTGGCACCACAGGCAGAGGATTAACCTAGTGAGCCACGGCACCAGCCGAGGGTGACAAATTCTAATCATGGGTCTGTACTCCAAATTCTTTCATCTTTCTTCCTATGATGGGGGTTTCAAGGCCTTCTGCCTTATATGTAGCTCTTGAGGAGTCTAACTTTCAGTTCAATGCTCTTCCCACAACCAATACCAATGGGAAGCATGTTGACTTCAAATCCACAGTGGGGACAGAGTGAGGAGAGAAGAGACATCCACCTTCAAGACTGTGAAATTATAGTAAGAGGCGGCATCAAGGGCTGGATCCAGGGTACAGCTGCTTGCCAGGTTCTTGAAGAAACGAGTGCAGGTTGTACTTTTACTCTCCAGGAAGCCTTAGGACACAAATAATTAAGAGAGTAGTAAATGAAAAAGCTTCTTTTAAACTGGATACAGGATATTTCTGACCTGGACTTACCAGCAGGATTGCTCTCAGAACAGAGTCCCCCAGCTCCAACTCCAGCAGGCTGCCTCAGTAAACTCAGTACAGACCACTTGGGGAAGTAAGTCAGAATGGGGTCCCCAGCCTGAATCAAATATTGGAGACAGTTATTCACAGTGAGATAGGAATGAATTACACCAGAGAAGACAAAGTAGAAACAAAGGTTAACTCAACAGCTTGTTTACATGGGCAGAACTGCCCTTCAAAAGAGCTGATGAAGGGTTATCTAGTTGTAGGGAGGTTCCTGGAAGATCCCTAGGCAATTGTGTACTATTAAAGAAGAAACCTAACCAAACAATCCCACCCCCTTCCATGGGCTCACCTTATAAAAAGGTAGTGGTGACTGTGTTTGCGTTGTTGAAGTGAATGATTCTCCTCCAAACTCTGTAGCCAGGTCTTGAAAGTTGGTTGCATTGACCTTTTGGAGCTTCTGGAAATAGTTTAATTTTGCTAAAAATGTTTTTTTTAAAAAGAAAGAGTGTTTAGATAAAAGAACATTGATTTTTTTTAAATATCTGGCATGACAAATGATAAACAATTTTTTTATTGCAGCATATATAAAGTGTGCAGATACACTAAAGAATGAATTCAAAGAATTTTAACAAATGTACTTATTGGTATCACCACCATACAAATCAAGCCACAGAACACTGTCCCAAAAGGTTCTCAGCCAATACTCCATCTCCAGGGATAACAATCCTGATTTCTATCACCTCCTATTTTATTTGTAACCTATTATCTGAATTACTGTTTAAGATCTTAATTAAGCCTCTGCCTGCAGCGCCTGCATCCTATATGGATGCCAGTTCGAGTCCTGGCTGCTCCACTTCCGATCCAGCTCTCTGCTATGGCCTGGGATAGCAGAAGATGGCCCAAGTGCTTGAGCCTCTGCACCCACGTGGGAGACCGGATGAAGCTCCTGACTTCAGATCAGCCCAGCTCCAGTCATTGCAGCCATTTGGGGAGTAAACCATTGGATGGAAGACCTCTTTCTGTCTCTACCTCTGTGGTGAGACTCAAATCAATAAATCTTAAAAAAAAAAAAAAAAAAAAAAAAAAGAGATCTGAGTTAAGAATTTGGTCGAGTATATAGACTATTATGTTTTATTCCTTTCACCTTTTAATTCCTATATACAAGACTTCAGGCACCCCAAAAAGGTATCTGCTATAATAATTCCATAATTCCTATTATCCAACTGTATAAATTTTTCCATGTTCCTGCAGTCATCTCTTTATGGCACTTCAGAACCAGGAGACACAGGAATAGGCCCTGGTGCTGTCCACTGCCCTGCAGATGACAGAAACACTCAGCTTTACCACTCCAGGTTTTCTGTTCACTTGACAAAGGAGTACAGCAGAACCATGCTCCATGCTAGTTTCATTATTCATATGACATTTGGACAGAGTGAAAAAAAAAAGGTAGCAAGACCCACATCACTGAAAACTAATGAGGATTCCACATTAAATAAGCCTGACCTTATCTGTGATCACAACATTTTAATTATCTGAATTTTCAGCATGAAATAAATACATCTTTAAATTCTGGGGCCTCTCAGAATTCTCACTCACTAGATCCCTGTTACTCAAAATAAGATGCATATATTAAAACCTGGAAACTTGTCAGAAATGCAGACCTGAGGGTCACTCCCTAGACCCACAGAGTCGGAATTTGCATGTTAACAGGATCTCCAGGTGATGTGCATGCATATGTAGAGTTTGAAAAAGCATTGCTTTGAAACAGGTGATGCTTTGATCTGCAATCTTCAAACTATGAATCTTCCAGGAACTCATATGCTGAAAACCACATTAAAGACTATTTTCCTCATGTAAAATTCAGCAATTTGTATCCTTATAAATCAAAGTTAAAATTAAGCTAACAAGCCGGCGCCGTGGCTCACTAGGCTAATCCTCTGCTTAGCGGCGCCGGCACACCAGGTTCTAGTCCCGGTCGGGGCGCCGGATTCTGTCCCGGTTGCCCCTCTTCCAGGCCAGCCCTCTGCTGTGGCCAGGGAGTGCAGTGGAGGATGGCCCAAGTGCTTGGGCCCTGCACCCCATGGGAGACCAGGAGAAGCACCTGGCTCCTGCCATGGGATCAGCGCGGTGCGCAGGCCTCAGCGCACCGGCCGTGGTGGCCATTGGAGGGTGAACCAACAGCAAAGGAAGACCTTTCTCTCTGTCTCTCTCTCTCACTGTCTACTCTGCCTGTCCAAAAAAAAAAAAAAAAAAAAAAAAAATTAAGCTAACAAAAGAAGCTCATGAAGAAGATGAGCTGAGATGGCAAATATCCATTTGGCAATTTTTCATGGCTTAAATGAATAAGAGGAAATTAACATTTTGTATCTTACTGCTGTGCAGGGATATTGGTGGTAAGCAGAGATAAGGCAAATAAGGAGGAGAATAAATGGAGTTTTTGCCAAAATTTTGCTATCATACAAAGCGTATTATACCTAACAGAGTTTAAAGATATTTAGATTTAATTAATACAATTTCAGATGTGGAAGGAAACCCAGAGACCATCTGACTCAATCCCATAGAAAATTTGGATCCTCAGAGGTAAAAGAATTACAAAAGGCCACAGATCGCAGACCTCTTAATACATGGTCTAGGGTTCTTTCCAGGCTATTGTACAAATGGACTTAGACTAAGAACATCCTCTATTAATAATTTATCAGTAGATACGATCTCTATGGGCACATAAAGATATGGTGCATCCTCTCCAGGTGCTGGCAATTTACCTGGGGAGACATGAAGTTCACATAAACTGATAACAATACAAGGGATCCTTTAAGTTCCAAAGGAATGACTCAAAAGATAACTGCCTTAAAATTTTTGAGGATGGGTTCACTTCTGATACGTGAGCAAGAAAGGACTTTTGGAAGAGCTGGGAAATTAAAATGAAAGACAAAGAGGAATAGCTGAGCCAAGAATTTAAGCAAATGCACGTTTGGGAAGTCTCCTGAGGACAACAAGTAGATGAGTCTGGCCAACACAGATGTTCAATGAAGACCGTAATGGGAGAAAAGCCTGGAAACAGAAGCTGGATAAAACCTGAGAGCACCTTGATTGTCAGGCTAAAGAAACTGGACACAGGTTTTTTGTTTGTTTTGAAGATGTATTTTTTATTTATATTTGAAAGAGTTGAGAGAGAGATTTTCCATTTCCTGGTTCACTCCCTCAAATAGCTGCAATGGCTGAGGCTGTGCCAGGCCAAAGCCAGGAGCCTGGAGTTTCATCTGGGTCTCCCATGTGGGTGCAGTGGCCTAAGCACTTGGGCCATCCTCTGCTGCTTTCCCAGGTGCATTAGCAGGGAGCTGGATTGGAAGAGGAGCAGCTGGGACTCAAACTGCTGCCTGTATATGACGCTAACGTTGCAGGTGACAGCTTAGCCTGCAATGCCACAATGCTGGCTTTACATAGTTCTATAAGTGGTGGGAAATTAATGGATATGTCTAAATAAGGAAACAACATAATGTGATGTTATGGGAAGATTAATCTAGTACAGTGATTCTCCATGATTTTGTGTGCTGTATGTGTATGTGAGAGGGAAGGAGGCAAACAATCAGAACCAAAGGGCAGCTGCTGCCTCTTCAGACTAAACTAATCCATCTCCCGGCCTCATTCAGGGAAGCTTCATTCATAACAACCCAGTAATATTTCTGGGAGTGGCCATATTCTCAGATGTTGTTCAGATATACTGGTCCAGAAGCAGAGTGCATGACGGTATGGAAGGCTAGAGTATAGATTAAAAGGAGGGAGCACCAGCTGGACACCATGACAGTAGCCCTGTTCCAAGACCACAAAGCTGGCTCTAGAAGGCAATAGGTTTACAAAGGAAGGAACAGCCTTGTCTTAAAATGAAGTAATCATTCTGGTCCCTTTACCCTCTTTACAACCTATACAGACATTGGTCTCCTGATAAATTGCTTCCAATTCAAGTTCACAGAAAACAAAAACTGGTCCTTTGCAATTTCTTTCCTAACAGTCAGATGAAATCCAGGTGGGTTGACTTTCATGTTGCAAGGGAACATTTAAATCTACGCTGTGTGTGAACATCATCTTGCTTCATCAACATTTACTTTTTTGTTGTTGTTGTTGTTTGACAGGCAGAGTGGACAGTGAGAGAGACAGAGAGAAAGGTCTTCCTTTTGCCGTTGGTTCACCCTCCAATGGCTGCCACGGCTGGCGCGCTGCGGCCGGCGCACCGCGCTGATCCGAAGGCAGGAGCCAGGTACTTCTCCTGGTCCTCCATGGGGTGCAGGGCCCAAGCACTTGGGCCATCCTCCACTGCACTCCCTGGCCATAGCAGAGAGCTGGCCTGGAAAAGGGGCAACCGGGACAGCATGCGGCGCCCCGACTGGGACTAGAACCTGGTGTGCCGGCGCCGCAAGGCGGAGGATTAGCCTAGTGAGCCGCGGCCAGCCGCTTCATCAACGTTTACAAAAAGATATATTAGCTGCATTACCTTTAGAAATGTTACAGCCAGGGGCCAGTGGCACCAGTATCCTATATTGGTGCCGGTTCAAGTCCCAGCTGCTCCTCTTCCAATCCAGCTTTCTGCCTATGGCTTGAAGGCAGCAGAAGATGGCCCAAGTGCCTGGGCCGCTGCACTCACAGGAGATACCCAGAAGAAGCTCCTGGTTCCTGGTTTTGGATTGGCCCGGCTCTGGCTGTTGCCGCCATTTGGGGAGTGAACCAGCAGATGGAAGACCTCTCTCTCTGTCTCTCCCTCTCTCTGTCTGTAACTCTACCTCTCAAATAAATTGAAAAAATATTAAAAAAAGTTGCAGCCATCACTAGCAAATTTCTTAGTCCATTAAAAACACCAATGACTGCCATCTCTCATCCTTTACTGTACTCTACAGTTACAGGGCACTTTCTCAACCAGGGCCAGTGACATTAGTTCTCACTTCACAATTGAAGAAACTAGCCTGGAAATAGAGGGATTTGCTCAAGTCTGTGCAGATGGCAAGGAAATGAATGGTAGGCCTGAGATCCTATATAATGCTCCTTCCCATACACTGTTAACTTATAAAATTAAAAACAAGGTAGGCACAGGCTCATTTGTCAAAGATATTCATTCACATGTTATCTGGTGCCAACTGTGTGTCAAGCAGTGGGGATTTATGGAATGCCCTCATGGAGATGGTAGTAAGTGAGGGATATTGGTTACTTGGGATTACAGGAACTTAACGGAATGACTAAAAGCATCTAAACTGAAGTTCTGTAAGAGTTCTCTGATCCACAGCAAGTGTACCCCAAGAAATGGCAAAGATTTGCTAACAAGGCAGAGAGAGAGAAAAGGCAGGGATGAGGTGGAAGAACAAGGAGAATGGTAGAGATCTAAAGGATGAAAATAGAGGTTTATAAAGAACGGGAAGGGTGGGCCAGGCGCCGCGGCTCACTAGGCTAATCCTCCGCCTTGCAGCGCCGGCACACCAGGTTCTAGTCCTGGTAGGGGTGCCACATTCTGTCCCAGTTGGCCCTCTTCCAGGCCAGCTCTCTGCTGTGGCCAGGGAGTGCAGTGGAGGATGGCCCAAGTGCTTGGGCCCTACACCCCATGGGAGACCAGGAGAAGTACCTGGCTCCTGCCATCGGATCAGCGTGGTGCGCCGGCCGCAGCGCGCCGGCCGCAGTGGCCATTGGAGGGTGAACCAACGGCAAAGGAAGACCTTTCTCTCTGTCTCTCTCACTGTCCACTCTGCCTGTCAAAAAATAAAAAAAAAAAAAATAAAAGAACGGGAAGGGTAGCCCAAAGACAAAGCCAATTCCCAATACACCTTACACAAGAGCAGCTGATGTGTGTCTCTACTCACTGTTGTTCACATGGACACAGAACTGTTGGATTCCATTTGAATCCAAGAAAACTCTCGAAGGAAACGGGGAATTACTCCTGAAGATCAGAGAGTTGTCTATACACACCCAGCTTGAAGACCTACGAGGAAAGAGGATGGAGAAGATACTTAGATGGGGAGGGGTCGGTCTGAAGACAGGTTCCCCAGGGCTGTCAGTCAGGTGTCAGAGAGGCTGTAGGGCAACACTGGACAGCTCCACTCTGTGAAATCAGCAAAGGAAGGTCGCAGCTGGGAAAAACCAAGCCCACGTCCTCGGAGCGGAGGTGGGGGCAAGCGGCAGGCAGGTGAACTGTTACTTCCACCCGGCACCCACTGCGGGGCCCAGGCTCCTCTGGGATTCGTTTTGGGCACCGCGGCTCACCTGACGCTGCCAGGGAGGCAGAAGGCGAACACCGTCCTCGGGTGGAGGAGATAGCAGTCCCTGTCGCAGCAGCAATTCAAGTCGCAGGTGCCAGGAGTCAAGTCACAGACACAGACCGGTAGGACTACGAAAGGACAACAGGAAGTAGAGCGGGTGGCATGAGGCCATTAGTCTTCCATGCACTAATCCCCCCTCTTCCGAGAGCCCCACACCTTCGTGGCAAGCTGAACCTTGTTTATAGGACTTTACACCTAAGAAGCGAGTGATTCACCCCCACAACCCTTCCCCTCACCTGGGAAGAGGTCCACGGTCTTATTCCCAGGCGCCGAAGGGGTCACCAGGGTCGAGTCCACCGTAGAGAGTTCAGGCCCGGCCGAGGAAGCTGTGGTCCCCTCCGAGGTGGGCTGGAGGGTCCCGCCCGGCGTGCCCGGCGTGCCCGGCGTGCCCGGCCCCGGGACCGAAGAAGTGGGCGCTGTTTCTGACGGTGAGGCAGACGACTGAGGCTGGACGCCCTGGGGCTGCATCAGGAAGAACACCTGTAGTAGCACGAGCTGCCTGGCGCACATAGGGCAGGCCACTCGCCCGAGGGTCCAACAGGAGCCTCCGCCGTCTCCAGACGCGTTGCTAGAGCGCGGGGTGGGAGGAGTCGCATAGCGTCTGACGTCACGCGCATGCGTTTGCTCATTGGCTCATGGCGAGCGCGGAGCGGTCTCCAGCCAATAAGAAGCGGTGTTGTTACAGCTCTTTCAGCATCCTAGGGTATGGGCCGTCCTCCTCGGGCCGGCCCGGGCACAGCCTCCGTCGCCTGGCAACCGCACCGGGGTAGGGAAGCCTTGTCCCTTCTCTCCGCTAGAGGACAGTAGGAGGTCGGGCCACCAGCTAGGGCCGGAGTCCCGCGCAGACCGGGCCGCCCGGAGGAGCGGAAACAGCAGTGGCAGGAACGAGGTTTGCACGTCTTTTCCTCCCCTGATTCCTGCGGTGAGAAATCCTCTCTATGGAAGGATACTGGTGTCAAGGGAGTGAAACACACCCAGAGTCCCGTACCCTAGGAAGTGTCTCCTCTAAGTACATGCTTTTGGAAACACATTAAAATACTGTTCTTTCAGCTTCTTGAAGTTTAACATTGAGAAAAAAAATTTCAAAACTCCATAAATGCTTCAACATTATTAAAGATGAACTGCGTTATTGTTGCTGGAAAAAGTGTTGAAAGAAGGAAAATTGGGAATAAAAAAGAGAAGGGGAAATGTGAGGAGATAGGGAAGGAAAATGTGAGTAGAAAGAAAAATGTTTTCTAGAAGAGGAGAAAACAAAATGCAGGGAATAGCGAAGAAAACCCATGCTCTGTTATGAGCCGCCACTTGGTTTTGTTTTGCTGGGGAGTGGAGGGCCACGTCCAGGAGAACTCCTGGTCTTAGGATCATCCTTACCAGCCTGTCAGGTCTGCTAGCAGCAAGCCCTGCGGCTGTGGCCCGCGTGAAATGTGCCTGGCATGGCTGAGGAGCTGACTTTTTAATTTCCAAATTTTAATTCAGAGTTAAAGAATTTGCTCCTGTTAGACCTAGCATTTTCTTTTCTCTATAATTCTGACATCTGGATTATTTCAGTTGCTTGGCCTGGGCTATAAATTAAGACTGTTTAGAGTTATCTAAAGTCTGGTGTCTGGCCAAGGCCTTCCTTTCTAGGTGAATCTCTTAAGCAGGTAAGTTTTAGGCCACTTGACTGTGCTCACGTTCCTTGACAAGGTCTTGATTTTCCAATGTTTTGAACTCAATAGCTAAATGTATCCCTGTGTTGTGACTATTTGCAAACATTTTTGTGTGACTAGGTGATGAAATAAAGTGCATATTTGTGTTTGACATTAAAATGTTTATCTGCCTTACTAATTTCTATGAGAAAAGGTCAACTTCAGATTATTCAAATTATATGTATTAGAATATAAACTCTACAAAACAGGGATTTTTTTTGTCTATTTTGTTCACAGATGTATCCCCATGCCTTCAACAGTGAGTAGGACATGTTAGATATGCATTAAATATTTTTAAAATATATCAAAAAATCAAACATTATTTTCTTTGATTGTTTAGACTAACTTTTATGAATATGATTTTTTTCAGGGTTACATTTCTTTTGATGAAATTTCTATTGTACATCTAAGCAAAAACTACTTTGGATTTCAAAGTTTGTAATTTGAACTGTGACTCTCAATCGTTGTTAAATTATTCCTGAATTTATTAATGTTGGTGAAAGAGTCTGTTTATTGAAGTAATTTCAAGGTTACATGATAAAAATAGTTTCAGAATCATCTGAATTACTTTTTGTCATTTTTGAATTTAAGCATATTAAAATTTTAGAAAAATTAAATTTTTCTTTTTATATTTTCTTGTGGTTGAGCATGAAGATAATTTGTATTGTTGCTTTTTTTGTTACATGTTTGTAGCAATCTTCATAATGCTGAGTTCTAATTTTTTTAAGATATAATACTAAAATATGAAAGATAATTTTGAAGAGGGCAAAATTTATGCACACGTGTCATGCAGATGCCAGTTTAATGTGGAGATCATATCTTAAATTGAGGTAGTTTAATATAACATCACTTCCAAAGTAGAGATTTCCAAATTAGATCCTATGATACTAGCAGATCTCTGTGTTTTGGATTAAAGGAGTTCAATGTGTGAGTGGAAATCTAGTCAGTAGATTGGATCAAGATGGCAGACTGAGAGCAAGTGTTAGCCTCTCTCCACTTCTTCCCACTTTCATAAATCTAAAAATTACAGAAAAGTTAGATGTCTACACCCTTGTGAATACATGCACACACCTTGATAATGAAAAAACGTGAAAGTGTATTCTCAGTGCTGCATTATGTGAAAAAAATTTTTGAAAAGATTTGTTTATTTGAAAGGCAGAGTGATACACACACACACACACACACACAGAGAAGGGGGGGGGGGCGAATATTCAGTCCACTTGTTCACTACCCACATGGCCGCAACAGCCAGGACTGGGCCAGGCTGAATCCAGGAGCCTGGCACTCCGTCCTGATTTCCCACATGAGTGGCAGGGGCCCAAGTACTTGGACCATCTCCTGTTGCCTTCCTAAGCACATTAACAGGAAGCTAGATTGGAGGAGCTAGGACTCAAACTGGCCCTCCAAGATGGGATGCCAGCCCCTTTTATGAGAATTCTTGCAAAATAGATGACCGATGGGATTGGACTGAAGGTGGGCCCCCCAAAAGTGCAGAACTTTATACAGAAGAAGAAATGGTGCTTGTGGTGCCCTAAGAATACAGAAAGAAGCTATTGTTATCAGTAGGGGCCCTTAGATAATTTTATGAGTTATTGGGGCTGGCGCAGTGGCACAGCGGGAGAACACCGGGGATATGATGCCTGCTGGAACTTGGGGCCAGAGAAGGGAGGATAGATGATGGCAGTGGGTTAGCTCTACCGTTGAGTAGGAACAGGAAGAAAATCTATCATCTATCTAAATATCCGTCTATCCCTCTATGAATTTAAATGGTTCAGCTACTGTGGCCTTGAGTCATGGTCCAGATTTTTTTTTTTCACAGGCAGAGTGGACAGAGAGAGAGAGAGACAGAGAGAAAGATCTTCCTTTGCCATTGGTTCACCCTCCAATGGCCAGTGAGGCCGGCGCACCGCGCTGATCCGATGGCAGGAGCCAGGTACTTATCCTGGTCTCCCATGGGGTACAGGGCCCAAGCACTTGGGCCATCCTCCACTGCACTTCCTGGCCACAGCAGAGAGCTAGCCTGGAAGAGGGGCAACCAGGACAGAATCCGGTGCCCTGACCGGGACTAGAACCCAGTGTGCCGGCACCGCAAGGCGGAGGATTAGCCTAGTGAGCCGCGGTGCCAGCCCCAAATTTTTGTGTTTATCAAAAGTTCATTTGTCAGCATTGTGGCACAGCGGGTTAAGCCAGCTCCTACAATGTCTCATCCCGTATGGGTGCTAGTTTGAGTTCTGGCTGCTCCACTTCTGATCCAGCTCCCTGCTAATGTGCCTGGGAAAGCAGCAGAGAATGGCCCAAGTGCTTGCACTCCTGCCACCCATGTGGGAGACCTAAACGAAGCTCTTGGCTCCTGGCTTTGGTCTGGCCCAGCCCCAGCTGTTGTGGACCATTTGGGGAGTGAACCAGTGGATAAATGATCTATTTCTCTGTCTCTGTCTCTGTCTCTCTCTCTTTCTAACTCTGCCTTTCAAATAAATAAATAAATAAATAAATAAATAAATAAATCTATCTCTAAAAAAGGCACCATTATCAAAGATTAAGTACATATTTTTCTTTAAAAGTTAAAATTTGAAAACTTAATTTACCAGTTGCTTTATTTTATTAATATAAATTCCCAAATTAAGAATATAAAAATTTCCCAGCCTTAATACAATATGTATTTTTTATTTAATATTATCTAAATTTGAAATAAAAATATTACTAATTTTAGAATAACAAAACTAGAATTAGTTTTGTCAAAGAAGGGGCACTGATTTGTGCCCTTCTTTTGGGCTTGGGAACTAAGGGTATAAACTAATTTTAAAACAAAACAAAATTTTCTATTTTCTTTTAGACCTCATTTTAGATTATAACCTTTGTTATATTTTGGAGGTATGTTATTTATCTGTTACACTATGTAATGCCACTTTATAGTTTAATGGTAAAAAAATCTACATTTTTTTCTGAATTTAAGAATATGTTGGAAAATAGGTAGTTTAAAATAACTTATGATATAGTATCAAATAAAAGCCATCTTAAAACTAATTATGCTGACAACCTCTTAATCTTTGTACAAACATTTTTATTGATTTGTTCACTTGTGCATTATTTTATGTACAAGAACGTGATCATCATTTACTTATTTTTCAAACAAGCTTAAAAAATTATTGTGTTTTTGATAATATGCAGTCTTTTTAACAATAATGGGAGCAAAAATAGTTTAAGAGAAGAATTAGCTTGCACATTCTGAAACAGAATTACAAAGAGTATTTTCAAGTTCACTTTCTTACACCTTGTAAGAATGTGACATTTTGGGCACCACCTTACTCTTTCAGTAACCTTGGGAAGTCTTCCCAAAAGGAGGAAGGAAAGGACATGAAAGGAAGCATTAAGTTATTCCATTAGGTTATCCCTGGAATCTGGAGAAATTATCATTTTTATATTTGTGTCAACATTAAAATTATGAAATTTATGATCTTGTTTAAATTTAAGTCCTATAAAGTGATTTTTGTTCTGCTTCTCTGATTTTTCCTGGAACTTCACAATAGCTATGTGTATTTTTAGTGCATATTATTTAAGCAAGAATCCCTTCAGATGAGTGAGTCATACCCTTTGTCTATTTCTACTTTAATTCTGTACTTCATGTATTTTGAAGATCTATTATTAGGTGTTATATGTTTAATTTTTATACTTTCTAGATGTATTAACCCTTTTATCATGATGAGATGGTCTTCCTTATATCTATTAATATCTCTGGTCATAACGTCTTTTTTAATGATTTATTTTATTTATTTGAAAAGCAGAGTTACAGAAAGAAAGACAGAGAGAGGGACAGAGAGAGAGACAGAGAGAGAGAGAGAGAAATATCTTCTATCTGCTGGTTCACTACCCAAATGGTCACAAGCCAAGAGCCTAGAACTCCATCCTGGTCTCCCACGTGGGTGCAAGGGCCCTAGTACTTGGGCCACCCTTTGCTGCTTTCCCAGGCACATTAGTAGGGAGCTGGATTGGAAGTGGACAGCTGGGACATCAACTGGCAGCAGCTTAACCCGCTACACCAGCCCTTATGATACATATTTTAAACCTATCTAAATCTGCTTCAAGCTAATACTGACTTATTTGTGATAAGATGTAAATTTGCCCTACTGCAGCTCCATTTTCTGCCTTGGCTTTTGTGGGAGAGGCTATTCTTAGGGTTCCTAACTGTCTCTGTGAATATTTGTTGAGTGTGCCAGATAGCAAGGTTTTTTCATCTCATTATTGATCAGTTTCTATAGCAAGTCAGCTAAGTTGGCCAAGGCGACCATAGTGTGTCGTGTGACTGCTCACTGCCTGAGGAGAGGGAGGGAAACTGGCTCTGCTGCTTTCTCAAAGAATGTTGGGCCCTTTGCCCTCTGGTCCTCTCCTGGGATGCAATCCACTGTGTGTGCAAGCACTACCCCATGGGACGTAGGCAAAAGGTGAACCAATGCAAATACGCTGATGAGTGTCTTTCTGGCTGTTGCTGTGAGTAGTGAAGTCCTTTGTTTATGCCCAGGAATCTTGTCTTCTGCCTGCTTCCATTGAGGCAGTAATAGAATAATCTGTAAGTTTCAAGTAAGCTGAAGTCCCAAACCCTTTATTTTTCCTATTTGTTTGCAATAATTTGCATATTTAGATATGGTTTCCTTTTTGTTTATGTTACTTGAGGTTCATAATGTTTCTTGGATCTGCAGAGGCTCCTTACCTGGGTTTGAAGGTGATTCCACTTCTCTGGAAGCACAAATTTTCTTTTTTTTTTTACTTACTTATTTGTAATTATTTAGTTTTTAAAGACTTATTTATTTGAAAGTCAGAGTTACAGAGAGAGGGGGAGAGACAGAGAGAGAGAGAGAGAGGGAGGGAGGGAGAGGGAGAGGGAGAGACACAGAGAGAGACATCCATCAGCTGATTCAATCCCCAGATGGCCGCAGTGGCTGGGGCTGGGCCAGACCAAAGCCAGGAACTTCATCTGAATTTTCCGTGTGGGTGCAGGGGCTCCAGCACTTGGGCCGTCTTCTGTTGCTTTTCCCAGGCCTCTGGCAGGGAGCTGGATCAAAGTGGAATAGCTGGCCGGCGCCGCGGCTCACTAGGCTAATCCTCCGCCTAGCGGCGCCGGCACACCGGGTTCTAGTCCCGGTTGGGGCGCCGGATTCTGTCCCGGTTGCCCCTCTTCCAGGCCAGCTCTCTGCTGTGGCCAGGGAGTGCAGTGGAGGAAGGCCCAGGTGCTTGGGCCCTGCACCCACATGGGAGACCAGGAAAAGCACCTGGTTCCTGCCACCGGATCAGCGCGGTGCGCCGGCCGCAGCGCGCCGGCCGCGGCGGCCATTGGAGGGTGAACCAACGGCAAAGGAAGACCTTTCTCTCTGTCTCTCTCTCTCTCTCTCTCACTGTCCACTCTGCCTGTCAAAAAAAAAAAAAAAAAAAAAAAAAAAAAAAAAGGTGGAATAGCTGAGACTTGAACCAGCACCCAAGTGGTGGTTTTTCCTGCTACACCACAATGCCTGGCCCAGAAGTGAGGGAGCCCGGGGCTAGAATCAGGCCAGACTGGCTCCATTCACCAGGTCCTTGCTACTATGTATACACTAAACAGAACAGGATGGAAGCCCATTGTAACAAATATTTGCCAGTGGATAATAATATTAAGCTTTGACAGAAACAATTTAGAAAAATTTACATTAAGACTTCCCCTGCCAGGCCGGTGCTCTGGCATAGCAGGTAAAGCCGCTGCCTGCAGTGCCGGCATCCTATGGGTGCTGGATCGAGTCCTGGCTGCTCCACTTATGATCTGGCTCTCTGCTATGGCCTGGGAAAGCAGTGAAAGTTGGCCCAAGTCTTTGCACCCATGTAGGAAGACCTGGAGGAAGCTCCTGGCTCCTGGCTTCGAATCGGCACAGCTCCGGCCGTTGCAGCCAACTGGGGAGTGAACCAGCGGATGGAAGACCTCTCTCTCTCTGTCTCTACCTCTCTCTTTGTGTATCTCTTTCAAATAAACAAATAAATCTTAAAAAAAAAAAAAAAGACTGCCCCTCCCTTCACAGTAGCTAATGTATAACCACTACATTTGCTGTTTGGACTTGACGTGTTAAAGACATTATAGCTACCCGTAGACTGTGAGAGCTCAGCTGCTTGGTCTCTTTTCCACCAGACCCTCCCCTTATGGGAGCTTTTCTTTTTCTTACTTAATGAAACTTCATTTCTTCTACTCTCACTGTCTAGTAAATTGTCACTGACACCAGGACACAAAGCCAGACTCATCTCACCAGTTCTCCTCCAACAGAAGCACAGACTTTCTAACTTAGCTTGTTGCTGGCTCTTAGCTCCAGCACAGAGTTTATGATCCAGGGAGTGTACAAGAATGTGAAGCTTCTTCAGTGGGTTTTGTGGCAAATTGTGCTGCAAGTCAGGTTCAGAAGTGGGTGAGAGGCCGATTTGCTCCATATAGTGCTTAGTTTGAGCAGTCCAGTGAGATTTGTTTGGGAAAAACATGGTGTTCTAACACTGGGATATGGAGTACACTTGCTATTATTCACAATGTTTCCTGCACTTAAGATTTGAGCTGTTATTTTGCCGCACTGAATTTTCCTATTTATTTGAAAAAAGTGGAGAGACATACTTAATAAGAGCAACTCTTGTATTAAGCTAAGCAACTTCCAAACCCTATGGCCTCTGTTCAGATTTATTCTCTAGAAATGTCTTCTCCATACTTGAGAATGATAGTAAAAATTCATGCTACAGATTACCTCAAGGTCCCAATCTTCTATCTGCCAATTGTCTAGGAATTCCCTTTGGGTAACCTATTTACAATTCATATTATTATAATGGTTAATTTTAATTATTACCCATTTCTTCATTGGAAAAATTTCTTAGTTGTCAATAAGTCATAAAAAGAATTCAAAATGTGTCATGAGGAGAGTGCAATCTCTCTACTCCCTCTCTCACCACTTATTGGTCAAATCAACATTTTATTTTTACTGTTTTTAACCTAGAAGTAATATCTATTGGTGCTACTTTCCTCATAGGTTTTACATCTAATTGTGGAGTAGAAGAATTAATCACAGCTTAAAAAAGTTAGCTCTTAGCAGTTGGTAGAGGTATTTTTATGTTGATAGAGGTTCTTTTACCAGCATCCTAAAGCTCATGCTGAAAATAATGAAATGATGAAAGTGCTGAAGTAATTTCATTTACCCATATTACTCCTAGCAGTCTGGTGCCAAAACCCAAACCAAGCCAGTTTTCATATTTAGAGTGACACTAGCTTATTAAAATCAGGGTATTCATGTAAATAGTCTGTATAAATTAAATTGTGCATTCTTTCATCAAAAATTTTCCTTAAGTCCTGATGTAAGTTATTGTAATTTTAGGCATTATGAATTGAAGTAATCTTTAGCAGATTTGGAAATATTAAAATAATAGCCTATTAATGCTATCTAACAAATTGATTTAAAATTATTTAGAATTCTGTCTCTCTGCAGTCTTTCTGTCTTTATAAATACCTCAGCTATTCCAGCATTTTAAATGGAGTTTCTACCAATCATGTTCAAAGAAGCACAGTGTGTACCATGGAAATCATCTGTGTGGAAAAAGGCTTATCAGGGAGTTTTAGAAAATAGTTTCCCGTGGCCTTACTAGGAGGATCTGTCTTTCCTGGAGTAGTCGGTCTAGACTGCTATATTTGTTATACTTCTTACCAAAGTTCAGGAGGGCGGTATCTGTTTCCTTAAGATGGTGTGATAATGAATGGGGTTTTGTAGGTTCCTGATGTGAAGCAAAACGGTAATAGCTCAACAGCTAATTAAAATAAAGTGGACTGGCTTAAAGGAAAAGGGCAAAACCTTTCCTTCCCCAGGCTTTTCAATCTTCCTGTTCCCACCCACTGGAAAGACTTGAAACAATGGAGTCAGCAGTAAGAATTTCAGCTTTATGTTCACTCTTAGGAAATTTCTGATTTTATTTCCTTAGTGACTTTAAGTCTCCACCTTTCTCTACCTTGTTGAGGGTGGGTAAGAACTGATAATTGATTAGTGTCCTAATGGTGGTATATTTAAAAGCAAACAATCTTCCCTCCCTCAAAAGTTCCTTTTAGGAATTTTAGGTCAGCCAAATGAGTGAATTTACAGTGAGTCAGATCTGAAGGCTCCTACAGAGAACCCTAAACAAAATAAAATCTCTGGCTTCATTAATGCATATTGGTGCCAGGTTTATAACAAGGCAGAAGCACTAAAGTTCCCATATAGGAACAAAATAACTTCACTAATTCACTTGACTTGGTTATTACACCCAGAAGATGTTCTGCCCAGTATTTCTTTCTGTAATCTAGTGGTGCTTCTTATAACCTAATGGTGCCTATTTCTACATTAAAAAGGAAGTGAAAAGAGAATGGGTTAAGAATCGTGATCTTGGGCATAATTACTGTATCATCAGAAATGTTACAGCATATAAGGACAAAAGAGGAAGTGGTCGAAAGGGTAAAGCACACAATGAAAAATAGAAGGAAATAACTAGATAAAAAACTATGAGTGTTTTAAATACCCATCCCTCCACTCCAAGCCCTCCTACCCCCACCCCCAACCTGGGTTTCCTTGCTGTTCACACAGCAAGCCAATCACTGACATCAGGGCAATGGAGGAAAGTTGGCATTTATTTTGCAAAGCGCAGAGCAAGGAGTACAAGGAGTGTGGGCAGCTACAGCTTAATTCCCAACTCCGTGAGGAGTGATAGGTGAGGACTCATCGATTGAAGCTGGGGTTGAGAGCCACATGTTGAGCTCTGAGGCCGGTCTCTGCTTGGCACACAGTGTTCCTGGCCTTCCTTTCACTGGTCAGTGATAGGACAGCTATCATGTTCTTCTGGGGATTTCAATGATGGCGAAGTGCGCTTTGGTTAGTCTGGGGCCTGTGTGCATGTGATTGTTACTTTTTGTGTAGGACTTGGGGCTTCTGTTAAAAAAAAAAAAAAAAAAAAACCCTCAAGATAAGGCCCCTGATTAGGATTTAACTATAGAGGAGAAATGTGACATCATGAGGCTTGTGATCTGGGACCTCATGGACCTAGAGCTGGGTGGGCCTAATGCTCTCTCCCCTGAATTTACAGAGTTAATCTTAGTAAGAGGTTGTTTGCAATAATCAAAGCAGGGGAAAGAAACTGTAAGCTAAGGGAAGAAGACTGAGAGACTAGGACCTGACAGTATCTATACCAGTGGCACTGTGCATGGGCTCAGTTTCCTGTTTATTAGAAACTGATAATTAGAAGGTAGTGGGATTTTGTTTGTTTTGGTGTAGGATTAATGGTAAAAAAATTGTTAATAAATATATCTTATTTATACTTACTTTCATTTGTAAGAGGGTATATGGTGATAAATATGTATGTAAATGTATTCCTACTTGAAAAACAATGAAATAAAATAAAGCAGTCTCTTTCCTGAATGTGTTTGATAATGGGATTGTGTCTTTAATAACAGGATTGTACCTTGTCGCGGTGACAACGTGCTAACACCTCACATTTGTAGAACGTTTGTAATTATAGAACATTTTGTGTTTTTTTGATTTTCATTTTAGCTTCATTAGGTCAACAGACTTTGTCCTATTGTAAATCTGAGCAGACAGCCTCAAGCACTAAGGATTTGCCTAGCTGGTATCATTGATAATGATCAGAGCCAGAACTAGAACTTTTCTCCTTTCATCCTTCAATGGCTGAGACTCTGAAGTAACTTTTCCAAGAGCTTTTCCAATTTCATTAGTTTTAAATAATATGTAAACATAACATACTACTTTTATAGTCAAATGGTACATTTTGAGATTTTAAATATTGAAACTTGTGTGCAGACAGCATTGGCTACTCTCTGTTTACTCTCTGTCTTCTTCCCTTTTCTGTGTCCTGGGAGGCCAGCCAGGGTGAACTGCATCAAGTGACTTCTGGTTCTGTTCAGCAGGAGATTGGAAGTAGGAGAGCAGGGTCTCGTATTTTCTCATGTTCTCCTTCCCTACTGGCTGGCAATGGCTGCTCTCTCTCTCTCTCTCTCCCTCTCTCTTTCTCTCTCTCTCTTTTAAAGATTTATTTATTTACCTGAAAGTCAGAGTTACACAGAGAGAGGAGAGGCACACAAAGAGAGACAGAAAGAGGGAGGGAGGAAGAGAGAGAGAGAGAGAGAGGTCTTCCATCCACTGGTTCACTTCCCAGTTGGCCACAACGGCTAGAGCTGAACCGATCTGAAGCCAGAAGCCAGGAGCTTCTTCCTGGTCTCCCACGTGGGTGCAGGGACTCAAGGACTTGCTTCTACTGCTCTCCCAGGCCATAGCAGAGAGCTAGATCAGAAGTGGAGCAGCCAGGACTCAAACCAGCGCCCATATGGGATGTCAGCACCGCAGGCAGCAGCTTTACCTGCTGTGCCACAGCACTGGACCCTGGCTGCACTCTTTAACTGAAGGTACAGCAAACCTCAAGGGTCCCCCACTCAGTACTCTCAGCCATAACCATTCTTTAAACACAGTTATGGCTCCTTCCTTTGAAAATGTCTATTGCTCTCTGCTTGAGTGTTTCTGGCTATGGAAACATGCTTAGTCTATGTGCAAGTTAGGCCAGTGATATATGGGAATTGGTGGATATATATCTCCACTTCTATTCCCCTGAGTTAGAACAGTTATGTACTGTGTTCTATATCACCTCCTAGAGGTCCCTATTCGGAGTGAATCCCAAGTGCACTCATTGATGACTGACTGATATTCATACTCTGTATTGGCCTCATTCTCAGCCCAAACCAATTACCCACTTCTTTCCCAGTCCTCTTGGGATTACCATCCAAACTAACCACTTTTGCTCAAATCCTAGCCTCATGGTTGCCTTCTGGGGAATCCAACCCAAGATAGAAGCTTTTACAAGATAGCTGCTTCCTATAGTCAAACTTTACTCTGAATTCTGGGTACTTCTCTCTTCTTCCCTTTACCTCTTCAGGCCAAACGTTGTCATGGATAAACATTCTGGCCAGCCCCAGAGTGAGTCACCATTCTGTATACACACAGAGGCAAGACAGACAGGGCAAGGCCATCTTTATGCTGGGTGGCTAAATACTGGGTTTCTTATTTTAAAGATTTACTTATTTATTCGAAAGTCAGAGTTACAGAGAGAGAGGAGAGGCAGAGAGAGAGAGAGAGAGAGAGAGAGAGAGAGAGAGACAAAGAGAGAGGTCTTCCATCCGTTGGTTCACTCCCCAATTGGCTGCAACAATCGGAGCTGTGCCGATCCGGAGCCAGGAGCCAGGATTTTCTTCCGGGTCTCCCACATGGGTGCAGGGGCCCAAAGACTTGGGCCATCTTCTACTGCTTTCCCAGGCCACAGCAGAGAGCTGGATCGGAAGTGGGGCAGCCAGTCTTGAGCCAGTGCCCATATGGGATGCCAGCGCTTCAGGCCAGGGTGTTAACCCGCTGTGCCACAGTGCTGCCCCCTAGATTTTCTTTTAGTTAGGAAGATGAGGATAAAAGGAGTGAACATTTTACAATCTCTGCCACAGACACATACTTCAAGTACTAGGCTTTTTTGAGACATATTGTGAAATAATTAAATGCTTAAAAGCAATAATCAGTAGGTCAGTAGAGATTACAAGTTCAGTCACTACCAGAATGTCAGTACAAGCACTAGGGCTGGGGCTGGCATTGATATATAGTGGATAAAGCCACTGCCTGTGACTCCAGCATCTCATATGGGCACCAGTTTGATTCCAACTGCTCCACTTCTAATCCAGCTCCCTGCTAATGTGCCTGGGAAAGCAGTGGAAGATGGCTCAAGTGGTTGGGCCCCTGCAACCATGTGGGAGATCTGGAAGAAGCCTCTGGCTCCTGGCTTTGTCTTGGTCCAGCCCTGGTCGATGTGGCCATTGGGGGAGTGAACCTGCAGATGGAAGACCTCTCTCTAACTCTGCCTTTCAAATAAATAAAATAAATCTTAAAAAAAAATGCAGTAGGGCTATCTTTCGGTTCTTTAGGGTAACTGCTATTAGAGAAGATTCAGTTCTTCCTTGGTTGTATACTTCTTGAAAGCAAAGTTCTTGCAATTTCTCTGTAGTGTTGTTGACAACACACTTAACTCATACTTCATAGTTACAACAAAGCTGTTCCATACCATGGTGTCTGATCGACTGCATTTTTTATTTCAGTCATTGCTGTGATAGTTTTTATGCTCAGCTGTAGCAAATGTAAAAATCAATAAAAATTTGGAGAGACTGCTAGGAAGGATTTGGTCTCCCAAGTACAGTGGCTGGTGTTTTTAGATAGAAAATGAGCTGTGAACAGACTCTTTGCTGTGGAGATTCAAGTCTGATGGTAATGGAGGATGGGGTGGAGAATGAAGGGAAATTTGGGGTGGGAAAAAGGTAACACAAATGAAATTGGCAGGATTCTTTGTTATGCTAGTTGTCACAGGTTCCCACTCCTATCCTGGTTCATTGTTGAAATTATACAGGGTGCCCTAAAGCAAATACAGAAGGGGAAAATGATTTTCCTCTTAGTTTCTTTTAGCTTGCTCCCATTTCTTAATAAAACACAGTAACAAAGCATGACACATGTAGTAAATATTTTTGTATTATTCAAGTGCTAGGGAAGTGTTTTCTGTTACTTCCTTCTGTGTTTCCCTTGTCTATGTCACTCTTGAGTATACCCTGTAAAATTTGTATCGCTCATCCTCTGGATTATGGAGGCAGAAAAGACCATTGTCAGGTCTACAAGGCATAGCACACAGGGTTGCAGATGCCCTTGGCCCTCCAGTGCTCCATCTTCCAGGCACCTTTATGGACACCAGGTTTCCCTTTGCTGTGCCACAGTCTTCAGAGTAGAGACCTCTGCACAATCTGTTTTTTTTTTTTTTTGGAAAAGTTATTGGCAGGGGGAGGGGGACCTGACAGACTGGAGAGTGGTCAAGAGAAAGAAAGAGAGAAGAGAGAAAGTGTGTGGGAAAGCAGGTCCTGTTATAGCCTTGCAGGGGTAGGGAAGTGGGAGCAGAAAATCCCGTTAGGGTGGGGGTGGAGTTGGTGCTTGTGGTTGGATCATTTGGTCACCTGACTTCTAGTAAGCCAGGCCAGGCTTAGGGCTGCAGCTTATTATACAAGATGGCAGCTGGGCCAGAGCCTAAAATGGCACCTGGGCTTAAGATGGCGCCTCAGATAAGACAGCACTATTTCACTAACATTCTCCCTTTTTTTTTATAAAGCAAGTATTGTATGGGATTACCCTAGGATGGGTGGAGGGACAATGATCTATCTTCTAGAGCTACTTCCTGCTACATGGGGTGACGAGTCACTCTCTGCTGGTGTGGTGACATCTCAAGTCATGATCTCCTGGGTGGGGAACCAAGTGTATCCCTGTAGTAGCATTTGGTTGATTGCTTGGTTGGTGAAGGCTTTGGTTCTTTCCATTTGCATCTCCTGTAAACACTTAAACAGGCAAGGTAGTATAAAAGCCAGGGTGAGAATAACAGCCAATGGTCCTAGGAGTGGCATTAACAAAGTAATTTAATATTTTGTTTTACCTGGCTGGATTGGCTAACATAATAGCAACATTGTTCTCCCAGAAAGATACAAGTTCCCCCATTTTTAGCTGTTATAAAGTCTAAAGCAGGTATGTTCTGTGGTACCACGCCTGTTAATGAGGTGATTTGGCTTTGGAGACCTCGGATGGCATCAGCTGAGGTCTCAGGGGACCTAGTGACCTCCTCTTGTAACTGTTGGAGTTGTTTTGGAGTCAGTTGGTCGAGATAACTGTTTTGGCCCAAAGCTGTTCCTGAGATCCCTACTGAGGAAAGGGAGGCTATGAAGCTGATCTCAACCAAAACCAGGAGAAAGGCCACATCTCTTGGCAGGTAGAGGGGTTTGTCTGTAGAAAAAATTCTGAATAATCGTACGTTAAGTGGGGGAGAGGACCATCAATACACATGGGCCTGGAGTAGAGCCATTGATTTAAGAGTAGAGGGCATGATTACAAAGGAATTAGGCCCTAAGTGGGCTAGACAGGGTCTAAAACAAAGGACAGAGTTATTATTAGAGGACCTAAGAAAGGTGCTGTCTAAACCACAAGCAAGTTTCCTATTGAGAGGCAAATAGAAACTGACAGAAGGGGCCTTGTTAGCAATAATCAGGCGGGCTTTAAGGCCTTCCCAGTTATGAGGCCCAAACCTATACAAGATAGAACAATAAAGCAGTTTTAGTACTAGTTTTTTTTTTTTTTTTAAGATGTGTTTATTTGTTTGAAAGTTAGCGATTCACAGAGCGAGAAGGAGAGGCAGAGAGAGGAGAGGTCTCCTAGCTGCTGGTTCACTTGCCAACTGGCAACAACGGCCAGAGCTGCGCTGATCTGAAGGCAGGAGGCAGGAGCTTCTTCCAGGTCTCCCACATGGGTGCAGGGGCCCAGGGACTTGCTTCTGCTGCTTTCCAGGCCATAGCAGAGAGCTGGATGGGAAGTAGAGCAGCCAGGACTCGAACCAGCTTTACCCGCTATGCCACAGCACCGGCCCCAGTAGTTTTTTTTTTTTTTTTTGACAGGCAGAGTGGACAGTGAGAGAGAGAGAGAGAGAGACAGAGAGAAAGGTCTTCCTTTGCTGTTGGTTCACCCTCCAATGGCCACCGCGGCCGGCGCGCTGCGGCTGGCACACCGCGCTGATCCGATGGCAGGAGTCAGGTACTTATCTTGGTCTCCCATGTGGGTGCAGGGCCCAAGCACCTGGGCCATCCTCCACTGCACTCCCTGGCCACAGCAGAGAGCTGTCTTGGAAGAGGGGCAACCGGGACAGAATCCGGCACCCCGACCGGGACTAGAACCTGGTGTGCCGGCACCACAAGGTGGAGGATTAGCCTAGTGAGCCGTGGCGCCGGCCTCCCAATAGTTTTTTAATTACCATTAAGATAACCATCATATCTGGTAACATAAGATCATAAGGGTTTTTAACTTTTGGACATTTGTATCAGTAGCATTTTATTATCATAACTCAAAATTTAACACCACATCTTGACAGTACCTGAAATATAATCCAAATAGCCTATTGGTGTCTCTACAAGATGAGAAACATATATCCTTGCTATTTCCAGGGGCCTAACTTGAAATATCAAAGTCTAAAGAATTTGGAACTTTGATTTTTGAATTCCTGTCACGATGCCAAGGAGGTTTAAAGTATCTGGTAGAAACAGGATCCCTTAACATCATGACATAATATAGACCAGATTTGATCATGGTTACAAGGTGATTACTCAGACGCTTTAGAGTGAGTATATATTTAAACAAATCATAAAAAATTCAGCTGTTTTTAAGTAGTCAGAATTTAACAGAGACATTAAGAGAATACACTAAATTACTTTAACAATACAAAATCTGTGTCTCTTTGGTAGTCCCAAAATTCAGAAATAAAACCTTAAATGTAAGAGTTAGCACATGGAATCCTCCCATAACTTGGAACAATTTTAATAGAATCAGAACTAGGGAAGAGAAAATAGCTTACTGGAGCTGGCAAGAAAACTGACAGAGAGTCACCAATTAAACAGCAATCTCTGTGTTTCCTATACAGAATTATGGTAAAGAGCTGAGTGCTGGGTTCAGAGACATTTTCTCCATTAGTCTGTATTTCCTTGATTCAAAATATTTGATGAAAATAGATTTTAATGTTTTAGAGTTCAGAATATCTTATAATCAATGTCAAGAGAAATCTCTTCATTTCCAGAGAGCTTTAGGTTATGCTGTGTTTGTCATTGTGTATGAGCACACTTAATAGTTCAAAAATATCTTTTATCTGACTGCCAACTCAGATGAGTTTTTGGTAATAGTTCTTGATGCAGTCAATCAATGTAATTCTTAAAGATCTCCAATTGGTTTTTAACATCTTTTAAACGTTACAGGATAATTCAGCAAAAGCCAAACTTTATTTTTTAATGTGGAATATTGTTATATGCCAAAGAGTAAATTTTAAAAGAATATGGATTGGAATTTGGACTAAATCAGAAAATATTCAGTTTCAAGAGATTTGTGTGACTAATTCATGTGCAGAGAAGTTTTACTTGAGAATGGTATACCTATTACAAGGTTCCAGATAAACATTTCCCCTAAAATATTGAATGGAAATCATATAAAATATATTATGAAAAAGTTAATAAACTCCTTTCCCATCCTTCCAGCCATTTCCATTCTCTATTCTTCCCTCAGAGGAGGATTCTTACAGTGCCTCTGTTCGTGCTCCTGCATGATGTATATATTTAGATGAGTATGTTATATTCTTTTTAAAAATAGCAGTATTATTATACTAATTACAAGACTCTGTAGCGAATATGTCAGTAACACACCTACACCCTCTCAAATCTCTGCTATTCCTGTGCACACTGGTTCCTGGTGTAGTTGCTGTCCCAGCAGCCTGGTCCTGCATCATTTGGTGAACAGATCATCCTCAGGTTGCTGGAACACGCTCTACATGTGTGTTCAGGAGGTCAGTTGTACCTGAGAATTTCTAACCTCAGCCTCAACCTCTAACCCTTGACCAGTGACCCATAGATGCAAATCTGTAAGCGTCAGCTCTCTTGCCCCATCATGTCTATAATGTAGTCAGTCATTCCAGTTAATTTCCTGTTTTTTTTTTTGATACTGAAAGCAATACAGTAATATATAATTTTGTACACATGAGGGCATTTAAAAAAGTTTGTGGAAATGGAATGGAAAGATAAGCATATTCAGGGGCAAAAATTTTAAAATTCATGTATATGACAGGTCTTCAGTAAGTTCATGGAAAATGTGCATCATGAAATGCTGTGCATGGGGTTCATTTTTTTTTGCTCAAAAATAAACTTACCTTTTGATTCCATTTTCCATGAACTTTTTGAAGTGCTCATGTCCTATGTATTTACACAAATTGATGTTTGTGCTTGAAAGCGATCCTCCACTGAAGTGAACTAAAGTCGAACTAAGTCATTGTCTACAATATTGAGATAAAATGGTTGACTAGGAATTGTGAAGAGAAAGAAGGACTGGTGTTATGGTGCAGTGGCACCAGTTCAAGTCCCGGCTGCTGCATTTTCTGTTCCAGTTCTCTGTTAGCATGCATGGGAAGGCAGTGGAGGATGGCCCAAGTGCTTGGGTCCCTGTACCTACGTAGGAAATTCAGATGGAGCTCCTCTCCTGGCTTCGGCCTGGCCCAGCCCTGGCCAGTGCAGCTATTTGGGGAGTGAACCAGCAGATGGAAGATCTCTCTCTGTCTATCTCTCCCTCCTGCTCTCTCTAACTCTGCCTTTCAATAATAAATAAGAAGAGAGATTTAAGGGGGAGGGGAACCAAGCCAAAGAATTTTATGGGGGTGAGCATTTGGTGTAGCAGTTAAGTTGCTACTTGGAATACCTGTATTTCATGTTGGGATTCCTGGCTTGAGTCCTAGCTATTCTGCTCCAACCCAGTTTCCTGCTGATGCACACCCTAGGAGATAGTAGATAATGGCTTGAGTACTTGGATTCCTGTCTCCCACAAGGGAGATCTGGTTGGAGTTCTGGGCTTCTGCCTTCTGCCTGGCTCAGCCCTGGCTGTTGCATGCATTTGTGGAATGCACCAGCAGATGGGAGGTCTCTTTCACTCTCTTTCAAATAAAATGCAAAAAACAAAAACAAAAAATTTGTTTAAAAGGATTTTTGGTTCTTTCAAAAAATATTGAGGGGCCGGTGCCGTGGCTCACTTGGTTAATCCTCTGCCTGCGGCATCGGCATCCAATTTGGGCACTGGGTTCTAATCCTGGTTGCTCCTCTTCCAGTTCAGCTCTCTGCTATGGCCCAGGAAGGCAGTGGAGGATGGCCCAAGTGCTTGGGCCCTGCACCCACATGGGAGACCAGGAGAAGCACCTGGCTTCTGGCTTCGGATCGGCGTAGCTCTGGCTGTAGCGGCCATTTGGTGGCGGGGGGGGGGGGCGGGTGGTGGTGGTGGAAATATGTATTGACTGATTTCCTGCTATATGCAGACTCTGTATAGAATGTAGTATTCAATGGAGAACAAAACAGAGATGTTTCCTGATCTCATGGAGCATGTCCAGTCAGGGAATAAGATATGAAGCAATGATCTCATAAGTGAATATTTGTAAATTGGGTAAGTGCCATGAATAACAAATAAAGGGGGGCCGGCACTGTGGCACGGTGGGTTAATCTTCCGCCTGTGGCACCGGCATCCCACATGGGTGCCAGTTTGAGACTCGGCTGCTCCACTTCCAGTCCAGCTCTCTGCTATGACCTGGGAAAGCAGTAGAAGATGGCCCAAGTCCTTGGACCCCTGCACATGCATGGGAGACCCAGAAGAAGCTCCTGGCTCCTGGCTTCGGATCAGCGCAGCTCCGGCCATTGCGGCCAGTTGGGGAGTGAACTGGTGGATATAAGACCTCTCTCTCTCTCTCTCTGCCTCTCTGTGTAACTCTTTCAAATAAATAAATAATCTTTAAAAAAAAAAAAACAAATAAAGGATGCTCTGCCAGAGCATAACTGGGGACCGGCACTGTGATGTAGCGGGTAAAGTCGCCACCTGCAGTGCCAGCATCCCTTATGGGAGCCAGTTCAAGTCCTAGTTACTCCACTTCTGATGCAGCTCTCTACTGTGGCCTGGGAAAGCACTGGAAGATGGCCCAAGTCCTTGGGCCCCTGCACCTGTAGGGGAGGTGGTAGAAAGTGATCTTTGGTGAAGGTGTGATAAAGTAACAAAATATCCTTGTGGTGGAACAGAAGGAGGTCTGTGTGTGAGAGGAGGTCATATCAGCAGGAGAAATGTCTGACTTATAGGTGTATCATGCTGAGGTATCTGAAGGATCAGAATCCCACCACCACTACCACTCCCTGTAAAAGGAAAACCTGGTGGAAGTAAACAATAGAGGGCTAGGACTTGTGAGGTAGGACAGAAATTGAGGGAGGGAAAATGGAGACCAAGAGACCAGGAGAAGATCTTGATACTCATAAAGATCCCTGGCACATGGTAGGTGTTCAGTAAATAATTGTTGAACAAATGAATGCATGAATGATACTCCCCAGGAGTAGATTACACATAAGAGAGAACAAGGCACTGTTTTGCATCAGCCCTGGAATCTCTATGTGAACTTGATAGTTTAACAATTAAAATTTTTTCTGGTAATATCCTATGCCTGTCATTATTTTCAAACACTAAGAGCTCATCTGATATTCTTGAAGGGTTCTTCAAAAAATTAATGAAAAATGTTTGTTAAGAAAAAAAAAACAAAAAAAAAAAAAGAAAGAAAGAAAGAAAGAAAGAAAAAACCAGGGCTTGGGGCCAGCACTGTGGCACAGCAGGTTAACACCCTGGCCTGTAGCACTGCATCCCATGTGGGCACCAGTTTGAGACCCGGCTGCTCCTCTTCCGATCCAGCTCTCTGCTATGGCCTGGGAAAGCAGTAGAAGATGGCCCAAGTGCTTGGGCCCCTGCACTGTAGGAGACCTGGAGGAGGTTCCTGGCTCCTGACTTTGGATCGGCACAGCTCCGGCCATTGTGGCCAATCGGGGAGTGAACCATTGGATGGAAGACCCCTCTCTCTCTTGCTCTCTCTCTCTCTCTGCCTTTCCACTGTCTGTGTAACTCTGACTTGCAAATAAATAAATAATTCTTAAAAAAAAAACAAAAACAAAAACAAACCAGGGCTGGTGCTGTGGTGTAGCATTTAAAGCTACTGCCTGTGATGCTGTCATCCCATATGGGCACTGATGCAAGTCCCAGCTGCTCCACTTCCAATCCTGATCCTCTGCTTATGTACCAGGGAAAGCAGTGGAGGATGGTCGAAGTCCTTGGGCCCCTGCACTCATGTGGGAGACCCAGAGGAAGCTCCTACCTCCCGACTTCAGCCTGGCCTAGCCTTGGCCATTGCGGCCATTTGGGGAGCCAGCAGATGGAAGATTGCTCTCTCTCTCTCCCTCTCATTCTGTAACTCTGCCTCTTCAGTAAATAAAATAAACCTTAAAAAAAAAATCTTGAGAAAGCTTGGCAGGGAATCTTTCTTCATGACAATGCTCCTGCTTGTTTCTCTCATCAAATAAAAGCAATTTTGTTAGTTTTTGATGAGAAATTTATTAGGCATCCAACTTACAGTCCAGATTTTGTTTTCTAATCATATTAATTTTTTAAAGGACACCCATTTCTCTTCAGTTAACAATCCAGAAATTTCTTTTTTTATGCAAGTTTATTTTATTTATATTAGAAAAATACTACCTATATAAAATTTTGGTCCACTGTCTTCTCCTTTGTTTCTATCATTCAAATTTGAATATTTTAATTATACTCAAGTAAAAATAGAATCCCATGTCTGACATTAGAACTAAATATTTCACATGACAAAATTAATAGGCTTGAGTGAATTAGATATATTCTTTATCATTTCTCAGGAATAACAACTCATCATTCTCACCTACTATTCTCCTTTACTTCCATGGATTTGAGTAACTAGGTATGCGTGTCCCTTCTCCCTCATTAACATGAGTACGTAAGTGGACTTTATGGCATCATAACTGGATTCATTATCTAATCTTTAATTCTTGTTCAACTCTCCCACTTAACAAGGTATCTCCATAATAACTTTGGCTATTTTAGCCAAACTCAACTTTCCAACACCAATTATAAAAATTAATGTGTCAAAGGCATAGTGAAAATTCCAGACTCGGCAACACAGGGTGCACTCAGAGTGTGGCTATTGAGAGAGGTCCTTGGACAGCTATTGCTTCGATTTCAACACGACTTCCTAAGGGCAAAGCAGCAACCTGGTAAGCAGCTCTCGCAGGAAAATTACTCTTGAAATACTGCTTGTAGATTTCATTGACAGTCGTGAAGTCGTTCATGTCAGCCAGCAAAACAGTTGTTTTCACCACGTTAGTGAAGTCACAGCCTGCAGCTTTCAGAATTTCACCCATGTTTGTAAGAGCCTGCTTAGTTTCTTCTACTACCCCTCCTGGCACAAGCTTTCCACTGGAAGGGGGCAAGCCCACCTGTCCTGAAACGTAAACGGTCCTGTCGACCTGCACAGCTTGACTGTAGGGACCAATGGCCGCTGGGGCTTTTGCAGTGCTTATCACCTTTCTGACCAGGGACGACATGGTTAGTCCGTGTTCTCGCACAGCTCGTCGGGAAGCAGCCACAATCCAGAAATTTCTATTGACATGTTTAAATTCCTAGGACCTTCAATTCTTCAGGGATGAACTAACCAGCTAGTATCATCACTTATGAAAATGCCTGGAACTTTATAGAGCTTATGTGGAGGCATAAGTTTATATTTTTTGCTTCCATCTTGTAAATCTTTTTTCCAGTGAACTTTTTGAGATCCCCTCAGACATATCGTCTTTTTCTAAGTGGGAGCATTGTCAGCTGTTAATGAGTTATGTTAGTGGGCAACCCCAGGGCCAGAGCCAGAGCTGAGGGAAGAAGGTACAGAGGCTAAGCAAACAAGGTGGGCTTACTTTGCTGGACAAGATCAGCAGATACAAGATGAGGAGTCTGGATGCTTAGCTGCCATCATCCAGCACCAAAGTCAGAAGCAGTGGCTCTTGGTGGGAGTCAGGAGCTGTATGTGCACAGGGTCAGGAAAGGCATGATTAGTCAGAGAAACACATAATACCTCAAATGGAGACTTGCTGTTAAGTAGGTTGGACATAACCAGGAAGACCTCCTGGTCATCCTGAGTCACAAGTCAGAGGGGTAAGATCTGATTTGTGTTTGATTTTTCTTATGGTAACCTGAGGGTGATAATAATAACCAGTCAAGATCAATTGTTTATTAAGCCAATATCCAGAACACTGGACTAGGTGCTATGGGATATGGGAAGACTTGGATGAGAGAGAAAAAGAATTTGCACTCAGACTCAAGAATTTGAAGCCATAATGTGAATTGCATATAAAAGAAACGTTATGTCTGAAAATCCAGCAATGTAAGGCATTAAAGCAAGGGGCAAGCACAGCGCTGGTGAGAAGAGAACTGTGCTCTTACAATTTGGAGGAAAGAGGGTAGGCTCGGGGACTTTAAAGATACAAGGTTTGAACCAGACCTGGAAAGATGATAAGGAGGAGGATGATTTAGGTTAAGCAATGGTTTCAAAAGTCTGTAACTGGTGTTATCTTTTCCTGTGCTCCTGCTTCTCCAGGTTCTACTAGTCCCCAGTGGATGAAGTGCCTACTTTAAGAGGGAACAGGGGACCTGATCCTGGCATTGCCCCAACGGTTTGTCACCCCTGGCTGATCTCTGCAAAGGCGGAGGCATTGACAGCAGCACACAAACTTCCTGCCATAGACCAGCCTGGTAGTGTGGGCTATTGTTGTTTTCAAAAGCCGAATGTGTGAACCATGCTGTTAAGGTCATCGGCAAAAGATTTCTGGGGGCCATGTATTCTTCAAAATTTTCCACTGCCTCCTAGGACCAGCAAGGTCCAGAAGTAGAAGACAGATTTATGCCCTTTGGAATTTTGATTGCTTTGAAAGAACAATCCTTAGGCACTTAGGATTGGTTAGTGTAGTAAATTTTGCTTCACAACAGCTGTTCTCCCTCTCTGAGCTACTTCTAAGTTCCTGGCAGTGTTCCCATATAAGGGTGGCCCTGTCTGGAGAAGCCTAGGCCTTTTCCTTCCTTTTATTATTATTTTCTTCAAGTGGTGGAACCAGCAGTCACTACTCCTTCCTACTCTCCCCTGCCCCACAGTTTCTGACCTCTCCCCATTGACACTTACTTTGAAACTTTTTGAGGCAGAGGAGAATCAACTTAGACTGTTTCAGACCAACAGGAATATAGAGTGTCATGGAATGGAAAGCTTTGAATACTACTGTTATTGCATTGAGTTCAATATAAGAAGACTATTTCTGTGTCTTGGCACACAGCCCAAGTTGACTTAGCTCTGCTGGATGTAGATAGAATGCATTCTGTTTGGAGAAGAAATCATGTGTAACAAATGCTTTTACAAAACCATGTCCATTTAGCAGTTACTTGAATAAGATGTGCTTCAGCAAGGGGTTTTGGTGTAAATAGCTGCATTTATGCATCAATGCAATGTTAAATTTAACATACTTTTAAAATTTTTAATTTTAGAATAGTTTTTTTTTTTAAGATTTATTTATTTGAAAGGCAAAGTTACAGAGAAGCAGAGGCAGAGAGCGAGAGGTTCTGCCACTTCACTCCCCAGGTGGCCACAACAGCCAGACTGTCCCTATCTAAAGCCAGGATCTAGGAGCCTCCTCCAGGTCTCCCACACAGGTGCAGGGGCCCACGGACTGGACCATAGCAGAGAGCCGAATTGGAAGTGGAGCAGCCAGGACTCGAACTGCCACCTATATGGGATGCTGGCACTGCAGGCAGCTGCTTTACCCATTATGCCACAGCACCAGCCCTGAAATAGTTTTTGATTAACAGAAAAGTCACAAAGATAATATCCCATATACTCTATATCTAGTTCTCCCATTACTAACATCTTACATTAGTGTATGATATATTTGATACAATTAATAAACCAATGTTGATATATTATTTTGACTGAAGTAATACTTTCTTTGGATTTCCTTGGTTTTCACTGAATGTTCTTACCTGTTCCAGGATCACTAATTACCTTTAATCCTCTTGTCTCCATATCTTCCTCTTGGCTGTGACAGTTTCTCAGACTTTGTTTAGTTTTAATGACCTTGACACTTCTCAGAAATCTGAGTACAGTTCAGGTATTTTTGTAGAATGTCCCTAAACTGGGATTTGTCTGGTGTCTTTCTCACGATTAGACTAGAGGCTCATGTAGTTTTTGGAGGCAGACTGCAGAGATAAAGTACCATTTTCGTCACATCATACCAAGGCTGTGTACTCTCACCATGACTCATCACTGCTGATGTTGATCTTGGTCACGTTTCTGACTTTAGTGTTTGTCAGGTTTTCCCACTGTAAAGCCTCTTTGTTACTCTTTTTCTGTCTGTACTCTTTGGAAAAATGTTACTCTGTGCAGGCCACACTTAAGAAATTATTTGGAATTCTTTCGTGTGAGAAATTTGTCTCTTCACTCTCATTTATTCATTAGTCTATTAGTCTATTTATATCAGTATAGATTGACTGATTTTAATACATTGTATAATAATTAAATACTACTTTAATTTTAGTGCTCAAATTATTCCAGTATTGGCTATTAGAAACTCTTTTTATTAAATGATTAATTAATTTATTTTTATTTATTTGAAGGTCAGAGAGAGAGAGAAAAAGAGAGAGAGAGAGAGTCTTCTTTCCCCTGATTCACTCCCCAGATGGCCACCATGGCCAGGGCTGGGCCAGGTCAAAGCCAGGAGCTAGGAGCTTCATCCTGATCTCCCATGCTTGAGCCATCTTCCTCTGCTTTTCCAAGCATATTAGTAGGGAGTTGAATTGGAAATGGAGCAGCCGAGACTCAAACTGGCACCCATATGGGATGCCAGCACTGCAGACAGCAGCTTAACCTGCTGAGCCACAGCACTGACCCCCAGTATTAGAAGCTCTTATAGTTGGCTCCTGTGTCGCTTTGACACACCCCATCATTGTAAGGTATTTTTTTTTTATCACTTCCTTACTTTCTGGCACTAAAACATACTCCAGGGTCACCTTATGTGTTTCCTTCCCAGGCCTAGCATCAGCTATTTCTCATGAGAGTTCTGGTTTATTTTATTTTAGAATGGTTATGGAAACAAAGATATGGGGGCTGGGTGTAGTCATTGTACTAGGATATCATTGACATCAAGCCCCTCAGTTGACAGAGCAAGGAAATCTTTGTGTATCCTAAGCCTTTTCTAATTCACACAACTATAAATATTGCTGTTTATTTGTACATGTCCATGTTGAACCAAACATGAGTTCATATCTATGTCTCTTAATGTGATATGTTACCACATGAGTGATATTGGGCCATCTTCTGCTGCCTTCTCAGGCACATTAGCAGGGAGCTAAATTGAAAGCAGAGCTGCTGGGATTGGAACTGGTGCTCTGATATAGTATGCCAGCATTGTAGGTGGCAGCTTAACCTGCTGTGCCACAATGCTGGTCCCAATCTCACCATTCTTTAAATGAAGTCACAGTTTACTCATTATCTCTGCAGACCTCTAGGATACTTAAAAAATCAGAACACTTAGGATTGTGGTATATGGTAAGGGAGTAAAGAGGGTATTTCAACAACCAAAAAAGGTAAGATATATTTTGTAGCTCAAATTAAGAGTGGTTATGAATCAGTAGTGAAATACTTGATGTAAACTAAGGTAATTCTAAACAATACAGACTTCTTCAAGTACTGGGGTTGGGTTAGATAATTGCCTGTGGCTTAATATCTTCATCTCAAGTCTGCAAACTCATTGAGTGCTGTTCTGCTTCAAGCCTCTGTGCTGTGTGCTCTAGGCTTACTTTGTTCTGGTGTCACTGTCTGATCATATACTTTCCCTTTGGAAGAGCTGACTATTCTGTGACCTTCAAGGGTTTCTCTTAGCTTAGACTTCAGGGCATTCCTCCGTGAGTCAAAGCCACTGGCTTATCCTGGGAACAGAAAGATGGGGGAGACATCAGGTCATATTTTGCTCACCATTCACTCATTCCCTCTCTCACCACAGTCCCATTCTACAGCTGCTGGTTTAATATGTAGGGTCACTTTACATTTCTGCTCTCATTCCCCACGGGGGCTCTTTGGTTACTTCTGAAAAATAAATGGAAGAGACTGGAGGGAGAGGGATAGGAGAACAAAAGACAACGTTTTCTTTAATCTGAACACAAATCTGGTGCATAAGTGAAGAAGAAGGGAACTCATACTTGTTGAATGCCAGCTGTCTGCCAGGGTCTCTACTGGGAATTCGCACGTACTTATTCTCTTTCTTCCCCTACAATGGGGAAGTTTACAGACAAACTGAGGTTCAGAAGCGCTTACAAACTTGACTAAGATCACGTAGTAATGACTTGACTCTTGATCTTAACTGCACAGGCCTGATAGCATATTAAAATCATCTTAGTCCTTAAAGAAAAACAACCCATGAGCCTACCCAAAATTAAATTAAATCCCAATCTCCAAGGGTGAGGATGGGCTTTTGCACTTTTTTTCTTAGTGCTCCAATCGTTATAATGTGCAGCTAGGATTGAGAACTGTGGCTGTGTTCTCAGAGACAGTTCCTCTATTACTGCCCTCCCAAAGAAGGAACTGGACATTTTCTGAACCACTGTGCATTCTAAATGCTCTCAGAGCTCTTTTAGATTCTCCCATTCTCTATTTGCTTCTCTCAGGGGTTCTTTATCATCTCTGTATACTTACAAGCAGGCAGATAGAATGAGGGGTTAATTATGATAGAGACGCACAAATTCAACTGAATCAGTTCTCTTGATAAAATATGTACATGTAGTGCTGATAGATTGTCAAAGCACAGTGTTAAGTAGTGTCAGGTAAATTTGATATGGTTTTCAAAATGTGTTGGGAGGCCGGTGCCATGGCTCACTAGGCTAATCCTCCGCCTGCGGCGCCGGCACCCCATGTTCTAGTCCGGGTTGGGGCGCTGGATTCTGTCCCGGTTGCCCCTCTTCCAGTCTAGCTCTCTGCTGTGGCCCAGGAGTGCAGTGGAGGATGGCCCAAGTGTTTGGGCCCTGCACCTTCATGGGAGACCAGGAGAGGCACCTGGCTCCTGGCTTCGGATCAGCGCGGTGCTCCGGCCGGGGTGGCCATTGGGGAGTGAACCAACGGAAAAAGGAAGACCTTTCTCTCTGTCTCTCTCTCACGCTGTCCACTCTGCCTGTCAAAAAAAAAAAAAAAAAGTGTTGGGAAATTTGATTTGTTGAGTATTCACATGCCAACACCAAATAATATTGTTTTATAGGGAGTATATGACCATGGATCTTGGTCTATTTGCTGGTGGGAAGAAATCTGAATTCTTGAGATTAGATTTGTTAATTGCCATGTAGCATCACATTGTACCTCAGGATTTTTTGACATTCTGTGATTTGCTCTGCCTGTGGGGTCTCTATCAATTATAAAACCCCATTCTTTCACAGTCTCTTTTTAACCTTGATACTGACCATGAGCACAAACTGTTTTAAAAAAATATCGAAAGAATGTAACATTTTGAACACTGTGTCAAATATTATGAAGAATATTTTAGTATATTCACATATAATAAAAGCTGAATGGATAAATACAAGCATTCTTGGAGTTGGCAAAAGCATGTCATTTTGTACAATAGTTTCCCTGGGAATTTATTTTACGATAGCATAAAGCCAGAGTACCTCCTTTCATGAGCTTTATCAATAGACTTCTGTTTCAATGGAGAATTCTAAACAAAGTGGAGACCAGAATACCCATCCTCCACCCTATCCAACCAGCTGCCCACCCACCCCACCCCCACCATCACTGCTCAGTGCAGTTTATGTGGTTCCTGCTTTTTGTCTGTTGGATGTGTGAAGGTGTTTCTCAAACCATCAAACCACACTGTGGCATGCTGCACTTTGAACAGCGTGTGAGCCTTACAGAAGTCTACATGTCAGATTCCACAAAGAAATCTTGATGCTGCTGCCTGATTTTGACAAACTGTACAGTGAATATGTTTCTTGTTTATATTGTTATAACTCCTTTTTTAAAACTTCACTCAGGGGGCCGGTGCTGTGGCACAGTGGGTTAATCCTCTGCCTGTGGCACCGGCATCCCATGTGGGCACCGGTTCTGGTCCCAGCTGCTCCTCTTCCCATCCAGCTCTCTGCTATGGCCTGGAAAAGCAGTGGAAGATGGCCCAAGTCCTTGGGCCCCTGCACCTATGTGGGAGGCCCAGAGGAGGCTTCTGGCTCCTGGCTTCAGATCGGCGCAGCTCTGGCCGTTGTGCCCATTTGGGGAGTGGATCAGCGGATGGAGGACCTTTCTCTCTGTCTCTCTCACTCTCAGTAACTCTGCCTTTCAAGTAAATAAATAAAATCTTTAAAAAAAATAAAACTTCACTCAGTTTGTTGTTCAGTTACTTTTATTTTTCTTGGAAATATCTTTTATCTGACAATTTGCCCCTAAAGTGAAATACTCAGCCTATTCTGTGATGATCACTTTACCAGATTTTGGCAGTTTTCAGCTGACCCTTATGATCCCTCAACCCGTAAGTCAATGTTGCATACAGCTACTAAATTAGTAAATAGTCACATTCCTTAAATCATTGCCAGGATTCCCCTATCTAGCCACTGCATGTTGTCAAATTATCTCTGGCTATTTCCATCTAGGATTTTTTTTTAACCTTTTATTGCAGAAAATTTCTAACTTACAAAGTAGAATAGTACGACAAATCCCAAGGTACTCACTTAATAGTGGACTCATCCCTAATTTTGTTTAATCTATACCTTCCCCACTGCTCTTCTTGTTGAAGCTAATCCTAGAGTTCATCTGTGCATACTCCAAGGGATAATAACTTTAGAAAAGATATAGCCATTATACAATTACACACCTTAAACATTACCAGTTCTATAATATTATAAAATACCCAATTTTCAAATTTCTTAAATACTATTGAAGTTTCTTTTTTTAATGTTTATTTTATTTATTTGAAAGGCAGAGAGAGAGAGAGAGAGAATCTTTCAACTGCTTGTTCACTCCCCAAATGCCTGTGATGGTCAGTGCTGGGCCAAGGCAAAGCCAGGGGCCTGGAACTCCATTCCGGTCTCTCATATGAGTGGCAGGGTCCCAAGTACTTGGGCCATCTGCTGCTGCCTTCCCAGGCACAATAGCAGGGAGCTGGATTGGAATTGGAGAAGCCACCTGGGTCTTGAACTGGTGCCCACCTGGGATGCCTGTGTTGCAGCCAGAAACTTAACCTATTATGCCATGATGCTGGCCCTGGTTTAACCATTAAATCCCTTTAAAGTTTGTTCTTTTTTTTCTTCCTTACATTTTATTTGTTCAAGAAATTGAGTTTTTTTAAACTTTTATTTAATGAATATAAATTTCCAAAGTACGGCTTATGGATTACAATGGCTTCCCCCCCATAACGTCCCTCCCACCTGCAACCCTCCCCTTTCCCATTCCCTCTCCCCTTCCATTCACATGAGGATTCATTTTCGATTCTCTTTATATACAGAAGATCAGTTTAGCATACATTAAGTAAAGATTTCAACAGTTTGCTTCCACACAGAAACATAAAGTGAAAAATAATAGATGATTTTTAAATGATGATGAAATCAGATCAGACCTGTTGTCATGTTTAATCCCAGTGAGAGTCAAATTGGGAATTGCTAATTTCTTCTTCTTCTTCTTCTTTTTCTTTTTCTTTTTTTTTTTTACAGAAGATCAGTTTAGTATACATTAAGTAAAGATTTCAACACTTTGCACCCCCATAGAAACACAAAGTGAAATATACTGTTTGAGTACTCGTTATAGCATTAAGCCTCAATGTACAGCACATTAAGGACAGAGATCCTACATGAGGAGTAAGTGCACAGTGACTCCTGTTGTTGACTTTACAAATTGACACTCCTGTTTATGGCATCAGTAATCTCCCTATGCACCAGTCATGAGTTTCCAAGGCTATGGAAGCCCCTTGAGTTCTCCGACTCTTATCTTGTTTAGACAAGGTCATAGTCAAAGTGGAGGTTCTCTCCTCCCTTCAGAGAAAGGTACCGAAATTGAGTTGTTTTAGAGTTTCTCCTAAAGACTAGATTTTACCTATTGCCTTCCTGTAGTGTGTTTTAACATGTTTGTGCCCTATATTTCCTGTAAACTGTTAGGCAGGTCTAGAGGCTGTTTTTTCTTTGGCAAACAACATCAGAGAATGTGGTATCTGCTTCCATCAGAAGGCACATAATGAATGTACTTCCTTTTGTGAGACAAGACATTGATGATTATTGTTTAGATTTATTACTTTAGGTATTTGCAAACTGGTGTTTTGCAAATACCCAAATTACCCAAATGCCACCAGTTTTCTTCATGCATTATCTGGGATGCTTTAGAGAGAAACTTTCTCTCACCAACCACTGAGGTTGTCTTGTGGTACACTTTGTACATTGAAGGCAGGGTGAGTGCTGATATTTTCCCCTTTTGTATTTACTGGTTTTTAGAAAAATGATTTGGTTGCAAATGTGAACAATGATTTCTTTATAGTACTGTGAGCACAAATGTCAACATTATGATGTATTTCAATTAATTACAGTTATTATTCTTATTACTCTAATTTTTATACTACTTTGGATAGTGGGGGCCATTGTTGACTCCTGAGTTGACTCCTTTTGGACATGACCCCAGTGGTTTGACATTGTGTTCTTGCTTCCTGGTATAACAAAATTTTCCAGTCTTATTTTACATACTTCCTGCCCCTAGAGTTGGAAACAACCATTTTCTCTAAGAGTCGTGGTTCAGTTTCATGGAAAATAGTATTTAGAGATTACAGTCTTGGCATTGGAATAAAGATTATTATCTATCAGTATAAACCTGCAGGGAATGTGAGAATGAGCCATGCAGATTTTTTTTTAACAGCATTCCAGGAAGAAGGAACAATAGGTTCAAAGACTCTGAGGCTGGAGCAGAGGGAGTAAGAAGAGAGTAGTAGGAAAGATAGTCAGGTGATGTGGTACAGGCCAAGTAGGACCTGGTTGGCTGTTGGAAGGATGCTAGCTCTTTTTTTTTTTTAAAGATTTATTTATTTATATGAAAGTCATAGAGTTACACAGAGAAAGGATAGGCAGAGAGAGAGAGAGAGAGAGAAGTCTTCCATCCAACGGTTCGCTCCCCAATTGTCCGCAACAGCCAGAGCTGCGCTGATCTGAAGCCAGGAGCCAGGAGCTTCTTCTGGGTCTCCCACGTGGGTGCAGGGGCCCAAGGACTTGGGCCATCTTCCACTGCTTTCCCAGGCCATAGCCGGGTCTCGAGCCAGCACCCATATGGAATGCCGGCGTTTCAGGCCAGGGCATTAACCCACTGTGCCACAGCGCTGGCCCCAGGATGGTAGCTTTTCTTAGGCGTGATATGAGGCCATTGGAGGGTTTTAAGGAGAGGAATAGCATAATCTTCTGTTTTGTCCTAATTGAATCATTGTGGGTGCTACGTCAACAATGGACTGAAAGTATTAAGAACAGAATGCGGAGGCCAGTGAGGAGGCTGTCACAGTATTCCAGGGGAGACGATGTGACTTGGATCAATGTGGTTGCAGTATAGGTAATTAGAAGAGGTCAGGTTCTGAATATATTTTGAAGAATAGAAACCATAAAATTTGTGAAAGGATTGGACATGAGTTATGAGAAAAGAGGACTCGACCATGAATCCAAGGTTTATGGTCTGAGATGGAAATGAAATTGTAAAATATAATACAAGTGATGTCTTGTCTGTGGGTCAATGCAGTATCTGTGTTTATGTGTGTGTTGTGCTGGGTGGGGATGGATCATTCAAAACTTCACAGAGAACTGGATACTTGAGTCATGAAGGGTCTGAAGGGGGACCAAGTAAACAAGAGGGGAAAGAAATTCTGAGCAGGGGAAACAGCTTGTATAAATGCATAGTCGTGAAAGACTTATGGGCTCCGGTTTTCTGAGTGCACAGAGCCTATGACAGGAAATAAGCTGGAGAAGCAGAATCCTTATCTATTTCATGATAAGAATTTTAATTTTGTTTTATAGGTGATAAGGAGACTAGAATTTTTTAAGCCTGGGAATGACAGTATCAGAAATACATTTCAGAAAGATCAACGCTGTGGAGAATGGTCTAGAGGGCATGAGACTGCCAGCCCCAAACCTGAAGCTAGTACTGAAGGTAGTTACCAGGGAACAAGCCTGAGGCAGGCAGTGCAGAGCACAAACACAAAATGTACTCTGGTCAGACTAACTTAGGTTTGAATATCTGCTGTACCACTTACCAGTGGCATGAATTTGGTCAAGCTATTTAATTTTTCTGAGCTTTTGTTTTCCTCATCTTTAAAATTGGGAAATAATAGTACTCTACTTGTTATATTATCATGATGGTAAAATCAGTTAATATGTGTTAGAAACTGGCTCTTAATAAATTTAGCTATTTAAATATTATTTTATCGAGGGATTGTTCACTGGGAAAGTGAAAGCCTGACTGTTAATCCACGCACGCTGAGGGTGCTATTTAACACAGGCAGAATGTGACGGGGGAAATGTTTTATAAACTGTATCAGCTAGGGCCTACCAGGAAACAGAAGTCACCACTGAAATAGGGTAAGTCAAGAGGAGTTTATTTATAAAGGGACTGTGTAAAGAGATGTGGGTGTAGGGTAACCATAAGGCATTATACAGAAGTAAAGCAGGAGAGTTTGCTAGTAACAGCCTAGACGTTAGCATATCTAGGCTCAGAAAGGGAGGGCGTAGTCACCAGATCCTCAAGGGAAGGAGTTGAACAAGTGCAGGACTCTGAGGAAGGCAGAGCTCCAGCATTGATGGGCATAGTCAACTCAGGGTAATTCAACAGGGAGAGATCCAGAAGAATAAAGAACCCAACCTTCTCAGCCCCACATTCTGCCAGGCTCCTCACTGCCTGACCACCAGAAATTAGAGGAGCTGGGGACCTGTTGATGTGGTCCAGGGTTCAGCCTCCTGGGCTAGAGAGCAGGTGGAGGGGAGGAGAGTACACCTGCAGGGGTAAACCAAAGCTATCCAGAACATGGGCTCTCATGGTTGCTTTCTCTGAGTGCTGGAGGCAGCCTGTAGCCGACTTTGAGATCTTGAGCAGGATTGTGCTCACCATTGGAGCTGATCTGTGGGAGAGGCCTGGTTCTGGGTTCTGAGGAGCCAGTTTCTGAAACTCTCCTGATCCTGTCCCCTGAAACAACAATAGCTGTTGAGATTGGGGCTTATGACTGTACTGACTGACCCCTTTGGACTAAGTAAAATTCCTGAGGTTCATGGACTCATTAGGAAGTCATCCAGAGAGAAGAGGCATCCTTAAATTACTGTGGATGGGCATCTAAGCCATGTTAATATAAATATTAAGAGGTTTATATTCCTTTTTGGTCAGCACTTTGGGTAATTAGATATGTTGTATAAAATAGATCATTGCAGTTAACTAGGCAAAGATGAGAGGAGAGGCACATGGTACAGGTCATGGACATGGACAGGTGGATCTGGCTATGAGTGACCTTAAGGTAGAGAAGCAATAGGATTGGGAAATAATAAGACGCAGGAGGTAGGGAGAGGTCTAGGAGAACCCTGAGGTTTCTGGGTTCTGTGACTAAGTGGATGGTGGTGCCATTAACATAGGAAACACTGGAGGGGAGCAGATTTGGAAGTAAAGATACAGAGTTCAGTTTAGATGCTGAGTTTGAGCTGCTCTTGGGATGTTCTGATAATATCTAGTGATTAATGGAAATATGGCTCTGGTGCTCATGTGAATACACTAGACAGGAATGTAAAGGCATGGGCAGGGATTATGAACTAGCTAGAATAAGCGAACTAAAGAAAGAAGCCTAAGGGGAGTTCTAGGTACTACCAACATTTATGGGGCATAGAAGTTGACTGAGAAGGACCAATCATATTTCAAGAAAGAAGGAAGGCAGACAGTGGTCCATGCTATACAATCAAGGAAGTTAAAACACAAAAATTGGTCTTTTGTTTGGAGGCCATTTGTGATCCTGGGCAGTTTAATTACAGTGGATGAGGAGTGAGTGGAGGTGACGAAGGAAAGGCACAGTGGAAGCCATGATCTCAACTAGGTTGTTTGTGAAGGAAAGGAGAGGCATAGGCTGATGGAATGAATTTGCTGGTTTTTAAATTTTTTAAAATGCAAAAAATTTTAAAGTACACATAACTATATTTAGTAACCATTTTAATTGCATAGTTAAATACTGCTAGGTATGTTCACATTTTTTGCAATCTACAGAACATTCTCATCTGTAAAACTGAACTCTATACCTATAATTTTTTTTAAAGATTTATTTACTTATTTGAAAGGCAGAGTTACAAAGATGCAGAGGTGCAGAGAGAGAGAGAGAGAGAGAGGTCTTCCATCTGCTAGTTCACTTCCCAAATGGCCACAATGGCCAGAGCTGGGCTGATCCAAAGCCAGGAACCAGGAGCTTCTTCTGGGTCTCCTGTGTGGGTTCAGGGGACCAAGGACTTGGACCATCTTCCACTGCTTTCCCAGGTACATTAGCAGGGAGCTAGATAAGAAGAGGAGCAGCCGGGACTTAAACCAATGCCCATGTGGGATGCTGGCACTATACATGGTGGCTTTACCGGCTATGCCACAGTGCCGGTCCCTAAAAATTTGTTTTTAAGAATGAGATTTATTTCAATATTTCATATGCTTAGGGGAAAGAACCAGTACAATGAGAAAAGGTTGAAGGTGTAGGGAAAACAAAACTATAATCCTAGGAATTTATAAAAAGACCATTTCATTATTAAAATAAAGAGGAATTTCTTTTCTTTTCTTTCCTTTTCTTTCCTTTTCTTTTCACAGGCAGAGTGGACAATGAGAGAGAGAGACAGAGAGAAAGGTCTTCCTTTGCCGTTGGTTCACCCTCCAATGGCTGCCGCGGCTGGCATGCTGCGGCCTCCTGGTCTCCCATGGGGTGCAGGGCCCAAGTACTCGGGCCATCCTCCACTGCACTCCCTGGCCACAGCAGAGAGCTGGCCTGGAAGACGGGTAACCGGGACAGAATCCGGTGCCCCGACCGGGACTAGAACCCGGTGTGCTGGCGCCGCAAGGCGGAGGATTAGCCTAATGAGCCGTGGCGCCGGCCGAGGAATATCTTTTCTAACAACTCCCTGAATCTCTTTGAGTGTAATTTTCTTTTTCTACTGTCTATTACAGAAATAAAATTGATCATTTTTTTTCAGAATCTGAATTTAATTAAAAAATTTCAGACCTTTAGACATACACACTAATACCCATCACTTTAGTAATTAATCTTGTTCAAATGGGAGCTAATAACTGCTTAACCATGTTTTCATGAAGGTGTGTACACCGAGCAATATGATTAGTTGTAGCACAGAACACACTACCATAGAAAGCATTAAATGTTGCTAAAAGACTCATGTAATATGAATTGGGTGCTAAAACCTACACTGAATATTCACTTTGGATGGATTTGAAATTTTTATGAAGTGCTGGTTATTATAGTGAGATCTTACCAGTCCTGGTTACACCAGAAGTTGAGTACTAGAACACGTTGCTCTTGATTGTCTTTGCCCTCTCTTGCTCTGATGAAATTAAGCCAGTGAGTCAGTTGTTGAAAGTAACCTGTAATTGACCATGTCCAAGCAGAGCATTATAGGGGTTGCTTTGAATTTTAAAATAGAGAATTATTGCCCCCGTGCTCAATGTGGGGCTTTTGTGGATGTGTTCATGTATGTGTTGTTCCTTTCTTTTGCCTCGCCCCTCCTCCACTCTGGATCTTCTCTGATGATTATTTTCTCCTTGCTAGCTTTAATGCTCTGGTTTCCATTCTGTAGTTCACAGGATATGTTGTGGGCATGCTCCTTTTCAAGTTTTTCTCCAAAACGGTATTATAAAAGCAATCATGAGCCCATTATAAAGATTGTTGATTTTTACCCATATCACATCATGTCACTTAAAAGGAATTTTGGCATAACAAGCAGTTACCAAGCCAATATTTGAGATGTAATCAATGCTTCTGGAGAGGCATCCAATTGGATTTTTAATTTAGTATTAAATACTTGTTATTATAAATGCACAATTCTGTAACTGAATTATATAAGATATACAGCCCAGATTTATTAAAGCATCCACAATTCTCACACTGGAAAGGCAATATAGAAAAAGCAGGAGCGAGGAAGCAGGAAGCTGGATCTGTTCTTGCTCTGCTGCTACCCAGTCACTAATTCAGGCATTCACAAATACTCACCAAGAGCCCATACTGCAGGAGAAACTGCGGGGAGAGTGGTGGCTCTCTGTGTGAACAGGGGCAGGTGGCTTAACTTTCCGAACGTCTCTAACCTCAGGTTAGACTGGCTGTCTGAGGGCTCTTTCAAACCTGAAATGCTAAGGTTTAGGACAACCTTGTGGAAGGAGAAGCTGAGACTTGAGGACTTAACTTCCTCTCAGAGGGTTAGCCCTTGTTCTGATTTCAAAATAACTTCAAAGACACAGTTTGAAAATAATTCGGTCAGCCTCTCATCTGCATTTGGGTCATCTTGGCAAAGTCCAGGTGTGGCAATTCATGCTCTTAAGACTTCAGAGGTAGGAAGTCAAAGTTGGGAAAAGGTGGACGACTTTTGCCAATGCTAGCGAGACACCGGTTCTCTGGGAGCAGCTTTTTCTGCGGACTCCGCCTTCCAACCAATAAGCCGGCTCCTCAGGCGCCCGCGGCGGCGCCTATTGCTTGGGTGACCCGTTGCTCTCCAGCTGTAGCGAACCTTGCAGAGAGACTGCTCGTCCAGTGTCAGAAGAAATGGGCTTTCTAGGGCGGAAAGAACTGCTCTTGCTTCTCCGAGTTTTTCCAGTGAATATCCAGGTATCAAGATTTTTTGTTATCTGGCTTCATCCTTGCAGGAACTCAGTAGCTTTTTTGCTTGCAGCCAAGATGCATTTTTTTCAAGGGAGAAAAATAGATTTCTGTAACGAAGACAGCAGGAGAGCCGAAGAGGGAGGGACACAGGGAGGAAGGGACAGAGAGATCTTTGCACACAAGTTTCTTCAAGACTACAAAAAGTTACAACTGGGAGAAGCCTTCCGGTAACTAGGGAAATGAGCCGCGGACTCCTCGACCAATCTGTCCTTTCTAGTCAATGAAAAAGACCTAGGGTTTGAGGTTGCTTCCGAAATGGGGCTGGCTAATTTAGCCCCTCCCACACGCCCAAGGGTCTGTTATATCTGTGTTCCTTGAGTACCTCTCCCTGAGACCGACCACAGCAAGCAGAGGCTGAAATAAAAAGCAAAGAGGAGGAAAACAAAAGCTGCTACTTATGGAAGATAGAAAGGGTAAGCCCAAAACGGATATATCCAAATCCTTACCAAAAAAAAAAAAAAAAAAAAAAGGAGGGGAGGGAGAAAAAATAATTCCAGACCCAAAGCAAGTACTTGAAAGAGCAAGGGGCGAAAAGCTGTGAATGAACTTTCTCACCCTCTTCCTTCTGAGAGGAGGCAGAAAAAAACCTTTGGGAAACTTTCAGCGGAGTTCAGGAGTGCAGTCCAAGGCTGGCTCTTGAGGAAGCTGGAGGGGCTAATGAATATTCATGATTAATTTGTATGCAGATCTGGTTCTTTAGGGGCAAATGACTTTGTTTGAGTCCCTTTGCAGTTGACTGAGCAGCTGCCTCATCTACAGTCCCGAGTCATTCTAGGCTCTGCTTAATTCCTCAGCATGTTTCCCTGAAGATGCTGGGCTCTGTATGCAGATTTGTTTTGTTCTCGAATTTCCTGCATGCTTTCCTGTTGTGAAATTAGCTAGAGCGGCTCTGCCGGGAGTTAGAGAAGTTAATGTGGCAAGAGGCTGTCACAACAGGACCCCGGAGTATGTCTTCTGCAAAAGGCTGAAAGTTTTCTGGAGTTGTGTGGGGGAGCGTGGGTGTGGGGGCGGGAGGCAGGGAGGGCGGAGGGAGGAAAAAGAACAGTTCCATCTGAGAAGAGCAGGTCGGGGCTGACTGACTGCAGTTTGATTTCGCCTCAAACTGCAAGAGCAGCCTGGTGTGTTTAGATGGTGTGGCAGTCTCTGTCTTTTACCTCTTTTGGGCATTTTCTGCCAGGACGGGGAGCCAGCTCCTTGCCAGCTCGTGGGAGACAGGAAGAAACGGCAGCAGTGAGGGAGCCGGAGTGTAGAAAACCTTCTCCGCAGGGTCTCCCACTTCTAATGTTCCCACACAGGTTACGTGGCAGACAGAGGACTGGGATGAGTACCCAACAGATTTCTTAGTAATTATAATAATGATAGCCATTAATGCTTACAAGGTATTCTGTGCTGGGACGTGTTCTAAGCATGCTACGCGTGCTATTTATCCCTTACATTGATCTTGGCAGCAAGGGCTATCAGTCTCACCCCCATTTTCCTGATGTCGAGGTTGAGGTGCTGAGTGGGAAACCCACCTGGGGATCACACAGTAAGTAGTGGATGTGGGCACAGGCAGTCTGAGCCAGGACTCCAGGCTCCTCCGTTCCCCCACTGTGTTGCTCTTCTCAGCAGGGTCCTCAGCTGAGCTAAGCCTGTGGATTCTGGGTTAACAGATCCTTCAGGCTACTGGGGAAGTGGTACTGATGGACTCTCAAATCTGGGGAGGGATTTGTGATTTAAGTTCACATTCCTTTTCCTCAGTTGGCACTCGTGGACATTCTGTGTTGGAGGGAAGCAGGGAAGCAGGTATCAGTATTATGGCCTTTTACAAAAGGGAGGATTAGGTGTCACTAATCATATAGCTAGCTGTCAGAAGTTTAGACCGGGGCCTGGTGTTTGGCACAGTGGTTAAGATGCCACTTGGGACTCCCACATCTGTTAGAGTGGCTGTGTTCAAGTTCCTCCTCCTCCATTCTTGATTCTAGTTTCCTGTTTGTGTGCATCCTGGGGAGCAGCAGGTGGTAGCTAAAGTAGGTGGGTCTCTGCCACCCATCTGGAAAACATGGACTGAGTTAGGGGCTCTTGGTGCTTTGGTCTGGCCCACCTGGCTATTGTGGGCATTTGTGTAGTGAATCAGTAGATATCTCTATCATATTTGAAGTGGGGGGGGGGGAGAAGGGGGAGGAGAGACAGAGAGACAGAGAGAGAGAGAGAGGCCTTGAAAAAAATTAGAAAAGAAAAGCTTAGGTCAGACCCAAAATCATCTGCTTCTGGTTTCTCTTCTGACTGCAGAGCGAGCCCAGTCATCTGTACTTCTGTGCTAATCCCCAGCGAGGCCTCAGGGAGCCACTTTCAGTTCCCCCAAGGCAATTGCCTGACTCCCCCTCAGACTGCTGAAGAGCATTTGCCTTGCCTTGAAGGCCTGTCTGGCCCTCTGCTTCCCCTTTAGTCTGGAGCCAGCATACATGAGTTCGAGGTCTGGGTCCACCATTTACTGTATGAGGAGAATAATACTATCCACCCCACAGGGTTGTTGTAAAGACTGAGTAAGAGTTCTTCTCTCAGGTCTGTTGTATAGTACTCGTGTGTGCCCATAACCTATCAGCTGTTGCTATCACTCCTGAGTTCAAGACTCCTCTTGTGTGTTTCTCGCCCTCTTTAATCCTCCTCCAACCCTTTAAGCCAGGATGAGGCCCTGTCTCAGATGTTTCTGCATTACCTCATCTTTTATGCCTAAGGTAGAACTCATCATACTGGTTCACGTTCCTGCCCTCTGCATATCTTCTTCCTCTCCAAAATTGTAGTTTTTAAAAATTTACCTTTGGGGGCCGGCGCCGTGACTCACTTGGTTAATCCTCCGCCTGCGGCGCCGGCATCCCATATGGGCACCGGTTCTAGTCCCGGTTACTCCTCTTCCAGTCCAGCTCTCTGCTGTGGCCCGGGAAGGCAGTGGAGGATGGCCCAGGTGCTTGGGCCCCTGCACCCACATGGGAGACCAGGAAGAAGCACCTGGCTCCTGGCTTTGGATCGGCTCAACGCCGGCCGTAGTGGCCATTTGGGGAGTGAACCAACGGAAGGAAGACCTTTCTCTCTGTCTCTCTCTCCACTGTCTAACTCTATCTGTAAAATAAAAAATAAAAAATTTACCTTTGGATCTTCAATGTCCAGCGCATTTTGCTTTTTAGTCTCCTAACTAAGGGGAACTTGATTGTTGATGTGGGCGAGAGAGGGGTCTCAGCCCTGATTGAGGCCCAGGAGGCAGCCCCAGGGAGTGCCCAGGCAGCAGTCAGAGAGCCTGGTGTCAGAAGCCGTTCAGGAAGTGGACTAAAGCTGGACACTGACCCAGGAAGAGCTGCACACAATTCAGTGGCTAGCGCCTGGAGCACCAGTTCCATAAGGTCCATGAAGTCCATGAGGTCCACAACAGGTTTCTAATGTTCTGATTGTGAGGCACATTCAGCAGCCCCCTGGCGGTGTTCTGTAAGCTTTCCCTGGAGGGGAAAAGCTTACCAGGCTCTTGTGCAAGTCCAGAAGATCCTTGTCGCCACTTGCACCTTGAGCTCCTTTATCGGTTATCAGTAAAGGGCCCATGAGCTGAGTGTTATTTTAGCTGATGTGCATTTAGGAGGCAAGAGGCTAGTTTAAAAGGGAACCTTCAAGTTCACAGTAGGACTCCCAACTGGTGTAATACGGCTCTTCTGTACAGTCTGTAAAGACATCCCTCTAAGTGGATATACCAAAAAACGAAAACAAAATGCATACCATCTCAGTGTATGATTTTTTCAAAAAGATCTTGTTTATTTGAGAGGTAGAATTAGATAAGAGAGAGAGGGAGAAAGAGAGAGAATCTTCCATCCACTGGTTCACTCCCCAAATGGCCACACTGCAATGGCCAGAGCTGGGCCATTCTGAAGCCAGGAGCCAGGAGTTTCTTCCGGGTCTCCCACGTGGGTGCAGAGGCCCAAGTACTTGGGCCATCTTCTGCTGCTTTCTCAGGCCATAGCAGAGAGCTGGATCAGAAGAGGAGCGGCCTGGACGTGAACCAGCGCCTATATAGGATGCCAGCACTGCAGGCAGAGGCTTAGTCTACTATACCACAGTGCTGGCCCCATGGATGATGTTTTTAAAAAGATTTATTTATTTATTTCAAAGGTAGTTACAGAGAGCAAGGCAGAAGCAGAGAGAGAGAGAGAGAGAGAAAGAGAGAGAGAGAGAGAGAAGAGAGATTTTTCATTTGCTGGTTTACTCCCCAAATGGCTGCAATAGCCAGGGCTGGGCCAGGCCAAAGCCTGGAGCCAGGAGCTTCATCCGGGTCTCCCATGTTGGTACACAGGCTCAAGTATCTAGACCATTTTCCACTGCTTTTCCATGCACATTAGCAGAGAGCTGGATCAGAAGTGTAGCAGCCAGGACTTCAACTGCCACCCACATGGGATGAGTGCACTGTACGTGACTGCTCGACCCATTATGCCACAGTGCTGGCTTTGGTGGATGATCTTGAGAGTTGATGCAACACCATGCCAGGGCACTCGGTTTGCCAATGCAACTCTGGCTGAACTTCAGCCCCCACTCCCTTCTTAGCTAGGGGCCAAACTGGAGATTTCAAATGCTTCATAGCACTTCACTGACTTGGAACAGAATATCTAGTTCCATAAATTGCATCTTCCCAGCACTACTTTATAGCAGACTGGCTGCTCTCTCTGACAATGTACTTTGCTGATGGAAGAAAAACAAACTCCACAGAGGTTGGCCCTGGGTAAAATCATGAAATACATTACGTTTATTTCTAGCACCCTCCCTTTCTTCTTCCTGGCATACCTTCAAACCAATTTGACAAATATTATTATGTGTCTACTATTTCTGAATCTCTATGCCAAATTCTTGGGATATAAACAGTTTGCTCATGGTCTAGGAGGAAGACAGACTATATATAACCAACTCTAATTGAAATGAGATTCTGCAAAATGCTAATAATAATAGCTAACACTGCTTGGGTATTTATTTTGTGCCAGACACTGTCGTGATTTATATGTGTTGCCTCATGTAATCATCACAACTCTGGGATACTGGTTTCTGCATCTTACAGCTGTGGAAAGAGTTCACTTGGTCAAGGTCACACAGCTAGTATTAAGCAGAGGGGAATTTGGTCCTATGTGGTTAGATTTCTAAGCCTAGGCTCCTAAAGGATAATTCTGCCTCCCTTAGAGTCACAATAGAAGTATAAAGAAAGTACCAAGAGAAGCCCTACAGGAAGTGATGACTTCTGGGGAAACCTCTCAAATGACGGGATGGTTCAGTTGGTCCTAGAAAGATGAGAAGGCTCTGATGCCTACCACAAGTCTCTTCCTCATCCTAGCAATGCCTAAAGATCTTTTTTCTCTCTTTTACAAAAACTACAACCTGGATTTAACAGTGAAAAGCTTTGTCTCCCAAGGGAGGGAGCGTGGGTGGGAGTGGGGTATGGTGGAAAGAATCACTGTGTTTCTAAATCTGTATATATTGGGCCGGCACCATGGCTCACTTGGTTAATCCTCCGCCTGTGGCGCCGGCATCCCTTATGGGTGCTGGGTTCTAGTCCCGGTTGCTCATCTTCCAGTCCAGCTCTCTGCTGTGGCGCAGAAGGGCAGTGGAGGATGGCCCAAGTGCTTGGGCCCTGCACCCGCCTGGGAGACCAGGAGGAAACACCTGGCTCTTGGCTTCAGATTGGCTCAGCGCCAGCCAGAGCGGCCATTTGGGGAGTGAACCAATGGAAGGAAGACCTTTCTGTCTCTCTCTCTCACTGTCTATAACTCTACCTGTCAAAAAATTTTTTTTCTTTTTTTTTTTAACTTTTATTTAATGAATATAAATTTCCAAAGTACAGCTTATGGATTACAATGGCTCCCCACCCCCCATAACTTCCCTCCCACCTGCAACCCTCCCCTTTCCCACTCCCTCTCCCCTTCCATTCACATCAAGATTCATTTTCAATTCTCTTTATATACAGAAGATCAGTTTAGCATATATTAAGTAAAGATTTCAACAGTTTGCACCCACATAGAAATACAAAGTGAACAATACTGTTTGAGTACTAGTTATAGCATTAAATCACAATGTACAGCACATTAAGGACAGAGATCCTACATGAGGAGTAAGTGCACAGTGACTCCTGTTGTTGACTTAACAAATTGACACTCTTGTTTATGGCATCAGTAATCATCCTAGGCTCTTGTCATGAGTTGCCAAGGCTATGGAAGCCTTTTGAGTTCACCGACTCTGATCATATTTAGACAAGGTCGTAGTCAGAGTGGAAGTTCTCTCCTCCCTTCAGAGAAAGGTACCTCCTTCTTTGATGACCTGTTCTTTCCCATTCTATGAGCCTGCTGTGTATCCCGCTTCCCAAGTTGGATTGTTCTCTCCCTTTTTTATTCTATCAGCTTTGCAGACACTAGTCTTGTTTATGTGATCCCTTTGGCTCTTAGTCCTATCATTATGATCAATTGTGAACAGAAATTGATTACTTGGACTAGTGAGATGGCATTGGTACATGCCACCTTGATGGGATTGAATTGGAATCCCCTGGTATGTTTCTAACTCTACCGTTTGGGGCAAGTCAGCTTGAGCATGTCCCAAATTGTACATCTCTTCCCTCTCTTATTCCCACTCTTATATTTTTATTTATTTATTTATTTATTTTTATTTTTTGACAGGCAGAGTGGACAGTGAGAGAGAGAGACAGAGAGAAAGGTCTTCCTTTGCTGTTGGTTCACCCTCCAATGGCCGTCATGGCTGGCGTGCTGCGGCCGGCGCACCGTGCTGATCCGATGGCAGGAGCCAGGTGCTTCTCCTGGTCTCCCATGGGGTGCAGGGCCCAAGCACTTGGGCCATCCTCCACTGCACTCCCTGGCCATAGCAGAGAGCTGGCCTGGAAGAGGGGCAACCGGGACAGAATCCGGTGCCCCAACTGGGACTAGAACCCGGTGTGCCGGCGCCGCAAGGCAGAGGATTAGTCTAGAGAGCTGCGGCGCCGGCCTCCCACTCTTACATTTAACAGCGATCGCTTTTCAGTTAACAAAAATTTTTTTTTAAATTTAAATCTATATATATGAAGTGCATGAAATTTGTATACTTTAAATAAAATAAAATCAAATAAAAAGATCTGTCTCCTTTTCCAAGTACAGAGCAGACAACCTATTTACATATGCATTCTGGAGCTTTGAAGGTGGAAGTCCAGAGGGTAACTTTGACTGTGAGTTTGGGATTGCCAGCCATGTGATCAAATAAGCCTTTGAAGTAATGAGATGCATGTTAAGTGATTTCCTTAATCATGATTGTCCTGCATGGTAAGAGGCACATCTGGTAAACAATTTTAACAAATGACTGATATTACCTCTACTTGGCCAAACCACATTTTAAGAGTGTTTTCTTCCTTGTGCTGTTTATTGGTTGCTTTCTCCACTCTGTCTAACCGGTGATTATGCCCAAGGAAGTAATATTTAATCCCACTTGCTAGTGTCCTGAGATGCTAGGCTTACCCTATGCAGAGTGAAAGTGAGGCCCTGTGAAAATTACACAGAGTTAGTGTTTTACAGCATTTTGGAGGGAGGTCAAAATCAAGGGCAGCTCCTGTGGTGAAGAGTAGAAGGCACTAGCTTTGTCTTGCTGATTGTGTGTGTGTGTGTGTGTGTGTTCTGAGGAAGTGCCTCTTAAACTTTAACATGCATGTGCATCGTTGGGGCTCTTGTTAAAAATGCAGATTCTTATCCAGTAACTCTGGGGTGGGGCCTGAGATTCTGCATTTCTAACAAGCTCCCAGGTAATGGTAATGCTGCCCTTTCACAGGCCCCACTCTGAATAGTAATATTATAGGGTCATTGCATACCTTAGGCTCAGGGCTCATTTTGTTACCAACTGACCAAATTCTTCCACCACCAGCTACCAAGCTGAGTTACTGTCAGCTATGTCATGGCACGATGATGGGAAACTTCATTCACTCAGCAAATACATGCCTTGGAACAAGAAATTGAGATCCCTTGTTTTTCTGTATCTTAGAAATAAGTCTGAATCTTCAGCACACATAAACTCTTGTTTCTCAAAAAGACCTTGTGTTGAATTACCTAAATATTTCCACATTTTCTCCATGGTTCCAAGTGTCCAAGGTTGTCTTAATCTTTATCTCTAGCTTGAGATGAACCGGAACAGTGCATGTAGCTTCCTTCAGAACCTCTACCGAGTCTTGGAGTCCTAGGGACCTATGGGAAGCAGGGACTTAGGGCTCTGAGATTGGGAATAGTGGTCCTAGGGCATTTTATCCAGTCTCCAGAAGTGAGGTGGAATAATCCTAGATGCAAAGAGATGAGAATGGATGCCAAGATGATTGATAGAATTTATTTTGATTTGGGAACTTGAGGGTATTGGGAGGAGAAGAGAACGCAGGCGAGAGGTTGTCTAACATCCATGCACACTGCAGTTTCTGTGCTGGAGTATCAGTGTGAACAATGGGAGTACACACCCTACAGAAAGTGGTGCTTCCTCTTGATTCATAGGAAGGATGTGAATAAGTCCTTTATGTCCATGAGGATATAAGTAATAAAGCACATGCCCATTATATAAGGCACGAAGAGAAGAAAAGCAATTACCTGGGAGGCTTTGGTGTGTTTTCCTTGCGGTTCCTTTTTATTATATCTGAGCTGACTCTGTTATTTAACATTTACTTGGGTAGGACCTTGAAAGACTATGAGATGGAATCATGATCATTAGGCTGTGTCCACAATTTTATGGCCTGGTTCTTAGTGTAGGTGAAGCACAAGTAGTTTCCATCTTGCAGCAAGTCTTTGTTAGTATAATTTTTATAGTCACATAGTTATTTAACAATTCTCCTCTGATTGAACGTGTCAGTTCTTTCCATTTTGAATAAATGTCTTTGTACAGGAACTTTTTGCCATACAAAGAATTATACTCTGAGGATGGAATTGCAGAAGTAAAATTATTGGATTAAAACTCATTTTTTTCTAAAGTTCTTGATTACTGTTGCTAAATTGCTTTCCCAAAGGGAGGACCCTTCAGGCTCTCATGAACAGGTACTGTTCTGCATCCCTGACAGCTTTTTTTTTTTTTTTTTAATGACCTCATTCATGTTTATGTTGTTTTAGTTTGTATTTCTTTAGTTATAGGGAATTTGACATTTTTCACATAATGTACTTCTTTTGTATACTATCACATCAGTGCCTGTTTATCACTTATTTGGTATTTTTATTTTTAAATTAACTTATGTGAGTATTTCATCACATAAAGATAGTCAAGTTTTCCTGTCATACTTGAAATAGTTTTTCTGAATCTACACTTAATGTTTTTATAGAAAATTTACAGCTATGAATAGATCCAACACATTTTTAGATGTAGTGGTGCAGTTTTCCAAGTGCTCTGATATTGGATTTTTATTGCCTCTATAATCCAGAATAATAATTTTTAATTTATAAATGATTTGTATTTTTGGATCATTATTGATTTTTTATTTTATTTAACAATGACTAGAGAATATGGCTGTGTAATTTCAGAGGTTTCCCTATCGCTAAGCATATGCTAAATGTTTCTTAAAGATTTATTTATTTATTTGAAAGTCAGAATGGGGGTGGAGGGAGAGAGAGAAGAGAGATTGATTTTCCATCCACTGATTCACTCCCCAAATGCTCACAACAGTTATGGCTGGGCCAGGCCAAAGCCAAGGGCAGGAATTCCATCCCAGTCTCCCACATGGGTGGCAGGGACCCAAGTAATTGGGCCATCACCCACTGCTCTCCCAGACATATTTGTGGGGGCTGGATTGGAAGTGAAGCAGCCAGAACTTGAAACAGCATTCTGATAGGGGATGCCAGCATTGCAAGTGGTGGCTTAACCCACTGTGGCACAATGCCAGCCCCTATGATAATTTTTTATAAATCTACTATGAACACTTGTGAATAAGAGATATAGTTTTAGTGTATAAATTAGGATACTTATTAATCAGTCCAGTCTTTTCAACTATATGATAATCCATCTCAAACTATAATTTTTTTCCTATGTGAAATTATATTATATACACATTTGTTTTAGTATACTTTATTGGTACCTATGAGAATTTCAGTACCAGAGGGAAAATGATAAATGAATTTTTTTTGTGGCTTATTAATAAAGGAAGGTGGGTATGGAGAGTTGAGAATATAAAAGGAAGGTAAAATCAGTGAAGAGAAGGAATAATTAAATGAAGTCCTGAGAAAGATAAAAGAAGTGTGGTAATGTTCTCATTTCACATCTTAGGGAGCCGAGCCTTGTGTGGCTGTATAACCTTAGGAGTATAAAATAGATGTGCATCAAAATTACTAACCTTTCCTTCCCACAGAACTATGGTGGGCTCCAGAAGATCAGATCAGGGCTTGGGTCTTGTTGGCAGGATTTGAGAGTTGGGAGTCAGAATCTCTGAGCCTTAAATGAGAGTAGTGTTGAGACACATGCACAGGAAGAAATCTGAAGAGGTGTGTCATCAGCAAAATAATATTTTAGAATTGCACTGAAAAGACAGGGAAGGGGGAATGCAAAAATTTCCCCAGGAGCAAGAGTGAAATAAACAGAAAATTAACTTTTCAGTACTCATTTTCCAGCGCGAGTAATGTAAATTGTTGATACCATCTTCTGTTTAATCTCCTTTCTTCTTCCTTTATTTTGGTACACTTAGAAATAATCCCAATGGCTTTTCTGTAGGTGTACTTTCCTCTGTTTTGACCAACGTAATAACTGTGATAGAGTACAAAGACTTCCAGGTCGAATCTCAAGAGTCTGTGACTGCATCCTAGTGAGAAAAGGGCGTCTTTGCACGTGTGGTTAAGGATCTTCAGAGGAGGAAATTATCCCGAGTCCTGAGGTGGGCTCTCATGCAGTCCCAGGTGTCTTTATAAGAGAGAGCCTGAGGGAGTTTTAATAGAGAAGACAGTGTGACCACTGATGTGGGGGGTTATCTTAGTATCAAAGTAAACACGAGTGCCTTTTGGCCTTGTTACCAAAGAAGTATTCCAGAGCTTTTGCTTTCCTGTGCCCTCCTTTCTTATTTCAGATATCTAATCTAACAATATTATAAACTCCAGTATTGAAAATTCCATTGGTCATTTATTTAGATTTTTTTATTTAGACATTAATAGTCAAACTCATCCCTCATGGATTTGCTGGATTTCAATGTAGTTCTTTTCTCACTATCCTTTCCACATTTGTAAATTCTTAATTTTTGGTTCTTTTCACAGTGATCTGGTAGGATGCCAAAGTAGCTCTTTAGAAAGGGCATCAGTGTGGTACAAGAGTGACAACTTGTCTTAAATATAGAAAGCTTTCCCACTCACACCATTGGAAATATTCCTCCACTGTCTTAGGTTTGCTGCTGCAAAGAAGTTGGGGACAACTGGTTTTCGACTTGACTGGTTTTTGCTCTCTGTTCCTGAAACAACTTTCACAATAAGACAATTGAGTACAGATTTCCTTTTATAGGTTTTCCCTGAAATATAGTAAACCTTCTTGATTTCCAAATTCAGGATTTCTTAAGAAGTAAGAGAGATTTCTCTTGTCATAACTTTGATCAGCGCTTCTGCTTTGTGTTTTTTTTTGTTTGTTTGTTTTCTTCTTCAGGGATCTACTATTTAGATCTATTATTTCCGAACTTCTTATTTCTTTCTTCACTTTTCCCCTTCATTTATTTTTCATTGCATTTTGAGAATACGTTCCGAAGATTTTCTTGTGCATCACTGATTCAATTTTCCTTAACTATCTCCAATAAAAAATTTCATTTAGGTACAATGTTTTTGGCTTCCTTGAAAGCTTTTATCTTAGTCTGTCATAGCAACATTCTCCTGTATTTAGTTTAAAAACAAACAGAGATTTCCTCCTCTTTCCTGCATGCCTAGTTTGGAGGCAAGCTTTTCCTCCATTATTCTTTCTATTCTCTTACAAAATTTATTTACTCAGAAAATATTCCTTTTGTATAGTGTATGTACAAGTGAATGTTCTTGTTTTCCATCTTACTATAAAGAAGATTTAAGGACATGTTAGGAGAGATTTAGCACCTTCCAGTGTTAGAGGTGGCTAAAATGCATCAATTATCAATGGCTCCCTCAGATTGTTTGGATCTTGGAAGAATGCAGTCACCAATGCTACAGCCTCCTCTACGTGTGGAAAGACATCTCAATCCTCTGAGCAGAGAAGTTCACTGGGACCCAGGACAGAAGGCAAAAGCCCTCTCACAGTATTGTCATGTTTCAGAGGATGGAGACCCTAGGGCTGCTGGATTCTGTCAGCATTGTTATCCAGAGGCAAAAAGGCATTCAGGAAGGACCCTTTTCTGGGATTATTTTCTTGCTTTTTGCTCCTTCCCCACTGAGGCCAAACCTCTATTAAACTGGGGAGGGAGTTCCTTAGCTACTACTTTTACTGATTAATGCCTGTGTTGGAGATCTTTGTTCTAAAATCTTTTTGTTCTAAATCTAGGTCTCCTTGTATTCACTGCAGGCACGTGGTTGCCCATTCACAGAGGCAAAAACAAGCATAAAACAGAACAAACCCGAGTTCCTCTTCTCCCTCCCAAGACACTTGTGCTCTTCTCCCATAGCGTGCTTCTCCTGTCCTCAGGCGGGGGGTGTTGGGAGAGCTAGCCAAGGCTTTTGTTTTCATGCTGCCTGGTCTCAGAGGAGGGGATGTGGGCTGTTACTGGAATTTCTTAACTCTCATATGTTGATATTTTATGTGGGTACAGAGTTGGATTTTCATATGAATGTGGGAAAGTATGGCAAAGTAGTTTCACTTATGATGTCACTGTCCTCTATGGTCCTGAGTTGGTTTGGTGGATCACTGTGATAGCACTCGAGAAGTGAACCAAACAATGAGCAATGCTGGAGGGTTAGCATTGACCTTCTGCAGGTGAGGGAACCTACACTAGGGCATCAGGGGGAGGAATGAATGTAAAGGTCTAGATTTAGACAGTATGCTGTGGTACAGTCTGAGGTGAAGGGCCAGCTGGTGTTTTAGGAAGGAAGGAGAACAAGGTGTTAATACATATTTATAAACAATGCTGGGAACAGCTAAGGGAGAACAGATTTCGCAAAGGAGCAGGGAGATAACATACTCATTTTAGGCTATGCTGAAATGAACTGTCTGTAAGTCATCAAGCAAGTAGAGACATTCTGTTGGTGGCTGAAAATTAGGGTCTATAACTTGGAGAGATCAGGCCAGAAGCAATGGGACTTGGAATTGGGATGTGGAGTCAGTTGTTGAAAGTACAGACATGATCCATAATGAAGAAGGAGATGGGAGAGGGAATGGGAGCGATATGGGGAAAAGAACCACTGTATTCCTAAAGTTGTATCTATGTAAAAATACATTCATTAAATAATAAAAAAAAGAAAGTACAGACATGCATAAGTCAAACTGGAGAGTGTAAAGAGTAAAAATAAAAGAAGGTGAAGAATGTGATGTAGGGAACCACCAACATTAATAAAAGGAGGGTAAAGCAAAGAGATCCAGAAAGAATGCTTAGAAAGGTAAAAGAAGCCAAGAAGAGTCTGAACCTAGTAGCCAAGGGAAGATGTGTTTTAAGACCAAATTTCCGCCGGTGCCACGGCTCACTAGGCTAATCCTCTGCCTTGCGGCGCCGGCACACCGGGTTCTAGTCCCGGTCGGGGTGCCGGGTTCTGTCCCGGTTGCCCCTCTTCCAGGCCAGCTCTCTGCTATGGCCAGGGAGTGCAGTGGAGGATGGCCCAAGTCCTTGGGCCCTGCACCCCATGGGAGACCAGGAGAAGTACCTGGCTCCTGCCTTCGGATCAGCACAGTGCGCCAGCCGCAACGTGTCGGCCATGGCGGCCATTGGAGGGTGAACCAACAGCAAAAGGAAGACCTTTCTCTCTCTCTCTCTCTCTCTCTCTGTCTCTCACTGTCCACTCTGCCTGTCAAAAAAAAAAAAAAAAAAAAAAAAAGAGACCAAATTTCAAGAGGTGCCAAAGCTGCAGAAAAGGCGTGGATACTAGGCCATAGGTGTTGTGTTTCTCCTAGAATCTCCTCCTGCCCTGTACCTCTGCAAAATAGTTCAATGTTTTGGGGAATTGGGATACATTTTGTGTTCCCTATACAAAACCCTTCTCCTGGTAAAACAATCAAAAAAGCTTAAGTGGTACATTTTATGGTTTAAAATATGGTGATTTGTTTGGGAATATGGAGTGTATGGTAGCCTTGGTGAGAATTAATTTAGTGAAATACCTGGCCATATTAAGAGATTAAAGAGCAGAAGTTGGGAAAATAGGAATGTAAGGTTTAAATAATTTAAGAAGTAAGGTGGTAGAAGGAAGGAGAGAGCCCACTTGAGGGTGAATTGGATTCAGGTAAGAGTGGATTTAATTACGTTGGAAGGATAAAATCCAGTAGAGCTAGTCATTAATATGTACTTATTGAACAAAGAGTATGTGCTTAGTACTGTTCTAGACCTTGAGGACATAGCAGAGAACAAAACAATCCTTGACTTCTTGGTTAGAGGACAGGCAGACAATAAACAAAATAATAAGTAAAATTGTTATAAATGATGAGAAAATGAAACAGGAAAGGGGGTATTAGGAGATTACAATTTTAGAGATGATGGTAAGATAGATGGGGATTTTAAAGAAAGCTCTTAAAGAGATCAACTCCTGTGTCTGTTTTGGGAAAGAACATTCCAATCAGAGGGACCAGCAAACAGAGTCCTGAAGAGAATGTAGATGTTTAAGGAACAATAAGGAGTCCAATGTGTTTGGAGCGGAAAGAACAAGGAGATAGGAGCTGTGACGTAGGTTTTTCCTCAACAGAATGTTGTCTAGGGTCTTATTAGCTACTATATACTCTTTGGCCTTTACTTAGAGTGAAATGGAAAATCACTGTGGCTCTTAAGTAGAAGAGTTACCCAATTTAAGTTTTAATAGACTCACTCTGGCTGCTCTGTGGAGAGTAGACTCAGAGGGGGCCTGGGCAGAAGGAGAGAGAGCAGTTGGAATACTACTGCAGCTCTCTGCAGGTGAGAGAACATGGTGTCCAGTTCCAGGTAGCAGTAGTACAAGTGGTGAAAAGGGATCAGATTTTGAATGCATTTTGAAGACAGAGCCAATAGAATTTCCTACTTGGATATGGAAGGGAAACAGAGAAAAACTGGACTCCAAAATTTTGGGCCTTCTGAGAAATTGGGAGGAAAGAGTTGCCTTGAGCTGGGAAATGAAAAAACTGTGGGAGGAACAGGTTTGGGTGGAAAGATCAGAATCCAGTTTTATGCTTAAGTTTGAGACACCTATTATGACATGGAGATTTCGAATACAGCCAATGGATATATGTACACGTCTGAGGTTCAGGAAAGAAGACTAGGCTGGAATGTAAACTTGGGTCAGCATATGGTGTTTAAACTCTGTAGATTGGATTTAAGTGTAAGACCGGATGAAATCACAAAGGAAATGAGTATAGACAAAAAAGAAAATAGGTTTCAAAATCTGAGCCAACTTTAAAGACTGGGAGTAAGAGGAGAAACCCTCCATGTAAATTAGATAGATAGATAGATAGATAGATAGATAGATAGATAGATAGATAGATAGAATGGGGGAGAAGGGCAAACTAGGAGAGTATGATGTTATGAGAGCCGAATAAAGCAAACTGTTTCAAGAGGAGAAAGTGATCAGCTGGGTCCAATGCTGGTTGTGGGTCAAATCAAGTGAAACTGGAAACTGACCATTACGTTTCACATGTGTAAATCATTGGTGAGTTGATAAGACAATTTTGGTGGGGTGTTGGAGAAAAATTCTCCCTAAAGTTAGTCTCATTGTTCTCCACTCTATTCTTTCTCATCTCTCTACTCTGTCTTTGAACTAAGGAGGACTCAGAGACATCCGGGGAACAGGATTGAGAAGGAGAGAGGTGTGGTTCCTCAAAGGAAATTCAGAGTCCTGATGCAAGAAGAAGGGGAAATGGACTTTTGGCAGACAGTGACAACAAATGTTCACTTCAGCTAGAAATAGCACTTCTGTGTCCTGTAATGTTTTTGTGTCTCTACCATCAGCAACCTGTGAAATATTTTGTGAGTGGAAACATTTATGGCAAAATGTATTACTTCCTGGTGCTGGCATATCACCCTGATTGCAAATTTCTGTAAAGACAAGCCAGAAGCTCTTTCAGGGCCAGGAAGTATGATATTTTTCAATTGTGTCTCAAAGACCTTGGTTCAAAATCTAGATTGCATAGATAGCCCAAGCCCTAGGCACCTACCCACTTCCTAACATTCTTCTCAGATCTACCTTTTGGCTTCAAAAGATGTCTCTGAAAAATCCAGTGATTTGGAGGACTCTTCACTTTAAGGGAAGATTAGAGCAGGGGAGGAGCCAAAAAACAATCACATTTCAAATGTGGTCTCAGGACTAGAACCCGGTGCCCATATGGGATGCCAGTGCCGCAGGCGGAGGATTAGCCAAGTGAGCCATGGCGCTGGCCCCAATTCAATTTCTAGTATCTCATCTCTGTCTTCTATTTACTATTATGACAAAAGTGTTTCTTGAAAATCCCATTGTGGAAACTAACTAATCATGATCTTGATCTTTGGGCTTACCTGGATAACTATCCCCTGAGTGAAGGAGGTTGTGGTTTTTAGGATATGCTATTTCTACTGAGTCCTAAAGTCTAAGCTTAAAATGATTGCTCATTCAGCAAAATGCATGTAAATAACCCTGGCCCAGTATTAAATAAGTGGAACCTTTTTGTATTTTTGAAGATTCCAAAAACAAAAATAATTTTTTCCCTTGTATTTATTGTTTTATTCTGTATGTCTAAGTTCCTGAGTTTGGATCTGCAGATTTTCTCTTGATCTCTGGCTTCTTCTGTCTGTGTCCCACTGTTGTCCTGACTACTGCTCTTTGCATTACTGATGCTGACCCAGCACCTAAACTCTGATCTTTTATAACTGTATTCCTCTTTTCTAGGCACCTTGGATTATCTGTCTGCTCTACTTGGCCCACTCTCCTAGGTGTGCTACCTTGAGCCCATTCTACCTTGCCTTCTAGGCCCACCGTCCCTAGTCTGAACCGCTCCTTCTGTCATTTTGATCTCCTTTGCCTGAAGTCCTGGGTCTCTGCAGGTTCCACTAGCTTCTCAGGGGATTGTTTGTGCTTTCACAATGGTTTTTTTCCTTCTTGATTAATTTCCTAGTTGGGACTCTGTTGCATACATTTCTATTCTCCATTCTTTCCAGTTAATTAGTTGCAGAATGTTCTATAAAGCTGTCTCCTACCATTTGCTATGGATCACTCTAAGGAAATGTCCATTGAAAGAAAATTGTAAAACTAATCTGCCTACAGCCTTTCTATTTTTATTCCAAGTCCAGTAAGAAAAATTTATTTTAAAAAACAAATACAAATTTTGATGTTGCTTTGTAGAAGGACTTGATGACTGGTCTCCAGGAGGCAGTGTATTGGAGAACTTGGCTAGCAGACATTAAAGACTTCTGAGGGTTAGGATTCACCGGGCTTGATTTATGAGACTTTGCATCTCTGTTGCACTTTCTTTTCATCCATTTCGGAAATAAAACCCTTTAAGTTCTGTTGCTTTCTGTGTAATTTATGCTAAAATGTAATTATATATTAATCTGTATTGGCAAACTATGGGTTGCCTCTAGCACCTGTTACAACAGATAGTAGATTCCACTCTTGTGAGAGTTTAACAGGTGGTTTGTAGGTGAGGAAGTGCCAGAGTAAACTAAAACATTGATGTACTATTTATTTTTCTGCACTAAAAGGCAAAGTTTTTTTTTAGGTGTTCAGGGTTATTGAAGATGTGGGGAAATTAATATTCCCAAATTGTTCATCAGAGCACAATGATTATTGCTATACTTATTGAAAGCTTTAAAAATATTTATTCTCTGCCCCTGCACAAATACTATGAGAACTTATGTAAGTAAGCTGTCCATAGATGTAACTATATGGATATTTATTAGAACATTGTTTGCAGCAGTGGACAATGTGAAATAACCTAATGCATAGCATATGAGAAGCAATAATAAAATGATGTAAGAGAGTTTGCACAAGAGGGAAAGCACTGTTAAGAGAATAAAGCAGGTAATAAAATTGAACAGCCAAGACATATGTTATTAAAAATCTTAATAAATGTAGACACTAAATGTGCACAGGAGGAAGACTAGGAAGACAGACATTGAAATACTAAAAGGGATTATTTATGTATGATCATAAGACAGTGAATTTTTTCCTTTTTTATGCTTTTTTTCTGTTTTCTGATTTTTAACAATAAGTATGTACTGTATTGCAGTCATAAAAAAAGTACCATTTAGAATAATCTGTCATGGAAAAAAATGTAAAGTTAAATGGAAAGTAACTGATTGACTAGTAAGAAATTGAGCAATTTTGGAAAGTCTGTGTGAAACACAGTAAATCACCTGTTAGCCTTATTTTTCATTTTCAAATATAATTTGTATCAGTTTTCCATGAATCTATAAAAATAAGTCTACTGGCTTTCTGAGAGCCACTGCCGTTAACAGACTATTCAGAGGTGTAACCCAGAAAAAAATAGATTCTAAAAGAAAGAAATACACCTGGATTTGAAATAAAAAGGGAGATGAAAATAAGAATGAAACCAAAATGAGGAAATTAGCTTGGATTAGAAAAAAGGGGGGTGGCATATGCTTGAAAAAGTGAGAGCAGGGAGGGGTTGGTTTCCCTCCACAGAGGGACACTAGGGGTGTGAGGATATCAAATAACAGTCTTAAAGCAGAACAGACCTTGATAACCAGTTGAGTGGCCCCTGAATTTTTTTTTTTTTTTTTTTTTTTTTTTTTTTTTTGACAGGCAGAGTGGACAGTGAGAGAGAGAGAGACAGAGAGAAAGGTCTTCCTTTGCCGTTGGTTCACCCTCCAATGGCCGCTGCGGCCGGTGCACCGCGCTGATCCGATGGCAGGAGCCAGGTGGTTCTCCTGGTCTCCCATGGGGTGCAGGGCCCAAGCACCTGGGCCATCCTCCACTGCACTCCCTGGCCACAGCAGAGAGCTGGCCTGGAAGAGGGGCAACCAGGACAGAATCCGGCGCCCGCACCGGGACTAGAACCTGGTGTGCCGGCACCGCAAGGCGGAGGATTAGCCTAGTGAGCCGCGTCGCCGGCCGGCCCCTGAATTTTTTAACTTGGCATATGGTGGGATTTTTTCTCCCTTTTACAAATTCCTTTTATCCAAGTATACATGTATGTAGTTTAAAGTCAAGTTTCATAACTTGTAGCAAAGAACTGCAGTCACCTGTCCATTTATTTTTCCCTCTCCCTCCACTTCCACGGTCCTGCTCTCCAGGGTAGCCACTTTAAACCTTTTCAGAGTTTTCAGAATCCCTTCCGCTGTTTGTGCCTATACTGCTAAGTCAGATGTTACTGCTGCTTTCCCATGACGGCAGCTGAGCCCTTCACCCCGTTTCATTTTCCCTCCCTGCCAGGGTTGCTCTCTCCACAGACCTTCCCCATATACTTACAGCACGGTTTTGGGTTAAATCGATATCCAGTGTTTACCTGCACATGTGCAGGTAGGTGTTGTTTGCACTTATGACTTCCTTTCATGTACAGCTTTTTGTTTTTATTGGCATCAATAAGGCCTTATTTCTGTGAAAACCTGCTTGGTTTTCTGTCTCCTCTTATTCATACTTTTTTTTCCCAAGCCCTTTGATTTATTTAATTTCTACCGGCTGTAATCTAACAAGTATTTTTATTCTTTCATTTTTCTTCTTCTTTTCTTGTCTGTTATTTCTTTAATCCTGCCTTCTGAAACGTCTATCTTGACCCAGTCCGTTCAGGTCACTCTCTTGGCCTGCTGCATAGCTGTCTTCATAGCCGTCCCTTGGCCTCTCTCCTGTGTTGACTCTCAGTTTGTACTACAACTCACTTTTTTTTTCTAGGTTCACAGCTTCCTTTGGGTGGAGCATGCCCTTGAGTAACTTCCTGAGAAAAGATATACTAGGGAAAATAACCGTAGTTTAGAATTTTGAAGTCTGATTCTGTTATTATTGCCAAGTATTTATTTATTTATTTTCATTTTATTTGAAAGGCAGACACACACACACACACACACACACACACACACACGGCGGGGGGGGGGGGCGGGGGGAGATGGCTTCCACTTGCTGATTCCCTCCCCAAATGCCTGCAACACCCAGGATTGGGCCAGGCCGTGGCCAGAAGCCTAGAACTCCAGCCAGGTTTCCCACCTGGGTGGTTGGAGCCCAGGCATTTGAACCATCATCTGCTTCCAATGACAGGAAGCTGGATGAGAAGCAGAGTAGGTGAACTCAAACCAGATACTCCTGATATGGAAGCTGGCATTCCAAGCAGCAACATAACTGCAGGGCCAAACTCCCACCTCTGCACTATTTTTGTATCAATTTTCTCTCCTACCACTCCCTCTGTCTCCAGGAAGAAGTTAGAATCTTTTTTATACCTTGTGTACTCGAAATTTATGGTGGTGTACTTTGTTAGGTATGTGTTTATTTTCATTCACTGTGATGTATTGTGATCCATTTATTTCATCCATTGTGTGGGCGTTTGGCCCCTCCCATTGAGAGACTCAAATCTTTCAATTCTAGGAAATTTTCTCTTGTGGTTCCTTTGATAATTTCCTTCCCATGGTTCTCTGTTCTTTCTTTGTGGAAGCTCTATTAGTCAGCTCTTCTCTCCTGTATTAATAATTTCTATTTCTTTTGTTTCTTGCCACATTCTTTGATATTTGGCTTTTCTTTCTAAGGTATTTCTTTTTTTATTTTTTTTTTAACATTTACTTAATGAATTTAAATTTCCAAAGTACAGCTTATGGATTACAATGGCTTCCCCCCCCATAACTTCCTTCCCACTCACAACCCTCCCCTTTCCCGCTCTCTCTCCCCTTCCATTCACATCAAGATTCATTTTCAATTCTCTTTATATACAGAAGATCAGTTTAGCATATATTTAGTAAAGGTTTCAACAGTTTGCACCCACATAGAAACACAAAGTGAACAATACTGTTTGAGTACTAGTTATAGCATTAAATCACAATGTATACACATTAAGGACAGAGATCCTACATGAGGAGTAAGTGCACAGTGACTCCTGTTGTTGACTTAACAAATTGACACTCTTGTTTATGGCATCAGTAATCACCCTAGGCTCTTGTCATGAGTTGCCAAGGCTATGGAAGCCTTTTGAGTTCACCGACTCTGATCATATTTAGACAAGGTCGTAGTCAGAGTGGAAGTTCTCTCCTCCCTTCAGAGAAAGGTACCTCCTTCTTTGATGACCTGTTCTTTCCACTGGGATCTCACTCGCAGAGATTTTTCATTTAGGTGTGTGGTTGTTTTTTTTTTTTTTTTTTTGCCAGAGTGTCTTGGCTTTCCATGCCTGAAATAGTCTCATGGGCTTTTCAGCCAGATCTGAATGCCTTAAGGGCTGATTCTGAGGCCAGAGAGCTGTTTAGAACATCTGCCATTCTATGAGTCTGCTGTGTATCCTGCTTCCCATGTTGGATTGTTCTCTCCCTTTTTTATTCTATCGGTTAGTATTTGCAGACACTAGTCTTATTTATGTGATCCCTTTGACTCTTAGTCCTATCATTATGATCAACTGTGAACAGAAATTGATCACTTGGACTAGTGAGATGGCACTGGTACATACCACCTCTAAGGTATTTCTTCAACTTTATATTTGAATCCTTTGTTAAAATCTCTTTTTGTAGTTTAAATTTCTAAAAACTTGTTTTTTATTTTCTGATAATTTATTTAAACGAAACCGTACACTGTTTTGGTTTCATGGATGCAATATTTCCTCATCTCTGAAGATTATAATTGATAATTTCGTCTTTGTTTCCTCTGTTAGTGTGCATTCATGTTTATTTGTTTCCATTTATGTCTTTCATGTTGAAGACTTTTTAATAGGTTATTTTATTTAATCTGCACCCAATTCTATAGATTGATACTTTTTTATAGTTATTGGATCTCAGAGAGAGGATATTATTGTTTCATTTGTCTTACCATAGATATCTGAAAAAGTTATGGACAAGCTAATTCTACAGTTGAGCTTCTTAACAGAGAGTCTAGCTGGACTCTACTGTCTTTAAAATCCCTCCTCACCTACCTGTACTTACTCCTATCCCCACCCAGTATAGTCTCACCATTTTAGACAACTCCATCTTTTTCAAGTTGAAGTTAAACATTCTGCCCTCTGGACCACAGAGAGCCCATTACATATCAACTACCCTCCTATAGGAAATAGTCCCTAAGATATCTGATTTGATGTTGTCATGACCCCTCCACATTTGCCATTACCCAGCCTGAAGAGACCTTTGTTCCTTTGCCAAGCTCTGGTTGGTTAACATTTTTGGAAAGCTCTGGACAATCTCCTGGCTATCAAGGTCTTTCTTTAAGTGTGTGCTAATAACTTAATACAGGGTCCAGATATGTTGCAAAAGACCGAGCCTTGAATGGGATACAATCATTTCATTAATGCACCCAGAAGTTGGTTTAGTTTCAACCTGGGAAGTTTTGTGTTCTATAATTTATTTTCTTGGCATGTGATTATTTTAATGAGTTTCTCATCAATTGTAATTTCCAGGACTTTGAGCTACTTACTCCCTTTTAAATTAGGGTTACATGTCTGTTTTCCTTCTTGTTGGTTATTGCTTTTACTTCTTAAGGTCTACTTTTTCTTTTTCTTTTCTTTTCTTTTCTTTTCTTTTCTTTTCTTTCTTTCTTTCTTTTTTTTTTTTTTTTGACAGGCAGGGTTAGACAGTGAGAGAGAGAGAGAGAGAGACAGAGAGAAAGGTCTTCCTTTCCATTGGTTCACCCCCCAAATGGCCGCTACGGCCTGCGCACTGCGCCGATCCGAAGCAGAAGCCAGGTGCTTCCTCCTGGTCTCCCATGCCATGTGGGTGCAGGGCCCAAGCACTTGGGCCATCCTCCACTGCCTTCCTGGGCGACAGCAGAGAGCTGGACTGGAAGAGGAGCAATGAGGATAGAATCTTGCACTCCAACCGGGACTAGAACCCGGGGTGCCGGCGCTGCAGGCAGAGGATTAGCCTAGTGAGCCATAGCACCGGCCAAGTTCTACTTTTTCAACCCAGTTGCACATGACCTTGGATATTAATCCCAATGGAGATGCTAAGGCAATTTGAAAAATGGAAAAATCTTGTTAATATAAAAGTGTATAAACAAAAACTATCACCTACATGTTTGAAAAGGAAAATTCAGTGTAAGTTGGGGCTTTCCAGGCACCATTAAGCACTTTTTACACATAGTTTCATTTGACCTTTACAAGTTTATGAGAACTTATTATTCTCATTTTAGAAGTAAGGAATTGAGGCCAGTGCCATGCAACCAGGAGGGCCAGAGGTGTGATGCAGACCTAGAAGTGGCATATTCAAGGCTCTCATCACATTTAAAGTGAGATATTGATAAACTAGATGGATATGTCCAGAATCAGCAAGCGATAAGAGACCATGTCATTTAATATTTTATGTGTCTGTGTGGGTGCAAACTGTTGAAATCTTTACTTAGTATAGAGTTGATCATCTGTATATAAAGATAATTAAAAATGAATCTTAATGAAGAATGGGATGGGAGAGTGAGTAGGAGATGGGACGGTTTGGGGGTTGGAGGGCGGGTATGGGAGAAAGAACTGCTATAATCCAAAAGTTGTACTTATAAAATTTATATTTATTAAATAAAAGCTTTCTATATAAAAAAGAGACCATGTCATATAAGGAATGAGTGTCAACACAGTTCGTGAAAATGAATGTGGTGCTAATACGATAGTGGGGTGGAGATGGGGGAGGAAACAAGCTTGTGGTCAGTCAGCAAGTCCATCCAAGGTATATTTTTTTATTTTATAGAAAACTTTTATTCAATAAATATAAATTTTGAAAGTACAACTTTTGGATTATAATGGTTCTTCCCCTCTTTATATACAGAAGATCAACTCTATACTAAGTAGATTTCAGCAATTCGCACCCACATAGACACACAAAGTAAAAAGTAACTGTTTGAAGACTAGTTTTACCGTTAATTCTCATAGTACAACACATTAAGGACTGAGATCCTACATGGTAGTAAGTGCAGTGACTCCCGTTGTTGATTTAACAATTGACACTCTTATTTATGATATCAGTAATCACCCGAGGTTCTTGTCACGACCTGCCAAGGCTATGGAAGCCTCTTGAGTTCACCAACTCTGACCTTATTTAGACAAGGCCATAATCAAAGTGGAAGTTCTCTCCTCTCTTCAGAGAAAAGTTCCTCCAAGTTTGATGGCCCGTTCTTTCCACCAGGATCTCATTCATTTTAGTTCATTTTTTGCCACAGTGGCTTGGCTTTCCATGCCTGAAATACTCTCATACAGCCAAGATATTTTAAAAGTCAATCACATGGACCTAGTAAATACAACCAAATACTGTGGGAAAGGGTTATCATAGACATTTGGGGAAGCCTTAGGTCTAGAATAGTCAGGAGGAAGAGAAAAATTTCCACTTTGTGTTAGTTTCTCCATCCTGTACTAGTTCATCTCAGTATTTCTATTTTTGTTTTAAAAATTATAGTAGTCTTTCCATTATTTTATCAATTTCTGATTTGATTCTCTAAAAGCTCTAAGGCTAACTTTTAAACTCCTTGTCTTATGGATATTAAATTCTGTTGGTTTCAGGATTCTTGGGTGATAATGGGGATGATGGAGGTGGAAACATAGGAGAACACCTCGCATAGAGAGATACTGACCTGGGCATAGACGCCATGGTTGCATTTAACAGTCAATTTGGGCAAGTTTTCTTGCTCTTTATACACCAATAAAGTAGGAGCATGTGAGTGTACTCATGCATGTATCCTTTGTGTACTAGGGAATTTCTTTGAGGGTCCAAAAAGAGGACATAAATGCATTTTAAAGACTTTTATTGAGACTGTCAAAATATAAAGTTTTATAACTATCACTGTTGTCTTGTCAAACTTCCATTCACTGGACTAGTTTAATTTGGAAGCTTCCTAATTCACAAGGATGTGTGGAGTAACGTCATCACGGTGTTGGAGCCTTAAATGGGGACTTTGTCCATGATTTCCAAAGGGTCACCTACTTCGGAGTCACATGAGGCCAGAAAGCAAATCTTGTTTGTTAATTGGTTTGAAATACTGTTACCTCCTAATGAAGATTTCTGGGGGACCTTGGCTAGCACATAGAGAGGACATTTCAAAGGATAGAGGTTAAGTCTTAAATAGACTTTAGAGAAAACATGCACTGTTCTCTTTGCTGCTTCCTTTCTAGAGAGGAAAATGGTTCATTTTTTAAAAATAAAGATTCATTTATTTTAAATGCAGAGTTACAGAGAGAGAGAGAGAGAGAGAGAGAGAGAGAGATCTTTCATCCACAGATCCATTCCCCAAGTGGCTGGGGCTGGGCCAGGCTGAAGCTAGCGACCTGGAACTCCATCCAGGTCCCCCACGTGGGTAGCAGGTGCCCAAGTATTCGGGACATCTTCTGCTGCTTTTCCAGGAACATTAGCAGGGACTCAACCAGCATTCGTATGGGATGCCAGCATCACAGGCTGCGACTTAACTTGCTGCATCACAACACCAGCCCCAGGAAAACCATTTGTGCATGTTTGGATGTGTATGAATATGGTTGTTTCAGCTTGTTCTAATCCTTTTGTTCCAAGCTCTCTTGTGTTTCTCCTATTTTCTATGTTCCTGAATTTGTATGTCTGAAATGCATGAAGTTTGTCTTCCTTAAATAAAATAAAAAACACCCAGGTTATATATACAAAGGGTAAAACAAGAGTGCTTTGAGAAGCTTTTGGAAAATGCATACTATAAAGACTGCATGTTATAAAAATGCATATTACACGAGCTATGCACAGATTTCAGAATTATTTTGCGCCAAACGAATTTATCTTTTTTTTTTTTTTTTTTTTGACAGGCAGAGTGGACAGTGAGAGAGAGAGACAGAGAGAAAGGTCTTCCTTTGCCGTTGGTTCACCCTCCAATGGCCGCCGCGGCCGGTGTGCTGCGGCCGGCGCACCGCGCTGATCCGATGGCAGGAGCCAGGAGCCAGGTGCTTTTCCTGGTCTCCCATGGGGTGCAGGGCCCAAGCACCTGGGCCATCCTCCACTGCACTCCCTGGCCACAGCAGAGAGCTGGCCTGGAAGAGGGGCAACCGGGACAGAATCTGGTGCCCCGACCGGGACTAGAACCCGGTGTGCTGGCGCCGCTAGGCGGAGGATTAGCCTAGTGAGCCGCGGCGCCGGCTACGAATTTATCTTCTTAAAAAAATTTTATGTATTTGAAAGTGCTACAGGGCAGGGGGAGAGAGAGAGAAAAAGAGTGAGAAAGAGAGAGAGAGAGAGAGAGAGAGAGATCTTTTATTCACTGATTTGCTCCCCAGATGGCACAACAGCCAGAGCTGAGCCAGGCTGAAGCCAGGAGCCAGGAGCTTCACCCAGGTCTTCCACATGTGTCCCAGAGGCCATCTTGCACTGCTTTTCCCAAGCCATTAGCAGGGACCTGTATTGGAAGTGGAGCAGCCGGGATACAAACTAGTGGCCATATGGGATGATGGTATCACAGGCGGTAACTTTACCTGCTATGCCACAGTGCCCCCCCCCCCAATAAAAACTTATCTTTCAATTCAATTTTCCACAAACTTTATGAAGTACTCTCATATATATAAAGATACAAGTTATCTTCTATTTTAGGACTTTGACAGTATTCTTAGAAACTTTGGCTAAGTAGCATTAGTACTTCCCTATTTCAAAGGTATGCATAAAATGTCAATATCCATTTACATTCTTTCTGGCATTTTGATGGTAGAGAAAAATATCTGAACTTAATTTTAGGGCAAATCACGTGGCAGAAGGAGTAACAAATATTTGTGGTTGCCTTAGGAACTCAGTTTGTAGATATTACTGATGGCGGAAAGCAGGAACAGATTCAGAGATGAGGCAACTTGGTGAGCAAGAAGTACAGCAGCAGGAGAACTGGAAAGAAATAGATGATCTATGCACAAATAGTGGTTCCCAGTCAATCTTTCCTCTTCTTATCTGTTTCTGATTATTACATCCTGACTTCCTGAGGGAGGAATGCAGTGGAATGCTTTATATAATCAAATGTTTTTCTTGTTCATTTTTTTTTAACGAACAAGGAAAGATCAAGGTAGCAATCTGACATTTACCAAATGGCTCAGCAGACAGGTGGATATTAAAGATACAGGGACACTGAAGTCAGAAAACCTAGCTGCTTGTTTTTCTGGGTATTTCTTAGAACATTCTGTCATATGTAACATGTAATGATGTAGCACCAGTTACTGACATATACAAGTTTCTTAGAATATACAGACTTTATGGGAGCACTAAAAATGTCTTATGTGACTTTTTGCAAGCATTTCCAGCACTAATTGTCACCAGCAGCTGGTTGTCCTGGTCAGTCTCAGAAACAGAAGAACTTCTATAGCACTGTTTTCCTATGTAGAGAATGGGGCTAATTGCAGGGTGTGAAAGCCTGGGGGCAAAACTCTGCCTTTGTTCTCCAGTCACTCCCCAAATTCTGGCTTCATTGCCCAGTTTCTTGGTGGACTTGGGAAACAGCAGTTCCAGAGGCCAATAGCTCAATAGGTTTCTGAGTTGCTCACTGCCTGCATCTTGTTCTTCCTTCAGGAGACATTTGTTGGGTGCCCAGGGCACCCAGGACCTATTGGAAAGCACCCACAAGCCTCATTACTCCTTCCCCTGGAGCTGAAATTTAATGAAGAAGGAAGGGACAGAATCACCTGCTAGGAGAGGAAGTGACACTGCTGGGGTAGTGGTAAGATGTGGGCATTAGGGTCTGCAAGTCCCTAAGGTTCTCTTGCCACTGAACTCCACTGGACCAAGACAGTGATAGAGAGTGTTTAGGCTTGAGGGAGTCTGTGTGTCAGGCACAAAATGACACGAACTGAGGTTATTACCTGAGGTGATAGGGGTTGACAGGCTCACATGGAAAAGTCAGGAAACCCAGAAAATCAGCTCTACAATTGCATGTTAGAGATTCATGGAGTGGGGACCCCTTTGATGAGGGCATAGTAGCAGCCTAAATGACCTGATCGCCACTACGGAGGTCATCCTCTCTCATCACTCTTCATTCTCAAAATTCAGGCCTTCTCTGACTGTGTTACTCTGTATGCACCTCCTGCTGCAGTGGCTGGGCAACTTGCCTTAGTTGTTACAACTTGCAATCAAGAGAATCTCTTATTCCAGGCCAACTCCACTGATCTCTCAAAAAAACGAGTAGAGCAGAGTACACAAGCATTTAGATGAACCCACCTTCCAGTCCTAGTTCTGCCTCTTACTATCTGTACAACCTTAGGTAATTAAACTTCTTCATGTCAGTTTTCCCACCTGTAAACTGGTGTTGATATTAGTACTTAGTTTAAAGCTTTGTGGTAAGGATTAAATGAGACAATGCAAACTCAGTTTGTACTTGTTTTTGGTTTAAGCAGCAGTTGCTGCAACAATCTATTGTGGCCAGTCATAATGTCATAGGACAGAAGGTGTGGGGAGCAACTGGGAGCAACTCGGACTAGACTAAGTTACTGGAATTAAGACTTATTCTATGCATCTGCTCTCCCACAATATGGCGCTGGGAGAGGAGGAAACAGCTTCTACACAGCTGCCTCCAGTTCAACCAATAAACAGCAGGACCTGCTCCTGATTGGAGGAGAGCAGCGTACTCGGCGTGTGGTTAGCAGAGTTGGGATTGGTGGAAGAGGACTATAAAGGAGGAGAGAGACAACATGCACCAGGAACATCTATCTGAAGGAACACCTGTGCAGCCCCCGAGAGAGCCGGCCGGCGGTGCGCCGCTCCCCCGCGGAAGTGGGGAAAGTGGCAGGGGGAACCGCCCTTCCACGGAGGTGGAAGGGACGGTAGCCAACCCGGGAAGAACCAGCAGCAAACCCGGGGAGGGCCGAGCAGACAAAAGAACAGCGCAGGGTCCTGTGTCGTTCCTCCACGAAGACGGGGAGCGACAGAAGGTGAGCCACAAAACTAACCCAGCAACTTATGAGGCTTAAACCACCTGTAAAAACTTTTCTCAGAAGATGCTATCTAAACTGGCCACATGTGGCTAAAGGATGTGGGTGGATGGGTAGGTGGCTATCTCTCCTCTGCTATTTTAGGGCCATTGGGGGCATTTTTTAAAAAAAAAATTCCATTAAATTGGGCAATTCATAGAGCAAGAAGCAGTGGATATTGGAGGGTACTTTGAGAACAGAGATTTCCATATTGCCTTGAAAAGAAGACTGAAAGACAAACTTGAAGGAAGGGATAATAGGGGAGCAAGGAAGGGGGGAGATGTGCATGTGCTCAGCCTCCCTACTGCTACCCCCTGCTTGCCTAACAAGGTGAACCTTGATTTTAGAAGCTGAGGCTAATATCCTCCCCAAGGAAGACAGCAACAGAACTGTTACCAATCAAGAAACAGTCATTCCTAGATCCTGGCTCCCAGCGCTCCCAGGCAGGAGAAAAAGCTGGCTCCTAAAACACTACATCCAGTAAGGAAGAGTCAGCAAATGTTGAAATGACGAAGAACTGCCTCATTCAACCTAGACTCTTCTATCATAGAAAAAGAGGAAACGTAGAAATTTGGGAAACTGACAATTTCCAACACCCTTTACAGTCAATAAAAGCCTCTAGTCACCTGGATATTGCACATTTATATTTTTGTATTTATTTATTGGTTACAAACAGAATTATGGCCTTCTGAACCTTGGTCATCACCATAGTCACTGAATTTATGGTTCATATGGTGGTTTCTCATAGGTTACTTGATTTAACTTCATCCTTTTAACAACCCTGTCAAATAGGTATTTCCATTAATCCTTACTTTATAGCTGAGGAAATAAAGATGGAGAAAGTGACTAGGTTCCCAGCACTAGTCACCTCTAGGTTTTGCTTTGATTTTTTGTTGTTTATGAGCTGCTGACATTGGTATGATCCATGGGAAGGTGCTGTGCTATGGACCTTGCACCTTCTCATTAAGCTTAAGATATATTACCAGAAGAAGATATATTACCAGGAAGAGAAAAGGAGAATAAATCTATGATTCATTAATACAAAACTTGTAGGGAAATTTGATCAGTTGAGTGTTCTAACTATTTTTATGATTTTTATGTTTTTAAACCAAACTTTTTTTTAGGATTTTTTATTTATTTGAAGGCAGAGTTACAGAGAGGAAGAAAAAAAGGCAGGGCGGGGGGTGGGGGGAGAGTTTCTATTGCTAGTTAACTCCTCCCCAAATGGCTGCAACAGCCAGGGCTGTTCTCTCGGGGGCTGCACAGGTGTTCCTTCAGATAGATGTTCCTGGTGCATGTTGTCTCTCTCCTCCTTTATAGTCCTCTTCCACCAATCCCAACTCTGCTACCCACACGCCCATGTGGAGGCCCATGAAGTATGACATGTAAAAAACTTTCATGAAGTATGACATATAAAAAACTCTTGATTTTTTTTCCTTGCAGATACCTTTTTTTTTTTTTTTTTTTTTTTAAAGATTTGTCTGTTTATTTGAGAGGCAGAGTTACAGATAGGGAGAAACAGAGAGGTCTTACATCCACTGGTTCACTCCCCAGATGGCTACAATGGCTGGAGCTGAAGCCAGGAGCCAGGAGCCTCATCGGGGTCTCCCACGTGGATGCAGGCGCCCAAGTCCTCGGGCCATCATCTGTTGCTTTCCCCGGTGCATTAGCAGGGAGCTGGATAGGAAGTGAAGCAGCTGGAACTCAAACTGGTGCTTAGATGGAATGCTGGTGCCACAGGCAGAGGTTTAACCTCTATGCCACAGTGCTGCCCCTACAGATACCTTTTATAAATTAGAAGAGCATATTATTGCCTTTCTTTATTGATTTAATTGAATTAAAAGAAAGATATGGCCGAGGAGATGGGAGAAATGACAGGTTCATATAGGCATTAATAATCCTAAAGGAGGGAAATGTCAGGCAACCAAACAGATGGGCTCAATAAAAAACAAAAGGTGAGATCTCATGGTCAGATTTGCTGAAAAGGATATGACTCAAAAAGGATGTGTCTGAAAAAGAACTACGTAATCTGATTACACAAACAAATAATCTTAATGGATAAGAAGAGTAGAGGCACTGAAGATAGTCATTTGACCAGAGGGACTTTGATGAAGGCCTTGTAAATTATGAGTGAGTTCATTTTGATTTTCTTATATAGACTCTTCTCTATTTTCTAAACGTTTCTATGGTGATCGTGACTTTTCTAAAATATAAAGGTTTCCCTCAAGGATTTATACAATAGAGAAAAGGTATGGTAAGTAATTGAGAAGAAAGGTTAGAAGTTAGGAGAATTATTTTAAAAGTAGGCATCGGCCAGCACTGCGGCTCACTAGGCTAATCCTCTGCCTTGCGGTGCCGGCACACTGGGTTCTAGTCCCGGTCGGGGCGCCAGATTTGGTCCCGGTTGCACCTCTTCCAGGCCAGCTCTCTGCTATGGCCCGGGAGTGCAGTGGAGGATGGCCCAAGTCCTTGGGCCCTGCACCCCATGGGAGACCAGGAGAAGTACCTGGCTCCTGCCATCGGATCAGCGCGGCCATTGGAGGGTGAACCAACGGCAAAGGAAGACCTTTCTCTCTCTCTCACTGTCCACTCTGCCTGTCAAAAAAAAAAAAAAAAAAAAAAGTAGGCATCACTTGAGCTAAATATTTGTTGAAGATGAGGCATGCAGGAAAAAATGCTAAAGACAACAAGTTATCTTGGTTATGGTTCACTGCAAGAACATGAACAGGAAGAGAGATGCACAATGATAACGAATGATGCAAAATAATTGGAACTTCCAAACTTTGTTTTGCTTTCATCTGGAAAAATGTAGTTCAAGCTGTACAAAGTAAAACTTACCAAACTGAGAAACAGTTGAGAAATTGAGAGCCTTTTGACTTTTATAAATGGATTTTAAAAGCTTTACAGAGTTTATGTGCTTTATCTTTTCAGAATTGATAACTTAAGTCATAGAAGATGGAAGAGGATAGATTCAGGGAACTTCATATGAGGTTGATAATGAATATGGAATATTTGCTAGTATTTAGAAAAGCAAGCTCCAAGTACTTGAAATTTCTATGGATTTACTAAATCAACTTATACCAAATTAACCTGATATATATGTGTGCGTATATATATATATATATATATATGAGGGTGCTTGGGTCTGGCAGTCTCTCAAATTAATATAAATAGTATTATTTCTGCAAAAGTTTTACATTTTTTTAGTTACATAAATTTTTTTAACAAAACAAGATGGTGACAATAGTATTCTTCTGTGTTCCTATTACTTATTGTCAACAATTATCAATATCCTAATTTTTTTGTTTCATCTGTCACATGCCCCCATATTTTTAAATTATATTTGTTTTTAATTTGTATGTGTCTCATAAATACAACATTATATACATAGTAATTCTTCCCACTGTGCCTGCCTTCCCACCCATTCTCCCCCCACTTCCTGCTCTCTTGTATTGTCTGAGAAAGAGAAAAAAAAAGAAAAAAACAAATGGAGTAAAAAAAAAACTAAGAGAAGTGTTCCTCGGTTGTCTGTACAAGGTCTGATTTGTGTTATTGCTTCTTGAAGGTGATTTTGTGTTTTTTTTTTTTTCCCTTCCTCCTTTCCCTTACTCCCCCTTCTTTCCTTTTAGAAATTTAGTTGTCTTTAAAGAAGTACCCAAGGATGTTACTTCTCTTGTGAGCTCTTGGACATAACTATAACTTACGGGACATAGTAATATCCTCCTTTTAATATACTGAAAGGAAGTGGTTCCTAAGAACAAGTTTTACTAATAAGTTTCACGGTGCAACTCTTTGGGGACAGAGGTCGTGCATGAGAAGTTAGTGCATAGTGACTTTGGTGGTTTATTTAACAATTAACACTCTTATGCATGACATCAGTAATCGCCCAAGGCTCTTGCTGTGATCTGTCTTGGCTATGGAAGCCTTTTGATCCACTAGCTCGATAGAGCCATATGCAAAATGGAGGTTCTCTCCTCCCTTCGAGGAAAGTACATCCTTCTTTGTGACCCTTTCTTTCCTCTGGGGTCTCACCCATAGGGGTCCTTTGTGTAGGACGTTTTTGACAGAGTGTCTTGGCTTTCCATGCCTGATGTGCTCCTCCTGGGCTTTCCAGCCTGACCAGAGTGCCTTAAGAGCTGATTCTGAGGTCAGAGTGCTACCTAAAGCAATTGTCCTTATATGAGTCTGCTGTATGGACTGCTTCCCATGCTGCAGCCTTCTCTCCATTTTAATCTGTTTATTATTGTTTCCATACACTTAGTCCTATTTATATGATGACTTGTTCACTTGATCTTATCTATATGGTCACTTTAGTACTTAATGCTAGCTATTTGGTCCTTATAACACTTAAGTTGCTATTTTATCAGCCAAATTAAGGGATTTTGGGGTCCTATGGCATTTTGTTTAGCTGTACCCTGAGAAGTGAGTCCATAGGAGAGTATGTAGAACTATACTGCATTGCAGTTATGCTCTTCATACTTTTCAAAATTATAACTTTAGGGTCTTGGCAAGTCTTCCCACTGTTCCTGCCTTCCTGCCCACTCTCCCACCCCCCCCTTCTCTTTCTTATTTTCACTCTTATTCTTTTTTTTTTTTAAGACTTATTTTATTTATTTGAAAGACAGTTACAGAGAGAGGTAGAGACAGAGAGAAAGGTCTTCCATCCACTGGTTCACTCTTTAGATGGCTGCAATGGCTGGAGCTGCAGTGATCTGAAGCCAGGAGCCAGGGGCTTCTTCTGGGTCTTCCATGTGGGTGCAGGGGCCCAAAGACTTGGGCTGTCTTCTGCTATCCTAGGCCATAGCAGAGAGCTGGATTGGAAGAGGAGCAGCCAGGACATGAACTGGCTCCCATATGGGATGCTGGCACCTCAGGCCAGGGCTTCAATCTTCTGTGCCACAGCCCCGGCCCCTCTCACTCTTAATCTTTTTTTTTTTTTTTTTTTGACAGGCAGAGTGAACAGTGAGAGAGAGAGACAGAGAGAAAGGTCTTCCTTTTGTCGTTGGTTCACCCTCCAATGGCCGCCACTGCGGCCGGCGCAATGTGCTGATCTGATGGCAGGAGCCAGGTACTTCTCCTGGTCTCCCATGGGGTGCAGGGCCCAAGGACTTGGGCCATCCTCCACTGCACTCCCTGGCCACAGCAGAGAGCTGGCCTGGAGGAGGGGCAACTGGGACAGAATCTGGTGCCACGACTGGGACTAGAACCCGGTATGCCGGTGCCACAAGGTGGAGGATTAGCCTAGTGAGCCGTGGCGCCGGCCTCACTCTTGTTCTTTACTAAGGTCTATTTTCAATTAGCTTCATAAAAATATGATTCACTCTATGTTGAGTATAGTGTTCAATAATTCATATGAAAGAGAAAAAAGATAAGAAAAATACTCTAGAGGAAAAGAAAGGATAACCAAAAATATAGAATGAAAAGCTGTTCCTCAATAGTCAAGAGAAGGGCTGTTCAAAATCAGTGCTTCTCATAGTGTCAATTTATTTCTATATGTTGCCTTTTAGGTGCTCTATTAGTTTTTGGATGTCAGAGAGAACATATAGAATTTGTCCCTTTGGGATTGCATTTTGTTGCAAAGGTGAGGACTTTTTTTTTTTTTACTGCTGTGTAGTATTCCATGGTGTACATATCCAATAATTTTTTTATTCAGTCTTCAGTTGATGGGCATTTAAGTTGATGCCATGTCTTTGCTACTGTGAATTGAGCTGCGCTAAACATGGAGGTACAAATAGCTTTCTCATATGCTGAATTCATTTCCCTTGGGTCGATTCCCAGGAGTGGGATGACCTGGTAGGTCTATGTTCAGACCTCTGAACATTGTCTTTCATAGTGGCTTTACCAGTTTACATTCCCACCGAAAGTTGATTAGGGTACCTTTTTCCCCACATCCTCACCAGCATTTGTTCTTTGTTAATTTCTGTATGAAAGCCATTCTAACTGGGGTGAAGTGATACCTCGTTGTAGTTTTTTTTTTTTTTGATATAATTTTTTTTTTATCTTTTATTTAATGAATATAAATTTCCAAAGTACGACTCATGGGTTACAATGGCTTCCCCCCCCATACCGTCCCTCCCACCAACAACCCTCCCCTTTCCCACTCCCTCTCCCCTTCCATTCACATCAAGATTCATTTTCGATTATCTTAATATACAGAAGATCAGCTTAGTATACCTTAAGTAAGTATTTCAACAGTTTGCTCCCACACAGAAACATAAAGTGAAAAATAATAGATGATTTTTTTTAAATGATGATGAAATCAGATCAGACCTATTGTCATGTTTAATCCCAGTGAGAGTCAAGTTGGGAATTGAAAATTTCTTTCTTTCTTTCTTTTTTTTTTTTTTTTTTTTTTTTTTTTTTTTTTTACAGAAGATCAGTTTAGTGTACATTAAGTAAAGATTTCAGTCGTTTGCACCCCCATAGAAACGCAAAGTGAAATATACTGTTTGAGTACTCGTTATAGCATTAAGCCTCAGTGTACAGCACGTTAAGGACCGAGATCCTACATGAGGAGTAAGTGCACAGTGACTCCTGTTGTTGACTTTACCAATTGACACTCCTGTTTATGGCATCAGTAATCTCCCTATGCACCAGTTATGAGTTTCCAAGGCTATGGAAGCCCCTTGAGTTCTCCGACTCTTATCTTGTTTAGACACGGTCATAGTCAAAGTGGAGGTTCTCTCCTCCCTTCAGAGAAAGGCACCTCCCTCTTTGAAGACCTGTTCTTTCCACTGGGATCTCACTCACAGAGATCTTTTTGCCAGAGTGTCTTGGCTTTCCATGCCTGAAATACTCTCATGGGCTTTTCAGCCAGATCCGAGTGCCTTTAGGGCTGATTCTGAGGCCAGAGTGCTATTTAGGACATCCGCCATTCTATGAGTCTGCTGAGTATCTCACTTCCCATGTTGGATCACTCTCCCCTTTATTTATTCTATCGGTTGGTGTTAGCAGATACTAGACTTGTTTATGTGCTCCCTTTGACTCTTAGTCCTTTCATTATGATCAATTGTGAACTGAAATTGATCACTTGGAGTAGTGAGATGGCATTGGCACATGCCACCTTGATGGGATTGAATTGGAATCCCCTGGTATGTTTCCAACTCTACCAATTGGGGCAAGTCAGCCCGAGCATGTCCCAAATTATACATCTCTTCCCTCTCTTATTCCCACTCTTATGTTTAACAGGGATCACATTTCAGTTAATTTTCAACACTTAAGAATAACTGTGTGATAATTACAGAATTAAACCAGTCATATTAAGTAGAACAGACAAAAAAAATACTATGAGGGATAATGTATTAAGTTGTCCATTAGCAGTCAGAGCTATGCTGATCAAGTCACCATTTCTCATAGTGTCCATTTCACTTCAGGAGGTTTCCTTTTTGGTGTTGAGTCAGTTGTCACCGATCAGGGAGAACATATGGTATTTGTCCCTTTGGGACTGGCTTACTTCACTCAGCATGATGTGTTCCAGATTCCTCCATTTTGTTGCAAATGACTGGATTTCGTTGTTTCTTACCGCGGTATAGTATTCTAAAGAGTACATATCCCATAATTTCTTTATCCAGTCTACCGTTGATGGGCATTTAGGTTGGTTCCAGGTCTTGGCTATTGTGAATTGTGCTGCAATAAACATTAGGGTGCAGACCGCTTTTTTGTTTGTCAATTTAAACTCCTTTGGGTAAATTCCAAGGAGTGGGATGGCTGGGTTGTATGGTAGGGTTATATTCAGGTTTCTGAGGAATCTCCAGACTGATTTCCATAGTGGCTTGACCAGTTTGCATTCCCACCAACAGTGGGTTAGTGTCCCTTTTTCCCCACATCCTCGCCAGCATCTGTTGTTGGTAGATTTCTGTATGTGAGCCATTCTAACCGGGGTGAGGTGAAACCTCATTGTGGTTTTGATTTGCATTTCCCTGATTGCTAGTGACCTTGAACATTTTTTCATGTGCCTGTTGGCCATTTGGATTTCCTCTTTTGAAAAATGTCTATTGAAGTCCTTGGCCCATCTCTTAAGTGGGTTGTTGGTTTTGTTTTTGTGGAGTTTCTTGATCTCTTTGTAGATTCTGGTTATTAACCCTTTATCTGTTGCATAGTTTGCAAATATTTTTTCCCATTCTGTCGGTTGTCTCTTCACTCTCCTGACTGTTTCTTTTGCAGTACAGAAACTTCTCAATTTGATGCAATCCCAATAGTTGATTTTGGCTTTGACTGTCTGTGCCTCCTGGGTCTTTTCCAGAAATTCTTTGCCTGTGCCAATATCTTGAAGGGTTTCTCCAATGTTCTCTAATAACTTAATGGTGTCAGGACGAAGATTTAGGTCTTTAATCCACGTTGAGTGGATTTTTGTGTAAGGTGTAAGGTAGGGGTCTTGCTTCATGATTCTGCACGTGGAAATCCAGTTTTCCCAGCACCATTTATTGAATAGACTGTCCTTGCTCCAGGAATTAGTTTTAGATCCTTGATCAAATATAAGTTGGCTGTAGATGTTTGGGTTGATTTCTGGTGTTTCAATTCTGTTCCATTGGTCTATCCATCTGTTTTTGTACCAGTACCATGCTGTTTTGATTACAACTGCCCTGTAGTATGTCCTGAAGTCTGGTATTGTGATGCCTCCGGCTTTGTTTTTGTTGTACAAGATTGCTTTAGCTATTCGAGGTCTCTTGTGCCTCCATATGAATTTCAGCATCATTTTTTCTAGATCTGCGAAGAATGTCTTTGGTATCTTGATTGGGATTGCATTGAATGTATAAATTGCTTTTGGGAGAATGGACATTTTGATGTTGATTCTTCCAATCCATGAGCATGGAAGATTTTTCCATTTTTTGGTATCCTCTTCTATTTCTTTCTTTAAGGTTTTGTAATTTTCATCGTAGAGATCTTTAACGTCCTTGGTTAAGTTTATTCCAAGGTATTTGATTGTTTTTGTAGCTATTGTGAATGGGATTGACCTTAGCAGCTCTTTCTCAGTCATGGCATTGCTTGTGTATACAAAGGCTGTTGATTTTTGTGCATTGATTTTATATCCTGCCACTTTGCCAAACACTTCTATGAGTTCCAATAGTCTCTTAGTAGAGTTCTTTGGATCCTCTAAGTACAGAATCATGTCGTCTGCAAAGAGGGATAGTTTGACTTCTTCCTTCTTGATTTGTATTCCTTTGATTTCTTTTTCTTGTCTGATGGCTCTGGCTAAAACTTCCAGAACTATGTTAAATAGCAGTGGTGAGAGTGGGCATCCCTGCCTGGTGCCAGATTTCAGTGGAAATGCTTCCAACTTTTCCCCATTCAATAGGATGCTGGCTGTGGGTTTTTTATAAATTGCTTTGATTATATTGAGGAATGTTCCTTCTATACCCAATTTGCTTAGAGTTTTCATCATGAAAGGGTGTTGAATTTTATCAAATGCTTTCTCTGCATCAATTGAGATAATCATATGGTTTTTCTTCTGCAGTCTGTTAATGTGGTGAATCACATTGATTGATTTGCGAATGTTGAACCATCCCTGCATACCAGGGATGAATCCCACTTGGTCTGGGTGGATGATTTTCCTGATGTGTTGTTGTATTCTATTGGCCAGAATTTTATTGAGGATTTTTGCGTCTATGTTCATCAGGGATATTGGTCTGTAATTTTCTTTCAGTGCTGCATCTTTCTCTGGCTTAGGGATTAAGGTGATGCTGGCTTCATAGAAAGAATTTGGGAGGATTCCCTCTTCTTCGATTGTTCTGAATAGTTTGAGAAGAAATGGGATTAGTTCTTCTTTAAATGTCTGGTAGAATTCAGCAGTGAATCCATCTGGTCCTGGGCTTTTCTTTGTTGGGAGGGTCTTTATTACTGTTTCAATTTCTGTTTCAGTTATGGGTCTATTTAGGTTTTCGATGTCTTCATGGTTCAATTTTGGTAGATTGCATGTGTCCAGGAATCTATCCATTTCTGATAGGTTTTCCTGTTTGCTGGCATACAGGTCCTTGTAGTAATTTCTGATGATTCTTTTTATTTCTGTGGTGTCTGTTGTTACGTTTCCTTTTTCATCTCTGATTTTATTGATTTGGGTCTTTTCTCTTCTTTTTTTAGTTAGTTGGGCCAATGGGGTGTCAATTTTGTTTATTTTTTCAAAAAAACCAGCTTCTTGCTTGGCTGATTTTTTGTAATGTGTTTTTGGATTCAATCCTGTTAATTTCTTCTCTGGTTTTAATTATTTCTCTTCTCCTACTAGATTTGGGTTTGGTTTGCTGCAGTTTTTCTAGGTCCTTGAGGTGCGCTGAAAGCTCATTTATTTGGTACCTTTCCAATTTCTTGGTATAGGCACCTATTGCTATAAATTTGCCTCTCAATACTGCTTTTGCTGTATCCCATAAGTTTTGATATGTTGTGTTGTTGTCTTCATTTACTTCCAGAAAGTTTTTGATTTCTCTTTTGATTTCTTGAATGACCCAGTGTTCATTCAGGAGCATGTTGTTCAGTCTCCATGTGTTTGCATACTTTCTGGGGTTTCCTGAGTTGCTAATTTCCAGCTTCATCCCGCTGTGGTCTGAGAAGCTGCATGGTATGATTCTAATTCTTTTAAATTTGCTGAGACTTGCTTTATGGCCTAGTATGTGGTCAATCCTAGAGAAGGTTCCATGCGCTGCTGAGAAGAATGTGAAGTCTGTAGATGTAGGGTTGAAAGTTCTGTATATATCTGTTAGATCCATTTGGGCTATAGTGTCATTTAAATCTGCTGTTTCCTTGTTGATCTTCTGTCCGGATGATCTGTCTATTTCTGAGAGTGGAGTATTGAAGTCCCCCAGTACTATTGTATTGGAATCTAAATCTCCCTTTAAGTCCCTTAACATATCTTTTAAATAGACCGGTGCCCTGTAATTAGGTGCATATACATTTATAATAGTTACATCTTCCTGTTGAATTGAACCCTTAATCATTATATAGTGTCCCTCTTTGTCTCTCTTAACAGTTTTTGTATTAAAGTTTATTTTGTCTGATATTAATATGGCTACACCTGCTTTTTTTTGGTTTCTGTTGGCATGGAATATCTTTTTCCAACCTTTCACTTTCAGTCTGCATGCCTCTTTGTTAGAGAGATGTGTTTCTTGTAGGCAACAAATAGTTGGGTTGTGTTCTGTGAGCCAGTCAGCTAAACGGTGTCTTTTAACTGAAGAATTCAGACCATTAATGTTCAATGTGACTATTGATACGTAGTGACTTTGCCCTGCCATTTTCCCGGAAATATTTTCTAGTATATGCTTTGAGCTTCCCATGCTCTTTTACTGGTAGGTGTTCTTCCCTTCCCTTCTTTCATATTGGTGGCCGTGTTTCTGTGTTTCTGAGTGTAGCACATCTTTAAGTATCTTTTGCAGGGCTGGACGAGTGGCCACAAAGTCTTTCAATTTCTGTTTGCTATGAAAGGTCTTTATTTCACCTTCATTCACAAATGAGAGCTTGGCAGGATATAATATTCTGGGCTGGCAATTTTTCTCTCTTAGCACCTGTGCTATGTCTCGCCATTCCCTCCTAGCTTGTAGGGTTTCTGATGAGAAGTCAGCTGTGAGTCTGATTGGAGATCCTCTGAGAGTAATCTGACGTTTCTCTCTTGCACATTTTAGGATCTTTTCTTTATGTTTCACTGTGGTAAGTTTAATTACCACGTGTCGTGGTGAGGATCTCTTTTGGTCATGTTTATTGGGGGTTCTATGAGCTTCCTGTACTAGGATATCTCTGTCCTTCTCCAAACCTGGAAAGTTCTCTGCTAGTATCTCACTAAAAAGGCCTTCCAATCCTTTCTCTCTCTCCATGCCTTCAGGAACTCCTAGAACTCGAATGTTGGTTTTTTTGATAGTATCCTGTAGATTCCCAACAATATTTTTTAGGTTTCTAATTTCCTCTTCTTTTCTTTGGTTTGACTGTATGTTTTCCTGTGCTCTATCTTCTAAGTCCGATATTCTCTCTTCTGCTTCACCCATTCTGTTTTTAAGGCTTTCTAATGTGTTTGTCATTTGATCTATTGAGCTCTTCATTTCATTTTGATTTCTCTTCACTATAACACTTTCCTGTTCTACTAGTTTCTGAGTTTCATTTTGACTCTTCCTTAAAATTTCGTTTTCACGAGAGAGATTTTCAATCTTGTCCATTAAGGATTTCTGTAGTTCAAGGATTTGCTTTTGAAAACTTCTAAATGCTCTTATCATAAATTTTTTGAAATCCGAATCTTGCATTTCTTCTATCTCATCATCTTCATACTCTTGGCTTGGGGTGTTTTGCTTATTTGGAGGCATCATAGTGTCATCGTTGATCTTGCTCCCTCTATTTCTGTGTTTGTTACTCGGCATAGTTAATTCTTCTTGCGTCACTGTGCGTTTTTTTTTCTTTTTTTTTCTTTTTTTTTTTATTTATACTGTGTCCGTGTTAAGTGGACTGCCTGCTGTTGGAGGAGCCTTGGAGGCTTGAGATGGGTGCGGCCTGAGAGCTCTGCCTGGTTCTTCCAGGTTAAGGGTGTGCAAAGGTGACACCCTCAGGTTATGCGTGGTAAATCTCTCTCTCTTTTTATTTATTTATTTATTTTATTTATTCAGGGGGTAAGTAACACCGCAGGGCACGGCTGTGCAGAATTGATGGTATTTAGCTTCCAGTCTTTGGCTCCTCTGGACTCCCACTGGGTTGCCTAGGCTACTGAATTGTAGTGACTCAGTTCCTTAGCTCTCCCCCATTGATATGTAAATCCAGAGCGCAGGCCTGCTCTTTGTCTCTTGGGAATTCTAGCCTTGCAGCCTTGTAACCTTTGCAAGGTTAGGGGGAAGAGAAACCCCGAAGCTTTTTTTTTTTCCTTCTTTCTGGTAGTGAGTTTGCTGCACTTTCCGGCCCCCCTCTAGATTCTGACCCCCGTTTCCCCACCAATGTCTCGGGTTATTGAGCTCACCTCCCCTTCCAGCGCCGATGTGTGGAGCATCCCAAGTCTCCCCGCTGTTGTCTGTGTGGCATGCACTCCCCTTGGAGCACTGGGGCTTCTGCGGCTCCGTCCCGCGACTTGGCTTCCGCGCGGTGGGCGACCTTGTTCTCCCAGTAGGTCCTCCGATTCACGATTCCCGTGCAATTTTTTCCTGGTTCTTTTTTCTGCGGCTACCGTAACTCCCCTTTTATTAAACTAAATTTTCCCGGACTATCGGTGCGCGCCCTCACTATTCCGCCATCTTGGCTCCGCCTCGTTGTAGTTTTGATCTGCATTTCTCAGACAGCTAATGATCTTGAACATTTTTTTCATGTGTCTGTTGGCCACTTGGGTTTCCTCTTTTGAAAAATGTCTGTTTAAGTCCTTTGCCCATTTCTTAACCAGATTGCTTATTTTGTTGTTGTTGAGCTTCTTGATCTCTTTATAGATTCTGGTTATTAATCCTTTATCAGTTGTATAGGTTGCAAATATTTTCTCCCATTTTGTCAGCTGTCTCTTCACCTTGATGATTGTTTGTTTGCAGTACAGAAGCTTTTCAATGTGATGAATCCCATTTGTCTATTTTGGTTTTGATTGCCTGTGCCTCTGGGGTCTTTTCCAGGAACTCTTTGTCTACACCAATGTCTTTTTGGGTTTCCCCAATGTTCTCAAATAATTTGATTATTTCAGGTCATAAATTTAGATCTTTAGTCTATTTTGAGTGGATTTTGGTGAAAGGTGTAAGGTAAAGGTCTTGCTTCATGCTTCTGCATGTGGCGATCCAGTTTTTCCAGCACCATTTGTTGAAGAGACCATCCGACCATCCTTGCTACAGGGCTTGATTTTAGCTCCTTTGTTGAAGATTAGTAGGTTGTAGATGTTTGGATTGATTTCTGGTGTTTCTATGCTGTTCCATTGGTCTATCCATCTGTTTTTGTACCAGTACCAGGCTGTTTTGATTATAACTGCCCTATAGTATGTCTTGAAATTTAGTATTGTTATGCCTCCAGCTTTGTTTTTGTTGTATAAGACTGCTTTAACTATTCAAGGTCTCCTGTGCCTCCATATGCATTTCAGCATCATTTTTTCTATATCTGAGAAGAATGTCTTTGGTATTTTGATGGGTATCGTGTTGAATCTGTAAATTGCTTTTGGCAGTATGAACATTTTGATGATATTGATTCTTCTAATCCATGAACATGGAAGATTTTTCCATTTTTTGCATCTTTTATTTCTTTCTTTAATGTTTTATAATTCTCATCTTAGCGATCTTAGACATCTTTGGTTAGATTTATTCAAAAGTATTTGATTTTTTTTGGTGTCTATTGTGAATTGGATTGATCTTAGAAGCTCTTTCTCAGCTGTGCATTGTCTGTGTATAGGAAGACTGTTAATTTTTGTGTGCTGATTTTATATCCTGCTACATTTCCAAGCTCTTCTATGAGTTCCAATAGTCTCTTAGTGGAGTCTTTTGGATCCCCTATATATAGTATCATGTCCTCTGCAAATAGGGATAGTTTTGCTCCCTCCTTTTCCAATTGTATCCCTTTGATTTCTTTTTCTTATCTAATGGCTCTGGATAAAACTTTCAGGATTATATTGAAAAGCAGTGGTGAGAGTGGGCACTCTTGTCTGATTCTAAATCTCATTGGGATTGCTTCCAACTTTTCCTCATTCAGTAGGACATTGGATGTGAGTTTGTCATATATTGCTTTGATTGTATGAAGAAATGTTCTGGGGCTGGTGCCGTGGTGCAGTAGGTTAATCCTCCGCCTGTGGTGCCAGCATCCCATATGGGCACTGGTTCTAGTCCTAGCTGTTCCTCTTCCAATCCAGCTCTCTGCTATGGCCTGGTAAAGCAGTAGAAGATGACTCAAATCCTTGGGCCCCTGTACCTGCATGGGAGACTGGGAGGAAGCACCTGGATCCTGGCTTCAGATTGGCGTAGCTCTGGCTGTTGTGGCCATCTGAGGAGAGAACCAACTGATGGAAGAACTTTCTCTCTGTCTGTTTCTCTCACTGTCTGTTAACTCTACCTCTCAAATAAATAAATAAAAAATCTTAAAAAAAGAGAAATGTTCCTTCTATTCCAAATTTGCTTAAGGTTTTCATCATGAAGGAGTATAGTATTTTGTCAAATGCTTTCTCTGAATCTATTGAGATAATCATATGGTTTTTGTTCTTCAGTTTTTAAATATGATGTATTACACTGATTGATTTGCAAATGTTGAATCATCCCTGCATACAGGAATAAATCCCACTTGGTCCAGGTGGATGATCTTTCTGATGTGTTGTTGGTTTCAATTGGCCTAGCATTTTGTTGAGGATTTTTGCATCTATTTTCATCAGAGAGATTGGTCTGTAGTTCTCTTTCTCTGCTGTATCTTTTTCAGGTTTAGGAATTAAGGTGATGCTGGATTCATAGAAGGAATTTGGGGTGATTCCCTCCCTTTCAGTTGTTTTGAATAGCTTGAGAAGAATTGGAGTTAGTTCTTCTTTAAATGTTTGGTAGAATTTAGCAATGAAGTCCGGTCCTGGGCTTTCCTTTGTTGGTAGGATTTTTATTACTGATTCAATTTCTGTCTTGGTTATTGGTCTGTTTAGGTTTTCTATGTCTTCCTGGTTCAGTTTAGGTAGGTTGTGTATATCCATTTCTTCTAGGTGTCCCGTTTTGTTGGCATACAGCTCTTTGCAGTAATTTTTGATGATGATTTTTATTTCTGTGGTGTCTGTTGTTACACTTCCTGTTTCATCTCTGATTTTTTTAATTTGGGTCTTCTTCCTCCTTTCTTTTTTGATTAGTTGGGCCAATGGTGTGACAATTTTTTTTTATTTTTTTGAAAAACCAGCTCTTCATTTTGATGATCTTTTGTATTGTTTATTGGTTTCAATTTTATTGATTTCTTATCTAATTTTAATTATTTCTTTTCTCCTACTAGTTTTGGTTTTGATTTGTTGTTGTTTGTCTACATCCTTGAGTTGCACTGATAGCTCATTTATTTGGTGCCTCTCCAAATAGGCTCCAATTGCTCTAAACTTTCCTATTAATACTGCTTTTGCTGTACCCCATAAGTTTTGATATGTTGTATTGTCATCTTAATTTGTTTCCAGAAATTTTTTGATTTCTCTTGATTTCCTAAATGACCCACTGTTTGTTTAGGAGCATGTTGTTCAGTCCCCATGTGTTTACATATGTTCTGGGAATTCCCGAGTTGTTGATTACCAACCTCACTCCATTGTGGTCAGAGAATTTGCATGGTATGATTTCAATTTGTTTGAATTTGCTGAGACCTGATTTGTGGCCTAGCATGTGATCAATCCTAGAGAAAGTTCCATGTGCTGGTGAGAAGAATGTGTAATCTGTGGCTGTTGGGTGGAAAGCTCTGTAGATATCTGTTAGGTACGTTTGGTCTGTAGTGTCAACTAACTCTGTTGTTTCCTTGCTGATTTCTGTCTGGTTGATCTGTCCATTACTGAAAGTGTGGTATTGAAACCCCCATTCTATTGTATTTGAGTCTATATCTCCCTTTAGATCTGTTAACATTTCTTTTAAAAAGTCAGGTGTCCTGTAATTAGGTGCATATACATTAAAAATAGTCATATCTTCCTGTTGAATTGATCCCTTAATCATTATATAGTGCCCTTCTTTGTCTCTTTTAATATTTTTTTGTGTTAAAGACTATTTTGTCTGGTATTAGGATGGCTAGCCCAGCTCGTTTTTGCTTTCTGTTAGTATGAATTATCTTTTTCCATCCTTTCATTTTCAGTCTGTGTGCATCACTGTTGGTGAGATGTGTTTCTTGTAGGCAGCAAATAGATGAGGTTTCTTTTTTAATCCATTCAACCCGTCTGTGCCTTTTATTTTTTATTTATTTATTTTGACAGGCAGTCTGTTTTTTTTTTTGGACAGGCAGAGTAGACAGTGAGAGAGAGAGACAGAGAGAGAGAAAGGTCTTCCTTTGCCATTGGTTCACCCTCCAATGGCCGCCACAGCTGGCGCACTGCGGCCAGCACACCGCGCTGATCCGATGGCAGGAGCCAGGTACTTCTCCTGGTCTCCCATGGGGTGCAGGGCCCAAGGACTTGGGCCATCCTCCACTGTACTCCCTGGCCACAGCAGAGAGCTGGCCTGGAAGAGGGGCAACCGGGATAGAATCTGGCGCCCCGACCAGGACTAGAACCCGGTGTGCTGGCGCCGCAAGGCGGAGGATTAGCCTAGTGAGCCGCGGCGCCAGCCAGTCTGTGCCTTTTAACTGAGGAGCTGAGACCACTTACATTCAGGGTGACTGTTGTTGAGTAATGACTTTGCCCTGCCATATTTCCATTAATAGTCCTAATTTTTTTTCTTTGTACTTTTACTGGGAGATTTTCTGCGTTTACCTTCTTTCTTAGTGATGACCATGTTTCTGCGCATCTTTGAGCATCTTTTTAGGACTGGGTAGGTAGTTACAAATTCTTTAAATTTCAGTTTGTTATGGAAGATCTTTACTTCACCTTCATTCATAAATGAGAGCTTGCAGGGTACAGTATTCTGGATTGACTGTTTTTTCTCTTAGGACTTAAAATATATCTTGTCATTCTCGCCTTGCCTGTAGAGTTTCTGATGAGAAGTCCACAGTGAGTTTAATTGGGGTTCCTCTGAATATGATTTGGCATTTCTCTCATGCACATTTTAGGATCTTATTTTTATGTTTTACTGTGAAGAGTTTTACCACAATGTGTCATGGTGGTGATCTGATCTCTTCTGGTCATGTCTACTGGGAGTTCTGTGTACTTCCTGGACTTGGGTGTCTTTTTCTTTCTCCAGATTGGGGAAGTTTTCTGTTATTATTTCATTAAAAAGACCTTCTAATCCTTTCTGTCTTTCCATATTTTCAGGAACTCCTAGGACCTGTATGTTGGGTTGTTTGATAATATCTTGTAGATCTCCAACAATGTTTTCTCATTTTTTAATTTATTTGGTCTGTCTGTAAAATTTCCAGAAGTTTGTTTTCTACTTCTGATATTTTTTCTTCTGTGTCATTATTCTGTTATTAAGACTTTCCACTGAATTTTTTATTTGATCTATTGAATTCTTCATTCTAGTATTTCATTCTGGCTTCTCATTAATGTCTCAATTTCATGAGAAAACTTTTCATTTAGTTCATGATTGGCTTCTGATTGCTTCTAAGTAGTCTGATGATTAATTTTCTGAATTCCATTTCTGGCATATCCTCTATCTCTTCATTTTCCCCTTCTACTATTGAAGTGTCACAGTGTTCCTTTGGGGGACTCATTGTGTCTTCCTTATATTTACTTAGTGTTCTTCTTTGCCTTTCAGCATTTGTGTATTTTGTTTTTTGGTCTAGTTGCTTTTCTGTGGCAGCTTTCCTGTTGGCACGGTTTCCTCTGCTATGAGCTGTTATGGGTCTGTGCGTTTGGAGCAGGTGCACAGAAACCTGCCTGCTGGAGCCTGGCTTACCTCTTAGTAGTGATGTGGGCCGGTAGGAGCTCAGTTGTACTGAGCCTTGCCTACTGGCCCCCAGCTCACTTTTCAATGGTGTTAGGAGTGGTACAGCTTAAAGTAGATAGGGCTTTCCCTGGCTGTACAGAGTACATGGTTGGGGAGGAAATATTTCTAGATTGTTGTGGCCCTTGTTCTTGGATGGGGGTGGGGTGAGATGACCCCTGTGATTGGTGGGCATGCCCACAGGAGGCAGGGGCAGCAGGCCCCTACTTGTGTCCAAAGATAAAACAAACAGCGGATCAAGATGGCATGGTCTCTTTCCCAGGCTGTGAGTCGTGGAAAGGGGTAGGGAGGCGGTCAGGGTGGTGCACGACCTCTCCCCTTGTTCCTCAGTATTTACCCCCTCTTTCTTTTTCCCGTGTGGAACTTCAAAAGCAGTTCACCAAGCCCTCCCTCCTGCTGCTATGCAAAGTGCTGTGGACCCACAGATTTCCATCTCACCTGGCCTGCTGTGAGCTGGCCCCGACCTCCCAGGTCTGAGCCTCCACCTCTTCCCCTTCACGCTTGCTCTCTCCCCCATATATTTTTGTTGTTATTTATATTGGAATATTTTAAGCAAATCTAAAATATTATATCATTTTGCTTGTAGACACTTCAGTATGAGAAAGATGTATAGCAGAGTCTTTTGTGGTATGATTAAAGATGAGTTAGATAAGCATTGCTTGGAGAGGGATTCTTACTAGCATGAATCATGGCCAACTCATTTTGATAAGTGGTTTGAGATCCACTTTGAAAAAAGTTAATGGGGAATATACCATGAGAGTCTGTTCTTCTCCTTGTCTTACATGCGATGTTTTATCAATGATTTGGATAAAAACCTGGAAAGCATGTTTAGAAAATTTCCCAATAATACACAGGCTTTAGTGAGACTGCACCGAGTATTGTTTGGCTGAAACCCTGATGTTGACATTTAAACAGTGCACACAGGTAGAGAAGCCTGACAGGGAAGGAATTCGTATGACAAAAGTCTATTTTGCTGGAGCATAGTTCCCAATATGAGTGTCTAAAATGATCAGATTATGCAGTGTTAATTAAGTTTAGTCTCCAGGTGAAGGGATATAATAATGCCACAGTATCTGCTGTTTTAACTTGAGTTCAGAGCGGTGTATTTTGAGAGAAACATCGTCATTGTAAAGAACGGTTAATGGAACTGGGCTTGTGTAGTCTGGAAAACAGGAGACTTGAGAACAGCCTTTGAAGATTTGAAATATATATAATATTTAATATATTTATATTTAACATTTAATTATACTATATTTACATATAATATATTTATATATTTAATATTTAACATATATTTAATGAAGAAGTCAACATTGTAGGTTGCTTCATAGCTTAGAGCTGGGATCAGTAGGTGAAAGTTAGAATGAAATACAACTTGGGTTGAGATATGATCCAAGAGTGAGCTTCCTGACAATCACAGATGTCTAGCAATGGCCTGGACCATGTAGAAATGTACTTCTGTCCCATCAGTGGGGAACTGCAGAGGTTAGACACCTCCTGTTTCAGCGGTTTTGCCACTTGAAAGGTGTTGACCTAGGTCAGAATAGCAGAGCCCTGAATGTGCATTCGAATCACCTGGAGGACCCCAGAGGCTCTGATGCCTTGGCCTGGATAGGGCTGGGGAAGGGATTCTCCTGTGCAGTCAGGCCTGGGAACCTCTGCAGTGAGCTAAGTCCTGAGGATCCTTTCAGCTCTGACACTTCATTTTTAACTGAAAAAGATAAATCATGTTCATGGGGTGCATAAAAAGTCAGAAAGGTGGAAGTCCTGAAGAGGACAGTAAAGTCAGGTGCAAAACTGAGCTCAGAGGAGAAAGGAGAATTGTTTGAGAGGGACTAAAACTGTGGGTTCAAGTTAGAATGAGACAAAGCTTGGGTCGAGATAAGTGTACCAGAGCTAGGGGCCGGCGTGGTGGCACAGTGGGTTGGTCCTCCGCCTGCAGCGCCGGCATCCCATATGGGTGCTGGTTCTAGTCCTGGCTGCTCCTCTTCCAATCCAGCTCTCTGCTGTGACCTGGGAAAGCAGTGGAAGATGGCTCGAGTCCTTGGGCCCCTGCACACATGTGGGAGACTGGAAGAAGCTCCTGGCTTCAGATCGGCTGTTGCGGCCATTTGGAAAGTGAATCAACGGACAGAAGCCCTTTCTCTCTCTCTCTCCCTCTCACTGTCTGTAACTCTACCTCTCAAATAAATAAATAAATCTTAAAAAAAAACTGTACTAGAGCTTACCAGGAGACAGAGCAGCTTGGAGGAAAAGAGGCTTGAGAACGAGGTAGGAGTGAGACTGAGTGGCAATGATGTGATGGTGGAGAAAGTGTTCATCTGACATCTAAGGTGACAGACTATCTTGCTTTGCCAAGGATGGAGAAATTTCTTGGGATTTGGGCCTTTTATTCGAAACCAGAAGAGTCCTGGGAAAACTGGGATGGCTGGTTACTCTAAAAGTGCCCCACAAGTCCCTCGCTTAAAGTGGCCGGGTAAACCTGTTGTGCTGCTCAAGAGGAAAGATGTGTTGTGTATGTACATCTGAGTGTAGTGACTGTAAAGACCAGACTGGCCTGTTGGCTCCAGCTGCTTATCCTAACCCTAGTGCCTTCCTTGCCTGGCCAGCATCTTGCCAGGTGCTGTTCTTGAGTGCACTGTGTTCTTTTTGGGATGCCTTGGAATTCCATACCCCACCTTTCCACCTCTCTCCCACTCCTAAAGTGATTTGTGAAGATACTTTCTTCGAAGAGCTTCTTAGCAACTTCCCCACTGCTATTTCAGCCCCTCTCCATTATTGTATTAAACAATCCCCAGGGGACTGGGGCTGTGGTGCAGTGGGTTAACGCCCTTGCTTGCAGTGCCGGCATCCCATATGGGTGCCGGTTCTAGTCCTGGCTGCTCCTTTTCCAATCCAGTTCTCTGCTATGGCCTGGGAAAGCAGCAGAAGATGGCCCCAAGTCCTTGGGCCCCTGTACCCACGTGGGAGACCCGGAAGAAGTTCCTGGCTCCTGGCTCATGGCTTCAGATCGGCGCAGCTCCAGCCATTGCGGCCATCTGGGGAGTGAACCAGCAAATGAAAGACCTTTCTCTCTGTCTCTACCTCTCTCTGTAACTCTGTCTTTCAAATAAATAAAACAAATCTTTAAAAAAAATCCCCAAAGTGATTTCACTGATTTCACTGTAGCTGGCATCAGGGATGGTGAATAAGATCTGCCTTTAAAAAGTAGCCTGGAGATGACTGGAGGAATTGCCTTGGAAGGAAGAGACACGCTGCTGCCACATCCCTTCTCAATCTCTTTCCTATGAAGGGAGAAGTATGGGTGGGATATACTGGGTTGTTTACAAAAAATGGCATGGAGAAAGTCCCTCTGAAATTATGGCGAAAAGGCCCGTGGTCATGCTTTAAATTTAAAGAATAAATTGGGTAGTCTTCTGCACTGTGCTAGCACTCATGTTCTCCCTCTCCCCTCATCAACTAGGGATGGCTACAGTGCATTATGAATTAAAGCAGTGGTTTTCAAAGTGTGGTCTTTGGACCGGCAGCAGTGGCACTGGCAACTTCTTACAAATGTAGATTCCCCTTGGCTTTACCTCAGACTTACTCAGAAATTCTGATGGGTCCAGTAAGTTATGGTTTTAGCAAGCCTTGTAGGTTGAGTGCTGGAATAGAGAAACTATATCTTTAGAAGTTTCTCTGTAGAGGAAAATTGTCGAGGGCCTGTCCTCTGAGACAGGGCTTGGGAGGAGAGCTGCAAGCAGAAGAAACCTCAGTCCTCACCACTGAGCAGGGCTGACATTTGCTTGGTAAGATAGGTCATGTGACAGGAGAGAAGAACTAGCAGAGTCATCAAGCTGAAGATGAAGCAGTGGTTCAATTAATTCATGGTATCATTATTGAAATGACTATCAATAGTAATACATACCTACATAAAAAGAAATTGTATAATATGAATTGAATTTTTAAATGTATTTTATTTCATCTTAGAGATAGGACTTAAGGGAAAATATTACATCTAGTAGGTTCTGGTCAATTCTTGACAGGAAAATGGAAACTCATCAAACTTTTAAAAGATGATTTGGCTGCTACAGTTTTAATTTCTTAGTTATGTGGTAAAAAAATCACAGAGACTGAATATGTGGACAGAAGTCATATGGCTTGGGGCCGGCGCTGCAGCTCACTTGGTTAATCCTCCGCCTGTGGCGCCAGCATCCCATATGGCGCTGGGTTCTAGTCCCAGTTGCTCCTCTTCCAGTCCAGCTCTCTGCTGTGGCCCGGGAAGGCAGTGGAGGATGGCCCAGGTACTTGGGACCCTGCACCTGCTGGGGAGACCAGGAAGAAGCACCTGGCTCCTGGCTTCGGATTGGCGCAGCACCAGCCGTGGCAGCCATCTGGGGGGTGAACCAACGGAAGGAAGACCTTTCTCTCTCTGTCTCTCTCTCTCTCACTGTCTATGACTCTACCTGTCAAATAAAAAAAAAATTAAAAAAAAGAAAGTCATATGGCTTAATGATCTTAATTATAACCACTTTGACCATAACAAAAAGAATCATTATAACTAAGTTACTGTTTATTGAGTATCTACTCCAGGAGATACTGCTATATGCTTGGCACTAAAGATAAAGTCACAGATAAAAGACTTAGGCCTTGCCTTCCTAACCAGTGTTTCTAATTCTAGCTGCATGTTGGATACACAGGGAGCCATTACAAAATACCACCCCCCCCCAGCAATTCTGCCCTCCTCCCCAGCAATTCTGATTCAGTTGATTTGGGTGAGACCCCAGAGTTGCTGTTTTTACAGAATTTGCCAGTGAATCTAATAGCAGAACTGGGAGGGACTGGTCTGGTGCAAGACCTACATCTATAGATAAGTCATTATAATGGCCTTAAGTGCTGTGAAGAAATCTTTAGAGTGCTGTGAAAGGTACAGCTAGTGTGGGGTTCAGGTAAGGGGTTTCTGAGGCATCTTCTGGGAAGTGATTTTCAGCAGAAACTGAAGGCTAAATAGAAAATAGCCAAGCAGGAGGTGGGAAGAGAATGTTCCTGGCAGAACAAATAAATTGTGGCAAGGACAGCATGGTGAAGTGAGGGCTAAAAGGAGGCAGTGAGGGCGGGAAAGAAAGTGACAGAGGCTGGAGACCCAGGAACAGGCTGAACATGCAGGACCCGTGGGCTACATCAAGGAGTTGGTGGTTTTTTATTTTTAAATTTTTGTACTGAAAGGAATCTGAAACTGAAATGTTCTAAGTAGGTGGTGGGTCATGTGATCACATAGACACTTTCAGAAGATCACTTCCTCCGCAGTCAAAAGCAGTTAGTTCTAGAAGCAAGGGTCGACGCAGGGGACCAGTTAGGAGCCTGCAGTGGGAGGTGGTGCTGGTTGGACTAAGAAGCCATCAGTGTGATGGAGAGGGATACCCAGGCGTCAGAGTCACTGGGAGGTAACATCCCAGGACTTGGTACAAGGTCTCAGGACCATTTGGTGGACACTGGGTCACTTGGATGTGAAGTACAAGGGTGAAAAGTAGTAAGAGGATGCTGCTGTTCTTGAGATGTTCACCGAGCTTTGAATGTAGAGGTTTGGAAAAGTGGAGGAAGAACAGATTTGGAGTGAAGGGAGAAGGGTGAGTTCTGTTTGAGCAGAATAGGTCTGAGGTGCCTAGGAGCCATCTTAGCTAAAAGTTCGAGGAGGCAGCAAAGGATCAACAATGCATATATATCTGGACTAAATGCAGAGTCCGTGGCTGGTAACTGAGGCCTTGGGGCCAGACTGGATCCTCTAGTCACTTTTTTTCAGAAAGGCCTCATTATCTTCACATCAGTTTACCAAAGTGTTGTCTTTAAATTTTTACTCTAGAAAATGAAGATTTACATACTTTGAATAACTTGTCTAAGACACAAAGTTAGTAAGAGGCAGAGTTAAGATCCCACCTCCTAGGATTGTTCCTAGTCATAAATGAGCAGGTATATTGTTACCAAATCGTACTGCCTCTCCTTAATCAAAACAAGTGATTCCCAGATACCATGTGGGGTTAACCATGTTTGCTAAGGAATTCCCAGCTAAGTGTGTAGCTTCCTCAGTTATAAACATGCCATTTGAGTCTGTTACTGATAATTCCATGCAAAGCATCCCATGGAGTTTATGACTAAGCTCTGGGAGTCAGATTTGGGATTTACTGCCCAAACATCTGTCTGCTTGCTTCCTACAAAACGTGCAATCTGAAGTTGAGGTTGCCTGGCATCTCACTAAAAATAGTCACAACCCTGGGGTTGAGAAGTTGAAATGCATTTGAAGTAGTCAAATGCCACCCCACCACCACAGAAAATATTGTGTGCTAAAAATTCAAATAAATCTCATACATTTATTTCTTCAACTGACAAATGGAATCCTGCTATAGGCCAGATCTTTTGCTAGGCTCTGGAGAGGTCAAAGGTGCACCCTGTTCTCAACGGGCTTAGTGTCTTTGAGAAAACTGACACAGGTTAAAGATTTTTATAGCATTGTTGGAGTGGTGCTATGAGTGAATGCCAAAGAGAGTATTTTTTTATCCATCATTAGAGAAGAACAAGAGGATGTCGGGAGATCTTCATGGAAGGTATGACATATAGAGTAATTATCTGGAACCTCAATTTCTTTGTAATATAGAGTTAAATAAAAAAGAGAGGAAAGAAGAACATTTTGGACATCAGAAAGATCTTTCTTTATTATTTTATTTGTACATATTTATGGGATACAGTGCAATATTTCAATAAGTGTATATAATATGTAATGATCAAATCAGGGTAATTGATATTTCCCTATCTTTGTTGACTAGAGGGCTTGAGTTCTTGTTTCCTATTTGCTCAGAAAATAAATAATAGTTTATTGGGAACTGTAGTCATCCTTCCACGATGTGTAACAATAGAAACTGAAATTGTTATATCAAATAGGTATCTGTACTACCTAGTTGACTACTGTACTATTTGCAGTAGTCAAGATATGGACTCAATCAAGGTGTCCATCAACAGATGAAAGGATTTTTTAAAATGTGGTATAAATACATAATGAAGTATTATTCAGCCGTAAAAAGAATGAAATCCTACCATTTGAGGCAAAATGGGTGGAACTGGAGGAAATCATGTTAAGTGAAAATAATCCAGACACAGGAAGACAAATACCACATGTTCTCCCTCATATATGTAGCCTCCCACTCCCTCAAAAAGTCAGCCTGAACATGGAGTAAGGCTTAGGAGTGACTGGAAAGAGGAAGTTGGAAAATGGATACCAAATTGAAATTAAGTAGAAAGGCTAAATAGGAACATTTTACAAGGCATAAAGATATGAAAAAACTGGACCCTTTTAGAGATGAACACTTTAAATTACACCTGGATTATGTAGTTATGAATAGTTATTATGGCCTTAAAATTGTTATTAAAGGGTTTTTCTTGTATTTTGAGGAACAAAGACACCATTGAAGAACTCCCCAGTAGTATGGCTACATAATTGGGCTAAAGTTTTAGGATGACTGTGTTACCTTCAAAGTAGAGGATGGATTGTAAGTAGAAGAGCCTAGAGGTGGGGTGACCTCTGGAGAAGTTATTGCAGGAGTCCAGGAAATAAATAAATAGAAAAATGAATGAATTTGAGAGATATTTAGTGGGTACAATCAACAAAACTTGGAGCTTAGAGAATAGCGAATCTAGGGAGGCCTGGATTAGGTGGAAGTGGTGACCTTTACTGAGAAAATTTCCAGAAAGATCAACTTAAAGGGGAGGGGATGTTAAATTTTAGGAATAGTGAATTTTGCTGTGGAACATTCAAGCTGACATGTGCAGTAGATTACCAGCATTACCAACCTGGGCTGAAAATACAGCCCAGATAGGGAATAATAGCCATAAAGACTAGGGAGTTGTCATCACAAAGATTAGGAAATTATCTCCAGAGAGATCCCCCCAAGTATTAGGACATCATCTCTATAGATGTTAGGGAGCTATCCTCATAGCTATCAGGGAGTCTTTTCCTTAGAGATAGGGAGTCATGGCCATTTAGTTGGGTGTGTGTATATAAAATGAGATGACTCAAGGGGCCAAAATGGAATACTGTGGGACATCTGTATTTAGTGTATGGAATAAAAGAAGAGTTAGCAAAGGAGGGATCAGAGAAGTAGAAGAGCTAATAGATGAGCTGGTGTCATGGGAGCCACGAAAGGAGGGAGTTTAAAGAAGAAGCCATTCCTATCAAATTCTACAGGAAACTTAAATATTGAAATGTGTCCATTGGATTGGTATTAAGATGTTATTGGTGATACTTTTATGAGTGACTTTAGTGGAGTAGTGGAGCAGAAGTCAGGAGTACAGTAGGCTGTAGGGAGGTGGAGTTTAGCGATGCACATTTGAGAACTGTGAGGAGGAAACAAACAGGAGGTCAAGTTGTAAGAACTGGTGTGGCGTGAATCACCTCACTAGAAAATGGAAGGTGAGAAAAATGGAATAAATGAACACTTTATAAATCTCTGAAAGGATGAAGTGACCTACCTCACTCTTCCTGATCCTTGGCAAATGCATGGAGGGTGAGCCCAATATTGTCATTGTTATCCAAGTATTTGATGACTATCCCATCCCTAAAAATAGGTCTACCAATGTGTCATTCCCAGAGGTCAGTTGTAGGCAACAAAGACTTTCCCAGAAGGTGAAGTAAAATTTTCCTCTTCAACTCATGTGTTCCCCAGAGTCTTTAGGTTTTCAAGAATTTCTACAGTGAATTCCAGTTATTTGGCAGTCATTTCCTAGTACCATAATTCATGCTTCCTAGTACATGATTTCTTGACTTCTGCTAAAGTGGAGGAGGTATTTCCTTTTAGTATCATGAGCTTTTGCTGAAGTGGAGACAATTTTTCTCTCCCCTCAAAACATTGTCATTCTAAAGGAGAGAAAGCATGTGGGATCATTCTTATCTGTGTTGGCCCTGCAAGTTGGCTTCCTTGTCTGGCTGCACTGCTTCTACCCTGAGGCTAATACATGAGAAAGCAGGTGCCTGGGCACGAGTAAGAAGTATACAGAATGTGCTGTACGTATGGTTCCAGTGGTCTCCTCAGCGCTTCTGGATGCTACAAGGAGCCCAGACCTTACAGGGACAGATCATCTAGTTCACCTCAGGGAATCAAATGGACAAAAATACTGGCCCACGTTGAAATTCTTCTCAGACAAGAACTGAGGTTGCCTTCCTTCATCGTCATTTTCTCCATGACACTTGACACCATGACTCTGATCCAACTACAGTGTGACTCAGGTCCAGTTTGAATTCAACTTCAGCCAGCATCAGATCACCTCCCCAGTCAGGGGTAAACAAGTTTCTACTAACTCCAGGCAGTACTTGGGATGACACCCCCGAGGAAATCTGCATTTTGCCAGGAACCCTTAGATCAGTCCTAAAAGAATGCTGTGCTGCTGTCCCTCAAAGATACCCCTTTTAGCACATAGCCCTGACAACAGTTAGGGTCTATTATTCTGGGGTGGGGAACGTGAAGAATTAGATGGGCTAATGGTTAGGTTAGGTCCCTGTTGGAATGAGATAAGGGGGATTCCCTTTAAGAGTGTACAAAATGTTTCCTTCTGTTCAGAATCTGCCTTTAGAGAGACAAAATATCAATCCCACTCCTCTGAGTTTCTAGTTTTATCATGAGACTAGAAGGAAGAAGTTAGCTACACCACCCTTCTGATGGTTTTCTTGTTTTATCATGAGCAGGCTAGACAGGATTACAGTTCTGGCCTTCTGATGGATTCTGTCCCTGTCCTCTAGTTGATTGTTAGCTATTGTTCTGCTCACCCAAATTCTGTTTAAAAGACACTACTTTGACAAATTTTTCAGGTCTTCCTCTCCTGGAGTCCACCTCCCCTACCTCCTGACTGCTGCAGTAGGAGGTTTCTGACTCAAATAAATCTTGCTTTGCTTAAAAAAAAAAAAAAAAAGAATGAATGAAAATACTGTGAAATAAAACATGCAAAAGACGGGGTTGTAAGGTATAATATCCATTTATTGATTAATGATGGCCAGTTCATTTTTTTATTTTGTAGGAAAATTGACATGGCAAGATAACATGGCAAGCGTGAAATCAGAGTCGGGGGAGTTGGTCTGATTGTCTTAGACTAAGGGACATTATTCATAATCATGGGGAAGCAACTGTTAGGAAATGGCACGTTTGTGTCCATGGCCGGTAGAGGTACCTTCTCTCTAAGGCTATGCTCGAGATACACTGAGATTCTTTTTGTTGCATTTTTGCTCCATGCTAATGGCCCCATGCCTACCATATTCACATATTCTTTCATCACAAAGTGTGAGAAATTTAGTAAGACCTATTTTTTAAGCCTAATTCTAGATTTGATGAGATATTCAAGCTACAAGTCAAGTGGACTTTTTTTTTCTTAAGTGTGGGTGATTTGGATAGAAGTTACTTTCATCTGCTGTGTATTTATTGATCTTAATAATTTTGCTTTCAGAGGACACTCCTGTCTCCAAGATCCTGGGACAATTCTCTAAACCCTCCTGTCCTCCTTGCTAAATGGGTACAGAAAATATGCTTAGGAAAAAAAGAACGAGGAGAAAAATATCATGATCTCTTCTGAAATATCAGTCGTATCCACCATATTATTCACAGGAACTACAAACTAGTTGACTTAAGATTGAATGCTCATGTTTATAAAAGTGCAGATAATCTCCCTGTGTTCATGGTTGAAGAGATAGCTGAGTGCTTAGAGACCAGATAATGGGTGACCAAGTTACTGTGGGCATTTAGAGACTTGACTGTATCTTATCCGGAGAGACTTTCCCTTATCTTATATCAGTATAAGATACATAATACCAGAGGGGAGGTACCAAATTTCTCTCAAAACAAAGCTTGGAATCTACCCAAAGCCAGCTGGGTGAGACTCTGCAGTTCTGCCCACAGTACAGAAGAGATGATGCTGATTTTGGAAGAATGAATGAATGGGAACCTGGAGGTGGTTGCTTTTATTAATCAGATTGGTAACTGACTAACAGAGTGCTCCAGTGGGCAGTCAGCAAAGTCCACATCAAAGCACTAATGTACAACTTCCTGTTTGCTCATTGCTCACCTTCCTGGCTCCTAGCACTTTGCCATTTTATTGTAAAACTAGAAACCCTCTTTAAATTTTTCCTCATCAATGCAAAGCGTTGAGATTTTCAGACATTTCTGCTAAGACTTTTAAGTTTAGTAGGGGAAGGGAAGGGGGGCGAATAAAGAATGGAAAGAGCGAAGATGGTCGTAGCGATTGCTCTGTACAGAAGGGACTTGACCTGCAGGCTTGAGACAGCTGTCCTTGGAGAAGCATGCTTGCAGAGGCAGCTCTTGCTGGTGCCTGGGAGCTGGGATTTTGGAAGGGTTCCATTCTGATGGAGATGGTTGCTGTGCCTGGATTGTTCAGGCAGTGTGGCTTGTGCTGGGCACCTACTTTCTTTCTAGAGTCTGGCGTCTCCATATGTGCTGGATGGAAGGTGCATAAGTGACAGGCCCACAGAGAAAGCCCTAGGTGCAGGGTCTTTTCCTGGTAGATATTTAACATGTGCTGTCACAACTCATTGCTGGAGAAAGAAAGCACATCTTATGTGTCTCTACTGGGAGAGGATCCTTTCAAGCTTGTGCCTGGTTTTCCATGACTTGGTCCAGCATGTATTTTCTCTTGGCTGGTTTTGCTTCATATCCTTTCACTGTGAATGTGACCCTGTGCTGAGTATTGTGGGTCTTTCCAGTGAATTTACAAATGTGGGGTGAACCCATGACCCCATTCCTCAAAAACTGCTGTTAGTAGATTCACCTATGTTCATCTATATCCTTCTTCCAATTAGGGAGAAAAATAGTCAAATTGTTTTAAGAGAAAGGGCTTATAGCTAGAGACCTGGATCTAGCTGTTGAACAATATTAAATGTTGAATAAATGTTAGGTCCCTCTCTTGTTTAAGTCCCAAATATTAATGTGTGGAGGTCATTAAGGTGGCCTTATTGTTTCACTGCAGTTGCCTCTTCGCTGTTAGTGGGGCTGTTGGGGCATGATTCTAGGCATTCTCCAGGATTACAACAAAAAAATCTCTACAGACAGACTAGGTATCTATGGCTTAAGCCAATGGAAACATACTGCATACCTTGTTTTACACTTTTCTTTTTACATAATGAAATGTTTTAAAGACAGTTTGCATCAGTATGATAGATCTAGATCAGTCTTTATCATGCCTGGGTTTCAGTATTGTATATTATGGATGTGGTAGAATTTACCTATCCAGACCACGGTTGATGGACCTTTAATCATTTTTAGTCTTCTACTGTTGCACACAGACAGTGCTGTACTGAGCATCCTTGTACATGCATCTTTTTATATATTCATGACTGTATCAGCAGGTTAAATTTCTAAAAGCAGCATCGTTGGGTTAAAGGATGATAGACATTTCTAAACCAAAGAGGCTATACACAACTCTATTCTCAACAATGTATAAGAAGGATCTGTTTCCCCATATCCTTGTCAATTTATATGGTTTATTTATTTAATGAATTTTCAGCAAAGTTCACCCTTTTTTGGTATCCTCTAACTACTCACCATGAAGACACAGAGTATTTCCATCATTTCCAGGGGTTCCCTCTGTCGTTTGTAGTCAGGCCTCTGTCCCTACCCTGAGCCTTTTCCCACTGATCTTCTTTATAGTTGCCTTTTCCAGAATGCCATAACAATAAAATCATTACAGTATATAGCCTTTGAGTCTGGCTCTGTCACTTAGCATAATACTTTGGAGATTCATCCATGTTGTGGCATTTATCAGTAGTTTACTCTATTTTTTAATTTTTGCTGAGTAGAATTTCATTGTATGGTTGTATCTCTATTTGTGTGCATTAATCAGTTGAGGGATATATGGATTGTTCTGAGTTTTTGGGAAGTATGATTAAAGCTGTTATAAATATTTGGGGACAAGTTTTTGTGTGTACATATGTTTTTACTTTTCTCAAGTAAAAAATTACAGATAAAATTACCTAGTCATATGATAAATATATATTTAACTTTGTAAGAAGCTGCCAAACACTTTTCCTGCATAGCTGTGCTATTTTGCATCCCCATCAACAATTTACAAGAGTTCTGGTTGTTTCATATCCTCACCAATATTAATGTTGTCAATATTTTTAAAATTTTGGTGATTTTAATAAGTGTTAGTGAATATTATGTACAAAACTTTTTAAAAATTGCTATTCTAACAAGTGATAAAATGTATCTCATTTTTCATTTACATTTTGAAAATTAAAGATAATTAGAATACATTAATATGTTGAGAATATCTATTTCTTTTTCTTTGAATTTCCTATTATTTTCCCATTTCTTATTAGGTGGGTTAAGCATTTTTTTTTTAAAAAGGTTTATTTTTTTGAAAGTCAGAGTTACAGAAAAGAAATGAGAGGAGAGGGAAGAGAGAGGTTTTCCATCTACCAGTTCACTCCCCAAATGGTTGCAATGGCCAGGGCCAGGCTAGACTGAAGCCAGGAGCCAGCAGCTTCATCTGGGTCTCCCACATGGGTGGCAGGGACCCAAGCTCTTGGGCCATCCTTTGCAGCCTTTCCCGATCATCAGCAGGGAGCTAGATTGGAGGAACTGCAAAGACATGGATCGGTGCCCACATGGTGGCTTCTTTACACTCTATTCCATGACAGCAGCCCCCAGGTTATGCATCTTTAAAAATGATTTTTAGGGCCCGGCCCTGTGGAGCAGTGGGTTAACACCCTGGCCTGAAGCGCTGGCATCCCATGTGGGCGATGGGTGCCATTTGGAGACCCAGCTTTTCCACTTCCCATCCAGCTCTCTGCTGTGGCCTGGGAAAGCAGTGGAAGATGGCCTAAGTCCTTGGGCCCCTGCACTCACGTGGGAGAACCTGGAAGAAGCTCCTGGCTCCTGGCTCCTGGCTTCAGATTGGCGCAGCTCCAGCCATTGCGGCCAATTGGAGAGTGAACCAGTGAATGGAAGACCACTCTCTCTCTCTATGCCTCTCCTCTCTCTGTGTAACTCTGACTTTCAAATAAATAAATAAATCTTTAAAAATGATTTTTAGTGACTCTTTTTTTAAAATTTTATTTAATAAATATAAATTTCGAAAGTACAGCTTTTGGATTACAGATGCTTTCCCCCCCATAACTTCCCTCCCACCTGCAACCCTCCCATCTCCTACTCCCTCTCCCATCCCATTCACATCAAGATTCATTTTCAATTATCTTTATATACAGAAGATCAACTTAGTATATACTAAGTAAAGATTTCAAGTTTGCACCCACACAGAAACACAAAGTATAAAGTACTGTTTGAGTACTTGTTATACCATTAATTCACATTGTACAACACATTAAGGACAGAGATCCTACGTGGGGAATAAGTGCACAGTGATTCCTGTTGTTGATTTCACAACTGATGCTCTTATTTATGGCGTCAGTAATCACCTGAGGCTCTTGTCATGAGTTGCCAAGGCTATGGAAGCCTCTTGAGTTCACCAATTCTGATCTTATTTAGACAAGGTCATAGTTTAGTGACTCTTATGTATTAGAGAAACCAACTGTTCAATAGTGTTGCAAACATTACTATATTGTCTTTTCTTACTTTGCTTTACAGTATTCATTTCTGCAGTAAAATTGTTATGTAGCTTCTGAATTTCATACCTTATGGTACAAAAATGATGAGGTAAAAATGAGAGAATTTATGAATGCAAGATATAGGGACTATCAAGCTAGGTAACCTGAGTCAGTTTTTACCCCACTTCCACTATTACCCTACGCTAGTAATGTATAACCAAGGCAGATTTTCTTAGTCTGTTTTGCTATCTGCAAATAACCAAGACTTGTTGACAAATGCAGCTGCTCTGAGAAAGAGTAGAGTCCCCAGGGCAAAATTTTTCATTTTCAGATGTGGAAGAAGATTGGCTTCATGGAAGAAATGTGCTTATTGCAGAGACCATCAATACACCAGATTGTTAACGCCTTTTGGCTGGGACACAGGGAATTCCTGTCTACAGTCTCAGTGACATTACTTTGCCGGAAACAGGCCTTCTCTCTGCCAGCCCTACCCTTAAACATAGGGTTCCATGCTGATTACAAAGGCCTATTATGCTTAATGCAATCTATGGGCAAAAAAATTCAAGGGAGGCCAGAAGGGGTGTGGATGAAGAGAGTGAATGGTGTGGTGGGAGGAAGTGAGGAGAAGAGCAAGGGAAGGGGACCCTTACTTCCATATTTCCCACACACAGAATCTCTGTTGGCATTTGATTTTTTGCAATCATTAACATTTTTAGAGTCAGATGCAATCAAGTGCACAGTTACATGATACTAATCTGAGAAGAGCACAGCACACAAGAACTGGAGGGTGGGAGCCTGAGGATGGCACAGCGTGCTCTGCAAGGGCAGCTTGTTCTGTGCCCACTCCCATCTCCGCTCCCTGGAGGTTGATAGGTGGGCTGAGCCTCTGAGAGTTCCATTCAGTAACAAAGCCAGGTTACTTTGAGATAAATGCACTCCTTTTCTAACTAAAGAACTATGAACCCAGGATAACCACCCAATTAAAATTTCAAAGAGTGGAAATAAAGGCTGGTTAATAAAAGCCAGTGACTTCCTCTGAGGTCTGTGGTTGGAGATGAGTGGAACAGGACGTGAGTTATGTATTTAATTATTCCATCTCTGTACCTTCCTTTCATTCTCACCCCCCGCTGCCCTTCCCTAGCATTCCCTGACTTGATCTCATTGTCTGTTTCCCAGCCCAGTGCACATCTTTTTTCCCCCTTCCTTTCCTTTGCCTTTTGGTGTTTACTTAACTGATCATCATTGAGGCTTGAAGTTCATTTTAAGCATTTGTGTTTTCATTGACATTTATACTGACTTCCTTAAGTAAAAAGCAAGCTAAAAAAACCCACAGAATTAAATTGCTTTATCCTCAAACTTGACTCTGAATTGATTAATTGAAGAAATATAGGGAGTGGGGGGGATTTGAAATAGAATAAGATCTACATCCCAATAGAACTTTGGACAACTTCTTTTGCATTGAGTAAATTGAGAAGGAATGAAGCTGAGTAATTTTTTCACATCCCTAATGCTGTACAATGGTTGGAAGCATTGCAGTGGAGTTAAGAGACTTGAAAAAAAAAAAAAAAAACAACTTTGCTGTTTGAAAGATGTATGACTTTGGGCAAGTTCCTCAACCTTCCTGAAAATCACAGTCTCAGCCTTCTGGTATTTATTTCTGGTAAAAAGTCCAGTATTGAGCCACCAAGATGTCCTGGAGATAATTAAGAACACTGTTAGGGCTAGCGCTGTGGTATGGTAGGTGAATTCTCTGCCTGCGGCTCTGGCATCCCATATGGGCGCCGGTTCTAGTCCTGGCTGCTCCTCTTCCAATCCAGCTCTCTGCTATGGCCTGGGAAAGTGGAAGATGGCTCAAGTCCTTAGGCCCCTGCACCCATGTAGAAGACTTGGAAGAAGCTCCTGGCTCCTGGCTTTGGATTGACCCAGCTTCGGCTGTTGTGACCATTTGGGGAGTGAACCAGTGGAAGGAAGACCTTTCTGTCTGTCCTTCTCACTGAAACTCTACCTCTTAAATAAATAAATTAAATCTTTAAAAAAAAAAAAAAAAGAACACTGACCCATATGATGGTGTTAATTCCTCTTGGACATAGTTCTACATGGTCCTAGCTTTGACCCTATAAGCAAAGCACTCCCTTACCTCCCTCACCATTTCTCATCACTCTCTACACTCATCACCTTTCCAGCCACACTGGGCCACCTAAGGGTCTTTGCATGTACAGTTACAGTTATTTTAATGCTCTTGCCCCAGAGGCGTGAATGCTATTTCCCTGCTCCCTTGACTCTTACTCAAGATCACCTTATGGAGAGGCTTTTCCTAATTGCCCTCATCTCTTATCTGCCTTGCTTCCCCTCCCTTTTAGCAGCTGTAATTATTTTACATACTATTAATATTAGTTATTTATGCTGTTTACTGTCTTTCTCTCCAAACTAGAATATAATCACAGAGAATGGTGTCCTTTATCTGTTTTGTTGACTGCGGTAGCCAGGAGCCTTGGGCAAATCTAGTGCATAGTACAATGCATGCAATAAATGTTGAATGACTAATAGAATGAATGAAGAACAGCTCCCTCTCCAACAACTATGGAATCCGCAAACTGAAATGGTACAAAAATTAAGTATCTAGGGGAGGAAATGATGAGAGAAGTACTGGAATAATTGAGAGACAGATTGAGAGAACTACTTTCCTATTGAGCTTTTCTTCCCAATAGGTAAGGCAGAAGACTTGGTAGGGAATGAAAGGAAATCTAAGTGAAGGGAGCATCACATGGAATAAAACTAAGAGAATCTAAAACTCATTCATTCAACATGGGATAGAGCTGTACAATCCAGAAAAACTATTCCTGAACTCAGGGAGCTTACATTCTAGGGGTCATAATGTCAGGCATTCTAATCTTGAACACAGACTGATGTACTTGCTGGAATGATGAGATGGGAAGGGCTTACATTTCTGAAGGGCTAATAGGTCAAGGTAGACCAAAAGGAAGCTACTGTAGGTTCTTTATCAGGAGGAGTCTTTGGAATGTCGATTAAGGAAGACTTCTGCAGCCACAGGAAGGATGAGTTCTGTTAGGGAAGGAACTTTGGAAGAAGCTACTGGAGAAGATCAGTTATGAGGTGGGAGTGACCAGACCAGAGTAGTAGATACCACTATGGAAGAAGGTAGGTCTAAGGAGCCTGGCATAAAATGAAAGGAGTTTAAAGCCAGGGAGTGTGAGAATAACCTAAGAAGAACTCCCTGATGGAGGTGACCCTGGGAGTTGGGGAACTGGCAAGATTAGATTAGGACCCCCTGAGCCTCGGGGATTGCTCCCTCACTGAGCTGTGTAAACACAGCAAAGAACTACAGTGCTCCTCTGCTGCTCCTCACCAGTGCTTGTTTGGTTCGCTGTATGAGAAGCCGAGCTCAGTTCCTGTGTGGCCCACCAGAAACTGGAAACAGTTTGAATTTAATCAGTCACGATAGATCCACAAAACAAAAACTTACTGTTTTTGCCTGAAATTCACTATATTAATACCCTAGATCTGTAGATTAATGGAGTAAAGTTTTATTTATTTATTTATTTTTGTATCATGGAGTAGAGATTTCTCTGTATAGCAGGCTTTTCATCAAGGACACAAACACTTTTGATTCTGACTGGACATCAAAATGAATCAACTTTCTATCTTTTTCTTCCCTCCTCCCTCCCTCCCTCCCTTCCTTCCTTCCCTCCTTCCTTGCTTCTGTCATAGCTAACTGACTTGAAGTCAGTCTCTGTTTTCTCAAATCTTGGGTTTCTTTCAGTTTTGTTTCTCTGTCACGGGAAGAGTTGAAGTTATTACCTAGCTCTCTCACTTGTCATGTGAAAAGGAAAAAAATGGGAAAGGAGTGGCAGTCTTGAATTCTCCAGGGTAGTGAGCCAATTCAAAGGGAAAAAATTCTGAAACTTTGCCCTTAGATATTTTTGGTAAAATTATTTCTTGAAATTGTTTTTTAAAAATACCATTTCACAATGTGTGATACACTTCTGTTATTAATGAAACAAATGAAGAGCCTTTTGGGGGAAGACATTAATGTGAGTTTTTCATAGGTCTTGACTGTAGCCATCATGGCATTGGAAAGAATTCTGGAGGCCCCAAAAGAGGGGCAGTTTCCTAAGAGCACCCTTAATATTAGCACATCTGGGATATGGCAGGCCAGACTCCCATATCCAGCACTGCTTCCAGAGAAGAGCCCGGCTTCCTGCATGTGATCAGGACTTTTGGAAGACAAAGTATTTTAATTACTCTTCTGTGAGTAATCTAGTCACTTCCATGAAAAGCATAAATAGCCATTGTTTTCTTGGTAATAGAACTTATGAAAATATTAATGGAAAATGTTATAATTAAATTTAAAATAATTTTTAATTAGTTTTAACAGATTCAATATAGTTCATAGATACAGTTGTAAGAGTATAATGTTATTTCCTTTCTCTCTCCTTCCCTCACCCTCTCTCCCTCCCATTCTCTCTCTTTTCCTGTCCCTTTCTTTCTTTTTTGTTTTTGAAATAACATGTTTTAAATCTACATTACAGTAAAAAAGGCTTGTTCCTTCACTGAATAAGAAGTTTAACAAGTAAAAAGCATAAAGTCTCTACTTTAGTAACAATATAGACAATGGCTATAAACAATAATTAATTGGAAAAATGACCATTTCACCCATATACAGTAAATTTTGAAGTAATCACAAATCATTGAAACTGTAGTAGTATAACATTTTTTCTTTTTTTTTTAACTTTTATTTAATGAATATAAATTTCCAAAGTATAGCTTGTGGATTACAATGGCTCCCCCCCCATAACTTCCCTCCCACCCACAACCTTCCCCTCTCTCGCTCCCTCTCCCATTCCATTCACATCAAGATTCATTTTCAATTCTCTTTACATACAGAAGATCAATTTAGCATATATTAAGTAAAGATTTCAACAGTTTGCACCCACACAGAAACACAAAGTGAAAAATGCTGTTTGAGTACTAGTTATAGCATTAAATCACGATGTACAGCACATTAAGGACAGAGATCCTACATGAGGAGTAAGTGCACAGTGACTCCTGTTGTTGACTTAACAAATTGACACTCTTGTTCATGGCGTCAGTAATCTCCCTAGGCTCTTGTCATGAGTTGCCAAGGCTATGGAAGCCTTTTGAGTTCGCAGACATTGATCTTATTTAGACAAGGTTGTAGTCAAAGTGGAAGTTCTCTCCTCCCTTCAGAGAAACGTACCTCCTTCTTTGATGACCTGTTCTTTCCACTGGGATCTCACTCGCAGAGATCTTTCATTTAGGTGTTTTTTTTTTTTTTTTTTTTTTTTTTTTTTTTTTTTTTGCCAGAGTGTCTTGGCTTTCCATGCCTAAAATATTCTCATGGGCTCTTCAGCCATATCTGAATGCCTTAAGGGCTGATTCTGAGGCCAGAGTGCTGTTTAGGACATCTGCCATTCTATGAGTCTGCTATGTATCCCGCTTCCCACGTTGGATCGTTCTCTCCCTTTTTTATTCTATCAGTTAGTATTTGCAGACACTAGTCTTGTTTATGTGATCCCTTTGACTCTTAGACCTATCAGTATGATCAATTGTGAACTGAAACTGATCACTTGGACTAGTGAGATGGCATTGGTACATGCCACCTTGATGGGACTGAATTGGAATCCCCTGGTATGTTTCTAACTCTACCATTTGGGGCAAGTCAGCTTGAGCATGTCCCAAATTGTACATCTCTTCCCTCTCTTGTTCCCACTCTTATATTTAATGGGGATCACTTTTCAGTTAAGTTTCAACACTTAAGAATAATTGTGTATTAATTACAAAGTTTAACCAATAGTATTAAGTAGAACAAAAAAATACTAAAAGGGATAAAGTATTAAGTTGTTCATCAACACTCAGGACAAGGGCTGATCAAGTCACTGTTTCTCATAGTGTCCATTTAACTTCACCAGGTTTCCTTTTTGGTGCTCGGTTAGTTGTCACCGATCAGGGAGAACATATGATATTTGTCCCTTTGGGACTGGCTTATTTCACTCAGCATGATGTTTTCCAGATTCCTCCATTTGTTGCAAATGACTGGATTTCATTGTTTTTTAACTGCTGTATAGTATTCTGTAGAGTACATGTGCCATAATTTCTTTATCCAGTCTACTGTTGTTGGGCATTTGGGTTGATTCCAGGTCTTAGCTATTGTGAATTGGGCTGCAATAAACATTAAGGTGCAGACAGCTTTTTTGTTTGCCAATTTAATTTCCTTTGGGTAAATTCCAAGGAGTGGGATGGCTGGGTTGTATGGTAGGGTTATATTCAGGTTTCTGAGGAATCTCCAGACTGACTTGCATAGTGGCTTGACCAGTTTGCATTCCCACCAACAGTGGGTTATTGTCCCTTTTTCCCCACATCCTCACCAGCATCTGTTGTTGGTAGATTTCTGTATGTGAGCCATTCTAACCGGGGTGAGGTGAAACCTCATTGTGGTTTTGATTTGCATTTCCCTGATTGCTAGTGATCTTGAACATTTTTTCATGTGTCTGTTGGCCATTTGGATTTCCTCTTTTGAAAAATGTCTATTGAGGTTCTTGGCCCATCTTTTAAGTGGGTTGTTTGTTTTGTTGATGTGGAGTTTTTTGATCTCTTTGTAGATTCTGGTTATTAATCCTTTGTCTGTTGTGTAGTTTGCAAATATTTTTTCCCATTCTGTCGGTTGCCTCTTCACTTTCCTGACTGTTTCTTTTGCAGTACAGAAACTTCTCAATTTGACGCAATCCCAATTGTTAATTTTGGCTTTGACTGCCTGTGCTTCTGGGGTATTTTCCAAGAAGTCTTTGCCTGTGCCTATATCTTGCAGGGTTTCTCCAAAGTTCTCTAACAATTTGTTGGTGTCGGGTCGTAGATTTAAGTCTTTAATCCATATTGAGTGGATTTTTGTGTAAGATGTAAGGTAGGGGTCTTGCTTCATGCTTCTGCACATGGAAATCCAGTTTTCCCAGCACCACCTATTAAATAGACTGTCCTTGCTCCAGGAATTGGTTTTAGATCCTTGATCAAATATAAGTTGGCTGTAGATGTTTGGGTTGATTTCTGGTGTTTCTATTCTGTTCCATTGGTCTATCCATCTGTTTCTGTACCAGTTCCATGCTCTTTTGATAACAACTGCCCTGTAGTATGTCCTGAAATCTGGTATTGTGATGCCTCCAGCTTTGTTTTTGGCATAACATTTTTTTTTTACCTTTGTCAAACCAATAGTTAAGAATATATGGAAAATTTTAAGCTTCCTCGCTAACTTAAGTTCTTTCTTATCATACTTTTTTAAATAATTTTTTTTTGAAATTTATTTATTTGGAAAGACAGAAACGCATAGTGACAGATTTCCATTCTACTGGTTCACTCCCCAAATGCCTGCAACAATTGGGGCTGGGTCAGATGAAGTCAGTACACAGGAACTCAGTCAAGGTCTCACATGTGGGTGCCAGGGACGCAACAACTTGAGTGGTCCTCCCAGGGTGTGTGTGAACAGGAAGTTGGAATTGGAAATAGAGCAGGGGTCTGAACCCAAATGCTCTGGTATGGATGAGGTTAGCCAAAGCAGCATCTTAGCTACTGCACTAAATGCCTGTCCCTTATCACATCTTTAATAGGAAACAAGAATATGAAGCAAGATTTGAATGTATTCTCATACTGTGGATATCGTGAAAGCTGGGCAACTGTGGGAAAATGTGCATTAGATTGTTCATTGATTATAGTGAATATTCTCACTACGGAAGGAGGAAATAATTACAGTCACAACAAGCTGGTTCCTACCTCAGGACTTTAGCAGTTTCTGTTCCTTCTTCTGGAATGCTCTTATTCCTTCTCATAGCTGGTGAGATACCAACTCAAATGTCATCTCAGACTTTCTTAGCCCTCGAGGTAATCGCTTTTCTACCTCAACTTCTACTGCAAGTCCCTTTATCACATTCCTTGGTTTTAATTTCTTCTTGGCACTTACCATGACCTAATATCTGTTTATGTACTTCTTTTCTGGTTTATCCGTCTCTCTAACTGGGTTGTCAACTCCAGAGAGAAGGGACCCTGTGGTATTTTTCAATTGTAGTAACCTAGATGCCAAGAGGAGATGTGGAAGGAAAATGAGATAGAAAAATTGAAATTTCATATTTAGGAAAACAACAGAATGAAATTGGTAGCCCTTTTTGAATGGCTCAAGAAAGTAATATAATTCAAAATTCAAAACCTACCACAATGTGCTGTTCTTGGCTATTGTATTTATAATTGTTCATCCAAAGCACATGCTTGTTAGAGCTGTGTTTGTTAATATCACAATTTTGAGCCGGCGCCATGGCTCACTAGGCTAATCCTCTGCCTGCGGCGCTGGCACCCCAGGTTCTAGTCCCAGTTGGGGCGCCGGATCCTGTCCCTGTTGCTCTTCTTCCAGTCCAGCTCTCTGCTATGGCCCGGGAGTGCAGTGGAGGATGGCCTAGGTCCTTGGGCCTTGCACCCACATGGGAGACCAGGAGGAAGCACCTGGCTCCTGGCTTTGGATGGGCGCAGCACGGCGGCCTCAATGCGCCAACTGTAGCGGCCACTTGGGGGGTGAACCAACGGCAAAAGGAAGACCTTTCTCTCTCTCTCTCTCTCTCTCTCACTGTCTAACTCTGCCTGTCAAAAAAAGAAAAATCACAATTTTGGAAACCCAAGTAAGTTTCATATACTTCTTTATTGTGCTATTCTATTCTTCTTCTTACAAAACCTAGGACAGTGTAGGGGAGTTGAGAGGGGAAAAGGTTGAGCTACCAGAAAGGGAAAAAATGGTGCAATAGTTTCCTATTAAATTGCTTTGTAGGATTTATTTTTTGTGATCTGTCAAAATAACTTTTATATAATTTTGCTGTTAGAACATTTAAAAAATATTTGAGAGGAGGAGGAGGAGAGAGAGAAAGGAGTGAGAGCATGCCCATCCCGTGGTTCACTCCCCAGATGCCTGTAATGTCTGTGGCTGGAGCTACGAGCTGAGAGTGCAATCCAAGTCTTCCTGGGTGGCAGGAATCCAGTGACTTATACCATCACTGCTCCCTCCTAGGGTCTGCACTGGTGGGAAGTAGAGTCAGGAACCAGAACCAGAAATTGAACCCAGACACTCTCATAACAGATTTGACATCTTAACTGCTAGGCTAAATGCCTGGTTCCTTGTTGGAACTTTTTTATGTCCCAGGACAGGGTGAGACTACAAACAGAAGAGATAAGATAATGTGAATCATGAACTGAAATGTTAAAAAATTTCTGAGCTATTACTAATGTTTACCAAGTAAGTGTGGTTGAAATGCAAAGTGCATGCTAAACCAGGAAATATCAGGAGTGGTGAAATTGGATGTTGGCTGATATATTGTTAAATTTTCTAAAACATCATAAACCTTTTATGGTAGATTTTAAAATGAGGAAGACTGCCCCTGTTTATTTGTTGTTGCTTTTTTGTTTACTTGTATTGATAAATCTATATGACCTGTTAAACGAACTGCCAGTTTGAAACTATTCCCTCTCATCTTTTCACAGCTGATCACTAACCTGGTTTTGTCCATTATTCTTGCCATAGCCACCAAATCAACTTTCTCCTTCAGTGTAGTACAAATAGATCTTTTTGTTTTGAATTATTTCCCAATTACTTGGCAAATGTTCATGGATAGAGATGGACTTTTATCTGATTCTGATATCTCCAGAAAGCCATCACAAGGCCAATCAGAAAGGGGAAGGAAATAAGTGTTGACTTTTTGTTGATATTTTCTTTTTCTTTGGGTTTTAGGTTCTGAATTTAAGAAATTTTGCCACAAAAATATTCTGGCCATTCTTGGCTTCTCCTCTATCATGGCCGTAGTAGCTTTGATTGCTGTGGGGATGTCCCAGCACAGACCTTTGCCAGAAAATGTTAAGGTAAGTCAAATTTCTGTATGTGTGTGTATGTATGTTAGGGTAAATAAAAGCATACAGGAGGAATTTCTCTTGTATTTGCGCATGATGAGCTATGAGCTTGAAAATACAGATGCATGTGCCAGGTCTCTGAACTTTTTGCCACCTACCCAAATCAGTTGCTATAGAGCAGAGGCGTGGGTGTTACATAGGCTTCTTTTGTCACACCAAGTTCAACCCAATGGAGTTGTGTACAGCAACCCCTTTGTCAAGAAAGAAGACTGACCTAGCTCATTGTTAATGGTCCCTTGCCTTCTGATGTTGAATGATGTTGGTTCTCTTGGCAAAACTTCACTCACAATTGAAGCCTCATGATTCCGCTCTTTGTTTAAAGTACATGATTGCCTTCTTGATTTGACCTTTTTACATGTTGGTCAGTATTGCATCACTGGAGAGAGAGAGAGAGAGACTGCCTAGGAGGCAAAATCCATTACAGATTTGAGCTCTCTGTTTCCAGTGAATATTTGTGGTCATGGATGACCTTCACTTGTTCATAATAGTCTTCTTCAAATCTGTTGTGCTTCTATTGTGGCCTGACAAAATGGAACAAGGTCTTTGGCATTCTTAAATAAAAGCTATGAATATTTGAAAAGTAGCCACTGGCATTTAAAGTGTATCTTTATGGTAATATCACTAATTTGTTTTATACAAAAATAACTTTAATATATGAAAACCAGCTGTTTGTTGAGGTCATGCAGTAGTTTTAATAAGATTCTTGGCATATGGTTGTATTAGGGGCAGAAGATTTTAGGAACTTGTCTTCTTATGATGGCTGTAAGCTGTGCTATTCAACTTGACCACTAGTTATATTATCTTTCAACTTATGCTAATTAAAATTAAATAAAATTAAACAATTTTCCCTCAGTTGTACATAACTACAGTTTAAGAATTCAAGAGCCACATGTAGCTGATGGCTGCTATACTGGTCAGTGCAAACATAGAAAATTCCTATTGCTGCAGGAAGTTCTGTTGGAAATTACTACTTCAATGAATACTCTTAGGTAATACTTCTGAAATAATTCAAAACTAAGTTTAATGAATAGAATATATTATAAAACATTTTTAAAATCTAAAAGGTAACGAAATAATTAGACCTTTTAATGAAGATTTATTTATTTGAAAGGCAGAGTGACATGGTGGGAAGGAGGGGTGAAGGGAAGGGAGGGAAAGAAAGATGGAGGGAGGAAGGGATGGAGAGGCAGAGAGAGAGAGAGAAAGGGAGAGAAAGAGAGAGATCTTTCATTCACTGGTTCATTACCCAAATGCTAGCGATAGCTAGGGCTAGGCTAGACTGAAGCCAGGAGCCAGGAGCTCCATCAGGGTCTCCCATGCAAATGGCAAGAACTCAAGTACTTGGGTTATCATCTGCTACCTCACAGGTACATTAGCAGGAAGGTGGATCAGAAGTCGAGTAGCCAGAACTCAAATGGGGCACTCTGATATGGATGCAGCTGTGTTTCAAGTGGTGGCTTAACCACTGCACTACAACACTCACCCTGAGACTTTTCCTTGTGCAATCTGTAAATTAATACCAAGATTATCCCAAATTATTGTGGGCTACCGAACTATTACTGAGTAGTTTGTTGGAATATGTGTGTAGTTGTCTCTGTTATCCATGGGAGATTGATTCTAGGAACTCACCTCTGGGTACCAAAAATGTATAGATACTCAAGTCCCTTATTTTTATATTTACACTTCAGGTCATCCATTACAATGTAAATGGCTTGTCAACAGATGTTATACTGCATTATTAGGGAATCATGACAAGAAAAAGAGTGTACATGTTCAATACAAGATAGAGGCTTCTTCTGTATATTTTCACCTTGTGGTTGGTTGTAGAACCCATAGATATGGAGGGCCAACCCTATCTGCTTTTGACACTGACTGTGGGCATTTGCTTCTAACACGGGGTGGGTATTTGGCACAGTGGTTAGGACACTGTTTGGGATGTGTGCATCTGGTGTCGGAGCCCCTGGTTTTGGGTCCCACCCCTACTTCAGATCCAGCTTCCTGCTAATGTATACCCCAAACAGCAGCAGATGATGGTTTAAGTACTTAGGTCCCTGTCACCCACGTGGGAGACCCATATTGAGTTCTTGGCTTCTGGCACTGGCATGGCCCTGATGGCTATTTCAGGCATTTGGGGAGTGAACCATTATTGGAAGATCTCTGTCTGTCTTTGCATGTGTCTCTCTGTCTATGTCTCTTTGCCTTTCAGATAAAAATAAATAATTTTTAGAAATAAGAGATAACTTATTTGGATATTTGCACCTAGCATGTTTGTTTTAAAAACACGTAATGTCATCACTCTGTAATCATACTGCACTCACAGTTCTTTGTTCATAAATGTATACAAAAATAATTATAAGTGTGTGTTAGGCTCTAGTTGGGAAACAATACAGATATGATTTAGCTTGCTATCTTTTTTTAAAAATTTATTTTTTTATTTGAAAGAGTTTCAGAAAGATGTAAAGACAGAGAGAGGGAGTAGTCTTCTATCTGCTGGTTCACTCTTCAAATGGCAGCAACAGCCAGAGCTGAGCCAATCCAAAGCCAGGAACCAAGAGCTTCTTCTGGGTATCCCACATGGGTAAAGGGGCCCAAGGTCTTGGGCCATCCTCTGCTGTTCTCCCAGGCATGTTAGAAGCGAGCAGGATTGGAAGTGGAACAGCCAGGACTCAAACTGGTGCCCATATGGGAGCTGGTGCTGCAGGCTGGGGCTCTAACCTGCTGCACCACAGCACTGGCCCCAAGAGCTTACTATCATGAGCAGAAAATATGTTCAACAGTTAAACAAATCTTTTTGATTGTGATAAAGTACCATGGAATCAAAGTTTTGGAGACCAGGCAAGTTTTCCCTGCAAAAAATGACATCAATAATAATGTCTGAAGGATGACTAAAGTTAGCTGGGGAAAGATAGTTAAAGAGTATTTTAGATAAAAAGAAAGTAAGTGTGAGAGTCTCAAAACAGGAAGTAGCTGGATACCTCCCAGAAGTGCCTGGAGAGCAGGAGTGGACCACATGTTGGATAAAGTTGGTATAGTAAGTGGTGCAATAACAGCCCTGCAAGTCAAGTTGAGGATTTAATTGTAATCCTGAAATAGGAAGCTGGTGACATGATCAGCTTTGTATTTTGCAAAGATCACTCTGGCTCCAGTATCAGGAGAGATTGAGAGCAGATGTAGGAGGAGTTCAATTTTTTTTTTTTAACTTTTATTTAGTAGATATAAATTTCCAAAGTATAGTTTATGGATTACAATGGCTTCCCCCCCCCATAGCTTCCCTCCCACCCGCAACCCTCCCATCTCCTGCTCCCTCTCCCATTTCATTCACATCAAGATTTATTTTCAATTATCTTTATATTCAGAAGATCAATTTAGTATATATTAAGTAAAGATTTCATCAGTTTGCCCCCACACAGAACACAAATTGCCAAATACTGTTTGAGCACTAGTCATATTATTAATTCACATTGAACTACACATTAAGGACAGAGATCCTATATGAGGAGTAAGTGCACAGTGACTCCTGTTGTTGACTTAACAAATTGATACTCTTGTTTAAGGCGTCAGCAATCTCCCCAGGCTCTAGTCATGAGTTGCCAAGGCCATGGAAGCCCCCTGAGCTTGCCAACTTTGATCTTATTTTGACAAGGTCATAGTCAAAGTGGAAGTTCTCTCCTTCCTTCAGAGAAAGGTATCTCCTTCTTTGATGGCCCATTCTTTCCACTGGGATCTCACTCGCAGAGATCTTCATTTAGGTTTTTTTTTTTTGCCAGAGTGTCTTGGCTTTCCATGCCTAAACTATTCTCATAGGCTCTTCAGCCATATCTGAATGCCTTAAGGGCTGATTCTGAGGCCAGTGCTGTTTAGGACATCTGCCATTCTATGAGTCTGCTGTGTATCCCGCTTCCCACGTTGGATCGTTCTCTCCCTTTTTTATTCTATCAGTTAGTATTTGCAGACACTAGTCTTGTTTATGTGATCCCTTTGACTCTTAGACCTATCATTATGATCTATTGTGACCTGAAATTGATCACTTGGACTAGTGAGATGGCATTGGTACATGCCACCTTGATGGGATTGGATTGGAATCCCCTGGCACATTTCTAACTCCACCACTTGGGGCAAGTCAGCTTGAGCATGTCCCAAATTGTACATCTCTTCCCTCTCTTATTCCCACTTTTATATTTAACAGACATCACTTTTAAGTTAACTTTAAACACCTAAGAATAATTGTGTGTTAATTACAGAGTTCAACCAATAGTATTAAGTAGAACAAAAAAATACTAAAAGGAATAAAGTTTAATTTTTAAAAATTATTTACTTAAGGGGCTGGCACTGTGGCATAATGGGTAAAGCTGCCGCCTGCAGTGCTGGCATCCCATGTGGGTGCTGGTATGAGTCCCTGCTGCTGCACTTCCATCCAGCTCTCTGCTATGGCCTGGGAATGCTGTGGGAGATGGCCCAAGTCTTTGAGCCCCTGCATCCATGTGGGAAACCCAGAAGAAGCTCCTGGCTCCTGGCTTCAGATTGGCCCAGCTCTAGCCATTGTGGCCATTTGGAGAGTGAACCAAAGATGATGACCTCTCTCTCTCTCTCTCTCTCTCTCTCTCTCAATCTCCTTCTGCCTCTCTGTAACTCTGCCTTTCAAATAAATAAATAAAATAAATCTTAAGAAATTATTTACTTAAAAGGCAAAGTGAACGAGAAAAAGAGGAAGAGATAGAGAGGGAAGGAGTGAGGGACAGATAAATCTTTACTCCCTAAATGGCCACAACAGCCAGGTCTGGGCCAGGATAAACCCAGGGGCCAGGAGCTCCATCCTGATCTCCCACATAAGTGGTGGAGGCCCAAGCGCTTAGGCCATCTTCTGCTGCCTTCCCAGGTACATTAGTGGAAATGCTGGATTGGAAGCAGAACAGCTAAGACTTGAACTGACACTCTGATATGGGATACTGCATGCTACAGCTTAACCTTCTGTGCCACAGCACCAGCACCTTGAGTTCCGTTGTTGAAGAATGTTTTTGACTGTTGGACATCTGAGGGAAATGTCAAGGAAGCAGTTGGATACAAACCTGGACCTCTGTTTTCTGGGCAGACATCTACATACACTGCCCAGCAAACATATAATGCAAGCTAAGCTGCATTTTAAGTTTTCCAAGAACCACATGTTTAAAAAGTAGAAGGAAAGAAGCTAAATTATTTTTAAGACTATATTTTATGTAATCTAATACATCAAAATCTTATTTGAATATTTCACCAAAGTGCAGAATTATTAATGAAGTATTTACATTCTTTTTTCATGCTAACTTCAGATTCCAGTGTATTTTCTAACTGACAGCACATCTCAGTTTAGACTAGTCTCACTTCAAGTGCTCAGCAGCTGGCTATTGACTACTTAGTCAGAGATCTGGATGAAGGATTTGTCTCTGATGGCACTGATGCCTTGCAGCCTTTGGAAGGAATGAGATCATCTTAAAGAGGAACATCTTTCTGAGAAGAGAAGAGGGTCAAGGACTGAGTCCTGAGGAATTGCGTCATTGAAATATTGAAGAGTATAATGATATTGCAAAGTATAATGATAAGACCATCTTGTGTTTTAGCTTATGAATAATTTCCACACAAATTTTTATTGTTTCTTTCTATGAATGCTGTGAGGAACGAAAGGATCCCCATTTTATAAACAGCAAAACAAAACTCTTAGGCATTCTCTTGCCCAGGGTGGAGGTGGTGCTAAGACTAGAACTGAGTTTTCTGACCAAAAAGCTAATAACATTTTTTTCCATTTGTCTTAGTGAGTTTTTCCAAACAACACATCATAATAACAGTAAATACATGCAGGATGTTTATTTTGGGAAATGATCCCAAGGAAACACAGGGAGGGAAAAGCCACCCAAAGAGGGAGGCAGGAACAAATCACTGTATTGGGCAACTGAGGCTTCATCCCTATGAAGAGCTGTGGAAAATTAACTTCAGGACTGTTTACCCTGGAGCTTTATCCCCCTGGTTCTCAACCACTGTTGGTCAAGAATTGCTCCTTCCAGGGGTAAATTAGTAGGTTTGTGCATATGTCAGAGGGGCTGTGTGGGTACCACAGGTGACCTACTAGGAAGTAGGACAGAAGCTTCCTAGTAGAAGTAGATACTGCTGGGAGTATACTAGGAGATACTGCTGGGAGTATGCTAGGAGATACTGCTGGGAGTATGCTAGGAGATACTGCTGGGAGTACACTAGGAGATACTGCTGGGAGTATGCTAGGAGATACTCTTGGGAGTATACTAGGAGATACTCCTGGGAGTATGCCAGGAGATACTGCTGGGAGTATGCTAGGAGATACTGCTGGGAGCATACTAGGAGATACTGCTGGGAGTATACTAGGAGATACTCCTGGGAGCATGCTAGGAAATACTCCTGGGAGTATACTAGGAGATACTGCTGGGAGTATACTAGGAGATACTGCTGGGAGTATGCCAGGAGATACTCCTGGGAGTATACTAGGAGATACTGCTGGGAGTATGCTAGGAGATACTGCTGGGAGTATGCTAGGAGATACTGCTGGGAGTACACTAGGAGATACTGCTGGGAGTATGCTAGGAGATACTCTTGGGAGTATACTAGGAGATACTGCTGGGAGCATACTAGGAGATACTCCTGGGAGCATGCTAGGAGATACTCCTGGGAGTATACTAGGAGATACTGCTGGGAGCATACTAGGAGATACTGCTGGGAGTATACTAGGAGATACTCCTGGGAGCATGCTAGGAGATACTGCTGGGAGTATACTAGGAGATACTGCTGGGAGTATACTAGGAGATACTGCTGGGAGTATGCCAGGAGATACTGCTGGGAGTATACTAGGAGATACTGCTGGGAGTATGCCAGGAGATACTGCTGGGAGTATGCTAGGAGATACTGCTGGGACTCAAGTAAAAAGGTGGCCAGGAAGATGTGAAGCAGCCACAAGAGATATCTGAAGTATCATTGCACCTATTGCTTTGTGTGGGGTGAGAGTAGTTTTGTACGAATAGTTTCAGTACAACAGAGTCTTATAATAAAGAGATAGGTAGACAGTGCTATGAAAGCCTAGAGAAAGGAGCCACTGGGTCTGATCACATGAAGACTTCATGGAGGAGGTGGCCTTGGAGCCACATCTTAAGGAACAGTAAAGTGTTTGCTGCAAGGTCTGGTAGGACATATTGCAAACAAAGGTCATACTGTGTATTAAAGAGTGGCAACTTGAAACTGCAGTCAGTCTCTGGTGAATCAGAAGCAGTGAATAGCGGTGGATTTTTGACCATGTAGGCTGGGAAGAGTTGTAGGAGAGGAGCTCCAAGTCTGAGCTTAGTGTGCCTGGCTCAGGAGTGTGCATTCATTCAACTGCCGTGGTGCTCACACTTGGTTCTGTATAAGAGGCACATGGGAGCTTTTCAATTGTGCTAGTCTAGGTCACACCCAGGGTCAATTAGATCAGTCTGGGGGTGGGGAATGGGTGTGTTTTATAAACTTCCCATCTGATTGTAATGAGCATTCATGATTGAGAACCACTGCTTTGAAGGATCCCAAACAGGGGGGTGACGCCAGTTTATGTTCCTAAGATTCCTGTAGGCTGGCGAGCAGGTTAGAGGAAGGTCAGCCAGCTAGGATGATCCTGCTATGGAGTAGGCAAGGCAGAGGAGGCCAGAATTAAGGTATTTTCCTTGTGTGAAGAAAGCAAATAATATTAAAATCACTTAGGTTGGCCAGATGTGACCAGATCTTTCAAGGCCCTTTTATTATCAGGGTGGAATACCGTGGAACAGCAACGCTGAGAGAAAGCTCTAACTACTTCTGTCTCAAGATGGTGGTGGCCACAAACCTCTCCTGGTGCAACTTCTGACATGGAAAGACTTTCAGCTGTCTCGCTCCCCACAGACTCAGATCCTTGTCCTCTTGTGGGTAAATTATTCTGCCTGCTCTAGTGCAACATGGGCCGTGGACTCACAATACCTGGGATTGAACCCCAGATTTATTTTTTTAAAGATTTATTTATTTATTTGAGAACCACTAAGTTAAATGCTTGTTCCCGGAGTCCAGTCTTGATTGAGCTTGTATATAGTGGGGGAAATCATCCTTAATCAAATAATCACAAAATAAAGGTTAAATTACAACCAGAACAGCATCTGACTTGGGCAGTTGCTTCCGAGATGTTTTGTTGACTCAGTGAATGGAGTGAACATCTTGAACAAGTAAAACTGCTCTCTCTTTACATGTGAAGGGCATAGGGCCAGCCTGATAGCAGGGCTTGTTAGTGTCGGAGGCAGATTCCTGCAACAGGATCCTCTCGAGATCCTGGATCCTGTTCTGACCCTTAGAACCTTTTCAGTTAGAACCTCCGGGATGCCAGGCCTGGGAATCTATGTATAAGAGACAGCCTGGCATTGTTGTGCTACTGAAACCTGTGAACCATTCCCTATAGGTACTGGATAGGCAATGGCCACATTATAAAAACATAGGCTTAACCAACTGAAGAGTAATTGGTTGTACCAAAGTCTCCCCTGGAAAAATATCTGTATGCTTTGTGGTCTTCTTCATTCACTTCTTTAATTTTCTTCTCATCACCGGATAGAGGCACATAGCAAGTTGTCATATTCCTTTTAATGTAAATATTCTGCATTTAGGCACATGTTGGAGCTCTCTCACATGAGCATCGGACTGGCCCAATACTAAACCACATGCTTTTATTAAAAACTGTCACTTCCATGGAATGTGGATCAGGGGCCAGACTGCTTTGATTTCAATCCCACATCTGTTACTTTCCAGCTGAGACTTTGGGCAAGTAAATTCCTCTCTCTATGCCTCAGTTTCCTTATATGGGAAATTAGATAGTAGCAATGTGGAGGGTGGTTCTGAGGATTAAATAGAATAATAGAAGTGACTCACTGGTCGGAGTGCCCAGCACAGCAGAAGCCCTCCGTGGAGGCCTGCTGTCAACACACTTCACTGAGGACGCCATGCTTAGGCAAGACACTGAGCTGTCAGCTGGTTATGATTGCTGAGCTGGTGCTCTGCAGGATTCTCAACTGCTGCTAAAGGATCGTGGCCTTTCCCCTTGCATCTGCTTTTGCAAAATGAATTCAAGTGCTGTTCTTAGATAACAAGAAAATCGTAACTTTTTTTTTTTTTTTTTTTTTTTTTTTTTTTTTTTTTTTACAGGCAGAGTGGACAGTGAGAGAGAGAGACAGAGAGAGAAAGGTCTTCCTTTTGCCGTTGGTTCACCCTCCAATGGCCGCCGCTGCAGCCGGCGCACCGCGCTGATCCTGGCAGGAGCCAGGAGCCAGGTGCTTTTCCTGGTCTCCCATGGGGTGCAGGGCCCAAGCACCTGGGCCATCCTCCACTGCACTCCCTGGCCATAGCAGAGAGCTGGCCTGGAAGAGGGGCAACCGGGACAGAATCCGGCGCCCCAACCGGGACTAGAACCCGGTGTGCCGGCGCCGCAAGGTGGAGGATTAGCCTATTGAGCCACGGCGCCGGCGAAAATCGTAACTTTTAATGGAGAATTTGGAAGAATTTTCTCCAGTCTTCCACCTCAAATACTCTTGGAATATATCTGCATTATTTTTACCCTACTGGACTTAAAATCTGATTTTTAAAAACAAGAACACATGGAGGTGGAGGGTGGTGATAGTTGTACACAAATGTGAGTGTACTTAATACCACAGAACTGTACGCTTAATGTGGCTAAAGTGGTAAATTTTATGTAAAAGCAAACAATAAAACAGTGGTTGGCATTAATAATCCAGTAAATCCAACTAAAGAATAAAAGGGAGAAGATGAGATTCAAGAGAATACAGGAAAATGGCTGGAGCCGCGGCTCACTAGGCTAATCCTCCGCCTTGCGGTGCCGGCACACTGGGTTCTAGTCTGGGTTGGGGCGCTGTATTCTGTCCTGGTTGCCCCTCTTCCAGGCCAGCTCTCTGCTGTGGCCAGGGAGTGCAGTGGAGGATGGCCCAAGTGCTTGGGCCCTGCACCCCAGGGAAGACCAGGAGAAGCACCTGGCTCCTGCCATCGGATCAGCGCGGTGCGCAGTCCGCAGCGTGCCGGCTGCGGTGGCCATTGGAGGGTGAACCAACGGAAAAAAAAAGGAAGACCTTTCTCTCTGTCTCTCTCTCACTGTCCACTCTGCCTGTCAAAAAAATAAAAATAAAAATAAAAAGGAGAGAATATAGGAAAATAGTTCAAGAAATTAAGAGGGATAACATATCAAGTTGCTCATCAACATTCAGGGTAAGGGCTGATCAAGTCACCATTTCTCATAGTGTTCATTTCACTTTAACAGGTTTCCTTTTTGGTGCTCAGTTAGTTGTCACCTATCAAGGAGAACAAGTGGTATTTGTCCCTTTGGAATTGGCTTATTACACTCAGCATAATATTTTCCAAATTCCTAACAGGGATCACTTTTCAGTTAAAATTTAAACACCTAAGAATAATTGTGTGTTAATTACAGAGTTCAACCAATGGTACTAGAACAAAAAAAATACTAAAATGGATAAAGTAATACTTTGGAAATTTATATTCATTAAATAAAAGTTTGAAAGCAAAAAAAAAATAGTTCAAGAAATTAGGAAAAAAATGCATGACATGAATGAGAAATTCAGCAGAGAGGTAGAGAACTGGGAAAAGAGCCAAGCAAATGATGGAAATGAACAGATCAGTAAGTTGAGTAAAAAGAACAATTGAGGGAATGTTTGGCCTAGTGGTTAGGATGCTCTAACCCATGCCAAAGTGCCTGGGTCTAATTCTTGGCTCTGGTTCCTGACTCCAGCTTCCTGCCAGAGCAGACCTTGAGAGGAAACAGTGACAGGTAAAGTAACTGGATTTTTGTCACCCATTAGAGAGCCCTGGATTGAGTCCCCATCTCCTGGCTTTGACCCTAGCCCAGCCTCACTCATTGTGAGCATTTGGGGAGTGAACTAGCAGATAGGAGCTCTCTCTTTCTGGTTTTCTCACAAAAAATTTTAAAACTTAAAAAAAAATACAATTGAAAGCATCTATAGACTAGATCAAGCAGAATAAAGAATATCTGAACTTGAGGGCATAACTTTTGAAATATCTCAGATAAAAAAAGCAGAAGAAAAACAATTTTGGTGGAGACAGCCTCACAACCTTAGGGATGCCATTAAATGGAAAATATGTGAATTTATGAGATCCCTGAAAGAGAAGAAATGGGTTGGCCAGCGCCACGGCTCACTAGGCTAATCCTCCGCCTGCAGTGCTAGCACCCCGAGTTCTAGTCCCAGTTGGGGTGCCGGTTCTGTCCCGGTTGCTTCTCTTCTAGTCCAGCTCTCTGCTGTGGCCCGGGAAGGCTGTGGAAGATGGCCCAATTGCTTGGGCCCTTCACCCGCATGGGAGACCAGCAGGAAGCACCTGGCTTCTGGCCATGGCGACCATTTGGGGGGTGAACCAACGGAAGGAAGACCTTTGTCTCTGTCTCTCTCTCTGTCTAGCTCTGCCTGTCAAAAAAATTAATTAAAAAAAATAAAAGAAATGGGTAAAGGAATAGAAAACCTATTTAATCAGATAATAACTGAATTCTTGTGTAATCTTGGGAACTATGTGGACATCCAGGTACAGAAAGTCCATAAGCTCCAAAATAGACATGACCAGAAAAAGTCTTTAACATGTTACAAACTGTCGAGAGTAAAAGATAAGGAGAGAATCCTAAAAACCACAAGAGGAAAGCACCAACCACATTTAAGGGAACCCCCAGTAGATTTTACAACAGAAACATAGGCCAGAAAGGAATGGAAGTTTTGAAAGAAAGACAAAAAAATAAACAAAACAAAACCACCAAGAATACTAGATCCAGCAAAGCTTTCATCAAAAATTGAAGGAAAATAAAGCCTTTCAAGACAAACAAAAACTGAAGGAATTCATTGCCACTAGAGAGGGCTTACAAAAGTACTTAAGGGGCTGGCACTGTAGCACAGTGGGTAAAGCCAACACCTGCAGTGCTGGCATCCCATATGGGTGCTTGTTTAAGTCCCTGCTGCTCCACTTCCAATCCAGCTCTCTGCTATGGCCTGGGAAAGCTGTGGGAGATAAGATGGCCCAAGTTCTTGGGCCCCTGAAGCCACGTGGGAGACCCAGAAGAATCTCCTGGCTCCTGGCTTCAGATTGGCCTAGCTCCAGCCATTGTGACCATTTGGAGAATCAACCAGCAGATGGAAGACCTCTCTGTATCTCTCTGTCTCTCTGTCTCTGCCTCTCTCTAACTCTACATCTCAAATAAATAAATATTTTTATTTTAAAAAAGTGCCTTAGGGAGTCCTACATTCAAAATAAAAAGAGAGATAGCTACCATCATGAAAGGACGTGATAGCATAAAACTCAATAGAAGAGTGATGCACAAAAAAAGCAATAGAAAAGGATCAACCCTTACAAATGCAAGTAAACCAAGGATGGGGAACTTCTTTTTTGTGCCTAAGGCTATTTGGATATTTATAACATTCACAGGCCCACAAAATTATCAACTTAAAAATTAGCCTACTGTAGATTTATTGAATTTTGAGTCCTGGCTGCAGTTGCTACGGCAGGGCCAGACCAAATGATTTCATGGCACAGACCAGGCATTCTCTATCCCTACCCTAACCACAACGATGAATAAGAGGATGAATACAATAAGGGATATTTAAAATGAGCAAAAGACACTTGATAACATGACAGGAGTAAATCTCTACTAATCAGTAATAACCTTGAATGTAAATAAACTAAATTCCCTAATTAAAACAAATTGGCTGAATATATGCATGTAGATATGCTGCCCACAAGAAATTTCCATTACCAGTAAAGACACTTACAGACTGGAAGCAAAAGGTTAGGAAAAGATATTCACTGCAAATGAAAACCATGAATGAGTGGGATTAAGTTATATTTATCTCAGACAAAATAAACTTTAAGACAAAAATTATGCAAACTACAGAATTACCAAAGGATCAATTCAACAAGAGGGTATTATTGTAAATTATATGTATCTAATGCCAGATCACCTGATTTTATAAAGCAAACATTATTAGATCTAAAGGAAGAGATAGGATCCAATTCAATGGTAGTGGGGAACTTCAACATTCCACTTTCATGGACAGTCACCGAGGTGGTGATGAACAGATCACCCAGGCAAAAAATCCAACAAACATCAGAGTTAAACTGTTCTGTAGACCAAATGAGCCTAACATATATTTATAGTACATTTCACTCAACAGCTGCAGAATACATATTCTTGTCCTCAGCACATGAAATATTGTCTAGCACAGACCATGTATTAAGCCACGAAACAAGTCTTAACACTTAAAAAAGATTGAAGTGATAGCAAATATCTTTTCTGATCACAATGGAATAAAACTAGAAATCAATAACAAAACTGGAAATCGGACAAATACATGGAGAATGGACCACAACATGCTGTTGAATGAACAATGGGTCATTGAAGAAATCAAAAGGAAGATAAAAAAATTTTCTTAAAACATATGAACATGTGGACCGGTGCCATGGCTCACTAGGCTAATCCTCCGCCTGTGGCGCCAGCACCCCGGGTTCTAGTCCCAGTTGGGGCGCTGGATTCTGTCCCGGTTGCTCCTCTTCCAGTCCAGCTCTCTGCTATGGCCAGGGAGTGCAGTGGAGGATGGCCCAAGTGCTTGGGCCCTGCACCCACATGGGAGAGAGACCTAGAGAAGCACCTGGCTCCTTGTTTCGGATCAGCGCGGTGCGCAGCGCGCCAGCCACAGCGGCCATTGAGGGGTGAACCAACGGAAAAGGAAGACCTTTCTCTCTCTCTCTCTCTCACTGTCTAACTCTGCCTGTCAAAAAAACAAAACAAAACAAAACAACCATATGAATATGTGAACAAAACATCTGAAAACCTGTGGGATATGGCATGGATGGCAGGAAACAACCTGAGCCATCATTTGCTGCTTCCCACAGTGCACGTTAGCAGGAAGCAGGAATTAGAAGCAAAACTGGAAATTGAACCCAGGCACTCCAGCTTGTGATGCTCGTGTCCCGAGGGGTGTCTCAGCTGTGTGCCAAATGCCCACCCTCCCTAAAAAATGTTTAAGGAGATGGAAATAATAACTACTGTGATTTTACTTGGTTGTTACATGTTATATACATCTATTGTATCAATTTATCCCACTGTACGTGCCCCAACAATATGAACAATTAAAATATTAATAAAAAACTAGCTGAGGACAAACATGTGTATACATTAAGATGACAACTATATAAATGATATTATAAGGAAGCATTAAAAGACACTGGGGCGGGGGTGAGTATTTACCTGAGCAATTGAAATGTCTGTGCCCCATGTCTGGCTGCCTGGCCTGTTCTGACTCTGGCACCTGACCCCAGCTTCCTGTTAATACAATCCCTGGGAGGCAGCAGTGATGAAACAAGTAATGAAGTCCTTGCTGTTCATGTGGGAGACCTGGGTTGAATCCCAGCTCCTCACTTTGGCCCCAGACTAGTCCCAGCTGTTGGGGGCATTTGGGGAGTGAACCAGAAGATGGAAACTAACTCTGTAATTGTGTGTGTGTGTGGTGGTGGGGTAAATAAATAGTTTTTTGAAAAGATTGGAAGGAAATAAAGAAAAATAACAGTGATATCTATGTGGAATCTTAAATGTCTCTTATTTTCTAATTCATATTTTAGGAACTTTTAGTACTCTTAATATGGAAAATAGTGAAATAATCATAAGGGAATATCAGATCTCTTCCTTGCAACACAAAGCTTTGATTTTTTCTTTAAAAGAAAGGATATACTTTCAAGGGTTTTAGAAAGTTTTAAATGCAAGCTAAGAAAAATATCATGTTTTTCCATTGCCAGCCTTGGCTGAGGCCTTCACTGTTTAATGGGCTTATGGGCCCAGGAAGGGGTAAGAGTACAAGCATCCTCAAGCTTCTGCAAAGCTATGTTTGCTGAGATCCTTGCAGCCTCACGATTTCTGAAATATGCATTGGAAAATGCTGCGGTGGTAGAAAGAAAATAAAAGATGTTGGCCACTCAGACACTGGTAAACCTTGTAGCAATGAAAGGCAAACTCCCCAAATGTTCCATCTGAGAACTTTCAGATAATCAAGCTTTATCTGTCTCTCAAGCAGTAAGCGATGCCAATTTTTTATTCTGCAAACTATTTTAGAAGACAAATGTTTGGCGCCGTTTGACATGTTAGTGTTCTAGTGTGCTGTATACACAAGGGGAAATGTCCTCAACTCCAGCGTTACAGTATGCTCTACCCCTTCTCAAACACTTGCCAAACAAAATGTAGTGAAAGCTTTGATTTATCAACCACCCCACTATGTAAGCCCTTAGAGAACTAGGCTGATAGAAACAAGGCAGGTTCCTTGGCGCTCCTGGAAAAGTGACTTTCATGTCAACAAAGTTAGACAGAATAGAATGTCCTGATTCCAGATACAGGCCGCTTGCTGCCGCCGCCTTGCTAGCTTTCATCATATGCCGTTGTGGTTGGAACATTTCTCTGGCACGAATAACTTAGGGCCCTGCTAGGGAACAACAGAATTTTCTACTGCATAATCCCTGAGCTGCTTTCTCTATCCTGCGAGGTTTCCCACGAGTTCAAAGGCCGCAGACTTCAGTCAGTGTCCCCTGTGTCCACAGTGGGCAGCACCTAAGCCGTTGATTTCGTGGATTCCTTTTACTACAAGCCTAGCTGCAGAGGAATCTGCAGCTTGCTTCCTTGCTGCGTCCAAAGCAAGCATACAGGGCCTTTTCTTTCTAAGAGCACTGCACTAGTTACTAGGGGGAATCCCCACTGTGCCAAACAAGACAGGGAGCACCGCGGAGGTTACCTAGGGTCAAGGCGCCTCACGAGGTCTGCACAGTGATACTCCCTGCTCTGTACTGAAGTGGAATCAAGTTGGAAACTCAGTAGGCCCTACTTTCAGCTGCTCCTAATGGTCCTGTAGATTTCTTAAATCCTCATTCTGGTCCTCTTTTCTCTGTGATAAGATTATGAGGGTGCACAAACACACATACACACTTCAAAAAGTTACTGGAAAATGGATATAACTGAAATAAGTTGCTTTCGGTGTAAAAGGATTTTAAAATCCATGCATAGTTTTTTCCCCATAATATGTATTTTCCACCAACTTTTTAAAGACTGTATGTGTGTGTGTGTGTGTGTGTGTGTGTGTGTGTGTGTGTTTTCAAGTGTGGCCAGCATTATGAGGTAGAGAGTTAAGTCACTGCTTACTGCTGGCATCCCATATCTGAGTGCCAGTTCAAGTCCCATCTGCTCTGTTTCCAGTCCAGCTCCCTTGCTAATGCGCCTGGGAAAGCAGCAGCAGATGGCCAAGTATTTGAGACACTGCCCCCAACATGGGGGACCTGGATGGAGTTCCTGGCTCTTAGATTCAGCTTGGTCCCGCCCTGTTGTGGTCTGTTGTGGTCATTTGGGGAGTGAACCAGTGGATAGGAGATTGTCTCTCCCTCTCTCTTTGTCACTCTGCCTTTTAAAGAAACATACAAATAGGTAAATATTTTTCAAGTGGCAGGGCATACTTTGAGGTCCAGAGCTCCATTGTGCAACAAAGTGGCACAAAGTAGTTGGCTTACATTTCCGGAAGTGCCTCCTTTGTGTTTCTCTTCCTTTTGCCTCCTCATTTACTTTCCTCCATGTTTCTCTCTAAGATAGGAATGCTTAAGAAAAAAAAAAAAGTACACATGCCATCATACTCTGTTTCCAAATCCATGGCAGATATCATCAATCATACCCTTCCCCCTACACACATACTTATTGAGCCTAGGAAGGTAACCAAAGATGTTTATCAATTTAAGTGGGCATTTGGCATTCTCCTCCTGTGTAAATGTCTAAAACAAATGAGAGCTTATATTCCCCAAATGAAATGTACAAGAGTGTTCATGGCAGCTATATTCCCAATAGCCCTCACCTGGAAACAACCCAAATGTCCACCAGAAGATGAAAATACAGTATATGCAAATAATGAGATACTTCCAGCAGTGGGCAAAAGTGAACTGTTAACACAGTTTGAGTGCATCTGATAGATGTGAAGGACACTGGATGTAAAGCAGAGCCACTGTGTGTCCAGTTACTGGGGTTCAAAACCAGGAAAAACTGACCTGTGGTGATAGAGGTCAAGAGAGTTGTCACCCTTGGGGGAAACTGCCCCAGGGGGATACTAGAAAGCCTTCTGGGTGCTAGAGGGCGCCATGTGTCTTGTTCTTGGCACTGATTATACGGATTGGCACAGATGCAAAAATTCATTAATATATACAAAGATTTTCCTGCTGCTCTGTAGTTATCCCTTATTTAATGTTCTTAAAAAGACCCATTTGAGTGATTCAGATCTAGGCTCTGTTACTCATTCACCGTGTATCTTCAATAAATTACTTAACCTCTTTGTACTTTGTACTATATTTAATGGATTAAAATAAGAGCTAATTTACAGAACTGTTCTGAGAGGTAAGTCAGGTAAGTCACATAAAATGCTTCCTTCAGCCTCTGCCTGGGACGTGTCATGTGCTCGGGAGTAGGACAAGCTGCTCTAGCCTCTCTTTCTCCTCTGATCACCACTTTCTCATGCGTTTTTTTTCCCTTCTCCTTGCATGCATCTTGCATCTATCTTTCTTTCTCTCTCTCTCTCTCTCTCTCTCTCTCTTCTATTTTTCTCTTTCTTTGTTCCTCCTTTGCAGAGCTAAAACATGAAGTTTGGGTACATTTTTAGTGCATTTATTACAATTTTATAGTTCTATTCATAACTTAAAACCAAGTGGGCTTAGTATTTTCTGTGTCTCTTTAAAATAAGCTCCACATTTACTGAGCTAAAATTAGAAGAAGATATTTATTATGTCTGTGTGACCCTCAGTGAGTTAACCCGGTGGTTCCCAAATTTGTGCATCAGAATCACATGGGATCTTATAAAAATTCCAAAGCCCAGGCTACATACCAGACCAGTTAAATTACAATATCTAGGGGTTGGACACAGGAATCATGGCCATTGGAGCTCCCGCATGATTCCAGTGTGTAGACAAGTTTAGGATCTACTGGATTAATGGCTTTCTATTCCTTCCATGTTGTCTTACCTACTTGAGCATGTGACTCTGGATCCTGGCTGTATATTAGAATCATCCAGCAAGCTTCCAAATAATACTGCTGCTTAGACCCCACCCTGGGTGAGGCCTGAGTATTTCTAAGTAAATATTAAGAGAGTGGTTTACAGAAATTGACATCCTGGTAGCTCTTGTGACTAGGGTAACTCTACTCATCTCTGCCCAGGTTCCCCCTCAAATTAAAATACTTTCCGCTCTCGTTTCTGAGAACTGTCCCTGTCTCCTTCCTGTCGGAAGCTGAATGTAAGGGAGAACGATGCTGCACTGATACATTTTTTACTTGTTTTGCTCTCAGTATGGAATCGTGCTGGACGCAGGCTCTTCCCACACAAGTCTGTACATATATAAGTGGCCAGCCGAAAAGGAGAATGACACAGGAGTGGTGCATCAGCTAGAAGAATGCAAGGTGAAAGGTAAGATGGAGAAAAAGAGAAGGGGAGGCATTTGGGGCACAAGAACATGAGAGGTTTGTGGCAAGCAGAACACAAGAGGAAAAAGAGGCTCAAGTGTAAGAAGCCAAGTGAAGAATGGTGGAGCTGTTGTTGTTTTGTTAATATTACAGAAAATGATGTTGAAATCAATCCTGAATGAGTAATCCCTTGTAGAATAAGCAAATTTAAAATAACTTAGTCATAGTAGCTTCCATTACCAGGACACTTCTGTATATCATGAACTATGAACTGAACTTTGTAATTTTATTTAATTCTCACATCTCCTTTTGAGATGCGCATTATTGTTCTTTTTTAAAAAATTTATTTTTATTTATTTGAAAGATAGAGTGAGAGTAGTAGAGAGAGAAAGACATCTCTGCCTATAGGTTCATTTTGCAAATGGCTACAAGGGCTGGGACTGAAGCCAAGAGCCCTGAAGATGCTCAGATCCAACCAGGTCCCGCATGTGGGTGGCAGGGGCCCCATTACTTGGGCCATCTTCTGCTGCTTTCCCAGGCATATTAGCAGGGGTCTGCATTGGCTGCAGAGCAGCCAGGACTCAAACTGGAACTCCAGTATGGGATGCTGATGTTGCAAATGGCAGCTTGACCTGCTGCACCACAATGCCACCCGTATCATTCCTAGTTTTTAAACAATGAGGACACCAAGATTGATAGAGATTGTAGCACTTATTTGGATAACTTGAGCTAGTAAATTATGGGACTGGGATTCCAAGCAAAGTATACCTGACTGCAAACTCATGTACCAGCCAGTAGTTCTCCAATGTGACACTGTCAGAACTACTTGGAGGGGGTTAATGCACATATGCTGTGCCTAACCCCCCCAGGATTTCTGAGCCTGCATATCTGAGGTGAGGCTTGAGAATGCATTTCTAACAGGTGTTCAAGTGATGTTACCTTGGTTGGTCCAGGGTATCTCTTCGCTCTTAATCTTTCCACTCTGATCTGCAACATGAAAGAACCTTTTGAAGGTCTTTAACCTCTGTATAGGCAGGAAAGAACAAATTGTAGACTATTGGGGACGGGTAAAAAACCCTGTGGACCATTTAATTCTTGTTTTGCCAAGAAGGAAACAAAAACCTGGAGAATTAGTGCTCTTCAAGTAGCAAAGAACCCAGACAACAGTCTAGATCTCCTGACTGCACTCCGGCCTTTTGCTACCCTGAAGCACTATATTACACATTTCTTTTCTCATTAGTTTTCTTTCAAGGTCACAGTGCAACTTAGAATTGTTGACCGTTGTCCCTCCAGACGTCACCACATTGTACCATAATCTCTTTGACCTTTATCTCTCATGGTCCTTTTTTTTTTTTTTTTTTTTTTTTTTTGATTTGAGAGGCTGAGAGAGAGAGAGAGAGAGAGAGACAAACAGGCAGATAGAGCTCCTATCTGTTGATTTACTCTTTAAATGCTGGGGGCTAGGCCAGGGCTAGAGCCAGAAGCTGGGAATGCAATCCAAGTCCCTCATTTGGGTGGCAGAAACCAAATTATTTAGCCATCACTCTTCTTTCAAAGATGTGTATTGGTGAGAAGCTAGAGTCAGAAATCAGCACTAGGAATCAAACTTAGGTGCTCAGGCTTAGGACACAGTTCAAGATTTATTTATTTATTTGAAAGTCAGAGTTAGAGAGAAGGAGAAACACACAAAGAGCGATCTTCTATCCACTTGTTTACTTCCCAAATAGCCAAACAGCCGGGCTAGACCATGCCAAAGCCAGGGTCTCCCGTGGGTGGCAGGGGCCCAGGGATTTGTGCCATTTTCCACTGTTTTCTCAGGCACATTAGCAGGGAGCTGGGACTGAGAGTCAAGCATCCAGGATTCGAAGCAGCACCCAGATGGGATGCTGGCACTGCAGTCAGTGATTTAACCTGCTGCACCAGAGAGGTGGTCCTAACACAGGTATCTAAACTCTAGACTAAATGCTGCTCCTCTTTTGGCCTTTTTAATCTAGGAACCCACTTTTTATTTTTATTCAAAAAGGCAACCAAGGTCCCAGAAGATAATTGACTTCCAATTCAAGGGCCTGTTGAGTCCGCTGATTTTTGTAGTTTGTTGATCAAATAGTAGAGAGTAAATGTTTTAAAGAGAGCAAGGCATTCTACCCAGTAGCCTAATATCTTGAGACTTTGACCCCATTAATACTGAGACAATATTCTAACATTTATTTATTTATTTGATTTAAATGAAAGGCAGAGAGACAGAGACGGATCTCCCATCCACTGGTTCACTCCCCAAGTGCCCAGAATTGCCAGGAGTGGGCCAGGCTAAATCCAGGAGTCAGGACCTCAATCTGGGCTTCCTATGTGGGTGGCAGAGATCCAACTACTTGAGTCATCACCTGCTGTCTCCCAGGGTGTGCATTTGCAGGAAGCTGGAATTAAGATTGGAGCCAGGTTTAGAACTCAGGCATTCAGATATGAAGTACTGATCTAACCACTATGCCAAACACCTACCCTCTAATATTTCTTAAAGTCTGAATCCCTCATTTTACTGATTTTGCAAGGGGGCTTAAAAATACTCATGGAAAATTCACATCATCGTTAATTTCATTTTTCCATGAACTTTTTGGAATTCCATCATACCCCTCAAATTTAATTCACTGCCTTCTGTTTAAAAAATTTTTTTTTAATCCTACAGATGGCTTTCTTCTGAGACTCATCCCATGAGTGTTTGGCTTAACAAATGCACTATATTCTCCTTTCAAAAGGGAGAAGTCTCTAGTTAATCAAATACTTAAAGGCAGATTTTCTGAATTGAAACAGTGAGTTGATTACTTAGGAGTTCATTTTCTAATTTTGGTTCAGGAAACAGGCTGTCTGAAAACCTGTGAAGTATCTGGATAACTTACTTGAATAATTTTCTTTAAGGAAATACTTGCTATGAAACACTGATGGTGTGATATTTATTTAAATGTGAGATGAAACTGTTGAGTGTTGAACTCAAAAAACTTAAGGAATCTTGGCTCCAATCCTCTCCATAGCAACAGTTAGTTTTGCTCTAAAACTGGAAAAACAGTTTTACTAGGAAGAACAATGTTGGAGTGGAACATTCACTGGGGGAACATGGATTTTGCTTTCTTTTTAACAAAGAAACTACACCTCAGAAGTTTTAGGGTACTGGTCGGGATTACATAGCTGTTTAGTGGTAGGTGTTCTGTCTTTTCAGTAAGTTAATGTGTCTGGTGCTTATTTTTTTGTTCTAAATGTCATTTTAGGTCATCTAGGAACTTTTGTTCTTAATTAGAACTTTGTTAAGAAACTTCACAAGCAGCTAATGCTTCCATAGTAGTATAGTAGCTTTCTATGAGTTTTTTCGTAATACACATTTTCCATAAACTTTCTGAAGATGCCGCCTGTGAAATTATGCAATTGAATATGAAATTGCGCCATCCAGTGGCAAAGTTATTGAACATCAAACAGACTGAAAAGATAGAACACCTGCCACTAAATAGCTATGTAATCCTGACCAGCCTGATGTTAGGAAATCAAGTTTTACCAAGGCCAGGTCCGATGAGTTACCCTCTAAGTCCAACAAGCCTAATATACATCACATCAAGAAATTGTTTTCTTGTGTTATCTCGGAAAACGTATTTTGTTTCAATATTGTCAAGGTATTTTCTTTTTTTTTTAAAGATTGTCACCATCTTCTACCTCTTTCCCTAGGTCTTGGAATCTCAAAATATGCCCAGAAAGTAGATGAAATAAAAACTTACCTGGCTGCATGCATGGAAAGATCCAGGGAAGTGGTTCCAATCTCCCAGCACCAAGAGACACCTGTTTACCTGGGAGCTACAGCAGGCATGCGGTTGCTCAGGTCAGCAGCATGTAGACACAAGGAGGCCTGGCAGTGCTAGGGCCTCTGAAACGATACACAAGGACCATTCTTCCCTAACACACCAAATTCTTTTTTTATAGAAAGATTTTATTTAATAAATATAAATTTCATAAGTACAACTTCTGGATTATAGAGGTTCTTCCCCCCATATCCACCTTCCCACCCCCAAATTATCGCACCTCCTACTCCCTCTCCCATCCCATTCTTCATTAACTTTCCTTTGTAATTCTCTTTATATACAGAAGATCAGCTCTGTACTAAGTAGAGATTTCCACAGTTTGCACCCACACAGACCCACAAAGTATTAGTACTGCTTGAAGACTAGTTTTACCATTAGTTCTAGTACAGCACATTGAGGACAGAGATCCTACATGAGGAGCAAGTGCACAGTGACGCCTGTTGTTGATTTAACAGTTGACACTCATATTTATGACGTCAGTGATCACCCGAAGCTCTTGTCATGACCTGCCAAAGCTATGGAAGCCTCTTTTTTTAAACTTTTATTTAATAAATATAATTTCCAAAGTACAGCTTTTGGATTATAGTGATCACCCCCCCCCTCATAACTTCCCTCCCACTTGCAACCCTCCATCTCCCGCTCTCCCTCCCATTCCATTCACATCAAGATTCATTTTCAATTATCTTTATATACAGAAGATCAGTTTAGTATATATTAAGTAAAGATTTCAACAGTTTGGATCCACACAGAAACACAAAGTATAAAATAATGTTTGAGCACAAGTTATAGCATTAATTCACATTGTATAACACATTAAGGACAGAGATCCTACATGGGGAATAAGTGCACAGTGACTCCTGTTGTTAACTTAACAATTGACACTCTTGTTTATGGCATCAGTAATCACCCTAGGCTCTTGTCATGAGTTGCTAAGGCTTTGGAAGCCTTGAGTTTGCAAACTCTGATCATATTTTGACAAGACCATAGTCAAAGTGGAAGTTCTCTCCTCCCTTCAGAGAAAGGTACCTCCATCTTTGATGGCCCATTCTTTCCACTGGGATCTCACTCGCAGAGATCTTTCATTTAGTTTTTTTTTTTTTTTTTTTCAGAGTATCTTGGCTTGCCATGCCTAAAATATTCTCATGGGCTCTTCAGCCATATCTGAATGCCTTAAGGGTTGATTCTGAGGCCAGAGTGCTGTTTAGGACATCTGCCATTCTATGAGTCTGCTGTGTATCCTGCTTCCCATGTTGGATCGTTCTCTCCTTTTTAAGTCTATCAGTTAGTATTTGCAGACACTGGTCTTGTTTGTGTGATCCCTTTGACTCTTAATCTTATCATTATGATCAATTGTGAACTGAAACTGATCACTTGGACTAGTGAGATGGCATTGGTACATGCCACCTTGATGGGATTGAATTGGAATCCCCTGGCACGTTTCTAACTCTGCCATTTGGGGCAAGTCCGATTGAGCATGTCCCAAATTGTCCATCTCCTCCCTCTCTTATTCCCACTCTTATATTTAACAGAGGTCACTTTTCAGTTAAGTTTAAACACCTAAGAATAATTGTATGTTAATTAAAGAGTTAAAAATTAGTATTAATTAGAACAACAAAAAATACTAAAAGTGCTAAAGTATTAAGTTGTTCATCAACACTCAGGACAAGGGCTGATCAAGTCACTGTTTCTCATAGTGTCCATTTAACTTCACCAGGTTTCCTTTTTGGTGCTCGGTTAGTTGTCACCGATCAGGGAGAACATATGATATTTGTCTCTTTGGGACTGGCTTATTTCACTCAGCATGATGTTTTCCAGATTCCTCCATTTTGTTGCAAATGACCGGATGTCATTGTTTTTTGTTTTTTTTTTTTTTTTTTTTTTTTTTTTTTTTTTTTTTTTACTGCTGTATAGTATTCTGTAGAGTACATGTGCCATAATTTCTTTATCCAGTCTACTGTTGATGGGCATTTGGGTTGATTCCAGGTCTTAGCTATTGTGAATTGGGCTGCAATAAACATTAAGGTGCAGAAAGCTTTTTTGTTTGCCAATTTAATTTCCTTTGGATAAATTCCAAGGAGTGGGATGGCTGGGTTGTATGGTAGGGTTATATTCAGGTTTCTGAGGAATCTCCAGACTGACTTGCATAGTGGCTTGACCAGTTTGCATTCCCACCAACAGTGGGTTAGTGTCCCTTTTTCCCCACATCCTCACCAGCATCTGTTGTTGGTAGATTTCTGTATGTGAGCCATTCTAACCAGGGTGTGGTGAAACCTCATTGTGGTTTTGATTTGCATTTCCCTTATTGCTAGTGATCTTGAACATTTTTTCATGTGCCTGTTGGCCATTTGGATTTCCTGTTTTGAAAAATGTCTATTGAGGTTCTTGGCCATCTCTTAAGTGGGTTGTTTGTTTTGTTGATGTGGAGTTTCTTGATCTCTTCATAGATTCTGGTTGTTAATCTGTTATCAGTTGCATAGTTTGCAAATATTTTCCCCATTCTGTCGATTACCTCTTCACTTTCCTGACTGTTTCTTTTGCAGTACAGAAACTTCTGAATTTGACGCAATCCCAATTGTTAATTTTGGCTTTGACTGCCTGTGCCACTAGGGTATTTTCCAAGAAGTCTTTGCCTGTGCCTATATCTTGCAGGGTTTCTCCAATGTTCTCTAATAATTTGATGGTGTCGGGTCGTAGATTTAGATCTTTAATCCATGTTGAGTGGATTTTTGTGTAAGGTGTAAGGTAGGGGTCTTGCTGGAAACCTCTTGAGTCCACAAACTCTGACTTTATTAAGACAAGGCTGTAAGCAAAGTGGAATTTCTCTCCTCCCTTCAGAGAAATGTACTTCCTTCTTTGATGGCCCATTCTTTACAACGGGATCTCACTCACAGAGATCCTTCATGTAGGTCATTTTTTGCCACAATGTCTCAGTTTTCCATGTCTGAAATGCTCTCATGGGCTTTTTAGCCAGATACAAATGTCTTAAGGGCTGATTTTGAGGCCAGCGTGCTGTTTAGGGTGTTTGTCATTGTATGAGTATGCTGTGAGGCCTGATTCCCATGTTGGATCGTTCTCTCCTTTTTAATTCTATCTATTATTATTAGCAGACTCTTGGTCTCATTTATGTAACACACCGAATTCTAAAAATCCCAAAGTCCATACCTAAGAAAGAAAATTTCAATAGGCAAGTAAAATTCCCCAACTTTTAGTATGTATAATGGGGTGATTTTAAGAATGTAAAAATAAAAGACCTTTTGCCTATCATCCCATGAGGAATTCAATGGGGAGGGAGCCTCAGAAGAAGACTAAACTATGTACACTGGAATTTGGGGCAAGAGATTTAGCCAATCAACCTCTGAGAGGAGGAGCACCAGAAGTCACTCAAGAGTTATCTCAAGACGAATAATCACCACTAGCACATGTTCATGGGCACCTGTGTGCATCGTTTGTCCTTTTGTTCCTCTTTCATTTATTCAGTGTGTTGAGTACCTTACTCTGTCTTTGTTTTTTTTTTCCCCCAAAGAAACCTTTTATTTAAGGAATATGAACTTCATGCATTTCATAAGTACAATTTTAGGAATATAGCGATTCTTCCCACCATACCTGCCCTCCCACTCCAACTCCCACACCTCCTCCTCACTTTCCCATTCCCAGTCCCATTCTCCACTAAGATACATTTTTGATTAACTTTATACACAGAAGACCAACTCTATACTAAGTAAAGTGTTCAATAATTTGCACACAAAAAAACTGTTCTTCAGCAGTGGAGACAGGGGTTGTTCAAAGTCTTTGCATCTTGAAGTTAATTTCACTTCTTTTTTTTCTAAATAAACTTAATTAAATTTAAAGAAGCACCCAAGAGTGATACATCTTTTGTGAGCACTTAGACATAATTATAATACAACTCTTTGAGGACAGAGGTCCTACATGGAAAGTTAGTGCACAGTGACTCCTGTTGTTAATTTAACAATACTGTTATGTATGATGTCAGTGATCACCCGAGGCTCTTGATATGAGCTGCCTAGGCTATGGAAGCCTTTTGAATCCACGAACTCTGTCAGTATTTAGACAAGGTCATAAGCAGAGTGGGAATTGTCTCCTCCTTTCAGAGAAAACTACTTCCTTCTTTGATGACCCCTTCTTTCCACTGGAGTCTCACCACTGATGTCCTTCATGTAGGACATTTTTACCCACAGTGTCTTGGCTTCCCATGCCTGAAATGCTCTCATGGACTTTTCAGCCAGACCAGAATGCCCTAAGGGTTGGTTCTGCTTACTCTGTCTTTGAATATAAAATTAGGTGACTTGGCCCTCAAGGAAATCAGAATTTCTATACAAGGTGATGAGTTTTTTTTTTAAGTTGTTATTTATTTATTTTTATTTTATTTGAAAGGCAGGAAGATTAAGAGAGAGAGAACGTGATCTTCTATCCGCTGATTCATTCCCCAAATGCCTACAACATCTAGGGCTGGGCCAGTCTGAAGCCAGAAGTCTAAAATTCAGTCTGGGTCTCCCTTGTGGATATCCAGAACCCAAGCACTTGAACCATCACCTACTGCCTCTCAGTGTGCACATTAGCAGAAAGCTAGCTTGGAAGCAGAGGAGCCAGAACTTGAACCAGGCCCTCAGATTAATTCTTTAATAGAGGAGTGTTCAGACTTGCCATGGGAGCACATTGGGCCCTTTGTAAGATGAAAGCAGACCTAGAAGACTTACCAGAGAGGAATATACATGCGCTTAATCACAGAGGACAAGTTGGAGGCTGGGGGAAGGCACTACAGGCCGAGAAGACAGCATGTGTTCAGCAACCAGCTCTTCTTTCAGCACCTGTTATGTGTCAGGGACTCTTTTAAGTGCTGGGGAGACAGCTTTGAACAAGACGATGTCCCTGGCTACATGGAGCCTGATTTCTAATGAATGTTCAAAGGTGGGGAAACATGAGAGATCAGGGTGTATTCAAAGGAAAGTAAATAGTTCTGCACAGTTCTGTGTGTTATAAAATCCTAACCATAGGGGTGGGCGCTGTGGTGCAGAGGGTTAAGGCACTGGCCTGAAGTGCCGGCATCCCATATGGGCGCTGGTTCTAGTCCCAGCTGTTCCACTTCTGATCCAGCTCTCTGCTATGGCCTGGGAAAGCAGTAAATGATGACCCAAGTCTTTGGGCCCGTGCACCCACGTGGGAGACCCGGAGGAGGCTCCTGGCTCCTGGCTTCAGATCGGCACAGCTGCAGCCATTGCAGCCAACTGGGGAGTGAACCAGCGGATGGAAGACCTCTCTCTCTGTCTCTACCTCTCTCTGTAACTCTGTCTTTCAAATAAATAAATCTTTCTTTTTTTTTTTATTGTTTTTTGATAGGCAGAGTGGACAGTGAGAGAGAGAGACAGAGAGAGAAAGGTCTTCCTTTGCCGTTGGTTCACCCTCCAATGGCCGCCGCTGCAGCCGGCGCACTGCGCTGATCCGATGGCAGGAGCCAGGATCCAGGTGCTTTTCCTGGTCTCCCATGGGGTGCAGGGCCCAAGCACCTGGGCCATCCTCCACTGCACTCCCTGGCCATAGCAGAGAGCTGGCCTGGAAGAGGGGCAACCGGGACAGAATCCGGGGCCCCGACCGGGACTAGAACCCGGTGTGCCGGCGCCGCAAGGTGGAGGATTAGCCTATTGAGCCATGGCGCCGGCTCAAATAAATAAATCTTTCTTAAAAAAGTTGTAACAATCATAGCAGCTCATAGTTATTGAGCCCTTGCTGTGAACTTAGCACTGTGCTAGGCAGTTGTTTAACCATCACAACAACTCTATGAAATAAGAATTATTAACTGTCATTAACCAGAGAAAAAGGCTGTGGCTTACAAATGTTGTTAACTCACCTGAAGTCACATTCCTAGTAAGTGGTAGAGCTGGAGTTCTATGTGGGATTCTGAGAAGGCTGGGTCCAGATCACAATGGCCCATGCTAGGAATTTTGGGGGCAATCTTGGAGATAGTGGGGAAGCCATCAAAGTTTGTTACACAACAGGTGACACTGGTAGAGAAGATGAATCAAAGTGAGGAAGGCTAGGGATAACAGCTAGGCATACAGTAGGAAGCCATTAGGACAAGAGATTACAGGGCTCTAATCCAAGTTGGAAGTAGCATCCTGTCACTCCGAAGCCCTCAGTATTGCATAGCCTCGATCTTGGAGGCAATTCATTCCATCTTTATTATGACAACCCGGAAAGACTCTTTCTTTAGACCTCAAGGCCTCAAGCTGACCCAAGAACCAGGGAAAAATATAAGGATTTCCTGAGTCTGGCAGAAGAGGAAGTTGGGTACTTGCCTGAGGTCATTTTCTACCTTATTTCTACCAGAGCCCTAGTTGAAACCTCAGCAGAACTGTATAGTCATGTGGGAGCCACCAGTAATGACTAATATAGCACACATCAGCACTAGGTGTTGTGATAAAACAATGCTGGCTACCACTACCACCATAGTAATTTTATGAACTGTTATCAACTTTTTGAGCCAGAAAACAGTAGAATGAAAATGGCATTTTAATAAGACCAACCTATACAAGGATCAGAAAGATTTGGTTTCTGAGAGAGAGAGGAGTGAGTTAAAAGATTGGTCTTGTCTCATCCCAAAGGAGGGTTCCTCTGACAGTCATATTTAGGGAGCCCCATCTCTCTGCTTATTCCAGTGTTTACTTCCTAGGAACACTGAGCGGAAGTCCTAGCTGAAGTGGGAAGGTAGAATTACTGAAACAAAAATGATAGCTTCAGCTCTTCCTTTGTGTAGGGATGAAAGTGAAACAGTGGCAGACAAGATCCTGGATATGGTGTCGAAGACCCTCGACGAGTACCCCTTTGACTTCCAGGGTGCCCGGATCATCACTGGCCAAGAGGAAGGTGCCTATGGCTGGATTACCATCAACTATCTTATGGGAAATTTCCCTCAGGTGAATAACTCACAGCACCCTTGGAAGTGGCTTTTTGTAGAACATGGCCATTGCTTACCACAGGCAGTGCTTGTGCCACTAGCTAGAATGAATGAGTGAAAGAATGTACTCCCACTTTTGTAAGATTCTCTAGAGGCATAATTCTCTTATGAGAACATCTACTATTGGCGGATAAGAAGCCGTATTTGTACTTTAAGGGGATATAGAGGAAAGTAAAATTCTGTTATTCAGAGTTGCTAATATTTGCCTAGTTCTGTATGTCTTGTGCTGTGCTAAGCACTTTTCCTGTGCTGTTTGACTTCATCCTCAGAACAATAGTATGAAGCTTTCTTATTATCTCTAGATTAGAGTCCCAAATGATATTGAAAGAGGGCACTTATTCTATCCAGGGTCTCACAGTTAGTGAGCAGGTGAGTGGAGAGTTGAATTGAGATGCCCTGTGATACTACTGGACATATCTGCTATTCTACTGTGCTGCTGCCATCTGAGCTCTCTTTGAAGCCTCTCTTTTCTTCCTGTTAATTTGATGCAGACTCAGAAACCTCCAGTGAGCTTTGTCTCACCTTTCTGCCCCTGCTTCTTTGCCTTAGGAAGTTCCTGAGTCCAAGAAATAGTGTTGAAAGCAGGATGCCAAGAGGCTTCTTGTGCTGGTGACTGTCCTCTCTTTCAGAAATCAAGTTGGTATGGTCTGGTCTCACATGAAGAAGAGAAACAAACCTATGGAGCTCTGGACCTTGGGGGAGCCTCTACACAAATCACTTTTGTGCCCCCAAGTAATGAAACTATTGAGTCCCCAGACAACTCTTTGCAATTTCGCCTCTATGGCAGGGACTACAACGTATACACACACAGCTTCTTGTGCTATGGGAAGGATCAAGCACTCTTGCAGAAACTGGCCAAGGACATTGAGGCAAGTATAACTGAATCCAGCCCTGCCCTTCCCACATCTGGGCTTCCAGCCCCCACATCCTGTTGTTTTCTCTTTATAATTCAGTAATTGGTCTGAAGTTGGTTATTGTACTTTCCAAATCTTTTCAGGCAGACTATCATACATCTGGTCGACCCCTGTCAATGATTCCATCCAAACACTTCCCCTCCTTTGTTTGTTTACTGTACTATCTCCAAGGACACCACTCAGAGCCTCTCTTAAGAATTAATTTCTCACCCCTGTGAAGTTGATAATGGAAGTTACATGCTGGAGTACTATTGGAGAGGGAGGAAGGCAGAACACTGCAATTTATAAACCTGTCTAGACTACTTTTTAATTTCTCTTTCCTACACATTACAGGAAACAGATTGTTAGATTTGACCTGGAGAATAGGATTGACAAAAAAAAGCACTTCAGAAAGTAAACAGAATTTATCAACACTTGAAATCTTGTCCCCAGATGCTTTCTGCATTTTTTGAAGGCAAGAAAAGTTAAACATTCTGAATGTCATGCAAGTACTAGGCACACCCTGACAAACAGAGTGAGGGTGTTACATCCATCGCTACTGAAAAGACAACCAATTCTTTGCTCTTCCAAGGCACCCTCTGGTTCTGACAACCACGAGTGGGGGCTACAGAGAGATGCCCACTGAACCTCAAAGCTCCACCAAGCTTCTTACCACAGCAAACCCTTTTCTTCTCTTGTAGTTGTATAAAAAACCACTTTGACACAGAATATAATATGTCACGATGAGCCATAGTCACCCTGCTGTACTGCAAAATACCAGAACCCGTTACTTCCACCGTACTGTGTTTTGGCATCCATTATCCAATCTCTCTTATCCCCTCCCTCGCTCCCTGCCTGGCCTCTAGTAATCTTTTACATTTAGATCAAATGTTTATCCGTATACACACACACATACACACACGTTCACACAGAAATATAAAAGAGGCCATGTGATATTTGGCTATGTCTGACTTATTTCACTTAACATATGATCTCCAGTTCCATTCATTTTGCTGAAAATGTCCAGATATTATCCTTTTTAAGGCAGAAAAATATTCCATTATATATATATATATGTATATATCTATATCTATCACATTTTCTTTATGCATTCATCCAGTGATGGAAACCCAGCTTCATTCCATATCTTGGCTATTGTAAATGGTGCTAAAATGTACATAGAGTGCAGGTATCTCTATACAAAGAAAAGATAAGGAAATGGAAGGGCTGATTGCCTGGTATGGTCAGTTTAAGCTATGAATAATTACTGAAATGTTTCATGTATCCCTTAAAAAAGTACAAGTATTACATGTTAATCCAAAGTTTAGAAATAAAAAAAATACCAGAGAAAACCCTACCAAAACATTTTGATACTGCTGGCGTAAATGACCTAAGGGCCCTGCCAGCTCTTGGAGCTCCTGATTCTCTCCTTGAGGAGTAGAGAAGGGTACTGTATGAAGGCTACTGGGAAACTACTCTCAGGCTCAACATTTTGAGAGTCTTAAAAGTTTTCATTGTGAATCTGCTTCTGATCTATGCGGTCGGGACTAAGCACAAGGGACATTCCAGACTAATGGCATTTCTGGGCCCTGTTTTCACTACATGGACAGTCTATAAATAGACAAATACATTTATATCTGAAACTACTTCTGGTGCCTGTTATACAAACCACCTTCTTCTTCTTCTTCTTCTTCTTCTTCTTCTTCTTCTTCTTCTTCCTCTTCCTCTTCCTCTTCCTCTTCTTCCTCTTCCTCCTCCTCTTCTTCTTCTTCCTCTTCCTCTTCCTCCTCTTCCTCTTCTTCTTCCTCTTCCTCCTCCTCCTCCTCTTCTTCCTCTTCCTCCTCCTCTTCCTCTTCTTCCTCTTCCTCCTCCTCCTCTTCCTCCTCCTCTTCCTCCTCCTCCTCCTCCTCCTCTTCCTCTTCCTCCTCCTCCTCTTCCTCTTCTTCCTCCTCCTCCTCCTCTTCTTCCTCCTCCTCCTCCTCTTCTTCCTCCTCCTCTTCCTCCTCCTCTTCCTCCTCCTCTTCTTCCTCTTCCCTCTTTCTTCTTCTTCCTCCTCCTCCTCCTCCTCCTCTTCCTCTTCCCTCTTCCCTCTTTCCTCTTCTTCTTCTTTTTTTTTTTTTTACTTATTCCCACGGATGAAAAGGACAGGGCATGGACATATTGATGTCAGGGCTAAGTGCTGGGATGTTATAAAATACATATGCATTGTTAAAGTCAGACTGTTCCTTTTGTACCCCAAACATTCACACGTGATGCCTTCAATTGATTTTTCCATTTAGGATACAAGTAATGGAATCCTTAAAGACCCGTGCTTCCACCCTGGATATGAAAGGGTAGTGAACATAAGTGACCTTTACAGGACCCCCTGTACCAAGAGATTTGAGAAGACACTTCCATTCCATCAGTTCCAAATTCAAGGTGTTGGAGACTATCAACGATGCCATGAAAGTATCCAAGAGCTCTTCAATACCAGTAACTGCCCTTACTCTCAGTGTGCCTTCAATGGGGTTTTCTTGCCATCACTTCAAGGGCATTTTGGGGTAAGTTTATGAAACAAAGGGATGATTTTGGTTCCAAGTTATAGAGTATGTGGCTACAAAGGATTTAAATAATAGGATTTCTTTTCCTTGCACAGAATAATAAGTCCAGGTAAATAATTAAGGGTTAGTTCTGTGGCTCAACAATGTCATGACTTGGGATCAGCTTCTCCACTTGCTTCTTGATCTTCCCGTGGTGCTTCTGTGGTAGCCACTGCTTCAAGTGTCATCTTCACATGAAAAGCCAACGTAGGAAAGCAGTTCAGAGGCTTATGTTGCATGCATCTCTCTCCCATTGTGCAGAAGTGCTAACACACATCTGTTCAAATCCTGTTGCCCAGAACTTGGTAAAATGCACACCTCCAAACCAACCTATGATAAAGAGAAATGGATTAATATGATTGGTTTTGACAAATTATTATTCATCCACTGGGGAGTCTTTCTGTTTCCTTCTACCTAGGCAAAAATCAAGATTCTGGAAGCAAGGAAGACGGGGGATGGCTCTGGAATAGGCACCCCTTGGCATCTGCCATAAGTGGCTTCTCAAATGTCAGAAGCAGAAGTAGCAGTCAGATGATTCAGCTGAGGGTTTTCCTCTGTAAAGACATGTGGGGGGCCGGCGCTGTGGCGCAGTGGGTTAAAGCCCTGGCCTCAAGCACCGGCATCTCATATAGGTGCCAGTTCTAGTCCCTGCTGCTCCATTCCCTATCCAGTCCCCTGCTAAGGTCTGGGATAACAGTAGAGGATGGCCCAAGTCCTTGGGCCCCTGCACCCAGGTGGGAGCCCCGGAGGAAGCTCCTGGCTTGCTCTGGCTGTTGCAGCCATCTGGGGAGTGAACCAGTGGATGGAAGACCTCTCTCTCTCTGTCTCTACCTCTCTCTGTAACTCTGTCTTTCAAATAAGTAAAATAAATTAAAAAAAAGACAGGTAGGAAGTGGAGATCCAGAAAAACAGTGAAGGACAGCACCATTTGTATTTCATTTTGAAGAGCTTAGAGATTTTTTGAATCCCAGCTTCAAATTTTTTCTATTCTTAAGTACCCAAGGATAAATTAAAATATTTGAATAAATCTGCCTATTATTCAAATTTCACATTTTAAACCTGGAGACCAAGCATTATTGTAGTCATAATTTAATAGTATATTGTAAAATTGGTCGATGTAGCAAGTGCCAATTATTGACTAAGCACTAGACAAGGCTATTTCCAAAAGTTCATGAAACAGAATTAAAAGATCAAAAAAGCTTTGAAATTCATACATAGTTTATTCATAATGAAAAATTTCAATTAACTTTTTGAAGATCTCTCATAAGCATGCAATTCCAAATTTTTTGCACCAAAATAAACATTTTAATTCTTTTTTCCATGAACTTTTTGAAATCCCCATTATGCCCATTATTTATTCAAGATATCGTTCAAAGAAATAAGGACTTTTGTCTACCTTTGCAGTCTTCCTTCCTTTTCAGAAAATAGATCAGCATGTATGGAATGAGGTTAAATTCCCCTCAAGGACCTCAGAAAGAGAGTTTCTTGCAAAGTCTCTGTCACTGTGGAGAGGGCACAGACCCAACAGTTATCAGACCAGATTTAATTCATGGATTCTTGTGAATTGTGAGCTCTTTACTCCCTTGGTCTCTGGCACAACAATTGGCAGTGTTGTAGATCCTGGCTTACTTTAACCATGGACCAGACCACAGCTTCCTTTTCCCTCCAGATTCCTGGAGGAAATAAATGGTAGGACAATGACTGAAAGAGAAATATTTGCTTATTAGTTGGCCCCAAACTTCAATTCAGAACAAATAAAACCCTTGCTTGAATGGCCTGTAGCTGAGCAGGCACTGGCTACTGACCTCGGACTTTTTGGGCCTGGCACTTGCCTTCTGTCAAGTTCCTAGAAGGGGAAGGAGGGTGCCACAGAGGGAGGCAGAGGCCAGGGTTGCTGGAGATAGCCAAGGTCTTTTTCATTCTAGTACTGCTTGCTAGCTGTTAGGACCTGTTAAGCCATTGAGACATGAATAGTTAATCCAAGCTCAATGAAACTGACCTAAAAACCAGTGGAATTTTTATTGCCCACCCATCATTTGGCTACAAGCCCCTAACCTGGGACATTTCAAACTGCTAAGACAATATATTATAAATAAATGACTCCTCCAGCAGACCTTTCTGCCTGTCCCCACCCACCTTATCAGGGTCAGTGTGCCCTCTGCATGGCCACTGACCTATCCCAACAAGATTAAGAGGAGACACAGCCCACTGCCAGGAAGGCTGAAATTCACTTTCAGACCCCACTGTGTTGTGTGTCTGTCCTAAATAAAACCTCTTCCTCTTTGGCTGATTGTCTCTGTCTCCTTTGGTCCTAAGGAATCCTAAAACCTAACACTAGCAAGGAAATTTGAAGGAAAAGTCATTGAAAGTGGAATGAAAAGTTTATTTTGGTGCCAGTCGTTAAAACGACTTTAAAAAGTAATGAAGGATATGTTTTATGAATAAACTATGCATCCATTTTAAAACTTTCTTCTACCAAAATAAACATCTTTTAATTATACTTTTTCATGAACTTTTTGAAATACCCTCATCTTCAAAATACCTGTGTGTTGACTTTTCAAATTCTCTGAAAGGTTTGCTTCTTGGGGAACAGGGCTCAATTCCAGCCTTTAAGCTTAAGCAAACCCTTCTTTAGAAGGATGGAATTTCTTGCCTTTGAATGTGAGTCTTCCAAACAAGGTAGGGAAGGATAGGGGCTGGAAAAGAGTGGAGGAGCCTTGAGATCCACCTGGGAGCTTTTCTATTTGGTCCTTTTGTCCATCACTGATAATTGTCCTTCAGTCTTCTGAACTTTAGCTTGACAGTCCTTAGATGAGCTCTCTGCCTTCTTCCGAATAGGATCTTTCTTCTCTGGATACAGCCTGAAGATCAGCACTGTCCTGTACCTGTTCATACTTCAGCAGTTTCTTTATGCTTCAGGTTCCAAATCCTACATCTTGAATCATAACCATTTGCAGCACAAGATTCCAGTTGCATTCCCATTATTTCCCAAACCGGTAAGGCTGGGTGTTCTCAAGCCACAGAGAATTTATGGGGGAAGGAATTTTTGCCCCAATTGCATTCAGCACTAATGATCTAATTCTTTGCTTGTACATATAGTATTAAAACCATTAATACTCTTGTCAGCTTCACTACACTTTGACCTTGGTTGCTAGACAGAATCCAATGTTGTAGGCAAATTAGAAACACCAAAAAAGAACAGGAAACATCTGCAGGGAATTATTTTTGAAGTAACTTAGAACTTTTTATTATTTTTTAAAGACTGATTTATTTATCTGATAGTCAGAATTACAGGGAGAGAGGGAGAAACTGAGAGAGACCTTCCATCCACTGGTTCATTTCCCAGATGGCTGCAATGGCCAGGGCTGGGCCAGGCCAAAGCCAGGAGCCAGGAGCTTAATCTGGGTCTCCCACTTGGGGCCATCTTTCACTGCTTAACCCAGGCCATTGGCAGGAAACTGGGTTAGAAATGGAGCAGCTGGGACATAAACAAGTGCCTATATAGAGATGCTGGTGTCACTGGTGGCAGCTTTACTCACTATGCCATGATATCAGCCCAGGAATTATTTTTAAGTTCACAATATGTCATCTATATAAACAAGAAAGGGCAAAACCAAATTCAATACAAAACTGGAATTTCTGAACATTAAAATATATAAATGCATATGTGTTCACACCGATGTGTATATATAAGTTTGAGCTTCCTAGTAGCCAATGGGAAGAATAAGACATAATTAGATTACATAATTTTTATTTCATCTAGCACATTAGATCCCAGTGTTGGGATTCCAAGGGGGTATATTTAAATTTAGTAGAAGAATCAGATTTATTAGCAAAGTAAAAGTACATATTTAAGACAGAGTACAGGTATGCTCTGGAGGGAGGTACAGTCCATAAGGTTTGGGGCCATACCTTTATGTGATCAGGAGGTAAAAGGGGTGGTGCTTTGAAAGTTTTCCAGGAAAGCGAGAAATTTCTCAGAATTTGGTGACTGCCTGATTTCTGAGCTTCTTAAGAAGTCTTAGAAGTGTCATGGTGTCAGGTGCATCATGGGATTGGGGATGTCATCCATGGTAATCTCATTATAATTAACTATGGAAATATGGTCAGCAGACTATTTTTGGCAGATACTGGTTCTGGCCAGCAGCTCTGCTACAATAAGTTTTCAGGTTGCCAACTATGGTAGGGGGCAGTGTGGTAACATATTCTGACTTTTTCTCTGCTCCTCTTTACCTAGAACACTATGATAAAGCAGAGCTATTCCTAGAATTGTATCCCAAAGATACTTCACAAACAAGACATATTTCTTTAAATTGCATTCTCTATCCAAAATACTTGAGACCAAAAGTATTTCAGATTTTGAAATATTTGTATAGACTTTATCAGTTGAGCATTCCTAGCCCCAAAATCCAAAATCTGAAATGTTTTCTGAAACTTACATGTCAGAAGTTTCAGGTTTTAGATCATTTCAGATTTTGAATTTTCAGATTAGGGATGCTCAACCTTTAGCAATTTTAACCAAAAGGCATATTAAGAAGCCAACTCGTTGGCAATTCTGTAATGGTTTGAGATGTTACAGGTTTTTGACAAACAAATTGATGGAAGAAAATAATTCAAAGTAGCTGAAAAGGGAGAGAGACCTATATCCTCCAACTTGCCTTCCATAAATATTCTTTAAGCTACCAAAGAAGATGAGGAGCTGACCATTAGAGGTTGTGTCCTCTGAAGATAATCTGGCTTGTTCCTATCCTGAGTTGCTGTTTACATGAGAACGTACAGGCTATAGACACCAATCAAGTAAAGAAGTACAGTAAGATTAATTGTTTTTGACAGGCAGAGTAGACAGTGAGAGAGACAGAGAGAAAGGTCTTCCTTTGCCGTTGGTTCACCCTCCAATGGCTGCCGCGGCCGGTGCACCGCGCTGATCTGCTGGCAGGAGCCAGGTACTTATCCTGGTCTCCCATGGGGTGCAGGGCCCAAGCACTTGGGCCATCCTCCACTGCATTCCCAGGCCACAGCAGAGAGCTGGCCTGGAAGAGAGGCAACCAGGACAGAATCCGGCGCCCCAACTGGGACTAGAACCCGGTGTGCCGGCACTGCAAGGCGGAGGATTAGCCTAGTGAGCCGCAGTGCCGGCCAAGATTAATTTATTATATGGAAATTAAGGAGCTGATCATAGATTTTGACCTCAGTGGTAGGACATCTCATCTGTATCTAAAAGACTCAGGGGGGCTGGCGCCATGGCGCAGTAGGTTAATCCTCCGCCTGTGGCGCTGGAATCCCATATGGGCCCTAGTTCTAGTCTCAGCTGCTCCTCTTCCAGTCTAGCTCTCTGCTGTGGCCTGGGAAGGCAGCAGAATACGGCCCAATTCCTTGGGCCCCTGCACCCACATGGGAGACTCGGAAAAAGCTCCTGGCTCCTGGCTTTGGATTGGCGCAGCTCCAGCCATTGCAGCCACCTGGAATGAACCAACGGACGGAAGACCTTTCTCATTGTCTCTTCTCACTGTCTGTAACTCTATCTCTCAAATAAATGAAATAAAATCTTTTAAAAAATAAAAGACTCAGGAAGTCTTAGAGCTAAGTTAGCATTTCCCTTAAGAATTGGCTTTGCATCAATTCTGGCAAAAGAATACCTTCTGAATACTGTCCCCAAAGCCCTAGTCTAAGAGTAGAATCAAGAAGATTTTTTTAGGCCAGTGCCACAGCTCACTTGGCTAATTCTCTGCCTGTGGCGCCTAGAACACTATGATAAAGCATATATACCCTGGGTTCTAGTCCTGGTTGGGGTGCTGGGTTCTGTCCCGGTTGCCCCCCCGCTTCCAGTCCAGCTCTCTGCTATGGCCCGGGAAGGCAGTGGAGGATGGCCCAAGTCCTTGGGTCCTGCACCCACATTGGAGACCAGGAGGAAGCACCTGGCTCCTGGCTTCGGATTGACACAGCGTGCCAGCCGTAGTGGCCATTTGGGGAGTGAACCAACGGAAGGAAGACCTTTCTCTCTCTTTCACTGTCTAACTCTGCCTGTCAAAAAAAAAAAAAAAAAAAAAAAGATTTTTTTAAAAAAAGACTTTTTGAGTTGTCTACCACAGCCACAAGAAGAAGCCTGGTGATATAACCTTGAACTGTTTTGACTTTTAGCAATGAGTCTTCCTGGATATTAAAAGGAGGTGATGGCTTCTTTTTTTTTTCCCCCCTTGGGATTAAAAATGGAAGCATTTTAAACAAAGTTAAGATTTCTTCTTCATGTAGTCAAAGAAAAAATACCCTACACCCTATCCTATCCAATCAACACCTTATTTTTCTCAGTTGAATTCCACTTCGTGTTGGATGAGAAGTATTTCACTATAAAATAGACATTTTCCAGAGATTTTAGAGACTAATAGCACAATATTTGGTGGAGTTTTGAAGAACATGTACAGAAAGGAAAACTACAACTTAGGCCCTGTCACATGGAAGACTTTCAATGAAGGTTGGAAAGCAGATGGAATGAAAAAATAAATGAATGTAAATATGAATGAACTGGCCCCTGGAGCAATTAAAGAAAAATAGGTGACATTACTCTAGAACACAATTATCTAAGAAACAAAAAAACACATTGTCAGCTCAGCCAGCAGAACTTGGCCTTGAATTCTAAGACTTTATCTGTATTGTGATTACCAAGACATGGGACATGGTGTATTTCCATATTTTGGCGGGGGAGGGAATAGATGGAGGGAATATAAAAGTAACATGACTATCATAGAAAACTTATGTGAAATATATATATATATATATATATATATGGAAATGGGTTTTAAAAAATTGGTTTAAATTTGATTTAGGTATTTGTAATAATTAGAAGACCCTATTTATTTACTTGAAAGTCTAAGTTACATATATATATAGAGAGAGATCTTCCATCTGCTAGTTTACTCCTCAGGTAGCCACAATAGCCAGAGCAGAGTCAGGCTGAAGCCAGGAGCCAGCAGCTTCTTCTAGGTCTACCACGTGGGTGCAGGGGCCCAAGCACTTGGCTTATCTTCTACTACCTTTCCCAGCTCATTTGCAGGAAGCTGGATCAAAAGTCAAGCAAATGGGATTTGATCTGGTGTCCATATGGGATGCTGGCACTGCAGGTGGCAGCTTTACCCACTCACTACTACACAATGCCGGCCCCTCGTTGACATTATTTTGAGAGAAGAGTCTAAATCATCACCAATCCAGCCAAGGCAGGAACTAGTAGCAAAATATTTAGATTTTGTTGTCTTTTTCTTTTTGGTGGCAAAATATACATAATGTAAAATTTACCATTTTAACTACTTCAAAATTATTTTTAAATGTATAGTTCTGTGGCATTATGTATGTGCACACTGCTGTGCGACCATTTCTACCACCCATCTTCAGAACTTTTTCATCTTCTCAAATTGAAACTCTGTATCCATTGAGCAAAACTTAACCTTCTCACTCTTCCTTCCCTCCAGCCACTGGTACTGTTATACTACTTTGTGAATGAATCTCAGTATTCCAAATACCAAGTGGAATCAAATAATATTTGCATTTTTGTGGATTGTTTGTTTCACTTAGTATGGTATCTTCAACAGACCAGTCATTCTTAACCCTTCAGTGGATCATAGGACTCTTTTGAGAATCAGATGAGGCTGGTGCCGCGGCTCACTAGGCTAATCCTCCTCCTTGCTGCGCCGGCACACCAGGTTCTAGTCCCGGTCGGGGCGCTGGATTCTGTCCCGGTTGCCCCTCTTCCAGGCCAGCTCTCTGCTGTGGCCAGGGAGTGCAGTGGAGGATGGCCCAAATCCTTGGGCCCTGCACCCGCATGGGAGACCAGGAGAAGCACCTGGCTCCTGGCTTTGGTTCTGCGCGATGCGCCGGCTGCCATTGGAGGGTGAACCAACGGCAAAGGAAGACCTTTCTCTCTGTCTCTCTCTCTCTCACTGTCCACTCTGCCTTTCCAAAAAAAAAAAAAAAAAAAAGAGAGTAGATGAAAGCTAAGAATTTTCTAGGCAGAAAAATGAACATATGAAGGTATATAGAAAATTTTTATTGCATTTTATTATTTTTTAAAGATTTATTTTATTTATTTGAAAGACAGAGTTACATAGAGAGGTAGGGCCAGAGACAGAGAGAGAGAACGAGAGAGAGAGAGAGTCTTTCATTCACTGGTTCACTCCCCAAGTGACTGCATCCGCCAGAGCTGAGCTGATCTGAAGCCAGGAGCCAGTAGCTTCTTCTGGGTCTCCCATGTGGGTACAGGGGCCCAAGGACTTGGGCCATCTTCCACTGCTTTCTCAGGCCAAAGCAGAGAGCTGGATAGGAAGTGGAGCAACTGGGACTCGAACTGGCACCAATATGGGATGCTGGCACTGCAGGCTGGGGCTTTAACCCGCTGCACCACAGCGCCGGCTTCTGCATTTTAAAATAAATTAGAATCCTCTGAGATGGACCTATGGATTCCAAGTTAAGAGCCTTAAAATGCTTAACCTAGACCAAAAAGAAAATGGAAACCAGAGATTAAAGTCAAACCATGGGGTCTGGTGCTGTGGTGCAGTAGGTTAATCCTCCCAGTGCCAGAATCCCCTATCGGTACCAGTTCTAGTCCTGGCTGCTCCTCTTCCAATCCAGCTCTCTGCTGTGGCTTTAGGAAAGCAGTCGAAAATGGCCCAAGTCTCTGGGCCCATGCACCCACTTGGGAGGCCCAGAAGTAGCTCCAGGCTCCTGGCTTTGGATCGACCCCGCTCTGACTGTTGTGGCTATTTGAGGAGTGAACCAGCGGATGGAAGGCCTTTCTCTCTGTCTCTTCATCTCACTGTCTGTAACTCTACCTCTCAAATAAATAAATAAATAAATATTTTTTAAAAAAAGCAAGTCAAACTATGAGCCAAGCAGGGAAGTGGTTGGGAATGAATACTCTCACAGATGTCACTGGTCAAGTCCACCTAGAATTACTTAAAGTAGACACACATATGTGAGACAGATGACCTCGAAATTGACACAGACCCTTCTAAAGTGCTTCCTGCCAGGAGTACTTAGTAATATAAGCAGAAATACCATGTTAGATAAAAAAGTTGGAATGAGTTATCAAGATAGAATGGGAAGGGAGTGGGACCATGCTGCATCATTAGTTTAGAGCAATATCTTTATTTGAAAAAGATAATATCTGTTCCTTCTGTGACTACAAATGCTTCATTTGATTTATATTTCAAAGTATTATCAATACTTTTTAATTGGATCTTTGAAAAATGATTTTATTTCATGTCTTTTTATTTTTAAGATTCAATATGATTTATAGATACAAATCTAAGAACATGATGATATTCCCTTTTTCCTTCCCTCTCATCCTCTTTACACCTTTTTTTTTTTAGTTTTTGATAAATTTTAAATTTATATTACATTAAAAAGGCTTAATACTTAACTAAATAAGAAGCTTAACAAGGAAAAAGCAAAAAGACCCTAGTTTAGTGGGAATATAGATGTGGCTATAAACAATAATTGAATGGGAAAGTTACCATTTCACCCATATAGTTTTAATCACAGATCATTAAACATTCTTAACCATAAGATATATTCTTTTTTTTTTTTTTTGACAGGCAGAGTAGACAGTGAGAGAGAGAGAGAGAGAGAGAAAGGTCTTCCTTTTTCCGTTGGTTTACCCCCACAATGGCCGCTGCGGCCGATGCGCTGCAGCAGCGCAACGCGCTAATCTGAAGCCAGGAGCCAGGTGCTTCTCCTGGTCTCCCATGAGGGTGCAGGGCCCAAGCACTTGGGCCATCCTCCACTGCACTCCCTGGCCACAGCAGAGAGCTGGCCTGGAAGAGGGGCAACTGGGACAGAATCCGGTGCCCCGACCGGGACTAGAACCCAGGGTGCTGGCGCCACAGGTGGAGGATTAGCCTAGTGAGCCGCAGTGCCGGCCATAACATATATTTTTAACATATAACATTCTTTTTTTATAATTATTTATTTATTTGACAGGTAGAGTTACAGACAGTGAGAGAGAGAGAGACAGAAAGGTCTTCCTTCCGTTGGTTCACTCCCCAGTGGCCGCCGCGGCTGGCGCTGTGCTGATCTGAAGCCAGGAGCCAGGTGCTTCTTCCCTGTCTCCCATGCGGGTGCAGAGGCCCAAGAACTTGGGCCATCCTCCACTGTCTTCCCAGGCCACCCTCCACTGTCTTCCCGGGCCACAGCAGAGAGCTGGACTGGAAGAGGAGCAACTGGGACTAGAATCTGGCGCCCATATGGGATGCTGGTGCCACAGGCGGAGGATTAACCAAGTGAGCCATTGTTCTGGCCTCAAGATATATAACATTTTTTAAAAATATTTATTTATTTACTTGAAAGAGTTACACAGAGGGGAGAGGCAGAGAGAGAGATCTTCCATCCGCTGGTTCACTCCCTAGTTGGCCTCAACGGCCAGCGTTGTGCCAATCCGAAGCGAAGGGCCAGGAGCTTCCTCTAGGTCTTCCCATGTGGGTTCAGGGTCCCAAGGACTTGGGCCATCTTCTACTGCTTTCCCAGGCCATAGCAGAGAGCTGGATCAGAAGTGGAGCAGCTGGATCTCAAACTGTTGGCCCTATGGATGCCAGCATTGCAGGCAGCAGCTTTACATGATACCTGGCCCCAAGATATAACATTCTTTTTTTTTTTTCTTAAAAAGATTATTTATTTATTTATTTGAGACAGAGTTACAGCAGTGAGAGGAAGAGAGAGAGAAAGCTTTTCCTTCCATTGGTTCACTCCCCAAATGGCCGCAATGGCCAGAGCTGCACCGATCCGAAGTCAGGAGCCAGGAGCCAGGTGCCAGGTGCCAGGAGCTTCTTCCAGGTCTCCCATGTGGGTGCAGGGGCCCAAGGACTTGGGCCGTCTTCCACTGCTTTCCCAGGCCATAGCAGAGAGCTGGATTGGAAGAGGATCAGCCAGGACTAGAACCGGCGCCCATATGGGATGCCAAGGCTGCAGGCAGAGGATTAATTTACTGTGCCACAGCGCCAGCCCCATAGATATAACATTCTTAACCATTGGTTTCACAAAAATATAAAACAAAGTTTTATGTATTTGCAGCAATACTGATACACACAGACATTTCTTTTTTCTTTCTTCTTTTAATTTTAGCTCCCACATATAAGGGAGAAAATGCAGTATTTGTCTTTCTGGGTTTGCCTTATTTCACTCAACATGATTTCTTCCAGTTGTGTCCATTTTTATGCAAATGGTAAAATGTTAATTTTTTATAGCTGAATAATATTCCGTTGTATATATACATGTATACATACATATATGTATACACATATGTCTATACATGCATATTTGGGTATATATACATATATATATATACAATGTATTTTCTTTATTCCATTCATATGATGATGGACACGTTGGTTGATTCTAAATTTTTGTTATTTTGGATATTTACTATAAACCTGGTGGTGCAGGTATCTCTCTCTCTCTCTTTTTTTTTTTTTTTGACAGGCAGAGTGGACAGTGAGAGAGAGAGACTGAGAGAAAGGTCTTCCATTTGCCGTTGGTTCACCCTCCAATGGCCGCCGCAGCCGGCGCGCTGCGGCCGGTGCACTGCGCTGATCCGATGGCAGGAGCCAGGCGCTTCTCCTGGTCTCCCATGGGGTGCAGAGCCCAGAGAGCTGGCCTGGAAGAGGGGCAACTGGGACAGAATCCGGCGCCCTGACCGGGACTAGAACCCGGTGTGTTGGCGCCGCAAGGCGGAGGATTAGCCTAGTGAGCCGCGGCGCCGGCCTAGGTATCTCTTTCAAACTTTGTGTTCAGGTCTTTGGGTATATATCCTGTAGTGGGATTGCTGGATCATATGGCAAGTCTATTTCTAGTTTTTAAAGAAATCTCCACACTTCTTTTCCACAGTGGCTGTACTAATTTACATTCCCATCAATAGTATATAAATGTTCCCCTTTGTCCACATCCTCACCAGCATTGTTTACTCTTTGTGTTTTGGATTTTAGCCATTCTCACAGGGGTGAGGTGATATCTAATTGTGGTTTTGATTTGCATTTCCCTGATGCCTGGGGTAGTAAGCATTTTTTCATATTTTTGTTGGCCATTTGTATTTCTTCTTTTGACAATTTTCTATTAAAGTTCTTTGCCCCTTTCTCAACTGGATTGGTTAGGGTTTGTTGTTGTTGTTGAGCTTTTTAAGTTGCTGATATATTCAGGATATTAATCCTTTGTTGGATAGGTGGTTTGCAAATTTTTTTTCCCATTCTGCTGGACATCTCTTCACTCTGTTGATCATTTCCTTTGCTGTGCAAAAGCTTCTGAGTTTGACAGAATCCCATTTGTTTACTTTTGCTTTTGTTGCCTATGCTTTCAGGATCTTGTCCAAGAAGTTGTTCCCTACTGCAATGTCTTGAAGTGTTTTCCTTACGTTTTCTTCCAGCAACTTCGTAGTCTCAGGTCTTCAATTTATGTCTTTGATCCATCTTGAGTTGATTTTTTTGTATATAGTGAGAAGTATGGATCTAATTTTATTCCTCTACATGTTTACATCTAGTTTTGCCAGCATCATTTGTTGAAGAGATTATCCTTACTCCACTGTATGGTCTGAACACTTCTGTCAAAAATCAGTTAGCTGTATGTATGTGGATTAATTTCTGGGCTCTGTATTCTGTTCCTTTGATCTGTGTATCAGTTTTTATGCCCATAACAAGCTATTCTTAATCACTATATCTTTGTAGTATGCTTTGAAGTCAGGTATTTTGATGCCTCCAGCTTGATTTTTCTTGTTCAGGATCATTTTGGCTATTCAGGGTCTTTTGTGATTCCATATAAATTTTGGGATTGCTTTATCTAATCATATAAGAAGGTCATTGGTATTTTTATAGGACTGCACTGAATCTGTAGATTGCTTTTAGTAGTATATATATTTTAATAATATTCATTCTTTGATTCCATGAACAAGGGATATCTTTCCATTTTTTTCTATCCATGATGATTTCTTTCATCAATGTTTGATAATTTTCATTGTAGATATCTTTCACTTCTTTGCTTAAATTTATTCCTATTTGATTTGGGGGGATGCTATTGTAAATGGGATTTCTTTCTTGATTTCTCTTTCTGTGAGTTCATCGTTAGCATTCAAAAAGTTACTGTTTTTTAATATGTTTATTTTGTAACCTGCAACTTTCCTGAATTTGTTTTACCAATTCTAACAGCTTTTTGGTGGGGTGTTTAAGTTTTTCTAAGCAAAACATCATGTTTTGTGCAAGCATGGATAATTTGACTTTCTCTTTTCTAATTTTGATGCCCTTTATTTCTTTCTCTTCTCTAATTGCTCTTGCTAAAACTTCCAGTACTGTACTGAATAAGAATGGTAAAAGTGGTCATACTTGTCTTGTTTCAGATTACAGGGGAAGTGCTTTCAGTTTTTCCCCATTCAGTATGATATTGGCTGTTGGTTTGTGATATAGCCTTTATAATTGGAGGGTTTTTATCATGAAGGAGTGTTGAGCCTTCTCAAATGCTTTCTCTGTATTGAGATGACAATATGGTTTTTGTTGTTCATTCTATTGATGTGATTTATGATGCTTATTGATTTGCAAATGTTGAACCACTCTTGCATTTCTGGGATAAATCCCATTTGATTGTGATGTGTACCCTTTTTTATATGGTTTTGGATCAATTTGCTAATATTTTGTTGAGAATTTTGCATCTATGTTCATTAAGGATATAGGTCTGTAGTTTTCATGTCGTTATCTTTGGTTTTGGTATCAAAGTAATGCTGGCCTCTTAAAAAGAGTTTGGGAGAGTCCCATCCTGGTCAATATTTTGGTATAGTTTGAAGAGTATTGGAGTTACTTCCTCCTTGAATTTTTTGTAGAGTTCAGTCATAAAGCCATCAGGTCCTGGACTTTTCCTCAGTGGAAGACTTTGATTACCACTTCATTATCATTGCTTGTTATGGATCTGTTTAGGCTGTCTGCATTTCTTGATTTCATGTTTGTAGATTATATAAATCCAGGAATTTATCCGTTTCTTCAATATTTTCCAGTTTATTAGCATATAGTTCATAGTAGTTTCTTTTAATCCTTTGTATTTCAGTGGTGTCATTGTAATGTCTCCTTTTTTCATCTCTAATTTTATTCATTTGAGTTTTTTTTCTCTTTTTTCTTTGTTAGTCTGGCTAGAAGTTTATCTATTTTGTTTATCTCCTCAAAAATACAACATTTTATTTTGTTAACCTGTGTGTTTTTGTTTTTGTTTGTTTGTTTGTTTGTTTTTGGACAGGCAGAGTTAGACAGTGAGAGGTGAAAGAGAGAGAGACAGAGAGAAAGGTGTTCCTTTTTCTGTTGATTCACCCCCCCAAGTGGCCACTACAGCCGGCGCGCTGGGCTGATCCGAAGCCAGGAGCCATGTGCTTCCTCCCGATCTCCCATGCGGGTGCAGGGCCCAAGCACTTGGGCCATCCTCCACTGCCTTCCCGGGCCACAGCAGAGAGCTGGACTGGAAGAGGAGCAACCGGGACAGAACCGGCGCCCCAACCGGGACTAGAACCCAGGGTGCTGGCGCCACAGGCAGAGGATTAGCCTAGTGAGCTGCGGCACCGGCCTCTGTGTGTGGGTATGTGTGTGTGTGTGTGTGTGTGTTTAGTTTCAATTCCATTTGTTTCTGCTCTGATCCTTATTATTTCTCTCCTCCTGCTGATTGGGGTTTGGTTTGTTTTTGTCTTTCTAAATCTTCAAGATGCATCATTAAATCTTTGAGACATTTCTCTTTTTTTAATGTAAGCACTTAATGCTCTAAACTTTCTTCTTAATACTGCTTTTGCTATATCCCACAGTTTTGATTTTTTTTTCATTTTCACTTATTTCAAGGAAGTTTTTCATTTCCTTCTTAATTTCTCCATGACCCATTGATCATTCAGTAGCATGTTGTTTCATTTCCAGGTATGTATGAGTGTTCTATTATTCTTCTTGTTGACTTCTAGTCTTTTATTCCTTTATGGTCTGAGAAGATACATGGTATGATTTCAGTCTTTTTAAGTTTTCTGAGACTTGATTTGTGACCTAATATGTGGTCTATCTTAGAAAATGTTCCAAATGCTGATGGGAAGAATGTGTATTCTGTAGCTGTTGGGTGAAATGTCTTGTAAATATCTATTAAGTCCATTTGCTCAATAGAATGTTTCATTTTTCCCCCAGAAACCTTTTATTTAACGTATACAAATACATTTCATAAATACAGCTTTAGGAACATAGTGATTCATTCCACCATACTCACCCTCTCACCTGCACCTTTATTCCTTCTTCCTCCTCCCTTTCCTATTAAAATATTTCAACTCTGATGTTATCTTTATTGATTTTTTTAAAGATTTATTTTATTTATTTGAAAGACAGAGTTACAGAGAGAGGTAGAGACAGAGAGAAAGGTCTTCCATCCGTGTATCTTTTTCCAACCACCACTTTAAGTCTGTGTGTATGTTTATAAAGAGAGTTTCTTGTAGGGAAAAAATAGTGGAGTCATGGTTTTTTATCCATTCAGCCAACCTAAGTCTTTTGATTGGTGAATTTAATCCATTTATGTTCAAGGTTAGTATTGATAGATAAGAACTAAGACTTGTCATTTTGTTGATTGGATAATGATTCTACCTGCTCTGTTAGTGAATTTGGTGGTGTCATATATTTTCATGATATTTATTTCTAGTGCAAGATGCCTTTCAGAATTTCTTGTAAGGATGGTCTGATGGTGGTGAATTCTCTTAGTTTTTAGTTTTCTGGAAAATACTTTATTTCTCCTTCACTTTTATAGGATAGCTTCACTGGATATAACATTCTTGGTTGAAAGTTTTTTCTTTTAAGAACTTGAAAATATCATCCCTTTTCTGGCCTGTAGAGTTTCTGCTGAGAAGTCTGATGTTAATCTAATTGGTTGTCCTTTATCTGTAACTTGACACTTTTCTCTTACTGTCTTTGGGATCCTCTCCTTGTCTACAGCTGATGACAATATGCCTTAGAGAAGACCTCTTTTGGTTGAGTCTGCTTGGGCTTGTTAGAGCTTCTTGTATCTGGATGTCTATGTTTCTTTCAAGACCTGGGGAATTTCCAACTATTACCTGATTTAGCAGGTTCTCAATGCCTTTTTCCTTTTCTTCCTCTTCAGGAATACCTATAGTGTGGATATTTGGTCATTTAATGGTATCCCATATTTCACATAGACTTCATTTTTTCATTTTTTAAAATTTTTATTTGCGGGCCGGCGCCGTGGCTCAATAGGCTAATCCTCCACCTTGTGGCGCTGGCACACCGGGTTCTAGTCCCGGTTGGGGCGCCGGATTCTGTCCCGGTTGCCCCTCTTCCAGGCCAGCTCTCTGCTATGGCCAGGGAGTGCAGTGGAGGATGGCCCAGGTGCTTGGGCCCTGCACCCCATGGGAGACCAGGAAAAGCACCTGGATCCTGGCTCCTGCCATCGGATCAGCGCGGTGCGCCGGCTGCAGCTGCTGCCATTGGAGGGTGAACCAACAGCAAAGGAAGACCTTTCTCTCTCTGTCTCTCTCTCTCACTGTCCACTCTGCCTGTCAAAAATTAAAAAAGAAATTTATTTGCGATTGGGTTATTTCAAATTTGGGTTGTTTCAAAATTCTTGTCCTTGAGGTCAGAAATTCTTTCCTCCACTTGGTCTATTCTGCTGTTAAAACTCTCAATTTTATTTTTTGCTTCACTGGTTGAAGATTTCATCTCCAAAATTTCTATTTGTTTCTTCTTAATGAGTTCTATCTACTTAGTAATATTTTCTTCCATGTCACTCATTGACTTCCTCATTTCCATAATCTATCTGTATTCTCTTGCATCTCATTGAGTTTTCTTACAATCATTATTTTGCATTCTATATGTCATTTCATAGATTTCCTTCAGTTCAGGATCTAATTCTGGATTTTTATTATGTTCTTTTGGAGGTATGTTGTTATCTTGCTTCGTCATGTCCTGTGTGTCCCTACACTGTTTGCCCATCTGGTATATCGATCCTTTCGTCTATAGGAATAGGTTTTATTGTAAAAGAATTATGGTTTAGCTGAAATGCAGGATTTCACTTGGCTTGTTACATTGGCTCTGGACCTAGGTGAGCCCAGGAGTGTAATGTCTGAATGATTTCTTTTGTCTTCATCAATGCCAGCTGTTTCTATAAGTAACACAGTGGACTAATCTGCAGTTCATAGGGATCGAAGTCTAACTTTGAGATAAGGGTTTCCTTGTATGTATATCATGTTCCACACAGAGTTCAGTGTCAGGCTTCCTGGTGAATGTGGTAGCCAAGGCATTGTTTGAGGGAGACAGTGTGGCTGCCCCCTTGTCCTACTGCCAAGCCTGAGTGATGCCAGGGTTTGTGGCACCAATTGCTGTGGCTCTAGGATTGTGTGATATGGATAGACCTTTTCTCAGGTCCTGCTAGGAGAGTCCAGCTGGTTCTGGGACTTAAAATACCAACAGCCCTGGTCCTAGGTCTAGGGACTATGAGGTGAACCCTGTTCCAGTCCTACTGGGTGACAACAAGGTGTACAGGAGATTTTGCCCTGGAGGGTGAGTCCAGAGAGGTGGAAAGCAGGTAGGTTCTGTCCTAGACCCACCAGGTAGATTCCAGTGGCACCAAGAAATTTAGATCATATTTTTACAGTCCTGGTATTGTAGGGTATAGTGGGGTCATTACCCAGGTCTCCCAGGGTGGGAGTAGATTTTTTTATGGCCTTGCTTCTGATGTTAACCCCCAGAAGCCAAGGTTAATCCCCCGTACTCCTGTGGAGTGTGCGAACGTAGCTCTGGGCCTAATATTCCAGAACTCCCACAGCTGCAGGATGCAAGGGATATGTCCTTTGCCCCACACATTGCCCTGCCTCTGACTGTGTGTGATGCTGATAGGAGAAGAGAGGAGTGCTGCTTGACTTTCTGCTGTTGAGTATGGTGCTCTCTGGGAGTCAGAGAGGGGAAGGAAGCAAGTTGGCTTCCCAGCACCAGTTGCTCAGACCCCAGTCAACTCTCTAGGCTGAAGTAAAAGTGGTGACTGAGGAATTCCCTCAGCTAAAACTGAGCAGCAGGTGCACAGCAATTTTTTTTCCTATCTTGAAGTGGTAAAATGGTGGCTCACAGGGGCCGGTGCTATGGCTTAGTAGGGTAAGCCTATACCTGCAGTGCCGGCATCCCATATGGGTGCCAGTTTGTGTCCCGGCTACACCTCTTCCAATTAGGTTCTCTGCTTGTGGCCTGGGAAGGCAGTGGAGATTGGCCCAAGAGGTTGGGCCCCTGCATTCACGTAGGACATCCAGAGGAGGCTCTTGGCTCCTGGCTTTGGATCAGCCCAGCTGCAGCCATTGCAGCCATTTGGGGAGTGAATCAGTGTATGGAAGACATTTCTCTCTGCCTCTTGATCTCTCTGTAACTCTGCCTCTCAAATAAATAAAATCTTTAAAAAAAAGAAAAGATGGTGGCTTACAGCTGGCAGCGGGCTGGCCTGCGTGGCTGCCTGCAGCCACATCTCTGTCTTCTCCCACAAAGTCTTTTTTGTTTTTTAACTTCACTGAAAATTTCTGTCAGACCCCCCTGGAAACTTAGTAATTCCTATGTTCTTGTCATATCCCAGAGCAGCTTTAGTTATTGTAGCTATACCCTATTTAGCCATCTTGGATCTCCTCCACAAGTTTTTTGAAATAGAACTTAAGAAAATATTTATTATCGCATTATTATATGTCCACTGTCTTAAAAATCACACTTTACAAAATGTTTAAAGTAAAAAGTAAAATGTCTTCCTCTTATGGTGGGTGTTGTGGTGCAGCATGTTGAACTATCACTTAGGACTCCTGCATCCAATAGCAGAGTGCCCTGCTTCTGATCCAGCTTCTTACTAATGAGCCTGAGAAGGAACAGATCCTTGCCACCCATGTGGAAGGCCCAGATGGAATTTCTAGTTCCTGGCTTTGGCCCAGCCAAGCCTTGGATAATGTGGGAATTTGGGGAGTGAATCAGTTGGTGGAAGTTCTCTCTTTCTCTCTGTATGTGTGTGTATGTCCCTGTAAATCTGCCTTTCAAATAAATCTTTAAAAAAAAAAAAGTCTTCCTCTCCCTCTTGCAAGGGGCCTATGCTGTGGCATAGTGGGTAAAGCCACCGCCTGCAGTGCCAGCATCCCATATGGGCACTGGTTCGAGTCCTGGCCTTTCTACTTCTGATCCATCTCTCTGCTATGGCTTGAGAAAGCAGCAGAAGATGGCCCAAGTCCTTAGGCTCCTGCACCCATGTAGGAGACCTGGAAGAAGCTCCAGGCTCCTGGCTTCAGATTGGCCCAGCTCTGGCTATTGCAGCCATTTGTGGCATGAATCAGTAGATGGAAGATTCTTTCTCTCTCTGCCTCTCTATAACTCTCTGCCTTTCTTTCTTTTTTTCTTTCTTTCTTTGACAAAGGGTTAGACAGTGAGAGAGAGAGAAAGGTCTTCCTTCCATTAGTTCACCCCCCAAATGGCCACTACAGCTGGAACTATGCTGATCCGAAGCCATAAGCCAGGTGCTTCTTCCTGGTCTCCCATACGGGTGCAGGTGCCCAAGCACTTGGGCCATCCTCCACTGCCTTCCCAGGCCACAGCAGAGAGCTGGTCTGGAAGGGGAGCAACCAGGACTAGAACCCAGCGCCCATATGGGATGCCGGCGCCACAGGCGGAGAATTAACCAAGTGAGCCACGGCGCTAGCCCCAGCTCTCTGCCTTTCAAATAAATCTTTTTTTTTTTTTTTTTTTTAAAAAAAAAAAAGGATACAGAGGCTCTACAGCAAACCACAGTTTCAGTGCACTTGAATTTCTACCACTTGCTAGCCCCATTACCTTAAACCAGTTATTTAACCCATTTGGGCCTCACTGTTCTCCATCTGTTAGAAAAAAGAAAAAAAGAAGAAGAAAAAGAAGAAAACAAGCCTAATCATGGGGTGAACTTTCCCAGGCATTGCTGTTGCATGTCTATGTATATCGATATCTAACCAGCCTGTCAGTCACCAGAGATTTACTGGCTGTCAGATTCTTGGCAGTGTTCTAGGGACCAGAGACAAAGAGCAGTTTTCTGACTCATTTATAGAGCTCTTGCCTATGCCAAGTGCCCTGTTAGTGGGACAGATTTATCAGAGAACAGGGCAGATTCTGGCCCTGCTATCACAGAGCTGACATTTTAGAGGACAGGGAGACAAGAAACCAGAAACTCAAACAAAAGCAAATCAGACTACGGTAACTGCTGGGAAGGAAGAAATAGAGTCCTATGAAAGGGAATAACAGAAGGTCCTAGACTAGGCTTGTGGTAAGAGACTCTCTGAGGAGAAGATGTAGAAGTTAAGGGAATTTCAGCGGAAGGAGTAGCAACTGTGCAGGCCCTGGCAGTGGCTGAAGGTCACGATGGCTGTGGTGTGGTGGGCAAGTTGAGCAGGGGTCTGAGATGGCATTGGGAGAGGTGGGCAGGGTTAGAATATGCCTGGCCTGAGAGACCTTGTTGAATTTGGACTTTATTCTAAGTACAATTAGGAGACAATGAAGGCTTTAAACAGGAGGTTGATATAATAAATTTTTTATAAACTATGGATGGATTGGAATAGGACTGAGAAGGTAATGTGGAAACCAATTAAAAGATCATTGTCTCCACACTAGAGATGATGACAGCTTGAGTTAAGATGGCTATACCATCTTTTTCTGTAACTGACATACAATGATATTTTAAGTATTGGAATTCCCAAATGCATGGGATGTGGAGATTGCCTTTCAGAGTTCCTGGAGAACTCAGCTTCCCAAAGGAATGAGCCACCAATTCTGAGGCTAAATGTATATACAGCTTACTTGTTTTCTTTCTGTAGAGTTGAGTTCTTTATATATATTTTAATATTAATCCCTTACCAGTTATATGGCTTACAAATATTTTCTCACAATTTGTAGGTTGTCTCTTCAATCTATGATTTTGTTGTTGTTGCACAGAGGCTTTTTTTGTAATCCCATTTGTGTATTTTTACTTTTGTTGCCTGTGCCTTTGGAGTTAAATTTAAAAAATCATTGCCTCAACCAATGTTACATAAGTTTTCCTCTTTGGGTCTAGTAATTTTAGTTCCAGCTTTTTAATTTATTTTTAAACTATTTTGAGTTGATTTTTTCTATGGTGTGAGATAAACAGCCAGTTTTATTCTTTTTCATATAAGTATCCAGTTTCTCCAATACTATTTTATTGAGATTTTTTCTAATTGTGTATTCTTGGAATCCTTTGTAAAAAATCAGTTAACCGGCCGGCGCCGTGGCTCAATAGGCTAATCCTCCTCCTTGCGGTGCCGGCACACCAGGTTCTAGTCCTGGTCACCCCCCTTCCAGGCCAGCTCTCTACTATGGCCCGGGAGTGCAGTGGAGGATGGCCCAAGTGCTTGGGCCCTGCACCCACATGGGAGACCAGGAGAAGCACCTGGCTCCTAGCTTTGGATCAGCACAATGCGCCGGCTGCGGCGGCCATTGGAAGGTGAACCAACAGCAAAAGGAAGACCTTTCTCTCTGTCTCTCTCTCACTGTCCACTCTGCCTGTAAAAAAAAAAAAAAAAAAAAAATCAGTTAACCATAGATGGATGGATTCAATTCTGGGCAGTCTGTTTCATTGGTGGATATATCTGTTTTTATGCCAGTACCATCCATTTTAATTACCGTCATTTTGTAGTGTAGTTTGAAATGGCATAGTGTAGTGCTTCCAGCATTGTTCTTTTTGTTCACAATTGCCTTGGATATTTGGGTTCTTTATGGTTCCATATGGATTTAAAAATTTTTTTTCTGTACCTAGGAAAAATGACACTGGAATTGTGATAAGGATTACATTGACTTTGTAGATCACCTTAGATAGAATGGAAATTTTAACTGTATTAATTTCTTCCAATCCATGAACATGAGCTCTCTTTCCATCTGTTTATGTCTTACTCAATTTCTTTCATTGTTTTATAATTTTTAGTCTTTTTTGAAAAATCTTTCACCTCAGTTAAATATACTCCTATTTTATTTTTGTAACTGTTATAAATGGAATTATTCTTTTTGATTTCTGTTTCAAAAAATTTTACTGTTAATGTATAAGAATTTTGGAATGTTGATTTTGTATCCTACAAATATAGTAAATTCACTGATCAGTTTTATCATCTTTTGGTGATTTTCTAGGGTTTCTGTATGTAAAATCATGCCATCAGCCATTAGTGACATTTATTTCTTCTTTCCCGTTTATGTGACTTTCATTTTATTTTGCCTTATTGCTTTGACAAGGACCTCTGAAACTACATTGACTAGAAGTGGCAAGAGTGGGTATCATTATGTTGTTCTGAATCTTAGAGGAAAGGATTCCGGTTTTTCACCCTTGACTATAATGTTAAGCAGGGTTTACTGTATATGACCTTTATTGTGTGGGAGTACAGACCCTCTATTCCTAATTTGTTGAGTATTTTTATCATGAAAGGATGTTCAGATGTGTCAAGTGATTTTTCTCCATGTCCTGTAAATTTTGTCCTTGATTTTTTCAAAAGATTTATTGATTCTGAAAGTCAGAATTCCAGAGAGGGAGAGAGAGAGAGACAGAGATATCTCCCATCTGCTGGTTCAATCCTCAGATGACCACAATAGCCAGCACTGGGCCAAGGAGCCAGGAGCTTCAACCAGGCTTCCCACATGGGTGGCAGGGGCCCAAACACTTTGGCCATCTTCCGCTGCTTTTCTCAGGCCATTAGCAGGTAGCTGGATCAGAAGTGCACCAGCCAGGATATGAACCGGCACCCATATGGGATGCTGGAGTTGTAGGTGATAGCTTTACCCATTACAACACAATGCCAGTTCCCTTTGATTTTTTTAAAAAGTGGTATATCACATTTATTGGTTTTCAGATGTTGAACCATTCATGTATCCCAGGGATAACTCTTACTTGATCATGATTAATATCTGTTCAAAGTATTGTTGAATTTGGTTTACTAAAACTTTGCTGCGGATTTTTGCATTTATTTTCATCAAGAATGTTGGCCCATAGTTTTCTTTATATTTATTTATTTATTTACTTTTGACAGGCAGAGTTAGACAGTGAGAGAGAGAGAGAGAGAGAGAGAGAGAGAGAGGAAGGTCTTCCTTCCGTTGGTTCACCCCCCAAATGGCCACTGCGGCTGGTGCGTTGCACTGATCCGAAGCCAGGAGCCGGGTGCCTCTTCCTGGTCTCCCATGTGGGTGCAGGGCCCAAGCACTTGGGCCATCCTCCACTGCACTCCTGGGCCACAGCAGAGAGCTGGACTGGAAGAGGAGAAACCGGGACAGAATCCAGCACCCCAACCAGGACTAGAACCCCGGGTGCTGGCGCCACAGGCAGAGGATTAGCCTAGTGAGCCGCAGCACCGGCCAGTTTTCTTTTCTTGTGATGTCTTTGTCTGGCTTTGGTATCAGGATAATGCTGGTGTCAGATGGGGAAGGTACCTAAAGAGACATTTCTCAAAAAAAAAAAAAAAAAACCTAAGAATGACTAATAGCATTACAAAATGCTCAGTATCACCAATTATTATGTAGATTCAAATTCAAACCACAATAGGATATCATCTTACATCTCTTAGAATGGCTGTTATATAATGAAAGATAAGTGCTGGTGAGGAAACAGTGAAAAGGGAGGCTTTGTAAACTGTTGGTGGGAATGTAAGTTGTACAGCTATTACAGAAAATTGTGTGGAGATTCCTCAAAGGAATACAAATAGAATTATCATATCATCCGTAATCCCACTTCTGGGTACTTACCCAAAAGATACGAAATCTGTATGTTGAATAGATGTCTATGCTTCCATGCTCATTAAAGCACTGTTCACAATAGCCAATTTATGGAATCAATCTAAGTGTCCATCAATGGAAGATCAGATAAAGAAAATGTGGTTCATATGTGTGTGTATGTGTAATATTACCATTAAAAACTAAAGAAAATTAAAGAAATCCTGTTATTTGTGACAATGTAGCTAGAAGTGAAGAACAGTATACTAAGTGAAATAAAGAGAAACAAATACTGCATGTATTCACTTATATGTTAAATATAAAAAAATAAAGAAATCATACCTGCAGAGTAAAATGGTGGTTATCAGAGGCTGAGATGAGAACTGAAGGGTACAAAGGCTCAAACAGGAGGATTAAGTCTGATATTTTTTAGATCTGTTGCTTGGTGTGCATAAATATAACTAATAGTTGGGTATTGTACATTTCAAGATAGTTAAGAGTAAGTTTCTTTTTTAAAAAAAGATTTATTTGAAAGAGTTACAGAGAGAAAGAGAGAGAGGTCTTCCAACCACTGGTTCATTTCCTAATTAGCCGCAAAGGCTGGAGCTGTGCCGATCCCAAGCCAGGAGCCAGGGAGCTTCCTCTGGGTCTCCAATGAGGGTGCAGGGTCACAGCAGAGAGCTAGATCCGAAGTGGAGCAGCCAGGACTCGAACAGGCACCCACGTGGGATGCCACCACTGCAGGCAGCAGCTTTACACACTACACTGCAGCGCCGGCTCCTAAGAGTAAATTTCAGATGTTCTCATTGCAAAAAAAATAAAATAAAATAAAAAGTCAAACATTTGCACTGATGCATAGGTTAATTAGGCTGATTTAATTATGCTATATCATATTCTGAAGTCGTAAGTACACATTACTATACTTTGTCAATATATAATAAACCTTTTTTTAAATATACAGAGGTATAAAAAGCAATATTGTCCAAAGGGAAAAATATTGGAAATCAAGAGAATATTCACCATTATGATGTTGTGGAATGAATTAAGATACATCTACACCATAGACTCATAGAGGTCCCCAGCTGACTTGGAGATATTTTCACAATGACTTGTGGAGTAAGATAAGAATCAGGTGTAGGCATTTGGCCTAGTAATTAAGGCACATTTGGGAGGTTTATATCCCGTATCAGAATACCTGTGTTCAAGTCTAACTCTGCTTCTGATTCCAGCTTCCTAATAATACACACCCTGAGTGGCAGCAGATAATGGCTCAAATAGTTGAGTCCCTGCCACTCATGTAGGAGACTTGTTATGAAACACTTCCAAAAGTAGTCCTGTTCTCATGTGCAGCAAGCCAATTCCTGACATGAGGGTAATAGAAGAAAGCGGTTTATTTTTTACTGCATAAAGCAAAGAAAGAATAGGGCCTCTATCAGTTTCCCAAGGAACTAAGCGCAGTGAATCTTACAGATCTGGGGTTGAACAGCACATGATAAACTCTTGGACTTTTATGACTGGTCAGTGATGAGGCCAGAGTGTTTCTTTTGTGACTTCAGCCTTAGCATTGTACCACTCCTTTAATTTAGTGATTTAATCTTTATCAAGGAGTTGACTAGTAATCAGAAAAGGAAAGAGAAGTACAAGCTGAGGGATATGTTTTGGGGCCTGGTAAGAGTCTGTGTCAAGGGCATTAAGGATAGGTGTTTAGTTCTGGACATGGATTGAGTTCCTGGTTCCTGGCTTTCGGCCTAATCCAGGCCTGGATGTGGCAGACATTTGGGGATAAGTCCGCAGATGGGAGCTCACTCTGTCTCTCAATCTGGGTCTCTCTTCTGGGTAGCAGGGACCTAAATACTTGAGCCATCACTGTTGCCTCCCAGTGTGCACATTAAAACCTTCTAATTTTTCCATTCACAGACAACTCTTAAAATCTTTGTACAGAATTTTCTAGTCAATTTAAAATTAATGTATACAGTTTTAAAAATGGGAATGTAACCCCTTCTTTCTTTTCCTTCTTCCCGATCTTATTTCTGTCTTGTTCTCACATTACAATTGAGACAGACAACTGCCAAATGGCTTAGAAATGTGTGTCAGTAGCAAGGTGAGCCCTCTTCCAGGAAGGAAACAGCCATAGGATCTGGAATGTCATGTGATTTCCAGGCACTAGCACCAGGGGTATGGCCATTAGGAGAGCAAGTCAACACCACCACTCTGTCAGACACAGCCTAAAACTCTGCAATTTTTTTTTTGTAGGCATTTTCAGCTTTTTATTTTGTGATGAATTTTTTAAACTTGACATCAGGAAGCTCTTCAGAACAAGCGATGAAGACGATGGTAAATTTCTGCTCTAGGCCCTGGGAGGAGGTAAGAGGCTGTAAACAGCAGCTATCACAGTTGCCCTGTGCCCTTGAGAGCATGGAGAACGTGTCTGCTCTTCCACTCACACTGGTGTGACCAAGAGCCAGCAAATGTTAGAGAAGTCCAGATGATGGACTAAGGAATATTAATTTATAGGCTTTCCTTGATAACTTGACTTGCAGAAGCTTAAATAAGGTCTTATTTTCCTTACCTAATATGAAGTTCAACAGTAGGCATGGGGTCAACAGTTTGACTTTGTCTCGGCCATTGCTGCTTCAGTTCTGTTGTTATGCCTGTTTCCACATGAACACAAGATGACTGCTATGTCGTCAGGCACCACTGCAATGCTCAAGGTCAGAGTGGTAGGACCAGGTACATCTGTTCCTTTATAGAGGAAAGTAAAAGCTAACCCAGAAGTCCCTTGGCAGTCTTTCCCTTATATTTCATTGGCCAGGATTGGCTGAGAAAGAAAAATGCAGGATTTTACAACTGGCTGAGAGCTTTATACTCATCATGAACCCACTGCAAAGAATATACAACTACTCCCCTACAGCCAACTCCTTAATCAGAGTCCTAGTGACAAGGAAGATGGATAATTAATAGAACCTAGCACAGACACAAGGTATCTTCTATGCTTTTATAAATTTAAAATGCAAATTTGTTCCTAACCAAGGCAGTGAGTCATTTAAGAGCCAGCAATACCTGATGAAAGCCTCACGAGAGGAGACACTCAGGGATCCACTGTGCTTCTGAAAGGCGGATCAGCTAGGGCAGTTCAAGCGCAGTTGTTTTTAAGTTGACACTGTTGCAAAAGTGAATGGTGCTTTCATTTGCAAGAACTAGTGTAATTAAAAGTGGATATTTGCCCTTGTCTGCAGTGACAAAGAGGGAAGAAAAACTGTGAAAGAACCTGGAGGTTTGGGATTCTCTCCAAGTATTTGGAGTTAGAACATGAAAGAAGTGGTCAGAGTCTTCCACACGAGCTGCTCAAACTGTGCCTCCGCCTTACAGGAGGCTCCTCTCCTTCCCTCTCCCTCTCCCTCTCCCTCTCCCTCTCCCTCTCCCTCTCCCTCTCCCTCTCCCCCTCCCCCTCCCTCTCCCTCTCCCTCTCCCTCTCCCCCTCCCCCCCTCCCCCCCTCCCCCTCCCCCTCCCCCTCCCCCCCTCCCCCTCCCCCTCCCCCTCCCCCTCCCCCTCTCCCTCTCCTCTTTTTTTCTCTTTCTCTCTCTCTCTCTTTTTTTTTTTTTTTTTTTTTTTGCAGCTGGTGGTGATCTGTGCAGGAAGATGAGCATCTTGAGTGGAGGCAGCTTGAGACTAGGCCTAGTGTGGCTGCTCAGGAAGTTTAGGCTGCTCTTCAAAAACAAAACAAAACAAAAACAAAAAACTACTTATAGTTCTGAATGAAAAATTATGTAAGATTTCCTTCTTAACCACATCTAGCTTTTACAGATTCTTATTTACTTGAGAGGTGCAGAGACAGACAGAGACAGAGAAAGCTCCACCGTTGGTTTATTCCTCAAATGCCTCTAATGACTGGGAACTAAGCAGGTCTCTCAAATGGGTGGCAGGAACCCAATTACTTGAGCCATCACCACTGCATTCCAAGGTCACGAGGAACCAGAGCCAGCAACTGAACCAAGGTTCTCCAGTATAAAATGTGGGTACCTTAACAACTAGGCTAAGTGTCTGCTTCCACACCTGATTTTTACTTTTTATTTTTATTTTTACTGATTATGCTAGACTGGGCATGTTTATATGCAGATTTATAGGTCTCATGTAAGCCACTTGAGAAATTGTTCAGAGGCCCTGGAACAGTAGGAAGAAAGGCTGACATTTGGCCGGTGCCAAGGCTCAATAGGCTAATCCTCCGCCTGCGGTGCCGGCACACCGGGTTCTAGTCCTGGTCAGGGTGTCGGATTCTGTCCCAGTTGCCCCTCTTCCAGGCCAGCTCACTGTGGCCCAGGAAGGCAGTGGAGGATGGCCCAAGTGCTTGGGCCCTGCACCCCATGGGAGACCAGGATAAGTACCTGGCTCCTGCCAACAGATCAGCGCAGTGCGCCGGCTGCAGCGCGCCGGCTGTGGCAGCCATTGGAGGGTGAACCAACGGTAAAGGAAGACCTTTCTGTCTCTCACTGTCCACTCTGCCTGTCAAGAAAGAAAGAAAGAGAGAGAGAGAGAGAGAGAGAGGGAGGGAGGGAGGGAGGGAGGGGGAGGGAGGAAGAAAAAAGAAAGGTTGACATTTGAGAGAAATTATGAAACATTTTGGGAGGGGAGGTTGTAGGGTCAGACCCACAGCCTGCTTCAGAGCCTAGGATGTTAAGGTCAGTGTTATGACTTAGGTTCATTCTTCCCTACTGTACTGTCCACCTGTTTGGAAGCATAGTTTTGTTAAATACTGTTATGAAATCTTTCTTCTTTTCCTCCCAATTCCAACATGAGGAAGAACTGCCACTTGGTATACTTTGCTTCCTGGAATGTCTCTTCTAAACACCATTGGCAGTGAGAGAACTAAACATTTGTGAAGCATATAAGTAGGGTACCCCAAATCATTGAGTCCTTGAGGTGACAAAACTAGAAAAGTGAGTGAAAGGGACGCATCATAGTTGCCTTCTGGTGGATTAATATAAAGTTAGTAAAATCTTTCTGCAACCAGATAGTGGCCACTTTCCTACTCTGAAAGCCTGTTCATCTAACACCTGGCTGGCCCAAGAGAACAGTGCTGTAAGGTTCTATGTGTACCGATAACTAGGTATTTGTCGGTAGACTGTGGATCTTGATATTCAACCTCAAGAGGACAGAAGAGGACTTGAGAGAGTAGAGTGAGCTTCCAACCCCAATCTGAAGAGCACATAGTGATGAGTCCACAAGCATGAATATGACCGATTCTCAGTTCTGAATGCCTTGGGCATCTATGTTGTTGGCTACTACTATAATTAACCCTCAGACTGCATAGCCCATGCAGTTTTCCAGCAGATGAACAGGAATGTTGAAGAGTTCAGGGAAATTAGGCCAAAATCACATCCCCACCCCACCCCACTCCCAGGATAGGCCAGTCTTTAAGAATTTTTGGTGCTAAGAAGTTTTAAGTTGAGCCCAAGTGAATTCTTAGAACTCTGTAAGCCATAGGCATTTTTCTTTGACAGGCCCACCAAGACTACATTTAGCAGTAGAGATCTTTCCACCCCCTGCTACCCCACAACAAGTATAATGCAGTTACAGAAAAGAAGAGCTAGAGACCTGAATAGTCCGTTTCAACTGATGTCCACATCAAGGTCTCTTAAGAATGAACCTGCAGAGGAGTTAATAAAATGAGAGTTTCCAGGACTGTAATGAAAAGACAGGTTCTAGGGCCGGCACTGTGGTGTAGAAGGGTAAGCTGCCTGTATTGCTGGCATCCCATTTGGGCGCTAGCTCAAGTCCCGCATGTTCTACTTCTGTTACAGCTCCCTAATCATGCACTTAGGAAAGCAGCAACAGATGGCCCAAGTCCTTGGGCCCCTGCCACCCATGTGGGAGACCTGGCTGCAGCCAACCTAGCACCAGCCATTGCAGCCATGTGAGGAGTGAACTAGCAAATGAAGCTCTCTCTCTCTCTCTCTCTCTCTCTCTCTCTGTATCTATGCCTTTCAAATAAGTAAATAAATCTTTAAAAAAAAGAAAAGAAAAAAAGACAGATTCCAGACTGAGTCATTTCAAGAATTTCATCAGAGTAGGGAGAGACTAGAGAAGTTGGGGGCAGGAAGCAACCAAACGAGACACAGATCCTAGTTAGCAGTGGTGTTTACAGATGGGATGTCCCTTGGGAGAGGAGAGAAATCTTAGAAAATGGAGGAATTTAGGCCTCCAGGAGACATTACATATAAAACAACTGACATAGTTCCTAGTATATAATCTATGCTTAGGAAATGTTAGTTCTCTTTCTACCTAGTGTGGCCAAGAGGGGACGCCTATCTCAGGAGCCTTATAAAGAGTGGGGAAGAAGCCAACTCTGGGCTAAGCTAGTGGTGCTCTGGCCTGTTGTTCTCTAAATTAGGGCAGGAGCAGCAACCAGGGCAGGCTGTGGGCACCTAGGTGTATAATCACAGCAGCCAAGAGAGGTAAGGACAAGGAGTGGCAGGCAGCTCTTAATATCTTCAGTAGGGAACTGGATGAGGGACTCAAACAAGATGACCACTTTGTGTGACTCATGCCAAAAAATAAATAAATAAATAAATAAAGAAGTTAATAAGGGTTTTAAAATAGGTGAAATGCTGGTACTTTTAGCAGTTAAGTGCTTCTTAAACAGTGTCCTACAGCTATGACTGAAACTTTACTGTGTTTGTGATGCACCTGAGAATGAAATGAAAATGCAGAGTCTGAGTTGGTAGTTCTGGGATGAAAATTCACAAGTTCCCAGGAATGATGGTGCTGCCAGTTCAGGAACTAAATGGAAGCGTCAGGCCTCTGTTATGCTCTCTCTTGAAGCAAGTTACAGAGGCTCCTAGCCAGGGACTTAATGAGAATACCTAGGAGATTCTGATGAAACAAAGATTTCTTTCATAAAATATGTTTTCATGGATTTTAACATGATTATGGAACTCCAAGTTTAGGGTATGGAAATGGACACTAAAATCCAGTGTTTCTAACCTATAAGACCACAGGGACTACTTTTTTCATGGAGCACTGGTTAACAGCTCAGAACTCTGAGAGAAAAGCTACCCCAAAGACCCTAAACTGTATGCCCTACAGCCACTGAGGGAGAGCAGTACCACCCTCGAAGCCCTCTGGGAGAGGCCAGCCCTCAGGCCCCTGTGAGGTAGGGACTTTCTCCTGTCTTCATCAGGTCCATTAATGACAGAGCTGTGGTGCCTGTTGTACAAATATGAGGTCTCCTTCATTTCACTTCTAGATAAAGACATCTTTTGTTGGAGTAAAGGAAAAGTACCTGAGTGAATACTGCTTTTCAGGCACCTACATCCTGACCCTCCTTCTGAAAGGCTATAATTTCACACCCAGTTCCTGGAAGAACATTGATTTCATGGGCAAGGTAAAATTTGGCTATCCGTTGGGTTGAGGGAAGTTTAGCGTAGTGATTGAAACAACTCTGGGTTTGAAAGAGGTGGGAAAATAAAAATGGGAATGGGAGAGGGAGGAGGAAGAAGGGTGGGAGTACAGGTGGGAGGGCAGGTATGATGGGAAGAATCACTATGTTCCTAAAGTTGTATTTATGAGATGCATGAAGTTTGTATGCCTTGAATAATAGCTTTCTGGGAGAAAAAAAAAAAAAGAGGTGGAAATCAACCTGACTTAAGGTTTGGCCTGATGTTCTGTGCTGCAATTCTACCTTTAACCCAAGTTGGAGTTTGTGTCAAGCCTTCTGGGTATGTTGATCAGCTGTGGGCATCCTCTTAAAAAGAGATACCTGCATTTCCATTTGTGTCCTTCTGTTGTAGAATGGTGACCAATTATTTATAAAACAAAAAATTAAATATTAAAGAATGTAACAGTATTTCAGTAGCCACAATGATTCTGTGTGCTGACTTTAACAACCTCACATGATAATGGTTTCTTGTAAGAGGGGGAAGGCTTTGTTGGTTGTTACATCAAGATTGACCAGCCTGAAAGCGGTATTCAAGGCAGGAGACTAAGTGCCCCTGCCTGCCAGGGGCTGTGACCTGGGAGCCAAGATGAGTGTGAGCCCATCTGAAGAAGCACCCTCACTGTTGTGCTTTACCACAGCACCACCTGCAGGTAGCCATGAATAGAAAACATGCACATGAGCTGCGTGACTCACACTTGATTAAACATGTCAAAAGCAATGTTTCCTCTACCTTTTTAAAACTCATGTGTCCACTAATGGCAAAAAAAAAAAAAAAAAAAAAATTACTCCCTTATTAAATATGACTGCAATTCAAATTGGGGCAAAGGGCTGTAGCAGCCCCCAGAATACAAGAGTGATCATTACACTTTTGGCAGTACTGATTTTACTGATTCAAATTCAAATCTATTCCTTGTTTTTAAAATCCCAGACTTCCTTCCATTTCATCAGCTTATTTTGCTTGAAAAATATGACTAAGTCAAATTTATGATTGATCTCTGATGCATGACCCAGTATTTCTAAGCCCTAGCTGATGAACTCTTTAACTCTAAAGCTTTCCTTGGTAAGTTCCCATCCCTCACATAGGGAATTGAATCTTTTACAAATTACCAATTCCCAATATTGGTAAGGGTTTGGGGAAGAGAGGAATTTTCATGATCTTGATTGAAATGTAAATTGGTACAGCGTTTTGGAAGACTGTTTTGGAAACATGTGCTAAGAACATGTGCATATCATTTTGTCTAGTTACTCCATTGCTAGATTTTAAATTTATCAATCTTTTATCTATAAATTTATAAAACTTTTATAAATGGATAAAATGAAACAAAGTGAATGTGTAAACAGTTCATGTCAGTGACACTGTAGAAATGTCTTAAGAGATACATGACAGAGCATGTTTTATCATGTAGTAAGAGTCCTTTCTTATCCATCCCTATGCATAGTTTCCCAGCTCCCATAAAGAAAGATTGACTTGCTGGGATTATTCCAAAGTTTTGCCTTAGTTGAATCATTAAGTCCTGGTTTTGTAAGGATGAGTTTCCTGGGCCTGACAAAGATGTGAAAGGCCAGGGACAGTTATTATACCCTTATCATTTTGCTGGTTTCTTATCAGCATCTCCTTCATTCCTCTTCCTCATCCCCACTTTCACACAAACAAGAAAACTAGAATGCAGACTTAAAGGTATATTTGAATTAAATTCTATGCAGAAGAAATGGGAAGTCATTCACCAAACTCCTTTCTGAACTTTGGGAATACAGTGGTGAGGCTCCCAACACTATTTCTTAATCACTTGATCCATTTTCCCCACAACATTATTCCCAGTTTAGAGCAAAAAATAATCCATTTAGAGAACTAAAAGTGGTGCCATCTTCCTGCTGTTTGTGCTATAGGTTATCTCCACAGACAACAAACAGCAGACTTTCTCCACTCTTTTCAGGTCGGTGGCAGTGACGCCGGGTGGACTTTGGGCTACATGCTGAACCTGACCAACATGATCCCAGCTGAGCAGCCGTTGTCCAAGCCTTTCTCTCACTCCACCTATGTCTTCCTCATGATCCTCTTCTCCTCAATCCTGGTTGCAGTGATCGTCATAGCCTTGTTTATCTTTCACAAGCCTTCGTCTTTCTGGAAAGAAATGATATAGCAGGAGCAGCTGAAATCTGGCTAGAGTGAGAAAAAAAACAAACTTGCCCAGGGAGCACATTCCTCTACCGTGTGGTATACAAGGTCTGCCTTGCTTGCCAGAGCCGGTCCTGACGCATCCTTGGATTCTGCTGAAGCCTTTCCTTGGGAGGCATTCACTACCCTCTGCCTCAAGGACTGCTTGGCAGACACTCCTTCTTCTGAGTCTTTCCCAGTTACTGTCTTTTTCCTACTCTGTGCTTGTGGAGGTGTTAAAGACCTGTTACGTTTCTTGACCTTTGCCTTATAGAAAAACAGTACTGACTTTATGGAGAAGAACTGAGAGTCCTGAGTGCCATGCTGGAAAGTGGAGCTGGCTACCAGAAGAATCCCAGGACTGGTTCAGTTGCACTCTTAAGACCCACTCCCCCTTTTTCTTCTTCCCATTTATTAAGAAAGCTGTACAGTGTTTGGAGAGAGCAGACATACATCCCATTCCTAGCCTTGCCCTTTGGGTAGGAGAGTTTTCTAGATTAGGCAAAATATGTGCTAATGCCAAAGAATTTTACAAGATCAATGTGTCTGTGCAGTTAATACAATTCTTAATCCCATCTAAACAGGGATGTGAATAAATTACATATTCCTGAGTAATGCCAAAATGCTAGAGTAGAACTCTCAGACCAGAGATTTTTTAAAACTAGACAGACTTATAGGCACTCAGATATCAGGGCATACTACATACACATGTCAGGAAGAAAAACTCAGGGACAGAAAATGCATCCTCCAATGCTTCTTTATGGAGTCTTATTTTTGTTTTGGGAAAATACACACAATCTAAAACTCACCATTTTAACATTCAATTCAGTACGGTTCAGTGGCATTCAGTACATTTACAATGTTATGCAACCATCACCTCTAGTTAGTTCCATAACACTTTTACCACCAAGAAACTGGCTGGAGAAAAGACCATCCCTAAGTAGGCTGAAACCTCAGACCTTTCTGTTAACAGCTGGTTGTGCTAACAACGATGGTGCACTGAGTTTTAAAGCCATGCCACATCTTACTGTCCCAGGGTTTAGTTTCATGAGAGAGAAGTATCAGTGTGGGATGGTGTACTTTTGCCTGCATGGTATCCAAGTCTGAAAGTGTTGTCTGTATTGGCTTTATTTACTTATTCCAGGGAACATTTTGTGAGAGAAGTAACAACTATGGGCATTATCATGGAAGCACAAAGAGATCTTATTCCTTTTTTCTTTTAGGGACCACTGCAAGAGTTAAACGGTTGAGCAGGATTGAATGGTGATTTATATTCTGATCTTGCCCCATGTTTTGTCCCTCTCTGGATCTGGGGACTGAACATTGAGAGGATGGGGGAAGAAAAACTCTCACAAACTAGAAGCCAAATGTTCCTATACCTCTTGAATAATTAAAAGTCATTTTTTACAACACCAGGTGAATACAAATTTAATAAAGCTGTGGACAGGAACTTTTCTGGACCTTGATTGGGAATGAGAAGCAAAGCAGACAGGTTCAAGTCTTGATGGAGAATTTACTGTGCCAAGCTTTGTGCTCAAGTGTATCACATTAGTTCTCTCATTGAACTCACAACGATCTGAGGAAGGCAATACTCACCACTCCCAATGCTCAGGGAAGAACTGACATTCAAATTCTTGTCTTCTGCTCCAAGCCCATTGCCTTTTCTTTCTTAAACACATACTCTCTGCAAATTAGAACTATAATTCACAAGCTTCCTTCAGAGAACACAATCTTTTCTAATTCCACTAGTTTCATTGTCAAGCCCCCCCCCACCCCCCCACCCCCCCCCCCGCAACCATATATTTTTTTTTTTAATCTTTTATTTAATGAATATAAATTTCCAAAGTACGTCTCATGGGTTACAATGGCTTTCCCCCCCATACCGTCCCTCCCACCCACCACCCTCCCCTTTCCCACTCCCTCTCCCCTTCCATTCACATCAAGATTCATTTTCGATTATCTTAGTATACAGAAGATCAGCTTAGTATACCTTAAGTAAGGATTTCAACAGTTTGTTCCCACACAGAAACATAAAGTGAAAAATAATAGATGATTTTTTTTTAAATGATGATGAAATCAGATCAGACCTATTGTCATGTTTAATCCCAGTGAGAGTCAAGTTGGGAATTGATAGTTTCTTTTTTTTTTTTTTTTTTTAACAGAAGATCAGTTTAGTGTACATTAAGTAAAGATTTCAATCGTTTGCACCCCCATAGAAACACAAAGTGAAATATACTGTTTGAGTACTCGTTATAGCATTAAGCCTCAGTGTACAGCACATTAAGGACAGAGATCCTACATGAGGAGTAAGTGCACAGTGACTCCTGTTGTTGACTTTACCAATTGACACTCCTGTTTATGGCATCAGTAATCTCCCTATGCACCAGTCATGAGTTTCCAAGGCTATGGAAGGAAGCCCCTTGAGTTCTCCGACTCTTATCTTGTTTAGACAAGGTCATAGTCAAAGTGGAGGTTCTCTCCTCCCTTCAGAGAAAGGCACCTCCCTCTTTGAAGACCTGTTCTTTCCACTGGGATCTCACTCACAGAGATCTTTTTGCCAGAGTGTCTTGGCTTTCCATGCCTGAAATACTCTCATGGGCTTTTCAGCCAGATCCGAGTGCCTTTAGGGCTGATTCTGAGGCCAGAGTGCTATTTAGGACATCCGCCATTCTATGAGTCTGCTGAGTATCTCACTTCCCATGTTGGATCACTCTCCCCTTTATTTATTCTATCGGTTAGTGTTAGCAGATACTAGACTTGTTTATGTGCTCCCTTTGACTCTTAGTCCTTTCATTATGATCAATTGTGAACTGAAATTGATCACTTGGAATAGTGAGATGGCATTGGCACATGCCACCTTGATGGGATTGAATTGGAATCCCCTAGTATGTTTCCAACTCTACCAATTGGGGCAAGTCAGCCCGAGCATGCCCCAAATTATACATCTCTTCCCTCTCTTATTCCCACTTTTATGTTTAACAGGGATCACATTTCAGTTAATTTTCAACACTTAAGAATAACTGTGTGATAATTACAGAATTAAACCAGTCATATTAAGTAGAACAGACAAAAAAAAAATACTATGAGGGATAATGTATTAAGTTGTCCATTAGCAGTCAGGGCTATGCTGATCAAGTCACCATTTCTCATAGTGTCCATTTCACTTCAGGAGGTTTCCTTTTTGGTGTTCAGTCAGTTGTCACCGATCAGGGAGAACATATGGTATTTGTCCCTTTGGGACTGGCTTACTTCACTCAGCATGATGTGTTCCAGATTCCTCCATTTTGTTGCAAATGACTGGATTTCGTTGTTTCTTACTGCGGTATAGTATTCTAAAGAATACATATCCCATAATTTCTTTATCCAGTCTACCACTGATGGGCATTTAGGTTGGTTCCAGGTCTTGGCTATTGTGAATTGTGCTACAATAAACATTAGGGTGCAGACCGCTTTTTTCTTTATCAATTTAAACTCCTTTGGGTAAATTCCAAGGAGTGGGATGGCTGGGTCGAACGGTAGGGTTATATTCAGGTTTCTGAGGAATCTCCAGACTGATTTCCATAGTGGCTTGACCAGTTTGCATTCCCACCAACAGTGGGTTAGTGTCCCTTTTTCCCCACATCCTCGCCAGCATCTGTTGTTGGTAGATTTCTGTATGTGAGCCATTCTAACCGGGGTGAGGTGAAACCTCATTGTGCTTTTGATTTGCATTTCCCTGATTGCTAGTGACCTTGAACATTTTTTCATGTGCCTGTTGGCCATTTGGATTTCCTCTTTTGAAAAATGTCTATTGAAGTCCTTGGCCCATCTCTTAAGTGGGTTGTTGGTTTTGTTTTTGTGGAGTTTCTTGATCTCTTTGTAGATTCTGGTTATTAACCCTTTATCTGTTGCATAGTTTGCAAATATTTTTTCCCATTCTGTCGGTTGTCTCTTCACTCTCCTGACTGTTTCTTTTGCAGTACAGAAACTTCTCAATTTGATGCAATCCCAATAGTTGATTTTGGCTTTGACTGTCTGTGCCTCCCGGGTCTTTTCCAGAAATTCTTTGCCTGTGCCAATATCTTGAAGGGTTTCTCCAATGTTCTCTAATAACTTAATGGTGTCAGGACATAGATTTAGGTCTTTAATCCACGTTGAGTGGATTTTTGTGTAAGGTGTAAGGTAGGGGTCTTGCTTCATGCTTCTGCACGTGGAAATCCAGTTTTCCCAGCACCATTTATTGAATAGACTGTCCTTGCTCCAGGAATTAGTTTTAGATCCTTGATCAAATATAAGTTGGCTGTAGATGTTTGGATTGATTTCTGGTGTTTCAATTCTGTTCCATTGGTCTATCCATCTGTTTCTGTACCAGTACCATGCTGTTTTGATTACAACTGCCCTGTAGTATGTCCTGAAATCTGGTATTGTGATGCCTCCGGCTTTGTTTTTGTTGTACAAGATTGCTTTAGCTATTCGAGGTCTCTTGTGCCTCCATATGAATTTCAGCATCATTTTTTCTAGATCTGCGAAGAATGTCTTTGGTATCTTGATTGGGATTGCATTGAATCTATAAATTGCTTTTGGGAGAATGGACATTTTGATGATGTTGATTCTTCCAATCCATGAGCATGGAAGATTTTTCCATTTTTTGGTATCCTCTTCTATTTCTTTCTTTAAGGTTTTGTAATTTTCATCGTAGAGATCTTTAACGTCCTTGGTTAAGTTTATTCCAAGGTATTTGATTGTTTTTGTAGCTATTGTGAATGGGATTGATCTTAGCAGTTCTTTCTCAGTCATGGCATTACTTGTGTATACAAAGGCTGTTGATTTTTGTGCATTGATTTTATATCCTGCCACTTTGCCAAACTCCTCTATGAGTTCCAATAGTCTCTTAGTAGAGTTCTTTGGATCCTCTAAGTACAGAATCATATCGTCTGCAAAGAGGGATAGTTTGACTTCTTCCTTCTTGATTTGTATTCCTTTGATTTCTTTTTCTTGTCTGATGGCTCTGGCTAAAACTTCCAGAACTATGTTAAATAGCAGTGGTGAGGGTGGGCATCCCTGCCTGGTGCCAGATTTCAGTGGAAATGCTTCCAACTTTTCCCCATTCAATAGGATGCTGGCTGTGGGTTTTTTATAAATTGCTTTGATTATATTGAGGAATGTTCCTTCTATACCCAATTTGCTTAGAGTTTTCATCATGAAAGGGTGTTGAATTTTATCAAATGCTTTCTCTGCATCAATTGAGATAATCATATGGTTTTTCTTCTGCAGTCTGTTAATGTGGTGAATCACATTGATTGATTTGCGAATGTTGAACCATCCCTGCATACCAGGGATGAATCCCACTTGGTCTGGGTGGATGATTTTCCTGATGTGTTGTTGTATTCTATTGGCCAGAATTTTATTGAGGATTTTTGCGTCTATGTTCATCAGGGATATTGGTCTGTAATTTTCTTTCAGTGCTGCATCTTTCTCTGGCTTAGGGATTAAGGTGATGCTGGCTTCATAGAAAGAATTTGGGAGGATTCCCTCTTCTTCGATTGTTCTGAATAGTTTGAGAAGAAATGGGATTAGTTCTTCTTTAAATGTCTGGTAGAATTCAGCAGTGAATCCATCTGGTCCTGGGCTTTTCTTTGTTGGGAGGGTCTTTATTACTGTTTCAATTTCTGTTTCAGTTATGGGTCTATTTAGGTTTTCGATGTCTTCATGGTTCAATTTTGGTAGATTGCATGTGTCCAGGAATCTATCCATTTCTGATAGGTTTTCCTGTTTGCTGGCATACAGGTCCTTGTAGTAATTTCTGATGATTCTTTTTATTTCTGTGGTGTCTGTTGTTACGTTTCCTTTTTCATCTCTGATTTTATTGATTTGGGTCTTTTCTCTTCTTTTTTTAGTTAGTTGGGCCAATGGGGTGTCAATTTTGTTTATTTTTTCAAAAAAACCAGCTTCTTGCTTGGCTGATTTTTTGTAATGTGTTTTTGGATTCAATCCTGTTAATTTCTTCTCTGGTTTTAATTATTTCTCTTCTCCTACTAGATTTGGGTTTGGTTTGCTGCAGTTTTTCTAGGTCCTTGAGGTGCGCTGAAAGCTCATTTATTTGGTACCTTTCCAATTTCTTGGTATAGGCACCTATTGCTATAAATTTGCCTCTCAATACTGCTTTTGCTGTATCCCATAAGTTTTGATATGTTGTGTTGTTGTCTTCATTTACTTCCAGAAAGTTTTTGATTTCTCTTTTGATTTCTTGAATGACCCAGTGTTCATTCAGGAGCATGTTGTTCAGTCTCCATGTGTTTGCATACTTTCTGGGGTTTCCTGAGTTGCTAATTTCCAGCTTCATCCCGCTGTGGTCTGAGAAGCTGCATGGTATGATTCTAATTCTTTTAAATTTGCTGAGACTTGCTTTATGGCCTAGTATGTGATCAATCCTAGAGAAGGTTCCATGCGCTGCTGAGAAGAATGTGAAGTCTGTAGATGTAGGGTTGAAAGTTCTGTAGATATCTGTTAGATCCATTTGGGCAATAGTGTCAATTAAATCTGCTGTTTCCTTGTTGATCTTCTGTCCGGATGATCTGTCTATTTCTGAGAGTGGAGTATTGAAGTCCCCCAGTACTATTGTATTGGAATCTAAATCTCCCTTTAAGTCCCTTAACATATCTTTTAAATAGACCGGTGCCCTGTAATTAGGTGCATATACATTTATAATAGTTACATCTTCCTGTTGAATTGAACCCTTAATCATTATATAGTGTCCCTCTTTGTCTCTCTTAACAGTTTTTGTATTAAAGTTTATTTTGTCTGATATTAATATGGCTACACCTGCTTTTTTTTGGTTTCTGTTGGCATGGAATATCTTTTTCCAACCTTTCACTTTCAGTCTGCATGCCTCTTTGTTAGAGAGATGTGTTTCTTGTAGGCAACAAATAGTTGGGTTGTGTTCTGTGAGCCAGTCAGCTAAACGGTGTCTTTTAACTGAAGAATTCAGACCATTAATGTTCAATGTGACAATTGATACGTAGTGACTTTGCCCTGCCATTTTCCCGGAAATATTTTCTAGTATATGCTTTGAGCTTCCCATGCTCTTTTACTGGTAGGTGTTCTTCGTTTCCCTTCTTTCATATTGATGGCCGTGTTTCTGTGTTTCTGAGTGTAGCACATCTTTAAGTATCTTTTGCAGGGCCGGACGAGTGGCCACAAAGTCTTTCAATTTCTGTTTGCTATGAAAGGTCTTTATTTCACCTTCATTCACAAATGAGAGCTTGGCAGGATATAATATTCTGGGCTGGCAATTTTTCTCTCTTAGCACCTGTGCTATGTCTCGCCATTCCCTCCTAGCTTGTAGGGTTTCTGATGAGAAGTCAGCTGTGAGTCTGATTGGAGATCCTCTGAGAGTAATCTGACGTTTCTCTCTTGCACATTTTAGGATCTTTTCTTTATGTTTCACTGTGGTAAGTTTAATTACCACGTGTCGTGGTGAGGATCTCTTTTGGTCATGTTTATTGGGGGTTCTATGAGCTTCCTGTACTAGGATATCTCTATCCTTCTCCAAACCTGGAAAGTTCTCTGCTAGTATCTCACTAAAAAGGCCTTCCAATCCTTTCTCTCTCTCCATGCCTTCAGGAACTCCTAGAACTCGAACATATTTAACATATTTGGGAGCTGAACTCCACTTGTCAAAATCTCGAATAATGGAGACAGTCAGTAGGTACAATCTAATCTCAGTTCTGTTGGAGGAAGGTTGGGGTCATTCTGGATGGGGCAGGCCAAGGAAGATGCATCACTATCAACTGATTTTAATATCTGGTTGGTTACTGGTTCTAACTGATTATCATTCCTCCCTGGACTTTCACCTAGGACTCAAAACTTTGTAATGTAGTCTTGTTCCTTTATAAGATGGGATTTTTTTCTAGGTGCACACAGTGGCTGGAGGGGGTGGAATCAGCAGAAGTGATTACTTCTGTAGGTAAAAGAACAAAGCTTCTTAATTAGGCTTTATGTGTGGGGAAGGGGCAGACTGATGGGGGAAATTTCAATTCATCAAATTCTTAATAACATAATATATGATAAATAAAAGTTTTTAGAAGTACACTTCATGTTAATGTTATAGAAGTCAAGGTCTCTGAAAGAAACAGATTGTATACTCAGACTGGTAACCAAAGAGAGTTTTTAAGAAAGTGATTAAATCTAAAATTTATCTCAAGGAATAATCAGTATGAAGGTTACTATTTTTTATATACTAACTTCAAAATCTGTTGTGTATATTACATTTAGAATATATCTTAACTAAGACTATCCACATTTAAGTGCTTAGTTGCCACATGTGGCTAACAGCTATCACATGGGGTAACATCAGTCTAAAAGCTACACTTAAAATTACAAAGAAACATGGAATAAGCCCTGATTGTCCTTCTCTTGGGAAGTGGATTTTTAACAAATAGCTAAAGATTTCGATCTGTTCCTCAGGTTTTGCTGCCTTCATGTGAAGGCCCAGATGCCTGTTACCTGATGAGGGACCATGGGAAAGTCTCACCCGGATTCAAAAATAATTCAAGATAATTCTTGATGCTTACAAGCCATACCCAAAATATAAATTTGAATATTAAAATAAATATCAGTCTTTTAGTAGCTCACAGACAAAGTTTTCCACCTGATAATACAATTAAAGTATATTCCTACTTATTGTTAGTTGAAAAGATGAACTCAGTTTTACCTAAATTAGCCTGGTCCCTTTCTGATTCAGATTCCAATAGTTGCTATCCTGGTAGAACATGGTAATTGCTCAGAGCTAGCTTTAGTTACTAATCAATCAAGTTTCTCTCAGTTCATAGTAGGATTTTTATTTCTTATAATAACTCTGATATTTCAGTGGTTTACCACTTACCACAACAAACACTGGTTTTCATGTACATGGGTTGCAAGTCAGCAAGGAAACTCTACCTCAGGTTGTATGTAAGTCTGGATCAGGCCTGTTTCCTGTATCTCTCATCTTCCTTGTCCAATGACGTCTTGAGACATGTCCTCATGATGAATGGCAAGGACTTATAAGCGTGGGAGCAAAGCAGGATGTCTCTCAAGGCATGCCTCTTCCTCCCATTTTCTGCTGACCAAAGCAAGTCTTATGACCATGCTTGATATCAGCAAATGAGACAATGGTAAAGAGCATGGATGACTGGTAGAGAGAATGGTAAAGAACACAAAGGATTGAGCACAGTGATTCAATCTATCACAGTGTCTCATTAACTGAAATATCAAGTGTGTTTCATATAAATTATTTCACTTATAAATTATGTTGCTAAGGAGTGGTATCTCTAAAAAAAAAAAAAAGTCATGCTTCTAAGACTTCATCAGTTGAAACTTCTCTCCACAGCCTTTTTCAGGACACTCTAGAAGCTCACAAATTAGCCTTATACTCTAAACTGGTAGATTTCCTAAGAGACCATGCCTCTGTTTATTTTTCTTATACGTTTACAGTAGTATATAGCTAGAACATGGTAGTTGGCTGAGTGGTTAAGACGTCACTTGGGACACTCACATCCTTTATTAGAGTACCAAAGTTCAAGTCCAGATTCCACCTTCCTACTAATGTGTGCCCTGGGAGGCAGCAGGTATTGACTCAAGTGGTTGGGTCCCTTCCCCCTACCTGGGAGACCTTGATTGAGTTCCTGGCTCCTGGTTTTAGCCGGACCCAGTCCCAGCCCTTGAGGGCGTTTTGGGGAATGAACCAGCAAATGGGAGTGCTCGCTCTCCCGTGTCTTGTGCACGTGCTCTCTTTCCCTCTCCGTATCTGCTCCTCTGCCTTGTGAATAAATAAGTAAACAAATAAATAAAAAGAAATACCTGAACAGACATCTCACCAAAGATATATGGATGGCAAATATGCATATGAAAAGATGCTCAACATACTGTTATTAAGGAATTTCAAATTAAACAACACTGATATAGTACTATATACCTATTAGATTGGTCAAAAATTGAAACACTGACAACATAAATGCTGCTAAGAATGTGCAGAACAAGAAAAGTACTTATTAATTGCTGGTGATAATTCAAAATGGTATACCTACCTAGAAAGACAGTGGAAGTTTCTTAGAAAACTAACCATACTCTTCAAGATATGATCTAGCAATCTACCCCCTGGTATTTACTTGACTGTTTGAAAGGTTATACCCATACAAAAACTTATACATGGATGTTTGTAGTAACTTAATTCGTAATTGCTCGAACTTAAAAGCAACCAGGATACCTTTCGGTAGGTGAATGGCAGTTACCAAGATGTCCTTCCCTAGGTGAATGAATAGATACACTATGTTACATCCAGATAATGGAACATTAGCACTAAAAAGACATGAACTATCAAATCATGAAAACAATGAAGGAAACCTAAATGTATATTACCAACTGAAAGAAGGCTAAATAATATATGATTCCAGCTGTAAGACATTCTGGAAAAGGCAAAATTATAGAAACAGTAAAAAAAATTAGTGACTATCAGGGGTAGGTGATGGGAGAGGAGGGATGAAGAACAGAGCACAGGGGCTCTCTGAATGATACTATAATGATGGATATGTGCCATTATCCATTTTAAATCTGTAGAATGTATAACATCAAGAATGAGCACTAAAGCAAACTATGAACTTTGGACGATAATGATTTTTCAATGTAGATTCACCAATTATAAAAGATGTACCACTCTGGGGGCAGGATGGTGATAGTATGGGTGTGGGCAAAGGAAGCATAGAAGCTTTCTGAATTTTCCAACCAATTAATGCTGTGAACTTAAAAATTCTCTAAAAAATAAAGCCTATCTTTTTTTAAAAAAAGAAAATGTGAATATTAAATCAATGCTAAATATCCTTCATCCTACAAAGAAGACATCCGTCTAGATGATTTTAAAAGGCAAGTACTTCCAAATACTGAAATAGCACATAATTCTAATTTTATACAACATGTAAAAGATGAAGGAATGCTGTATAACTCATTTTATGAATATAGCACAATCTGGACATCAAACTTCATGGGAAAGTAACTGTCTTCCCTCACATTCAACTTAAATACTATAAACCCAACCACATCTTACCATCACTGTTCACAGGATTTTGTGCTTTCCCTTTGTTTCCTTTACCATGACTTTTTTCTTCTAGGAGTAGCCTGCCATGCAAATGACTATCTAATTCTTCATTACAGAAACTTCCTGGAAGACTGAGCAAATCTTCAATGGTAAACATCAACAGACAGCTTACACTAGGAATTGTTGAGGTCGTCCCTGTCTTTCCACCAGTCCTTAACTTTTGTATCTTGAAGCTTATCCAATCCCAGTCAGGCCCACCCAGATTCTTTTTTTAAGTTTGTTTTGTTTTGTTTTGTTTTTTTTTTTTTTTTTTTTTTTTTGATAGGCAGAGTGGACAGTGAGAGAGAGAGAGACAGAGAGAAAGGTCTTCTTTTGCCATTGGTTCACCCTTCAATGGCCGCCACGGCCAGCGCGCTGCGGCCGGCGCACTGCGCTGATCCGATGGCAGGAGCCAGATACTTATCCTGGTCTCCCATGGGGTGCAGGGCCCAAGCACTTGGGCCATCCTCCACTGCACTCCCGGGCCACAGCAGAGAGCTGGCCTGGAAGAGGGGCAACTGGGACAGAATCCGGCACCCTGACCGGGACTAGAACCCGGTGTGCCCCGGCGCTGCAAGGTGGAGGATTAGCCTAGTGAGCCGCAGCACCGGCCTCCACCCAGATCTTTGAAAGATCTGCCTTAAATCAGACTTCCAGCTCAGTGAATTCTGACCTCCCCTTCCTCTCTTCAGAGACACCGTTAACCTTTGCAGAGGTAGTGTTCCCTTTTTGCTATCAGGCAGTTGTCTCACCAGATTGTCAGCTCTGCCTCAATAGGTGGAGATAATATTTTAGGAGCCAGTTCTTGATATATCATGAAGATGGCACAACAAAGGAAAATTGTAGACCACTCTTACTCACGAAGATAGATCTTGGATAACTAAATTCAGAAGGTATTATGTCCCAGTAAAATCACTTTAAGTTGAAAATGCTATTCAGGTGGAAATGCACTTAATGCATCTGGCCTGCTGAATATCATAGCTCAGCAACACAGTGCACTGGAGAGAACAGGATGCTTATCCTCGTGACCTCATAACTGACTAGGAGCTGTGGCAACATACAGGGGTCTTCAAAAAGTTTATGGAAAATGAGTTTTGAAAAAAACTATGCATAGATTTCAAAAATTTTGGGCCGGCGCCGCGGCTCAATAGGCTAATCCTCCGCCTAGCGGCGCCGGCACACCGGGTTCTAGTCCCGGTCGGGGCGCCGGATTCTGTCCCGGTTGCCCCTCTTCCAGGCCAGCCCTCTGCTGTGGCCAGGGAGTGCAGTGGAGGATGGCCCAGGTGCTTGGGCCCTGCACCCCATGGGAGACCAGGAAAAGCACCTGGCTCCTGGCTCCTGCCATCGGATCAGCGCGGTGCGCCGGCCGCAGCGCGCCGACCGCGGCGGCCATTGGAGGGTGAACCAACGGCAAAAGGAAGACCTTTCTCTCTGTCTCTCTCTCTCTCTCACTGTCCACTCTGCCTGTCAAAAAAAAAAAAAAAAATTTTGCACAAAAATAAACTACACCATTTTTGATAAAATTTTTTTAAGTATCCTCATATTACATTGTAACTCATAAAAGTGCAAGTATTACATGTTAATCTGAAGTTAAAAACTGATAACATTTGCATTTAAAAAATTTTTCATTAATACAAAGAGAACAGATTTCATGTGTTTTATAGGTGCAATTGTAAGAAGATAACCATACTTCCCTTCCTAAATCCCCCTTCTTCCTTTTTTTAAACTGTTGCCAAAACATAATTTCAGTTGACTGTATAATCACAGGCTTACTGCACCACTAACCATAATGCTCAACAAGTAAAAAGTAGACTTAGAAACATTTATGGTATGTACATATATATGGTATGTGTGTGTGTGTATATATATATGTATATATATACACATACATACATACATAACCAGGGAGAGGTTTTCATTTGGCCAGTAATAGCTGAGGTAATTCCAGTTAAATGGAGCCAATACCTCAGTGAGGTCAGAGTCTAGCAGAGAGTCACATGGGTAAACAAAGCATTTATCAAGACTATATAATAAATGCATTCAGAGGTGTTATAAGAGTATATAAGAGGGGCCAGTGCTATGACTTAGTGGGTAAAGCTGCTGCCTGCAGTGCCACCATCCCATATAGGTGCTGGTTTGAGTCCTGGCTGTTCCATTTCCAATCCAGCTCTCCGCTATGGCCTGGGAAAGAAGGCAGAAGAAGACGGCCCAAGTGCTTGTGAGAGATCTGGAAGAAGCTCTTGGCTCCTGGCTTTGGATCTGCCCAGCTCCAGTCATTGCAGCCATTTGGGGGAGTGAACCAGCATATAGAAGACCTCTCTCTCCCTCTCTTTCTCTCTCTCTGCCTCTGCCTCTTTGTAACTCTTTCAAATAAATAGATAAATCTTAAAAAAAAAAAAAGTATATGAGAGAGAATCCTTAATTTTTCCCTTGAGGAGAGGAGATTTCAAAGATAAAATACCAAAGAAAGATGTGGATACTTTTGAAAAGTAAGATGGAGTTCACCAAGTAAACAAGAAGGGGAAAAACATTTCATTAAGAGAATGGTGTGTGCTGGGGATGGCACTGTGGCGTAGCAGGTGAAGCCACTGCCGACATTCCCTATGGGCACTAGTTGGAGCCCCAACTGCTCCATTTCCAATCCAGCTCTCTGCGATGGCCTGGGAAAGCAGTAGAAGATGGCCCAAGTTCCTGGGCCCCTGCACTCACGTGGGAAGACCTGGAGGAATCTCCTAGCTCCTGGCTTCTGATCGACGCAGCTCCGGTCATTGCGACCATTTGGGGAGTGAACAAGTGGATGGAAGACTTTTCTCTTTCTCTCTCTCTCTCTCTGCCTCTGCCTCTTTGTAATTCTGCCTTTCAAATGATTTAAAAAAAAAAAAAGAGAGAGAGAGAGAGAGAATATAGGGGCCAGTGCTGTGGTGCAGCAGGTTAAAGCCTTGGCCTGAAGCTCCGGCATCCCATATGGGTACTGGTTCTAGTCCCAGCTGCTCCTCTTCTGATCCAGCTCTCTGCTATGGCCTGGGAAAGCAGAAGATGGCCCAAGTCCTTGGACCCCTGCACCCGCATGGGAGACCAGGAAGAAGCTCCTGGCTCCTGTCTTCGGATCGGCACAGCTCCAGCCGTTCCAGCCATTTGGGGAGTGAACCAGCAGATGGAAGACCTCTCTCTCTGTCTCTTCCTGTCTCTGTAACTCTGTCTTTCAAATAAATAAATCTTTTTTAAAAAAGAATATAATGTGTAGGCAAGGAGTACATATAGTGCATGGGGGGGCAAACATACATATGTGATATATATGTGACACAGGTATTTAAGACTGTCGGAAAGGTAGTTATGAACTAGGCCACGAAGAATCTTATGTCATCCTCAGGAATTTCATGCTTATAGGATAGAATGCCACTGCAGCATTTAAGCAGGTGAAACCTGATTAGGTTCGTGTTGTAGAAAGATAAATTAGGAGTAGTAGGATAAATTAGGTGGGAGGAGAGACAAGATATCTACTAAAGAAGCCATCATAATAACCCAAGTCAGAAAGGATAAAGGGAGAACTGGGGAGTCCGGGCAAGAGAAGGAAGATTCAGAGTTCGGTTTTTGACCTGTTCAGCTTATTGGTGCCAGAACACTTTGGTGAAGATACTGCATGTCTGCTAACACTGACACTGAGCTCAGAAGAAAGGTTTGGGACACAGAGATTTGGGAGAGGTTAAAGGTGTAAAGTGGACGTCAACAGAAGACTGGATAAAGAAACTATGAGATATATACTCTATGGAATACTACACAGCAGTATAAAAAATGAAAATCCAGTCATTTGCAACAAAATGGATGAATCTGGAAAACGTACTTAGTGAAATAAGGCAATCTCAAAGGGAAAAATACCACGTGTTCTCCCTGATCTGTGATAACTAACAGAACACCTAAAAAGAAACCCATAAAAGTGAAATTGACACTATAGAAGCAATGACAAACAGCTCTTGTCTTGACTGTTGAGGAACAGTTTATTATTTTATTTTTTCTACTTAATACCATTGGTTGAACTCTTTACTTAACATAGAATTAATCATAAGTGTATAAAGTCAATTGAAAATAGATCCCAGTAAAAAAATAAGGGTGGGGATATGAGAGAGAGGAGCTGTATGTACAGTTCTGCACACATTCCCATGGACTTACCCCTAAAGGTAAAGCTAAAAACTTGCCATGGGACTCCAAATCCCATTAAGCTGGGTAGTAATAATTCCATCTTACATGTTAAAGTTGTGTAATTGATCATATAGAGTAAGTGTCAAAGGGATCACATAAATAAGACCAAGTGTCTAAGAGATAGAATTAAAAAGGAGAGGGCTGGCGCCGTGGCTCACTTGGTTGATCCTCCGCCTGTGGCACTGGCATCCCATATGGGTGCCAGGTTCTAGTCCCAGTTGCTCCTCTTCCAGTCTGGCTCTCTGCTGTGGCCAGGAGGGCAGTGGAGGATGGCCCAAGCGCTTGGGCCCCTGCACCTGCATGGGAGACCAGGAAGAAGCACCTGGCTCCTGGCTTTGGATTGGCGCAGCGCCAGCCGTAGTGGCCATTTGGGGAGTGAACCAACAGAAGTAAGACCTTTCTCTCTGTCTCTCTCTCACACTGTCATATATAAAAAGAGAGAGAGAGAGAATGTTCCAACATGGGAAGCAGTCCACACAGCAGACTCATAGAATGACAAATGCCCTAAACAGCACTCTGACCTCAGAATCAACCCTTAAGGCATTTGGATGTAGCTGAAAAACCCATGAGAGCATTTCAGGCATGGAAAGCCAAGACACTGCGAGGCCATCAAGCGGGACCCTGGCCTGTTCCCCTTTGAGAAGGAAGGGCTGCATTACACACCACCAGTCGCCGACTACCAGCCCCCAGAAGGCAGGTACAATGACATTACCAAGGTGTACACACAAGTAGAGTTCAAGAGATAGAGCTGCAGGCAGCTCCAGGCACGTTGCCCCACCCTGGAGTCAGAATGATCCAGTTCCAGGTCTGTTTTCCATAGGATCAGGTGTGCTGCTAATAAAGAAGAGTTCAATCAAAAAAATGTTCTACACGAAGGATCTCTGTGACCCCAGTGGAAAGAAGAAGCTATCAAAGAAGGATGTACTTTTCTCTGAAGGGAGGAGAGAACTTCTACTTTGCTTAAGGCCCTGTCTAAATACTGATGGAGTTTGTGGACTCAAAAGGCTTCCATAGCGTTGGAAGCTCATATCAAAGCCTTGGGTGATCACTGACATCATAAATAAGAGTATTAATTGTTAAATAAACAACAGGAGTCACTGTGCTCTTACTCCCCGTGTAGGACCTCTGTCCTTAATGAGTTGTACTATGAGAATTAACTGTAAAACTTGTTCTCAACAGTACTTTATACTTTTTGTGTCTGTGTGGGTGAAAATTGTTGAAATCTTCACTTAATATAGAGTTGGTCTTCTGTATATAAAGTTAATTAAAAACAAATCTTAATGAAGAATGGAATGGGAGAGGGAGGAGGGAGTGAGATGGGAGGAGGGGTGGGAGGGCAGGTAAGGGGGAGGGGAAGAACCACTATATTCCTAAAGTTGTACCTATGAAATTTGTATTCATTAAATAAAAGCTTTCTTCATTAAAAAAAAGGTGTAAAGGGGAATGGTTGAAGCCACAGGAAAAAAAATGAAAAAAGTGTAGAGCATGAAAAGAGGGCTTAGGACAAAATTTTAACAAACATCAATCATCAAGGAATAAAGCAGAAAAGCAGAAAACAACTTGAAAGGCATTTAAATAATAAATATTATCAACAGAAATCAAGAGAGACTTTTTAAGTAAGGAATGAACAACAGAAGTCAAGTTTACAGACAGTTCAAGCAAGATGGAAAACTATCCTTCAAATTTCTACAACCTCCTAATTTTCAATTAGATTAGACATGACAAGTAAGAATCTTTTTAGTGTATGGGAATGGAAGAAATGGAAACTAAGTGGAGGTAACTCTTCTAAAAACAACATCCAGGAGAGGAAGGGAACAGAGAATCAAAGAAATAATTACATTATAGAGGGCCAGCACTGTGGCTTAGTAGGCTAAGCCTCTGCCTGCGGTGCTGGCATCCTATATGGGCACCGGTTCATATCCTGCCTGCTCCTCTTCTGACCCAGCTCTCTGCCTATGGTCTGGGAAAACAATGGAAAATAGCCCAAGTGCTTGGGCCCCTGCACTGATGTGGGAGACTCAGAAAAAGCTCCTGGGTCTTGGCTTTGGATCAGCCTTGCTCCTGCCATTGCAGCTATTTGGGGAGTCAATCAGCAGATGGAAGACCTTTCTCACTGTCTCTCCCTCTCTCTGTAACCCTGCTCTCAACTAAATAAAATCTTAAAAAAAAATATGGTTATCAGATGGAGAAAAGGGTACTGTTTTAAGAGGTAGGAAGGCGTGTGCATGCTTAGTTGTTAACACTATAGACACGAGAATAAGTGAAAGATCATCCAGAGAAGGCAAAAAGGACAGCATATGCAGCAGAGCTACAGAATCCATGTGCTTTTCTTAGGAAAGCAAAGGGAAGAAGATGCAAAAACATACCAGTAAAGTAAGTGAGAAAGGAAAATCATTCCTAACGCCCTCTATTTTTACTGAAGTGTTACTGCTGGGGGTAAGGAAGACAAGCTTGGTGTGAGGCTGGAGGAAAGTAGCAAAGATCTGGAAGGAGATTTGTGAGCCTATCAAGAACAGGGAGCCTGGCTGCAACTCTTATCCATCAGGCTGCAGTGGCACTGATCCAGAGTGTAGTGTAGCTATTCATACACAACAGGAAAAAGGCAGGTCTGTTGAGTAAACCAGGGTTGAGGATCTTCATTGGAGATTAGAGCACTTTTTTTCAATTTCTATTGGTGTGTAACTTGAGATATGGATTAAAAAGGAATGTGTATATTTTCTATCTATATATAGAATTTATTTTCATAAATTTTTTCTACTTGTTTCTTAAAAACAAGAACCTAAGATGATATCAAGTCCTAATTCCCTAAGCATCACAAATTTTGTGGTAACACGAACTAAAATATAACTGTATACTGCTTGGCAGAAATAACTGAACTCAACAACAATTAATCTCCCTGCCTCCCATCTCTTTGCCTTATTTTAAGAGGAAATAAGTTCATAACATCTTTTTTTTACTTGCCAGAACACACACAGTAAAAACTTAGAAGCCACAGGCTCCTAATAAGGCTGCTAGAGTTGGCATCATAGTCATTCCTATTGGCCTGAATACCTGAAACAAACTTTTTCAGGCTCATGCTGAATAGTTGGTTAAACAGCTATTGCATTAGCAAGGTATTGCCATAAGTCACTTCCCAAGTAGGAGTAGACCTGGTCTCCTGAAATTATTCTAGAAGGTGAGGAGGGTAAGCCGTCAATACCAACTTCATCATTTTCCTTCTGCTCATTCACTCAAAAAAATAGGCTTTTCTTCTTTTCACATTTCTGGGTGTAAATATTTACTGAATTCAAGAGAATTACACAGGTGGGTAAGGGAAAACTGGAATCTGTTGTAATTATTTAGCCCACATAATTAGTTCTGTAACAAGCACGTACAGGGATAGGACAATGAGATGAAAGAATTTAAGAAAAGGCAAGAATCCAGAGAGGACATCTAGTGGGAGTAAAGGAATGAGAAGTCTTGTACAGTAAGGTGATAGTGGGAGAAATCTACACCATTGCTATGATGTCCAAAGCTGCACTAATAAAGACACAGAGATTAACCTGAAGTACATTCTAGTTTACTAGCTTTGAATTTTAGTAGCTCTAATGATGAAGATAAAATAGGAAATTACTAAAGAGTTTGATGTGGCCAAATTACCACTAAGGTATTTTTTTTATCTACTGTCAAGGCGCTACAAGAGAAAAATAAGTCACTGATCATTAAGCATTAAAAACATTTGAGTAGTATTTTATTTTTAAGGATCTTTTAAAATTACAGAAGCAACACATGTTCACTGAAAAAAAAAACCCTAAGTAAGTACAAGGAAATAAAAATCACAGTGATATCACTATTGAAATTGTGATGTATGTCCTTTCAGTTATGTTTGTATGTATTGTCTACAAATAAATTATGGAATGGCATTGCCATTTAAAATATTTCATGATACTTGTCAGAAAGTTTTTAAAAGCCCATGAATATTTTGCCAAGTTACTAAATATTATTTTACTTGAGTTTTAACACTGACATTGTATTCCATATATGTATATCCCACAATTTATTTAATCATTTTTATTATGATCATTTGAATCCTTTGCACCTTTTTGATATTATAAATACATCAATGGACGTCTTTGTAAATACATGTTTACAAATAACTCTTTTACTAAAGACCGCCAAAAATAGATTCAGAAGGTAACAGGATGATATTTAAATACTGAAAGAAAAAACTCCTACCAACCAAGAATTCTATACCCAGCAAAACTATCCTTCAAAAAGGAAGATTTTGATATGTTCCAGTTCTTTGCTTTTGAAAAACAGATTCTTGATTTTTATTATCTAGAATTGCAAAAAAATTCTCACATTTTTAAATACAATCCAAATGCCATCAAAATCTAATAACAAAGCCATGATGTTGGAATAGGTTTTTTTTTTTCTCTTTAGAAATTAGGAGATGATTTCTATCAAAAATTACTCTAAAGAAAAGGTCTCATTTTTATTTTAAAATAATTCATTAACTTTTTTTTTACTTTTGAGGCAGTAAGACAGAGGGAGACAGTGCCCATCTACTGGTTCTCTCCATAAATATCTGCAATTGCTAGGGCTGGGCCAGGTCTGGTGCTGGGAGAAAGAACTCAACCTATGACTTCCATGTGGGCAGCAGGAACCCAATTGAGCTATCACTACTGCCTCCTAGGTCTACAATGGTGGGAAGCTGAAACCAGGGTCAGACTGGAAACTCATGCACTCTGATGTGCAATGTAGGCTTCTTAAGTGCTAGGTTAAATGCTCAATCTTACTGTGGAATTCTTTAAAAAATCATTTTCTTTGATGGCTTCTTCATTTGGAGAATGGGATTTTTTAGACACTATGAAGATCTTCTCTTTCCTTCAAAGGCGTATTTATTTCTATTATAAATGACATTCAATTAAGACTATGACAATTCTCCAAAATGGTCATCTTTGGTTAACACTCAGAATATAGCCATTCCTTTGGCATTAGCAACACAAAGGAACTATATGAAAGTAATTTTGGGGCATACCGTGCCCCTTACTATAACAAGCAATTTATCCAACCCGCTTATTTTCACAATGCTTCTACAGCAGTATAAATGGAATCTAAACACATCAGCACTTCACATGCATTATCTATTTAACTACTTAAAAAAATACATGCACACCTCGGGGCACTCGGATGCCCATATTCCATAGTAGAGTTCCATTTCAAGTCCCAGCTCCCCCATTTCTGATTCAGCTTCTTGATAATGTGCCTCAAAGGCAGATGATGACCTAAGAACTTGTGTTATTGCTACTCATGCAGGAGATCTGGATGGAATTCCTGCCTCCTGGCTTCAGCCTTGCCCAGTCTTGGATGTTGCAGGCAATCAGGGAATAAACCCATCTCTCTCCCTGTGCTACTCTACCTTTCAAATAAATCAAGTCTTTTATATATTTCCTAACATTTGCTTCCAGAATAAAATACTTTTGGGGATCCGATTTTCACTGTGGTAAACTGTATGAAGTTCTTAGGGAAGGTATAAATTTGCAAGTACAGTACAGTATCAGAAGCCAGGAGCTTCTTCCAGGTCTCACAAGCAGGTACAGGAGCCCAAGCACTTGGGCCATCTTCTACTGCTTCCCCAGGCCATAGCAGAGAGCCAGAATGGAAGAGGAGCAGCTGGGATATGAACCAGCGCCCAAATGGGATGCTGGCACCAAGGCGGAGGCTTAGCCTACTAACACCAGAGGGCCAGCCCAAGGACATATATTTTTGAGAGGAGATACTATTTATCTCTACTGGAGAATGGAGGTAAAATGAAGCCTACAGTTGCCTAATGTTATAGTGCACAAAATGGTGAAGTCAAGATTTGAATTTAAGTCTTTTCACTTCTCCACTAAGACACATTACATATTTAGGGCAAAAGAGGCAGCCAGGGATATAAAACTCTTGAAGAAAGAAAAGGGTGGATTCACTTTTGAGCTTTTAAATTTAAGTGTGGGGCCAGCGCCATGGCTCACTTGGTTAATCCTTCGCCTGCAGTACTGGCATCCCATATGGGCACTGGGTTCTAGTCCCGGTTGCTCCTCTTCCAGTCCAGCTCTCTGCTGTGGCCCGGGAGGGCAGTGGAGGATGGCCCAAGTGCTTGGGTCCCTGCACCCACATAGGATACCAGGAGGAGGCACCTGGCTCCTGGCTTCAGGTGGGAGCAGCGCCAGCTGTGGCAGCCATTTGGGAGGTGAACCAACAGATGAAAGACCTTTCTCTCTGTCTCTCTCTCTGTCTGTAACTCTACCTGTCAAATAAATAAATAAATAAATAAATAAATAAATAAATAAATTTAAGTGTGCACCACAAGCAATCTTTTTTCCCATGGTGAGAATTTCAGCCTCTTAGAATTTTTTTTTTTTTTTTTTGGTCTTTAAGGTTTATTTATTTATTGGAAAGGCAGAGTTACAGAAGGATAGGGAGGAAAGACACAGACACAAAGAGATCTTCTATCTACTGGTTCACTCTCCAAATGGCTGCAATAGCCAGGACTGGGCCAGGCTGAAGCCTGAGCTTCATTTAGGCCTCCCACATGAGTGGTAGGGGCCTAAGTACATAGGCCTTCTTTGCTGCTTTTCGAGGTGTACTAGCAGGGAGCTGGACTGGAAGTGGAGCAGCCAGGACATGAATCAGCACTCATATGGGATACTAGCATCATAGATGGTGGCATAATTCACTGTGCCACAGCAACATCCCCACTTCAAAAAAAAAAAAATCAGTTTTTTCCTGATTTCTGTGCTATTTTTTAGGACATCATGGTTGATTCTATTTTTTAAGCCCCACACTACCACCTTATGCTAGGCTCCTTCTAGACTGCCTTTCAAATAACTTGTATCCGTAAAGGCATATCTTTTTAAAATTAATTTTTACCTGCCTTGCCAAGTCCACATTAATTACTACGACTAAATAAGCATGTATTTGTTCCCAGTCTATAGAAAAGAAAGCTAAATAAAATTATTCAACATAAGTTACTTAGCTTCATAGTTGGAAGGAGTAAGAGTAGAACAGAATCCAAGTACTCTCATTTTAATGGTTTACAACCTTTCAAATCTTATTTAATGTAAAAATTTTCATAAACTTCTATATCATAGGAGTATATATATTTTTAAGAGGATTAAGACCTCTAGGGTTCATTTCTCTAGTATTTTACACAAATCACTCATAACTTGCAATATAACCGCCCTGTGGCTCAGCAGGTTAAAGCCCTGGCCTGAAGTGCCGGCATCCCATATGGGCGCCGGTTCTAGTCCCGGCTGCTCCTCTTCCAATCCAGCTCTCTGCTATGGCCTGGGAAAGCAGTAGAAGATGGCCCAAGCCCTTAGGCTCCTGCACCCACGTGGGAGACCAGAAGCAGCTCCTGGCTTCTGGCTTTGGATCGGCACAGCTCTAGCTGTTGCAGCCAACTGGGGAGTGAACCAGCAGATGGAAGACCTCTCTCTCTGTCTCTACCTCTCTCTGTAACTCTATCTTTCAAATAAATAAAATAAATCTTTAAAAAAGTAAACAAACAGATCAATTTTCCATCCAAATATTGGGTTAGTAGTAGAAAAGAATATTTTCTATTAAGGTAGGTTACTAGAAAAAGCAAGCCAGCCTTAAAGTCAAGACTGTTCCTGGCAACTTCTGAATTCCCCTCAAAACCCCGCACATTTTGGTATGCACTGGCTCTTTGGGTAAAATGTCCTCTACCATCTTCTATTCACTGGATAAAGTAAGTAGAGAAGCAGGTATAGCAGCTGCCTTTACAAAACAACTCTGTCTCTGGAGCCAACACCATGGCTCACTTGGTTAATCCTCCACCTGCAGTGCCAGCATCCCATATGGGTGCCGGGTTCTAGTCCCGGCTGCTCCTCTTCCAGTCCAGCTCTCTGCTGTGGCCTGGGAAGGCAGTGGAGGATGGCCTAAGTACTTGGGCCCCTGCACCCACATGAGGGACCAGGAAGAAGCACCTGGTTCCTGGCTTCGGATCAGCGTAGCTCCTACCATAGCGGCCATTTGGGAGGTGAACCAACGGAAGGAAGATCTTTCTGTCTCTCTCTCTCTCACTGTCCAACTCTATCTGTGAAATAAATAAAAAACAACTCTCTGTTTCTCTTTCACACACACACACACACACAAATTGATGGTGAAATTCAGTGATTAGGGCACAGCAAAATGGTGTTGAAATTAAACATAGGGGAGGAGCATTCAGGAGCCCTCTCTTCTTAGATCCTCAAATCTTACTGCTGGTTGATGAAACAAACTTTGTCTACCTCTTCCTGTTCTTACCACTTTACACTGACCTCATCACTTCACCCCAGATAACTGCAACAGACTCTCATGTGTCGTATTTGCCTTTCAGATTCTCCCCCATTCATCCTATCCTATGCCTCTGAGTTAGAGAAACGCTCCATAAATACTGCTGTCATTATAAGGTAAACTTCAAATCTGTTGAGACTCTCAAGGACTTATAATACACTTATCCCATAATTTGAATCTTATCTTTAACCACAGATCCCATCTGGAAATTCTCTCTCCAGTCCAGCAGGCCTCCTTAGAGCCCAGCAAATACATCATTCTTCTTTCTGTATTTTGTGCCTTTTCCTCTGATCCTTCACCTCAGAATTCAGGATTTCTCAACTAGGCACTAATGATATTCTGGAGGGGCTTGTGCATTTCAGGATGTTTAACAGCGTCCGTGTCCTCTACTAACCCTGCTCCAAACTGTGACACAAATATGTCTTCACACATTGTCAAATGTCCCCTGGTGAAGTGGCCAGTTGGCAAAGTGGTTAAGTCAAGTTGCTAATTGGGATACCTACATCACATAAGGGTGTGGCTGGTTCAAGATCCAGCTCCTCTACTTCCAATCCAGCTTTCTGCTAAAGCTCATCCTGGGAGGAGATGGCTCAAGTATTTGGATTCCTGCCACTCACATGTGGGACTTGGATGGAGTTCCAGGCTCCTGGCTTTGGCCTGGTCTACCTCTGGCTATTGCAGGCATTTCAAGAGTGAACCAGTGGATGGGTGATATCTCTCTTTCTCTCTCTGCCTTTCAAATAAAATGAAAATTAAAAGAAAATTTTAAGTCTTCTGGTTGTCTCATTTCAGGCCCTAACCCAAGTCCTACAAAAAATCTCCAATGACCCAACATAGGAAGAATCATATCTCTTTTCTAAAAGTATATAAAGTGTATGTTTGTATGACGTTTTTCAATGTTTCTTGAATACGGGTTCCATCAAAAGTAGATTTCAAGGCCAGTGTTGTGGCATAGCAAGTCAAGTAACTGCCTGTGAAGGCTGCGTCCAAGATGGGTGCTTGTTTGAGTCCTGGCTGCTTCACTTCCAATCCAGCTCCCTGCTAATGCACCTGCTAAAGCAGCAGAGAATGGTTCAAGTGCTTGTACCCTTGCACCCACGCAGGAGATCTAGACGAAGCTTGTGGCTTCTGGCTTTGGCCTGGCCCAGCTCTAGCCATTGCTGCTATTTGGGGAGTGAACCAGCAGACAGAAGATCTGTCTCTCTGTAACTGTGCCTTTCAAATAAAAACAAAATAATAAATTTAAAAAAAAAATAAGATCGCATGTACATTATGCCTTTACAACTGATATCTGGGGCCAGTGCTGGCTCAGGAGGTTAAGCTACCACTGCAACACTGAATCCTGTGTCAGAGCAACAGCTCCAGTCCCAGCTGTTCTGCTTCCAATCCAGCTCCCTGCTAAGGTGCCTGTGAAAACAAAAGACAGGCCAAGTACCTGGATTCCTGCCTGTCGCTCCCCGTCTTCGTGGGGGAACGACACAAGACCCTGCCTAGGCTTCATATCCGAGTCACGGCACCATTATGTCGCTCCCCCTCTTCATGGAGGAACGACACAGGACCCTGCGCTGTTCTTTTGTCTGCTCGGCCCTCCCCGGGTTTGCTGCTGGTTCTTCCCGGGTTGGCTACCGTCCCTTCCACCTCCGTGGAAGGGCGGTTCCCCCTGCCACTTTTCCCCACTTCCGCGGGGGAGCGGCACACCGCTGGCCGGCTCTCTCGGGGGCTGCACAGGTGTTCCTTCAGATAGATGTTCCTGGTGCATGTTGTCTCTCTCCTCCTTTATAGTCCTCTTCCACCAATCCCAACTCTGCTACCCACACGCTGAGTACGCTGCTCTCCTCCAATCAGGAGCAGGTCCTACAGTTTATTGGTTGAACTGGAGGCAGCTGTGTAGAAGCTGTTTTCTTCTCTCCCAGTGCCATATTGTGGGAGAGCAGATGCATAGAATAAGTCTTAATTCCAGTAACTTAGTCTAGTCCGAGTTGCTCCCAGTTGCTCCCCACACTGCCACACATGTGGGAGGCCAGGATGCAGTTCTTGGCTTGTGGTTTTGGCCTAGCTCAGATCATTGTGCCCATTTGGGAGGTGAACTAGGGCATGGAGAGCACTTTCTCTGTTTCTCCCTCTGTCTCTATCACTCTGCCTTTCAAATAAATTTTTAAAATTCTTCAAAAAAGAAAAAATAATAGTAACAATTTACACCCCTAGGGTTTCATTTTTTTCCTAGAAACTGTTAGGGATATGCTTGTTTCTTGATTCTGATGGGGAGGATATTTTTTTTATAAGATTTTGGCCGGCGCCATGGCTCAATAGGCTAATCCTCTGCCTGTGGTGCTGGCACTCCGGGTTCTAGTCCCAGTTGGGGCGCTGGTTCTGTCCCGGTTGCTCCTCTTCCAGTCCAGCTCTCTGCTGTGGCCCGGGAGCTCAGTGGAGGATGGCCCTAGTGCTTGGGCCCTGCACCCGCATGGGAGACCAGGAGGAAGCACCTGGCTTCTAGCTTTAGATTGGCGCAGTGCGCCGGCCGTGGTGGCCATTTGAGGGGGTGAATCAATGGAAGGAAGACCTTTCTCTCTGTCTCTCTTACTGTCTAACTCTGCCTATCAAAAAAAAAAAGATTCTATTTATTTATTTGACAGAGTGTTACAGACAGAGGGAGAGACAGAGAGAAAGGTCTTCCATCTGCTGGTTCAATCCGCAAATGGCCACAACAGCCAGAGCTGGGCCAATATGAAGCCAGGAGCCAGGTGCTTTTTCTGGGCCTCCCACCCCAGTGCAGGGGCCCAAGCACATGGGCCATCTTCCATTGCTTTCCCAGGTCATCAGCAGGGAGCTGAATCAAAAATGGGGCAGCCATGAATCAAAACAGTGCCATATAGGATGCCAGCACCACAAGCGGAGGCTTAACCTACTCCACCACAGCACTGGTCCCAATACAATAAATCTTAAAACAAACAAAAAACTGAACTCATCTCAGCAAGAAAAGGTATTGTTCATTAAAAATTCCAAGTTGTATAATATGCTCAAGTATCCTCAGAATACAACTATGTGAATTTTTAAAGCACCTAAGAAAGCTGAAAATTAAATGTAATTCATCTAACTGTTCAAATGAATAATCAGGAATCAAATCTTCATTATGTTTTTATTTATTCAAAGCCATTTCTTTTTTTTAAGATTTATTTTATTTGAAAGAGTTATAGAGAGGCAGGGTGGGAGGTCTCCCATCCACTGATTCACTCCCCAGATGGCTGCAATGGCTGGAGCTGCGCCAATCCGAAGCCAGGAGCCAGGAGCTTCTTTCGGGTCTCCCATGTGGGTGCAGGGGCCCAGGGAGTTGAGCCATCTTCTACTGCCTTCCCAGGCCATAGAAGAGAGCTAGATCAGAAGTGGAACAGCTGGGACTTGAAACAGCACCACATGAGATGCTGGCACTGCAGGCAGCAGCTCTACCTGCTATGCCACGGTGCCGGCCCCATCAAAGCCATTTGAAACAAAGGATTTCATCCAACTTTCCATCTCACTCTACAATCCCATTATCAAAGGTTCTGGTTAATGCTGTAGTTAACAACTTTCCATTACACTGAACTGAAATGCCAGACATTTAACTCAACATACATTTTACCCATTTCATAAGAAATTTCAAGCATCTTAAAATATAAGTAGAAAATCAAGAACATGTAAACATCAAAAAATACATAAAAAAACAGTCTAAGTGGTAATTTAATTAATTCCACATTCACCTTTCAGCTTCTAGGAAGTGAAACTAAAAAGAAAACATTTACATATTATACAAAATTTATATCAAAATTTACAATATAAAAGTCAGGCAGTATCAAAAAAGAAAACCTTTTCTACTTACTGACTCCCATAATAAATCATTCATAGGACTGGGCATGTGTCAGTGAAACTAATTCTTCTAGCACTTAAGGTAATATATCCCTGAAAGGAGCCAAGAGCCACCATAAAAAAATGGGGCTCCTGAGACAAACCGTTCCAGAGACGGCCTTGGGAAATGGGGGGTAAACCGGTTCACAGAGAAAGCAGTCAGCTACTAACCAGAGATACACAGAACACCTGCCTTGTAGATAAGCCCCTTCCCTACGCTTGCTCAAGGTTAACAAAGAAAGCTGCAACCTATTCCTCTCTCCTAGAAACCCCCTCCCCTAATGTATCCCTTTGACCTAGTACTTTTCCACCGACATGACCACTTTTAGACTGCCATACAAGGCCCGCTACTGAAAATTATCCAATGAACTTACGCCAGCCTATAATATGTTAATTTTGTGGTTTTGCCCTTTAAAAGCTGTGTGAGATAGCTGCTCGGGGCTCCTCTCACTTGTTTGCTGCTTGCAGCAGTAGGGGGCCCATTTGCGCAAATGAAATAAAATTACCTCCTGCTCTATTGCATCGTCTGGTCTGGAGTCTGTGTTTCTGGGGTCGTCACAAGAGGACACCGCTTTTGGGGTCCTACATTTGGGGGCTCGTCCGGGATTTGGGGGACCCCAGACTCCCACACTCCATCGGCCTGACGGAGGTAAGTTTGCTTACTTGTGTATTATTGTAATTGTGGTTTGTACTGTTTGTCTTTGTCTGCCAGGGCGACGTGGAATCCGTCCTGGGGCGGTTTGTACTGTTCGTCTTTGTCTGCCAGGGCAACGTGGAATCCGTCCTGGGGCGCCTGTACAGGCTCAGTATTGACTGGACCAGTGGGGGAGACAGACGTGTCCTGAGACCCCTGGTTCAACCCTGGAGGACGCTCCAGTGGTGGTCTGGGAAGGAGGGAAAGAGGGAATTTCCCTTCTTCCAGGGGAGAGCCTGGCCAGACGGCCGCTCCCTTCTGATAGTTTCGGTTTTGTCTCGGTCTGTTGCCGTGCGGCTTGTGATTTGTGTTCTGTGTGTCGCTGTTTTTGTTGTCCTTTATTTCTTACTGTCTCCCCCATCTGTTTTTATTGTTGTGTTTGATTGCTAGATGTATACTTGTATGAAAAATGTGTATTGTATTCTTATGATGTGTTAATTATGTCTACTTCTCAATGCAACTCTAGGGCCAAATGTAAGGACAAATTTTTGGAATGGAGAGGCTTGTACCTAGATTTGGCTCTGGTAACCAAGAAACTTTGCTGCCGAATGACCTTCTCCGGCTCCTTGGGAGCCTGGCCAGTTCCCAGGGAGGAGGATAAAGGAATGTTTTCTGATAAACAGGTGGGCATGCTTCATGTCTCGGCTCTCTGGCCAAGACCCGAGATGGGACGCACTGCTTGCCTAAAATCTTGGCAATGAGCCACCCTTGTCCTTGGGGGCTTTAAGGGGGAGCCGGAGCAAGCCTCTGCTGCTGCTGTTTCGTTTCGGGGGGAACACGCAGTCAAGCTGAATGTTAAATGTGCCCGTGATGATTACTAATAATGTTTAATTCTCAGTATGGATCCTTCTCCGGAGCTGTGTGAAGATTGCCTAGTGATGCCCACAGTACTGTAAATTCTACAAAACATAAGTACAACGTGGACATGATCAATTGGCTACTGTGATTGAGGTGTTCTGTGACAGTCCCTTTAATGAAAAATTAACAAAATGGATTAATAACAGGACATTCAGGACCTGCCACTCTGCTTGGTATGTCATTACAAAAATCAACAAGGAGGGCTATGCCTGATAAATGAGGGTGCTATAAATGTGGGCAGCAGGGACATGTACAAAAATTGTCCAAAAGTCAAAAATCAAAATAAGGCTCTTCCTGGGATTTGCTTCCAGTGCTAAAGGGGAAGGCATTGGGCCAATAAATGTCACTCCAAAACTGATAAAGAAGGTAATTCATTAAAAAACAGAGTTCAGGAAACTGGAAGTGGGGCCAGCCTCAGGCCCTCCCTACAGGGATCAGTGGACCATCTTGCCATAGTATCATTAAAGCAATGGAGCCATGTTTATTGCAACATTCTGTTAATCTATGCTCCTTTACCATCTTTCCTCTAAATAATTTTAGTGTGCACTACAAGGCTTGCAGCGTATTTCTTGCAGATTAAAAGTAACTAAGTCTGTGCACAGCAGACAGCTAAAAAGTAATTTACTGTCACAAATTGGCATAGTTGGCAGGATCCGCAAGTATGCAAAGCAATGCCTTTCTTTAAAAGAAAAACTGAAGTTGCATGTGTAACCTGTGATGTTCCTGGCTGGAAAGACCTTCAGTTCGCCTCTTTGGTGAAGGAATGGGCTCTCTGCTCAGAATCGAGTGAGAATTGGGATGGCAAGTTACAGAGTGCACAGCCTCCACAAGTTATTGAGTTTTGCTATCAGTGCCGGTGGAAAAGGGGGATGAACTATAGGCTTTGGGGAGGTGAGAATGGATTTTGTTATCTGCATACTGATGCATGTGTAAGCAATTGGAAAAATAAGTACAGGATAAATGTAAATTGGGAAAAAGAAAATGCTGCCCTTTGGAGTCAAACTGCTAGATAGTGGTAGAAAAAAATTATATCAAGCTCCTGTACTGCTGCCAGGGCCAACTAAGGTTATTCAGTGTAAACATTACAGAATTCCAGGTGGATATGAAAAAATATCTAAAACAATAAAAAAATTATCTTAGTGCTGGAGTGATGATTCCCATAATCACTAAAAGCAATTATCTAATTTGGCATGTTAAAAAATCAGATAAAACCTGAAAAATGACTGTGGATTACAGGGAATTAAACAAAGTTACTCTCCCATTGACTGCTACAGTCCCAGATACCATCATTTTAATGTAAAAGGTCACAAACATAAAAGCGTGTTCTTAATAAAAAAAAGTTAAAAAAATACTTTTAAAAGAATATGATTTGTAAAAATTATTTATCTTAATGGCTGGTTTATACTGGAATGAAAAAAAGGGGGGGGGGAGAAGAGAAAGGTTTGAGCAAGTTACAGAAGGTGTGAGAAAGTCACAAAATATTATGAGAAAAAAAATCTTTAATTATTTTCTTTGACATAAAATCAAAATCTGATCCTCTGTTAAAGCAATGAGTTAAAGTAATCTATTATGTTCTCTTGATGTCTCTGTTAAATTCTAACTGCTTAAAAACAGCTGTAAAAAGAGCAGTGGTGAAATGGAGGGATCCTATCACCAATCAATGGAATGGATCTGATCCAGTACTGGTATGGGACAAGGGCTCCTAAGGGATGGGTTTTTCCATGTAACCAACATGCCTTTCTGCAATTGCTCCCTGGGCCGTGTGGCCCTGATGCTAACATCTGTATTTACAGCAGCGGATAGAGCACGTCAGTGGCGTGCTTTACCTGAAGACTACAATAACAACGTCATCCTAATAGGAGAGGACACTGCCCTTGCCATGGCTGCATCAGTAGTAAGTGTTCCTGGACTGGCTTTTGGAAATAATCGTGGACTATAAAGGCTTACATGTTTGGTGACCAAAGCAATCAATCTTACTGCTACTGTGCTATCCAATATAGCCAAAGAATTGGATCAAGTTCACTCAGGAGTGCTTTTAAGCCATGCAGCTAACAATTACTTGCTGTTAAAAAGATCATTTAAGTTGTAAACCTGCACCTGGGGGATATTGCTTTAACATTACTAACAATGTGCCATATATAGAGTCTGTTATTGATAAACTTAAGAGTAAAATGCAACATATGTTTATTACTAACCCACTATTCATTTGAAGGGTTTCAATGGATTCATTGGTTATTAATGTTGGCTGGACTGCTACTGCTTTTCCCACTTTGTATGGGATGTCTTCCGTGTGTTCTGCATTTTATGCTGACTTCCCTATAGTATGAATGGACTGAGATTCATCATTTAAAACTTCGTACCAAGCCTCCTTTGTAATCAAAATAATTGATATTTGGCTGTATGTTTCATCTCTCACCTAATGTTGGGCTGGAATGGTACTCAAAGACGGGTAAGACGCTCAGCATCCTGTACCAACCTAAGACAGGGCTCTAGGCCAAGCTGCCAGAGTTACCGATGACGGGTAAGGACAGAGATGACTGAGGGCAACCTAAGACAGAGGCCATTCTCAATTTAATAAAAAAAATATATATATATATAAAAACCCATGGCTGGCCATGGGCCCACATGCTAAGGCCTGGCTTGCTGATCATTGGCATTAGTCCTCACGCAACAGTATCAAGCCCTGGCCACCAGTGACCGTATTGAAACCCCTCATTAACGGCACACAATTTTAGGATTAAAATTAGTTCAAAGAGAAAATGGGGGAATGAAAGGAGCCAAGAGCCACCATAAAAAAATGGGGCTCCTGAGACAAACCGTTCCAGAGACGGCCTTGGGAAATGGGGGGTAAACCGGTTCACAGAGAAAGCAGTCAGCTACTAACCAGAGATACACAGAACACCTGCCTTGTAGATAAGCCCCTTCCCTACGCTTGCTCAAGGTTAACAAAGAAAGCTGCAAGGCACGTAGCAACCTATTCCTCTCTCCTAGAAACCCCCTCCCTTAATGTATCCCTTTGACCTAGTACTTTTCCACCGACATGACCACTTTTAGACTGCCATACAAGGCCCGCTACTGAAAATTATCCAATGAACTTACGCCAGCCTATAATATGTTAATTTTGTGGTTTTGCCCTTTAAAAGCTGTGTGAGATAGCTGCTCGGGGCTCCTCTCACTTGTTTGCTGCTTGCAGCAGTAGGGGGCCCATTTGCGCAAATGAAATAAAATTACCTCCTGCTCTATTGCATCGTCTGGTCTGGAGTCTGTGTTTCTGGGGTCGTCACAAGAGGACACCGCTTTTGGGGTCCTACATCCCAAGTACCCAAGTTTGAGTGGCTCATCTTGATGAAGAATGAAGGGACTTGATGATGAACCGACGGACTGCGCAGCCCTGAAACAATTTTCAGCCATGAGGTCCCTACACAGCCTGGAACATCATTTTTGTAGCATTTTAGTTCTACACTTGCCCTTCTCCAAAAGCAAAGTGGTCGAAGTTTAACACTCCTAAATTTCTCTAAATTAAAGCGCCAAGCACAAGGCCTGGCACAAGCAGCAGCTAATACACGGTTGTGGAGTGGCTGAACGACAGCCCACCCCACAGCCCCGCGCTGCACGTGCCTAAGTTTCCCAACCATTCCCGCTCAATTTTCCAGAACAATTCCCTGAAATCGTTATTTCAGCTCATGGCAAAGCACTGGGAGAAGAAACTTTGTAAGCCATTTCGTTTATTAAGCAGTGGTGACGTGGCATGCGCGAGCAGCTGCCTGTATGCCCTATTTTATGGCAGTTGAGTTTGTGACACAGCAAGCTCTGGAAACAACACGAGTCGCTTGCATACTTAGGGGGACTCTGGGCAATGTCACGGCTAAGTCAACGCCAATGGCGTGCCCCTCCTGTCCTGGCAAGGCAGAGGTGACGACGGCAAAACAAGGGATGTCCCGCACACGGCGGGAGCCCGCGCCGCATCACAGCCTCGTGCCCTCTCCCTTGGCTCGGGCGGCGGCGAAGCTTCCCACCGCGGGGCGCCGGAGTATCCTCCCCAGGGACACCTCGGGGCTCCGGTCGGCAGCGCGCAGCCCACAAACTCACCCGATGGGCACACGGCTCTTCTTCACCATGCGGAGCGAGTGCGGGGCGCGCGACCCAGGCAACCCTCTCAGGCCTCTTGCACCGAGACGCACATCCAGGCCGCAGCTCATCAAAGCCGGTGACTCCTGCAGAGTAGAAAGCCAGACACCACCGCGATGCTAACCAGCAGCCCGAGCACGCCAGCGGCGGGACGGAGGAAGCGCACCGAAGCTTCCCGAAGCCGCACGCTCGGCCGCGCCGCGCACGCTCCTGAGCCGCCCAGCCGGCGAGCCACGCGGGCGTGGGAGAGCGCGAGGAGTGGGCGGTGGGCGTGAGGGGCGCTGCCTGGAGCCGTGTGGACCGTTAGTGACTTCTCGCCGGTGGTGAACTGTGCGCCTTGCGTTGGTTGCCTAGAGAAACGAACGTGCCCTATCCCCACAGGTGAATGCCGTGTCCCTGTCAGTCACCACGGTACTTTGAGTGGAACTCTGCTCTGGGAAGAACCAGCGGGACCGGAATGACCAGGCACTGGCCGCTGGGACGTGTAGTCGGTGTCTGACAGACCCATTAGTCGTTCCTTTTTGAGGGTTGAAAGAGTTGAAAAACCACTGCGTTTGACAGAACAGTGCTTGATTTACCTCAGATGCAGGGCGGCGTCTTACTTCTTGAGTGCCTACTGCATGCTGAACACCTGGTTAGGATTGGAGGGGTGGGGATCAATTCATGCCCCAGCCCTTGTCCTTGTTAAGCAGCAAGGTGAATCCGCAAGGTAGAATGCGATGAACTGAAACTAGGACCTGTAAGTGCGATTGGAGGTCAAGAGGTAGAGTCAGGAAAAATCTGGAAGATGTGGGGGTTGAACAGGGAATGCTCTCAATTAGGGGAAGTTGCAAACATGGGAGAATGAGGGTGTAAGGGAGTATAACCAAGAGTTTGATCAGGCTACAGCTGAAGGATCAGGTTGGGAAGTGGTACACGAGCATTAGTGGGGGGAGCTGAGCACGAAAGCCTTCCTCTCCAGTTGAGCTGGGAAGTACATTTTCAAGTTTGAGCATAAACACAGGACTTTCTTGTGTCGAGTTTCTGGCCCTAAGGAGCTGTAGTTGTTGTGTGAATTGATTTTTTTATAAATCTTGTAATTATCTTGTGAGTAATTGCATTGCTTTGTGTAGCGTGTACATGATACAGACTGTAAGAATGTCACATATTTGTAATCTGCATGTGCTTTGTTTCTTATGTACCAGAAAGCCCGCCTCCCCAAAAGAGAAGTAGACCCAGATCTTTCTTGACTTGCAGAAGCAGGTTATGATGACTTGGGACTTGGTCCTGAGAGCAGTAAGTTATTTAGCTTTGTTGACTTTTTTAAAGTCAAAGACTCACATATAAATTCACAGATCAGAAAATCGTCAGGCTGCTTGTTCCTAGTTTTTCATTTTGGAAAGGAAGTCTGAAGTTAAATATACTGATTTTCAGACTTTTCAAGTAATGGAGTATGTGGAAGTCATGATACTTTTTGTAAACTACTGAGAAATACTGCTGTATCACACTTAACTATGTGTAGATTTTCGTTGTTATTTAGATCCACTTTTTCCATTTCCACATATCGGTAAAGGATAGCTTTTGCCATATATTAAATAATTTTTGCCTTATCATAACTTTAAATGATACCTTAATTTTGGAGAATGTCATTCTAATACAAAGAAGTCTGGAAGAGCATGATTTTAGACACATTGCTATAAAAGAGTTCAGATGGAATCCATCATACCATGTGACAACAGATGAACTAAGAAAAAGGTAAAAGTGGGTTTTGAACAGAATTTAGTTGTGCTGAAGAAGGAAAGTGCATTAATATATTTAAAAAGATTTCCAACAATAGCTTGAGTGAAATTAAAAAAATAAGTTTCTGATTTGCTCACAATCAAAGAAATATTACTAGATACTGAAATATGCAGTTTGGGGATCATGTCATTTACTAGAGAGTTTTCTGTAATTTATTCTACTAGCGCTCTTGAAACCAAAGGACAGAAGGAATCAAAATGGTTGAAAATTGTGGGGAAGAGATTGGACGCATTGAGGATGCTACTGGAGATCAATATGCTTAGTGAAATAAGTCAGACCCAAAAAGACAAATATCACGTTTTCTCTGATTTGTGGTAACTAACATATAGAGTATAAAAAACTTAATATATATAAGTGAAGTCGGCATCTTGGGATTGGGATTTTATTATTATTTATAGCCTTGTCTATATTTCTGTTGAACAGTGGTCTTTCTGCTTTTTATTTGTTGAACTCTTTTTAGTGGAGCATTAAGCCTTTCATTATAAAATAAATTTCAAATGTTATCACAAAAATTAAACAAGAAAGAAAAAGGGAGGAAAGGTGAAAAGTATCATTATATTCATAAGATTGTATCTATGAATGACATAAAATCTCTTTATACTAATAAAATGTGAATTGAAATACAATTTCCAAATTAAAGTAAATTGTGGGGAAAAGAAGTCTGTGCTGAAGACATTGCTTTGTAGTAGGAAGTGCATCAGCATTTATTCCAACTAAAGCAAGTATCAGGGAATTATGCTTGGTTGTATGCCTCTAGAATTGATTTAGGAGCTTGTATGGCAAGCTGAACTCTACTAATGTGCCTGAGGAGTTGTATAAAATTCCACTTTAGCTCTTATGTTGGATGACATTTTGTTACATAGGTATTTGTTGATCCAAAATGAATGTGGAAAAAAAATCCCACTGACCTCCACTCACCAAAATTTAATTTAAAGTTTTCTAAAATTTGGAAATATCATGCAAGAATTTGAAATCATACAGTTACTACTTTTTATTTTTTGTGTTACCCTCAACAAGTTACTTTTTGTAACTTTTTCTTATAAAATTTTTATTGAATTGAATTTTCTTAAGAAATTAGAAAAGTTGGCTTCCATCCCAAAGTGCGAAAGTGTGGAATATTAGAAATGAAAATCTGGGGCCAGTGCTGTGGCATAGTAGGCTAAGCCTCTGCCTCTAGTGCTGGCATCCCATATGGATACTGGTTTGTATCCCAGTCACTCTTCTTCCAATCCAGCTCTCTGCTATGGCCTGGGAAAGCAGTAGAAGAGGGCCCAAATGATTGAGTCCCTGCACCCACGTGGGAGACCCAGAAGAAACTCTTGGTTCCTGTCTTCAGATTGGCCTAGCTCCAGCCATTGCGCCCATTTGGGGAGTGAACCAGTGAATGGAACACTTTTCTCTCTGTCTCTTCCTCTCTCTCTCTCTCTCTGTAACTCTACCTCTCAAATAAATAAAAATCATAAAGAAATGATAATATTTTTGGTTTTTTAAAAATTAAATATTTATTTATTTGAAAGCCAGAGTTGGCCAGCGCCACGGCTCACTAGGCTAATCCTCCGCCTGCGGTGCCAGCACCCTGGGTTCTAGTCCTGGTTGGGGCGCTGGTTCTGTCCTGGTTGCTCTTCTTCCAGTCCAGCTCTCTGCTGTGGCCCGGGGAGGCAGTGGAGGATGGCCCAAGTGCTTGGGCCCTGCACCCACATGGGAGACCAGGAGGAAGTACCAGGCTTCTGGCTTTGGATCGGTGCAGCATGCTGGCCACAGCCTGTGGACCGTAGCGGCCATTTGGGGGGTGAACCAACGGAAGGAAGACCTTTCTCTCTGTCTCTCTCTCACTCTCTAACTCTGCCTGTCAAAGATAAATAAATACATAAATAAGTAAGTAAATAAATAAATAAGTTACACACAGAGAGAGGGAGAGAGGTCATCCATCTGCTGGTTCACTCCCCAGTTGGCTGCAATGGCTGGAGCCATGCCAATCTGAAGCCAGGATCCAGGAGCTTCCTCCAGGTCTTTCCATGCAAGTGCAGGGACCCAAGTACTTGGGCCATCTTTCACTGCTTTCTCAGGCCATAGCAGAGAGATGGATCAAAAGTGGAGCAGCTGGGACTCGAACCAGCACCCATATGGGATGCTGGCACTGCAAGCAGTGGTTTTACTCTCTAAGCCACAGCACCAGCCCCAAAATGATAATCTTTAAAGTCATTGAAAATTAAGTCTTTTGGTTTCATCTTTTTACTTCAATTCCATTAATTGCAAATACAAACTAAGATTCTACAGCAAAACTGAATGTGTTAACACCACTATAGTAGTAAAATAAAAATTTTTATATTTTATCATATCTGTTTCTCTGGAGATATCATTAATGGGATGACATGCTTGCAGAAGTAAAATTGGACTTTTAGGGCATAATTTCATATCCCATGCTTCTCTAGGAACAGATCTTTACAACCACATTTTATGAGCCTTTTAAAGGTCCAAGTGATACATTCCTATTTGGGTGTAAACTCATACTCAACATAAGCTGGGGTTTAGGAATTTCATTACAGGAATCACCATGGTAATAGAACACTGCTGGATAATTGGCAGGACTGAGAGATTTCTAAATGGCAAGCAAGAGGCAACAAATAAAATTGAATTCTGTTTGCTGTGTGTCAGAAAAGCTAAAGGAACTGCTAGCTTTAACTCTTAGAGGCTTAGACTATGGATCCCCAGGGATTCTGGTTTAAACTAGCTAATTCTTCATTTCTTTACTCTTTAGAAGAAAGCTTTTACTGCAAGAATTGTAAATTAGCAATATCCTCAAAGAAAAGATTGTATTTAACTATAGGTACAAATTTTCTAATACAGAAACTTGAATTTCAGTAAGAAAATAACAGACAAGGTTGTAATTTTTCCTTACTTCTGCAAGGGATTTCAATAAAGCAAATGAAATTTTCATCTACATCTGAATGTTTATCTAGTATCTTTTCTATAGTCACTCATGTCTTAAGTGGAATGATAAAGGAGCAGGTTAGGAACATCTCCAGTCTGCCAAAAAATGATGAATAGTTTTTTCCAAAACAACTTTTCATTTGATAATTGGAAATTTATTATAATTTTACTATCTGTCACTGCTAATGTTTTCCCTCATTTAGCAAAAAAAAAAAAAAAAATTGTGGAGGTAGCCATTAAAAAGCCAGGTTTTGATTTGAAATTGATTTTAGAAGTTCTTGCAGAATGGAAAGTAAATTCAAAATTCTCTCTTATCTTATTTCTATTGTATCTAATCTTGGCATGTTAGTAGGAAGAATCGTAAATATGTTGATAACCTTTGAGTAATTAAGTCAGTCTCATAAATGCTACTTTTACTAATTAAACCAAGTCTCATAAATACTACTATTACTGATTAAACCAAGGCTTTTGCTAAGTTGAGCCTAATTCTCATCTGTTTTAAATCTTTTCAGTATTTCTTAACAACCTTACAGACTTCTCACTGAATGTTCCAGAAACATCCATCAGCAACATTTACAAATTGAGCTCATTAATTTATAATCCAACTACTTCCTATTTGATCAATACTCAAAATAATGCTACCTCTTAATTAAGCAAGCCCAGACACGGGAAGTCTTGACTCCCCATTTACTTTGTGTTACATACCTAATTTCTTTGCAATCCTGTGAATTCTAGTTTTCAAATGAATCTTTCTCTTCTCTCCATTTTCATGTGCATTTTTTAAACATTTATTTTATTTATTTGAAAGACTTACAGAGAGAGGTAGAGACAGAGAGAGAGAGAGAGAGAGGTCTTCCATCCGCTGGTTCACTCCCCAGATGGCCGCATCAGCCGGAGCTGCGCTGATCCGAAGCCAGGAGCCAGTAGCTTCTTCTGGGTCTCCCACGTGGGTACAGGGGCCCAAGGACTTGGGCCATCTTCCACTGCTATCACAGGCCATACCAGAGAGCTGGATCGGAAGAGGAGCAGCCAGGACTAGAACCAGCGTCCATATAGGATGCTGGTGCTTCAGGCCAGAGCTTTAACCTGCTGAGCCACAGCACCAGCCCCTCCCATATGCATTTTTAATGTATCTCTCATTAGGGCTATTATAATAGCATCTTAATCTCCCTACTTCTGTTGACTATGTTTAATCTGGTTCTTTTTCCTCTCACTGTAAAGTTTTATAATTTTGAGGAGAGGGGAGTTTCCCACATATTTTAATTGAAGGAAGTACTAAGTAGTTTTTAAACATACTCATCTTTCTTTCTTTTTAAAGATTCATTTATTTGGGAGGAGGCAAGATGGCGGAATAGGAAGGGAGCACACTGATAGTCCGGGGAGAGACAGTTTAATAACAGTGGAGAAACTGCAGGTTCAAGGAAGAGTAGGGGAGGAAACAGCAGAAGAAACTCTTCTGGAACGCATGATTCACAGTGGACCTACGTGGAGAGCGTGGGAGCCCACAGTTCAGGACACCAGCGGCAGACTCAACACACCAGTGCTGGAACGCAAGGTGAGCCGAACCTCAATAGCCCGAGACACCGGCAGGCAAGCGGAGAGAGGAGACTAGAGGGAACGACCCCCGGGGGGGAAAGTTCACCAGGCTAACTGGAAGAGAGAGAGAGAGAGAAAAAAAAGGTGACTGGTACGGACACGGGTTTCTCTCTCTCCGCTCACCTCTCAAGGGCGAGCAAGACAAAGAGCAGGTGCCATCTTGGACATACGTCATAAGCAGAGTGACCTCAGGTCTGCACCGGCCCTGAGCCTAGCAGAAAAACCTGACTCTGGGCGGGGCAAATTAACAGGAGATTAGGACCTAGTAAATTTGTGGTGCTACTGAACTGAGACTGTGAAAAAAGAGACGGTGGGGGAGAGAACTCACGGAATTCACGTGAGTACTCTCCAGAGACGCTACAATTCCGTAACTTTGGCAACTCAGTGGGAGACTGAAGGAGAATTTGAGCCCACTCTGAGGGCAGAACAGATTCCCTGTGTGGTCCTTGGGAAAGAGCTTCCGATCTCTGGCTCCTGTGGGTATATCATTTGCCTGCTAACTACCTCCAACTTCGTTCAGCTGTGTGGAATTACTTCCCTTTTGAATCAAAAAAAGAAAGAAAGAGAAATCTATCACGCCTAACCTGGGAGTGTCACCTTTGGCACACCAAATAGAGCTCTCAGGCCACACCCATCTCAAGCCTCTAATGCTCCATCAAAAACAGACAGTCCACTTAATCTAGAGTCATAGTATAACAAGAAAAAGCACCACAGTGAAGAAACCAAATATCTCCAATATGCCAAATAACAAACGCAAAAACCAAGATAATAGAAACAAGGAAGTCACCATGACACCCCCACATGAAAAAGACACCCCAATTCAAGATTATGAAGATGATGAGATAGAAGAAATGCAAGAAGCAGATCTCAAAAAATTGATAAGAACATTAAGAAGTTCTCAAAAACAAATTCTTGAACTACAGAAATCCTTAATGGAAAAGGTAGAAAATCTCTCTCGTGAAAATGAAATATTAAGGAGGAATCAAAATGAAACAAAACAACTAGTACAACAGGAAACTGTGATAGTGATGAGAAATCATAATGAAGTGAAGAATTCAATAGATCAAATGAAAAACACAATAGAGAGCCTTACAAACAGAATGGGTGGAGCAGAAGAGAGAATATCGGACTTAGAAGACAGAGAACAGGAAAGGATACAGTCAGACCAAAGAAAAGAAGAGGAAATTAGAAATCTAAAACATATTGTCAGGAATCTACAGGATACTATTAAAAAACCCAACATTCGGATTCTAGGAGTTCCTGAAGGCATGGAGAGGGAGAAAGGATTAGAAGGCCTTTTTAGTGAGATATTAGCAGAAAATTTCCCAGGTTTGGAGAAGGACAGAGAAATCCTAGTACAGGAAGCTCACAGAACCCCTAATAAACACGACCAAAAGAGATCCTCACCACGACACGTTGTAATTAAACTCTCCACAGTGAAACATAAAGATCCTAAAATGTGCAAGAGAGAAACGTCAGATTACTCTCAGAGGATCTCCAATCAGACTCACAGCTGACTTCTCATCAGAAACCCTACAAGCTAGGAGGGAATGGCGAGATATAGCCCAGGTACTAAGAGAGAAAAACTGCCAGCCCAGAATATTATATCCTGCTAAGCTATCATTTGTGAATGAAGGTGAAATAAAGACTTTCCATAGCAAACAGAAATTGAAAGAATTTGTTGCCACTCGTCCAGCCCTGCAAAAGATGCTTAAAGATGTGTTACACACAGAAACAAAGAAACACGGTCATCAATATGAAAGAAGGTAAAGGAAGGAAACCTCACAGCAAAAGATCACAGGGAATTCAAAGCATATATTAGAACTTCTCTTTGGCAAATGGCAGGGCAAAGTTACCACTTATCATTAGTCACATTGAACATTAATGGCCTGAACTGTCCAGTTAAAAGACACCGATTGGCTGATTGGGTTAAGGAACAAAACCCATCTATTTGCTGCTTACAAGAAACACATCTTTCCAACAAAGATCCATACAGACTGAAAGTGAAAGGCTGGAAAAAGATATACCATGCCAACAGAAATGAAAAAAGAGCAGGCGTAGCCATCTTAATATCGGACAACATAAACTTTACCACAAAAACTGTTAAGAGAGACAAAGAGGGACACTATATAATGATTAAGGGATCAATACAACAAGAAGATATAACAATTATAAATGTATATGCACCTAACTACAGGGCACCGGTTTACCTAAAAGATTTGTTAACAGACTTAAAGGGAGACTTAGACCCCAATACAATAGTACTGGGGGACTTCAATACTCCACTCTCAGAAATAGACAGATCAATAGGACAGAAGATCAACAAGGATACAGTAGATTTAAACGACACTATAGCCCAAATGGATCTAACAGATATATACGGAACTTTCAATCCTACAGCTAAAGATTTTACATTCTTCTCAGCAGTACATGGAACCTTCTCTAGGATTGACCACATACTAGGCCATAAAGCAAGTCTCAGCAAATTCATAAGAATTAGAATCATACCATGCAGCTTCTCAGACCATAAAGGAATGAAGTTGGAAATTAGCAACACAGGCATCCCTAGAGCATATGCAAACACATGGAGATTGAACAACATGCTCCTGAATGAACAATGGGTCATAGAAGAAATTAAACAAGAAATCAAAAACTTTCTGGAAGTAAATGAGGATAACAGCACAACATACCAAAACGTATGGGATACAACAAAAGCAGTGTTAAGAGGAAAGTTTATATCAATAGGTGCCTACATCAAGAAATTGGAAAGGCACCAAATAGATGAGCTTTCAATTCACCTCAAGGATCTAGAAAACCTACAGCAAACCAGACCCAAATCTAGTAGGAGAAGAGAAATAATTAAAATCAGAGAAGAAATTAACAGGATTGAATCCAAAAAAACATTACAAAAAATCAGCCAAACGAGGAGCTGGTTTTTTGAAAAAATAAACAAAATTGACACCCCATTGGCCCAACTAACTAAAAAAAGAAGAGAAAAGACCCAAATCAATAAAATCAGAGATGAAAAAGGAAACATAACAACAGACACCACAGAAATAAAAAGAATCATCAGAAATTACTACAAGGACTTGTATGCCAGCAAACAGGGAAACAAATCAGAAATGGATAGATTCCTGGACACATGCAACCTACCTAAATTGAACCAGGAAGACATAGAAAACCTAAACAGACCCATAACTGAGACAGAAATTGAAACAGTAATAAAGGCCCTCCCAACAAAGAAAAGCCCAGGACCAGATGGATTCACTGCTGAATTCTACCAGACATTTAAAGAAGAACTGACTCCAATTCTTCTCAAACTATTCAGAACAATCAAGGAAGAGGGAGTCCTCCCAAATTCTTTCTATGAAGCCAGCATCACCTGAATTCCTAAGCCGGAAAAAGATGCAGCACTGAAAGAGAATTACAGACCAATATCCCTGATGAACATAGATGCAAAAATCCTCAATAAAATTCTCGCCAATAGAATGCAACAACACATCAGAAAGATCATCCACCCAGACCAAGTGGGATTTATCCCTGGTATGCAGGGATGGTTTAATGTGCGCAAGACAATCAATGTGATACACCACATTAACAGACTGCAGAAGAAAAACCATATGATTATCTCAATAGACGCCGAGAAAGCATTTGATAAAATACAACACCCGTTCATGATGAAAACTCTAAGCAAACTGGGTTTGGAAGGAACATTCCTCAATACAATCAAAGCAATCTATGAAAAACCCACAGCCAACATCCTATTGAATGGGGAAAAGTTGGAAGCATTTCCACTGAGATCTGGTACCAGATAGGGATGTCCACTCTCACCACTGCTATTCAATATAGTTCTGGAAGTTCTAGCCAGAGCTATTAGGCAAGAAATTAGGATACAAATTGGGAAGGAAGAACTCAAACTATCCCTCTTTGCAGATGACATGATTCTTTATTTAGGGGACCCAAAGAACTCTACTAAGAGACTATTGGAACTCATAGAAGAGTTTGGCAAAGTAGCAGGGTATAAAATCAATGCACAAAAATCAACAGCCTTTGTATACACAGACAATTCCATGGCTGAGGAAGAACTGCTAAGATCAATCCCATTCACAATAGCTACAAAAACAATCAAATACCTTGGAATAAACTTAACCAAGGACGTTAAAGATCTCTATGATGAAAATTACAAAACCTTAAAGAAAGAAATAGAAGAGGATACCAAGAACTGGAAAATTCTTCCATGCTCATGGATTGGAAGAATCAATATCATCAAAATGTCCATTCTCCCAAAAGCAATTTATAGATTCAATGCAATACCAATCAAGATACTGAAGACCTTCTTCTCAGATCTGGAAAAAATGGTGCTGAAATTTATATGGAGGCACAAGAGACCTCGAATAGCTAAAGCAATCTTGTACAACAAAAACAAAGCCGGAGACATCACAATACCAGATTTCAGGACATACTACAGGGCAGTTGTAATCAAAACAGCATGGTACTGGTACAGAAACAGATGATAGACCAATGGAACAGAATTGAAACACCAGAAATCAATCCAAACATCTACAGCCAACTTATATTTGATCAAGAATCTAAAACCAATTCCTGGAGCAAGGACAGTCTATTCAATAAATGGTGCTGGGAAAACTGGATTTCCACGTGCAGAAGCATGAAGCAAGACCCCTACCTTACACCTTACACAAAAATCCACTCAACATGGGTTAAAGACCTAAATCTACGACCTGACACCATCAAGTTATTAGAGAACATTGGAGAAACCCTTCAAGATATTGGCACAGGCAAAGAGTTTCTGGAAAAGACCCGGGAGGCACAGGCAGTCAAAGCCAAAATCAACTATTGGGATTGCATCAAATTGAGAAGTTTCTGTACTGCAAAAGAAACAGTCAGGAGAGTGAAGAGGCAACCGACAGAATGGGAAAAAGTATTTGCAAACTATGCAACAGATAAAAGGTTAATAACCAGAATCTACAAAGAGATCAATAAACTCCACAAAAACAAAACCAACAACCCACTTAAGAGATGGGCCAAGGACCTCAATAGACATTTTTCAAAAGAGGAAATCCAAATGGCCAACAGGCACATGAAAAAATGTTCAAGATCACTAGCAATCAGGGAAATGCAAATCAAAACCACAATGAGGTTTCACCTCACCCCGGTTAGAATGGCTCACATACAGAAATCTACCAACAACAGATGCTGGTGAGGATGTGGGGGAAAGGGACACTAACCCACTGTTGGTGGGAATGCAACTGGTCAAGCCACTATGCAAGTCAGTCTGGAGATTCCTCAGAAACCTGAAGATAACCCTACCGTTCGACCCAGCCATCCCACTCCTTTGAATTTACCTAAAGGAAATGAAATTGGCAAACAAAAAAGCGGTCTGCACCCTAATGTTTATTGCAGCTCAATTCACAATAGCTAAGACCTGGAACCAACCTAAATGCCCATCAACAGTAGACTGGATAAAGAAATTATGGGATATGTACTCTTTAGAATACTATACTGCAGTAAGAAACAACGCAATCCAGTCATTTGCAACAAAATGGAGGAATCTGGAACACATCATGCTGAGTGAAATAAGCCATTCCCAAAGGGACAAATACCGTATGTTCGCCCTGATCGGTGACAACTGACTGAACACCAGAAAGGAAACCTGTTGAAGTGAAATCAACACTATGAGAAACGGTGACTTGATTAGCATAGCCCTGACTGTTAATGAACAACTTAATACATTATCCCTCTTAGTAGTTTTTTTTTGTCTGTTCTACTTAATATGACTGGTTTAATTCTGTAATTTATACACAGTTATTCTTAAGTGTTGAAATTTAACTGAAATGTGATCCCTGTTAAACATAAGAGTGGGAATAAGAGAGGGAAGAGATGTACAATTTGGGACATGCTCAAGCTGACTTGCCCCAAATGGTAGAGTTAGAAACATACCAGGGGATTCCAATTCAATCCCATCAAGGTGGCATGTACCAATGCCATCTCACTAGTCCAAGTGATCAGTTTCAGTTCACAATTGATCATAATTAAAGGACTAAGAGTCAAAGGGAGCACATAAACAAGTCTAGTACCTGCTAATACTAACCGATAGAATAAATAAAGGGGAGAGTGATCCAACATGGGAAGCGAGATACTCAGCAGACTCATAGAATGGCGGATGTCCTAAACAGCACTCTGGCCTCAGAATCAGCCCTAAAGGCATTCGGATCTGGCTGAAAAGCCCATGAGAGTATTTCAGGCATGGAAAGCCAAGACACTCTGGGAAAACAAACAAAGAAACAAACAAACACCTAAATGAAAGATCTCTGTGAGTGAGATCCCAGTGGAAAGAACGGGTCTTCAAAGAAGGAGGTACCTTTCTCTGAAGGGAGGAGAGAACCTCCACTTTGACTATGACCTTGTCTAAACAAGATAAGAGTCGGAGAACTCAAGGGGCTTCCATAGCTTTGGAAACTCATGACTGGTGCATAGGGAGATTACTGATGCCATAGACAGGAGTCTCAATTGGTAAAGTCAACAACAGGAGTCACTGTGCACTTACTCCTCATGTAGGATCTCTGTCCTTGATGTGCTGTACATTGAGGCTTAATGCTATAACGAGTACTCAAACAGTATATTTCACTTCATGTTTCTATGGGGGTGCAAACGGTTGAAATCTTTACTTAATGTATACTAAGCTGATCTTCTGTTAAAAAAAAAGAAGAAGAGATTAGCAATTCCCAACTTGACTCTCACTGGGATTAAACATGACAATAGGTCTGATCTGATTTCATCATCATTTAAAAAATCATCTATTATTTTTCACTTTATGTCTGTGTGGGAGCAAACTGTTGAAATCTTTACTTAATGTATGATAAACTGATCTTCTGTATATAAAGAGAATCGAAAATGAATCTTGATGTGAATGGAAGGGGAGAGGGAATGGGAAAGGGGAGGGTTGCGGGTGGGAGGGACGTTATGGGGGAGAAGCCATTGTAATCCATAAGCCGTACTTTGGAAATTTATATTCATTAAATAAAAGTTAAAAAATGCAAAAAAAAAGAGATTCATTTATTTATTTGAAATGCAGAGTAGCAGAGAGGCAGAAGCAGAGAGAGAGAGAGATAATCTTCCATCCGCTGGTTCACTCCCCAAGTGGCTGCAATGGCCAGAGCTGGACCAAACCAGAACTAGGAGCCAGGAACCAGGAGCTTCTTCTGGGTTGTGGGGAGCAGCCCGGACTGGACTGAGTTACTGGAATTAAGACTTATTCTATGCATCTGCTCTCCCACAATATGGCGCTGGGAGAGAAGTAAACAGCTTCCGCACAGCTGCCTCCAGTTCAACCAATAAACTGTAGGACTTGCTCCTGATTGGAGAGCAGCGTACTCGGCGTGTGGGCAGCCGAGTTAGGATTGGCGGAGGAGGACTATAAAGGAGGAGAGAGACGGCATGCACCAGGGAACATCTAAGAGGAACATCTAGCTGAAGGAACACCTGTGCAGCCCCCGAGAAGAGCCGGCCGGCGGTGTGCCGCTCCCCTGCGGAAGTGGGGAAAGCGGCCAGGGGGAACCGCCCTTCCACGGAGGTGGAAGGGATAGTAGCCAACCCGGGAAGAACCAGCAGCAAACCCGGGGAGGGCCGAGCAGACAAAAGAACAGCGCAGGGTCTTGTGTTGCTCCTCCACGAAGAGGGGGAGCGACATGGGTCTCCTATGTGGGTGCAGGGGCCCAAGGACTTGGGCCATCTTCTACTGCTTTCCTAGGCCACAGCAGAGACTGGATCGGAATTGGAGCAGCTGGGACTCAAACCGGGACCCATGTGGGATGCCGGTGTTGCAAGAGGTGGCTTTACCCACTATGCCACAGTGCCAACCCCAGTTACTAAGTATTTTGAAAACTGTTTTTGTATTGTTTCTGTGAAAGTGATCTTTTCCTAGCTTATTAGCATATAGGAAAGATAATGACTTTTACATATATTCTCATGTATTCTTAAAAACTTTCTAATTATTTCTAAATTTTTTGATCGAGTCTCTTGAGCTTTCCATGTACAAAGACATATCATCAACAATGTTAATTTTATCTTTCCTTTTCTAGTAGTTACAGTTTTACTTCTTTTGCGTATCTTTATGCATTAACCAGAATTTCTATTAGATACTAAGGTGATCAACTACTTAATATTAAATATAAAAGTTGATAGTATATTTCTTTGTTTCTAATTGAATTAAAAATTTGAAGTAGTAGAATTTTATCTGAAGCATCACAATGGTTTTCTTTCAGTAACATGATATATCATTCTTAAGAATATTTCCTGTGTATTTAGAAAGTGGGTGAAAAAGAACCATCATGAAAAAGATCTCAAACAGAAGAGAAGACATTTAAAAAAAGGTAAGGTATTAATGAATTTATAGGGACTTTTATCTTTCTAAAATTCTCAATTATAAATATAGGATAAGCATGATAAATATGAGATATTTAATTCTGTATACAAATCATACATTCATATATTAAATATGGGAGCTTTGGAAAGAATCGTATTCTTTTTTGGTCTGTCATCATGTAATGACGAACATTAGAAATGTGTTACACATTTATTTATATATTCTCTTAAATATTTGTTTATTTGTATGCTGTCTTAGCCAACTATCAAGTCATTCCCAGATTTGCTCAAAAACTTTCATTTGTCAGTGAAACATATATAGGACTAATATCTCTGTATCTCTCAGAGTAATTCTAATTAAGCTTCATATTTCATCCCTGCCTTCTAGATGGAGATGGGAAGTTGTGAAAAAATGTCCAGAATCCTGGAAATAGTGAGTGTGATATTGAGAAATAGAGACCTTTATTAATCACTTGACAGGGCTGATGGTCCATCATTTCTTCAATTGTTGTTATACCTTGATAAAGAATAAAAGTACATGTTTTTGGCCGGCACCGCGGCTCACTAGGCTAATCCTCCGCCTTGCGGTGCCGGCACACGGGGTTCTAGTCCCGGTCGGGGCGTCAGATTCTGTCCCGGTTGGTCCTCTTCCAGGCCAGCTCTCTGCTGTGGCCCGGGAGTGCAGTGGAGGATGGCCCAAGTGCTTGGGCCCTGCACCCCATGGGAGACCAGGATAAGTACCTGGCTCCTGTCATCCGATCAGCATGGTGCGCTGGCTGCAGCGTGGCGGCCATTGGAGGTTGAACCAACGGCAAAGGAAGATCTTTCTCTGTCTCTCTCTCTCACTGTCCACTCTGCCTGTCCAAAAAAAAAAAAAAAAAAGTACATGTTTTTAATTCTCTTAGGTGGATACTGAAGTTTAAGAAAGTTTTAAGGGTGCATGCTGGTCTGTGATGACCTGATTCAATAAATGTGACATATAGTACAGGAATCAGTGGTGGATTCAGAAGTTCTTTAAAAAAGTCTGGGCTTGGCTGGCACCGTGGCTCAATAGGCTAATCCTCCACCTGCAGCACCGACACACCGGGTTCTAGTCCCAGTCAGGGCACGAAATTCTGTCCTGGTCACTCCTCTTCCTGTCCAGCTCCCTGCTGTGGCCTGGGAGTGCAGTGGAGGATGGCCCAAGTGCTTGGGCCCTGCACCCCATGGGAGACCAGGAGAAACACCTGGCTCCTGGCTTCGGATCAGCGTGGTGTGCCAGCCGCAGTGCGCCGGCCGCAGCGGCCATTGGAGGGTGAACCAACGGTAAAGGAAGACCTTTCTGTCTGTCTGTCTCTCTCTCCCACTGTCCACTCTGCCTGTCAAAAAAAAAAAGTCTGGGCTCTCATGATTATGTGTTGTGTTATAATCATGTTGTTACTCTATGTCTTAATCCAGTTTGTGTTGCTATAATAGTGTAAGTTAAACTGGGTACTTTTCTTTAAACAAAAGAGGCTTATTTACCTAATAGTTTTGGTGGTTCAACAGCCTGGTGCTGGCATTGGCTTCTGAGAGGGGCTTCTGGCAGATAGCATCACGTGACATGAGTATAGGAGTGTGTACAAAAGAGACAAGTTATATGGCATGAGAGGAAGCAAGAGACTGGAGGTAGTGAATGTTAAGCTTACATATATATATATATATATATATATATATATATCCACTCTCAAGGAAACTAATCTTTCCAGACCCAACCCATTCTCCAAGACCAGCGTTAATCCCTTCCGAGCATGTTTATGGAGCAGTTACCTCTCATTTGGTCCCATTTCTTAAAGGTGCAATCACATTTCAACATCATTACTTTAGGGCCCAGGCTTGCAGCACACAAACCTTTAGGTGACAAACCATATCCAAATCATAGTATCCAAATCATTTCATTTTTGACATGAATCTGTGTTTTTACTGTGATTGGAAAGCTGATGTGTGTGTGTGTGTGTGTGTGTGCGCGTACGCGCACACGCTTGCTTGCTCTTCTATTTCAACTTCTCATTAGTTTTGGATAGTGTGTATTATTTCAGAAGTCTTTGCTATTATATTTATTAACTTTAGAATTAAAGCCATGAGGGTGGGAGGGTGGGAATGGGGGGAAGAAACACTATATCCCTAAAAACTGTACATATGAAATTTGTATTCATTAAATAAAAACCTTAAAAAAGAATTAAAACCAAACTTATATCCCTTGTCATTTTTTAAAAGATTTTATTTATTTATTTGAGAGTCAGAGTTACAGACAGTGAGAAAGAGAGAGAGACAGAGAGAAAGGTCTTCCATCCTCTGGTTCACTTCCCAAGTGGCCGCAATGGCCAGAGCTGCGCAGATCTGAAGCCAGGAGCCAGGAGCTTCTTCAAGGTCTCCCATGCAGGTGCAGGGGCCCAAGTACTTGGGCCATCTTCTACTGCTTTCCCAGGCCATACCAGAGAGGTGGATGGGAAGAGGAACAGCTGGGACTAGAACTGGCACCCATATGGGATGCTGGTGCCACAGGCTGAGGATTAACCTACTAGCCACAGTGCCGGTCCCATCCTTATCATTCTAAAAAGGATTTAACATTGATAGAATAATTTACTTTTAGAATACTGAGGTTTTTGCTGTAAACAATCATCAAATCTTAAAATGTCTATTTCACTTCAATACATTATATTTCAGGTACACTGTAAGTTACCTCGGATCAGGGAAAACATACAATACCTGTCTTTGGGGCCAGCGCCATGGCTCACTTGGTTGATCCTCTGCCTGCAGTGCCGGCATCCCATGTGGGCACCGGTTCTAGTCCTGGTTGCTCCTCTGCCAGCCCAGCTCTCTGCTGTGGCCTGAGAGGACAGTGGAGGATGGCCCCAGTGCTTGGGCCCTGCACCCGCGTGGGAGGCCGGGGGGGGGGGGGCACCTGGCTCCTGGCTTTGGATCAGCACAGCGCCAGCCATAGCGGCCATTTGGGGAGTGAACCAACCGAGGGAGGACCTTTTTCTCTGTCTCTCTCTCTCACTGTCTATAAATCTACCTGTCAAAAAAAAAAAAAATAAACTGTCTTTTTGGAACTACCTTATTTCATTTAGTATAATGGTTTCCAGTTACGTACATTTTGTTGCAAAATAAAGCATTTCATTTAAAAAAAAAAAAGAATACTGAGGTTTTTAAAAGCTAGAAAATAACAGATCATCTTTTATTTTATTTAAGGTGAACAAATTTCATTCTTTTCATATATACAGATTTAGGAACATAGTGGTATTTTAATGACATTTTCTACCCTACCCTTCCTCCTGCCCATGCTCCCACCCTTCCTTCTCCTTCCTCTCTTATTGCCTCTCTTAATTTTTACAATGATCTACTTTGTTTTCAACTTTTATTTAATAAATATAAATTTCCAAAGTACAACTTTTGAATTATAGTGGCTTTTCCCCCTATAACCTTCTTCCCACCCACAACCATTCCATCTCCCACTCCCTCTCCCATCCCATTCTTCATCAAGATTCATTTTCAATTATCTTTATATACAGAAGATCAATTTAGTATATACTAAGTAAAGATTTCAACAGACTGCACCCACACAGACATACAAAGTATGGTGTACTGTTTGAGTAGTAGTTTTACCATTAATTTGCATAGTACAAATTAAGGACAGAGATCCTACATGGAGAGTAGGTGCACAGTGACTCCCGTTGTTGATTTAACAATCGACACTCTTATTGATGACATCAGTAATCACCCGAGGCTCTTGGCATGAGCTGCCAACGCTATGGAAGCCTCTTGAGTGCACCAACTCCAATCCTGTTTAGACAAGGCCATAGTCATACCTTCAGAGAAAGGTGCCTCCTTCTTTGATGGCCCGTTCTTTCTGCTGGGATCTCACTTGCAGAGATCTTTCATTTAGGTCTTTTTTTTTTTGCCACAGTGTCTTGGCTTTCCATGCCTGCAAAACTCTCATGGGCTTTTTAGCCAGATCCGAATGCTTGAGGGCTGATTCTGAGACCAGAGTGCTGTTTAGGGCATTTGCCATTCTATGAGTCTGCTGTGTATCCTGCTTCCTGTGTAGGATAACAATGATCTACTTTCAATTTACTTTATACTCATAAGATTAACCCTGCACTATGAGTTCAACAAATAGCAAGGAGAAAAAAACACTATTCCTCAAAAATAGAGACAAGGGCTGTAAACAATGATCAAATCTCAAAATGTCAATTTTGCTGTTAAACATTTTGATACTTTATTTGTTACCACAGATCAGGGAAAACATGGTATTTGTCTTTTGGGGAATGGCTTTTTTCACTGAGTATAGTGGTTTCCACTTGTATCCATTTTGTTGCAAAAGAGAATTTCATGCTTTTTCATGGCTCGGTAGTATTCCTTACTATATATTTCTTTATCCAGTCTTTTTTGATGGATATCTGGGTTAATTCCATATCTTAGCTATTGTGAATTACACTGCAATAAACATGGGGGTACAGATAACTCTTTCATATGCTGATTTCACTTCCCTTGGGTAAATTCCCAGAAGTGGGATTGCTGGATCATATGGTAGATCTATTTTCAACTTTCTGAAGTATCTCCATACTGTACTAGTTCACATTCCCACCAACAGTGGATTGGATACTTTTTCTCCCACTTCCTTACCAGCATTTTTTGTTTATTGATTTCTGTATAAAAGCCATTATAACTGGAGTGAGGTGAAACCTCACTGTGGTTTTGATTTGCATTTTCCTGATGGCTAGTGATCCTGAGTAATTTTTTCACATGTCTGTTTGCCACTTGAGATTCTTCTTTTGAAAAATGCCTGTACATTGGCCGGCGCCGTGGCTCAATAGGCTAATCCTCTGCCTTGCGGTGCCGGCACACCAGGTTCTAGTCCCAGTCAGGGCGACAGATTCTGTCCCAGTTGCCCCCCTTCCAGGCCAGCTCTCTGTTGTGGCCTGGGAGTGCAGTGGAGGATGGCCCAAGTGCTTGGGCCCTGCACCCCATGGGAGACCAGGATAAGCACCTGGCTCCTGCCTTCGGATCAGTGCGGTGCACCGGCTGCAGCATGCCGGCTGCGGCAGCCATTGGAGGGAGAACCAATAGAAAAAAAAAAAGGAAGACCTTTCTCTGTCTCTCTCTCTCACTGTCCACTCTGCCTGTCCAAAAAAAAAAAAAAAAGAAAGAAAAGAAAAGAAAAGAAAAAGAAAAATGCCTGTACATATCCTTTGCCCATTTCTTAACTGAATTGTTTGTTTTGTTGTTGAGTTTCTTGAGCCCTTTATAGATTCTGGATATTAATCCTTTATCAATTGTATAGTTTGCATATATTTTTCCGATTCTATCAGTTGCCTCTTCACTTTACTGAGTGTTTCTTTTGCAGTCCAGAAGTTTCTCAGATTGATGTAATCCCATTTGTCTATTTTGGCTTTGATTGCCTGTGCTTCTGGGTTTTTTTCTAAGACATCTTTGCCTCTGCCAATGTCTTGCCAAGTTTTCCCAGTGTCCTCTTCCAGTAATTTGATGCTATCAGATCATAGATTTAGATCCTTGATCCATTTTGAGTTTATTTTTGTATAAAATAGGGGTCTTGTTTCATACTTCTGCATGCAGAAATCCAGCTTTCCCAGCATCATTTGTTGAAGAGACTGTTCTTGCTCTAGGGATTGGTTTTAGCTCCTTTATCAAAGATTAGTTGGTTGTGGATTGATTTCTGGAGTTTCTGTTCTGTTCCATTGATGTACATGTATATTTTTGTGCTAGTACCAGGCTGTTTTGATTACAAATGCCCTGTAGTATGTCTTGAAATCTGGTATTGTGATTCTTCTGGCTTTATTTTTGTTGTATAGGATTGCTTTAGCTATTTGGGGTGTCTTGTGTTTCCATATGAATTTTAGCATCGTTTTTATATAGATCTGAGAAGAATGTTGTTGGCATTTTGATTGGGATTGTATTGAATATGTAAATTGCTTTTTGTAGCATGGCCATTTTGATGATATTAATTCTTCCAATCTATGAACATGGAAGATTTTTTCATTTTTTTGTGTTTCTTCTTCTATTTCTTTCTTTAATGTTTCATAATTTTCATTGTAGAGATCTTTTACCTCCTTGGTTAAATATATTACATGGTATTTAATTTTTTTGTAGCTATTGTGAATGGGATTGATTTTAGAAGTTCTTTCTCCGGCATAGCATTGCCTGTGTATACAAAGGCTAATGATTTTTTTGTGTTAATTTTACATCCTGGCACTTAACCCAATTCTTTAATGAGTTCCAATAGTCTCTTTTGGGCCTCCTATATATGGAATCGTCTCATAATGCAAATAGGGATAATTTGAAGAAGCGCTAATCTAATACTGATTTTTTTCTTATGCTAAAACATTTGACTAGAATTACTGGGAAACAGCCAGAAATATGATTTTGATATTCAGGGATGCCATCAAGGTTGGAGACATGGATTTGGGAAGCCATGGAAATGTATAAACTCTCCAAAAACTTGGAATGTACTTGCATTCGAACTATAGGGAGAAGTGCAACTATTGAAAGATGCATGATATTAAACTTATTGTACAGAACTAGGGATTTTTTCCATCTTACAATAAACATACAAATATTGTGAATAAAATGAACAAATTGTTATTAAACTTACTGTACAGAACTATGGATTTTTTCCATCTTACAATAAACATACAAGTATTGTGAAAGATGCATGAATACGTGACCAGAGAGGTAGGAAGGTGGAGGGTCAGTATATAGAAAGTTTTCAGAAAATAAGGGTGCTCAGCTTTGCCAGATGCTATAATCAGCCAGGTAATAGCTAATGCTGGTATAATGTTGAGTTTTCAAAATATTTTCAAAATAAGTCTCAAATAAGTCTAATCTCATTTCATATGTCTCATTGACACATGAAAAAGATAATACAGAATACTAAGAACTAATCATTGAACTTTTATCATTAAATTGTCCTTTTTATATTAAGAAAGCAATTTCTTAATTTAAAAATCCATATATAAAGAACTCAAACATATTAATAAAAAGATAAAATTTAAGAAACCAAGCAAAGGATATAAATGGGTATTTTAAAGGAGATGAAGTTCCAATGACTGACGAAATTTGAAAATATATTCAATGAAAAAGCAAAAATATACAAATTAACTCTCCCCACTTTTTTTTTCAGATGTCAGAAGAGACAAACAATATTGCAGTAGAAGAAATTGTAGATAAGCATCTCCAAAAAGGTTCTCAGTATACCACAACTCTGATATTCTTGGTTTTTATTTTTAAAAGATGTAAATAATTAATCCCACACTAGGGTTTCAGCTGAGAATACAAATTTCTTAAGCAATTAGTTTAAACAGGACTTAAACTTCCTAGATAAATCAAGGTGGACATAAGGAAATACACAGAAAACTTAATATGTATGATTACCTAAATTCCATTTTTTTCTATCTGCAAACATGGAGACTTCATTAGTGCTTGAGACTGACAGTAAAGATACACACACACACACACACAGATTTATACAACCTTTTTGTTTACAAACTATACAGCCTTTTTCTTTCTCAATTCCTCTAGTGGATCAGCCAGAATAAATAGATATAAACAGGATAACAGAAAATTACACATGGCTTAGAGTGCACTCAACAGCTGGAGCCTTCGTTATACTCTACAAAACTATTTCATTTCCCTTTAGAGCTGACAGAAGCAGGGGTCAGAAGTATTATACTGATCTTACAAAACTAACATAAATAATTAAAATGACTGCCTATGGACTTATTTCTCTTCCTTTCAGATTCCTTTCTTTCCATTTAAATCAGGTTGAAGTAACCTAGCTTTAATATTTGTATATCTCAATTTGTATATCTCACAGAGCTGTAAATAAAGATAAAAATGTTCTGATCTGAGCCTTTTTAGGGAGACCTCACTACAAAGAAGGACCCTGGCCAGTAAAAAGACTGGCAGTAGAAGAAGGTGACAGAGGGTACAGAAGTCATCACAAAGGGAAACAAAATTTAGTTCTGATCATGGGTGAATGCATTTATTCCAAATGGAGCAAGGGGAAGGACATCCGTGGGTGTTGGGTTCTAAGTTTTCATGGGACAGTGACCCAGTCTTCATACTTGTTATGATCCTTAGATGTACATGCAGTTAAGGTACTTAAATCTCTTGTTGCTATTGCTGTTTAATGATAAGAAAGTATTGTTAACTCTATATTATGTTCGTGTCCTGATAGATTTAGATGCAGAAGAAAATCAAAACATAATAGAGACATTGAGAGGCAAAGTAAGAGAAAAGCTAAAAAATGCTAAGGTAATGCTTTTTAAACTTTTCTTGTTTTTGAAAGTGCTTTTTAAATGAAACTGATTGCATAATAAACTTTTTTTTTTTTTTGGACAAAAAAAGGATGAAGGGCAAGCATATAGCTGGTGGTTAAGATGTTGGCTCATATGCCTGTGTACTACATTGGAGTACCTGGCTTCAGTTCTTGACTCTAGCTTCCTGCGGATACAAACCGTGGGAGGCAGCAGTGATGGCTCAGTTGATTGGTTCCCTCCCACCCATGTGGAAAACCTGGGGGCATTTCAAGTATTTAGGAGTAAACCAGTGGATGGGAGCTCTCCCCGCCACCCCAGCAAGCTATCTCTATCTATCTATATCTATCTCTCCCCCTCTAACAAGCTATCTCTATCTCTATCTCTATCTCTATTTGTAGCTCTGTCTATCTCTGTCTCTCTGCCACCTACTCAAATTTTTAAAAAGGAGAGAGCTGAAATTCAGTTCTAATATAGCTTCTTAATTCCATAAAGTTCCAAGTTGCTTCCCATGTTTTTTCCCCTTTTCTATCATAAAGTCCCTATAATGTCAAACCTAAAGCCAAGAAAAGTTAAATGATTTGATTGTAGTAATTATATATGGCATCTCAGGGAAATACACAACATATGTGTGCACATACACACGTGTACTTTTTTAAAGAAGCACATTGAGAAATCTTGATTTTTATACATTTTGGAAAAAGATTCATGAGCTCAATATGTCTGTTTCTGTAAAGATCTATTTATGTTGTGTTTCAGATAAATCAAGGTGAAAAATCTTCAACTCAGCTGTTCGTTGATACTAAGCTACATCAATGGTCTAAGGTGAATAACTGTTTTAAGCAAAGTAGCTTTATGGACATAAACTTTCCAATACAGATTTTGTTCTGAAACTCAATATTTAGTAGTATACTTAAAATTTAACGTGACAAAATATTCAGATTTGGGGTAACTATATTATTTAGAGCATGGGTGAAGGAACTATAACAAAAAGATGTAAGATAAAAATGTCTTAATTAAGATACACGCTTTACTTCTATATTTTGTAACTGTTAAGTAGCCCAGACTCGGCAGGACAGTTCTGCCATCTTCTACATATGGTTTTCATCTCTGAGTCCATGGCAAAACTCCAGTGATTTCATTTTTTGGCCAAAAGGGAGAGAGAGGAAAGAGGCAAAGGAGTGCAGGTTGGTCTTAATGGATAAAGACTTGCAAATCGCACACATCATTTCAGTGAAAGGATATTGGGAGATGTGTCTAAGTATCCAGCTAAAAGTAAATTGTTTTATCAAAGGTTGGGGGGGAAGACAATAATGAACAACTAGTAGTTTCAGCCAGAAGCACCTAGAGTATTTAACTCTTCAAATTGTAAAATGCAAGGAATGTTGTTTTTAAATTTGTCTTGTGTACTGTGCCCTGCTCAGGCCCTTAAAATTTCATTTTACTTAGGGGTAGTCATTTGACCTATTAATTAAATTGCTGTTTTGGATGCCTACATCCCATATCAAAGTATACAGGATCAAGCCCTGGCTCTGCTTCCAAATCCAGTTTTATGCTAATGTACACACTGGGAGGCAGCAGGTGGTGCCTCAAGTAGTTGGTTCTTGGGCCTCAGACTGGTCCACCCCTGGCAGTTACAGACATTTAGGAAATGAACCAGCAAATGGGAGCTCATGTTGTCTTTCTCTCTCTCTCTCTGCCTCTCAAATAAAAGTTTCCTAAATGAATCTTAATTATATTTAATAGCAAAAGCAAATTAAAAAGAATGTTTATGTACATATTATTCATGCAACATATGAATAAAATCATGCTTATATTGGATTTAATTTAACCATGAATAGTAAAAAATATGAATAGTTTAAAAATTCTCGAAGTTTAACAGTTGAATACCAAGCAAAGAGTTAAAAAGAAGAGAAATTGGTTTCAATGCATTTCCATACAAACCACTAGACTTCTCAGGAAGTAGAGGATTTTAACAAGTGGTTTGGAAGGCCAGCGCCACGGCTCACTAGGCTAATCCTCCACCTGCGGTGCCAGCACTCTGGGTTCTAGTCCCGGTCGGGGTGCCAGATTCTGTCCTGGTTGTCTCTCTTCCAGGCCAGCTCTCTGCTGTGGCCAGGGAGTGCAGTGGAGGATGGCCCAAGTTCTTGGGCCCTGCACCCCATGGGAGACCAGGAGAAGCACCTGGCTCCTGGCTTCGGATCAGCACGGTGTGCCGGCTGTAGTGCGCCAGCCGCGGCGGCCATTGGAGGGTGACCCAAAGGAAAAGGAAGACCTTTATCTCTGTCTCTCTCTCACTGTCCACTCTGCCTGTCAAAAATAAAATAAATAAAAAAAAAAGTGGTTCAGAGTTGAGCAGAGAAAATGAGAAGTAAATATACTCTATTATACTGACAGTTCATATATACTGCATTGTTACCAACTGAGTAACTTTTAGGGTTAGAATAGAAGAAAAGTTTTTGTATATTGTTTTAATTATTTGAGTCCTCATAACAGAGCTTTCCTTTTCATTATAGAATTTGTTCTTTTATAAACTTGCATTAAAACAGTTTGATTTAATATATTGTGTATGAGTAAGCAGTGATGTCTTACATTTCAAAGATACAGACTTTACAAGATTGTAAAAAAGAAAGCAAGTTTATAACTAAGAATATGCCACTTTTAAGACTTTTAATTAGGGGCCAGTGCTTTGGCAAAGCAGGTTAGTCCACCACCTACAGCTCTAGCATCCCAAATGGGTGCTGGTTCTAGTCCCAGCTGCTCCACTTCCAATCCAACTCCCTACTAATGTGCCTGGGAAGGCAGCAGAGGGTGGCCCCAAGTGTTTGGGCCCCTGCACCCAAGTGGAAGACCTGGAGGTAGCTCCTGACTCTTGGCTTCAGCCTGGCCCAGCCTCAGCTGCTGCAGCCATTTGGGGAGTGAACCAGCAGATGGAAGACCCTTCTTCCCTCTCCCTCTCCTTCCCCCCTCCCTCTCCCTCTCCCCCTCCTGTCCCCTCCCCCTCCTCCTCTCCCCCTTTTTCTGTAACTCTGCCTTTCAAATAAATAAAATAAATCTTGAAAAAAAAAAAGACTTTTAATTACCTATAGCTCCACTAAAGATTAAGGAGTGAGGTGGTACTTATGCATGTATCCAAGCACATATGTGCTTGAGAGGACCAGAAAAGAGGAAGGGGAAAAAATTTGACCTGAGCTGGCATTTCAACTAAACTTTGAGGTGAGGCAATAGTTTAAGAAGAGAGGATATTTTGACTCTGTTTTGATTCCTATTGCAGTCACAAGAACATTTAAAAACAAACAAAAAAACCCCTCATGAATCAACCAATCTCAAAGCTAAATATAACTTGGTATTCTTTGTCCTACTTTTCCTTCTTTATTAATAAGGTAATAATTAATGTTTACCATATTACAAAAAGGTATTTCCATCACTTATAAGCAGGAAAATAATTCATTTCAACCCTAAATAGTGGTTTATTATTTGATCCACAGAATGAGGTCTTGTTGGATGAAGGTCTTTCGTTTTTCATTCTGAGTGGTGAAGAAGACTCTGCTTTGGGTCAGTCTTCAGAACAGGTTGGATTTGTCCCCTCCTATAACTTCGCTCTTGAGAAAATGACTCTTCATTAAGGGAGATGAGGTTTTATTTCTTTTTTTAAATTTTTTTTTTTTTTTTTTTTTTTTTTTTTTTAATTTTTGACAGGCAGAGTGGACAGTGAGAGAGAGAGACAGAGAGAGAAAGGTCTTCCTTTGCCGTTGGTTCACCCTCCAATGGCCGCCGCTGCAGCCGGCGCACCGTGCTGATCCGAAGGCAGGAGCCAGGATCCAGGTGCTTTTCCTGGTCTCCCATGGGGTGCAGGGCCCAAGCACCTGGGCCATCCTCCACTGCACTCCCTGGCCATAGCAGAGAGCTGGCCTGGAAGAGGGGCAACCGGGACAGAATCCGGCGCCCCAACCGGGACTAGAACCCGGTGTGCCGGCGCCGCAAGGTGGAGGATTAGCCTATTGAGCCACGGCGCCGGCTTTCTTTTTTTAAATTTTTTTATTTTTTATTTATTTATTTTTGACAGGCAGAGTGGACAGTGAGAGAGAGAGAGAGACAGAGAGAAAGGTCTTCCTTTACCATTGGTTCACCCTCCAATGGCCGCTATGGCCAGCACGCTGTGGCCGGCGCACCGTGCTGATCTGAAGCCAGGAGCCAGGTGCTTCTCCTGGTCTCCCATGCAAGTGCAGGGCCCAAGCACTTGGGCCATCCTCCACTGCACTCCCGGGCCACAGCAGAGAGCTGGCCTGGAAGAGAGGCAACCAGGACAGAATCCGGCACCCTGACCGGGACTAGAACCCGGTGTGCCGGCGCCGCAGGCAGAGGATTAGCCTAGTGAGCCGCAGCGCTGGCCTGAAGGTTTTATTTCTGAGGCTTCTTCCCTTTGAATTGACTGTTCATACCTAATATTTATAGAGTGCTTACCGGATGCCCAACAATATACTAAGTTCTTTAAGTGGATTATGTCATTCAGGTCTCATAATAAGCCCCTGTAGGGCAGATATTATTATCTTTATTTTTAAGTGAGGAAACTGAGGCACTGAGGGTTGAGCACTGAGAGAGCTGGGAAGTACAGGCTGTCGGCTTCAAAGCCTGTGTTTGTTTGCTGTTCCTCTCCTTCTCATCAGGTGTTGCACATATCTGCATTACACCTCGCGGATTCCACAATCTCTGTCCCACCCAGTCCCATTCCTGTCCCTTCTAATTTCTGTCAGTTCTTCCCAGTCCTTCTCAGACTCCTTGGTCTCTCTGTGGCTCTGTGGTAGGTTGCCCTTCCTCCAATAAGAGTACCAATTAGTTTCATGGGTCTATCTCCCATCTCCTCCTGACTTGTCAGTCTTACCAGTTTCCCTCTCTGCTCCTGTCTCTACGTCCTTTTTCCAATTTCTCTGTACCTTCAAATCTCCACGGTGTTCTTGAGGCTCGTGCCACCCTGTACCTCTGTTCCAAGTTGTCCCAGCTCATGTCTTCTAACATCTGTCAATCATTTCCAGATTGCTCAGAGCCTCTTTTCAAGTCTCTTTTTGGTGCCTATTTGTTCCTACTTATCACCCAGACTCTTTCAATCCCCTTTCTTTGAATTTTGCTCCTTTCCTTCCTTTCATTGTTGTTTTTTTCCATAATAAAATACTGTCTTTTAAATTTTTGAACAAGTAGAATGAATACATTATAGAAACCTAATGCAGGAAAAGAGGAAAAAGAAAATAAAGTCACTGAAATCCGCTGCCCTGAATAACCACTAGATTATTTTTATATCTTTTTCTGCACTCATCCTTGTACATGAACGCATAGTTTTATATAAACACCATCACAGTAGTAAATGAAAATTCCATTTTTCCAATTGCTCAGCCAAACCTTGGTGTCATCTTTGATTCCTTTTTTTATTCAACATGCCTGTATCCAATTCATCACAAATTCTATTGGTTCTACATTCAAAATATTGCAGAATCTGGCCCACTTTTTGTTACTTTCAATGGCACTGCCCTAGTTTAACTCTCCATAATCTGTCATTTGGATCATTGCCAAACTTCCTCTTCGTATTTGTTATTTCCCTTTTAGTCTATATTTAATACCCTACAGTATTCAGTATGATCCTGTTAAAATCTGGGACAGACCATTCTTTTGCTTATACCTTCTGGAGGTTTTCTATCTCACTTAAAATAAGAGCTGAAGTTCTTGGAGGTGCCTTCAAGGCATATATGACCTGGTCCCCTTGGTGCCTCCCTGATTTCATTTCTTATTACTTTCCCCCTTTCACCTAACTCCAGCACATTAGCTTCTTTCTTGTTCCTTACTTACACTATGCTCTTGTCTTAACAGTCGTTGCACCTGTTTATCTGCCTAGAAAATTCTTCCTTTATCCTAGTTCTCTACCCCTCACCAACTCTGGGTCTATGTTGAGATGCCATATGATCAAAGATACTGTGTCTGACAATAGTATCTAAAATAATACCCCTCAATTCACCCAGTCCAGTGCTTGCTATTTCTTTACCGTGTGTTTTTTTTCTTCCTAACCCTTATCACCATCTAAAATATTTTTTTGTCTATTTGTTTGTTTTCTTCCTGGAGCATAGTAGGCACTCAATGAATATTTGGGTGAATATTGAATAAATGGGTATCAAACATGCCCATGTACTTGAATGACAAATCATCTGACTTCCTAGCACCCCACTATTTGGGTTGAAGAATAAATATTTCTAGCAAACAAAAGAAAGCCCAATCTCTGATCCTCCCACCCAACAGAGTATGCCAGGACCAGGGGTTGTGGTTTGGGCTGCCTTTCCTTCTCATGGGGTGAGCTTGAAAGAAATTAGGTTGATAAGGGTTTGGGGTGAGACAAATGACATATACTGAGCTTGAGGAAGTTTAGAAGTGAGCTTTTTAGAGAGGTTTTCTGGAAAATCCATATATTTGGTGATTTTAAGGTCCACAAAAAAATTACTCTCCCCATCATAGAGAAGAGAAAGTACTATAATATGAGAGGCTGAGTTTGCCAAGACTCCCCTTCTTGGTAAGAGAGGAGCCCTGGTTCCAAATATCTCATCTGGGCGACCTAGAGTAGGTCTGCGGTTACTTTCATATGGTTCTTCTTTTCACACCACAATTAATAAGGCATTTTCCTGGGAGCTAAGTGGGGGCCATATCTCTCTCTTTTTACCATTCAATACTGAATTTGTATTCTTTTAAAACTTGTATTCTTTTACTCAATTTGTATATCTTCTGACCTCATACTCTTGTCACACAAGCCAACAGACACTGCTCTGTTGGGAACTGCATAGTGAAGACCAAGAAGGTGATGATCTAGGGCAACAACTAGACTTAGACTAAGTGAGGAATAATTGGGTATACTGGGCTTATGTTGGTTGAGATCACAGCTTGTCTCAGGGAGACTGGGTAGGACTCATAAAAGACAGAAGCAATCATAAGTCAGTGATTGGAGTACAAGACGAGAGGCTGACATACTCAACTGCGGCAGACCTCAGCCCTAGAGGCAGCAGGGTTCTGTATAGGAAATCCAGCTGGAGCAAAGAGCCCTTTTTGGTCCACATTTGGAATCTTCTTCCTTTTTTTTTTTTTTTTTTTTTGACAGGCAGAGTGGACAGTGAGAGAGAGACAGAGAGAAAGGTCTTCCTTTTTTTTTTCCGTTGGTTCACCCTGCAATGGCCTCTGCGGCTGGTGCACTGCGGCCAGCGCACTGCACTGATCCGAAGCCAGGAGCCAGGTGCTTCTCCTGGTCTCCCATGGGGTGCAGGGCCCAAGTACTTAGGCCATCCTCCACTGCCTTCCCGGGCCACAGCAGAGAGCTGGCCTGGAAGAGTGGCAACCGGGACAAAATCTGGCGCCCCCACCGGGACTAGAACCCGGTGTGCCGGTGCCGCAGGCGGAGGATTAGCCTATTGAGCCGTGGCGCTGGCCCACATTTGGTATCTTCTAAGAGATGTTTCATATCCATATCCTCTAAATCTTGCTCCCAAATATCAGTGTTATACCTTGTTTGAATTCTAAAAATGCTTCCCCAAAGATTTCTAGATATAAAATATTTTCTTGATTTCCTCACAGGGTTGGAAAGGATGTGATGCTATGATGACTTGATAAGCATTACTTATTTACTTCTGTTAGTGTCAGTCAGGACCATGTAAGGTCCTCTAGTCAAAGGAATTCTGTGGTTAATTGTTTTTATTATTTATTCTAAATGTATGGTTTTGAGAATTGAAGTATGTGCATGACTCACAGTACTCTCATTAAAATATGTAGATTTCAAATTAGATAAGTAAAGTAATTGAAAATAAACTGATTTCATTTAGTGAACAAGTTCATATTAATTTTCTGGTCATAAAATAAGCAATAGCATGTAATATTTAGTAATTTATGCTTCCATCCCTATATTCCATATATACATTTCAGAATTTTACTGTAATCACTGTATTCTTTGATACTGAATCTTTTCTTTCATTTTTTTTTTCCTTAAATGCCTTATAGAAAACAGCATACCTGTACCAAATCATTTTAGATATTGCTATTCTCTGACTGATGAAGATAAAAGGAGGAGAGTTAAGGCCACACGGCCTGATGTCTTTTGACTCTGCCCCACACTTTGCATTCTCAATAGCTGAAAATAATTTTAATGTTTTAGCATTTCCATAGAGCAGGAGGGGCTTAAATTATAATTCTACTTCAGCAGACTCTCATCGCTGAATTGCAAATATAGGCTATAGCAAAATCATATTGTATACCTTAAATGAGTTCCTCTATGTTTGGTGAAATTTCACTACAATTAATTTCAGCTAAAACTTGATTTAGGTATCTTACATAAAAAAGACTGTCCACAGTGGCTGGTGTTGTGACATAGTGGGTTAAGCTGTGTTCCAATTCAGCTTCCTGCAGAGGTTCTTGGAAGGTTAGCAGAAGATGGCCCAAGGACTTGAGCTTCTACCACCCATGTGGGAGAATAGGATGCAGTTCCTGGTTCCTGGCTTTGGCCTGCCTGTTGCAGCCATTTGGGGAGTAAATTGGCAGATAAGATCTCTCTCCTCCCTTTCCTCCTCCTTCTCCCTCTTCCTCTCTATATCCCTCTCTCTGTCATTCTGCCTTTCAAATAACTAAGTAAATCCCTTAAAAAATAAAAAAGATTGTTCACAGTTAAGGTTCCAGTATATTTTATATGTCTTTATATTAACCATTGGAAACAATCATATTGTATATTTTTTTTCTTTTTTGTCTTCAACAGAGATCAGGAAATGATAGTTACCCTAAATACTTTTCACTTGGCGATAATTTACAAAATATTGCTGAGGGTCAAGATGAAGATTTTATGGAAGAAGTCATTTTTACAGATTTACTTGAGGTAAAAGCTGCTGAATATGAAGATGATCAGGAACAAATGAAAAAACAGGCCACAAATATTTTTGTGCCAAGTAGTTCTCCAGGTAATATTTTTTTCAATAAAATATTCAATTCTTTAATAATATTATAGAATAGTAGCTTCTGTGCATGCTGGATAAGCAGAAAGTACTGATTTAAAATTATAATAAATTTTCTATGTTTTTCATGCCTCCTGTAAGTTAAGGAAATTAAGAGAACTCATTCATCATTTATGTATATATCATACTTCAAAAAGTTCATAGGAAAATGGAATTAAAGATAAGTTTATTGTGGTACAAACAAGTTTGAAATCCATGAAGTTTTTCCATAATAAACATTTCCATGAACTTTTTGAAGATCCTGGTGTGTGTGTGTGTGTGTGGTGTGTGTGTGTGTGTGTGTATGTATTACACACTGCTATACTTCATTTGTAGGGTATGACGATAGCTCCTTTGTGCTTCATATTTGGTCAATATTAGTTTAACTAATTAAATTTTGTTACTAAGTGATCAGCCAGCGTAAACTGCCAAAAAATATGATGCCACGCATTTTAGAAGATGAAGGATTCTATATTCAGAGAAAGCCAGAAATATGTAAAAAGACCTGCAACAAGATGGAAAATCGCCTGCTTAAATTAGATGAGGCAAGTGCAAGAGCTAACAAACCACTCGATAATAGTGTATTATATTTGTTCAGTGAAATATTTAATTACTACATTTCTTAAATGTTTTTGATAGGGAAAGTATTGGTTTGAAGAGAATGGAGAAATAATGTCATTACCTTCACCTATTAGGCAGTCATGGAATTTCAGACTAAATCTAAACAAAGAATCTTTAAATCCAACACTAAAGACCATATACAGGAAGGTAACCAACAGTGTTTTACTTGTAACTATGATTAGAATTTTTGTACTATCAGTTACAACTTATCTTTTTGTGATGTTGATTTACCCTTTAAAGCTATTGTCTTGTATAATGGTAGAACTATAGTGAAATGTTAAATAGAAGTTAAAATTGTATTTTAACAAATATTGAATGACATGAAGAAATGCTCAAGACAATTTGTAAAGTGCAAAGAGCAGAATGCAAAAATATACATGATCCTAATTTTATAAAATAGATATCGAGTGAGTGAATGAATTAATAGTATTTGGGTTGTCATTTTACTTTCTACCACTATAGATTACTCTTACTTATTTGTTTTGTGTGTTTTACATAAAATAGGTACTCTGTGTTGTGTGGAGCAGTAGTTTGCTCATTTTTGTTGCTGTATAGAACTCCATTGTATAAAAATACAATTATATATCCTTTTTGCTTTTGAATGATATAAGTTGCATCCAGTTGTTGGCTATTACTAATAACACTACTAGGAAAGTTTTGAACATATATTCTGATAATTTTATGTATATCCTTTTGGCATGGAGTAATATCTCAGAAGTACTGTGTCATAGCTTTATTTGTGTTCAGTTCTACTATATGATGTTACTTTCCCAGAGTGGTTTATACCAAATTCAACAAATTAAACTAGTAGAGTATGAGAATTCCAGATGCTTTATATTCTTGCCAACACTTGGTATTGTCTGTTAATTTTTTAAAAAATTTATTTATTTATTTATTTGCTTGCTTGTTTATTTGAAAGGCAGAGTGACAAAGACAGAGAGAATCCATTCATTGATTCATTCCCCAAATGGCCACAACAGCCAGGTCTGGGCCAAGATTAAACCAGTAGCCGGGGACTCCATCCTTGTCCCCCACATGTGACAGGGGTCCATGTACTTGGACCATCATCTGCTGCCTTCTCAGGCATATTAGCAGGAAACTGGAGTGAAAGCAGAGCAGCTGAGGCTTGAATCAACATTCCAACATGGGATGCCAGCATATCAAGTGTAGCTTTACCTGCTGTATCACACTGCTGATGTCTTTTCTGCGTTGAAGTCATAACCACTCTGGTGGATATAAGAGGTATTTCAGGGCCAGTGCTGTGGCGTAGCAGGTAAAACATCTTCTTAGGAAAGAAAAGGGCTTATTTTGGCTCACAGTTGGGAGGTTCACAGTCCCAGGCTGGCAGCCATGTTGGTTGATCGCAAGGGGAGAAGGTAGCAGACAGGGAGCAATGGCCTTCATCTACTCTCTGTGCAGTCTGTCCTCCTCATGCAGAACTATTCAATCATGGTCTCCAGTCTATCAGCATAATCCAATCGAACCACTTTCCAAGGCCTTGTCTTCAGACACCATAATTAGATTAGGTTCCAGCCATAATCCATTAATACGAGAGTCTGGGGATTAAGACTTTTTAATTATTTCCAGACCATAACAGTATCTGATAACCAATATCTGGGCCATTTTAGGTTTGTTTTTATTATTTTTTTCTCTAGGTTTTGATCATTCAGTCCTAGCTTTTACTCTGATTTTTAAAAATGGTGTCCCATATGTTATATAAGAAAAGTTACAGAGACCCTGAGTATCAGGGTCCTGCCTTTGCTGCTGTCTCTGCCAGGTACTTTATTTAATATCTTCTGAAAAGTAAATATAGACATTATATGTGTCCCCAAGCTTGGATGTTTTTTGTACTTTTATCTGTGTGCTTTTGGTGTAATACCTCTATCTGGTTCATAAAGCTTACCTAATTCCCCTTAGTAACTGCTGCTTATAACTAGTCTGTCAGGGAGCTTATTGGCCCATAAAAGAATTCATCCCAGTATTGAACAGATCTAACTATTTATTGTTTTGTGTTGTTGGGTTAAAATTTGACTCCTCATAACTATTACTCATTTGACCTCATTTGGGCTTTGGAAAATTCATGAAATACTTCACTTCTTGACAGCTCTTCAAATTTTTGTACCCCATAGTAATTTTTACCTTTAATTTTTGCTTTCTAGTAGAAACTCACATTCTTTTATTGTTGTTAGATATTTCAAAATCTCAGTTACACTCTTTGTGGCTTCTGAGCACCATGGTCATCAGGTACTGAATAGGATAGGACCAGGGGCTTGTGCCACTCCAGTTGAGGCCCAGAGCAAGTAAGCAATGCAGTTACGTTTAACAAGACGCGCATCTCTAGTTTAGGAACTTTAATTACCAAAAGTTCTTTTGTAATTTGGTTGTTTAAAATTGAAACACTTTTTTCCTTTAATGTTTTTCTCTTGGTTAATGACCAGTTTATAAATTTACTACCAATTGACTAAATCCCTTGGGTGGAATCAAGAGGAAGTTTTCCCCTTTCAGCTGGTTCCCCCATAGAGAACAGACTTACCAGATATGGACTAAACAACAACAAGCTTTTTAGTGTTCCCCTGTCTCCCTGAAGAAGGGGAGGTTCCTAGCTCAGGAAGCAATAGGGAGGTAGAGATGAGGCACTATATTGGTGGCCTGCAGCCTTTAAGGAAGGAGTACTGCCATTACCATTCCAGGGTAGGGTGGGACAACAACTTTTTCAGTGTAACAGCAGATGTAATAGCAGTGGCACAGACTGAAGGGCCTTTCATTTTATACCAGCCTGATCCAGAGACAGCACTCCCTGCTCTTCCTTTTTTAGTTGGATGTGATCATGACTCTCACTGGAAGTTGCTAGGTATTCATGTTAACCTGCACATGATTAGTAGCCCACTAACTCCCAAATTACATCATATGCATATGCAAACATTTGTGATTACTTCAAAAGGGTGGAATAAAACATGGAAGAATGATTTTGCATGTAATCTGAGGCCTACAGACTTGAACTAATTTGGGGACAATCTGATACCCAAATAGAGACAGTGCAATGTACAAAGGGAGATGATCTCCTATTAATGCAGCATTTGCTTAGAGGACCCAGGTTCCTGAGGGGAATTTTTCATAAGAGCACCAATACATTCACTTAGAAACAAAATGTCTTAATAGGTAGGTAATTACCATTTAACTCTGGCCCATAGAGGCTTGTTCCATCATATGTCACCGAACTATTGTTGTAAACAATATTACATGTAAACAATATTACAATAATGTATTATTGTTGTAAACAATATGACATTATTACATTATTTTGTAATAATGTTCCTATAATGTCCTATAGGAAATGATTATTGGTCTAATAACTTGAAAGTCCAGCCTCTACCAGCACACAATAGTGAGGTAGATGACAAAAATTTACAGCAAGATGATCAAAATGCTGTTACATGTTTTATGAAATTAAGGGCCATAATTTCAAAGAATAAAGATCAAATCATTATTATTATTTCTTTTCTGTCTCTCTTGATTTTCCTTCCATTGACATGTTACTTTTATTTACAAAAAATTACTTGTAATTTCAAGAGAAATTTAATAAAATTAATATTTTGCACCCATATTTTTTAAAAGGCAATAAAATCTGACCTTGGAAGCACTTTCAGGAACAAAATGGAAGGTCAAAGGGAAATGTATCAACTGGATCTCAATATTGTGGGTTTGCAATTCAGTCATCATCCTCTCTTCAATCAAGAACAAGTATTATGTGCTAGGCTGCTTCAGCTTTATGAATGTTTTCAAGACAGGCAGCAACAGAATTTACCTCAGCTGCTTTATGAGAAGGTATGAATGGCTCTCATTATATTCTTACATCTGAACATTTACTATTGAAAGAGAAAGAAAATTACCATCATACTTTGAATATTTAACCAATTGAAACATTAGTTTAATTTTTATTTTTCTGGAAAGAAACTAAGGAGTTGCATGGGAAGGAAACAGCCTCAAACAAATCCTGCAAGATACCTAATACATACACATAAATAGGTTTCTAATCCATGGTGTTGTTGGTCTTATTACTCAAGGAAAATTGCCATGTGCCTGTATTTTGATAAAAATGTTAGGTATCTTGAACATATGAATTGTAAATAGTCCTGGTCTGAGGATGACTAATTTAGGTCATCACCTGATGATGTTATGAAGAGTCTAAAAAGTCTGAAGGGAAATCAAACTGATTATTTTTACAAACATAAATTAATTTAAACTCTGCTGAGTTTCTAATCCATGATAATTTTGTTAACTAATGTTCTCTCAGAAATATTTTTTTAAAACTTTATTTGACAAAGAGCAAGCCAGGTAGGCAGAACTTTTATTCTTTGTATCTCTCCCCAAATGACCACAAAAGCCAGGGCTGGGCCACAGCCAAAGTAAGGAGCAGAGAATACAACTCAGGTCTCCCACATGGGAAGCAGAAACCCAGTTACTTTTACCACTGCTTCCCAGGGTCTGCATTGGCAAGAAGCTGGAGTAAAGAGCCAGAGCTGAAATCAAATCTAGGTACTCTTGATGTAGGATGTGGGCATCTTAACCACTAGGCTAACCATCCATTCCCAGAGAGGTATTTTGATAAATCTCAGTCAACTAATAAATATATTTGAAAATAAATACCTAATGGCCGGCGCCGTGGCTCACTAGGCTAATCCTCCGCCTTGCGGCGCCGGCACACCGGGTTCTAGTCCTGGTCGGGGCACCGGATTCTGTCCCAGTTGCCCCTCTTCCAGGCCAGCTCTCTGCTGTGGCTGGGAGTGCAGTGGAGGATGGCCCAAGTACTTGGGCCCTGCACCCCATGAGAGACCAGGAGAAGCACCTGGCTCCTGCCATCCGATCAGCGCGGTGCGCCGGCCACAGCGCGCTGGCCGCAGCAGCCATTGGAGAGTGAACCAACGGCAAAGGAAGACCTTTCTGTCTCTCTCTTTCACTGTCCACTCTGCCTGTCAAAAAAAAAAAAAAATACATACCTAGTGAGATATTTAATTAAACATTAAATCCTGATGGAATCCTCAAGACATCTCAATAAGCTAGTCATAATTGCACCTTAATACCTACTTACTTTTAAAAATAGAACTATAAAACCACAGGGCAACTCCAGGATTGGTTAGTTTGGAGACTGAACAATATCACCAATAACCCTAGCCTTTTATTTCCTACTCTTCATTTTCAGCAAGTTGACTTGGTTAACCATATGATTGTTGCAGTTTACAACATTCTGACCAGACAAAAATGCAGCATAATGTTTCATTTTAAGAAACTTCCCTGGTTTCTACTCTGTCCCTCAGCAGATGTTCCCTCGTATTCCATTGACTAGAATTTTATCACATGATTATGCTCGTAACAGTCACTGGCAAAAAGAATGAAATTGTTACAAATAGCTAGACTAATCAGAGTTTATCTCTGAAGCATTTAGATTGAACAATTGAAAAATCCTGCCAACCAAGAAAAGTGATTGTTTGGGGTGACCATTATTTCCTGACAGGCCAAAAGTACAGACACCTCTCTATATATTCTTGGGATATATTTATTACATGTGTTTCTATGTATATGCATAGGTGTGTGTATTTTCTGGCCTTTTATTTAGAGTCTGTACTTGTAGGTTGGGTGAAGTTGGACTCTCACTCAGTTCTTTCCCCAAAAGATACCATGCTAATATCCAAACACCATTATTTTCCAACCAGTTTAAAATACTTTTGAGGGTAGGTATTGTGGCACAGTGCATGGGACTGCTGCTTGGATGCCCACATCTCAGAATGCTGATTTGAGTCCTGTCTATTCTACTTTACATCCAGCTGCCAGCTAACGTGCCTGGGAAGGCAGCAGGTAATGACCTACATACTTAGATCCCTGCCAACCATGTGAGAGACCCAGATAGGGTTCCAGACTCCTGGCTTCAGCCTGACCCAGCTCTGGCTATTATGGGTGTTTGCAGAGTGGATCAGAGGATGGAATATTCACTCCCTCTCTCCCTCTTCTTCTCCCTCTCCTACCCTCTCTTTCACCATCTTATGCTCTCTCTACCTCTCCTTCTGTCACCCTGTCTTTCTAATAAAAAAAAGATGGTTTATCCTAAACTAGCTACACAATTTATATAGGTTTAAGAACTTATTTCATTGAGATATTGCCTAGCCCTGCTCTGTTTTCATTATACTCCATTAATAAGTTATGATATATAGTAGGAAAAATACCTCCTCATTATTTTTCTTTTTAGAATGCTTTTAGGTATTCTTTTTAAAAAGATTTCTTTATTTATTTGAAAGGCAGAATTACAGAGAGGGAGGGGAGTGACAGAGAGATCTTCGATCTCTAGTTCACTCCCCAGATGGATGCAACAGCCAAGACTGAACCAGGTTAAAACCAGGAAGCTGGAACTCCATCTGGGTCTCTCATATGAGTGCTCAGGAGCCCAAGCACTTAGGCCATCTTCTGCTGCCTTCCCAGACACATGAGCAGGGAGCTGGACTGGTTGTAGAACAGCCAAGACTTTGATGCTCCTCGTATGGGTTGCAAGCACTGCATGCAGCAGGCTTAACCTGCTGCACCTCTCTCTCTCTCTCTCTGTCTCTCTCTCTAAAGATTTACTTACAGAAAAATCAGTTATAGAGAGGGAGAGGAGAAAAGAAGGTGCATGCTTTTATAGATTTATTCTTCTATATGTGTGGGGAGCAATCCGGACTGGACTAAGTTACTGAAATTAAGACTTATTCTATGCATCTGCTCTCCCACAACATGGCGTTGGGAGAGAAGTAAACAGCTTCCGCACAGCTGCCTCCAGTTCAACTAATAAACTGTAGGACTTGCTCCTGATTGGAGAGCAGCGTACTCGGCGTGTGGGCAGCCGAGTTGGGATTGGCGGAGGAGGACTATAAAGGAGGAGAGAGACGGCATGCACCAGGAACATCTAAGGGGAACATCTAGCTGAAGGAACACCTGTGCAGCCCCCGAGAAAGCCGGCCGGCGGTGTGCCGCTCCCCTGCGGAAGTGGGGAATGCGGCCAGGGGGAACTGCCCTTCCACGGAGGTGGAAGGGATAGTAGCCAACCCGGGAAGAACCAGCAGCAAACCCGGGGAGGGCCGAGCAGACGAAAGAACAGCGCAGGGTCCTGTGTCGTTCCTCCACGAAGAGGGGGAGCGACATATATGAACCTTAGAATTAGCTTGTCACCTCCTATTTTTAAAATCCTATTACTACCTTTAATGTGATTGTATTGTATTATATTAATTTTGAAAGAAATTTTATCTTTATAAATATTGGCTTTCCTCATTCAAGAATATAGAATGTCTTCCTGTTGTTTTAGGTCTTCTTTTGTGTTCCAATAAAAACTTGTTTCAATTGACTCTAGTCTCCAAGTTCCTACAAACTGCTTCTAACTGTGCTTGTGTATAATGGTATAATTTCTTCTAGTTTTATTTCCGTATGAATATTGTGGATGTTATGCTATTTTATACCTTCTGCAGTATATCTTGTTCTCTTGATTTTATTTTTATTTTCCTATGTTATTATTCCCTCATACTTTAATAGAGATGCATGTAGATAATTACTAATACAAGCATATAAATTTGGATTGATGATGGCAATGGATATGGATAAGGGCAGACAAACATCTTTTCTATGACCATGGGATTTTAGGTGAAAGCTAGGGTAGATTTCTCTGCTCAATATCCATCTTGATTTAATGCCATTTCTTTTTATCAATTGATAAACCAATTGGCAAGCATCCTCAAAGTATATTTATTGCTTACACAGATATAGTCTCTTTTCAATTTTTCCCCAAGGTGATTAAATGAAATATATTTTGGGAGACAAGATAATAATATGTGAAAAAGTTATACAGCTGTGCTTCCGCATATACCTAGATCTGCAGGTGAATTGGAGTAATAGTAACAGATGGGTGAAATGCAACAAAAGATGTCTTTTCTTTGTTATAGCTGAAAGCACTTAAAGATGCTACAAAATTAGCAAATGAAAATTTGGAAATAAACCAGCTGACTAGAGAATCTTTAGAAGATTATTATTGGCAGATAAGGTAAGTTTTGAACTATTTGCATATTCTATCTAATACAGTATAGTAAAGTAGATTGCCTGAATGTCCCTCCTAGTGAAAATAACTAAAAATTTCTGACAAAATGCAAAGCTTTATTGTTAAAGTGACGAAATGGTAAAGAATCTACAGAAGTCAGAAACAAAGTGATGCTAGTGTACTGCATTTGTGGGTTAAGCATTTCCTATGTTCATGTTCTAGCTGTCCCACTTCTGATCCAACTCCCTACTAAGTGCAGGAAGTGAATAATATGAAATTAAAATTTTAAAGGAAGAAGGTAGGTTCTGGGAAATGGAAGAGCAGCAGGAAGCACCAAGAATTCCACTCCTGCTCAGACAGCTGTACTGGCAGAATCTATCTGATGTGACTGTTCTGAGCTCTGGAAGCTATTGAAGGCTTGTAACATCCAGGTGAAGTCTTGGATGGTAAATTGCAGTCAATTTTGGTAAATTCCAACTCAGCACAGCAACAGCTTCCCATCTCCCACCCTTCAGCCCCATGGCAGGCATCTGTTCACATCCTGGATCAACTTGCATGCATTTTGTAGGAGCCAGGGTAGACAATAAAATACTGTGTCCTCCAAATATTGGGGACCTGGGATCTGATCACTGAGTGCTGCTTGTGGTTACAGAGGTCCAAAGAGGGGAGCTTTGTTCCTTTACTGCCACCCATTGTTGCAAGCCTTTCCTCCCTGGCTGAAGTCATTTCCAGGAGATTTAAAAGGCTGGTGCCCTGTTTCCCACACCTCTTCATTTTTCTCTTTTTCTCCTTTTGGGATCCAGATATTAAAGACCAAGACACTAAAAAGCAGCTGTATATATGAGGAAAATTATAAAGTGATAGTGTATACCTACCTAGGAAAAGGGACAGACTCAAAAACAACCTGTGAAGACCTCACATTTATATCTTATGGCATAGACAGCCTACAATTATGAGAATAAATAAATTAAAACAGTAATAAAAAGCATGAAACCTTGAGAGAAGGGAAACAATCCAATTTTCAGAGTTATCACATTATTAGATTAAAATGTTCAATTTTACAAAAAAAAAAAAACTAGAAAGGACACAAAGAAGTAAAGGTATACTCGACTCAAAGGAAAAATATAAATCAACAGAAACTGTCCTTGAAAATGACCTGATGGTAGGTCCACTAAACAAAGACTTTAAAACAACTGTTGTGGTGATGCTCAAAAAAAATAAATGAAAATGCAGAGCAAGACAAGGAAAACAGGTATGAACAAAATGGAAATATCAGTAAAGAGAAAATTAAAACAGAAAACAAAGAGAAATTATGGAACTAAAGAGTATAATAACTGAAATGAAAAATCACTATCGGGATTAAAAGGCAGATCTGAGCAGGCAGAAGAAAAGAATCAGTGAACTTAAAGATAGGATGATATAAATTATCTGGTTTGAGGAACAAAAAGGAAATAATTTGAAGAACAGCAAATAGAAGCTAAGGGATATGTGAGATACTGTCAATTGACTAATATACTCATTGTAGGAAATCCAGAAGGATTATATAGAAAGGTGCAAGAAAGAATATTCAAAGAAATAATGACTAAAAACTACCCAAATTTTATGAAGGATACGAATACAAACATTTCAGAAATTCAATTAACTTCAAGTAAAATTAACTCAGAGACCTGTTGCAGGACATGTTTTAACTAAATTTTTGAAGCCAAAGATACAAATAGTTTTGAAAACAACTAAAGAGAAGTGACTCTACACATACAAATGATTCTCAATATCAGCAGATTTGTCATCAGGAACTTTGGGAGGCCTGGAAGCAGTGGAACGATAGATTCAAAAAAAAAAAAAAAAAACCCTCCTAACCAAGAATCCTATATCTGGAAAATTTTTCCTTCAAAATGATGGAGACATTAAGACAATTCTAGATAAAAGTTGAGGGAATGTTACCACTAGATCTTCGTGCAAGACGCTCTCAAGGGAATCCTGCAGGCTGAAATGACACTAGAAGTAACCCAAAGTTATACGGCAAAATAAAGATCCCAGACAAAAGTGTCTGGGTCATTATAAATGCTGGTATTAATAGCAGTTTGTAATTCTACTTTTTGTTTTCTGCATGATTTAAGAATTACTAGTCTATGGGGAACAAACAATTTAAAAAGGGGCAATTTGTGATATCAACAACTGAAAGGGGTAGAGACAGAGTTATAAAGGAACAAGGTTTTTATGTTATTAATATTTAGTTATGGAATCCAAGTGATTAAAATGAAAAGAAATAATAAGACAGAGATTTCATATGCAGGTAAAATGGAAAAAAATAAAGTAGGAGGAGTTCAGAAGTATTAATGCAATACATTCCCCTATGCCACTTTTAATGGTTTGCAGTTCCACCATTTTTTGATCTATCATTATTGTTGTAGTAATACAAAACAACTATATGACTTAGAAAGAAAAAAGGACTTCTCCTTACTAAAGAACATATTACGGACTTGGAAACAGATAAAATCCCTTCGACAACAGCAAGGGTTTACAAGCACACCAATAAAGTTACAGTTTCAGAGGTGAGTGGTTGCTCTGTTTACTCTTAATAGTCTCTTGGGGATCTACACATTAGTAACTGGGAATTCACAGTAACTGAGGGAAAAGTCTAGAAGCTTGAAAACTATTCCATAGTCAATAAAGGAATTCCATCTTGAATATATATACAATTTTTACAACTTAATAAAAAGACAACCTGATTAAAAAATGGGCAAAGGGTTTGAACAGACACTCCAGTAAAGGTGTATTGGTGACAAGTGAATATTGAAAAGATGCTCAATATAATATCATGTCAATAGAGAAATGTAGATTAAAACCACAGTGAAATAGTACCACACACCTATTAGAATGGCTAAGATTCAAACCAGAAGAAGAGAGAGAGAGAGAAATGAAAGAAAGAAGGAAAGGAAAGAAAGGGATGGAGGGGAGAAGAGAGGAAGGAAAGAAGGAAGAAAGGAAGCCTGGATAGAAGGAAGGAAGGAATTAAATTTTGGATAGGATGCTGAGCAACAGAAACTTTGATTCATTTCTGGTGAGAATGCAGCATGGTAGAGCCACTTTGGAACAGTTTGACTCTTTCTTTCTCTTTCTTTTCAACTTTTATTTAATAAATATAAATTTCCAAAGTACAACTTTTGAATTATAGTGGCTTTTCCACCTATAACCTCCTTCCCACCCGCAACCATCCCATCTCCCACTCCCTCTCCCATACCATTCTTCATCAAGATTCATTTTCAATTATCTTTATATATTGAAGATCAACTTAGTATATACTAAGTAAAGATTTCAACAGACTGCACCCACACAGACATACAAAGTATAGTGTACTGTTTGAGTAGTAGTTTTATCATTAATTTGCATAGTACACATTAAGAACAGAGGTCCTACATGGGGAGTAGATGCATAGTGACTCCTATTGTTGATTTAACAATTGACACTCTTATTTATGATGTTAGAGGCTCTTGGCATGAGCTACCAAGGCTATGGAAATCTCTTGAGTTCACCAACTCTGATCCTATTTAGACAGGGCCATAGTCAAAGTGGAAGTTCTCTCCTCCCTTCAGAGAAAGGTATCTCCTTTGATGGCCCATTCTTTCTGCTGGGATCTCACAGAGATCTTTCATTTAGGTCGTTTTTTTGCCACAGTGTCTTGGCTTTCCATGCCTGAGAAACTCTCATGGGCTTTTTAGCCAGATCTGAATGCCTTAAGGGTTGATTCTGAGGCCAGAGTGCTGTTTAGGGCATTTGCCATTCTATGAGTCTGCTGTGTACCCTGCTTCCCATGTAGGATCATTCTCTCATTTTTAATTCTATCAATTATTACTTGCAGACACTGGTTTTATTTATGTAATCCCTTTGACACTTAATCCTACCTTCTTGATCAATTATGAATTTAAACTGATCACTTTAACAAGTAAGATGGCATTGGTACATGCCACTTTGATGGGATTGAATTGGAATCCCTGGCATGTTTCTAGCTCTACCATTAGGTGTAAGTCCGAGTGAGCATGTGCCAAACTGTACATCTCTTCCCTCTCTTATTTCAACTCTTATATTTAACAGGGATCACTTTTCAGTTAATTTTAAATGCCTAAGAATAATTGTGTGTTAATTAAAGAGTTCAACCAATGGTATTAAGTAGAACAAAAAATACTAAAAGGAATAAAATAGTAAGTTGTTCCTCGACAGTCAGGACAAGGGCTGATCAAGACATTATTTCTCATAGTGTCCATTTCACTTCAACAGGTTTCCTTTTAGGTGCTCAGTTAGTTGTCACCAATCAGGGAAAACATATGATATTTGTCCCTTTGAGACTGGCTTATCTCACTCAGCATGATGTTTTTCAGATTCCTCCATTTTGTTGCAAAAGACCGGATTTCATTTTTTTTTTACTGCTGTATAGTATTCTATAGAATACATATCCCATAATTTCTTTATCCAGTCTTCTGTTGATGGGCATTTAGGCTTTTTCCATGACTTGGCTATTGTGAATTGAGCTGCAATAAACATTGAGGTACAGACATCTCTTTTATTTGCCAATTTAATTTCCTTTGGGTAAATGCCAAGAAGTGGAATGGCTGGGTTGTATGGTAGGGCTATATTAAGGCTTCTGAGCAATCTCCAAAGTGACTTACAAAGTGGCTTGACCAGTTTGCATTCCCTCCAAAAGTGGATTAATGTTCCTTTCCCCCACATCCTCACCAGCATCTGTTGTTGGTAGATTTCTGTATGTGAGCCATTCTAACCGGGGTGAGGTGAAACCTCATTGTGGTTTTGATTTGCATTTCCCTGATTGCTAGTGATCCTGAACATTTTTTCATGTGCCTGTTGGCCATTTGGATTTCCTGTTTTGAAAAATGTCTATTGAGGTCCCTGGCCCATCTCTTAAGTGGGTTGTTTTGTTGTTGTGGAGTTTCTTGATCTCTTTGTAGTTATTCTGGTTATCAACCCTTTATCTGTTGCATAATTTGCAAATACTTTTTCCCATTCTGTCGGTTGCCTCTTTACTTTCCTGACTATTTCTTTTGCAGTACAGAAACTTCTCAATTTGATGCAATCCCAATTGTTAATTTTGGCTTTGACTGCCTGTGCCTCCCGGGTCTTTTCCAGAAACTCTTTGCCTGTGCCAATATCTTGCAGGGTTTCCCAGTGTTCTAATAATTTGATGGTGTCGGGTCATAGAGTTAGATCTTTAACCCATGTTGAGTGGATTTTTGTGTAAGGTATAAGGTAGGGGTCTTGCTTCATGCTTCTGCATGTGGAAATCCAGTTTTCCCAGCACCGTTTATTGAATAGACTGTCCTTGCTCCAGGAATTGGTTTTAGATCCTTGATCAAATATAAGTTGGCTGTAGATGTTTGGATTGATTTCTGGTGTTTTTATTCTGTTCCATTGGTCTATCCATATGTTTCTGTACCAGTACTATGCTGTTTTTATTTAACTTCCCTGTAGTATGTCGTGAAATCTGGCACTGGGATGCTGCTGGCTTTGTTTTTGTTGTACAAGATTGCTTTAGCTATTTGATGTCTCCTGTGCCTCCATATGAATTTCAGTATCATTTTTTCCAGATCTGAGAAAAATGTCTTTGGTATTTTGATTAGTATTCCATTGGATCTATAAGTAGTTTTTGGGAGAATGGACATTTTGATGATATTGATTCTTCCAATCCATGAGCGTGGAAGATTTTTCCATTTTTTGGTATCCTCTTCTATTTCTATACCAGGGATAAATCCCACTTGGTCTGGGTGGATGGTCTTTCTGATGTGTTGTTGCATTCTATTGGCCAGACTTTTATTGAGGATTTTTGCATATATGTTCATCAGGGAAATTGGTCTGTAATTTTCTTTCTCTGCTACATCTTTTTCAGGTTTAGTAATTAAAGTGATGCTGGCTTCATAGCAATAATTTGGGAGGATTCCCTCTCTTTCAATTGTTCTGAATAGTTGGAGAAGAATTGGAGTTAGTTCTTCTTTAAATGTCTGGTAGAATTCAGCAGTGAATCCATCCGGTCCTGGGCTTTTCTTTGTTGGGAGGGCCTTTATTACTGATTCAATTAATGACTTGGTTATGGGTCTGTTTAAGTTTTCTGTGTCTTCATGGTTCAATTTAGGTAGGTTGTATGTGTCCAAGAATTTATCCATTTCTGATAGATTTCCCTGTTTGCTGGCATACAACTCTTTGTAGTAATTCCTGATGACTCTTTTTATTTCTGTGGTGTCTGTTGTTACAATCCCTTTTCATCTCTGATTTTATTGATTTGGGTCTTTTCTGTACCTTTTTTTAGTTAGTTGGGCCAATGGTGTGTCAATTTTGTTTATTTTTTCAAAAGACCAACTCTTCGTTTCACTGATATTTTGTAATTTTTTTATTCAATTCTGTTGATTTATTCTCTAATTTTAATTATTTCTCTTCTCCTACTAGTTTTGGGTCTGGTGTGCTGCAGTTTTTCTAGATCCTTGAGATGCATTGATAGCTCATTTGTTTGGTGCCTTTCTAATTTCTTGATGTAGGCACCTATTGCTATAAACTTTCCTCTTAACACTAATTTTGCTGTACCCTATAAGTTTTGATATGTTGTGTTGTTATCTTAATTTACTTCCAGAAAGTTTTTGATTTCTCTTTTGATTTCTTCTATGACCCAGTGTTAATTCAGGAGCATGTTGTTCAGTCTCCATGTGTTTGCATATGCTCTAGGGATTCCTGAGTTGCTAACTTCCAGCTTCATTCCATTGTGGTCTGAGAATATGCATCGTATGATTTCAATTCTTTTGAATTTGCTGAGACTTGCTTTATGGCCTAGTATGTGGTCAATCCTAGAGTAGGTTCCATGTACTTCTGAGAATAATGTGTATTCTTTAAGTGTAGGATGAAAAGTTCTGTAGATATTTGTTAGATCCATTTGGTCTGTAGTGTCGATTAAATCTGCTGTTTCCTTGTTGATCTCTGTCTAGTTGATCTGTCTATTGCTGAAAGTGGAGTATTGAAGTCCCCCAATACTATTGTATTGGAGTCTAAGTCTCCCTTTAAGTTCCTTAACATATCTTTTAAATAACCCAGTGTCCTGTAATTAGGTGCATGTAAGTTTATAATAGTTACATCTTCCTGTGGAATTGATCCCTTAATCATTATGTAGTGCTCCTCTTTGTCTTTCTTAACAGTTTTTGTGTTAAAGTTTATTTTGTCTGATATTAAGATGGCTACACCAGCTCTTTTTTGGTTTCTGTTAGCATGGAATATCTTTTTTCAACCTTTCACTTTCAGTCTACATGCATCTTTGTTGGAAAGATTTGTTTCTTGTAAGCAGCAAATAGATGGGTTTTGTTTTTTTAATGTGTTCAGCCAGTCTGTATCTTTTAATTGGAGAGTTAAGGCCATTTACATTCAATGTGACTATTGATAAGTAGTGACTTTGCCCTGCCATTTTTCCAAAGATATTTCTAATATAGTTTCAACTTTCTGTGATCTTTTACTGAGAGGTTTTCTTCCTTTACCTTCTTTCATATTGATGGCCGTGATTCTGTGTTTCTGTGTGTAACACATCTTTTGCAGGGCTGGACAAGTGGTGGCAAATTCTTTCAATTTCTGTTTGCTATGAAAAGTCTTTATTTCACCTTCATTCGCAAATGAAAGCTTTGCAGGATATAATATTCTGGACTGGCAGTTTTTCTCTCTTAGTACCTGGGCTATATCTCACCATTCCCTTCTATCCTGTAGGGTTTCAGATGAGAAGTTTGCTGTGATTTTAATTAGAGATCCTGTGAGAGTAATCTGACATTTCTCTCTTTCACATTTTAGAATCTTTTCTTTATGTTTCACTGTGGTGAGTTTGATTACAGTGTGTCGTGGTGAGGATCTCCTTTGGTCATGTTTATTAGGGGTTCTATGTGCTTCCTGTACTTGGATGTCTTTTTCCTTCTCCAAGGAAGTATCTCACTAAAAATGCCTTCTAATCCTTTCTCTCTCTCCATGCCTTCTGAAACTCCTAGAACCCGAACGTTGAGTTTTTTAATAGTATCCTGTAGATTCCCAACAATATTTTTTAGATTTGTAATTTCCTCTTCTTTTCTCTGGTTTGACTGTATACTTTCCTGTGCGCTGTCTTCTAAGTCCGATATTCTCTCTCCTGCCTCACTGATTCTGTTTTTAAGGCTCTCAAATGTGTTTTTTAATTGTTCTATTGAATTCTTCATTTTGTTTTGATTTCTCTTCAATATCTCAATTTCATGTTCTACTAAATTCCTTTTTTCATTTTGATTCCTCCTTAAGATTTCATTTTCATGAGAGGGATTTTCTGTCCTGTCCTGCATGGATTTCTGTATTCATGCATTTGTTTTTGATAATTTCTAAATGTTCTTATCATAAATTTTTAAAATTCCTTTTCTTGCGTTTCTTCTATCTCATCATCTTAATAATCTTCTATTGGAGTGTCATGTTCATTTGGGAGCATCATGATGTCTTCCTTGTTCTTGTTTCCTCGGTTTTTGTGTTTGTTGTTTGGCATTGTGGAGATATTCTTTGGTTTCTTCTTCTTTTTTTTTCTGCTGTGGTGGCTTTTCTCGTTATACTCTGACTCTAGATTAAGTGGACTGTCTGCTTTTGGTGAATCTCTAGAGGCTTGTGGTAGGTGTGGCCAGAGAGCACTGTTCAGTTCTTCAGGGTTAAGGGTGTGCCAAAGGTGATACACCCAGGTTTGGTGTGGTAAATCTTTCTCTCTCTCTCTTTTTTTATTCAGAAGGGAAGTAATTCCTCTTAGCTGAGCTTTTCTCTTCAATGGCAATCAATGCCTGAGCACTAGCCCCAGTGGGTATAATATTTGTCTGCTCTGTCCCAAGGACCATACAAAGGATCTGTTCAGTCCTCAGTGTAAGCTCAGATTCCCCTGTAATGTCTCTCACCAGGTAGCCAAGGCCACCAGAGTTTGTGGTGTCTCCCACCCAGACTACTCACGTCTCAGCCATACCATGAGTTCTCCCACACACCCTCAGTTTTTTTTTTTTTTCCACAGTCCCAGTTCATAAGCTCCACACATTCACTAGGTCTTAGTCTCCTGTTATTACTCCCCATCAGAGTCAGGTTTTTCTGTTTGGCTGACGGTGGGCACAGCCCCGAGCTGGCACAGCTGTTATGTATGTCCAAAATGGCACCTGCTCTATTGTCTCACATGCCTTTGTAAGGTGTGTGGAGAGAGAGAATTGTGTCCACACTGTCCCTTTTATTTTTTTCTCTCCTCTAGTTAGGCTGGTGTACTTTACCCCACAGGGCTTCAAGCCTTGTTCCCTCTAGGCTCTTCCTGCCACTTTTCTGCCAGTGTCTCGAGCTACTGCAGTTTCGCCTCACCTCTCTTTCCAGCGCTGGTGTGGAGGCTCTCTGCAGCTGGGCTCCCGAGCTGTGGGCACCCGTGTCCTCCACGTAGATCCACCATGTCCCTCTAATTCCGGAAGAGTTTCATTTGCAGTTTTGCCCTAACTCTTCCCTGAGACTCCTCTTTCTCCACTTTTATTAAACTGTCTTTTCCTGGACTATCAGTGAGCTCCCTCCCTATTCCGCCATCTTGGAGCCTCCCTAGTCTACTTTCTTTCTTTTTTTAAAAATAACTTTTTAAACTTGGTAACTTGCCTCTAATCTTTTACCAACATGGCACACTCATGTGTCATGAAACCCTGAGCAACAGAGAGCCACAGATGTAAAGAAGTTGCTTAGAATGTTGACTCTGAGTTCATATTGCCTGCTCACCACCAACTCTCGTTCCCCCACCTCTGAACTCCAGCCCCACTGGAGGCACTGAGCATTTGTCCTTCCTGACATTTAACATTCTGCTTTGCCACCAACTTTGGCTTGGATTCTCTTCTCCAGACTGCCTCTGGTGGCAGACTTCTGAATGAAATTCCATAATGTCAGTGACTTGTTTGATCTGGTTAAGTCTAGCCTGGTAATCTTAAATTGGGGCATTTACAAGTGGTTGAAGTACCATTCTGTTCAACTAGAAAAGTTATGTTTGAAGATGCTTATGGGAACTTTTTTTGCCTGCCCAAGTTTACCACTAGTGACCTTACCACAAATTTAGTCCTGTGAGCCCTAACTGCATAAACTTGTATCCAGAACTCCATCAAAGGCTATGTTTCGCCAGCACCGCGGCTCACTAGGCTAATCCTCTGCCTTGCGGCGCTGGCACACCGGGTTCTAGTCCTGGTCGGGGCGCCGGATTCTGTCCCGGTTACCCCTCTTCCAGGCCAGCTCTCTGCTGTGGCCCGGGAGTGCAGTGGAGGATGGCCCAAGTACTTGGGCCCTGCACCCCATGGGAGACCAGGAGAAGTACCGCAGCGGCCATTGGAGGGTGAACCAATGGCAAAGGAAGACCTTTCTCTCTGTCTCTCTCTCTCACTGTCCACTCTGCCTGTCCAAAAAAAAAAAAAAAAAAAAAAAGGCTATGTTTCCACAAGAAGGCCTGGACCCTAGACACTAGGTTTAACTTCTCTTTTCCCCATATATTTGCTTTGAGGCATGTGGAATTTGATTGAGGGGGCAGCCGGAATGTATCTGGATTTTTAATATATGTAGTCTGGTTACAAACCTATATAGGTGGTATTCACATTAGGCTTCCTGTATTCTATTTCAGAAAGCCAAAAGTATACACTATTTTTTTTGCATTTTTTTTAACTTTTATTTAATGAATATAAATTTCCAAAGTACGATTTATGGATTACAATGGCTTCCCCCACATACCGTCCCTCCCACCCACTACCCTCCCCTTTCCCACAGTATACACTATTTTTAAAACAACTCCATTGAGATATAACCCATAAACTGTACAGTTTGCCCATTTAGAGTATATGGTTCATTGATTTTCAGTGTAGTCACAGGATTATGCATTAACTGAAATTTAATCTCAGAAACTTTGTTACCCCCCCTAAAAAACATCTTCCCATTAGCAGGCACCTCTAATGTAGGCATGTATTTTTTTCTCTTGGCTGTATACCTAGGAGAGGTATGGAAGTGTCATGTGATAACTCTATCATCAACATTCGGAGGAATCACTGGACTATTTTCCAAAACAACTGTACCATTCTAACACAGTGATATTTTCTTAAGGAATTCCCTTCTTAAATTACTAAAACTTTAAAATTGGTGCAGACATTTGTCTCAGCTGTTAAATATACCAGTTGGGACAGTAGCCCAGTTCCAACTAATGCATACCCTAGGAGGCAGCAGATGATGGCTCCAATAGTTGACTCCCTGCCACCACATTAGGAGACCTGATTGAGTTTCTGACTTGAGTTCCTGGTTTCTGCCTTTGACCCAGCCCAGACCTGACCAATGTGGGAATTCAAGGAGTAAACTAGTTGTTGGGAGAGTCTCTGTCTCTGCCTTTCAAATCAAATAAATAATTAAATAATTAATTAAATTAAAAATGAAACCTTGTGCCAGAAAGGATAAACTCTGAGGCTGTCGAGAAAACTCGATTTCTAGATAAATTATTTTCTCAAAGAGTTTCAGATAATTGAGGTTTTGTTGTACTGCTAATACAAAAGGAATAGCAATCATTTCATTGAGTTGTGAGAATTAAATGAGTTAATTATATATAAAGTACTTAGAATATTGCTTGACACTTAGTATTATATGAAAATAGGAGTTACAGTAGTAGTAATGTTGTGAGAGCACTAATACCATGTACTGCTTGGGTTTATACTTAGACACCAACAACAAGAGTAACTATGATTTACCTCTTAATATCACTGTGGACGTCTGCCCTTATACCAGCCATGGGTCATGTTCTCATAACTTAAAAAATGTGAGAGGAAGAAATGAGAAGAAACTTGGTGTATGTCTTTTAATTTGTATCTCCCCATCCCCTGGTTACTTATTCTCACCAAAGGAAATGTTTCTTGATGCCCCTAGAAAGCCCCATAATCACCAATAGTAAATATACTGATTAGGAGAAATCTGTGAAAACTTTGAACAAGCTTATGGTATATTTTATGTTTATCATATTGATAATTTCCCTAGGATGTAAAATTATTTGGTTTTTTTAAGATGTAGTTATTTATTTATTTGAGCGGCAGAGTTACAGACAGTGAGAAGGAGAGACAGAGAGAAAGGTCTTCCTTACATTGGTTCACTCCCCAGTTGGCCACAACAGCCGGAGCTATGTTGATCCAAAGCCAGGAGCCAGGTGCTTCCTCCCAGTTTCCCATGCAGGTGCAGGGGCCCAAGCACTTGAGCCATCATCTACTGCTTTCCCAGGCAACAGCAGAGAGCTGGATTGGAAGAGGAGCAGCCAGGACCAGAACTGGCACCCATATGGGATGCCGGCACCACAGGCAGAGGATTAACCTACCATGCCACAGCGCCGACCCTGTAAAATTATTTGTTGTAAAACATTGATTTTGAGTTTGTGTTTATGTGTGTTCTAGCAAAATCTCTAATCATTCTCAAATATCTCCATTATTTCTGCTTAAAGTAATTCTAGTTATTATTAATTAGGATAAAAATGAATAAATATGATCAACAAAAACAAGAACAAATGACAGAAATATCTGAGACTGAGAAGAAATATGAAGGAAAAGCACTTAAGAATGGGGAAAAACAGGAGGTATTTATATTATAAAATAATATTCAACTCTTCTTAAATAGTTATATTTCATCCTTTAACAGAATAGGAAATCTTAGTATTTGTAACAGCTATCCAACTAAATGACAGCTAAAGAACAGTATAATGTTAAGAGTAATTGTCCTGAACAATAAATGTACATGGTAAATATATATTTATTTTCTGATTTCTAGAGCATCTCATATTTAGATTCAGAACTTGAAGAATCAGAAACTGAAATAAGGCCAGTTACCTTTATGCCACAACTTTATTCCACTGCAGAATTAACAACCTTATCCAAATGTTCAGTGTAAGCATTTTAAAGAATTACTTATTCATTATTGAATAGTGTCTATTAATTGTATTATTTTAATAATAATGTTAGATATCTTTAATGAGTGTCATATGCCAGGCACTCTACTAAGTTTTTTTTAAAATATATTTTCACATTCAGTTGTCACCGTATCTCTTTGAAGTCTTTTGTTGTACTCATCTTAGAGATGAGGAAATTAATGTTTGTGGAAAGTTAAGTTGCCCAAGGTCTTAGATCTAATACATGACTATGGCAAACCAGGTGCCATTGTCCGTACTTCTGTCTTCTCATAATGATAATTATTACTTTGTTTTGTTTTGCTATGGTAATAACTTTTGTTCAGGTATAGATAAGTGAGATTTAAAGCCACTGTAAGATTATACTGCTTGTTTGCTTATTGAAGGACTGTCAAGTCATAAAACCTATTCCATATTAATAGGGCCCTCTGGACAATTTTCTTTGACAGTACAGACTATGCCTTCCCAGATGGGGCTTCTCCTTCTGCTAAAATGCTTTCTCCCTATACCCAGCATATTATGCAAAACCAGACATCATACATATCCCCATTTTTCCATCCACTAATGTGTGTGTGTGAGTGTGTGTAGTGTGTACCTTTTAAGAGTTAGAAAATTTTTTTAAATTCTTGATTCAAGCCTCTCCAATTCCCATTCCCCCAAACAAGTCGAAATCTTTCAGTTTTCATCTTTCCTGAGACATTTGGTGGTTAACTATTGTGATCTCTTTAAGTTATAATTTAGCAAAATAAATACCTGAATGATTTATAGATCTAATATTACTTTTTTCTATTTTTGAGTATATATTATATATTTTACATATATATTATATTCAAAATATTTTTTTAAAAAAACCCTGGGAAGGAGAAACTTTTATTCACATGAGGATAAGTGTTGCTTGACTTAAAAATACCATTTGCCCTCTCAAATGGTTATACTAATATGCTAAAGTACATTTTGTAAACAATAATATTTTATATCTCTTCTGTTTTTCAATGGTCATTTAAAAGTTTATTTAATTTATAGGCATGAACAAAAGAGGAGAGCCAAAATCCAGAAGCTTAAGTACTTTATTAAAATATTTTACAATAATAAGCAGGTTTCATGCACTTCAATATCTACCCTACAATTTGATTTTAAAGTCATGTTTCAGCAAATTTTCAATATTCAGTTAATAAACTGGCCTGAAACAATTTGCTTAGAGGTATGCTATTATCATTTACTTTTGTATATTATTTTATGCCATCCATAATTTTAAGTTTCTTGTTAGCTATTGTTATATGTGAGCAATTTATTTTATATTAAGAGGTGACTGATCTCTTTGGGTAGGCAAGATATTTATAATTAATGGGTCTTTAATTCATCAATAGTCTTTTTTTTAAGATTTATTGATTACTTATTTGAAAAGGCAGAGCCACAGAGAGGCAGAGGCAGAGGCAGAGGCAGAGGCAGAGGGAGAAAGAAAGAGAAAGAGAAAGAGAAAGAGAAAGAGAAAGAGAAAGAGAAAGAGAAAGAGAAAGAGAAAGAGAAAGAGAAAGAGAAAGAGAAAGAGAGGTAGAGGTAGAGGTAGAGAAAGAGAGGCTTTCCACCTACTGGTTCATTCCCCAAATAGTCCCAATTGCTGGAGCTTAGCCAGGAGCCTCCTCCGGGTCTCAGGTGTGTACAGGGGCCCAAGCACTTGGGCCATTACTACTTACCCAGGCCATAGCAGAGAACTGGATCAGAAGAGGAGCAGCCAGGACTCAAACTGATGCCCATATAGGATGCCAGCACTGCAGGTGGCAGGTTTACCCACTATGCTACAGCGCTGACCTCATGATCTTTTTATTTATTTTGACAGGCAGAGTTAGACAATAAGAGAGAGACAGAGAAAAAGGTCTTCTTTCCGTTGGTTCACCCCACAGATGGCTGCTATAGCTGGCGAGCTGCGCGGATCCAAAGCCAGGAGCTAGGTGCTTCCTCCTGGTTTCCCATGCAGGTGCAGGGCCCAAGGACTTGAGCTATCCTCCACTGCCTTCCCAGGCCACAGCAGAGAGCCGGACTGGAAGAGGAGCAACCCGGACAGAATCCAGCACCCAACCGGGACTAGAACCCGGAGTACCAGCGCCGCAGGCAGAGGATTAGCCTAATGAGCTGCAGCACTGGCCCCCATGATCTTTTTATAACCATAAGTACAAAGTTCTTGATTTGTCATGCTTTCAAATATATCTCTCCTGCTAAAATTCCTTACCATCCCTGAATATGTAGCATTACTGTTCATTCACAAGTGAGTTGGAAGAGGGTTGTTTAAAGTACTATATGGAGGATCAAGATGGCTGATAGGATCTGCATCCAGTTCAACCAGGAAAAAAATTTAGAACATTGAGGGAAGAACCACATTTCCAGCAGGTTGTCTGAGGGAAAGCTTTAGTAATTAAGTGACAGTAACTACAAATAGCACAGAGATTCTGAAAACAGAAACAATATGTTGCTGCTGCTGCCACTCCTACCCTAGAGCCCTGGTCAGGGCACACCATCTTACCAGAGAAAGGATTGTATATGTGAACTGTTAGAACCTAGGAGACTGACTGAGAGATCACTTACTAAAGAAGTGCTGAGAAGTGCAGATAGCACAGAGAGACTCAGAAAATCAGCAAAGACAGAAAAACAAGTTATATTGCTGCCACTGCTGCCTGCAACGACCCTACGCAATCCCAGAGGACTAGATCTGAGGAAGTCCCTTCTACAGCTCCCACCATAGGGTACTGGGGGCCCATGCCCAAGCCACAACAGCACCTTGCACACAGTCCCCCATGTGTCCTGCAATTCTCAGACTGTGGCTTCTGGAAATATAACAATATACTGCTGGAGTAAGATGCACTAATTTGTGGGATGTAGAGGGCCCTAACTGAATACCTCTGCTTCAGGCTGGTGACTGCCAGGCCAACAACTGCAAGATAATTGGCATTCATCCTGTGAAATTAAAGTAAGGTCCCCACTGTATCCTGTAGCTCCAGCTCTGTGACATTAGTACTGTATTCCTCAGAGTCATTGGAACATATGCTGTGGAACCTAAGGGAGAGCCTCCTTGCATTTGAGCGTTCCAAATCCACACCTGCCAATGTATAATCCTCAACATAATCTGTATTAACCCTGTGGGAGTGGGATAAGGTTCCCCAGCATCTTCCAGAACTGTAGCTTGGACTCTTGGTGCTATAAGCCCCAGAATTAGTCATGTGTACAGTAGCAGAGTCTGAGAAAGGTCCAGTTTGCATCATGCAGTCCAAATGCCATAGCTGTTGGGGCCATAAGCTCTAACATCTCTCAAGCATGCATGACAGGACAAGAGGATGGTCTTTCTGTATCCTAAAGCACCAGAAACATGGCTACAGCCATCATAAATCCTAGTGTGACTGACACCCAACTCTGGACTAAGGATACACACGTTTGGAAGCTCATGTCCACTTCCACAAACTGCTGCAGACTAAACAACTGTGGCACATGGAGACATTAGTTACTCAGAGATTGCATTTCTGAAGTCACCTAGGATCAAAGCCAAGTAACACCGCACATTCCATCTAAACAAAAAGTCTTTTCCAATGGAACCTATTATATAAGAAAGGAACTGTTAAGAGCCAGATGTGCAGACATCAGTATAAGGGCACAGGAAATATGAAGAAGCATGACCCCTCCAGAAAATAACAGTTCTCCAGAAATAGATTCTGATCTGAGGGAAATCTATGAAATACCTGAAAAAATTTTAAATAATTATCATAAGGAAATTCAATGAGATTCAAGAAAATACAGATAATTTCAAGAAATTAGGAAAACAATAGATGACATGAATGAAAAATTCAATAAAGAGGTAGAAATCATTAAAAAGAACCAAACAAATTTTGGAGCTGAAAACAGCAAGCAATAAAGTCATTTCAGGGGCAAACGCTGTGGTGCAGCAGGTTAACACCCTGGCCTGAAGCACCAGCATCCCATATGGGTGCCAGTTCTAATCCCGGCTGCTCCTCTTCGATCCAGCTCTCTGCTGTGGCCTGGAAAAGCAGCAGAAGATGGCCCAAGTCCTTGGACACCTGCACCCGCATGGGAGACCCAGAAGAAGCTCCTGGCTCATGGCTTCAGATCGGCACAGCTCCGGCCATTGTGGCCATCTGAGGAGTGAACCAGCAGATGAAAGACCTCTCTCTCTCTCTCTCTGCCTCTCCTCTCTCTCTGTGTAACTCTGACTTTCAAATAAATAAGTAAATCTTTTAAAAAAATAAAGTCATTTCACAGGTAAAAATACACACAGATTGAATATGAAGACCTGGAAAAAGATATACCCTGCAAATACCAAAAACAACAGTGCAGACCTTTGTGTATTAGGGATTCCTTTATCAAACAGGTCAATTTGTTGGCTTTAATTCACTCTTAAAAATTTGTATTTTATTTTATTTGAAAGGCAGAGTTAACAGAGAAGGTGAGATAAAGAAAAGGAGATAGAGAGAGAGAAGAAGGGGGGCAGCTTCATCCATTGGTTCACTCATCAAATGGTCACAACAGTCGGAACTGGGCCAGGCCAAAGCCAGAAGCCAGGACCTCCATCTGGGTCTCCCACATGAGTGACAGGGGCTGAAGCACTTGGTCCACCTTCCACAGCTTTCCCACCTGCATTATTAGGGACCTGGAATGGAAGTGGAGTAGCTGAGACTTGAACCGGTGCTCATATGGGATACTGGCATCACAGGTGGCAGCTTAACCCACTGTGCCACAGTACCAGTCCCTTTAATTCACTCTTACAAGGAAGTATTTAAATGACCAGAAAAATATGTGTGCTTTTTTGACTTTGTTTTTCTTAGCTTTCTTGGCTAATTAGTCATTCTTTTGATTGGCACATTTTCTTATTTTTCAAGGGAAAATTGCCCTCCCTAACATTTCCTTCATCTTAGAGCACATATCACTATTTCTCCAAGTAGTGACAATACACTGTAGGTCAAAACAGGATTTTTCTATTTCTAATTTATAATTACAGCAGCACATTTACAGGGAATTGTAGAAAGCACAGCATATAGAGTCCAAGATCTGGGTTTTGTGCCCAGGGGACCTCTGTGGAGTTAACCTCTCTTCACCTCCCTTTCCTTTCTTCTGGGCCTTCCCTCCACATGCACGTAGCTTATTAACTTATCCTTGAATTCCACGAGCTAAATGACTCCTTTTTTTCCTAAATAATTCAACCTGGGTTTTAATCACTGGTAATAAAAGTGAATACAATTTTGTATAGAGCCTTCATTTCCCCATTTGTAAAATAAGAAGAAAAAAATCTGTTGCTTATTTTCTGTTGCCTAATTTTCATAAGGCTTACGGATGATAAGGAACTTTAAAAGTGCTACACAAAGGTAAGTATTGTGTTACGTGTGTGCATATGCTCACAGTTGTGTTTGTGATCCTTGCATTCAACTCATTTTCCCTGAAATCAATAAAGGCATTACACTTTTAAGGATAAAAGATTATCTACTCTCCCCATAACCATGTGGAAGAAATGCTGTAGAGCAATACCTATTTTATATTCTAGCATTTTAAAATGAATAAAAATACTGCATGTTATTGAGAGTTCTAATGTGATTTCTATTTTGTATTTTTACTGAGCCATCAACCATTTCTTTTATATTTAGGTTTATGAAGTAAGTAAAAGGACAAGTTTATTGGCAAAACTATATTTACCTTTACCCAACAACACAGAGCTGAAAGGAAAAACTGTTTTGGAATATGTAGAGTTCAGCTCTGATAAGCTGGTCATCCCTGAGGATGGAGAAGTAGGAAGCAGTGAGTTTGTTACAAATGCCATGCCCCCGTTTTCCTCATGACTGCCAATCCAAAATATCTCCTCTGATTTATATGAGCTAAGAATTCTATAATGACAATATTCAGTTAAAAACGAATTAAATTCTGCTTTCAGGTGTTAAACCAGATTAATTAAGACTGTCTTAAATCAAATCTTTGGGAAACAAAATTTTCAGTTAGTGTTTTTTTTTTTTTTTTTTTTCCTAGGTCATCCAAGAAAGAGCAGTGTGCTTTCTGGAACACAGCTCTGCTCTGCAGTGGATACACTGCTCTGCCTCTGCTTCTCCTTTAGCAAACCTAAGAGTGGTCTAGGACATATGGATTAATCTTTGAACTCTGTAGGGAATAGAGGAAGGAAGGGAGGGAGGGAGGATGGATGGACAGCAGGAAGAAGAGACAGAGAAAATGAGAGATTAAAGGGACACTTGTTCTTCAATTGATTCTACTCCTCTCATGTAACTACATTTAAATCAACCTATCTCTAAGAACATTGTCTCATTTCTTCTTCCCAAGATTCCCTTCTTTTTCCTAGGAGTGTTGCAATCTTTTGTACTGTTTGGTGAAAAGGAAAGAGGTTTGAGTGTGTTTATGTAACAGAATGTGTGTCTTCAATTCTTAGGATTAAGGCCACATGGGTAGTAAGCAAGGGGGTGAGAGGGAAAAACTAAGTGAACAAAAGATCCTGGAAAGAACAGAAAACTCAGGAATAATATAGTCTGTTTAGAGTCCAGCTGAAGTAGAAAAATAAGGTTATAGAGACCCAGGAGAAAAATCAGGTCTCCAAAAAATTTAGGTCACACTTAACCTTTTATCTATTTAGGTTAACACACTTAACCTTGTGTTCCTGAGGGTTCCATAAGTAGAAGTCAGGGGAGGAAATCTGCATGTGGTACAACACACTTTTTTTTTAAAGTTCACATGTTTTGAATGTTTTTTTTTTTTTTTTACAAACAGATGTACCTTTTCTTCTTGAGGGAAATGGAACTGAAGAACTCTGTCTTTTGACGTCAGGAAAACTTAGCTACTCTCTTTCATGGGCCTTGGATGAAAATGGTACCCCTCGGACACCCATGTCACAGTCTTTGACATCTGATTACTACAGGTAATAAATCTTATGTTTCAAACATGATTCCAAGTACAGCACATGTGCATATGAATAGGAAAACTCAAAGTGGCAATAAGAAAGGTTTAATGTATTTGGGTTTTGGTTTCATTTTCATTTAAACCACTCTCTATTAAGGTAGTAAGTGTATTTATAAATAAGAGAATATAGGCTGGCACCGCAGCTCACTAGGCTAATCCTCCGCCTGTGGCGCCAGCACCCCAGGTTCTAGTCCCGGTGGGGGCGCCGGATTCTGTCCCGGTTGCTCCTCTTCCAGGCCAGCTCTCTGCTGTGGCCTGGGAAGGCAGTGGAGAATGGCCCAAGTGCTTGGGCCCTGCATCCCATGGGAGACCAGGAGGAAGCGCCTGGCTCCTGGCTTCGGATTGGCGCAGCACGCTGGCCGTAGCGGCCATTTGAGGAGTGAACCAATGGAAGGAAGACCTTTCTCTCTGTCTTTCTCTCTCACTGTCTAACTCTGGCTGTCAAAAAAAAAAAAAAAAAAAAAAAAAAGTAAGAGAATGTATTTCTTCAATGTTTGGGATTATGGCCACTTGGATGATAAGAGAGGCATGTTCATAGCCCTTAACTTGTAGACAAAGAACTAGATACCCAAGAATTTTATTTCTGAGGGATTTAAGGTCCAGTCTATATTACCAAAGAATCATTAATGCATTAACAGCTTGCTGGAAGGAAAATCCTGGAATTTTAAAAAAAGATTTATTATATTTCTCCAAAAGGTAGAGCCACAGAGAGAGAGGGAGGGAGGGAGGGTAGGAGGGAGGAAGGAAAGAAGTAGGGAAGGAGGGAAGGAAGGAAGGAAGGAAAAAAAACACTGCATCTGCTAGTTCACGTCTCAAATGGCTGCAATGGCTAGGACTGGGTGGGCCAGGCCAAAGCCAGGAGCCTGGAACTCCATCTGGGTCTCCCTCGTGGGTGGCAGGGTCCCAAGAAATTGAGCCTTCTTTTTTGCCTTCCCAGACTCGTTAGTAAGGAGCTGAATCAGAAGTAGAGCATCTGGGACACGAACAGGTACCCATTTGGATTGTCAGCATTGCCGGGGGTGGCTTAAGCCACAGTGTCACAAAATCCTGGAAATTTTATTCTGTGTCCCAGGACTTCTCTGAGAAGTTGTGATTAATTTTCAGATCACATCACAAACATGGTTACTAGAAATAAGTAAATTTCTATGGAAATGATGATAATGCTTCTGTAACGTGCTATGTTTGAAGAAAATTGCCAATATGAAGGAACAAGTAGATTTCATCATTTGAAAGGTAATAAATGATGATAAAAAAATAATTTCTAGGGCCAGTGTTTTGGCAAAGCAGGTTAGGCCACCACCTGCAGCCCCAGCATCCCATCTGGGCACCAGTTCAAGTACTGCTGCTCTGCTTCCAATCTAGCTCTCTACTGTGGCCTGAGAAGGCAGCAGGAAGATGGCTTGAGTCCTTGGGCCCCTGCACCCGCGTGGGAGACCCGAAAAAAGCCTGTGGCTCCTGGGTTTGGATCAGCCCAGCTCTGGCCATTGCAGCCATTTGGGGAGTGAACTAGGGGATGGAAGATCTCTCCGTCTGTGACTCTGCCTCTCTGTATCTCTGCCTTTCAAATAAATTAATTAATTTAAAAAAATTCTTCCCTACCCCATATAAGTATATATTTTTACTTTTTTTTTTTTTTGACAGGCAGAGCTAGACAGTGAGAGAGAGACAGAGAGAAAGGTCTTCCTTCCATTGGTTCACCCCACAAATGTCCGCTATGGCCGGTGCGCTGCACCAATCCAAAGCCAGGAGCCAGGCGCTTCCTCCTGGTCTCCCATGGGATGCAGGGCCCAAGCACTTGGGCCATCCTCCACTGCCTTCCCAGGCCACAGCAGAGAGCTGGACTGGAAGAGGAGCAACTAGGACTAGAACCTGGAGTTCCAGCTCCACAGGTGGAGGATTAGCCTTGTGAGCCACGGCGCCGGCCTAAGTATATCTTTTTAGAAACAAATAAAAATGGCAGGCAACCATCAAGGCTGACAAAATTGGGTTCTGCCTCCTATATGGGAGACTTGGATTGTGTTCTTGGCTCCTGGCTCGCCCTGGCCCGATTCCAGACATTGCAGACAACTGGAGATTGAACTAGTAGATGGGAATGCTCTCTGTCTCTCAAATACACAGTAATTTAAAAATTCTTGCGAGTAACAACCTAAAAAGGACATCAAAACTGAAATTAGAGATTTTTTAAAAAGTGATGAAGCAGAATACCGTATATAAAAACCCAGTGACACATGATCAAACTTTTAGTAAGAGTTCTTAAATGCTTTTCCTCTTAAGTAAGAGTTTCCTCTTAAGTAAGAGAGAAAAGAAAATGAAAATGGCAGTAGCACAAGGAAATAGTTGGTAATGAAAGTCAGGTAGTCAATGTAGATTATCATTAAGCTCAAAAAAAAATATATATATATGATCTTTTCTTGAGTCCTTTATAGAAAGGATACTGGAAGCTTCTAACCCTCATTCTTGTAACTACATATAATAAGAAAATTACAAAATGATAAGTAGCTGGGGAAAAATTGATAGCGCTAAGAAATCTTTATCTTTAGAATTGCATTCCTTCTGTACTAAGCCTATAGATAAGATCATGTTTTGTATTTTTTAAACATTTATTTATTTCTTTATTTGAAAGTCAGAGTTACACAGAGAGAGAGGAGGAGAGGCAGAAAGAGAGAGATCTTCCATCTGCTGGTTCATTCCCCAGATGGCCGCAACAGCAGGAGCTGTGCCGATCTGAAGCCAGGAGACAGGAGCGTCTTCTGGGACTCACACGTGGGTACATCTTCTACTGCTTTCCCAGGCCATAGCAGAGAGCTGGATCAGAAGTGGAGCAGCCAGGACTTGAACCAGTGCCCATATGGGATGCCAGCACTGCAGGCAGCGGTTTTACCCACTACACCACTGCACCGGCCCCTAAGATTATGTTTTGAGTTTGGCTTATCTTTTATAGCTCTGTGGTTTTAGAAGATAGTTTCAGACAAGCAAACCAAGATACTCTCTGGCACAGACTACCCAGTTAATTGCATTTTTTCTATTATATTTCATCTGTAAAGGTGTAGCCGAAAGGTTGGTTTTATATTGTGTATTTTCTTGGTTTTGCTCAAGCAAATATTTTAAATAGTTTTATATATATAAAATAATTTGATTAAATATTTTATATATAAAATAAAATGGAGTAATGATTAAGGAAAATTTGTGATTGAGGAAATGTGAAGAAATGAGGAAGAACATTCTTCCTGTATGTATTTGCCTGGCAAATGCTAAAAACACGTGGAAGTACCTAAGTACAGTGCTTAAGAGCAGGGGCTTTATAGGCAGATAGCTGTGGCTTCAAGTTGGCCAAGCCATTTACTGTGTGATTTTGGGAACGTTTATTAATTGCTCCAGACTCTAGTTCCTTCTTTAAGGATAGCAACAACAGCAACAATACTTATGTCACACAGTTGTTTGTGAGATTTAACGGACATGATATTTACATAAAATGCCTCGCACTGTGCTGACTATAATCGATAATTACCTATTATATGTATAGTTGATATAAAATTTTGTGTCAGGATGCTTCATCTACACAACTTAGAATAAATTTGCATCTGTTCTGTATGTATTTGCAGTATACATCCCCAGTGCCCATGGAAATCATTAATGACTACATTAAAAGGGGCTGGTGCTGTGGCAAAGTAGGTTAAAACCTCTGCTTATCCGGCATCCCACATCGGAGTGCCACTCTGAGTGCTGCTACTCTACTTTCAATCCAGCTTCCTGCTAATGTGCCTGGGGATGCAGTAGAAAATGGCCACCCATGTGGGAAACCAGGATGCAGTTCCTGGCTCCTGGCTTAGGCCTGGCCCTGCCCTGGCTGCTGTAGACATGTGGGGAGTGAACCAGCAGAAGGAATATCTGTCTCTATCTCTCCCTCTATGTCACTCTGCCTTTCAAACAAAGAAACAAACAAACAGATAAGTCTTTTAAAAACTCTTTTGTAGTTGTCCTGCCCTGTGTTCTTTCCTGCTTCTGTATGTTTCTGGACCTCTGGCCAATTCAATCTGAAACTGAACCTAAAAATTCAGTAGGTATATTGGGTCCTTTCTTGTTGGTATTCTTATCCCCACCTCTGCAGTTTATCTGAAATACTTCAATAGTCTGCATCAGCAGCAAAATCCAAGTTGCTGAAATATTTATTAAGTGAAAGAAATTCCATCCTGATCCTGGTATGTTAAGAGCGTTTACCATGAATGAACACTGAATTTATTTACTGGCTTTTGACATACTGTTAAGAGAAGCATGTTGTTCAATCAAATATTTTGGTTAAATTTCAATATTGTGCATCTCATGAAACAAAAATACTTTAATAAGATCTTGTGCTTAGAGTTTAAAAAATACATTCAATAAACAGCATTCATTTAATTTTATTATTATATTATTTTATTATTTATATATATTTTATTTATTATTCCATATTATTATATTTTAGCTGCTACACAGAATAGAGATGACAAAGAAGAATATTTACAGTCCTTATCCTTAAGAAGCTTACTGTGGTGCACTAGTTTAATCCTCCACCGCCTGCATCCCATATGGGTGCCAGTTCTAGTCCTAGTTGCTCCTCTTCCAGTCCAGCTCTCTGCTGTGGCCTGGGAAGGCAGTGGAGGATGGCCCAAGTGCTTGGGCCCTGCATCCCATGGGAGACCAGGAGAAGCACCTGGCTACTGGCTTCGGATCGGTATAGCTCCGGCCGTTGTGGCCACTTGGGGGAGTGAACCAATGGAAAGAAGACCTTTCTGTCTGTCTGTCTGTCTGTCTGTCTGTCTCTCTCTCTCTTTTTCACTGTCTGTAACTGCCTGTCAAATAAATAAACAAAATCTTAAAAAAAAAAAAAAGATAATAGACACCTACATAAAACCTATGATACAAGTTATAACATGAGAAAAAGCAGGAGAGAAACCATATCTAATCTTACTAATTTATCCTTAAATACAAAGGAGCAATAGGTTTTATCTTTAAATGCCTGGAGTGGGTAAATAACCTATATGTTGGATAAGAATTCACAAAATATTTTCTCTGTGTTAAGGAATGTAGATGTAAAAGGTGTTCCTGGAATCCCATGGCTCGTTAATGTACAGAAGCTTTTTGAATGGGCAAATGAAATCAAAATTGATCCAAATAATCCAGAATATTCTGATTTAATAGAACTTATTATGGTAAGTTATAGCAAAGCTCAATACGGTAAATATATTCTATTTGTCTAAGTTCTAACACAGAACCCCTCATAGTTTGCTATATATTTTTGTAGGTACTAGGAGTGCAGATAATCTTCAGTAAGTTTGTAGTATTTCAAAGAAAAATAGAAATTCAGTAACTGAAATAATTATTACTTTTGGCCTGACAGCAGGCACTCTGCCACTACTTAACAGCCCACACCACATCCAACAGGCTAACTCTTCAGGTTAGCATCTATTATACATCTGTGGTGTGCCAGCAATATTATTAGATGCTGAAAATAGCAAAATGATTTACGGATGCACTCTTTCGCTCAGACCCATTATCTGGTCATTTCTATTCTTCCCTTAAACAAACAGTTCTGTGAACACTGAATATGCTTTCTTCATACTTTTGTTTGTACCGTTGCTCTGCCAAAAGGGCACTCATAGTGGCTGTCTTAGCCACCATGAATGTCTCAATAAATGCTTTTCTGGTAACCTCAGTTACTCACGTGCTTTTCTTTCTTTGCCCTCTTGTCAACCCCTCCCTCCCTCCATACACTCTTATGCTTCTAGTTCAGTTTGCCTTTTACTGTGGTTATTCATTCCTGTGTTTTACATTTTCTGGTGGAACTATAGTTGATAAATCCTTGTCTTGTTGGTGACCACTTGCATTATTTATTCCATGTAGCATCCACTCACTTTTGCATTTGTTGAATAAAGCATTCCATAAATTAGGTAACTGCAGTTAAGCTTCTGTAAATTAGAGCTTCCCACCTGCTGGGTAGAATGGGTGACAGCTCTGTAGAAATACTAATTATCTCTTAACGCTTAAGGCAACCAGATAGGAACAGTCTCATCATCTTAGATCAGTGAATTATAAAAATATATAATTTTTACATAAATTAAGATAGGGAAAAGGTTCAGAAGCAACATAGTCTGGATTCTAAATTTTTTTACAGGTTCTATCCCTATACAGATTCAGTCATTTCATTTCCTACTTATATTGCCACTCTTAAATCTCACAATCGAGGGAAGAAACAGTGTTTTGAAATAAATCTTTAATAAATTTTATAAAGAGTAATGTTTTAAGTAAAGACTTTACATTTTTATGTTTTACAGTACATGAGACACAAGGGGCAGGATATTCCAAAGTATTTTCGTCTTGAACAGTTGCAAGATGAATTTAACTTTGTTTCTGAAGAGGAAATAAGGAAGAGTAAACGTTTCCAGCTATTGCAGCTCAGAAATGCAGGTCAATTAGGTGTTTTCCTTCTGCAGCAGATACCCCTCTATGATAGAGAAATTCCAGATGCAGTTTCCCAGGTACTTGATTTCTATTTGACTATGGCTTATTGTATGATAAAGTTAATATTTTGTTAATTTAAACCAACCTTAATTTACTTTTCTAACCTAGATATGTATATACAGGTTTTTCTCCCTTTTTCTTCTTTTTAGGCATTAAAGAGGTACAGATCTCCCAAATTCCAGAAAGCCCTTATTTTTACAACTTAGTGTTGTAAAAAAACCATCTATTTAACACTGAAATCATTTAGACATACTCTACATTTATGTATTTTACATATTAAATATTAAATATTAAATTTAGTGTATTTTAATATGTTTTAATTACATTTAGTGTAATTTAATATATTTAAATATTAAATTTAGTGTATTTTTATTATTATAAAATGTATTCCCAATTTAAAATCAGCTTTGAGGGGCATGGGTGGGAGACACCACCACAGTAAATTTACACATTGATTATAATGCACATCTGGGGCCATCGCTGTGGCGTAGTGGGCTAAGCCTCAGCCTGTGGTGCTGGAATCCCACATGAGCACAGGTTCAAGTCCCACCTACTCCCCTTCCAATCCAGCTCTCTGCTATAGCTTGGGAAAGCAGATGAAGATGGCCCAAGGGTTTGGACCCCTGTACCTGCATGGGGAGACCTGGAAGAAGTTCCTGGCTCCTGGCTTCAGATTGGCTCAGCTCCAGCTGTTACAGCCATCTAGGGAGTGAACCAGAGGGTGGAAGACCTTTCTCTCTGTGTCTCCCTCTCTCTGTAACTCTACCTTTCAGATAAATAAATAAAATAAAAAAAAAAAAAAGCATATCTCAAGTTCAGCTTGTTTAAGGTATAGGAAAGTAAATCTTTTTTTTTTTCTTAAAGATTTATTTATTTAGTTGAAAGGCAGAGTTACAGAGAGAAGGAGAGACAGAGAGAGGAAGAGAGAGGTCTTCCATCCATTGGCTCATCCCCAAATGCCGCAATGGCTGGAGCTGTGCAGATCCGAAGCCAGGAGCCAGGAGCCAGGAGCTTCTTCTGGATCTCCCACACGGTTGCAGGGTCCCAAGAACTCAAGCCATTCTCTACTACTTTCCCAGGCAATAGCAGAGAGCTGGATCAGAAGTGGAGCAACCGGGACTCGAACCGGTGACCATATGGGATGCCGGCACTGCAGGTGGTGGCTTTACCTGCTATGCCAAAACGCTGGCCCCATGAATGTTTTTTTTTAAAAAAGGTTTTTTATTTATTTGAAAGGCAAAGTTACAGAGAGGCAGAAGAAGAGAGAGAGAATAAGGAAATGAAAATTAATGTTTTTTCAATGACGGTATCATGGTTTCCCAACAAGCACATATAACACTGAAAGCCTATAAAAAATAGAATTTATAGATAATGCACTGTTTTCACTAACATAGGTGAGTGAAAATATGTGTATTCACAAATAGATATTGACAGACCAGGTAGCATTTCACTTTAGGAAGTATTTTTCAGCTTCTAACTGTGGTATTCAAAGAGCTACAATATAAAGCATGGCTTACAATTGTTAAATCAACAACGGGAGTCACTGGGTTCATGCTCCCCACACAGGATCTCTGTCCTTAATATGTTTAACTATGAAACTCAAAAACAACACTACTAGTCGAACAATACCCTATACCTGGTTCAGTTGTGTGAGTGCAACCTGTTAAAATCCCTGCTTAGTATATACTAAGTTGATCTTCAATATATGAAGGTAATTGAAAATGAAACGTGATGAAGGGCGGGATGGGAGAGGGAGTGGGTGAGGGGAGGGCCACGGGAGGGAGGGAGGTCGGGGGGGAAGCCACAACAATACAAAAGATGCATTTTATATTCTACTTAAAACTATTGGTTGAACTCTGTAATTAATACACAATTACTCTTAGGTGTTTAATTAGTGCTATAACTAGTACTCAAATAGTATTTTACACTTTGTGTTTCTGTGTGGGAGCAAAATGTAGAAATCTTTACTTAACATACGCTAAATTGATCTTCTGTATATAAAGATAATTGAAAATTAATCATGATGTGAAGGGGAAGGGGAGAGGGAGTGCGAGAGGGGAGCGTTGTGGGTGGGAGGGAAGATACGGGGGGGAGGAGGCTATTGTGGTCCATAAGCTGTACTTTGGAAATTTATGCTCATTAAATAAAAATAAATAAATAAATAAAATAAAATAAAATAAAGCATGGCTTAGATTAGCTGGAAAGTTATTCAGCATTCTCCTGCTGTGTCAATAATTCAATTCAATTTTACAGTTACATAAACTATTGGAGACAAATCACAGCGCTCAGAATAATTGGGAATATAACATACTAAAAAAAGGAATAGTCACAGTTTTATAATCTGGAGATCTGAGAGTACCTCAACACATTTTCTGAGGCTGTTATGACCTTTGTACCAAAGTTGGACAAGGTCTACAGGAAATGACCATTTTAGATCCATTTTCCTTATGATGGAAAATTACTAATAAAATGTTAAAAATTTGAATAATCATTGAATATATCTATATACTTATACATCATAATCTAGTAGGGCTTATTTTAGACCACAGAGCTGATTTGACTATGAAATGTATCAATATAATTACATTTAGGGAATCAAGCAAGGAACCATGTGCTTCTCTCATAATGCTAAAAGCCAGTTAATAAATTCAGTGTTCATTCATGGTAAACGCTCTTAACATACCAGGATCAGGATGGAATTTCTTTCACTTAATAAATATTTCAGCAACTTGGATTTTGCTGCTGATGCAGACTATTGAAGTATTTCAGATAAACTGCAGAGGTGGGGATAAGAATACCAACAAGAAAGGACCCAATATACCTACTGAATTTTTAGGTTCAGTTTCAGATTGAATTGGCCAGAGGTCCAGAAACATACAGAAGCAGGAAAGAACACAGGGCAGGACAACTACAAAAGAGTTTTTAAAAGACTTATCTGTTTGTTTGTTTCTTTGTTTGAAAGGCAGAGTGACATAGAGGGAGAGATAGAGACAGATATTCCTTCTGCTGGTTCACTCCCCACATGTCTACAGCAGCCAGGGCAGGGCCAGGCCTAAGCCAGGAGCCAGGAACTGCATCCTGGTTTCCCACATGGGTGGCCATTTTCTACTGCATCCCCAGGCACATTAGCAGGAAGCTGGATTGAAAGTAGAGTAGCAGCACTCAGAGTGGCACTCCGATGTGGGATGCCGGATAAGCAGAGGTTTTAACCTACTTTGCCACAGCACCAGCCCCTTTTAATGTAGTCATTAATGATTTCCATGGGCACTGGGGATGTATACTGCAAATACATACAGAACAGATGCAAATTTATTCTAAGTTGTGTAGATGAAGCATCCTGACACAAAATTTTATATCAACTATACATATAATAGGTAATTATCGATTATAGTCAGCACAGTGCGAGGCATTTTATGTAAATATCATGTCCGTTAAATCTCACAAACAACTGTGTGACATAAGTATTGTTGCTGTTGTTGCTATCCTTAAAGAAGGAGCTAGAGTCTGGAGCAATTAATAAACGTTCCCAGAACCACACAGTAAATGGCTTGGCCAACTTGAAGCCACAGCTATCTGCCTATAAAGCCCCTGCTCTTAAGCACTGTACTTAGGTACTTCCACGTGTTTTTAGCATTTGCCAGGCAAATACATACAGGAAGAATGTTCTTCCTCATTTCTTCACATTTTCTCAATCACAAATTTTCCTTAATCATTACTGTGTTTTAAAAGATGAATGAATATCATCCTAGAAACAAACAGAATATAATGAAACTTTTTAGCTAATTCACAGTGTGTTTTCTACTCTGAATGCCATATTGCTGCCAGTGTCCTGCTACACCTGATCTGAAATGAATACTAACATTTTCATTTCAACATGTTATATCTGACTGAACTCGGTGTTACAGTGAAAAAAATGAAACTAACCTAATTCTTTAATTTTCTGTTTAGGAGTATGAAAGTCAGATAGAGAAGGATATGTCTATTTCAGATGTGAATTCTATTACTGTACAAAGAATTAATTCTCTCAATTTTATGAAAAAGGTAATAACATGGTATTTTCTATATGTTTTCTTTTACTTTGTGAAAACTGATTGAGTGCATGCATGGTATTATTGTCTTCCCAGAAAGTCATATGGAATTTTCTGTTCTCTTCAGGGTTAGGTTACTTCATTCACAGTGCACTCATTAACACACATCTCAGCCTTTTCTGTTTAAACACGAATGTTAAAGGCCTCCTAAAGATCACTTTGAGATTCAGTCCAGTGTTTTGGCAGAATTTCCACCTTTTACTAATGCTACAAAATGTCAAAGCCTACCACACTTAAGGAGATGAAGATAAAAAAAGCTACCAGAAGCAGATAGAAAGGATTAGAGAAATAAATACGCTTTGATGCAAAATCAACGAGCAGATATTTTCAGAGCACTCTAGCAAAGCCTTATCCAGGTTTGAGGGAGTGTCCCTCACTGAAGTTCACTCCACATTTCTTTGTGCTGACCCCTCATCAGTGCACTCCAAGCTTTTAGATGTAGAAGCTTAGAGCAGGAACTCTGTCAGTCCCCAAGGCCCAGAACAACGCTCCAAACTCACAGTATAGACAAATGTTTGAACATGGTGGTGGGAATGGGAGAGGGAAGAGATGTATAATTTGGGACATGCTCAGGCTGACTTGCCCCAAGTGGTGGAGTTGGAAGCATACCAGGGGATTCCAATTCAATCCCATCGAGGTGGCATGTACCAATGCCATCTCACTGTTCCAGGTGATCAGTTTCAGTTCACAGTTGGTCATGGTGAAGGGACTGGGAGTCAAAGGGAACACATAGACAAGTCTAGTACCTGCTAACGCTAACCGATGGAGTAAATAAAGGGGAGAGTGATCCAACATGGGAAGTGAGATACTCAGCAGACTCATAGAATGGCAGATGTCCTAAATAGCACTCTGGCCTCAGAATCAGCCCTAAAGGCATTCGGAGCTGGCTGAAAAGCTCATGAGAGTATTTCAGGCATGGAAAGCCAAGACACTCTGGCAAAAGATCCCAGTGGAAAGAACAGGTCATCAAAGAAGGAGGTACCTTTCTCTGAAGGGAGGAGAGAACCTCCACTTTGACTATGACCTTGTCTAAACAAGATAAGAGTCGGAGAACTCAGAGGGCTTCCATAGCCTTGGAAACTCATGACTGGAGCATAGGGAGATTACTGATGCCATAAACAGGAGTGTCAATTGGTAAAGTCAACAACAGGAGTCACTGTGCACTTACTCTTCATGTAGGATCTCTATCCTTAATGTGCTGTACATTGAGATTTAATGCTATAACGAGTACTCAAACAATATATTTCACTTTGTGTTTCTATGGGGGTGCAAACTGTTGAAATCCTTACTTAATGCATACTAAACTGATCCTCTGTAAAAAAAAAAAAAAAAAGAAAAAAAAGAAGAAATTATCAATTCCCAACTTGACTCTCGCTGGGATTAAACATGACAATAGGTCTGCTCTGATTTCATCATCATTTAAAAAAATCATCTATTATTTTTCACTTTATGTTTCTGTGTGGGAGCAAACTGTTGAAATCCATACTTAATGTATACTAAGCTGATCTTCTGTATATTAAGATAATCGAAAATGAATCATGATGTGAATGGAAGGGGAGAGGGAGTGGGAAAGGGGAGGGTTGTGGGTGGGAGGGACGGTATGGGGGGGAAGCCATTGTAATCCATAAGTCGTACTTTGGAAAATTATATGCATTAAATAAAAGTTTAAAAAAAAAAACTATAGTAGTATGCAATTCCTGTCAATTTGTTGAACAAATATTCAAAACAAAGTTTGACAAAACACTGTATTCAGCACTAACTTCCTTACCGTGTTGATAGAAGGGGAGCTTTAAGTCAGAACAGAATTGACTCAAAGGAAATACAGAAATATTATTTTACTGCTTTGAGTTTGTAGATCAGGATTCATCACTAGTACTGCTGACAATTGCATAAATGAATTCACAGAGAAATCATATCTGTTCTGGTCATGTTTATTATGAGTTAAATAGAAAATATGTGGGAGTGAAGAATTTAGGATGAGATGAATGAACATGGAAGGATGAAAAATTGAAGAGAAATGAGCTTGCTTTGTTCTAACAGTATGAGTTGGGAGTGATTTTAATAATGGTAGCAAACAGAACCATATTTTCACTGATCTAATTCCCCTTTACATTCAATGCTTGCAAAAATTAGGAGTAAAATAGAATGGTACCATTAGAGTTATAAATACTTAACCTTAAAATGTAAAATGTAAACAGTGCATTTTTTTATTCTAATTTTTTTAGATGAGAAGGTTGATAATGAAAAGAATTGTCAAGGTCAGCAAATTTAATTTGTCTGATATTGTGGCTGATTATGAAGAAATTGTAACTGGAAGGTACTACTAAAATTATTAAGCTATAATTAAGTTAACTCCTTAAAAATCCTCTGAGGCCTCTATTTTTTATGGTATGTTGTATGTCAAAAGATGCAGTTTAAGAGCATAAAGGGAGATAATATAACGATTGAAAATACATTTGGTCACTTTAAAGTTGTGTTTTGAAATATGTACATGATACTAAAAAAAAAAGAAATATGTGCATGATATATTTTCAGTTGTACAGCATTTTAGGAGTGTTTTTCATCCTCTCCTTACTGATGATCTTTAGCACAAGCGAATAGACATGGAAAGAACATATTTGTCCCAAATTAGTTTTACCCTAAGATTTTCCCGTTCTGAGAATGCTACTGGACAAGTCTTTGCTGGAAGCCTCACATCCTAAGACTGTAAAATCCCTCTTGCAAAACAGAATTCTCAGCTGAACAAGGATGCTGAGAGCCACATCAAACAGTTGAAGGAGCCTTTGCTGAACTTTCTCAGTTCTCACACTGTCCTATCTGCGAAACTTAGGGATGGGTGCAGGAGCAGAGCTGCCATGTCTCTGGAAAACATCCCTGGAGGCCATGTGATTATAAACAATACAGTTTTTACTGGTTTAGTATGTTGAAATTATTATGTTTATTTTTAATACTCTGGGAAAAATGGATGTGATCATAAATATATAATTGCATGTATTTGTGTTGCTAGGGCTGATAGCACATGTAACAAATTAACAGTGGTTTCAGAGCCATGGAGAAAATTTGAATATCCAGTTAACTTTCAAGAGAACGATCCCTCAAAAATGAAAATCTGATAGAGGATAATCATGTTTCATGACTTAACCTTTCCATGTCCTTGTCTATTTTGGATCAGATACCCAGAGGACATGGAGCGATCACATTCTCTCTTAATATCTTCCTTTCAGTGCTCAGAAAAAGGTTTCTTCTTTGGTTTTAAAACAAGTTTTAAATAAATCTTAAAAAAAAAAAAAAGGCGGGGTGGGGGGAGCGCTGTGGTGCAGCAGGTTAACACCCTGGCCTGAAGCGCTGGCATCTCATATGAGTGCCAGTTCTAGTCCCGGCTGCTTCACTTCCGATCCAGCTCTCTGCTATGGCCTGGGAAAGCAGTGGAAGATGGCCCAAGTCCTTGGGCCCCTGCACCCACGTGGGAGACCCAGAAAAAGCTCTTGGCTCCTGGCTTTGGATCAGCACAACTCCAACCATTGCAGCCAATTGGGGAGTGAACCAACAGATGGAAGACCTCTCTCTCTCTCTCTCTCTCTCTGCCTCTCCTCTCTCTGTGTAACTCTGACTTTCAAATAAATAAATAAATCTTAAAAATAGCAAGTCTGTCTCCCCTCCATAATGGAGAGAATATGGTACAGAACATTGGTCTTATTTACAAGTAATCAAAACTATGTTACTTTGTGTCTATGGGGCTGATCAATTTTCACTCTTTAGCCAGCTAACACATGCAATTTGTAACTTTGTGGAACCACGAAGAAAGTTAAAACCTCGGAGAAGAGAAAGGAAAAAAGTCACAGCTCAGACTGTCTCTGATGGAGATATTAAGATTCTTGTCAGAATACTAAGGGCTTATAATATTCCCACCAGGAAAACAACATCTAGTAGGTAAGGCGGTATGTTCCAATTTTTAGAGTTGCAAAGATCTATCTTAAATGTGATAAATTTCCATGCTATTCTACTTAAGAATAGTCATATATGGCATATATGATGAATATTTAGTACTTAAGTACCTCAGAAATACTAAGTCTCCTCTCTGTGTTTAATATACATGTTTTCTTCTTGACTGTTTTATGCTTACCACAATCCACAAATTCTATCCATGAAAAACAAATGTTTTACTTCTGGCTATTCTAGTTAAACATCTTAAAGGTTTTGCCTATCTTTTATAAACTATAACCTTATTCATCTAATAGAGTTAAATATTCTCAAAACAAATGCATATTTTCAGAGCTATTTTTAAAATAAGACATATAAAACCACCACTATTTTCTGTAATCATCATCTTATAAACAAAAGACTATCATAACACCATAAAATATGAAGCATATATTCTCAAGGAATCATTTGCCTTATTTTTCTTCTCTTGTTGAATACTTCTGAAAATGTTATCATAGACTGTATCCAACTGATTGTTTAGCATTTAGGAGCCACTCTCCCAAGGTAGTGATTATCAAATGTTTATCTTTAACCATTTGTGACAGTATGACAATGTAAAACAAATAGTAAGATCCAGAGAAACTGAATTATATTTCCCTATAAGCACAGTAAAAATGTACCCACTCCTACCAAAACTAATCAAAATATATTTCTCTTCATTGGTTTTCCTGAAGAGTTTTGGATATGCCTACTTATTTGATGTCATCCATATCTCGCCTCAGACATAAAGAAGCAATCAAATTGGTAGCCTCAGATGAGCTCTTAAATGAGGTATTTAACACTTCTGTGAAGAACAATATTGATTATATTTGCTTTAAATTGCAATTAGCTGTTAATCGGTCTCTCCATCTCTGTTTTCTTTTCAGCTTTAAGTTTATTCCATAACACAGTGCAAGTGTTTGTCATAGAATATAATTCTAACCATTTCATTCCCTACCTTCACCCTCGGAGTGACTATGAAATCTTTAATGCTCAGTCCCTGCCCACCACTCAGCCTCCTCTCTCTCCACGCCTCAGCTGTATTATACTCCCACTTGTTCTACAAAGCCTCTACTAGTTATTTCCTTTGGAATGGCCTCCATGTATTTCCATCTTATTGGCCAAACAAATTACTCCTTACTGTCTCAAAGCCAAGCTCAAGTACTGTTTTCTCTGTGATGCCCCCAGAAAGTTAATCATTCCCTCTCCTGAGTAACTCTCATATCTTGAACATATTTCTCACATTTCATTACACTTAAATTCCTCTACCTGCTTATTCTTCCCTGGTTGACTATAAAATTCTTAAAGGAAAGTTCTGTTTGTCTTTGGATCCCAGAAAAATATCTGATTTGGAACAGGACCAATATATGTTATTGTTATGAAAGAATAAATAATGGCTTTTAAAAAACTAGACAAATTAAGTAATTCAGTTGCCAAAGAAATTTCCTAGCTTTCTGCCTTTTTACCTATATAAAATACTATAAAAATCTAGTCAACATTTTTATATGTTTCAGGATACTGTAAACCCTTTTGTGGAAGTTTCTTTTCAGCACACTGTATACCAAACCAATACAGCAAGTGGATCTCATCCATGCTGGAATGAAGAAATTGAAGTAGATTTTATGTAAGTTGGAGTCTATTTTTTTGTAGCTTCTAAAAAAAAGAGCTATAATAAAATTATTTTCTTGAGCCATTTATTGAAAATAATGATTCAGATAAGGCTTTAGTTTAAAACTTTTTAATTATTAAACATTTCAGACATAGACTAATATATAATGTACATATCAGCATAAGTTCTGAAGAAAAATAGTAAATTGATTATCTGTGTATCTACCATCCAGCTTAAAAAATAAAATAGTAACTGATAGCTTAAACAGCACTCTATGCATTCCATAATTACATTTCCTGTTATATAATTATATTACCTAACAACCATGAATTTGTATTTACCATTCTCTGTTCCTTTGTGTTTACTTCATAGATATTTATCCCTGTGTAATATTTACTTATGCATTTCTTTTGCTTTATATAATTTGGGTCATATTTGTGTATTATTCTGTAATTCCAATCTTCTTTCCTCATTGTTAAATATTTGAAGAGATTCATCCATGCTCACGCTTTTATGGTAGCTGTTTGCAATGGTCTGAATGTGTTCCCCAAAATTTATGTGTTGAAAACTTAATCCCCAGTGCAACAGTGTTGAGACATGGGGCCTAATGGGAGATGTATAGGTCATGAGGGCTTCATCCTTATGGTTGGATTAATGCTGTAACAAAAAGGGTTTATAGGAGTAGGTTCATTCTTATATGTTCTTCTGCCATGTGAGGACATAGCATTCCTCCTTTTTTTGCCCTTCCACCTTCCACCATCTGAAGACTTAGTAAGGAGGCCCTCACCAGACATCAGATGCCAGTGCCTTAATCCTGGACTTCCTAGCTTCCAAAATTGTGAGAAATAAATTTCTGTTCCTTATGTGTTAACCTGCCTGAGGCATCTGGTTATAAGATCTCAAAACAGACTAAGATAATGCTATTTATTTTCAGAAGCACTGACATAATCACTTGCAAAAATGTGATGACATTTTGTAGGCTACATAAACATTCATATCCTAGCTGCCACTTCTCAAAGTGAAAGCCTCCAGACCCAAACTGAGATGTGCAAGGAAAATGAGATCTTGTTTATGCCATTTTTTCAAAAAGGAGAAAAAAAACCATAATGGACCAGTATACCTTGGAATTGTGTTAGCTTAGAAGCTGTGGATGCTTCTGTTAATAGAAATCAAGTTTGCTCTTCCAGATTCAGCCCAGACTCAATTGTATGTTCAGAGTCGTTGGCCAGAGTTTCTAAACACATATCCTCACTGTTTGACGTCCTGTCTTGACCTTGTACTTTTTGCTCTGCCTTGTACTGTGATACTTGCTTTCCTGACCTTTTTACCTTTGTGTATGACAGAGTATTGATTTGAAAGTAAATCTATATGTTGTGTAATATCAAGCTAAATAGCATGTAAAATATATTTGCTTATAAAAAGGTAAACTATGAAGGCATTATAAAAGCATAATCAAAAGAAAGTTTAGGGGCCAGTGTTGTGGTGCAGTGAGTTAAGCCACTGCCTGCAATGCTGGCATGCCATGTAAACACAGGCTCAAGTCCCAGCTGTTCCATTTCTGATCCAGCACCCTCCTAATGTTCTTGGATATAAGGGTTGAAGAGCAAGACAAAGAGGAAACAGAGCAAGACAAAGAAGAGACAGACCATGAATTCCACAGCCTGAACAGGTTGATTCAGAGACAAACCTGAGAGAGAGAGACGCACTACCTGGGAGGACAGGAGCAGTGGCATCACAGAGACTAGGTGTTTATACAGCCAGAGCTGCTTTCTGTTCTAGGTGGGCCAACATCAGGCTAGATTGAGCAGGTTTGCCAGGCTTTTTTGCCATCAGGCCGGGGCTAATGGCTGAGGTGGGGTTGAGCTTGTTAAGGAGCAATATAGGGGGTTAGGAAATTTCTCACATGAGGGTAGGGGGAAGTGTTGGGACCTGCTGTCCGTCAGGTACGCAAGGAACCAAAAAGTGGTGTGGAGCTTTGGATATGCTTTTCCTTCTTGCTCCATCCCTGGGAAGGAGGTGGAAAGAGTTCTAGGCTCCTGGGTTCCACCTGGCCCAGTCCTGGCCATTGTGGCAATTTGGGGAGCAAACCAGTGGATGGAAGATCCCTCTCTCTTTCTGTAACTCTGGCTTTCAAATAAGTAAATCTTTTAAATATACATTTATAAGTTTATGTTAGTGCAAAAAATTGAAATTCATGCATATGTTTTTCAAAGTGGGCTTTTTCTACAAAATTTTGAAGACCCTCTCTTATGTGGTTATATGTTTGTAAATTTTTAAAATATTAGATATTAGAAAAAATATTATACTAAATGAATTGAAACAACCAGTAAAACAAATAAACCTGTAAGTGAACTAAAGAGAAAGGTTAGAGTGTTTACATCATTGCCATTATAGCAATGAAATAAGCCAAGAACATAATTTTGGTACAACCAAGTGGATCATAGGTTTTGGCTAAGACAAAACCATCCAGCTAGAACTTTTTGTTGCCTCTAATATAAGACTCCTATTCCCCTGTACTTATGAAATTTAGGTAAATAAAAATGGCATGGTGGGGGCCAGTGCTGTGGCGCAGCAGGTTAATGCCCTGACCTGAAATGCCAGCATCCCATATGAGCACCGGTTCTAGTCCTGGCTGCTCCACTTCCGATCCAGCTCTCTGCTATGACCTGGGAAAGCAGTGGAAGATGACCCAAGTCCTTGGGCTCCTGCACCCATGTGGGAGACCAGGAGGAAGCTCGTGGTTCCTGGCTTCAGATTGCGCAGCTCCAGCTGTTGCAGCCAATTGGGGAGTGACCCAGTGAATTAAAGACCTCTCTCTCTCTCTCCCTCTCCCTCTCCTCTCTCTGTGTAACTCTGACTTTCAAATAAAATAAACAAATTTTTTTTAAAAAAATGGCATGGAAATGAAATAAATTGAATATTAAATAAGTGGTAATTAGCCCCATGAGCCCTATTTTAGAGGAAGAATTGTGAAATTTGAGGGAAGTTTAAAAGAAAATGCAAAATGGAAGATAAAGCAAAAGAACTTGAGTAATTTAAGGGATATACCAAGTTGACAAGCTCAGAAATGTCTTGAGGATGGCTTTCATCCTTTCTCTCTCTGACCTGACACAGCAAATGCACACTGCCTTGCCTGCCCTGCCTTAGGCCACCTCAGCATGAAAGGAAACCCTTGAGGAGCAAAGCAAGGGAGTCAGCTTGTTATTTTATCACTTAGAAGTATAAGGACTCAACTTAAATTGTTACCTGAACTAGCATTTATCAATTGTCACTTGCTGTAGGTCTCAGAAAGTTGTAAACTGTTGATGATGCTTTGAAATAATACTTGGTTCCTTAAACAATAAACATCAACAAATAATGTCAGTGGCAATTATATAGTAAAAAGATACAGTCTTTGGAGTCAGTCAGAACTGGGTCCAGATCAGAGTGCTATTACTTGCTGATGGAATGCTCTTGAGCAAATTATTTAACTTCTCTGAGCTTCAGGTTCGCCACGTAAAATAACCTACTGCACAGGATTGTGATTTTCATTGCTCTTAGACGTTTGATGGAGTTAGAATGCAAACTGGAACTTGGAAGTTCATTGCTCATGATATACACGATCCTTTTAGCTAATTCCAAATGTTAGGGGCAGAAATTTAGCCTAACAGCTAAGATACTGCATTCCACATTGGAGTACCTGGGTTCCATCCCTGGCAATGGCTTCTTATCCCAGCTTTCTCTCACTATAGAGCTTGGGGAGCAATAGGTAATGGTTCAGTGGTTCCTGCCACCCACATGGGAGACCTGGGTTGAGTTCCCAGCTCCAAACTCTGGCACCAGCCCAGCCCTGGCCATTGCAGACTTTTGAGGAGAGAACCAGTAAATGGGATCTCTTTCTTTCTCTGCCTCACAAATAAAAACTAATTTTAGAATATAAATGTCCCTAATCAAGTAAGGCATCAGAGACAACTTGCAAAATTAAGTGTTCTCTCTTATCCAGATTTCTTTTGGGGAAAATAGATGTGGGAAAGGCTCTATGATTAAAATAATCACAACTATTAACTATGAGCAAGAAGATATTTTAATTATACGTGTGAATTAGGGGCTGGAGCTGTGGCTCAGTGGGTTAGACTGAGGCCGCAGTGCCAGCATCCCATATGAGCACCACTTTGAGTCCTGGCTGCTCCACTTCTGATCCAGCTCGCTGATAATGAACCTGGGAAAGCAGCAGAAGATGACCCAAGTCCCTGAGTCCCTGCACCCACATGGGAGACCCAGAGGAAGCTCCTTGCTCCTGGCTTCAGCCTGGCACAGCCCCAGCCATTGGGTGCATTTGGGAGTGAATCAGCAGGTAGACAATCTCTTTCTTTCTTTCTTTGTTTTTGACAGGCAGAGTTAGAGAGAGAAAGGTCTTCCTTCTGTTGGTTCACCCCTCAAATGACTGCTATGGCCAGCACACTGCGCCGATTCGAAGCCAGGAGCCAGATGCTTCCTCCTGGTCTCCCATGCAGGTGCAGGGACCAAGCACTTGGGCCATCCTCCACCGCCTTCCCAGGCCACAGCAGAGAGCTGGCCTGGAAGAGGAACAACTGGGACAGAATCCGGCGCCCCAGCCAGGACTAGAACCGGGGGTGCTGGCGCCTCAGGCAGAGGATTAGCCAAGTGAGCTGTGGCACTGGCCGACAATCTCTTTCTGTTTCTCTCTGTCTCTCCTCTCATTCTGTAACTCTACCTTTCAAATAGATAAATAAATCTTTTTTTAAAATTACCTGGGTTCCATTAATGTGTGAATTAGCAGAAACTAACAGAATTTTAAACAGTTGGAAAATCTTAATGTAGCATACAGATAATTAGTAAGGGATGACTGTAGTGAAAACCTTTCTGCTTAATATGAAAGATAAATTACAAAGCACACACTTGTTTTGATGAAAGGTAACAGTCCATCTTCAAAGCATATAGCTTTTTCTTAGTTTATACTTTATAAAAGACAACTCAGGTAATTGTATTATCTGCTATGCATTATGCTCTTAGGAACTAAATTGCTATTATAAAAAGTTAAGTTACCAGCGCCGTGGCTCACTAGGCTAATCCTCTGCCTTGCGGCACCGGCACACCGGGTTCTAGTCCCGGTCGGGGCACTGGATTCTGTCCCGGTTGCCCCTCTTCCAGGCCAGCTCTCTGCTGTGGCCAGGGAGTGCAGTGGAGGATGGCCCAAGTACTTGGGCCCTGCACCCCATGGGAGACCAGGAGAAGTACCTGGCTCCTGCCATTGGATCAGCGCTGTGCGCCAGCCGCAGCAGCCATTGGAGGGTGAACCAACGGCAAAGGAAGACCTTTCTCTCTGTCTCTCTCTCTCACTGACCACTCTGCCTGTCAAAAAAAATTTTTTTTAAAGTTAAGTATTTATGTATGTTTTTCTTATTTGTAGCTCACCTGGACATGATTATAGCTTCTCAAACTTATCTAAAATAAAAGATAATGTGTATATAAACATTTTTGATGAGGTGATCATTGAAAAACATGAGGTAAGGTGTAACAATTAAACAGTGTTGAATAATTCTAAAAGGTCAAACTGAATGAGCAGCATAGTAGTATTTATACATTTCCTTTTAGATGCAATCCCTGTATTCTCTAAAATGGATCTGGGGTGACTTTGGATGCTCTCTTCCACCTTTCCCAGCTTCTCTCTGTTTTTGTTTGTTTGTTTTTTGGTCTTTAGTTGGTGAAAAATGTAAGTGGCTAAAAGTGGAATTAAGTTTAGGCTATTGGCAATGCAGAGTGTATTAGTGGCGGTAAATGCCAATGCCTTTTATGCCTATATAATAATCTACAGATATTTAAAGTGTGTAATGGGACAAGTCTGACATATATAGACACCTCTGAAGCTCTCTTCACAATCAAGATGATGAACCTATTTATTACCCTCAAAAGTTTCCCCCTACTCTGTTCCCCCCTACTTTCTTCTTCTTTCTGCCTCCCACCCAAGGCAATCATTGATCTGCTTTCTATACCTATAGTTTCTATTTTCTAGAAATGAAATAAAACAGTGCATATTAATTTCATGCTTTGCTTCTTTCTCTTAGAAAAATATTTTGAGATTTGTCCATGTTGTAGTATCTGTCAATTAGTTCATTAGTTTTAATTGCATAGTAGTATTCCACTGATACACATGCATCCCATTGCATCTTTTAGTTACCTGTTGATGGACATTGAGTTTGTCTTCTTTCTTTTACTATCATAAATAATGCTGCTATTGAACATTTGTACACATGTTTGTATAGACAAATGCTTTTTTTCTCTTATTAAATACCTAGGAATGAAATGATTGGATATTATGGTAAGTAGATGTTCAAAAATTGCTAAATTGTTTTATAAAATAATTGTACCATTTTTAAATTTCCGTCAGTAATGTGTAAGACTTCAGTCCTTTAACTTTCTCAAAAATACTTTGTCAGACTTAAGTTACAGTCATTCTTGATACTCAGCAGACTCATAGAATGGCGGATGTCCTAAATAGCACTCTGGCCTCAGAATCAGCCCTAAAGGCACTCGGATCTGGCTGAAAAGCCCATGAGAGTATTTCAGGCATGGAAAGCCAAGACACTCTGGCAAAAAGATCTCTGTGAGTGAGATCCCAGTGGAAAGAACAGGTCTTCAAAGAGGGAGGTGCCTTTCTCTGAAGGGAGGAGAGAACCTCCACTTTGACTATGACCTTGTCTAAACAAGATAAGAGTCGGAGAACTCAAGGGGCTTCCATAGCCTTGGAAACTCATGACTGGTGCATAGGGAGATTACTGATGCCATAAACAGGAGTGTCAATTTGTAAAGTCAACAACAGGAGTCACTGTGCACTTACTCCTCATGTAGGATCTCTGTCCTTAATGTGCTGTACACTGAGGCTTAATGCTATAACGAGTACTCAAACAGTATATTTCACTTTGTGTTTCTATGGGGGTGCAAACGATTGAAATCTTTACTTAATGTACACTAAACTGATCTTCTGTAAAAAAAAAAAAAAAAAAAAAAAAGAAATTATCAATTCCCAACTTGACTCTCACTGGGATTAAACATGACAATAGGTTTGATCTGATTTCATCATCATTTAAAAAAATCATCTATTATTTTTCACTTTATGTTTCTGTGTGGGAGCAAACTGTTGAAATCCTTACTTAAGGTATACTAAGCTGATCTTCTGTATATTAAGATAATCAAAAATGAATCTTGATGTGAATGGAAGGGGAGAGGGAGTGGGAAAGGGGAGGGTTGTGGGTGGGAGGGACGGGATGGGGGGGGGAAGCCATTGTAACCCATGAGTCGTACTTTGGAAATTTATATTCATTAAATAAAAGATAAAAAATAAAAAAAAAGTTACAGTCATTCTAATAGGTGTGTGATGATTTTTTATTGCAGTTTTAATTTGCATTTCCTAATTACTGAGTTGCCATTTGTATATCTTTTTAGTTAAAATGTCTTTTCAAGTATTTTGTTTTTAAAATAAGGATGATTATTGAATTTTGAGGATTCTTTTTGTATTTTGTATGTAAGTCCTTTATCAGATATGTTTTGCAGATATTTTTCCAAGTGTGTAGCTTGTCTTTTCATTTTATTTTTTTTTATTTAAGGCATACCAATTTCATGTATTTCATATATGCAAATTCAGGAACATAGTGATACTTTCCACCATACCCTCTCTCCCACCCACACCCCCATCCTTTTTCTTCCTCCCTCTCCTATTCCCATTCTTATTTTTACAAAGATCTATTTTCAGTTAAATTTATTCTCATAAGATTAACCCTACACTAAGTAAAGAGTTCAAAAAATAGTATGAAGAAGAAAAAAAAAACACTATTCCTCAACAATCAAGAGAAGGGCCATTCAAAATCACCATATCTCAAAGTGTCATTTGCACTCCTATAGATTACCTTTTAGGTACTCTATTAGTTACCACAGATTAGGGAGAACATATGGTATTTGTCTCTTGGGGACTGGCTTATTTCACTAAATATAATGGTTTCCAGCTGCATCCATTTTGTTGCAAATGACAGGATTTCATTTTTTTTACCACTGCCTAGTATTTCATAGTGTATGTATACCATTATTTCTTTATCCAGTCTTCAGTTGATGAACATCTGGGTTGATTCCATATCTTAGCTATTGTGATTTGGGCTACAATAAACATTGGGGTACAGATCACTGTTTCATATGCTGTTTTTATTTGGATAAATTCCTTGAAGTGGGATGGCTGGGTCGTATGGTACGTCTATATTCATATTTCTGAGGTATCTCCATACTATCTTCCACAGTGGCTGCACCAGTTTGCAGTCCCATCAACAGTGGATTAGGGTACCTTTTCCCCACATCCTCACCAGTATTAATTACTTGTTGATATCTATATGAGAACCATTATAACTGGGGTGAGGTGAAGCATCAGGGTAATTTTGATTTGCATTTCTCTGATGGGTAGTGATCCTAGGCATTTTTCAAGTGCATATTGGCCATTTGAATTTCCCCTCATGAAAAATGCCTGTTTAAGTCCTTTGCCCATTTTTTAACTGGATTGTTTGTTTTGTTGTGGTTGAATTTCTTGAGCTCTTTTTAGATTCTAGATATTAATCCTTTATCAGTGGCATAGTTTGCATCGATTTTTTCCCATTCTGTTGGTTGCCTCTTCACTTTACTGTGTGTTTCTTTTACAGTGTAAAAGCTTGATGTAATCACACTTGAGCTTGGTGTAATCACATTTGTCAATTTTAGCTTTGATTGCCTGTGCTCCTGAGGTCTTCTCCAAGAAGTCTTCGCTTAAGACAATGTCTTGCAGAGTTTCAGTTTCTCCAAAATTCTCTAGTAAGTTGATGGTATCAGGTCATAGATTTAGATCTTTGATTCGTTTTGGGTGGATTTTTGTGTAAAGTGCAAGGCAGGGGTCTTGTTTCATACTTCTGCATGCAGAGATCCAGCTTTCCCAGCACCATTTGTTGAAGAGATTGTCCTTGCTCTTGAGGGTGATTTTAGTTCCTTTGTCAAAGATTAGCTGGTCGTAGATGCATGGATTGATTCTGGATTTCTATTCTGTTCCATTGATCAACACATTTTTATTTTTATTTTTTGCCAGTACCAAGCTGTTTTGATTATAACTGCCCTGTAGTATATCTTAAAATCTAGTATTGTGATGCCTCCAGCTTTATTTTTGTTGTATAAGATTTCTTTAGCTATTCGAGGTCTCTTGTGTTTCCATATTAATTTTACCACTGTTTTTTCTAGATCTGAGAAGAATGTCTTTGGTATTTTGATTGGGATTGCATTGAAACTGTAAATTGTGGGGCCGGTGCCGTGGCTCACTTGGCTAATCCTCTGCCTGCAGCACCAGCATCCCATATAGGCAGTGGGTTCTAGTCCCGGTTGCTCCTCTTCCAGTCCAGCTCTCTGCTGTGGCCCAAGTGCTTGGGCCCCTGCACCTGCATGGGAGACCAGGAGGAAGCACCTGGCTCCCGGCTTCAGATAGGCATAGCACCAGCCATAGTGGCCATTTAGGGGGTGAACCAACAGAAGGAAGACCTTTCTCTCTGTCTCTCTGTCTCTCTGTCTCTCTCACTGTCTAACTCTGCCTGTCAAATAGAAAAAAAAAGGAAACTGTAAATTGCTTTCAATAGTATGAACATTTTGATGATATTGATCCTTCCAATCCATGAATGTGGACAGTTTTTGTTGTGTGTGTGTGTTCTTCTATTTCTTTCTTTAATGTTTTGTAATTTTTATCATGGAGATCTTTGACATTTTTTATTAAATATATTCCTGGGTATTTAATTTTTTATAGCTGTTGTGAATGGGATTCATCTTAGAAGTTCCTTCTCAACCATGACATTGTCTATGTATACAAATGCTATTGATTTTTGTGTGTTAATTTTGATGGAACAAAGACATAAGCCTCAGCCATTATCGCTCACTGCCCAAAATATAGATAAACATTAGAATTTATTCCTTGCCCTTGAATCTCAGTTGGATCTCACACTCTATTCCCTTCATACCTCACCCCCACAGCCACCGGAAAGACCAGTTGCTGGAACACCTGAAAGACCAGTTCTAGGAATTCACCATCTTCTTCTGCTCCCTATCCCCACCCCCATTCCTAGAGCCTCCTAAAATATAAAAAGTCCTGACCCCTGGGGTTGGGGCCTTCTGCCACATGTTCCACCATATGTACACTGGTAGTTGGTCACCCATCTCTGCAAATTTCATTTTTTCTCAATAAATTTGGTCTGGCTATAAATTCATACACTACCTCCTCTGTATTCTGTGCCTGTTTTCCTAACATTTACGGTGCCCCATGTGAGAAGACACCAATCTGCAACTCTTTTCCTAACAAATTTTATATACTGCCACTTTACCAAACTCTTTTATGAGTTCCAGTAGTCTCTGAGTAGAGTCTTTTGGATCCCTTATATATAGAATCATGTCATCTGCAAATAGGGATAGTTTGACTTCCTCCTTTCCAATTTGTATCTCTTTGATTTCTTTTTCTTGCCTAATGGCTCTGGCTAAAACTTGCAGGACTATATTGAATAGCAATGGTGAGTGTGGGCATCCTTTTCTGGTTCTGTATCTTAGTGGTTGTGCTTCCAACTTTTCCCCATTCAATCAAATGCTAGCTATGGGTTTGTCATAAATTGTGTTGATTGTGTTGAGGAACGTTCCTTCTATAACCAGTTTGTTTCAGGTTCTCACCATGAAAGGATATTGTATTTTATCAAGTGCTTTCTCTGCACCTACTGAGATAACCATATGGTTTTTGTTCTTTAGTTTTTAATGTAATATATCACATTGATTGATTTTCAGATGTTGAACCATCCTTGCATACCAGTGGTGAATCCCCCTTGGCCCGGGTGAATGATCTTTCTGATGTGTTGTTGGATTCGATTAGCTAATATTTTGTTGAGGATTTTTATGTCTATGTTCTTCAGGGATATTGGTCTATAGTTCTTTTTTTCTATCATATCTTTTTCATAGAATCAGTTTGAAAAGATTCTCTCTTTTTCAATTGTTTTGGATAGCCTGATAAGAATTGAAACTGGTTCTTTAAATTGTCTGATAGAATTGAGCAGTGAAGCAATCTGGTCCTGGGATTTTCTTTATTGGGAGGGTCTTTTTTTAAAAAAAGATTTATTTATTTATTTGAAAGGCAAGTTACACTGAGAGAGAAGGAGAGGCTGAGAGAGACAGAGAAAGTGATCTTCCGTCTGCTGATCCACTCCCCAATTGGCTGCAATGGCCAGAGCTGCGCCCTGAAGCCAGGAACCAGGAGCCTCCTCTGGGTCTCCCACATGGGTGCAGGGGCCAAGAGCTTGGACCATCTTCCACTGCCCTCCCAGGCCACAGCAGAGAGTTGGATCGGAAGTGGAGCAGTTGGGACCAAACCAGTGCCCACATGGGATGCCAGCACTACAGGTGGCAGTCCCACCCAATATGCCACAGCTCCAGCCCAATGAGGGTCTTTATTACTGATTCCATCTCCATCTTGGTTATCGGTATGTTTAGGTTTTCTATGTCTTTATGACTCAATGTTGGTAGATTGTAAGTGTCCAGTAATTTATCCATTTTTCTAGGTTTCCCAATTTGTTGGCATACAGCTGTTTGTAGTAATTCCTGATGATTCTTTTTATTTCTGTGGTATTTGTTGTTACATTTCTTTTTCATCTTTGATTTTATTGATTTGGGTCTTCTCTCTATTTTTTTTGATTAGTTAGGCCAATGGTATATCAATTTTGTTTGTTTATTTTCAAAAAATATCAGCTCATTTCATTGGTCTTTTGTATTTTTTGTTTGAATTTTGTTTATTTCTTCTTTAATTTTAATTTGTTCTTTCCTCCTACTAATTTTGTTGTTGTTTTTCTAGATTTTTGAGATGCATTGATAGCTCATTTACTTGTTACTTTTCAAATCTCTTGATATAGGTACCAATTGCTATAAGTTTCCCTCTTAACAGTTCTTTGGGTGTGTCCCATAAGTTTGGATATGTTGTATTGTTGTCTTCATTTGTTTCCAGAAATTTTTTTATTTCTTTTTTGATTTCTTCTATGCCCCCTGTTCATTCAGGAGCATGTTGTTAAATCTCCATGTTTTTGCATATATTCTAAAGATTCTTGAGTTGTTGATTTCCAGCTTTATTCCATTGTTGTCAGAGAAGATGCATGGTATGATTTTGATTTTTTGAAGTTGCTGAGACTTGCTTTATGGCCTAGCATATGTCTATCCTAGACAAAATTTTATGCACAGATGAGAAGAATGAGTATTCTGCAAGTGTGGGATGAAGAGTTCTGTAGATATCAGGTTCATTTGGTACATAGTGTTAATTAGCTTTATTGTTTCTTTGTTGATTTTCTGTCCATTGATAAAAGTGGGGAGTTGAAGTCTCCTATTACTATTGTATTAGAGTCTGTGTCTCCCTTTAGATCCATTAAATTAAATAGCCAGGCACTCTGTAATTGGGTGTATATACGTTTATTATCATCACATCTTCCTGTTGAATTGATCCCTTAATCATTACATAGTGCCCTTCTTTGTCTCTTTTAACAGTTTTATGTTAAAGTCTATTTTTTCTGATATTAGGATGGCTACACCTGCTCTCTTTTGCTTTCTGTTAGCATGGAATATCATTTTCCATCCTTTCCCTTTCAGTCTGTTTGTATCTTTGTTGGTGAGGTGTGTTTCTTTAGGCAGCAAATAAATGGATTTTGTGGTTTAATCCAATTAGCCTGTCTGTATCTTTTTTTAAAAAAATATTTATTTATTTATTTGAAAGTCAGAGTTACACAGAGAGATAAGAAGAGGCAGAGAGAGAGACAGAGAGAGAGAGGTCTTCCATCCACTGGTTCACTCCCCAATTAGCTGCAACAGCTGGAGCTGCGCCAATCTGAAGCCAGAAGCCAGGAGCTTCCCTGAGTTTTCTCATGCAGGTACAGGGGCCCAAGGACTTGGGCCATCTTCTGCTGCTTTCCCAGGCCATAGCAGAGAGCTGTATTGGAAGTGGAGCAGCTGGGTCTTAAACCAGTGCCCATATGGAATGCTGACACTACCCCCTCTCTGTATCTTTTAACTGGAGAGTTTAGGCCATTTACTTTCAAGGTGATTATTGATAAGTAACAACTTGGCCCTGTCATTTTTCTTTTTCTTAATTTTTTGACAGGCAGAGTTAGAGAGACAGAGTTATAGACAGTGAGAGAGAGACAGAGAGAAAGGTCTTCCTTCTGTTGGTTTACTCCCCTAATGGCTGCCATGGCCGGTGCTGCACCGATCCAAAGCCAGGAGCCGGGTACTTCCTCTTGGTCTCCCATATGGGTGCAGGGACCCAAGCACTTGGGCCATCCCCCACTGCCCTCCTGGGCCACAACAGAGAGCTGGACTGGAAGAGGAGCAACCAGGACTAGAACACGGGGTGCTGGCACTGCAGGCGGAGGATTAGCCTAGTGAGCCACAGTGCCAGCCAGCTCTGCCATTTTTCATTAATGTTCCTATTGTTTACTTTGGATTTCCTTTGTACTTTTATTGGAAGATTGTCTTCCTATACATTCTTCCATAGTGATGATTGTCTTTCTGTGTTTCTGTGTGTAGTATATCCTTAAGCATCTCTTGTAAGACTGGACAAGTGGTGACAAATTCTTTCAATTTCTGTTAGTTATGGAAGGTATTTATTTCACTTTCATTCATAAATGAGAGCTTTACAGGGAACAGTATTCTGTGTTGACAGTTTTTTTTTCTTTCTATTAAGACTTGGACTATGTCTCTCCATTCTCTCCTAGCCTATAGCGTTTCTGATGAGAAGTCAGCTATGGGTCTAATTGGAGATCCTCTGAAAGTAATCTGGTGTTTCTCTCATACAATCTTAGAAGCTTTTCTTTATGTTTTACTTTGGAAGTTTTGACTGCAATATGTCACGGTGAAGATCTTTTCTGGTCATGTCTACTAGGAATTCTGTGTGCTTCCTGTACTTGGACATCCCATTCTTTCTCCAAATTGGGGAATGAATAGGCCTTCTGAGCCATTCTCTCTTTCCACACCTTCAGAAATTCCTAAGACCCATATGTTGGGTTGTTTGATAGTATCCCATAAATCTCCATCAGTGTTTTTAATTTTTATAATTTCTCCTTCTCCTTCTTCTTCCTTCTTTCTTCTTTGTTCTCTCCTCCTCCTCCTCCTCCTTCTTTTCTCTCTCTCTCTCTCTTTCTTTTCTTTTCTTTTCTTTTTTTTTTTGGTCTGACTGAAAAATTTCCAAAGATTTGTCCTCTAGCTTGGATATTCTTCTGCTTCACCACGTCTGTTGTTAATGCTTTCTACTGTATTTTTTATTAGGCTTATTGAATTCTTCATTTCTAATATTCATTTTTATTTCTCTCTAAAATCTCAATTTCATGGGAAAATTTTTCATTCACGTCATGTATGCATTTCTTTAATATGTGGGTTTGCTCCTCATTGCTTCTGAGTAATCCTATGATTAATCTTTTGAATTCTGTTTCAGGTGTTTCATCAATCTCTTCATCTTCACATTCTAATATTGAAGTGTTGTATTCTTTTGGGGATGGTTCATATTGTCTTCCTTAATCTAGTTTCTTGAATTTCTGCATTTATTTTTAGACATTTGTGGAGATACTTGTTGGTTTTTCCCTCTGATGGCTTTTATCTTTCTGAATACCCAGAGGTGTGTGCTGGGTGTGGCCAGGGAGTTCTGGTCAGTGCTCCAGGGTAGGGCAGGTGTCCAGGTTAATATCCAAGTTGAGCATGGTAGATCTTTTGTTAACAGAAGGATTATGGTTACCTCTGTTGGCATAATCACGCCCTCACCTTCTCTTTTCCAAGGTGATCAATGCCAGGGTATTAGCCCTCATTGGGTGCAGCACTCACCCATGCTTCCACATGAACTGCACTATTTCTCTCCCTCAGGTTCTATCACCAGTGGTAGGGGCCACTGCATTCTGATCAAGCCTGCTCTGCAAAGCTGGCACTTTTTCCAGCTCCGGGATGCTAGTCATTTGTTGTGTCCGTGCTCATTGCTGTGTATCTGCACCTTCCATGCAGATCCATGGCATCTCTCCTCCTCCTGCAAAATCTCCACTGCAGTTTTCCCTCCAACTCTTTCCTGAGAATGCACTTTCTCCACTTTTTTTGGTTATTATTTTCACCTATCCTAGTGCATACCTCCCTGTCGCTATTCTGCCATCTTGGAATCCCCCGTCTTTTCATTTTCTTGTCAGTGTCTTTTGAAGAGCAAAGTTTTAAATGTTGATGAAATCAGACTTCTGGCCGGTGCCACGGCTCACTAGGCTAATCCTCCGCCTGCAGCGCCGGCACCCCAGGTTCTAGTCCTGGTTGGGGCGCCAGATTCAGTCTCAGTTGCTCCTCTTCCAGTCCAGCTCTCTGATGTGGCCTGGGAAAGCAGTGGATGATGGCCCAAGTGCTTGGGAGACCGCATGGGAGACCAGGAGGAAGCACCTGGCCGTGGCGGCCACTTGGGAAGTGAACCAACGGAAGGAAGACCTTTCTCTCTGTCTCTCTTTCTCTCTCTCACTGTCTAACTCTGCCTGTCAAAAAAAGTTTTTGATGAAATCAGATTTCTCAATTTGCTTTTGGTGTCATATTTTTCAGCCCTGTTTTTGTCTTGTGTATTTTGCCATTCTGTTATTAGGTTCATAAATGTATAGAGGTGTATTTATTCTTGATGAATTGATTCCTTTATTGCTATGTAATATTCCTCTTTATTCTTGGTTGTATTTCTTGGGTTTTTAAAAATTAATTAATTAGCTAATTATTTTATTTGAGGGACAAAGAGAAAGACTTCCTATCCACCAATTCTCTCTGCAATTGTCTGGGAGCAAGAAACACAATCCAGGTCTCCCACATGGGTGGCAGGGACCCACATACGTGAGCCATCACCTGCTGCCTCCCAGGATATGCGTTAGCAGGAAGCTAGAATCAGAAGTGGAAGTAGGATCAAACCAAGCACTCCAATATGGGGTGCAGTCATTCCAACCACTACACTAAATGTCTACCCATATTTCTTCTTTTAACTTTCTGATAAATACATAGGGAATTTTAAAAGTTCACTGAAATTTCATATTGTCTTTTAATCTCATTTTTAACAAACTTTTTAATGCCCCTTCATATAGTCACTCCAGCTTTTCTTTTAATTAGTGGTTATATGATACATCTTTTTGTTTCTTTATTTTAACTTGCATCTTTGTATTTACATGGGTTTACTATAGGCAGCACATAGTTGGGTCTCTGCCTTTTTATGTTTGTCTGTTTACATTTTGTCTGATTATCGAACTGGCTAAGTTCCATCTTCCTATTTGTTTCTTGCTTATCTCATGTGCTCTTTTGAAGCTCTGCCTTCTTTTGGATAGATACTATTATAATTCCATTTTATGTCCACTGTTAGCTCTACTTCCTTATTTTCTTAATCATTGTTCTAAAATTTATAATATTTAATTTGTCACAGTCTGCCTTTATATAATACTACTTCACATAAAGGGTAAGAACAGGCTATTACAACACATTCATTTCCCCTTCCTGGGTTTTATGCTAGTGTTGTCCTACATTTTACTTATATGTATGTCATAAGCTCCACAACTGTACATTATTTTTTGCTTTAAATAGTCTGTTATCTTTCAATGAAATTAAAAAGGGAAATCTCTCTTTATATTTTAGTTTCTTTTTAAAAATAAAGAATGATTTTTATACTTACCTGTGAGTTTGTGAAGCTATTCATCACATGATATTAAGTAATAAAAAATTTATTTATTTTAATAGGACCACTGTCTCAAGAGCTGTAGCAGTCATTCCTATGTAAAGAAGAATTGGCTTGGATCCATCATCTTCCCTTTCTCTGCTCTTCTGCAACAATCTGAGGTAATAGAATGTGGTTGTTTGCTACTTATTCTAAATTCTGACCTCTGATTAATAGAAACTCTTTCTGTTTTCTTGGAATTAGATTCTGTGATTGGCAGGTAGGCAGGTCAGTTGAAATGATATCACACTAGACAATATTCTGGGGTTTGGGGGTGTTTGGAGGTCGTGGCTCTCTCTAGAATAGGGGACATTCACAAATTTTTTTTATTTTTAGAGTGTTCATGAATAAAGAATAGGACAACTAACCTTAATTCATAAAACAAAATGCAAATTTATATGTAATGCATATTTATATATATAAATATATAAGAATTCCATAAAGACCAGATTCATGAAATATTCTGATGAATGTTGTTGCTTTGTAGCCCCAGAAGTTTCATCTTGTCAGCATTGCTTATGGCAATGGGGAGATTGATGATGCGTACCTAGTCAATATCAGGCACTTAAGGGCTATACTGTTGGGTTATGTGGCAAGAAAATGCCTACATCGTCAGCAAAGCATAAAAACCCCAGGCTAGACTCCATTTTAGGCTCTATTACTTACTGAGCGGTCTTAGGCATGTGCTTGATACCTCTGAGGCTATGCTAACACTGAAGACCTGAAGATTCAGAAAAGAATTTTCTATTTCCGAGGTTCACTGCCTGTGGAAGAAAACTAACATTTCTGCACAATGTGAAAATGCTGATGTGCTTTAGTAGAGTTATGAGATAGGTACTATGACAGAACATACAGTAGGGAGTGCTTTACTCTTCTGCATTAAAGGAGGGGATGGGACATGGAGTTTCAAAGTGGATGAGAAAAGAACAAGGGTAATGAAAGTCACAGACGACTTTACTGAGGCGGTAGCTTTTGAATCAAGTCCTTAAAGATGATTAGGGATTTGAGTAAGTAGGACTGAGTGCATGTGTGTTAGGACAGCAGTAGGCCATATACAACATCAGAAAACTTGACTAACAGTGGCCAATATGGGTAAGAGGTCTATTTATTTCACCTAAAATGAAATCAGATGCCAGTGCGTCAGCTCAAGGACATCATCAAGAATCCAAGCTACTTTTGTTTTCCTCGTCCACTGTCCCTATCTTGTGATTTTCATTTCATAATTTCAAAATGTTCACTGTCAGTCCAGCCTCATATGTATGTGCAACAGCTGACAGGGAGAAACAAAAAGGGACAGTCCCTGTATCAGGAAAAGAGGCCGTTCCCAGAAAACTCCAACAGACTTCTGTTTCAGTTTCATTTATATGACACGGCCACTACCTGTTGTTGTGTGACCAACTTTGTTACAAGATTGTTGATAAGAAAGGAGAAGAGAATGGGTGTTAGGTAGGAGAGAAGACATGCTTCATAATGTGCAGTCACAAGAAGTCAGGATGGAGTAAATTGCAAATCTAAGTGTTGCAAATAAAGAGCAACAGGAACTTAAATTGTTGAAGTACAAGGCTTTCCACATTTATAAATCCCTGCAGACATTTCTCAGTCTCAAGCCAGATACAGGGGTAGTCAAGAACGTGGACCTTAGGGCCTGGCATTGTGGTGCAGTAGGTTAAGCCACCACTTGCAATGCTGGCATCCCATATTGGAGTGCTAGTTCAAGCGTCAGCTACTCTACTTCTAATTCAGCTTCCTACAAATGTGCCTGGGAAAGCAGCAGAAGATGGCCCCAAGCACTTGGATCCCTTATACCCATGTGGGATGGAGTTCCTGGTTCCTGGATTTGGCATGGTCTATCCATGGCTGTTGTGGCCAATTGGGGAGTAAATCAGTGGATAGAAGGTCTTGCTTCCTCTGTTTGCCACTCTGCCTTTAAAATAAATTTAAAATTTTTTAAAAAAAAATATGGGCTTCACAGTGGGAGCTCCATTAATCATTAGTTTGTAATCTTAAACACATTATTTCAATGCCCTGAGCCTCAGTTTCTTTATCTGTGAAAGAGAGACAAGGCTGTATCTACTCCATTGTGTGTTGGGCTCTATATTGAGCACTTGGCACAGTGCCTAACACAATGTGCTTAGGGATTATTATCTATTATTATTATTACTAGTTATTAATAGATACACATGTACCCATGTATGCCTGTTCCTTGCCTTGAAGAGAATTGAGCTGGGTTATAATATATTTGACTGATGTTTATTTTCATTATGCATAATCTATTACATTAATATGTTATTTCAGATTAGTGGGACATTTCAAGTAAATATCCCACCAGTTTTGCTTGGGTATACTTGGAGTAAGACTTATGTATCTCCTAAAGAAGATTATATTGGACAGAATTTAAAAGAATGTACCTTCTTAAATATTTTTGCTACCATTGAACCTCAAATATCACATGTCACCTGTAATCCAAAACTAGATAAGGTAGGTTTTACTCTGAATTATTTTTATAGATACCATCAAGGATGTGTAAACTATTTTAAAAACCATAATAATTTCAAAGCTGGCAAAAATAAACATTTGTTCTTGATGTTTTCTTATAGGAACAATATGGTACAATATTTATGTACTTTAAATTTGATTCTAGTTTTCAGATCAAATAGATGTTTTGCAGAGAGCACAGATTTTTGAAAGAAATTGTAAGGCAGTGTTTCCCAACAGAAGAATCATAACTACTGTTCTTAATGATGAAGGGATACAGATGTTAGTAACAAGATACATCAAGGCATTAAATCCACCTCAGCAACTTCTGGATATATTCCTTCAAGATTCTAACACAACCCTTGTGAGTTCTGTTTATTTTAACAGCTTCCTTGGGATTAAAGAGCAGCTATGGAGAATCACTCTTACCTTCTGTTTCTTCAAACTTTTTTTAAAAGATTTATTTTATTTATTTGAAAGACGGAGATACAGAGAGAGGTATAGACACAGAGAGAGAAGCCTTCCTTCTGCTGGTTCACTCCCCAAAAGGCCACAACAGCCACTTCCAATCCAGCTCATATGGGTTGCCTGCACTGCAGGCTGCAGCTTTAACCTGCTATGCCACAGCTCCGGCCCCTATTTCTTCAATCTTGTCGTTTGGCTTCCTCAGAATATTTATATTATCTGTGAGTTATAAACCTCCCTTATCTATAACCTAAAATCAAAAGTCTTACTTTGGGCCAGCACCACGGCTCACTAGGCTAATCCTCCGCCTGCAGTGCCCGCACACTGGGTTCTAGCCTTGGTTGGGGCGCTGCATTCTGTCCTGGTTGCTCCTCTTCCAGGCCAGCTCTCTGCTGTGGCCCGGAAGGCAGTGGAGGATGGCCCAAGAGCTTGGGCCCTGCACCGGCATGGGAGACCAGGAGGAAGCACCTGGCTTGGATTGGCGTGGCACGCCAGCGTAGTGGCCATTTCGGGAGTGAACCAATGGAAGGAAGACCTTTCTCTCTCTCTCTCTCTCTCTCTCTCTCTCTCACTGTCTAACTCTGCCTGTCAAAAAAAAAAAAAAAAAAAAAAAACACCTTATTTTAGACTGCCTTTTGCTATACTCTGCTTTTCCCTCATGAGTTTCTTCCTGCTTTTGTTGTTTGACAGTCAGTGTCCGAGGAGACAATAATGCTTTCATATTTCTTTCAAAGATTATTTTATTTTTAAAAACATACATAAATCCTACATCCTTTGCTTATCAAGGATTGTGAACACGTGTATTAATTCTATGAGGTCACCAATGTGGAAGGTCACAATGCACAGATGGCAGCTGTCGTACATCAATTACAATGTTAACAAGCTTTCTGTGTTAACTCACTGTTCCTATCTCTTTCTTCTTTCCTACCATAGTCTGAGTCCTTGTCTCTAGCACTTTCTGGTGAAAAAGTCAACAATATATAAGTCAAACAGTTGTTTGAGAAAGCACTATTTCTGCTGTGACCACTTAAAATAAGCTTATATCAATAAAAAACAAATTTTGAAAGATTTTGAACCTAAAAGCAAATCAAAACTTTGCTGTTTTTCAACATTTTAAAATACATGTTTAATGTTAATATTGTTGTAATGTTTAAAGTATTAATAATTTTAATAATGTATTATAATAAAATATAATGATTACTTGAATGGCAGAGTTTTTCTTTTTTTTTTGACTGGCAGAGTTAGACAGTGAGAGAGAGAGAGACGGAGAGAAAGGTCTTCCTTTCTGTTGGTTCACCCCCCAAATGGTAAAAGAATGGGCCATCAAAGAAGGAGGTACCTTTCTCTGAAGGGAGGAGTGAACTTCCACTTTGACTATGACCTTGTCTAAATAAGATCGATGTCCGCGAACTCAAAAGGCTTCCATAGCCTTGGCAACTCATGATAAGAGCCTAGGGAGATTACTGATGCCATAAACAAGAGTGTCAATTTGTTAAGTCAACAGCAGGAGTCACTGTGCACTTACTCCTCATGTAGGATCTCTGTCCTTAATGTGTTGTTCAACGTGAATTAATGCTGTAACTAGTACTCAAACAGTATATTACACTTTATGTTCTGTGTGGGTGCAAACTGTTGAAATCTTTACTTAATATATACTAAACTGATATTGTGTATATAAAGATAATTGAGGCTGGCGCCGCGGCTCACTAGGCTAATCCTCTGCCTTGCGGCGCCGGCACACCCGGTTCTAGTCCTGGTTGGGGCGCCGGATTCTGTCCTGGTTGCCCCTCTTCCAGGCCAGCTCTCTGCTGTGGCCAGGGAGTGCAGTGGAGGATGGCCCAAGTAATTGAGCCCTGCACCCCATGGGAGACCAGGATAAGTACCTGGCTCCTGCCATCGGATCAGCGTGGTGCGTCGACCACAGTGCGCCGGCCACAGTGCGCCGGCCACAGCGTGCCGGCCGCGGCGGCCATTGGAGGGTGAACCAACAGCAAAGGAAGACCTTTCTCTCTGTCTCTCTCTCTCACTGTCCACTCTGCCTGTCAAAACAAACAAAAAAGAAAAAGGTAATTGAAAATGAATCTTGATGTGAATGGAATGGGAGAGGGAGCGGGAGTTGCGAGGGTTGCAGGTGGGCGGGAAGTTATGGGGGGAGAAAGCCATTGTAATTCATAAGCTGTACTTTGGAAATTTATATTTACTAAATAAAAGTTTAAAAATATATAATGATTAAATATAAATGATCATGAATCTCTGGAATCAGGCCAAAGTGGGCTCAGTCCCCAGGCTCACATATAGTATTAGCCTGCAACCCTCAACAAGCAATTTTGTCACTCTATGCTTGTTTTCTCCTTTGTAAAACTAGAATAATAATAATGTCTACTTTATAGGCTTGGAGTGTATGGTAAATGAGATAATGCATGTAAAGCACTGTACTTAGTAATGCACATATATTACACACTCAATAAATGCTAATATTATTCTAGGACCTCATTGCTCGATTTGTGTCTTTGATCCCTTTTATGCCTGATACACTGGATGAAAATGATGGTTCTGATATATGGATGACATCAGAGGTAATACATTACATTTTATAATTAAAATACATAGTATATCTTACTTGTTCTTCTTTTAAAGAAGCCTTTTAAAATATTATGTATTTATGCAGTGCTTTGCCTTATGAAATTTAGGTATGTCAATTTTATGCATCATTTTCAGTTCTGTAACAATCTGTGGAAATAACTCATGAGTACCAAAAATCTTTTCAACATTCTTAATGGTAGCTCATGAATATTTTAATTTAGTAGGACTTCCAGGAGTATGATAATATGATACTCTTCCAGGAACAAAATGGCTTATTAATATGGGGTTGGCCACACCCTGAAGATTGAGGCAAACACCACCATTTCCCAAAAGTTTTCCCCAGTCTCCCCTCATCTGAATGAAGAGCTATTATAGTATTCTTCTTTAGTACTTGGATTGAAATTCTTTATAAACTGATTTCCAAATAAAATACAGGCCCTATGCAATGTCTGTAATATAATTACACTAAAAAGTTATTTGTTGTTTATCTAAAATTCAAATTTAAATGGATGTACTATACATTTTTCTAAACCCAGCAACCCTTATTAGAATATGCTTGCATTCTACCTTGAACTGTAGTTGCTTATATATGGAGTCTGTAGAGGTGAAGGCCTTCCTTTCATCCTCTGAAAGTTCACTGGAATAAATTGACGAAGAAATTAATTGGAGAAAGATTCACAAATTTGTTACAGATACAGAGGCAATCATGGGATATAACTACCCACTAGTTTGACATGATTCAGAAGCTTATATGCCAGGGCCAGCACTGTGGTACAGCAGGTAAAGCTGTTGACTGCAGTGCGGGCATCCCATATGGGCACCAGTTCCAGTCCTGGCTGCTCCACTTCTGATCCAGCTCTCTGGATCAGCTATGGCCTGGGAAAGCAATGGGAGATGGCCCACTGCTTGGGTCCTTGGGCCCCTGCACCCACATGGGAGACCTGGGAGACTCCTGGTTCCTAGCTTTGGATTGGCACAGCTCTGACCATTGCAGCCATCTGGGGATCTCTCTCTCTCTCTCTTTTCCTCCCTCCCTCCCTCCCTCCCTCCTTCCCTCCCTCCCTCTGCCCCTTTATGACATTGCCTTTCAAATAAATAAGTAAATCTTTTTTAAAAAAAGAAGCTTATGTATGCCTTTTTTCCATAGGTGAGGGGATAATGGTGAATGTGGACAGTTTTTAGAGGAATGATAATGAAATTTTAGGGGAATTTAGTGGACTTGGAGAAACTTAAAGTCAGGACTAGGACAAAGTCTGTTGGACTTGCAGAACAAACATGGATTATAAATTATTCTCTTTGGGATACTGGATGCAACCAGAGAGGAGACAATGGTATGACAGAATTCTGTCCAAGTGCATTGACAGACTTCAGCCTTTCTTGCTAACAAAGGAATTTAGTTAAATGAAAACTTGAAAGGACCCAAAGGTAATTATTCTTTCCCTTGGAGGGTCTAGAATTTAAGCAAACAAGGAGATATCATAGTAAAGCTTCTTCCAGACTTTACTCTCTCTAAGTTCCTTTAATTTAATACAATCAGCATGCTATGGCACCATATTTTAAGGTGACAGTCCCTGGACCCCTTCAACTCCATATCCATGTTCTGTGCAACAAATCCCACTTACAGTCTCCTTGAAGGCAAAGAGAGACTTGGTTCTTGTTTATTATTAATATTTATCATGTTTACACTGCTTTAACTTTAGCAGTAATTCAAAAACATGTTTTTAAGTGGAAAACTGCGGTGACTGTTCCTCGCCACCGCCAGAGAATTAGGCAGGCTGCCCGCAGCTTGCCTTGACCGAGGAGGGGAAAGTGCGCCACCCGCCACTCAGCCTTCCCCAAACCCGGGGGACAATCAGATGCGGTGTGGAGCCCAGTCGAAGCAGCGTCTCACTTTATTGTAAAAGAGAGGTGAATATATAGCTGAGGTACAGAGTGGATGAGCGGATGCGGGCAAGGGGTGGGGTGTTGAGATGCAAAAGGGTCTTAGCCACTCCTATCATACCACCTTAATGATCCTTAGGCAGAAGCGCCCTGGGGCTGGGGTGTTTGCTACCAGGGATTTGAAACTTAAAGTCAGGTTTTCAAATTCGAGGCAGGCTCAGGATGTTTTCTCTAGGCCTCTCCAGATTCAGCGTCCCCCACAGAAAACATAAATTTGATGGAAGCCTTACAGAAGGGCTTTCATCTAGAATTGATAGGCTTTGCACTTATCTAGAGTATTTTAGGAACTGAGTTTAAACTAAAATGGATTTAGGGGGCACAGAGTTAATAAGTTCATTACATTACCTCCTGCTAAGAAGGATCAAGGGAGGCACAAACGTGATTTCATTCCAGGATCCAGTGATTCAAATCTGGTAAAACTCAGAAAGATGTCATTTGGTCTAGAGTGTTCTGAGATTCTTTGAACTAATGTGTTCAGGGGTATTATGATCATGCAGAACACTGAAAGATGCTAAGCTAAAAATAATCATGAAAGCAATACTAGTGCCCCCAAGTCCCCCAGCCAAAACAGCACAGATAACTAAGAAGGTTACTACAGGCTCCTATTGGCTAGTGTCTTCCCATTGACATGAACTCTTGGTTAAAGGATGCTGGGGAGTGTATGACTAATTAGATTTCTCAAGACAAATGAGTTATTTTATTCCATTTAACGCAGTCTTTGGAGTTAAGCAAACATGGATTTAAATTATAGTTCAACAATTTAATAGCTGTTTCATCATCAATGTTATACAGAAGGTTTTTGTTTTTGTTTTTGTTTTTTTGACAGGCAGAGTGGACAGTGAGAGAGAGAGACAGAGAGAAAGGTCTTTCTTTGCCATTGGTTCACCCTCCAATGGCCACCGCGGCTGGCGCGCTGCGGCCGGCACACCGCGCTGATCCGATGGCAGGAGCCAGGTGCTTCTCCTGGTCTCCCATGGGGTGCAGGGCCCAAGGACTGGGCCATCCTCCACTGCACTCCCGGGCCATAGCAGAGAGCTGGCCTGGGAGAGGGGCAACCGGGACAGAATCCGGCGCCCCTACCAGGACTAGAACCCGGTGTGCCGGCGCCGCAAGGTGGAGGATTAGCCTAGTGAGCCGGGACGCCGGCCTACAGAAGGTTTTTTTTTTTAAAGATTTATTTATTTATGTGAAAGGCAGAATTTACAGACAAAGAGGGTGGGAGAGAGAGAGAGAGAGAGAGAGAAGTAGAAAGAGAGAGATCGAGATCTTCCATCTGCTGGTTCACTCCCCAGAGAGCTGTAATGGCCGGGGCTAGGCCATTCTGAAGCCCTAGAGCCAGGAGCTGCTTCCAGTTCTCCCACATGATTGCAGGGGCCCAAGCAGGGAGCTAGATTAGAAGTGGAGCCTCCAGGACTCTAACCAGTGCCCACGTGGGATGCAGGCTCTATAGGTGGCAGCTTTACCTGCTATAAATGAGATAATATGCACAGCATCTGGAATAAAGATCAGTAAGTTACATACGTACTCTTATCCTGTCCCTGCTCCTCTTAAAAATATAGCCAGGAGAACCTCCATGGCTTAACATTGAAAACTATTCATGTTCTGCCTTTAATTCTCCTCACTTTTTCTACTTTTCTTCCAAAAGGGTCTCCTTACTATCTTCTCTAATCCATCTCCCTCACTATCTCATTTAATCTATGTATTGATATGGACACATCAGTTATTAAAACAATGAAATGCTTCCAAATTGATTGGTGACTAGCCACTGCCAAGTAGTAAGCTAAGCCTACACCTGCATCACCCAGCATCCCATATGGGCACCAGTTCATGCACCAGCTACTCCCCTTCCAATCCAGCTCTCTGCTTATGGCCTGGGAAAGCCGTAAGTGCCTGGGCCCCTGCACCCACCTGGGAGACTTGGAAGAAGCTCCTGGTTCCTGGCTTCAGATAAGCCCAGCCCCAGCCAGTGCAGTCATTTGGGGAGTGAACCAGCAGATGGAAGACCTTTTTCTCCGTCTTTCCCCCTCCCTTTCTGTAACTCTACCTCTGAAAGAAATAAATAATAAAATATTTTTTAAAAAAGAACTCCTTTGTTCCCACCCCTCAAACCCCCATCTCCTGGCCATCACAGCCCCTTCTTGGAGATACCAATGACCTAGAAAACACATGCTCCATCTAAATGGTGTAACAACACTTTGATGGCATATGAACGTTTGGACCCATGTATTTGTTAGATCTTTTGATCTTTTACAACAGAAGCTTAAAATCCAGTTTAATATGAGACTTCCATCTTTTTTAACATTCTAGCAGACAGGACCTAGCTGTAGACTAGAAGTAGTTCACAGACCACCAGTGTGCCTCTTCCGCTACACCTTGGCTTTCTTGCCCTACTGCCTACTGGCATCCCATATTTGATCTGTTATACCCAGGTCAGCTGTTCAGCTCTTTCAGTCTAAGAAGTTTTTTTTTTTAAGATTTATTTATTTATTTGAAAGGTGGAGTTACACAGAGAGAGAAAAGGAGAGACAGATCTTCCATCCACTGGTTTACTCCCCACGTGGCTGCAGTGGCCGGATCTAGGCCATTCCGAAGCCAGGAGCCAGGAGCTTCTTCCAGGTCTCTCCCATGGGTGTAGGGACCCAAGGACTTGGGCCATCCTTTGCTGCTTTCCCGGGCACATTAGCAGGGAGCTGGATTGGAAGTAGGGCAACTGGAACTCAAACCAGAGCCGGTATGGAATGCCACTCTGCCAAGTTTTAATCACTCTTCCTGATTGTGCTCTACGTCTGATCTCTTCCTTTCTTTGAGTTGAGGGACTATATTGGTACAGGACATAAATACTCCATTGCCTAAAGGATCACTTCCTCCAGAAACCTGTGTGATTCTCTATCAGATAAATTTCCTCAAAATATCAGTCCATATATTCCTGCTTACCCAGGGCAGTTTAGTTTTGTCCTTAACAAGCAAAATAATGTCCCACTTTGAATTCAAATTATCTGATCACTGTATTCAATATCTACCCATAATAAAGATGATACCAGTGTTCCCAGTCAGTATTCTCTTTCTGTAATACCCTAGCAAAGACAGGGATTTCTGCTTTGCTGCCACCTTAGGAACCTCATAAAAATAAGTATGCTTGGGACGGAAGAGGGAAGAGGGGCACTAAATCTACTGGACGTTTGCATTACTTGACTTTCCATTCCTTTTTTCTGCTGTTGTTTTTGTTTTGCCTTAGCGCTGCATCAGCCTGGCTATTGGAAATAAGGAGGAGCATGCCATACTTCTGTGTAATTTTTTTCTGTATTTTGGAAAGAGTGCGTTGGTCCTCCTGGGAAGCTCAATGTTGGAGGTAATTTCTAGAGTTTATATTGATAGCTTAAGCAAAACTACATCAGATTTCATCTGCTGATTTAAAAGACTTCAAGCCAAAGTTTTCATCTTGTCATATGCTAATTAGGAAATTTCAGAGGCAAAAAGTTACCAGCTGGCCGGTGCCATGGCTCAATAGGGTAATCCTCCACCTGTGGCTCCGGCACCCTGGGTGCTAGTCCCAGTCAGGGCGCCAGATTCTCTCTCGGTTGCTCCTCTTCTAGTCCAGCTCTTTGCTATGGCCCGGGAGTGCAGTGGAGGATGGCCCAAGTCCTTGGGTCCTGCACCCACATGGGAGACCAGGAGAAGCACCTGGCTCCTGGCTTCGGATCAGCGTGGTGTGCTGGCCACAGCGTGCCGGCCGCAGCAGCCATTGGGGGGTGAACCGACAGAAAAGGAAGACCTTTCTCTCTGTCTCTCTCACTGTTCACTCTGCCTGTCAAAAAAATAAATAAATAATAAATTTTAAAAAGTTACCAGCTAAGAGGATACTACTAGTTCAAAATGTTCCGTGCAGAGAATAACTTTCTTTTGTTATTCTCTTTTAGACAATAGTACTAAAGTAGTGCCACTTGATGAAGTTACTGGGAATATGTGAATATATTAAAGGCATTGGGAGCAGCATCTCTTCATAACAAACGCTCAGTACATGGTGATAGTGGCAATGCAGCAGTGTAGTTGTAGTGCCTGTTATCCAAAATAACCATCAGCAGCATCCCATGTTTCCAATCCTGTATTTTAAGATCTCTAAGAAATACTTCTTCTCATGCTCAATTGCCTAGGTTTTAATCTTAAAAGAAGTGGGCCAGAAATCCATGCTTATTATCTGAAATATTGGTAACTTACATTAGATGCTTCTGCATTCATACTGCCAGAAAGCTATCTTTTTTGGACTATTTTTAGCTACACCTGTGTATCTTGCTAAGTGTTAACATTGCCAATCTTTCATTATTGTTTGTATTATGGCCGTTTATTTCCCTATAATCTCCTGGCTTAGCTTATTGTTTCTGTGTTGTTTGTTAACCAAAAGCCTGGATTTATTCTCCCATGTGATCATCTGCTATAGTTTTAGATGCCACTAGATGGCAGTACACAGTCAACAGTATTTGAGCAAACAGTATTTGTACTTGTACCTGTGAACCAACTCCACAGGGGCAGCCCTGCAGATTCACTGCAGCTGTGTGGCTGAGACGAAGCCTCTCCTTTACTATGCAGATGAGCACAGTAAGGGCTTTGGAGTTAGGAAGACCTGGCTCCCCAGCATAATATTAAGAATATGGGTCTGATGGGATGACTGTAAGTTCACATTATGGGTCTGTTGGTGTGACTACTGTTCACAATAATAATATTTTATGGAGAGGAGCTCAAAGGGCCCAAACAAAGAAATATCTAGGAGATAGAAATACTGCCTACTCTGATTTTATCTGTACACACTGTATACATGTTTAGAAATATCACATTGCATCCCATACATATGTAAAATGATTACATATTAATCTGAAACCCAACTTTAAAAAAAAAAGAAAATGATTATGTGTTTGTGGTACAGTCAGACCCAGAAATGCCACTTACTAACTGTATGATGTCAGCCTTGTTTATTTCTCTGAGCCTCATCTCTTCACACAACAGGAATAAACCCTTGCCTGTTGCCCTGAACTAGGTCCTCAACCTCTGATTCTTCGTCTAAAAGATGAACACAGTAATCATTCCTACTCCACAGAATCATGAGTGAATTAGAGTCAGAAAATGAGTGTCAATTCTTAGCACAGAACCTGGTATGCATAAATATTCCATAAATGTTAAATAGTCTTATTATTATCACCTGAAACTTTTATTCTTTGCTAAGAAAGGCTTACACTACAACAGGTATGTGAAGAGCAAAATAATGACAACATAATAACCAATTTTTATTCCTCAGATTGGTTTCCTATATACTTTATTTTTTATTTTTAAGGTTTATTTATTTATTTGAAAGGCAGAGTTACAGAGAGCCAGAGGCAGAGAGAGAGAGAGAGATCTTTCATCCACTGGTTCACTCCCCAAATCATTGCAATGGCTGAAGCTATGCTGATCTGAAACCAAGAGCTGGGAGTTTCTTTCAGGTCTCCCAGGCAGGTGCAGGGCTCAAGGAGTTGAGCCATCTTCCACTGCTTTCCCAGGCCATAGCAGAGAGCTGGATTGAAAGTGGAGCAGCCAGGACTCGAACTGGCACCCATATGGGATGCCGGCACTGCAGGCAGCAGCTTTACCCGCTATGCCACAGTGCCAGCCCCCCTGTATACTTACTTATTAACCTCTAATTTCAAATCTTGTTCTTAATTTTAATTTAACAACTTTTTAACTTCTTTAATGTTTTTATCAGAGCCATAAGCCTGTTTTCATCCTTAACTGCCTGGCATTCACTCTTAGTCTCCAACTATATTCTTACAAAAGCAGAGCTTCCCTAGCACAACTTTGTGTGAATCAGACACTTTACTACTGTCTTTTGGAACATCATCACCATTTCCTGATTCTGTTACGACAGCATACTTTATTGCCATCAGGATAGATCCCACAGGCCCATATGTGGCAGCAGTGGCACACAGATTCTCTTGCCTGTGTCCTTGTGCTAACCTAGTTCTGTCATTTCTGGGGTTTGGGTATTTTCTCCCTTTTCAAAAAAAGAAAGACTTTTAGAAATAAGAATCATTGCATTATAATTTCTGCATACAGAAGTTAGTTAAATCCACCAAAAATGACATTACCTCTTTTTCCTTGAACAGGGCCATGTGGCTTATGTACTAACTCAAGAAAGTGATGAATATTTGCTTTGGAATCCATCAACTGGACAATGCCATAAGCAGTTTGACCCATTTTGTCCCTTACAAAGTGTAGATTGTTTGTTTGATGATAAAAATGTAAGTATGTGGGGAAATCCTATTTTAAGTAACCAACTCAAGAACCAAGCTAGACAGACATTAGAATCACTTAGGGGACTTTGAAGACGATATGGATATTGAATCAGAATCCCTGGGGTATAGAATCTGGGCAGACTTCTAGCTCTGAACCTTCCCAAGGTGACTCTAGCGCCTCCAGGGTTGAGAACTGATAAAGTAGTCCTATGATCACAAAACCCTGGACTCTCAGGATTTCTTGCCACAGAACCTCCCTTACAAAGCATTAAGTAGTAGGACTGTAAAATTTTACTCCATGCTTACCAACTCTGGTCTTGTGTTTCCATGAGCCTACACTGACTTTTTGTTATTTTTTTAATAGGTATGGTTTAATATTCAGCAAAATAATACACCCATGGCTGTACATTTTGACTATTCAAAAGAAAGTTTCTGGAAACAGTTAATTCCAAAAAATTTTCAAGGGACAAAACCACAAAGCATACAGGTAAATCACTGTATTTTTGCAGATGTGTATTTATGAGAGTGTCCATGGCCTCTGATCTTCACTTGTTGTGATAGTTCTTATTATGTCTTGTAGTTGACTGCTTATTGAATTATTTGGCAATATTAATAAAAAACTAATTTTCTCTACCATCCAACCTGTATTTAGATAATTTTAGGCCCTTTCTTTTCCATGCAGGAAAAGAAATAAAGAAGAGGGTATCATCCCAAATATAAACTCAGATTGTAGAATAGAATTTAGTTTTTTTAATCATGAAAACAGAGCATTTAATGTTCAAAATGGTGTAATAAGTTTTTACTTTGATCTAGCCCTTCTGCTCCTCCTCCATGATGATGATCAAATGGAGAAATTTGCAAACAAAGGGCTTTCCTGAGCTCCAAACCATGATAGATAACTCATGGAACAGAAACAGGACAGAAACACTAGCAGTTGAGTGGTCTGAAGCAGGGATAGCAGCTGGTTTGAAAATGCTTTGAGAAAGCCAGTGATCCAGCCCAGGCATCACTTTTTGAAGCCAGGGACTGTCATGGGGCTACCCAAATCCCCAACTTTTTGAGGAAAATGGAGAGAAAATTATATACTCACTCTCTAGGGCTCAGGAGGCAAGAGATCAGGAATTGACCCGGTCATTAGGTGGCTTGACCAGTGGACCTGTTAGTAATTTCGCATCACTTTGGCAAGACACTCCCAACACTTTGTCAAAAACTGCTTCAGGGGCTGGCGCTGTGGTATAGCGGGTAAAGCCATTGTGGCCATCTGGGGAGTGAACCAGCAGATGGAAGACCTTTCTCTCTCTCTCTTCCTCTCCGTTTGTAACTCTACCTCTCAAATAAATAAATAAAATTAAAAAAAAAAAAAAAACTGAATTGTAGACCATGGTGTAGCGCAATACAGGTAATTGCAGAGTCCACAAACTAGACGCTATGAGCCCATAGGGAGACAGAGAGAGAGAGAGAAAGAAAAAGAACAACTGAAAAATAGCCAAAAACAATTCACAGAAATTCAGATTCTCAGCCTCACTTATAATCAAGGAAATACAATTTCTTAAGGATTTATTTTATTTATTTGGAAGGCAGAGTTAAAGAGAAAGAGAGGGAGAAGGAAACAGAGAGATCTTCCATCCACTGATTCAATCCCCAATTGGCCACAACAGCTGGAGCTGGGCCAATCTGAAGTCAGGAGCCAGGAGCTTTCTTTGGGTCTTCCAATTGGGTGCTTGGGCCCAGTGATTTGAGACATCTTTCGCTGTTTTCCCAGCAGGGAGCTGGATCAGAAGTGGAGCAGCCAGTACTCTAACCATTGCCCATATGGAATGTTGACACTGTAGGTGGTGGCTTTACCCACTAAGTCACAGGGCTGGCCTGGAAATATAATTTAAAACAATAAAACACTATTTTACAAGCATAAAATTAGTGGGAAAAGAAAACATGATATTACCAAGTCTTGACAAAGAGAAATGATGGGAGCACCGTGGAAAGCAATTTGAGAGATCCGGTAAAGCTGAAGATGTTTAGTCTTTGATCTACCAATTCAAACTTCTAAGTGTATACCCTAGAAGAACATGCACAGGGACATAAGTGCAGTAGTGCTCAGTATAGAAAATCAGTACATGAATTGTGAAATACTTAAGCATTGTATGAATCAATTTATAGTGGTTCTCAATTTGTACCTACATTTGATCAGAATCTCTGAGGGTAGAACCTACACAGCAATAGTTTTTGAAGTTCCCAAGATGATTTCAATATGCAGCCAAAGTTGAGAACCACTAACCAGAGCTATGCATGTCAACATGAGTTAATATAAAAATGTTCTGTTGGGCTGGAGCTGTGGTGCAGCAGGTTAAAGCCATGGCCTGTAGTGCTGGCATCCCACATGGGCGCCAGTTCGAGTCCAGGCTACTCCACTTCTGATCCAGCTCCCTGATAATGTGCCTGGGAAAGAAGCAGAGGCTGGCTCAAGTCCTTGGGCCCCTGCACCCTGCACCCAAGAAGGAGACCTAGAAGAAATTCATGGCCTTAGCATCAGCTCATCTCAGGCCATTGTGGATGAACCAGTGAATGGAAGACCTCTCTCTGTAACTCTCTCTTTCAAATATATCTTAAAGAAAAAAAAGAGGGGATAGGACCGGCACTGTGGCACAGCGGGTTAACGCCCTGGCCTGAAGCGCCGGCATCCCATATGGGCACCTGTTTGAGACCCGGCTGCTCCACTTTCAATCCAGCTTTCTGCTGTGGCCTGGGAAAGCAGTGAAGGATGGCCCAAGTCCTTGGGCCCCTGCACTCATGTGGGAGACCAGGAAGAAACTCCTGGCTCCTGGCTTCGGATCAGCACAGCTCCGGCCATTGTGGCCATCTGGAGAGTGAACCAGCAAATAGAAGACTTTCTCTCTCTCTCTCTCTGCCTCTCCTCTCTCTGTGTAGCTCTGACTTTCAAATAAATAAATAAATAAATAAATAAAATCCTTAAAAAAAAAAAAAGAAAAAGAAAAAAAGAGGGGCCTTTGCTGTGGTACAGCAGGTTAAAAGCCTTGGCCTGAAGTGCCAGCATCCCATATGGGCACCAGTTCTAGTCCCAGCTGCTCCTCTTCCAATCGGGCTCTCTGCTAGTGGTTCTTCAACAATGGCAGGCATCAGAAACACCTGGAGGACTTGTTAAGACTTGGCTTGCATGGGGCCTGCGCAGTGGCACACTGGGTTAATCCCCTGCCTGCGGCGCCAGCATCCCATGTGGGCGACGGTTTTTGTCCCAGTTGTTCCTCTTCCAGTCCAGCTCTCCGCTGTGGCCTGGGAAAGCAGTGGAGGATGGCCCAGGTGCTTGGACCCCTGCGCCCAAGTGGGAGACGGAGAGGAGGCACCTGGCTCCTGGCTTCGGATTGACGTAGCTCCATCTGTTGCGCCCATTTGCGGCAACAGAGGGAAGTGGACCAACAGAGGGAAGACCTTTCTCTCTGTCTCTGTCTCTCACTGTCTGTAGTTCTACCTGTCAAATAAATAAATAAAAATCTTTGAAAAAAAAAAAAGACTTGGCTTGCAGGGCCTCACCCCCTAGTTTCTGATTCAGTGGGTCTGAGGTGAGGGCCAACAATGTATAGTTCTAACAAGTTCCCAGGTCTGAAGATGCTGATATATAGGCCACACACTGGGAACCTAGAGACCTATCTAGTGTCGCCTTATTTTTGCACAACCCTCGTTCTACTCATGAAGGGGTTATTATCTGGTCCTCAGTTTAGGAAACCCAAGTAAAAACTGTAAACCCAGCCCCTCACTCTTGTTCATGTGAGCCCTGCAAACACAATGAGCCAGCCCCAGCCAGTACTGAGAACAGCTAATCAAAAAAAAAAAAAAAGAGCAAATCATGTTAGAAGAGCAATAATAACTATAAAATCTGATGTTTATTGAGAGTCCATGTTGACAGGCTTTACATCTATTTCCTTATTTTAAAATCTTCACAAGATACTAGGGCAGTAGGTACTATTATCCTCCATATTTTGAAGATGATAACGGAGCCTCAGAACAGAGGGGTTAAGTAACTTTGCCAAGGCCAAAGTTGATAAGTGGAAGAGACCACTTGTGGTCTCTGAAGATTATTTGGTAGAACCCACAAGCAATGAAAAACCTTATTTGAATAATGAATGGAATAGCAATTCTTACCTATGAGAAAATTTTGTTTTGTAAATCCATCACCCTCATCCCCACCACCAGGCTCTGGTGAAGCAGAATCAAATTCAAAAGAACACTATGAGCTATATTTTACCTATATAATTGTTTTTGTCATGAGATAGTGATTTGGGTTTCCCCTCACTATAGTAGCACTCTGGGGGTGAGTGTGATATAAGGTTGGTCTTTATAGAATCTTTCTGAACTTTTGTTTGTATTTCAGCCTGAAGAAATAATTTATTCTGATACAAATGAAAGCATGGTAGAAGACCTAAAGAACAGGTAACAGTCTTTTCTTCTTAATTCCTTATTCAATCACCTTTCAGTCTTCCAACTCAGCTTTTCAAAATAACTTAGATTCTATACCAGGAGCATGACAGAAGATATTATAACAGTTCCATTAAACCACCTATCTTTTGCTACATGCATTGAAAAGTGGCCCTTTTACCATCCAGGGCATTCTTTGAAAGGATGGTATACGTTTACTCTGGAAAACATAGTGGGCTGTCATCTGTTCTCAACACAGATGCCTGTTTAACCTACACTAATAAAAATGAGGTAGCTAGTACTTCTTGAAAGGACCTGAAGGTAAATGGCTCACAGCTCAGGTAATGGTAAAAACATCCCAGTTTGGTGGTAGAAACATTCTGTCACTCCAGGGCACTCCCACTTACCCAAACACACTGTTACACACAGTTGCCTTAAAGGAGTTGTTCAGGTAAGCCCAGAGGGTCACGGACTTCTACTCCAGGTGTGTCAGAGGCTTCTAGATCTGATTGCCTCCAGTGACTCCCACTCACGTAACACATAAGCCACTTTCAACTCATCAAAGCAGAGCTTGACAGAAATCAGTATGCCGTTCCCTTTCCTCACTAGTACACAACCCCACCCTACCTCCCTGTCATTCCCACTCCTCATTGACCAGTTCTTAACAATAAAGAAAAGTGCCCTAGACAGGCCGGCGCCGCGGCTCACTAGGCTAATCCTCCGCCTTGCGGCGCCGGCACACCGGGTTCTAGTCCCGGTCGGGGCGCCGGATTCTGTCCCGGTTGCCCCTCTTCCAGGCCAGCCCTCTGCTGTGGCCAGGGAGTGCAGTGGAGGATGGCCCAGGTGCTTGGGCCCTGCACCCCATGGGAGACCAGGAAAAGCACCTGGCTCCTGGCTCCTGCCATCGGATCAGCGCGGTGAGCCGGCCGCAGCGCGCCGGCCGCGGCGGCCATTGGAGGGTGAACCAACGGCAAAGGAAGACCTTTCTCTCTGTCTCTCTCTCTCACTGTCCACTCTGCCTGTCAAAAAAATAAAAAATAAAAAAAAAAATAAGAAAAGTGCCCTAGAGAAATCGTTCCTGACTTCTGGTTTTAGTCAGAATTGCTTCCAGAACTATTTAAAAATGCAGGTTCCAAGATCCCAGTCCAGATCTGTATCTGGAGGTGAAACATTTTGGTAAAGCTCACAAGTGATTCTGATGCATGGCCACTATTGAAACGCTCTGCAAATTCCAAATTATTTAGCTTACTATAAATTCAGCCAAGAGGAGACTAGTAAGTAGCCTCTCCTGTAAACAAACACTGTGGTTGGAGAAACAATCTCACACAATCATCCTGCACAGAGGGGAAGTTTCTCAGAAGGAACCTACCCACCATGTGCCCCACCTACTCCCCCTCCCCAGCACGATTCATCACCAGGCACTGTTCTAGGGGCTGGGTATACAGCAAAAATTCCTGCCCCTATGGAGCTTAAATTCTAGCAGAGAGAAGCTTATCACCATACTAATTAGTCCAGTGCCTTGTTTTCTTCCAGCTCTGCTTGCTAAGTTAGCTGATCTCATAATCCTTTCCCTGCCAACATCATCCCAGATCACATATCTGAATTTTTGTAAAGACAATTTCTTGGAAACACCATGTCCTATGTCAGAAAAGGGTTATGAGTTGTGGGAATGTCAGCCCAGTGTTGTCAAGTCATAGTGAAGACACCAGGTAACTAGAAGATAATGTGTGTTGAAGAGCTGATGCTGTCTACCCTGGAAAGCTTCTTGTCTTCCCAAGCCAATCAGGAACCTGCTTCACCCTAACTAGATCAGTGTGAATGGTGGCAGACACCCTTAGCTAAAGAAGTCTAGTTTTGGAGCCTGCGCTGTGGCGTAGCAGGTAAAACTGCCACTTGCAGTGCTGGCATCCCACATGAGCACCAGTTCAAGTCCCAGCTGCTCTACTTCTGATCCAGCTCTCTGCTATAGCCTGGAAAAGCAGCAGAAGATGGCCCAAGTTCTTGGGCCCCTTGTACCCACATGGGAGACCTGGAAGAAGCTCCTGGCTCCTGGCTTCAGATCAGTGTAGCTCTGGCCATTGCAGATATTTGGGGAGTGAACCAGTGGATGGAAGACCTCTCTCTCTCTCTCTCTCTCTCTCTCTCTCTCTAACTCTCCAATCTCTGTGTAACTCTGACTTTCAAATTAATAAATAAATCTTGAAAAAAAAAGTCTGGTTTCCTCCCATGTTCAAAAAATCATTCTTATACTTGAATAAAAGCAACTCATATCTCACATACTAAATTAGTTATAATTTTTCATAAGTAATTTTTGTATTCTTACCTTAGGATTGAAAGGACTCTAAAGGGCAAAATGATGGAATGGAGACCCAAACACCCAACACGTTGGAATCGACAATGTACTTCTATTTTACGACAAATCCTTCCTAAGCTGGAATTTGGCACAGGAAGCTTTGTTTCACCTGAAGAAGACAGTGATTTTGAAAGACTGCTACAGTTTTATTGGGTTTGTATAAGACTTAATGTGCTAATGACATTTGTGTTAACTGTGTTACCAACTTCCAAATAACAGTAATCTTAACTGTCTCTGAAATATTTTCTGTCTTGATCCTAGATTCTATGGCTTTAATGTGCATTTGGTTACAAACCAAAACATTTCAATGGGAATGAACAGTGATTACCTGGACAACATGGTATAGAATTTTCTTGGAACTTATTGTATGCTTCATGTTGTATGAAGTATCAGTTTTGGACAAACACATGCCAAAGGAAACCACTTTGTAGAAAAAAAAAAATCAAAAAGTGGTCCCTAGTAACCAATGGCAGTTGCCATTGGTTCTGGTCCAGAGGACTCCAGACAAGCTTCAGTATCTTCTGTGTGCAAATTATTTTCAGTTTTATACATTCAGCATGGATCTCTCTATGACTTCCCCTCTTGTATATTCACCAGCCCATTGACAGCTTCTTAGATGGTAAAATGACATCTCAAACTAAAGTCCATAGGTAACATAATGGGCATTTGGTGTATTGACTGGAATCCTCCTTTCCTTAATCCTACTCTACTTCATGCTCTGAAAATCCTTTCACCTTTTCTGTCTTATGACCTGGTCCAGTAGGTTTTTGTAAATCCCAACTTCCCAAGATTGAGACTCCTTCTCCCTACCACCCAGTAGACTAGAAGATTCTAGTAGACTAGGAGTTCTAAGAGAACTCCATGAGGGAAGGAAATAAGGAATATCTTGAGAGTTGAGTACTTAGGCTTCCAGGGAGAGATCTGCAGGCACTATTCACCCATGAACGGGGAGGAAATTGTTTTCATTTTGCTTTTTTTAAATAGAATTAGGAGTATAAACATGAAAATGTAATTAAATATAGCTAAGGTTCAGATCTTGGCACTCCATTATAAAATTACCTAATAATACAGAGTGTGCAATAATAAACCTAGACTGAACCCAGAAGCCTTGTGTTCAAATTCTGGTCTCACCGCTCATGAATTTTGATTTAGGGCAAGTTACCTAGCCTCTCTAACCCTTTTATCCCATTGTATAATGGTGATAAATTAGTTATATATTTTGTAATTGAGAGAGAGTATTAAGTGAACTAACACTCAAATTGTGGCAAGCACCTGGAGTGTTCAGGAAATGCTATAATTCTTAGTCTATGTGTCAGGCATTATGCTAGGCACTGGTGTTATGCAATTAAACAAGATATGATCTTGTGCATTCAGAGAAATTACAGGCTATGTATAGACCAGAAAATGGGCAATTGCAATAAATTTTATTAATTAACTGGAGAAGGACAGTGTGTTACTCAACTACATGGGAAGAGCATGTGAACAGATTTGAGGATAGGAAAAATCCTCCTGGGATAAGCAATCTAAGTCTTGAAAGAGGCTTATGATTATCATCAGTGTATTACACAATAGAAAATTTTAATATATATGATCTACAGTTCTTTAATCCTGTCACATAGTAGTCACCTAACAAATATGAACTGAATCAATGTCAAATAAATTCTTCCAAAATTCTCACTCAAATTTCTCATATGTAAGACTAAGTAATCTCCTTTTTGGCAGTTTGCTACCCAGAAAGGATGCAGATATGTGAAATGTGAAAGCTCTGGTATCAGACAGACATGATTGTGCTCATCTCTGTCTGCACAGTGGGGCTATAATAGAACCTATCACATAGAATTGCTTAAGGATTAAATATGTATGTGAAGTATTTAGCATGATACCCAAAGTATCATCAGCACCCACAAGCAGCTGTTACTAGTGTATGACTGCCATTTCTTGGAGGCTGCTGCGATCTTTTTGCATGCAGTAACTCCAAATGCCCTCCACGATTGTGATAGGAGTTTGTGTGTTGTTCTGTCTTTAATGCAGATCACAGGATTTCCCATCCAGATGCCATACACTGATGTGCAGTCGGTTATTGATGCCGTCTATCAAACTGGAATTCATTCATCCGAATTTCCCCAGACAGAATTTGCTTTAGCTGTATATATCCACCCATTCCCAAACAACATTTTATCTGTGTGGGTCTATCTGGCTTCCTTATCCCGACATCAATGAAAAGGAAAAGATTGTACTATGGGTCCCTAGACCAGAAGCAAACAAACTTTTCTGGAACTTGGGAATTTTTCTGCATATCCTCAAGTCTAGCCAAGTGCTGAGCCCAATTTTTAATTCACTTATAGAATTGGGCACTATGGAGACTCATCCCTCTGAGGACAGGTGATATCCTTTGGAGACCTCTTCAAGAAGGACCTCTGGCTGTCTTGGATCACAGTCTTGATCCAGGAAAGAAGAAATTCTGGTTTCTTCTATAAGGCTAATATAATTAAATTGTGGACCTCACACCAGCTGCCTCAGAATCATCTGGGAAGCCTTGCTAGAATTTCTGATTCCTATTTCTCACTCATAACCTAATGAATAGAAACTTCTGAGAGGAGCACTAGAGACTTTAACACGGCTCCCCAGGAAATTGTGATACATTGTTAAAAGTGAAAACCCAGCCTTACCGAATGTTGTCATTTCCAAAATAAGGTTAGTACATTTGATACTTACTCTGATTCAATTCCAGGTAGAAATTACTTAAATGGAAACCTAAGATCATTGCCTCACATAAAATAAAAAGTTATTTCACTGGTAAAGAATAAAGTAAGAATTGCACAATGTTGGGCTGAGGGCTTAGGACTGAGTCTGGCTTCTGGAGGCTTCTCATAGTTTGTACTTGGGATGCCACTAACATGAAATCTTTACATCTCTAAGGATCTGGAAAGGATGCCCAGGAAACTATCATATCTAATCCCTCCTAGTTCTGTGAGGAAGGCAGGGAATGGCCTCAGCAAATCTCAGATTTCCTCCTTTCCTGAGTGAGTAGGCTCCCACTCTGCTTATCTACTGCTTTCCTCTCCCAGTCATGGCTTCAGGAAGGCCTATCTGGATTCTAGGAGCCCCCTAGAAAAGAATGGGGAGGGATCCAAGGAGGAAGCATCTCATTTTCTATTTGTTTGTTCTCTGCTTCATTGAGAAAGCATTTATACAGTTTACTGCAATGTCACATAACAACCTTTCATTTAAAAGTAATCCAAGGATATGGATGTGCAAAGGTTAATCAGGGCAGTTTGGTCTGAGAGAAAGAGAAAGAGAAGAGAGAGCGCACATTACAGGAACACTGGGGTTCCTTAGTTGACTTCCACAAGCAAAGAGCAGCAACCCTAAATTCATGCACAGGGAGCTCACAACCTATGTCCCTTCCCCGAGGCCTCTGCGTGGGTTGGTGCCATAGAAGATCACATTGATTTGCAGTGATGTTAGTCTTGGAGTAAGCTTGGGATTACTAGGAGAGGCAAAGCAGGGATGTGGGTAAAATAATGTTTTTTTCCTCCAAGGTTAAAATCTAATTGTGTGCATCTTCTGGCATAGGTAAGAAAACTATCACAATTTTTGTTTTTATTTGAATGCTTCTGTTTACATTTCATATGAAGTGTTGTTATTAAATAAGCCTCTCACTGTGACTGAGATAGCACAAAATGGTAGCTTTGGAAAGATGAGGTTGCTTATGGAAAGAAATTCTGAATCCATGCAGTTCATTTCTGTGGAGTTTTCAGGTTTGCACTAGTTCAGGTTTACATTAACAACTATTTAGTAGTTCATAGTTTTAAATTTCATAAGCCACTGAAAAGTAAGGCAGAAGTCTCACAGGCAAGCATGGAAGATGTTTCTGTAGTATATGCATTTTTTTAAACATACATATGAGTTATTTCTCAACTAAATTTTTCCCTGAACATTTCAAAGTTATCCTTGATAAATTATTTTTCTCACTCAAATGTTTTTAAGAGACATGATTTTAAATGGAATTTGTAAAATTTTTAAGCCATTCCACAAATAACCACATAGTATCCAATATGTACCCGACACTTCAGTATGTGCTGTAGTACAGCAGTAAAAAGGCAAGATCCTACCATCCTACCAATGTGAAGTTTATATTCTTAGAGGAGACAGATCATAGCAAATAGTGAGTGAGAAATTTGAAGGATGATAAGGAAGGACTTTGATGGGGATTGGGATGGAAGGTGGAAGCGGAACAGTCAGTGAAGTCAGAAGTCAGGTAGAACGTTTAAGCTGAGATTTAAAGTATGATTTACCAACTAGAATTGTATTTAGTTGCATGTAACAAAAACTTGATCACAGTAGCTTAAATTAACAGTGAGTCCCCTTTCACATAACTGCATGTCCAGAGGAGGCAGTCCAAATCTCATGCAGTTGCTTCCTGGGGTCCTAAGCGTACTAGTCTTCATCCAGTTTCTTGGCCATCTCTAAGGAGGCTGCTATCTAGCTCAGTGGCTTTCAAATTTCAGCAAGTAAAAGAATCACCTGAAGGGGTTGCTAAACCACAAATCAGTGGGCCCCCGCCCCAAGAGTTTCTGATTCAGTGTCTGGGTTGGGGCTGATATTTGCATGTTTAAGTTCTCTGGCAAGGCTGAGACTGCTGAGTGCTGGGCACGTGCTGAGAACTTTGCCCGTAGCTTCACAGCCATCTTCATGGCCAGAAAAGGGAGAGGGAAAGGTGGGGGCAGAGAATGCCCGTTGTTTTCACTGCTTTAGAAAAGCTTCCCAGGAGTGCTTGCCCACTGACTTCTTGTATTCCATTGCCCAGAACTGTATTACTCCTAGTCACGAGGGAGACTGAGAGATCAAATATTTCAAGTGGACATACTGCTCTCCCAACTAAAATTAGCATTTTATTGATGAGAAAAGGGGGAGGGTAGCTGTTGGACAGGCAAATCACAAAGTGTACCTCAGAGGAGAGGAAGTCAGTCATGTACAGACCTGTGGCAAAACAATTCGAGACAGAGAAAAAAACCACATGAAAGCCTTCAGGCTAGGATGGGGATGGTACTTGCCTGGGGGAGGGACCAGTAGTAGCACACAAGGCCACATAAGGACCGGATGACAGAGATCACTGACAGCTTTGATTATTTTCAAGTGTAGTAGGAAATCATTAGGGCTGGCATTGTGGCATAGTGAGTAACACTGCCACTTGTAACACCAATGTCCCATCTGGGCACTGGATCATGTCCAGCCTGCCCTACTTCTGATTCAGCTCCCTACTAAGAGCCTGGGAAAACAGCAGAAGATGCCCTAAATGTTTGCACCCATATGGGAGACCCAAATGGAGCTCCTGGCTCCTGGCTTTAGCCTGGCCCAGCGCTGGCTGCTGGGGCATCCTGGGGAGTAAACCAATGGATGAAAAATCTTTCTCTCTCTGTCTCTCCCCTCTGTAACTCTGACTTTCAAAATAAATCTTTTTTTTTCTTAGATAAAAAGAAATAATTGGAAGGTTTTAAGTGACTGAAAGAAATATTTTTCCTTTTTATATTTGAGATTATTTTAAAAACCATTTTTACAGATACTCATTATTTTATGAATCCATAAATATAATCCTGTTTTTTTTTAAATACTGATTTTAATTTTCCATTCTGGCTTGGATCCCTGACCCACTGTTCTCTTCCATCCACATTATTGGTTTCTCCCACCCCTTACCAACCAGCTGTGTATCCTTCCGCTTAACTGCCATTCTCAAATATTCACACAAAAACACACAGTACTCATATTTGCATCTGCTCCTGTTTGTTTTACAAAAACTTACATATACTGCATTTCTCCTTCAAAAATAGTGAAACCTCCTCAAGTAAACTAATATATTCTGTCTAAGGGATACATAACATTCTGTAGTATAGGCAGGACCACTATGAACTCCTCTGCAGGTTATATACCACACAATTCAAAGTTTATGTGCAAGGACCCCTGGAGTTGTCTAGTATGGTGGCAGTCCTGGCTGTGAATATTATTTATTATAACTTATTCAACCACTCTGGGAATTTCTTTTCTTCTGGTTGGTTAATGTTTTGATTAATCTTTCTATGTCTTTGTTGACTTTTGTCTATTAGTTCTTCTAAATACTGAGAGAGAAGTGTTGGAGTTGGCAACTGCAGTTAGGAGTTTATCTGTTTCTTATTTCAGTTTGTCAGTTTTTACTCTATGTATTTTGAAGCTTTGATGTTAGATGCACATAGTTTAAAATTTACATCTAGTTGGTGAATTAACACTTATAGTTGTGCAATGTTTCTCTTTATTCCTAGTCATTTTCATTGTTCTAAAGTCTGCTCTGTCTGATGTTAATGTAGCCATCTCAGCTTTCTTGTTAGTGTCTATCTGATATATACCTTTCGTCTTTATTTATAATGTACATAAGTAATTATATTTAAAGTGAATTTCTTGTAGCCAGCATATACTTGAGTTATGGTATTTTTGTAATTTCTGACAGTCTTTTCTAATTGGTGTGTTTAGATCATTTGTACTTAATATATCTATTGATATGCTCAGACCAGTGCTTTGGTCTACCACTTTATTACTTATATTCCATTTGTTTCTCTGCTTTTGATCCATTGTTTCCTCTTTCCTGTTTTTGTAGGGTATTTGAACATTTCTTAATATTTCATTTTATTTTTTATTTTTATTCTATGTTTTTGTATGTATTTTAAAGGTTTAGTATTTTATGTTAATACTTTTCACAGTCTAAATAGAATTTACATTTTACCACTTTAAGTGGAGGGTAGGAATCAGATCACATATAGATTCCTTTACCCTCTGCCTTTATGGAATAGTTGTTGTATATGTTGTATCTGTTGAAATACACATTGAGAATACTAAAAGATGATGTTAACATTTTTGCTTTCAGCCATCCAAAATACCATAAAGAACTCAAGTAGAGAGAATATTTACCCAGGCATATACCATTGTATTTTTCTGCATGTATTTCCAACATGCCAAGTTCTTTTTTAGTATAATTTCCCTTCTGTTTAAAATATGCCAGGGAAGGGGTCAGTGTTGTAGCATAGCAGTTCAAGCCACTGCTTGTAAAGTCAGTATCCTATATTAGAGTGCCAGTTCAAGTCCCAGCTGGTCCACTTCAGATGCAGATCCCTGCTAAAGTGCATGGGAAGGCAGCAGAAGATGGCCCAAGTAGTTGAGTCCCTGCCACCCATGTAGAAGACCAGGTGGAGCTTCTGGCTTCTGTCATGAGCTTGGCCCAGACCTGGTTGTTGCAGCCATTTAAGGAGTGAACCAAAAGATGGAAGAACTCTCTCTTTCTCTGTCTCTTGCTTTTTCTCTTTCTCTCTGATGTGCTGCCTTTTAAATAAATGAATATATCCTTTTCAAAAATTAACTATTTCCGACCAAGCTCTCTGCTATGGCCCAGGAATGCAGAGGAGGATGGTCCAAGTCCTTGGGCCCCTGCACCTGTGTGGGAGAACTGGAGGAAGCTCCAGGCTCCTGGCTTCAGATCAGCCCAAATCTGGCCATTGTGGCCATTTGAGGAGTGAACCAGCGGATGGAAGACCTCTCTCTCTCTCTCTCTCTGCCCCTGCTTCTCTGTAACTCAGCTTTCAAAAACATAAATAATTTTTTTAAAAAAACTAAAATATCCCAAAGAAGGCATTTGATGCAGTGATTAATCTGCCATTTGGGATGCCAACATTCCATGTCAAGAGTTCTTGGTATGAGTCCCTGCTACTTTACTTCTAATCCAGCTTCCTGCTGACGTGCATCCTGGAAGGCAGCAGATGACAGCTCAAGTACTTGGATTCCTGCCACCCACATGGGAGACCTAGATGAGTACTGGGCTCCTGGTTTCAGCCTGGCCCATGTTGTATGCATTTGCGGGGAATGAATCAGTAGATGAAATGTATCTGTGGGTGTGTGTGGGTATGTGCATGAGTGCATGCACCTTTAAAATAAAACAAAACAAAACAAAACAAAATACCCTTGCAGGTGGAGCAAGACAGTGCCTGATTAAGGTTCTCAGATGACCATCTCCCCTCAGAGATACCGTAGATATGGATAGCTATTCGTGCACCAAGTCACCTTTGCAAGAGCTACAGAAGCCAGCTGAGAGGATATAGTGCCTGGTTTTAGTGTAATAAGAAAAGTTGCATTGAAGAAAGAAGAAAGGAAAAAGTTGTCTGTATCACTCCTCTCCCACCTCTAAGTAGCTTAGTATGGAGAGAGATGCCTCATCTCCCATTTAGAATAGGGAAAGTGAATTAAGTGCAAACCTTAGGCTTAAATCCCAGTGCCAGGCCACCGTGATAAAATTCAGAGTCAGACAGTTCCATTTCCCTTGCCCCCAGGCCTGTACCTGAAATCTGAGTAATTGGACCTCCATAACCAGGTGGTCAGGGGACTGCCATTACCACCCCTAATCTCCAGCAGAAAGCAAAGCAAGACTCCAGTCAATGGGATGTAGGGCAAGAAAGGAAGCTTAGGACCTTGTCTTGGAGATCAAAGCCAGCCTGCTTCCATGGTACCCTGCACCTGATAAAGCCCAAAGGCCTCCACCACCAGACCAGTGTTCATAGACAGAGCCTCTAGACTTGCACTAGAATCAGGGAGAGACCTGCACTCTGGTGGGAAAGATGGTTCGGCGTATATCACAACCACTGTAAAATGGGTCTGGCGTGCACTCATGAGACTTCATAGGGCCTAGTGACTATGAGACCCAACTGTGACCCAGGTTAGTGCCAGTCCGAGCAGTCAGAAGGCTGTTTATCACCCCTCCACCAAACTTGGGTGGACAAAAGGAACCACAGGACTATTTATTGGGACTCAGTGCCAGGCTGGTAAAAACCAACAGTGAGGGGCTGGCACTGTGGTGTGGCAGGTAAACCTGCCGCCTATAGTGCCAGCATCCTATATGGGCACCAGTTTGAGTCCCAGCTGCTCCACTTCTGATCCAGCTCTCTGCTGTGGCTTGAGAAAGTAGTGAAAGATGATCCAAGCCCTTGGGCTCCTGTACTCACATGGGAGACCCACAAGAAGCTCTAGGCTCCTGGCTTCTGATCGGGCCAGCTCCGGCTATTGTGGCCATCTGGGGAGTAAACCAGCAGATGGAAGACCTACCTATCTACCTCTCTCTCTCTCTCTCTCTCTCTCTCTCTCACTCTAACGCTGCCTTTCAAATTAAATAAATAAATCTTTAAAAAAAGATAACTGTGAGCAGATCCTAATCCTTCCTATCACCAGGCCAGTGCTTCAGACAGAATCTCTGGACCTGCTCCATTGTCAAGTAGAGCTCCATGGCCCCAGCTGATCAGTCTTATACCCAGATTAGCTGGTAGGAGCAGCACTGGGCAGTGAGCCCAACTCAGTAGCAAACCATAGCAGGGTAGGCTTTGCTGCTAGCTCAGGGCTGTACTGACATCAGGAAGCTGTGGACTCCAGATGTGAACCAGGATCATGGCATTGGAGGTCACAGGATTAGGTGTCTAGACCTACCCCAGCCCCAGGAAGAGGCTTGTGCAGAAACACTACTCCTTTTTAGACACTTCCCCAGTTTGTTCTGAATAATGTGTCAACTTCGGATTTAGGACAAATCTAAGCTTTGGGAATATTTTAGTACTAAAACAGTGAAAACACACCAACAGGGGAGCCTGTGGCAAACCTCAAGATGCCATCTGGTATTGAAATAGCAGAAATTAGCATAGGCTAAGAGAAAATAAGCAGACTCTTAGAATTTCAGGAAGGACAGTAACAAATGAAGCCACATTACTGTAACTAATCCTTCAATGCACAGATAATGTTATATACCAACAAACATCAGGAACTTCCAGGGAACCTTCCAGGGAACATGAGTTCACCTGACCAGCAAAATAAGGGCTAGAAACCATCTAGGAATCGAAATTTCAAAATTCTTAGGTGAAGATTTTAAAGTAGCTGTTTTAAGGAAATTCAGTGAACTTCAAGAGAACCCAGAGAAATGATTTAATATTCTAAGAGATCTGACAGAGACATGAAACTAATTTTAAAAATCAAACAAATCCTTCAACTAAAAAGTACACAAGGCAGAATTAAAAACATGAGAGAAGTCATCAGTGCAGAATGGACCAAACAGAAGGAAGAATCAAAGTGTTTGAAGACAGACTACTTGAAAGCACACAGTTGGAAGAAGAAAAAGAATAAAGAATCAAGAGGAATGAAAAAAGCTTACAAGAACATTGGAGTAGCATGAAAAGAGCAAATATCTAAGTCACTGGGGTTCCAGAGGAGCTTGAGAATGCCAAGGGCATAGAAGTCATATTCAAAGAGATAATATGAAACTTCCCAAACCTATGTAAAGATAGAATTATCGGGGCCGGTGCTATGGCATAGCAGGCAAAGCTGCCACCTACATATGGGTGCCGGTTTGAGTCCTGGCTGCTCCACTTCCAATCCAGTTCTCTGCTATGGCCTGGAAAAGCAGTGGATGATGGCCCAAGTCCTTGGGCCCCTGCGCCCGTGTGGGATACCAGGAAGAAGCTCCTGGCTCCTGGCTTTGGATCAGCCCAGCTCCAGCTATTGAAGCCAATTGGATAGTGAACCAGCAAATAGAAGACCACTCTCTCTCTCTCTTTCTCTCTCTCTCTGCCTCTTCTTCTCTCTGTGTGTAATTCTGAATTTCAAATAAATAAATCTTTAAAAAAAGTATCTAGGGACTTGAAGGTCAAATTCAACCCAACCAAGTTTACCTCAAGACATACTGTAATCAAGTTCTTCAAGGTTAAAAATGAAGAGGATTCTCAAAACTTCAAGAGAAAGGAAACAATACATAAAAGGGTCATAATTCACCTGAATCCATACTTCTCAGCAGAGTTTTACAGGGCAAGAGAAAGATGAAACTTTCACAATACCAAGGGGGAAAAATGCTATCCAAGAATACTTTACCCATCAAAACTGTCCTTCAGATATAAGAAGAGATAAAGACATTCCCACACAAAAGCTGAGAGCTTTCCTCTTCCAGACCTGTCTTGCAAGAAATGCTAAATAGAGTTCTTCAAGTTGAAAAAAAAAAAAAGGAATTAATGAGTAAGAAGAAAATACCAGGAGGTAGACTCACTGGTAAGTGTACCTAATACTGATAATGTCCCATTATTATAAACATGGTACATAAACCATATATTTAACACTAAAACACAAAAAAATTATTACCTCAAAATGTTAAGAGATATACAATATAGAAATAGTTAAAATGAGACATCAGAGATCCAAAATGTGGGGAGGAATAGAGTGCAAGTATAGAGTGAGGTTTTTTTTTTTTTTTTAATTTGAAAAACTGAGTTAAATAGAAGGGGAGACAAAGAGAGATCTTCCATCCACTGGTTCACTCTCCAAATGGCCTCAACACATAGGAGTGAGCTAGGCAGAAGCCAGGAGCCAGGAGCTTCTTCAGGTTTCTCATGCAGGTGCAGGGGCCCAAGGGCTTGGGCCATCTTCCACTGCTTTCCCAGGCCATAGCAGAGAGCTGGATCAGAAGTGGAGCAGTGGTGACTTGAACCAGCACCCATAGGGGATGTTGGCACTGCAGACTGGGGTTTTATTCTGCTGAGCCACAGAGCTGGTCCCTAGAGTAAGTTCTTTATTCATATTTCTTATCTTTTTCTTTGTTCCATTTCCTATATTAATAATTAATATAAAGTTGCTATCATTTTGAAGTAGGTTGTTATAATGAAAAGAGCCTTTTTGTAAGCCTTGTGGTAACCACAAAGCAAAAAAATATATGTACCAAAAATAATAGCACGGAATCAAAACACACTACTAGAGAAAATCCCTTAACTGCAAAGGAAAATTATAAAAGAGGGAAAAGGAAAGCAGCTGCAATAAAACTGGAAAACAAGTATCAAAATGGCAGTACTTTAGCTATCATTAATTCTCTTAATGGCAGATTTCAACCCATCAATAATTACCTTAGATAAAAATGGGTCAAATTCACCAATTAAAAGACATTTAGTTTTCAAATGGATTTTTAAAAATAGGGCAAAAATGACTCCATGCTGTTCAGAACTCATTTCAACTCTGGGGCACAAATAGATTGGAAAATAAAAGGATAGAGTAAGATGGTCCATGGAAATGAAAATAGGAGTAGCCATATGTCCATCAGATAAAAAGAGATAATGAAGGTTATTATGGAATGATTAAACATTCAATACAGCAAGAGGAAATAACAATAACAAACATATGTAACCAATACCAGAACACCCAAATACATAAAGCAAGTATTAATAGACCCAAGGTGGAGGCAAAAGATTTTAGTACAATAATAGCAAGGGACTTTAAACAGTACTTTCAGAAATGGACATATCATCCAGACGAAATCAAAGAAACAGCAGAGTTAAATTGCACTCTAGATCTATTGGACCAAAAGACACCTACAGAACATTTTATCTAACAGCTGCAAGATATAAATTCTCAACAGCACATGGAACATTCTCCAGGATGGATCAGACAGTAGGTCACAAAACAAATCTCAACAAATGTATAAAAATAGAAATCATGGAGTGGGCATTTGAGCTAGATACCACTTGGGATGCCTGCTTCCAGTTCTAGCTAATGTGCACCTTGGGAGGTAGCACATGTTGGCCCAAGTAGAGTCCCTGTTATCCATGTGAGGTATCTAGATTGAGGCCCCATTTCCCAGCTTCAGCCTCTGGCAAGGAGTGTTGCAGCTTTTGGGGAGTGAACCAGTAGATCTGATATTTCTCCCACCCAGCCCCCGCCATCTCTGTCCATATGTTTCTCTGACCATCAAAATAAATAAAAATTTTATAAAAACAAATCACATTGAGTAACTTTTCTGACCATAATGTAAAACTAGAAGCCAATAAAAAAAAACTTTAAAATTACATAAATACAGAAATTGAACAACTTACTTCTTAACAATCAATGGATCAAGGAAGATATCAGGAAGGATTTTTAAAAATTTCTTGAATGAAAATGTAAATATGATATATCAAAACCTATGGGATACAGCAAAAACAGTTCCAAGAGGAAAATTTATAGCAATCAATGCCTAACATCAAAATAGCAGAAAAATCTCAGACAACTTATTGCTGTACTTCAAGAAATTAGAAAAATAAGAACAACTCAAACCCAAAACTTACACTTACTCTACAGGACTGGCATTACCTTGATACCAAAATCAGTCAAAGACACAACAAAAAAGAAGCTACAAGCCAATATCCTTATTGAACATATATGCAAAAATACCAAAATACTAGCAAATTGAATTCAACAGCCCCTTAAAAAGATTAATCATGGGTGGGGAATTTGGCCCAGCAGTCAAAACACCACTTAGGACCTCCATATCCCATATTGGAGTAACTAATTTAATTCCTAGTTCTCTGCTTCTGATCCAGCTTCCTGTTAATGAACATCTTGGGAGGCATGAGATGATGGCTCACGTACTTGGATCCCTATATTCACATGGGAGAGTCAGATTGAGTTCTAGGCTTCTGGCTTCAGCCTTGCCCAGTATAGCCTTTGCAGACATTTGGGAAGTTAGCCAGTGGATGAAAGAATGTGCGTGCACTCTCTTTCTCTCTCTCTCTCTCTCTGCCTAAATGAAAATAAATAGTAAATAATTTTTTAAAAGTTACAATTAACCATGATCAAATGACATTCAACCCAGAAAGGAATGCAAGAATAGGTCAACATATGCAAATAAATGTAATATACCACATGAACAGAAAGAAGGACAAAAATTACATGATCACCTTGATAGATGCAGAAGGCATTTGATAAAATCCAACATCCTGGGACCAGCACTGTGGTGCAGTGGGTTAATGTCCTGGCCTGAAGCACCGGCATCCCATATGGGCACCGGTTCTAGTCCCAGCTGCTCCTCTTCTGATCCAGCTCTCTGCTATGGCTGGGAAAGCAGTGGAAGATGGCCCAAGTCCTTGGGGCCCTGCACCCACGTAGGAGACTCAGAAGAAGTGCCTGGCTGCTGGCTTTGGATTGGCACAGCTCCAGCCATTGCAGCCAATTGGGGAGTGAACCATTGGATGGAAGACCTCTTTCTCTGCCTCTCCTTTCTCTGTGTAACTCTGACTTTCAAATAAATAAATGTCTTAAAAAAAAAAAAAAACAGAAAAAAAAATCCAATATCCTTCATGATTAAAAAAAAACTCTGAACAATTTATAGAAAAAATATAACTCAAGATAATAAAGATCCTGGCTAACATATTAAAGGGGAAAAGCTGAACGCTTTCTAAGATCTGGAACAAAGGTGTCCAATTTCTCTACTTTTATTCAATATAAAGTCCTAGCCAGAGCAATTAGACAAAAGAAAGAAATAAAATGTATTCAAATTGTGAAGGAGCAGCACAAATTGTCACTGTCTGCAGACAACATTATTATATATAGAAAAATCCAAAGATTCCACCAGAAGGCTATTAGAACTATAAGTAAATCCAACAAAGTTGCAGGATAACACACAAGTCAACACACAAAAATTCATTGTTGTACCAACAGTGAATTACCCAAGAAACAAATTAAGAAAGCAACCTAATTTTGAGTAATATAAATAAATAAGATACCTAGAAATAAAGTTAACCAAAGATATGAGAGATATTTACAATAAAAGTCAATGATGAAATACATTGAAGAGGACCCAAAAAAGGAGTTATCCCGTATTCATGGATTAGAAGAATCAATGTTATTAAAATGTCCATACTACCTCCAAAATTATTTACAGTTTTAATAAATCTCTACCAAGATACTAATGACGTTTTTCACAAAACCACAAAAAATACTACTAAAATTTGTATGGAACCAAAGCAATCTTGAACAGAAAAAATGCAGGAGTCAACACACTACCAACCAACAGAAGTTTGAAAATATTCAAACAATGCATCTGTACTAAATGTTTACAGATTCTTTTTCTTTTTTTAAAAAGAATTATTTATTTTAGTGGTAGAGTTACAGAGAAAGAGAAGGAGAGATAGAGAGAAAGGTCTTCCATCTGTTGGTTCACTCCCCAAATGGCCACAACAGACAGAGCTGGGCTGATCTGAAGCCAGGAGCCAGGAGCTTCTTCTGGGTCTCTCACATGGGTGCAGGGGCCCAAGCACTTGGGCCATCTTCCACTGCTTTTTCCAGGCCACAGCAGAGAGCTGGATCAGAAGAGGGAGCAGCCAGGACCTGAACTGGCGCCCATATGGGATGCCCGCACTGCAGGCAGCAACTTTACCCGCTACACCATAGCACCAGCCCCAGTGGTGAACAGAAAGACCAGGAGTCGTGTATTAAGAAAGTTTAAGATAGTGTTGTACAAGTCAGGTGGGAGATGACTGGTCTCTTGCCTTAGGCAAGGATGTTGATAGTGAACAGGAATAGTAACTGCAATTCATTGAGAAATACAAATAGCAACACGTCAAGAACCAAAAACCAGAGCCCAGAGTTTCCGGTTCTCAGTCCTTGCATCCGGTAGAATCCTCTTACAGAGTAGCTACTGATAGAATTCCTGGATGCTCTGTTTATAGAATATTTATGAGAATATATTTTACAATAAAGCTAGGTCTACAACAGTGAATTGTGCTCTCATTTGTGCACAAAACATGCATGCATGGTTCTAAATACCCAGATATCACTAGAAAGATACAAAAGAGAAGAAGAATAGTGTTGCCTGTGGGAAGAACTGTGAACAAGGAACGGAGGGAGACTTGTGAATTCAACCTATAGTCTTCCACTCTTTCAGAGTTTTATCTTTTGCGTGCATTTTAAAAATGTAAATAATTGAACATCAGTGACTTTCCACTGCCTAAAGTTCAGCGAGTTACAAAAGCTCTCCAGAGAATCTGATCCCACTCTTGCCACAACCTCATGGGCTTTATGCACAGTCACACTGAGCTCTGCACGCTCCATATTTTGCTCTTAATGGATGTTCTGCCTTCTGCACTTCCACCCTCTCGTGCCTATGCTGATCGCTGCTTCCTCGACTTGGAGTGTCTTTCCTAACTCATCTTTATTCCAGACATACGTTGGCCTTCATTTGCATTCCAAACATGCCTGCTTGTACTGCATCCACCTGTGTGTTCCCTTCCTTCCCGTAGGGCTTGCACTCCTCACCTGATCATAAACCACGTCATTTTCTAGCCTCTTTTTCTGTTTTTCTTCACAACACTTGTCACTCTGTGACATCTGGTTGGTTGTTTTTTGTTTATTAGGTCTCTCTCTTCATAGAACATAAACATTATGAGAGCAGAGACTTCATTTTATTTAAAAATTGAATAAACACAGATTGAGCACCCCTAATCTGAAAATCCCAAATCTGAAACTCTGTGAATGCCAACATGATCCCACAAGTAGGAAATTCCACACTTGCCCTCTTGACAGGTCACAGTCACAGTGCAGGGATGGCTGCTGTGGCACAGCAGCTAGGCTGGCGCTGGGGATGCCTGCATCCTCTGAGTGCCTGTGCTCCACCTCCACTTCTGATTCAGCTGCCTGCTCCCTGCACCCTGGGAAGCAGCAGGTAAAGGCCCAAGTTACTTGGGTTCTTGCCATTCATGTGGGAGACCAGGATGAGTTCCAGGCTCCTTGTTTTGGCCTGCCCTAGCCCCAGCTGTTCCAGGCATTTGAGGAGTGAATCAGCAAATGCAAGATATCTCTTTCTCTTATGTGCATGTATCACTCTGCCTTTCAAATAAACATTTTTTAAATACAAAATGCAAGCTCACTAAAAATGTTGTATGAAATTGCCTTCAGTCTATGTGTATAAGATATTTACAAAACATATATGTATTTTGTGTTTCAATTTCAGTTTGATTCCAAAGATAACTCATTATGTAGATGCAAATACTATTATTCTAAAATCTGAAAAAAAAAAATCCAAAACACTCTGTTCCCATTCATTTCAGATAAGGTATATTCAATCTGTGTCTTAATTGTATTCAGCTTTCCCTAAAGGAATAAAAGAAATCATAATAAAACCGAATTTTGCTTTTTAGAGATTTATAATCTAAGACACACTGGGAGGGCCTGGCGCCATGGCTCACTTGGTTAATCCTCCGCCTGCGGCGCAGCATCTCATATGGGCGCCAGGTTTTAGTCCCGGTTGCTCCTCTTCCAGTCCAGCTCTCTGCTGTGGCTCGGGAAGGCAGTGGAGAACGGCCCGAGTGCTTGGGCTCTTGCACCTGCATGGGAGACCAGGAGGAAGCACCTGGCTCCTGGCTTTGGATCGGCGTAGCTCCAGCCATGGCGGCCATCTGGGGGGTGAACCAACGGAAGGAAGACCTTTCTCTCTGTCTCTCTCTCACTAACTCTGTCAAAAAAAAAAAAAAAAAAAAAAAAAAAAGACACACTGGGGCAATATCATTTATATGTGCATGCACACATATACACAATTTATAAAATAAATGAACATTGAAGTCTTCTTAGCATATGATGCAAATCTAGAAAAAGAATAAAATGGTAATTTCTGAACAAGTATCTCTGAGTGAACAGCATCTTCAAAGTAGATACCATGAAAGACAAGCTAATTATTACACTGATGATTACAGTCTGTGACCCATCTTTCCGAAAGGGTTCTTAAACAGGCGCTGGACGTTTATATCATTTGGAAGCCCAATTATTGTCATAAAGTTGCTTAGTCGTTATGAACTGGAACCTGAGGAGGTGGGTACTATTTAAATAAACGCCACTATTAATGTCATGGAGCATGTGGGCTCATGTGTCTGTCCATCCTCTCTAGGGAATTCCTGCCACTGAACTAGGCTAGGGCAGCCTCTCCCTGGACTACCCTAGGCTGTGTCATATTCCATTTTCTGCATTTCCCGTTTCTGGCCATTGGTTCCTGAGCTGCATTCCGGAACATGCACAGTGCCTACAGATGAAGCAGGGCTCACATGCATGCCTGCTACTCTTCAAATGTATGAAGATGTCCTTGTGATAAAAAAAAAAAAAATTCCCACAGCACGATGAATCACTGTGTTGTAGTTCCTTCTTGGATAAAAGACTCAAAAGTGGGTCCACTATTTTTTAACATTAAAAGAAGTTGATTGTAGTCTCAGAAAAAGTGGGCAACACTGTTCTAGGCTGACCATCCACTTCCTCTGTGAGACTCCCCTAAGCACATTCAAATACAATTGATTAGTTCCTGCCAATCACGTTTCGGCTCCCACACCCTCTTAATTATGTTGGAGTGTTTCCAGTTTTGGAGTTTCCTGATTTATGACCGCAGATGGCCAGTTTCTTCCACTATGAATTTGACAGCCAGGTTACTAATCTTGATTCCCTTCATTCAAAGCTCTGGGGATCTCTCCAGCAAGGGAAAGAAGGAAGGGGAAGAGATTAATTCGGTTTCTGGGAGAGGAGCGGATTTTGAGGTAGGATGTAGCAGAATTTCATAAAGAACGCACTCCAGGGCTGTGGAAACAGCTGGCGCCCATTTGGGAGGCCTGGAGAGTCCCCCGAGCAGGCCCCAGGATGTATGTGGCCGCTGCCCTGTGAGCTGAGGCAGACGGAATGCAAGCTGGGAAGGGGTTTTCTGAACACCAAGGTGAGGCGTAGGAACTCTGCTCAGCAGGCACTGAGGACGCATTGAAGGCAATCAAACAGGTGAGCGGTCTGACCGGATTGGCCACCTAGCGATCAACGTTATAATTTCTCCGGCGCCCTCTCCCAGACTCAGCCCGCCCGCAGGCGGGCTTCGAGCTAGGTGGTGCCGGCGTTCGCAGGGAGCCAAGGCGGGAGGCCGGGCCTCACCACACCGCCCGAGACGCTGTCCCGGTGCTGCCCCGGCCCCAGCCGCCGCCGCCGAGCCGCCGCCGGGCGTTGCACCTGGGCCCGGCTGGCCGCCGATTGGACAGCTCGGGGCGACCCCGCTGTATCGCGAGACGAGATTGGCAGCGCGGGGCTGCATGTGCCCCCGCGCTGGCTTTGTACGCGGAGCCGCCTGCCGGTCCTTTAACAATGGGCGGCGCGGTCGCCCCGGCGGTGGGCCCGAGCTGAGGCTGGTGCTTCGCGGCCGACTGTCCGCAGCATGAACGGGGCCGGCACCCCCCGCACGCCGGCGGGGCTGGGGCTGTGAGGGCCGCGGTTCCGGGTAAGGGAGCGGCAGCGGGGCCGGGCGGCAGGGCAGGCCTGGGCTGGGCGCGGGGCACCGGTCCCGCCGGGGCGAGGCGTGGAGTCTGGCCGGCCCGGCCTTTTGTTCGCCGTTCTGGGGCCGCGCGGTCCTGTGCGTGCTCCCGGGGAGGAGCGAGCGCCCCGAGGCTGGCGGCCTTCGGTCTCCGGGCTGTTTGGTGGGAAGCGTTTCTCCTCAGCGGGACTGTGGCTGGTGTCAGGTCTCCCCGCCCCTTGGGGCCAGCGGGAGAGTTCGAACCTAGAGCTCCGGGAGCCGGAACCGGGCCTGCCCATCCTACTTTGCCCGCGCTTGCATCCAGGTCCGCACATGGGCAACAACTCGGGGTCGGAATTGACCCCATTCTGTCCGGCAGCCAGTGGGGCGGTCCCCAGCACAAGCCAGCTCCTCTCGAACGGGGGCGGTTCGGGCCCTCCGCGAGGCGTCGGGGAATTGGTTTGGATCGGGGCCGGGTTTAGGACGAGCCAGAGGAAGATGAACAGGCAGACAGGGCAGCCTGAGGTCCCACCCCTGGGGAGGGCGCGCCCAGGGCCGTCGGGGAAGGAGCCGGCAGTGACCGCGTCTGGGGTGTGTCTTCCAGACTGAGTTGCCGCGTCTGGCCGGGCGCGCCGCCGGGTCCCATGGAGCTGGAGGGGCAGTGGTGGCGAGGACAGCTGGCTGCGGATATTCACCAAGCGCTTCGGTACAAGGTAAAGCTGCTGCCCGACCCCCCATCCGGTGCCTCCTGTCGGTTATTGTGAGTCTTGGCCCCCCCTGGAAAGAACCGATCAGGTTCTCCACTCAGCTACTTTCCGGGCAGAAGGCGAGTTTTCGTCTTTGCTCAAGGTTAATTAACTTATTGACTCCCTCGCTGGGATCTATCAGGAGAACCTGCAACTTAAATGAGGGGGGTGGGGCGTGGTAGTTGAGAGGAGGGTGATGTGCTTGTTTCGAGATGCAAGATGGATTTGATCTTGTCTTTTAAAAGCTATACACGCTGAGTTTTTATTGGGCAGAGCAGCCCTCCTTGTTCTGTAGTTGCTGTTGTGGGCAGCTATCTGCAGTAAGTCGTGTTCGGACGTGAGATCCACGAACTTGCTTTGAGACTTTGCACAAGTTAATTTTCTGTTTCTCAGTTTGCGAGGAATAATAACAACATGGGACGACTGCAAAATTTTTAAAAGTTAGCACTCTCCATGTGCTCTGAACAGCGCTTGGTGTTCAGTAAGCACGGTGTGGTAACTGTTAATGTCGCTTACCCCTCAAGATTCGGGTCAGTTCAGAAAGCCTTAAGGTGGAAGGAGTTTGCTGCTTTTTTCTACTAATATCAAAGGCAGGAAGTAGACTGGGGAGACTTATAGATACAGAAAAACACTTTTGCGGTGCAGAGCAAGGACTGTGTATTCTTACTCTTACAGTAACTTTTCTACTTTGAGCAGCACAAGACAGCTTAATGGGAGAGTTCTTTTTTGATAACTAGAAGAGAGACCAGATCCAAAATGATCTCTGCCTTAATTTACTTTCACCTTGGAAAAAGAGCCATCCATTAAGTGCAGAAAATTAAGAAGCAAAACAGCTGGCTCTTTAATAAAGATGATTCTGACCCTGGGAGTTCAAAGATCCTGGGATGATAATGAACTTGTAGCTTGAGTTTCTGACCAGGTTAACTAGATTGGAAAATCTGATTCTGACTTAAATTGTTACAACTGAACACTCGTTGACAGCTTGAGATTTCTAAGTGCTGCCCAATTCTAATAATTTCTCAGACACACTAAATACACCTCAGTCCCCTAAAGAATGCTTGCACCACAGGGAAGTCCCAGCCAGGGGATGTTTGTCTGGAGTGTTAGGAAAAGGGTTGCAGGTTTTCCACTTTAAACATTGTCCAGGTACACTTTTGATTTTCTGGGTTTTGGCAGGTGTCCTCTTGAAATGTTCTTTTCTAAGTGTCAGCTTCCTAATTTCTCTAGTATGTGGTAGAATTGATTATTTGATGTTAATGATATCTATATTTTTTAACTGACTCAGGTTTTCAATTTTATATTTTTAAGTGTAGATAATTTTAATCCTGAGTGGTTATGAGTTAATGTTGTCCCTTGAAATTGGAAAGACTTTTTTTTTTTTAACAGGCAGAGTTAGACAGTGAGACAGAAAGTTATAGACAGTGAGAGAGAGACAGAGAGAAAGGTCTTCTTCCGTTGGTTCACTCCCCTAATGGCCGCCACAGCCGGTGCTGTGCCGATCCAAAGGCAGGAGCCAGGTGCCTCCCCTGGTCTCCCATGCGGGTGCAGGGCCCAAGCACTTGGGCCATCCTCCACTGCACTCCCAGGCCGCAGCAGAGAGCTGGATTGGAAGAGGAGCAACCGGGACAGAATCCGGTGCCCCAACTGGGACTAGAACCCGGGGTGCCAGCGCTGCAGGCGGAGGATTAGCCTAGTGAGCCACAGCACTGGCCAAATAGACTTTTTTTAAAAATTCGGATTTATTGAAATTTTTTGTGTATTTGTCTCTGGAGGATCCAAGGAATAAGACAGCCCTGCAGTCATTGCTGATGAGCTATCAAAGGATAAGATAGCACAGGGCCTTTTCTCAAAAAAAAGACAATAGAAATTCCAGTCTGTTAGCTATGATTTTACAGTTTGTTTATTCAACATGTTGAGTATTCACTGTGTACAAGGTGATCTGGCAGGTGTTAGGGCAGCAGCAGTCAGTGAGACCCTGCCTTCACAAGGGCCAGTCTTTTTCACAATTCAGAGCATCCTTCTGGTCTTCTTTTGGGCAGTTGCCATTTGGGTTCTGTAGAGAGTGTTTTCTGTTTAGACTCCAGGTTTGTGGAGAAATAAACTGGTGTGATGGGCATTGTGTCTACTAGGGAAGAGTAAAAATTACAATGAAAGAAATCCTCTTTGACCCCGAATGCCAACCTCACTGTCTTTTTTATAAAATATAATTTACTACCCCTCCCAGAGGTGGAGGACCTTCAAAGCAGGTGTTTATACCTTTGTGTATCCTTTTCTTTCTCATGAGTTTGCTCTGCATACTATTGCTATCAGCTGTTTGAGAAAGTATTTTAGGAGGCTGAATGACAATTGGGAACAATCTTAGCCCTGTGAGAAAATGTTTATCCCACAGAGTTGAATTTACTCGTAGGCCTATATTTCCATCCTGGCAGAACAGTTACCCATTCTGGAAGGGGGATGGCATTGGGGGTGGTGAGCCGATGAGGGCTTGGGACTGGAGATGAAGATACATATTCAGGTCTCTGTGCTTTGGTCCTGTGGGTTCCTGAAAAGCAGATGGGAAGAAAATATTCAATTCTAGGGAATGGGGAATAGACAGAGAAACCCATATGCTTACAGAAGCATACTTATTTTCCCGTGGTTATATAACTGTAGTACCTGGACCAAAAGAACAAAATCTGACAGTCATCTGGTAAGTACTTGTACTTTACCATTGAAAAGGATATAAAGAGAATGTGTTGGACAACTACTGGAAGTCTTCTATTTGATGGTCCTTGGGGTTCCTGCCTTTAGTAAAGCTGGTAAGATTAACATAGTTGAAAATAAAGTTCACCCATGTTTTCCACATATGTTTCCTGGTGAGTCACTAAGACCACCTTCAGGCCTCTTTTCCAGAAGACCCACCCTGGCTTTGTTTATTCCCAACTCCTTATCCCCTGAGCTGAGTTAGGTGTTTTCCTCAGTGTTCCCTGTGATTACCACGTTGTGTTGTAAAGATCTCTGTATTTTGACTCAACTGCTAGACAGAGGCTTGGGACCAATTTTCTAGCTTTTGTCCCTGGGGTTAGCACAGTGCCTGCTGCAAGGCAGGTGATCAATAAATGTCACATGACAGTAGCTGCATATCATGCCATTTCATGTATACCATTATAAAGATCTACAGAAACCAAAGGAGAAAACATTTTAGCAACTATATGAAAAATCATTGTGTTCCCTTTTTTTTTTTTAATTTTTTTTATTTTTTTGACAGAGTGGACAGTGAGAGAGAAAGAGAGAAAGGTCTTCCTTTTGCCGTTGGTTCACCCTCCAATGGCCGCCGCGGCCAGCACACTGCGGCCGGTGCACCACGCTAATCTGAAGCCAGGAGCCAGGTGCTTCTCCTGGTCTCCCATGGGGTGCAGGGCCCAAGGGCTTGGGCCATCCTCCACTGCACTCCCGGGCCAGAGCAGAGAGCTGGCCTGGAAGAGGGGCAACCGGGACAGAATCTGGTGCCCCGACCGGGACTAGAACCCGGTGTGCCGGTGCCGCAGGCGGAGGATTAGCCTAGTGAGCCATGGCGCCGGCCAATGTATTCCCTTTATTTGGAGAAGTATTTTTTTTCTCAATAGCATTTGTTAATGTTTTTATCACTTATATAAAAGGTCCATTTAGCCTATTACTCAAGTAACCTGTTTTTTTTTTTGTTTGTTTGTTTTTGTTTTTACACAAGCAGAGTGGACAGTAAGAGAGAGACAGAGAGAAAGGTCTTCCTTTGCCGTTGGTTCACCCTCCAATGACCGCTGCGGCTGGTGCACCGTGCTGATCCGATGGCAGGAGCCAGGTACTTCTCCTGGTCTCCCATGGGGTGCAGGGCCCAAGTACTTGGGCCATCCTCCACTGCACTCCCTGGCCACAGCAGAGAGCTGGCCTGGAAGAGGGGCAACCGGGACAGAATCCGGCGCCCCAACTGGGACTAGAACCCGGTGTGCCGGCGCCGCAAGGTGGAGGATTAGCCTAGTGAGCTGCGGCGCCGGCTACTTTTTTTTTTTCTTTTTACAATATCAAAAGGTATAAATGAGCTGCCTCCAACCTCCATTATTTCCTGGACCTCTAAAGTTACCATCATTATTTTTCCCTGAAAAGATACCCAGTAAATGAATATATCTGCAAATACGACATTTTTGTCACACAGAGATCATGATACTAGCAGATAGCAGATATTCATTTGTGTACCTTCCTATTCCACCTAAATTTAGCAGAGTTTTCCGTATCAATATGTGTAATATTACTGCCCTTTATTTATTTTTTTTAGAAAAGACTTATTTATTTAAAAGGCAAAATGACAGAGAAAGAGATCTTCCATCCACTAGTTTACTCCCCAGATGCTGAGGCCAGGAGCCTGGAACTCCATCGTGGTATCCCATGTGGGTGACAGGAATTTGGGTCATCATCCATTGCCTTCCCAGGTTTTAGCAGGATCAGAAGCATAGTAGCTAGGACTCCAACTTGGGATTCAAGCACTCCAATATAGGATGAGGCTGTCCCAAGCAGTGGCTTCACCCACTGAGCCACAGCACCTGTACCTTCTCTTTACTTATTTTTTTAAAAGATTTATTTATTTGAAAGGCAGAGTTACAGAGAGGCAGAGGTAGAGAGAGGTCACCCATCCACTGGCTCACTCCCCAAGTGGCTGCGATGGCCAGAGCTGGGCCAATCCGAAACCAGGAGCCAGGAGCTTCCTCTGGGTGTCCCACAGAGGTGCAGGGGCCCAAGGACTTGGGCCATCTTCTGCTGCTTTCCCAGACCATGGCAGAGAGCTGGATCGGAAGTGGAGCAGCTGGGACTAGAACTGGCGCCCATATGGGATGCTGGCACTGCAGGTGTCTGCTTTACCTGCTATGCCACGGCGCTGGCCCCAGCCTTCTCTTTATTTTAAAATCCACATTGACTTGATGTCCAATAGTTTATTTAGCAATTCTGTGTCAAAAGAGTTCAAGCATTTTTCTAAAGATTTCTTTTGAAAGTTAGAGATCTTGCATCCTGGTTCAATCCCTGGATGGCTGACACTGCCAGTACTAGGCCAGGCCGCAGCCAGGAGCTTCACTGGGTCTCCTATGTGGATGTCAGGGGCCCAGATACTTGGGCCATCTTCTGCCGCTTTCCCAGGCATATTAACAGGGAGCTGGATCAGAAGCAGAGCAACCAGTACCTGAACTGGCACCCATATGGAATGTTGGTGTTGCAGGCAGTAGCTTTACCTGATATGCCATTTTGCTGGCCCCAAGCTTTAAGACTGATTTATTTAGTTGAAAGAGTTATAGAGAGGGAGAGAGAGAGGTCTTCCATCCACTGATTCACTCCTCATATGGCTGCAACAGCTGGAGCTGGGCCGATCTGAAGCAGGAGCCAGGAGCTTCTCACAGGTCTCCCACGCAGGTGCAAGGGCCCAAGGAGTTGGGCCATCTTTTGCTTTCCCAGGCCATTGGAAGTGGAGCAGCCGGGGCTCGAACCGGCACCCATATGGGATACTGGCACTATAGGCAGCAGCTTTACGTGCAATGCCATAGCACCAGCACCCCCACATGCATTTCTTAGAAGTGATACAGAGATCTTCCTGTACCCTTCACCTAGTTTCTCACTGTGGTAACATCTTGAAAAACTATAGTACCATGTCACAACCAAGATACTTAAATTGATATGGTCAAGAAACAGTATGTTTCCTGTCATCTCAAGAATCTTTTGGGGTGCTGTGGTATAGTAGGTTAAGCCTCTGCTGGCAGTGCTGGCATCCCCTGTGGGCACTGGTTCAAGTTCCAGCTGCTCCACTTCCCATCCAGCTCTCTGCTAATGCACCTGGGAAAGCAGTGGAAGATGGCCCAAGTAAGTGCTAGGGCCCCTGCACCTTCCTGGGAGACCTGGAAGAAGCTCCTGGCTTTGCCTGGCCCAGACCTGGCCATTGAGGCCATTTGGGAAGCAAACCAGTGGATGGATGATCTCTCCCTTTCCCTTCTTGTCTCTGTTTCTTTCAAATAAATAAATAAAATCTTTTAAAAAAACAAAAGTCTCCTGCTTTTCTAAAAAGTTACACCCTCTTCCCTCCTATCTCACACCCCACCCCCTGAATCTCAGCAACCACTAGTCTGTTCTCTAGTTTTATTATTTTGTCATTCCAAGAATGTTATATAAATTGAATCGTATAGTATGTGACATTTTAGGATTAACTCTTTCTCAGTCAGCATAATTCCCTGGAGATCCATCCAGGTTGTTGGGCATCACACTTTGATTCCACCATTTTGCTATTACAAACAGCACTGCAAAGAACCTCCTTGTAAATAAGTTAGATTTCTAGGACTTGGATTGTTAGGTTAAAGGATAGCTGCATGTTAAAAAATTTATATCACCTGATTGCTCTCCAAAAGACTTATTCATTTGTCAACCTGACCAATAGTATGTGAGAGTTTTTACTTCTTTCAATAGAGCAGCAAAAATTGATGAAAATCGAATCTGGTAACTGAAAAGCCTTAAACACAGTTCAAAAGGCTTGTGGGGAAAAAAATTTCAAAGTTTATTTTTGTGCAAGAAATTCTGAAATCTAGTTTTTTCTTTTTTTTTTTTTTTTTTTAAGATTTATTTATTTAAAGGCAGAGTGACAGAGAGATCTTCTGTCCCTAATGCCCACAGCAGCTGGGCTAGGGAGGCCAAAGCCAGGAGGCAGGAACTCCATCCTGGTTTCCTGCATGGGTAGCAGAGATTGGAGTGCATGGGACATCACTGCTCACTGCTGCCTTCTCAGACACATTAGCAGGAAGTTGGATTAGAAGTGGAGTAGCCAGGACTCAAATTAGCACTCCAATGTAAGATGTGTGCATCCGGCCAAACAGTGCTTTAACCTAGTATGCCATCACACCCTCCCCTGTTACTTCCTAACCAAAAGCTTTGGGCTTCCTGGAGGGATGTATGTGCCTTTGTGTATGGAGTAAATAGTTTTGGAAAAGACTTTTTTTTCCTGGAAACATCTGTTAGGGCAAACTAGATTTCCTTCATTAAAAAATATTTTTAGAAGGCATCCATTCCACTAAGAAATGCAATTGATCACATCATAGATGATTAACAATAAAGAACAGAGTTTTGTTTTAAATTAAATGTCATTGTCTTTTTGTTCAACTTTTTCATTTTTATGTTCCACCCGAGAAAACTGTGTTTTAGGCACTTGTAACACTAATCTACAGATTATCTCTTATCTGAAATGCTTGGCACCCAAAGTCTTTGATTTCAGTGTTTTTAGGATTGTGGAATATTTGCGTAGACTTACCCTCTGAGGATCCCTAACCTCAAAATCCAAAATGCTCCAAAATATAATATGTTGATCCTAGTGTCAGTGATCAAAAGAGTTTTGGATTAGGAATGCTCAACCTGTGTTGGAAAATCAGTGTTAAGTCTTTGCAGTATGAGGCTGCTTCTACAGATCAAACTGAATATTGTTCCTCTTGATTTAGGAGCTCAAGTTGCCCTCCTACAAGGGCCAGTCCCCTCAACTGAGTCTCAGACGGTATTTTGCTGACTTGATTGCCATTGTAAGCAATCGCTTCACACTGTGCCCTTCTGCCCGACACCTTGCTGTCTATTTGTTGGACCTGTTTATGGATCGCTATGACATCTCTATCCAGCAGCTACATCTAGTTGCTCTTTCCTGTCTACTTCTAGCAAGTAAGTATGAAAATAATTGACTATAAATTTTCATTAGTTATATAATAATGCAAATTTATATAGAACTCAGTGAAATATCACCAAATCTCATTCATTCCAGTTTACTATTATCAGGAAGTTTTTGTTGAAAGTGCTTCTTGGCATAATAATTCTTAACTAGATATTAAAAAGTAGCTGTTGAGTCTTTGAGAAACAAGTAACTAAGCCCCACATCCCAAATATTCTGATAAAAATGCCTGGGTCACCCCAGATCTGTTCAGTCAGAATCTACATAAGAGGGCCTGAGAAGTCTTTCATTTTTATTTAGAAATCCCAGAGGTGATTATGATGTCTCTTTCCAGTTGAGAACCACGGTCATAAAGCAGTGATTTTCAAGGAGCAACTTTGTCCCGCAGGGGACACTTGGTATAGAGACAGTTTTGGTTGTTATAATCTAGTAGGATGCTATTAGCATTCAGTTCATGGGGGCCTGATACTCTGCTAAATATTCTAGAATGGCCAGGACAGTTCCCCATGACAGCATTTTCTGCCCAAAAATCAATGGAGCTGAAGTTGAGAAACTGTGTCTTAAAGGTAGCATTGCTATTATACAAAGTTACTTCCAAAAGTTAATGGCAAATGAAATTAAGTTTATTTTAGTGTAAAAAAAAATTTTTTTTACAATCCATGCACAGTTTTTCCTAATATACATTTTTCTACAAACCTTTTCAAGACCCTCCATATATGTGAATCTCTAAATTTTTTACACCAAAATAAATTTAATTGCATTTTCCACATTTTGAAGTGCCTGCATATTGTTAGAATGCTATTTACTAATGAATTAGCTTACTGAACTAAATGTTCATGTGCAAGTGCTACAGATTTATGAAAACCTTTGCTTATGCAATAGACCGACTGTGTAGTAGGCTTTAAGACAGACTGATACAGCTCTGTTTGTTACCCATACAGAATGTACTGTGCTGGGCTTTTTGACACCCCTCTGTTTTCATATCTTCCTGTACCTCATTTTATTGCTTGTTAGTACCCTCACTAAAGAGAAAATACAAGTAAAGGAACTGAAATTGGGTTTTTCTTCTTTTAGTAATGTGAAAAGATTGGTACTGAAGTAGAATCAATAATGTGGTTTTTATTTTATCCATGTCATTATAATAGAAATTTAAGCCCTATTTTAAAGTAGTATATGGATATATTAACAGCCTATACCTCTTTGCCACCCTCCAGTAGAGGGTTTGGGAATCCAATAAGCATGCTGTCTAAGGGACATTTACCTCATGCCACCAGGTTCTTCTAGAACACCCTTGTATTTTCATTGCTAATAAACGTAAAACTGAATGCAGTCTTATGTGGCGTCATTTCTGGTACTAATTTCCTCAGATTTTAGTTTATTTTATTCTTCCTTTGATCTGATGACACCTACTTATTTTGACCCTCTGAATGTCTTTTTTAAGTTATTTTAGATCCCTTGTAGAACCAGAAAGCATGTTTAAAAAAAAAAAAAATAGTCCCAGTGATGACTTCCCACAGCCTGTGAGTTCAGGTAGAAGCTGCTTAATGTAGCATTTCGAACCTTTCGTCTGGACCTAGCCACCTTTCTGATCTCATTATCCAACCCCAATCCCCGTGTACCCTGAGCTGAATTATTAGAATACTACCTAATTTCTGAATATCTATATTTCTCCTTTAATCTGTTATTCTCTAAGATCCAGGCACATTGCATGTCCCTACCCTCCTGAAGCCAGTACATTTACAATTGATTTTTAAACTTTCATGCTTATAAGTAATCACATGTACAACATTTTGGGGCTTAAGAGTTTGCATAGGATTGGAAAAACCTCTTGACAGGTCAGATGTGTGAGATGAATCCATAAATGAAATGGCTTTTTATTCTATGGAATGTTTATTATAAGATCAGTTTATAAAGAGAAACCAGCCATCAAATATGTAAATTAGATTATTTTAAAAATTGGTATCATTAGTGGAAAATAACTTTGTATGCTGTGGCTATTACTGTCATTACTAAGTCCCACCTGCTCAATACCTGCAATGTTGTTGTTAAAGATTTATTTGAGAGGCAGAGTTACATATAGAGAGAGGGAGAGAGAGAGGGGTCTTCCATCTGCTGGTTCACTCTCCAGGTGGCCGCAGCAGCCATAGCTGGGTTGATCCAAAGCCAGGAGCCAGCAGCTTCTTCCAAGTCTCCAATATGGGTGCAGGGGCCCAAATGCTTGGGCCATCTTCCACTGCTTTCCCAGGCCATTAGCAGGGAGCTGGATTAGAAGTGGAGCAGGTGGCTGGGGCCGCAGCTCAATAGGCTAATCCTCCGCCTGCAGTGCTGGCACTCTGGGTTCTAGTCCCGCTCAGGGCGCCAGATTCTGTCCCAGTTGCCCCTCTTCCAGGCCAGCTCTTTGCTGTGGCCCGGGAGTGCAGTGGAGGATGGCCCAAGTTCTTGGGCCCTGCACCCCATGGGAGACCAGGAGAAGCACCTGGCTCCTGCCATCGGATCAGCGCGGTGCGCCGGCTGCAGCGGCGGCCATTGGAGGGTGAACCAACGGTAAAGGAAGACCTTTCTCTCTCTCTCTCTCTCTCTCTCTGTCCACTCTGCCTGTCAAAAAAAAGAAAAAAAGAAGTGGAGCAGGTGGGATTTAAACTGGTGCATATATGGGATGCTGGTGCCACAGGCAGAGGCTTAACCTACTATTCCACAGCATGGCCCTGCACACCTGCAATTTTTAAAAGTGTGGTATGAACCAAGTGGGAGACTTATCTGGGAACTGTGAAGTAATGAACAATGAATAGTCAGTTCATAGACTGACAGATTTGTAATCAAAGTTTACTTACTAATAACCTAAATGAGTTAGGGTTACTAAACAAGATATTCATAAATTATCTGTTACCACCAAAGTTTACTAAGAGCTGTAGTTAAATAACAAGAATTTTGGCCACCTGTAGTGCTTGGCATTGGTACTGAGTTCCAACAGTTTTCACAATTTTGAAGAAGAATGTTTGTGTATCATCTCAGGTTGACTTGAATAGAGTTTTCAATTGTTCTTATTCTCAAACTTATATATTATTATTTATTCAAGGTCATGACCAATTTTACTGACTACTAAGTGGTTTAATTTATAATATGTAGTGATTTTTGGTACATTTTCCAGGCTTTAGAATCTGTATTTGCTGAGGTTCAAATATAAATTGTATAAGTCACCTATTACTGAGAGAATCAGATGCCTTTTCCCTTTGTTAGCTTCTAACCCCCTTTCCCTGAGAGAGAACTGCTTTTGCCTTCTGCCTTTTTTTCCAATGGAGAATGGGAATGTGTGTGAAATAGTTTTCAGAGTCTCAGCCTGTCCCAACTAGGCAGCACTCCAAGTAGTGTCAGCTCTTGGCCCTACACTAGTGTCGGCAATCTTAGCAGCCGTCTCTCCTCTCTCTGTAACTTTACACAAAAAGAGAACTGATAGCCTGTTTTTAGTATGTGCTATTTTAAATTTCTGGAGTTAATTCTAGTGTTTCTTATATTCTTATTTTTTTATATTTGGATACCAAATGGCAGCTCTCCTGTTATCATAAATGTTAATAAGCAAAGCTTCTCTCCTCAGAATAATTAAACTGCATGTGTATCACTCTCCCAGCTACTCCCTGCTTTGGGATAGGGGTCCTTTATATAAAAGGGAAAAACAGCTTACAAAACTAGATGACAATTGAATACCAGTTATGAAATAGGTTGGAGGCTGCACGTACTTGGGTCAAAGATGAAGCACAGTTTGTAAGTCCTAGGTAATGCTTACCCAGCTGCTGGAGTCTATACTATTAAAAGACAATAAAAAAGGGCCTCTGAGTCTCTAGAGGGTAGCATATAGAACAATGACTATAGTAATGATTTCCTGGATTTGGAGTCATCAACAATATGAATTTCAACAACTCTTGAATCTCAGGTTTTCTCTCTACATACAAAATAAAAATAAAGACACTTAAAAAAAAATAGGAGGAGCTGACATTAACACAGCAGGTTAATTCACTTGCTTGAGATGCCTGCATCCCATGTGAGCACCCGTTTAAGTCTCTGCTGTTCTACTTCCAGTCCAGCTCCCTGCTTAGGAAAGCAATGGAGGATGGTCCAAGTGCTTGGGCCCCTGCCACCCATATGGAGACCCAGATCAAGTTCCTGGTTCTTGCTTTCAGCTTGGCCCAGCCCCGGCCATCGTAGCCTTTTGGGGAGTGAACCACCAGATGGAAGCTTGCCCTCTGTCTCTCTCCCACTCTCTGTGTAACTGACTTCAAATAAATAAATCTTTTTTTAGTAAATAAATAAAGCACCATGGAAACTGAAACACAAACAGTTCAGCATCATAAGCATTCATTCTCCTGTAAGTTTCTCTAGTCTTTATCCTGGCTCCCTATCCCTAAAGCTTCTGGCCTATTTTTTTTTTTTAATTATTTATTTGAAAGGCAGAATTACAGAGAGGCAGAGAGAGAGAGGTCTTCCTTCCACTGGTTCACTCCCCAGATGGCTGCAATGGCCAGGGCTGCACCGATCCGGAGCCAGGAGCTTCCTCCAGGAGGGTACAGGGGCCCAAGGACTTCATCCATCTTCTACTGCTTTCTCAGGCCATAGCAGAGAGCTGGATCAGAAGCAGAGCAACTGGGACTTGAACCAGCACCCATATGGGATGCCAGAACTGCAGGTGGTGGCTTTACTCACTACGCCACAGCGCCGGCCCCTGCTTCTGTCCTATTCTAAAATACTCTTTTGTCCTGGGAACTTCTCATGTTCTAACTCTTTCACATGTGTATACTGGTTTCCCTTGGCGGCTGTAACTACCATTAAATTTATGGGAAGTATGGAAGCAATCTTGGAAATGAGTATTAGGTTAGCAAAGCTTTTTACTGTTTTCTAATAGTTGAAAAATTATGTCTCATGGTTTGAGTTATATCTCAACTTTTAATGAGCTTAGATTGATGTTTTCTATGAATTACCCTTTCCTGTTCTTTACTCATTTTCCTATTAGATTCATGGTCTTACTAACTTGTGAGGTTCCTGGTGTCTATTAAGGATATGACTTCCCCATTTAATAATAAAAGAATAGAATATGGGTTGGCAGAGCACACATTGACATCTGATCTATATCCTTCTCAGTACAGAAATCTTGTCCAGCACATATTCACCATTTACATGTGGCTTTGAGACAATGTTGGTTTCCATGGCTGATCTCCTGTAAACCTAGTGCTTTGTTTCTGTGGCCTCTAATTCTTTACTTTCTGGGAAGCAGATATGGACTTCCTGTGCTCTTACTTCCTTCCTGTTTGGGGCCTTTATCAATATAATCACATGGTTCCTGGAATTTCCTTTCAATTGAAGAACTGATCTTTGTGATCTGTGTATGGTATTGTGGCTAAGTACATTGAAAATATACACACATAGCGTTCAAGACAACTAAAAACATAGCTAAGAATGCAGGTATTCATTGCTACTATCAAACTTTGAAATCTTTTTATATCCATGTTATCCATGTATGAAAAAGTTCCCAAAAACTTGGGTTAAAATTGCAAGTGTAGTTATTTATGCAGTATGAGGTTGTTTGTAACTTTGCAAACTAGATGCAAAGTCTTGCACATTTATAATAGCCAAATACATTATAAATATAGAAGTCTCGTAGATACTTAATAATACAGAAGTTTGTTGATTTGGTAGTTACAGCCATGCAGCTTGGTGCAGTACTTTGGTCTTGAAGTACAGATTTGGGGATTCAACTACACATCTTCATTTTGGCTTTTCCCCCCCTTTAAATGAAATCCCCAACGTCACTACCTTGGTTTCCTGAAGTATGAAATTTATCTTATACAATTGTACTTTCGCTGTTCAAATTTTCAAGGAGAGAATACAAAACATTCTTGATCTTTGGATTCTGGTGTATTAATTTCTTAAAAGGAATGTCAAGCATGATATAAATAAACTTGTTAATTTTTACAATATTTCTTTGAAGTATATTGCCAGTATTACTGCTGCTATACAAACAGCAGGGTGCTTTGAAAATATTAATGATTCATCCAGAGGGATTGAACTAAATTCTCAGGTCATTCTTCTGAAGAATTTCACTTCATTATACTAAGAACAGTGGATTCCTCTCCTATATTTTTATTCAGTGGTAATGCTAGATAATCATGTGATAAAGACCATTTTAGTACTTTCAACCACACCAAGCGTATGCTTTTGGCAAAACTTGTAAAATTCACCTTTATGTGGTTTGCATTATGAAGGACTATCTCAATTCTTTTTTAGATTTATTTATTTATTTATTTATATTTGAAAGGCAGAGTTACAGAGGAGCAGAGGCAGAGAGAGAGGGAGAAAGAAAAGTTTTCCATTCGCTGGTTCACTCCCCAAATGGCCACAAACACTGGAGATGGGCCAGTGAGGAGTCAGGAGCCAGGAGTTTCTTCAGGGGCCCAAGGATCTGGGCCATCTTCTACTGCTTTCCCAGGCCATAGCAGAGAGCTGAATTGGAAGTGGAGCAGCCAGGACTAACCGGTGCCCATATGGGCAGGCGCCAGTCCCTAGATTCTTAAAAGTCTGAATTATATATATGTTTTGTATCAACTTATACTTGCAGCCAGATATTTACAGCATAGTTGAGATCTAAAGTTCAAAATCTCTCTTGAGTAGGAAGAACTGACACCCCTCTTCCTCTGCCTTCCTCTCCACCTTGTGCCTTGTCCCTCTCCCTACTCCCTCCTCTCTCTCCTGCTTCTTTAGGCTTAGTTTCTTCTCAAGACATGAGTGCAGAATCTCTTGGCATCAGAGACAAAAACCTCTTACACATTCTTTCCCTCCAACCCCAAGGCAGGTCGTCATGATCAAGCTTCCACTGGCTCTAGCTCTGCCACCCATACAGGGAGCATCTGGGCTCAGTATCCTGGCCACTTTCATGGGTTGTAGCAGCTTTCATATGTGGTACAAACTCATCCCTTCTAGAAGAGAAATCTCACAGGAAAACTCTTCTGGTTTCTTTTGCTGGAGCAGTCTTTGGCTCTTCTCCAAAAAATGTTTTTAAATGGGAGCCAATCTTGTGGCATAAACGTGTAAGGCTGTTGCTTATAATGCCAGCATCCCACATGGGTGCTGGTTTCTGTCCCAGCTACTCTACTTTCAATTCAGCTCCCAGCTAATGGCTTGGGAAAAGCAGCAGAAGATGGCCCAAGTGCTTGGGCTCCTTTTACCCATGTGGGAGGCCTGGAAGAAGCTCCCGGCTCATGGCTTCGGCTTGGCCCAGCCCTGGCAGTTGCAGCCATATGGGGAGTGAACCAGCAGATGGAGAGCTCTCTATCTCTTCATCTCTCTCTGTAACTGTGACTTTCAAATATGCAAATAAATCATTAAAGTTTTTAAATGGATAAAAAGATTTCTGAGAAAACAAAATACACTGAAATATAACAAAGTCCTTTAAAAATTTTTATGTATGTGCTTCTTTAGTAACAGTCTGGCAAAAATTTTGAATAAGAATGAATATAGGCCGGCGACACGGCTCACTAGGCTAATCCTCCACCTTGCGGCGCCGGCACACCGGGTTCTAGTCCCGGTCGGGGCGCCGGATTCTGTCCCGGTTGCCCCTCTTCCAGGCCAGCTCTCTGCTGTGGCCAGGGAGTGCAGTGGAGGATGGCCCAGGTGCTTGGGCCCTGCACCCCATGGGAGACCAGGACAAGCACTGGCTCCTGGCTCCTGCCATCGGATCAGCGCGGTGCGCCGGCCGCAGCGTGCCGGCCGCAGCAGCCATTGGAGGGTGAACCAACGGCAAAGGAAGACCTTTCTCTCTGTCTCTCTCTCTCTCACTGTCCACTCTGCCTGTCAAAAAAAAAAAAAAAAGAAGAAGAATGAATATAAACATTTATTGTGTGAAATCTATAACTGTAATATGAGTGTTGTAAACCTCAATGTAAATTAGAACAAAATACTGGGAATTAGAAGGCTTTAGTTTTAGTTTCCCTTCTGTGGACCACCACTGAACAAAAACCCAAAGAAACTTGAAAACAACTCTGCTTCTATTGCTGACATTTGGAAAATCACAATGGTATTTCAGAAAGTATCTCTCCCTTCTTTTTTCTCCCTTTTTTTGTTAACAGTCTTAACTAGATTTTTGTTTTAAATGGAGTGTTTTGTGAAATGGTAACACTTGTGTTGGACATTCAACCCAGTTCTCACCCCTCAATTTCTTTCAGAAATTGAGATTATGCTGGAAATATGCAAAATGAAACACTTAAAACTTGGAAGTATTTTTTATTTCAAATATACCTATGACCCTTAAATTCTTTAAACCCACTTCTACTCTAAAATAATGTATTTTCTTCCCCCACCCACCTGCTGAAATTTCCTGAAAACATTTAGCTAGTGAGATTTGAATGAGTTTTTAATTAATTTAAAATGTTAAATGTTGATATGTTCCAAGCATATTTTTTTTTCCAGGAGAAAGTGAAAGTTTGGGCACAGTAGTACTGGAAAAGAAAACATAATGCAAATATGAGAACCATAGAGAGTTCTGGCACAATTGTGTCTATGTGAGGTAGGGGAAAGAGTATTTTTAGCTCTAAATGCCGGAAGACAGTCTATCCCATTTAACTGACTCATCCTATAGTGATCACTTGCCTAACGTTTTCTCTCCTCTTCCCTTTTCTTATAAGGTAAATTTGAAGAAAAAGAAGATAGTGTGCCTAAGCTAGAACAGCTCAACAGCCTGGGTTGTATGACTAACATGAATCTAGTATTAACAAAACAAAATCTGCTACATATGGAACTATTACTATTAGAAACCTTTCAGTGGAACCTCTGCCTTCCAACAGCTGCTCATTTCATCGAGTATTATCTTTCCGAAGCAGTACACGAAACAGATCTTCATGATGGCTGGCCAATGATTTGCTTGGAAAAAACTAAACTTTACATGGCCAAATATGCAGATTACTTCCTAGAAGTATCTTTGCAAGGTAAGATGTTGTGAATGCCAGTAAGTGACTTGTGTACCTATGACTTGTATATTCTGTTTCTTAAGTTCATTTTTGATGTCTCCACAGATTATGCCTTTCTAAATTATGCACCTTCTTTAGTAGCTGCTGCGTGTGTGGCTTCTTCAAGGATCATACTTCGTCTTTCTCCAACATGGCCTACACGACTGCATCGTCTTACTGCTTACTCCTGGGATTTCTTAGTGCAGTGTATTGAGCGGCTGTTGATGTAAGCCTTTTTGTTCTGGTGTTTCTAATTTCACATTAATATTTTTCTTCATGTATAAGGTGCCTTAAAAATAACTTCTCAAAGACACAGTTTTTTTTGTTTTGTTTTGTTTTTAAATTTTCTTGACAGGTAGAGTTATAGACAGTGAGAGAGAGGGATAGAGAGAAAGGTCTTCCTTCCGTTGGTTCACTCCCCAAATGGCCACTATGGCCAGCACTGCGCCGATCTGAAGCCAGGAGCCAGGTGCCTCTTCCCAGTCTCCCATGCAGGTGCAGGGCCCAAGCACTTGGGCCATCCTCCACTGCCCTCCCGGGCCACAGCAGAGAGCTGGACTGGAAGAGGGGCAACCGGGACAGAATCCGGCGTCCACATGGGATGCCGGCGCCGTAAGCGGAGTATTAACCTAGTGAGCCATGGTGCCGGTGGCACAGCTTTTAGGATACTTGCTCTTGGCAGCTTCTTGCTACCATGAGTACCCCCCTGCAGTGGGCAGTACTTGATAGATGGGATGCCCCTTTTGGTTGTTAAAGCTAGCTAGAAGTTGTCATTGCTAGTATGATCTAGGTACATGATAAGGAAAGGATCTGCTCATGTGTAAATCCATAACTCGAAGATTTATCCAGGCAGTTCTTGCCCCCATTTCCACATCTTTGAATTTTGAGGGCCACAAGGATGTTACCAAAATGGGAGCCACACTTAAGTGTTTATTGTGGATATTTTTTTCCAAGACAGAAAAGGCCCTCAAAACTACTGGCAGGTTCACATAAAGGGAAACAGCCTTAGAAGGATACAAGTGAGGTCCTGCTTTTGCTGGGATTATTGTGTACTGACTGCTACCTAGGTAGTGCTGGCAGTTTATAAAATCAGCTATTGACAAATTGGGGTGGGACTTCTTGCAAATTCTTCACAAGTAACATTATTAATACTTTCTCTCCCATGTTTCAGTGCTCACGATAATGATGTGAAAGAAGCAAACAAACAGAGAGGACAGGCAGGACCTCAGTCAGCACAGCTAAGTGTGTTCCAAACAGCCTCCCAGCCCACACGGCCAGGTCACTTTCAGCAACCCCAGTATCTCCATCAGACACATCAGACCTCTCTGCAGTATCGCCATCCTGTATCAGAACAACCAAGCTGTCAGCAGATTGTGTCTACCACACACACCTCATCTTACACACTACAGACGTGTCCTGCTGGCTTCCAAACTAGTGTTCATGGCCTTGGGCATGTGCAGACTGGTGTTGGGATGTCACTGGCAATACCAGTAGAAGTTAAGCCTTGTCTGACTGTTTCTTATAACCGGAGTTATCAGATAAATGAACATTACCCTTGTATTACTCCATGCTTTGAGAGGTGATTATGTGCAAAGTTAGTAACTGGCCCAGGCTATTTTGTGTCTTGAAGCTCTAGGGCAAGCTTTTTGTAAACGTGTTCAAGGAAAGGGATCCCAGTGACACCAGAACTCTTCAGGTACCAGCACGAGTGAATATCCTTTTCAGTGCACCCTGAACACCTGGGAGGACGGAGCAAACACTGCAGCAGTTTAACACAGTGTGTCAAATCCTGTTACAACAAATCCCTGGATGACAGAAATGTTCAAGCCCTGGCTGATGGTCCAAATATTTCAAAAATATCCAATACGACAGAAAATCTGGACAGATTATAATGTACTCTTTTGAGATTTGACCTGTGGTGGGCTCTGGGCCTAAAGTTGGCTTATATGTCAAAGATTAATGTTTATCTGTGGACTTGCCAAACACTCTTTTATGAAGGAAAGTTACAGTATTAATTTTTGAAGGTGTCTTTTTTCTTTATTATTATTCTACAGTTTTGAGTTTTGAAGTTGATCTACAAATGAATTTTTGACTAAATTTAAAGTCACTGAATTGTTACACTGTACCAACCTGTGGAGTAAAAGAAAATGATTTTTTAGCTGATTCTATAGAATGTCCTATCATAAATGTAAAGGTATCTGGATTTATGTGCTAAAATTAAGGGTGGAGTAGATCTCTTTAAAATCATGGTCATAATTTTTTGTTTTCTTTTTTTTCCCTAAGCGATCAACCTCAGATCTTTAGAATGAAAACACATTTAACTCAGGGAATTGGTACTACTTGGAAACACTTAACTGTAATGCAACATGCTTTGGAAATGTTATCATATGAACTACCGTTATAACAGATTAAAATACTATGAAGATGTGTTTTCAAATGAGAACATAATATTGTGGCACAGAATGGATGAAGTGGTGATTCCTATGATTCATAATACATATATATTTTGCATTTCTTGGTGCAATTAATGATTTACACTCAGATTTGATATTACTCTAAAGGAAAGGTTTTTCAAGGGAAGGCCTATCTGTAAAAATATCATTACTATAATAAAGCTCCATAGGCTGAGTTTGAAGTGCAGTATGGCCAGCGTGGTTCTCAGGTTGTGCTACAGCAGCACTTTGTTATGTGAAATACAGGTTTCATAAGCAACCCTTGAATCCAGCTAGTCAGTCTGAACAGGCAGGGGTACTGATTACAAAATTTCAGTACCTGCTTTTACTGGATTATCCCCACAACTGCCCTGGGACATTTCACTGTACTGGTAATGAGTGAAAACGACATAGTAGTCATGATAGCAAGGGCAGTTTGCCTGTAAAGCATTTTGGAGGAATAAACTTAAAAAGAAAATCATAGTAATAACTGAAACTATACATTGTGCTCTTATCTGTGGGACAAGAGATTTGGTGGAGGGAAGCTTTCTGGTTTAAAAATTAGTAAGGTGTGTCTCTGTTTTTTTAAAGATAGCACTTGAATAGAAGGGAATCTGCATGGCAGGGATGTGACTGCCACAAGGTGCATTGAAGATAAACTTCTTAAAAGATGAGTGGGTATGCAGCAGGAGTCTCAGTAATCAAGCCAATGGCCTTTGTTAGGAAGGGACTGATCCACATGGCTCCAGTGGATGAATGTGGGTGAGTGGCTTCTGCCAGCATGAATTCTTAGAGAAATGTCCTTTTCTGTAAAGGAAAATAACTTATATTTAGAGTATAGAGAGCATAATGCGGATTTATTAGTCTGGTAGATAAATTTAAAAAAAACACTCAGGTAAGAACACACATGACATTTTTCAAGCATGGAAATTGTTTTTTGAAAGAATCATCACTTTTGCTCTTTAAAAGAAGGCTGCTAATTGGATTTTGGTAGTTCTTACCTTAAGAAAACTTGAATTAGGAAAAGTGGGTTCAAGAGAGAATATATCTTTAACATTCACATTCAGAACCCAGCAACCTGGAGTCCGGATTTTCAGTATTTTAACTACCTCAGTAATACTATGAATGTAAAATATTAGGATAGCGATCCTAACTTGAACCAACAACCAGTGCCTGTGGTAATTTAATGTCTTGTCAAATGCTTTTATTGATTGGTTTATATGTCATTCTTGTTATAGAAGAATATGCCTTTTTAAAGTTTATTAACACGTTCCCAATTTATATTTAAAAACTAAAGAACACTGGATTAATCTTTGTTGGGGGGAGTAGAATAAACGAATTGATTACTCTTGCTGCATACCCGCAGTGGGGTAGGGTGGTTGCACAACCAGAACTATTTTTAAAACATTTAGGTTTCATTATAAATACAGGTCACAGTTGCTAGCATTGGGGGATAGGGGAGGTGTTGTATAGGTTTTCTTTAATTTATTGATTAGCCTTTAAAGCTGGGTGGTTTTTTTTTATTTTGTTTTTGGTTGAGATTACCGGACCATCATTAAGTGTGTACTGTGAAGGTATTAATGATATGTATAAAGGGCTTTACCAAAGTCCATTAAATAAACACTACTCAAGTACAGACTGCAAACCAAAATGTATCTGTGTTATGACATGAATTTCAAATAGCAAATATGGTGCTAAGTTCTACACCAATGGAATATTAGATGAGTGCTATGCACTTAATTTTAAAATAAAACTAGTTTTCAGTAAAAAGACTTTGGTGTTTTTATTTTAAATAAGATTTGTAATCTGCAGTTTCATTCATTGTCAGTCAGACACAGAATTGTGGTTGTATTTCCTAAGCTATCCAGCTGTAGAATGTTACCTGAAATGGTGGGAAACATCTGTACATTCATTATGTCTTCCATATGGAACACTGAAGTCCCCAAAAGTATACCAGACACCACTGTTACCTTTTGAGCTTAAAATCAGTTTAACTATGGACTCAGATTTATTCAGGAACCTGGTCTGATTTCTAAGAAGTAAGGACACAAAATGGACAGGAGTGTGGGAAGGAACAGGGTTAACAGTGATGATGGTCCCTTCACCTAAATAAAAAGATAATTTGCTACTGAATTCAACTTAGCAGATGAAATTTGTTTTGAAGAGTAAAATGTAATGGGTTTATGCAAAATACATTAAGAATTTAAATTCACTAAGAAATCCTTTTGTGTCCCAGAATTTTCATCTGAGACACAGAGATCTTCCATCTACTCATTCACTCTCCAAATGTCCGCAACAGCTGAAGCCAATACCTTGAAACTTAATCTAGGTCTCCCACATGGTGTCAGAAACCAGAAGGCTTAAGTCATTGTTATTTGCTACCTCCCATGGTACACATTTGCAGGAAGCTGGAATTGAAAGCAAAACTGGGACTTGAACCCAGGTACTTTGATATAGGATGCAGGCATCTCAGGTGGCATCTTTTTTTTTTTTTTTTTTTTTTTTTTTGACAGGCAGAGTTAGAGAGAGACGGAGAAAGGTCTTCCTTCTGTTGGTTCAGTCCCCTAATGGCCACAGTGGCCGGCACTGTGCCGATCCGAAGCCAGGAGCCGGGTGCTTCCTCCCAGTCTCCCATGTGGGTGCAGGGACCCAAGCACTTGGGCCATCCTCCACTGCCTTCCCGGGCCACAGCAACCGGGACTAGTACCCAGGGTACCGGCACCGCAGGAGGAGGATTAGCCAAGTGAACCACAGCGCCGGCCAGTGGCATCTTAACCACTGTGCCAAACATCTGCCTTCCCAAAAATCATTTCTGAAATTAGTCCTATAACTACTGTGCTGTTACTTGCTGTGGCACAGAGGTAGGGTTTAAAACAGCCCTCAGGACTGTTAATATACAGTGTTCTTGAGGACTGACTTTAAGATAATGAGCATTCTAAATCAAGGCAGGTAGCTTTGCACTAAGGTGATTCCAAAGCCCAAAAGACCAGTATACAATCAACTGCTCAGGAACATGGTTTAAAACAAAACAAAACAAAACAAAACAAAAAACCAACAGCTTCCCTAACCTCAAGCAGCTTGTCTCCACCTTGTGAAGTATGGCTAGCACTCCTGAAACAATTAGAATGGTGTAGCTTAGTACACTGTTTAATATTGTGTTAGTTTAGGAATCACTCAACATCCTTTTTTTTTTTTTTTTTTTTTTTGGACAGGCAGAGTTAGAGAGAGGTCTCCCTTTTCCGTTGGTTCACCCCCCAAATGGCCTATACGGCCAGCGCACTGCACCGATCCAAAGCTAGGAGCCAGATGCCCCCTCCTGGTCTCCCATGCCATGTGGGTGCAGGGCCCAAGCACTTGGGCCATCCTCCACTCCACTGCCTTCCCGGGCCACAGCAGAGAGCTGGACTGGAAGAGGAGCAACCGGGATAGAAGCAGCGCCCCAACTGGGACTAGAACCCAGAGTGCCAGCGCCGTAGGTGGAGGATTAGCCTAGTGAGCCGCGGCACTGGCCTCAACATCCATTTTTAAATCTGTTAGATTTTTTGTAAAGTTCACTTGTAACCCACTGACAGCCTGCAGACCAGGCTGAGGCTCCCTGTGGAAAGAATACCTGCTGCTAGCTTACCCTTACCTCACTATCTTCTCTGCTCCCCAAACACACACTGCCTACCAGGTAAGCATTGCCACCCTGAGATGAAGTTCTTAATCTGGAATCCATGAACTCCTGACAGGGTATGCAACTTAAATGTACAGGTTTTCCTCTGTTCATAAGATTCTGTTAGTTACCCTGTGGGATCTGTGTTTAAAATGGTAAGGGGCGAGGGAGTGGGCATCTGGTGCAGTGATGAGGACACTGCTTGGGATGCCTGCATCTCATGTGAGGGTTCCTGGGTTAGAGACATCTAGCTTCCCCTCTTAAAGATAGCTCATATTGCTATAGTAACAGTTGTCACATAGAACCAATGCTGATACATTATTAGCAGAAGTCCATACTTTCTTCATGTTTCTTATTCTTAGTCGTCTTCCATCCCAGGTTCCCATCCAGTATATCATTACATTTAGTGGTTAGGTATTCTTAGGCAATTCTGATTTATGAGTTTCAGACCTCCTTGTTTGTGATGACACTGATAATCTTGAGGATCACTGGTCAGGTACTTCACAGACTAAACATGTTTCTTGAGGGCAGAGATTGTGTCTTACTCATCTCACACCCCTTTGTATGAACAGGGAGCCACAAGCTCTTGGAACTTCAGATAAATAAAAATTAACACAGTCCAAAAATGAGCTGTGGCTATTAAACAAATGCAGTCTTGGGCTGATTTAGAAACATATTCTGAGCACAAGAAGGCACAGTCCCATCAGATTCAGTACTAATCATAATATATCTGGAAAATCTTGTGTGCACAGTTTCAATTAGAGTAGTGATAAACCCAAGTATGGCCACAAGCTGGTGATGCATCCAGAAATCACTGTGTGTGGGAAACAACTGAAAGAACTGGTGGTGCCAGCGCTGTGGCATAGCGAGTAAAGCCACCGCCTGCAATGCCGGCATCCCATATGGGCACCAGTTCAAGTCTCAGCTGCTCCACTTCCGATCCAGCTCTCTGCTATGGCCTGAGAAAGCAGTAGAAGATGGCCCAAATTCTTGGACCCTTGCACCCGCATGGGAAACCTGGAGGAAGCTCCTGGCTTCCAATCGTGCAGCTCTGGCTGTTGCGGCCATATGGAGAGTAAACCAGATGGAAGACTCACTCTCTCTCTATCTCTCGCTCGCCCTCTCTGCCTCTCTGTAACTCTACCTTTCAAATAAATACATAAATCTTTAAAAAAAAAATAAAGGTGAGGTTTTCATCTGGAGGAGATTAAAAGAAGGTGAAACACCTATTTTCCCAAATATGCAAAGATGTCATAAACTACTTCAAAGGGCAGAATTAGGTCTATGGTCAAATATTTTTCACAAGGCTGGCGCTATGGTGCAGCAGCAGGTTAAAGCCCTAGCCTGCTGCACCAGCATCCAATATGGGCACCTGTTCAAGTCCTGGCTGCTCCACTTCTGATCCAGCTCCCTGCTAATGTGCCTGGGAAAGCAGCAGAAGATGACTCAAATCCTTGGGTCCACTAAAGTCTCCACCATGTGGGAGACAAGGGCCCAAAGCTCCTGGCTCCTGTCTTCGGATTGGCTTAGCTCCAGCTATTGCAGCCATTTGGAGAGTGAACCAGCAGATGGAAAACCTCTCTGTGTCTCTCTACCTCTACCTCTCTGTGTAACTCTTTCAAATAAAGAATTAAAGAAAAAAAAATTTCACATTCAATGAATGAATATAAGCCAGAATGTTAAGCCAGAGTAATGCTTTGAGCATTCTGGAGTTCCTGTCACCATAGGCCCCTGACTTAGACCAGAAATGGGATGGAAATGATCACTGGATGTGGTGTAAATCAGAGGGGATGACTTCTAAGGTATCTTCCAATTCCCAAGAGTTTCTGTGACACTAAAGGGTTTCTGGAGAGTTCTTTTTCTTTTTTGTTAAAAAAAAAAAAATCTTATTCCTTCCTTCTGCTTTCTTTCAGTTTAGTTTGGTTGTTTGTACGATTTATTTATTTATTTAATTGAAAGGCAGATTTACAGAAAACAGGCAGATCTTCCACCTGCTGGTTTATATTCCAGATGGCTGCAACAGCTAGCCAGGGTGGGGCCAAGCTGAAGCCAGGAACCCTGAATTCCCTTTGGATGTCCTACGAGGGAGACAAGAGTCCAAGCACTTGAGTCATCTTCCACTGCTTTCCCAGGCACATTAGCAGGGAGCTGGACTGGACTTCACAAACAGCATGCCACGACGCCTGGCCCCTCTTGTTAGGCTTCAAGGCTCTGTGACTTTAGCTGGGTGTAGAAGGGAAAAGCTTTGGCTGGACCAGAGCAGTCTGCAGGTGGGTGCCATCACCTCCAGTGACAGCACAAAGCAGCCTGCACCAGCCTGGCTGAAGGCTTTCCCTCCTACGCTCAGCTTGACTGCTGGACAGTGAGGACAAACTCACTGAGACTTTGTGGAGGAAACAAGATTGAGTGATCGAGATGAATTTGGGTTATGGAGTTTTGAAAGCCAGAAGAGAATACAGACTTCGTGGAGGTCAGAGAGATCTCTGAGGATTTATGATATCATACAGGTGAGTTTAGGAATGATCCAACAGTGTGCAAGGTGAGTTAGTGAGAGGATACGGGAGCCAGGAAGCTTTCTGAAATAATGACAAATGAGGTAATGGAGGAATATGGATATTTCATAGTATAAAAGTAAGCACCAAGATAATAGAGCTGATAAAACTGGGTGATAGAATAAAGGGAAGGAAATATACTAATTATAGTGTTACTTATAAAAATAAATAACAGGAGTTAGTGTTGTGGCACAGCTGGTTAAGCCACACCCTATGACATTGGCATCCCATTTGAACACTACTTCAAGTCCCTGACTGTTATGACCATTTGGAGAATGAACCAGCAGATGGAAGATCTCTTTCTCTCATCTCTCCCTCTCTCTGTAACTCTTTCAGATAAGTAAACCTCTTTTTCAAAAGTGAATTAAAAATATAACACTAAATAGAAAACCAAGGATATTATGTAATCAGGTATTACAAAGGCAATGATAGGAACAAAAATACAAATCTTCCTAATTATAAAATGAACTACATGCACAAAAAACCTGGGAAAAGCAGAAGATGGCCCAAGTACCTGGGTCCCTGCCACCCATGTGGTAAACCCGCATGAAACACCTCACTCCTGGCTTTGGCCTGACCCAGCCCTGACCGTTTCGGGCATCTGAGGAGTGAACAAGCAGATGGAAGATCTGTCTGTCTCTTTCTCTAACTCTTTCAAATAAATAAATAAATCTTTTCCTTTTAAAATGACAGATAGGAGACTAATTCTCTCAGTCCATTGCAGAGCAGTACTTTAAAAATGCAGATATAAAATGTTAACAATATATTATGGTAGATGTGATTATATATATTGAGAAATTCTGAGAAGGGTCATAGTGATCTGGCACAAAAAAATAAAAAGACACTGACAGGTTTAAAGCCATCCTATCACTGCCAGCTGCAAAACTCTCATACTTCAGAACAGTCCTCATGAGTCCTCACGTGCCACGGCACACTGGGTTAATCCTCCACCTGTGGTGCCAGCATCCCACATGGGCGCCGGTTCTAGTCCTGGTTGCTCCTCTTCCAGTCCAGCTCTCTGCTGTGGCCTGGGAGAGCAGTAGAGGAGGGCCCAAGTGCTTGGGCCCCTGTACCCGCGTGGGAAACCAGGTAGAAGCACCTGGCTCCTGGCTTTGGATCGGCGCAGCTCCAGCCGTTTGGGGAGTTAACTAAAGGAAAGAAGACCTTTCTCTGCGTGTGTGTGTCTCTCTCTCACTGTCTGGAATTCTACCTGTCAAATAAATAAAATCTTTCAAAACAGTCCTCATGAAACTGCAACACCTGAGGTCAGCACTGTGGCATAGCGGGTAAAGCCAACACCTGCAGTGCCAGCATCTCATATGGGTGCTGGTTTGAGTCCTAGCCGCTCCACTTCCAATCCAGCTCTCTGCTATGGCCTAGGAAAGCAGTGGAAGATGGTCCAAGTCCTTGGGCCCTTGTACCCGCGTGGGAGGCCCAGAAGAAGCTCCTGGCTCCTGGCTTCAGATGGGCCCAGCTTCCAGCGTTAGAGCCATTTGGGGAGTGAACCAGTGGATGGAAGATCTCTCTCTCTCTCTGCCTCTGCCTCTCTGTAACCTTGCCTTTCAAACAAATAAATAAATCTTTAAAAAACAAAACAAAAATAAGAAACTGCAACTCCTTTCTCTGTGTCTTCTAGGAGCTTAGGATCAGAATACCCTAACCTCTTTCCAAAATGCCAGCCAATCTACAGCTCACCCAAGGATAACAAAACTCATGCCCTTCAAACTACAAAAACGCTCGCATTTCTGCCTTTGTTAGGTGAAATCAACCCATTACTGGTTCCTTTAAGTTTTCTTTGATAATGTCATATCTAATGTGATCTTTCACAAAATTTCACTATGCCTAATTCACAATGAAAACAGCAATCAAGGCCGGCGCCGTGGCTCAATAGGCTAATCCTCCACCTTGCGGCGCCGGCACACCGGGTTCTAGTCCCGGTCGGGGCGCCGGATTCTGTCCCGGTTGCCCCTCTTCCAGGCCAGCTCTCTGCTATGGCCAGGGAGTGCAGTGGAGGATGGCCCAGGTGCTTGGGCCCTGCACCCCATGGGAGACCAGGAAAAGCACCTGGCTCCTGGCTCCTGCCATCGGATCAGCGCGGTGCGCCGGCTGCAGCGGCGGCCATTGGAGGGTGAACCAACGGCAAAGGAAGACCTTTCTCTCTCTGTCTCTCTCTCTCACTGTCCACTCTGCCTGTCAAAAATAAAAAAAAAAAAGAAAAAAAAAAAAGAAAACAGCAATCAATTTCAAAAGGTATAATTATTGTAGAAAACATACTCTTATGAAAATGCAACTAAAAAGATATGAATGTAAAAATAATTTCAAAAACATATGTATGAACAGGACCAAAAGGATTTGGGGTGAAAGGGCAATGAAAACATCTGAGAACAAGTTAACTCAGACAAAAAAAAGGGAAAAAGTGACATATCAAAATGAATGAATTTTTATAAAGAGTAAATAAGTTATTTAAAACACAAGAGTAGGGTGGGCCTTGACTGCAGTTAAGTTGTCACTTGCAACACTTGCATCCCATATCAGTGTCTGGGGCGAGTCCTGGCTATTCCACTTCCAATCCAGCTTCCTCCTAATGCACGCCGTAGGAGCCAGAAGGTAATAGCTCAAATACCTGGGTCCATGCGACGCACATGGGAGTCCCAAACTGAGTTCCAGTCTCCTGGCTTTGGCCTGACCCAGCCTGGCTGTTGAGGGCATTTAGGGAGTGAATCAGTGTCTGGAAGATCTCTATCTGCCTTTCATATAAATGAAAAAAAAAAAAAATATATATATATATACATATATATATACATAAAAGAACAAAAATCCAGCAGTACTTCACAAAAGCTCATGGAAATGAAACCAAATAAAAAATCTGAAATCTTATGCACAGTTTTTCCACAATACGTATCTTCCATGAACACTGTGAAGTACCATGTAAACTATAGTTCAAGTATATTAAAAATTATGAGTACGTGCATCTTTATTGCCTCTTTTTAAATTATGTAGGCAGACAATGTTGAATTTTTTTGGTTAGAGGTTGACAAAAGATAAGTGAAGCCACATTTTAAGATAAATCTAGGGGCTGTTGCTGTGGCATAGCGAGTAAAGCCGCCACCTGCAGTGCCTGCATCCCATATGGGCGCCGGTTCAAGTCCCAGCTGCTCCACTGCCAATCCAGCTCTCTGCTGTGGCCTGGGAAAGCAGTAGAAGACGGCCCTGGGCCTTGGACCCCTGCACCCGTGTGGGAGACCCAGAGGAAGTTCCTGGCTCCTGGCTTCAGATCAGCACAGCTCCAGCCATTGCGGCCAATTGGGGAGTGAACCAGTGGATGGAAGATATTCTCTCTCATTCTCTCTCTCTGCCTCTCCTTCTGTTTAACTCTTTCAAATAAATAAATAAATAATCTTTTAAAAAAAATCTAATAGTATCTAGGGGTATATTTTTGATCCACAATGGAAACTTTCTTTTTACAGAAAAATGGGAATGAAAATCCAAGTGGGGAGTACAGATTTACTCCCTGAGTATGAGGACCAGAGAAAGACTAGAGATCAAACTGCTGAAGCCTACAAGCTGAGCACCACTCAGCCCTTCTGTGGATGACTACAGAACATTAAGTGGTTGGTCGTTATCTGTGCGATAGTGGATTTTGTGGATCTGTGCGTGAGTTGTAAGAGGGAATTTTCAAGGGTGAGCCTGGGCAAGAGGGGGTACTTTATAGCACCCAAATAGAGCTGCAAACCTGGTTATCCAGGCAGCAGTGCCTGCAACGACTGTGTTGGGGTGTTTGGTGACTGTGTATTATAAGACTTGTTCCCAGGATTTGGAGTGCCTATTTATTTCTTGATTAGAACAAGGGAGGTTTGATTATAAAGATTTAGAACTAATTCTTCTCTAAGGAGTAATTTTAAGGCCATCTTCTCTTGCATGAAGCAACGAACAAGTAATGTAAGAGTAAGAACCAAATATGTAGGCAGACATTAACACAATATCTGCCGTACCTTTTGCTCTAATCAGGCCATCTACGAGGGATCAGGGAAATTGGAGTTGGAATCAGAAAGCACCAGCTGTTGCAAAACACAGGCACTTCAATGTCTAAATGTTTCCAATATAACTAGTGTAAAAGAAATCACCTTATATTAATGTATGCTTCTAAAGTTCACAGAGAGCTCTCGTGGTTTTAATCTCATTTGAGAAATCTTATGAGATATAAAGGGAATGTATCAGCTCCATGTTTTAAAGATGAAAAAGATTTTTGTTATTCAATTTCACACAGCTAGTTATTGGCACACAGGAAAGCACAAATATGTCATTTATGTGCTTCTATAAATTTCAACAATCTTTATATTGCTCATAATCTTTTTATTTTTAATTTTTAAGATTTATTTTATTTATTTGAAAGACAGAGTTACAGAAAGAGGTAGAGACAGAGAGAAAGAGGTCTTCCATCCGCTGGTTTACTCCCCAGATGGCTCCAACGGCTGGAGCTGTGCCAATCCGAAGCCAGACGCGCCTCCTCTGGGTCTCTCATGTGGGTGCAGAGGCCCAAAGACTTGGACCATCTTCTTCTGCTTTCCCAGGCCATAGCACAGAGCTGGATCGAAAGAGGAGCAGCAGGCACTAGAACCGGTGCCCATATGGGATGCCAGCGCCTCAGGCTAGGGCTTTAACCTGCTGCGCTATAGCACCGGGCCCCTCATAATCTTTTTAATATTTATTTATTTTATTTATTTGAAAGGCAGAGTTACAGAGAAAGGGAGCAAGAGAGACAGAGAGTAAGCCTCCATCTACCAGTTCACTCTGCAAATGGCTACAACAGCCAGGGCTGGGCCAGACTGAAGCCAGCAGCCAAGAGCTTCTTCTGGGTCTCCCACAGGAGTGTAAGGGCCCAAGCACTTGGGCCCATTCTCCACTGCTTTCCCAGGCCTTAGCAGGGAGCTGGATCGGAAGCGAGAAGCTGGGACTCAAATTAGCACCAATATGGGATGCTGACACTGCAGGCAGCAGCTTTACCCATTACACCACAATACCAGTCTCATATTGTTCGTAATCTTAAGGGAGAGGAACAAAGTATAAAAATTGCTTCTTTATATTGTATAACTCTTCAGGCAATCAACTTAGTGGATATAGCCAATAACTTAAACACAAAAGAACAGAACAGAATAGAAACTCTAAGAGTGTGCTGCCCCAACAGTTAAGATGGTACCTCCAAAGGTGGTGGGTAAATGAAATTAAAGGTATAAGTTTATTTTGGTGCAAAAATTTCTTGAAACTTGTGCAGTTTTTCAATAACATGCATTTTCCACCAAAATAAACTCATACTTGGGACCGGTGCTGTGGCATAGTGGGTAAAGCAGCTGCCTGCAGTGCCTGCACCCCATATGGGGGCCGGTTGGAGTCCCGGCTGCTCCACTTCCGATCCAGCTCTCTGCTATGGCCTGGGAAAGCAGTGGAAGATGGCCCAAGTCCTTGGGCCCCTGCACACACGTGGGAGACTTGGAAGAAGCTCCTGGCTCCTGGCTTCAGATCGGGGCAGCCCCTGCCGTTGTGGCTAATTGGGGAGTGAACCAGCAGATGGAAGATGACCTCTGTCTCTCTGCCTCGCCTTCTCTCTCTGTGTAACTCTGACTTTCAAATAAATAAATAAATCTTTAAAAAAATAAACTCATACTTTTAATTCCATTTTTCCATGAACATTTGAAGTATCTTTATATAAGTGTTGCTTCATTAAACTTATTTCTAACTCTTGGTCACAGTCCAAAAATATCTGAAAAGCACTCACCTAGTCCTAGATTCTCAAATAAGGTACATTAAAATGATCTGGATCTCAGAACCCAAAGATTCTAATTCAGTAAACTTGGAATGAGAATCAAGAACCTGTATTTTAGGGACCAGCATTGTGGATTAGTGGGTTAAGCTTCCGCCTGCAACAACAGCAACCCATATGGGCACCAGTTCATGTCCCAGCTGCTCCACTTCTGATCTAACTCTGCTAAATGGCCTGAGAAAGCAGTGAAAGATGGCCCAAGTGCTTAGGTTCCTGCCTCCCATGTGGGAGATCCGAGAGAAGCTCCTGGCTCCTGGTCCAGCCCTGGCCATTGCAGCCATTTGGGGACTAAACCAACAGATGGAAAAGTGCTCTCTCTCTCTCTGTAAATCTGCCTTTCAAATAAATTTTTAAAAAGTCTATTTTAAAAGGGCTTTTTTTAAAAAAAGATTTTATTTATTTGAGAGGTAGAGTTGCAGATAGTGAAAGGGAGAGACAGAGAGAAAGGTCTTCCTTCCGTTGGTTCACTCCCCAGATGGCTGCAATGGTTGGAGCTGTGCCAATCTGAAGCCAGGAGCCAGGTGCTTCTTCCTGGTCTCCCATGCAGGTGCAGGGGCCCAAGCACTTGGGCCATCTTTTACTGCTTTCCCAGGCCATAGCAGAGAGCTGGATTGGAAGAGGGGCAGCAGGGACTAGAACAGGTACCCATATGGGATGCCTGCACTGCAGGCAGAGGATTGACCTACTGCACCACGGTGCCAGCCCCAAAAATCTGTCTTTTTAAAGTACATTACCACTGTTTCTGATGGGCAGCCTTGAGGCCATAGTTTGTGGAACTATGCCTCATTTAATGCAGAAATACCTATTTTTCTGTATAAGGATTTCTTTTGTCAGAAGGTGTCAGACAGCCGCTGACATCTTTTTGCTATAGAAAGCCACCAGAAGTGCAGGGCTGGGTGGAATGTACCCACAGAATACAGCCATATCCTTGTGCCAGTCTGCAAAGTATTCCTGTACTACTTTCATTCCTAAGCCCTGGGTTACTGGGCTAGGGTCACGTCCAGGAAGGATGAGAATGACAGCTAAAAACACAGTGAAGGGGCCGGTGCCGTGGCTCACTAGGTGAATCCTCCGCCTATGGTGCCACCATCCCATATGGGTGCCGGGTTCTAGTCTCGGCTGCTCCTCTTCCAGTTCAGCTCTCTGCTGTGGCCCGGGAGTGCAGTGGAGGATGGCCCAAGTGCTTGGGCCCCTGCACCCACGTGGGAGACCAGGAAGAAGCACCTGGCTCCTGGCTTCGGATCGGCGCAGCGCCAGCTGTAGCAGCCAATTGGGGGGGGGGGGGGCGGAGGACAGTGAACAGTGAACCAACGGAAGGAAGACCTTTCTCTCTGTCTCTCTCTCTCACTATCTCTACCTGTCAAATTAACACACACACACACACACACACACAAAGAGTCATCAGAAGTGAGCTGGTGCAATCATATGACTTCAAGTTCTCTTTGATCTTGATTATTAAAACAACTGCTAATAGCTTTATATTTTTTTTAAGATTTACTTTATTCATTTGAAAGAGTTAGAGAGAGAGAGAGACAGACAGACACTCTCCTATCTGCTGGTTAACTCCCCAAATGACTGCAACAGTCAGAGCTGAGCTGATCCAAAGCCAGGAGCCAGAAGCTTCCTCCGTGTCTCTCACATGTGTGCAGGGGCCCAAGAACTTGGGCCATCCTCCATTGCTTTCCTAGGCCATAGCAGAGAGCTGGACAGGAAGTGGAGCAGCCAGGACTCAAACCAGTGTCCTTATGGGATGCTGGCACTGCAGGCCAAGGCTTTAACCTGCTGCACCACAGCGTCAGCCCCAACAGCTTTATATTCAATACAATACTAAACTACTAGGTTTCAGGCATCGTACTAGGCATGAAAGGGAATACAAAGATGATTGTCCCAGGAGTCTTCACAGCCAGCTGCCACCATCATTCCTACCTCCAACATAAATAAGGCAATAAAAAGGCTCAGGTTTTGCATCTTTGCTTATGACAGAGGTGCCTCATGGGGTTCAGAGAGGAGGTTTGTTAGAACCAGAGATGATGGGACGGTATCTTCCAATTGCACATCTCTCTTACTTCTTTCACATATTTAATGGAAACACTCTTCATGTATTTGCAGGACTATAGCCTCAATGAGTCTCCTTATCAAGGCATTGGAAAATACATTGTTATACTTGGCATCTCAGAAACCATGATCTCCAAGAAGTACAAGCAAATACATATTTAATGAACTGTTGAGGTGTGTGCCAGGTATGAGTATTAGCAATGGGCACACTTAGGAAGACAGATATTCCTTCTGGTGAGGAATGAAGTAGGCTTGGGATTAGAGGCTCAAAGCCCTCCCTTATTCACAAATTGCTTCAGGGCAGCCTAATTTCATCACCTGAAAGAATGTCTGCCAAAGGGTCAACAAAGTTATTGCTGGAGAGTAGACTGTGGCTGAATTTTAGTTTTTGCCTTTGTGAATTTTTCTAACTTTTCCTGCAGTAATTATGGGTTATTTTTACAGTTGGGAAAATACATCTTGTCTGTTTTTTAGCGAGAATAAAAAGCTTCTGAGGGGCCCACACTGTCCTGTAGTGGGTAAAGCCACCGCCTGCAGTGCCGGCATCCCATATGAGCACCTGTTCAAGTCCCAGCTGCTCCACTTATGATCCAGCTCTCTGCTATGGCCTGGGAAAGCCCAAGTCCTTGGGTCCCTACACCCATGTGGGAGACAGGGAAAAAACTCCTGGCTCCTGGCTTTGGACTGGTGAAGCTCCAGCCATTGTGGTCAACTGGGGAGTGAATCAGGAAATGGAAGACCCCTCTTTCTTTCTCTCTCTGCCTCTCCTTCTGTCTGTGTAACTCTTTCAAATAAATAAATAAATCTTTAAAAAAAAAAAACACTTCTGAGATCAAAAAGTAGACTGACTTCATTATATGCCAAACCAGGTTAATTATATGTCAAACTAGATGAAGGCCTTAGGAGGTCTTCGCACTTTTTTTTTTTTTCAGTTTGAAGAATTCAAAGGTCCAAGTATTAAAGACCTCATTTCCAGGAGCCTTGTAACTCTTGATGCAGGACAAAATTTGGGCCTTCTTTGTCTCCAGTAGACAGGCTCCATGCAAAGAGCCTACAAAGATGACTTTGTTCAAAACCACTCCCTTGAAGACTCAAAAAAATCTGTGTGGGACGCAACCTTTTCATCTCTATCTCCTTTCCTATGTGGCTCTCTCATGGCTGCACAATTACCAGTCATACTCAACCATTAATGCCCCTTCCAACTAATGTTCTGGAAGAAGTGAATCTTCTTTTAAAAATTCAAATTTATTGAAGTGTAACTTAAATGAAATGCACACAGTAAGTTTTAACAAATTTATACACTTATGTAACCACCACCACAATCACAATATAGAACATTTCCAGCACCCTACAAAGATTCTTTGTGCCCCTTCCTACTCAATCCTCCCTGCACCCAAGCCCCTGGGCCAGGCAGCCATCCATAAAATGAGAATCTTTCCATGTAGAGTAACTTGTCCTTCCCAGAATTTCTAACAAATGGGATTATATAAAAGCTATCTTTTGGGCCTGGTTTCTTCCATTTGGCAACCTGTTTTTGAGGTTTATCCACATTATTTTGATTCTGAGTACTATTTTGTTTGTACCAACAATAATAATTCTTTGCAGATTATGTGAATGAATCATTTTGTACCAGCATAAAAATAAGGTAAGATGACTGCTGCTGCAAAGATACCATATCCAAACTCAAGGCAGAAAAAGCTAAAAAAGGCTGCTTCCTACATCTCTCTTTCACCACTAAAAAACAAACAAAAGTCTTCCCAGAAGCACTCAGCCAACTTCCCCCTACATTTCATCAGCCAGGACTTGGTCACATGACCAGTTACAAGGAAGCTAATGGGCGTCTTGCAAGAAGAAATAAGATTGTCATGACTGATACATGTCAATTATGATTCACTGCTCAAAACTGGCATTGTCATCCCAAACAAAACAGATTCTGATAAGAAAGATGGAAGAAATGCAGACTGGGTAAGCCAGATCATCTACTATTGTGTCTACCATGGCTTCTCATCATGATGAGGTGGGGACCCTCAGGATGACTCTGGCACAAACAGGACACTGTGAGTAATGAAAGGTAGAATGGGAAAAAGCATTCTGCTAGACAGGTACCCTTCCTTTACCCACACTAAATAAGATCTCTGGGACTTCCAAAAGTATCACAAACTGGCTCATAAAGTCATAATATGTACTTTCTTCTGCTAACTGTAAAACAAGATACATATAGATAACATTTGCCAGAGTCCTTGTAAAATAGCACTCTCAAGCTCTAAAGCTTGAGTAAAGCACAGTTTCTACGGAAAGCCAGAATCAGATCATCTTCCATCAGCTTACCTTACACGTGTGCTTCTGGAGATAGCGTGATATGATCATGAATGTATTCTGGGTCCTAGACAACCAATGCGTACCGCCTCTCCTTCCCCCTCCCAAAATGGGGAGAAGTCAGAACCAATCCAATGACCAATCAAAATATCAGCTTTAGAACTAATAAAGCCTGGCTCAAAGAACATGCCTCAGATGTGTTACCTCGTGAGTGTCCTGATAAATACTTGACCCTAGAATTCAGCACTTCTAACCAGCACACGCATAACAGGGCAACTACAGGCCTTCCCCAATGGAATAGGCAGACCACAGTAAATTTCTTGCAATTATGAACACACCAGACATGCTTCCTCAGTGAAGCTGAGGATCATAAAGGGAGATGTGCCACATAAGGAACAGGAACATGATTAATGTGGCCAATAAGAAACAGGGTAGAACTCTTCTAGGAGACTTCAGGAGAAGTTTTCTAACAACGTGAAGCAAGTGTTGACAACTCTGGATGTGATGCCTGGAACTACAACAGCCATCCTGCTAACATGTGAGGTTGCTGTCATAATTACATATTTTACCCAACAACTGTAATACAAAATATGACATAAAAAGTTGGGAAGAACCAGAGTCCTTGATGATATTACTCTGCCAGTGAACAGAGGCAAACAATCCTGAAGCCTGCCCTATCACAGGAGCCCCTGTTATATAAATTTAATTTAAATTAATTTTATGGCTAGTCTTTAGTCTGGATTTCTGTTACAACAAAAAGCATTGTAACTGATATGGGCATCTTTGTATCCTTTTCTGTATTCTTTTTCAGTATAACCAAATACACATTTCATTGTGTCCTCCACAAAATACTGCCTTATTGGATTTCTGAACAGCTTCAGTTAAAAGATGTTTTAAACACACATGAATAAACATATGCTACTATTTACTTTCCTGAAGGTTAAGATGTTTATTCGTCCCATATCTTTTGGGAGAGATGTGTTACAGTGATGGTTCCTACTCCCACATCTGCTAGTGCTATTAGGTTTATAAATGCTATTGATCCACAATTTTTGAAACAAAAGACAAAATTTCAGTTAAACAGAACTAACCATCTGGGTGCTGTAATTTATGAAGGACCTGCATATCTTATAAACTTAGCCAGATGTGTAAACATAGTAAGTGTCCTTGTAATTCAAAGATTGCTAAGGAGACTTTCTCTAGAGAGAAACTCAACCTCACTACCATAGAAAATGAAGCAGGTAACACCATCTTCCTGAATTTTACTACAGATATATGTCTTTAGGAATCATGTCTAAATCTGCATTTAGAGTACAGATAAGTAGAGCCACAAAAGGAATGAGAATAAAGGAATTATCTGGTATCACAAATGATTATTGACCCATTCAACAAGCTAAATGCTCTCAAGCTTGGTTATAAAAATTAACTTTATTCTTAAAGTCATAAAGATACTTTTCAGTTTGGAGCTGATTCTCAAGGGTCCAAGACTAAATTTTCTCAAGCCTGAGACTTAGTTGTTCACATTCAATGTATATAGCAGGCTTCAAGTAGGGCCTAGGCTATACTACAGTCTTCCATGACTATGTTTGTATATTATATGTGTGTGTATGTACGTGTGTGTATATATATGTATATATATACACACACATATATATATGCTTTTTTAAAAGATTTTTATTTATTTACTTGAAAGTCAGAATTACACAGAGAGAGAAGGAGAGGCAGAGAGAGAGATAGAGAGGTCTTCCATCCACAGGTTCACTCCCCAAATGGCTACAAGGGCCAGAGCTGTGCCAATCTGAAGCCAGGAGCCAGGAGCTTCCTCCAAGTCTCTCAGGCAGATGCAGGGACCCAAGGACTTGGACCATCTTCTACTGCTTTCCCAGGCCATAGCCAAGAGCTGGATCAGAAGTGGAGCAGGCGAGTCTTGAACCGGCACCCATACAGGATGCTGGCACTGCAGGCGGCGGCTTTACCCACTACACCACAGCACCAGCCCCATACATATGCTTTTTAAACCTAGTAATTCTTGGGACTGGCACTGTGGCATAGTAGGTTGAGCAACCGCCTGCGGTGCTGGCATCCATGTGGGCAACTTTTCAAGTCCTGGCTGCTCCACTTCTGATTCAGCTCTCTGCTATGGCCTAGGAAAGCAGTAGAAGATGGCTTTAAAAAACCTAGTAATTCTTATCTCATTGCCAAGAGGAAGAGCCAAATTTTAGTTTCTGCTAAACTATCAGCAAAGACTAATTGCTTATCTAATCCCATATTCATATTTAAAAGTTAAATACAAAGTACAATAACTTTCTTCTCTTACATTTCCATCATCATTACCTTGGTCTGAGTTAACCACCACCTCACACTTGGACAACTGGTCTTCATATGCCCACTCTGTCCCAATCTAATCCTTTCTCCAACTATAGCAAAGGAGATCTCAAAACTCTCCTCCTAATTCTTTCTCCTCCAACCACCGAGACTTTCAACCAGCACCTATTACTGGAATGTTCTACAAGTCCTTTGGATATTTTGGCTCTTATGCCAGGAGTACACTTTCTTTCCCTCCCCATCTAGTCAACATTTACTCGTGTCTTTGTAGTTCAGCTTCAGCATGATGTTAAGACTTTCTAGTTTCCCTGTCAAATTCCCTGCTAGACTCTGATAGAACTTTGTGCTTCTCTTAGTAGCTTAAACTTACATTTTTTATATTTGTGATTATCTGGTTATTGGTATCTATTACACCAAACCATAACCTTAAGAGTAGGGATGTTACCTGTTCTTCTTCGCCATTTACATGTTCAGTGTTGGACATACAATGGGTGCTTAATATGCATTCACTCGATGGAAAAAACAGACAACCTTTTTATCTTCTATACAACAGCCCTGCACCCCCAAAATATGAATCTCACCAGTTTCTTTTCCCTTTTTGCTGCCAGTGATCAAAGGAATTCCCTTATGGAATCACTGACTAGAAGATTCTTCTTGAAAAACATAAGAGGAAGACAGGGCTGGATTTTCTCAGCATCTACCCATTTTGGAGGAGTTGTAAAGTATTATGATATAGAGATAGTTAGTGACCAGAATACAAACATTCTATTACATGTAACTACAAGATAGAAACACCAGGACCATTTTTCCCTCTTATCGCTAGAAACAACTTCAGGAAATGAGAAATTACTAAACCTCCTGTCTGGCTCCCTCTCTGAAGTTGATATCCTAGCCATCATTTGAACTCTAGTAGAAACTGGAATCCAATTCAAGTTAATCTCAAAGTAAAGATATCAGCTCTATCACTCTATTCTCTCCTAATCCTCTTTTCTGAATTTTATTTTTATGATACTGATCAAACCCTGCAAGAGTGGGAAATGATGGGAAGAGGGGAAACAGGAGCTAATCCGCAAATGTTAGGCTGGGGAAACTGGTTTAGCTTTGGTATCTTTAATAAAATTTCTGAAGACTGCTAAATTGTTTTCATTTTCACTCCTGGGAAAAACTATTTTCATTTTCATGGTGCTTTTTTTTAAGCCTCTTGAGGCAGTTTTTAAGTATTTCTATAGAAGTTTCTATAGAAATAGAACCTTGGAGGCAAGGTTTTTTAATATAGTGATAAACAAGCATTCAGCATTCTATGTGACTGTTGAAAATGTTTGCTAAATTATAAATTATAGAACCTTGGAGGCAAGGTTTTTTAATATAGTGATAAACAAGCATTCAGCATTCTATGTGACTGTTGAAAATGTTTGCTAAATTATAAGTGTACATTTGGGAGTGCATTTCACTGGATAAAGAGTCAAGACATTCCATCAAATTCTCAATCTTCAGTATCTGGTATAGTGCCTGACAAATTCATTAATGAGAAAATGAGAAAAATGAGACATCTATAAATATTGAGAAGAAATGCCTAGAGAAATAAGCTGACACCAGAAACAATGGTGTTAGCAAAGCCCAAAGAAGGGAAGATTTTGAGAAAAGAAGGTCATTAATCTGTCATGTGTTGAAGAGGTCAAGTCAAATATGGCCTAAGAAGTACCCAGTGGGTTTAGAAAAAAAAAAGTGGTAATTAATGACCTTTACATTGGTAATTTTAGTGGGGGCAAAATGCCGCAGTTGACTAAGAATAGGAAGTACAAAATAAGAAAGAATGGGTAGAAAAAACTTTTACATGAACCCATGTCTGTGAAAGAGGCAAGAAACAGAATGGAGGACAAACTGGTATGGAAAGGTTTTATTTTTTCCTTCTAAGATATAAAAAAAGACTTGGGGGTTCCGGCCTGAAGCGCCGGCATCCCATATGGGTGCCAGTTCTAGTCCCGGCTGCTCCTTTTCTGATCCAGGTCTCTGCTATGGCCTGGGATAGCAGTGGAAGGTGGCCCAGGTCCTTGGGCCCCTGCACCTGTGTGGGAGACCTGGAAGAAGCTCCTGGCTCCTGGCTTCTGATGGGCACACTGCGGCCATCTGGGGAGTGAACCAGCAGGTGGAAGACCTTTCTCTCTCTCTCTCTGGATCTACCTCTCTCTGTAACTCTGTCTTTCAAATAAATAAAAATAAATCTTAAAAAAAAAAAAAAAAGACTTGGGAATACCTAAATGCAAATGTGAAGTAGCCACAGATAAGGAAGGTCCTAAAAAAAGGGATAGGAAGGGATCCAGAGCCTTGAAGCCACTGTGTTGCTTAAGAAAACAAGGAGGGACAGAGAATGGATATCAATAAAGTGACTTGAAGGTTTGTTGGAAAGTCAAATAATCTGCTGAGACTGGGCATACCAGGGAAGGTCTGAAGTGAATGGAAAAATTAAACAAAAAAAGCTGTGGGGCCTGTATTGTGGCTTAGCAGGTAAAGCTGCCACCTGCAGTGCGGGTATCCCTTAAGGGCGCTGGTTTGAGTCCTGGCTGCTCCTCTTCTGATCCAGCTCTCTGCTACGGCCTGGGAAAGTCCTTGGGCCCCTGCACCCATGTGGGAGACCTGGAAGAAGCTCCTGGCTCCAGGCTTCAGATTGGCCCATCTCCGGCTGTTGCAGCTGTTTCGGGAGTGAACCAGCAGATGGAAGATTCTCTCTCTGCCTCTGCCTCTGTGTTATTCTGCCTTTCAAATAAATAAATAAATCTTAAAAAAAAAAAAAAAAAAAAAAAAAAGAGCTGTGGAGAATGTAAAACAGAATTGCTAGGCAAAGTCAGGAACAGCAGCTCCGGCCGTTGTGGCCATCTGGAGAGTGAACCAGCAGATGGAAGACCTTTCTCTCTGTCTCCCTCTCACTGTCTGTAACTCTGCCTCTCAAATAAATAAATATTTTTTTAAAAAATCTGTCATGCTACTAGTTTTCTCCAATGTGTGATTTTCTTCTAAAAAGACTCAAGCAGGAAGGGTTTAAAAGAAAAATCCCTATTCACAGAGGTTATCTTCTCTCCCAAATTTAATTTCAGGTTCAAATCTGTGGTAGAAATACCATTTATCTGAGTATTTTGTGCAGAAATTATGATAAATCTGAGATTAAAATAAGAAGCTATTGGTATTATTTTGACTGTATAATAAATAAAATTTGCCTTTTTAAGTACGTAAGAATGGCAATGAGGGTTTCTTTTTGTACAGGATAACCAAAACCACTGTCAAAACAAAGCTGTAAAAATAACTACCTAGAGGACCCAATAGGTAGCCTATTAACTGGGGCAATCAGCTCTCAAAACCTTCTAAAGTTTGTCTTTTTAAGTATGTAAGAATGGCAATGGGGAAGGTTTTTGTACAGGAAAACCAAGAGCACTGTTCTTCCCTCTAGTTATAGACACCCAGTAGCAGCTAGTGGCATTACATACCTAATCATTGTTAGTTCCCTTTTTATCTATTTTCTGGCTTGGCTGGAGACCTAGTAAGAGGGATACTAACTGAGCCAAGGCCCTAAGTGAATTCACAGTTAGTTGGGTGTGGGGAAAAGATTACTGTAATTCATTTCTAAGAAGACAGAATGATGGAGAAAAACGATGTCAAGATAATGAAAACTTAAAACAATTTTTGAGGTAGTTCAAAGCAATCCTTGGGTATACTTGAATGAAACAAACTTAACAATAGGCATCATTTCCACTTCAGTTCTTCAAACCTGTAGACTAATAAGCCTTTGATTAATAAGCACAAACTTACACAAAAACTGCAATCAATGAATTATTTTATTTGGAGTCACAAACTAATTTCATGTGGATCCTTGGTCTTATTGCTTTTTGGGTTTGGGAAATTCAGGAAAGTATACATTTACAGTCTGCGCAAGGATAGAAATACTAACAGAGAAGAACACTATTTCCTCATTAATGCAGAGACAAGAACTTAGAAAGAAACATGGGGTTGACACTGTGGCATAGTGGGTTAAACCTCCACCTTGTGGTAACACATCCCGCATGGGCGCCAGTTCGAGTCCTGGCTGCTTCTCTTCCGATCCAGCTCTCTGCTGTGGCCTAGGAAAACAGTAGAAGATGGCCCATGTGTTTGGGCCCCTGCACCCATGTGGGAGGCCTGAAAGAAGCTCCTGGCCCCTGGCTTTGGATCAGCCAAACTCAGACTGTTGCGGCAATTTGGGGAGTGAACCAGTGGGTAGAAAACCTTTCTGCCTGTCTCTCCCTCTCTCTGTAACTAGGTCTACCACTCAAATACATACATACGTACATACATACATACATAAAAGAAAGAAAGAAAGCTAGAAAGAAAGAAAGAAACACTTCGTGTTTTCTGTAAAAAGGGACCCTGAGAAAAACAACAAAGCAGAAACTCAGAGATGGTTATGGGTAATGTCCCTTCATAATAATGGACTATCATGATACAGAGTTTTATTTTAGTGGCAGAAATTTTAGAAGCATGGCTTTATTGCATAACTTAGTCTTTAAAAGTTGAACATGAAGGCCTATGTACTAGAGAAAATACTGTAAATAAAATTATGGCTATCATAATACTTAACAACCAAAAGGATTTTGAACATCTTTATCCACTATCAGTGTAAGTTCGCTGTATCTCATGTTTAGAAAACCTCTTGTGTTGTTTGAGGGTAAGATGTTTTTGTTGTTGATTTCCCCAAATCCCTTCCTATTAAAACCTCATGTTGCTGGCTTTTCTTGCCACAGAAGATACTCAGCTGATTATCAACAAAGAACAGTCTACCACTCTATAATAATGTCTGTGTCCCTTTCTGGTCCTAATTAAAAGTACAGATATTTTCATATGTACTATAAATATGATTGAGATAATTTCTCTAGTTACATTATCCTATACTTGCCAACCTCAAAAGCTTGAATACAATTTTTCTGCCCATTCAACACAATTTCAAAATACCTTTTAATTATATTGTATAACTTAGAAACCTTCAATATTCTTTGTTCATTTGTAAATCTCCAAATATACTTACAAAAACTTAAGCTAGCATATAACATTTTCCCAGCTTTGTTTAAAAATGAAGAGCTCCATATAAGAAACTTCATTCCTGTATTTTGGCCAGCTTAAAATAAAATCAGTATGTTTCTTGTTTAAAAATCTGTATGCCAGGCCGGCGCCGCGGCTCACTAGGCTAATCCTCCGCCTAGCGGCGCCGGCACACCGGGTTCTAGTCCCGGTCGGGGCGCCGGATTCTGTCCCGGTTGCCCCTCTTCCAGGCCAGCCCTCTGCTGTGGCCAGGGAGTGCAGTGGAGGATGTCCCAGGTGCTTGGGCCCTGCACCCCATGGGAGACCAGGAAAAGCACCTGGCTCCTGGCTCCTGCCATCGGGTCAGCGCGGTGCGCCGGCCGCGGCAGCCATTGGAGGGTGAACCAACGGCAAAAGGAAGACCTTTCTCTCTGTCTCTCTCTCTCTCACTGTCCACTCTGCCTGTCAAAAAAAAAAAAGAAAAAAAAAAAAGAAAAAAAAATCTGTATGCCAGCACTTCAATTTTTACTACACTTTTCAAGGAACAAGAAGCACCACATACTTGATCACAATCAACAATAATGAAAAGGTATTTTCAAAGAAAGACATGCTTTATAATAGTGCACTTCTGAAAGCAAAAAATGGCAACAAAATTTTGCATTGTTGATCATATTTTATGTCAAATTCAAATACAAAGTTTTATTTGTGATACAAAATGAAGACTTGCTTAATTCATTCAGCAAATATTTACTGGGTACTCACAATATGAAAGGCATTGATCTAGATTTTAGGAATTTATAAGTAAAAAAGACAGATATGGTTCCCACTCTTCTACCATCATGAAGCTTACGTTTTATGTTGACTATTTTCATCAAAAATGCATAACCTCAGTGGCCAGTCTAGTAGCACAAAGGGTTAAGTCACCACCTCCAATGCTGGCATTCTATTTGGGCACTGGTTTGAGTCCTGGCTGCTCAACTTTCAACCAGCTCCCTACTGATGTGCCTGAGAAGGCAGTGGAAGATGGCCCAAGTGCTTGGGCCCCTGCATCCACTTAGAAGTTCCTGGCTCCTGGCACTGGTCTGACCCAGCCCTGGCCATTGTAGCCATCTGGGGAGTAAACCAGCAGATAGAAGATCTATCTCTCCCTCTCTTTCTTTCTCTGTAACTCTGCCTTTCAAATAAAATAAATCTTTAAAATAAAATTTTAAAATCTAGCAACAAAACATTATAAAGTTACTGTAATAGAATCAGACTTGAAAAGAAGCTCAATTCCAAGATGCACATTATTTTAAATTTATTTTGACATCTTGAAAACAGTAATATCTGACAACATGGTCAGTTCTGGCAGCAAGCGATGGGAGTTGTCATGACCAGCACAAATACATCAAAACTTATAGAATGAGTACCAGTCTGGCATATGTAAGTGTTCCATAAATGCCAACTATTTTTTTAACTTTTATTTAATAAATATAAATTTCCAAAGTACAGTTTATGGATTACAATGGCTTTTTCCCCCCTTAACTTCCCTCCCACCCACACCCCTCCCATGTCCAGCTCCCTCTCCCATTCCATTCCATAAATGCCAACTATTTAAGATGAAGTTTTACATATACTTGGAAATAATTTAAAGATTACCAATTATCTCACAACTACTGTTCACTATATGAAGCCCACATCCAATTATTTGATTAAAATATAAGGAAACTGAATAATTAAATGTTTGAACTGATATATATAATGAAATCCAACTAACAATGCTTTGTGCAGGTACCATGCCAAGAACTCAGCAGACCTTCCTGAATGAAACCACACAAAAAGAAACCAGGACATTTATGACAATCAAATTATTAAGTACTTTAATGTATGCAAATGTATTTGTATGCACAATCCCAAATAGTACATAAAGAACAAAGTATTTTTAAATGTATACACAGATCACTTATTTTTGCTTTCCTTAAAACACTGTAACCATATATTAACACTAGAACAAATCCCACAAGTTTTGGTAGTTAAAGTGTACTACAGGGAGACACAATTTAGCCAGAAGCACAAGACAACCTGTTCATGACTTACTTTGCATGTTTTAAGGATCTTTCTCATCCATTTCCAACTTGGCGTTTTTCAACATGGTATGTAATTCTAAAATCCAAGACCTTTACTATTGTTATTTTATTTCCCGTTCAAACACAGGATGATAAGAGAAGGGGCAAAGATCTACATTTCTCTTTTTTTAAGCTGCTCTAGGTCAGTTTTTTTAATTTTGAGAGTTTTAGTGAAACTCTAAATTACAATATGCTAGAGTCAACTTGCTTTAAAGATTAGTTTCTACATTTTTGTTTCGATAAAACAATGCTTTTACGATGTATGTATTCTACATACCAGCTCATTACATACTTCAGGCATATAAAAATGGCTCCAACTGAGATTTTTGAATTCAACAACTGTACAGTTAAGTATTTGTAAAGTAATTTTAATTATTTAGGAAATGTTAAAGAATCAACTCACATTTGTTCCTGTTGCATTCCTTAAACCTACAGGACACCCTGCAGAGAGGAAAAGCAACTCAAATTAACATAATTACTGTCTTTTCAGAAGCTTCTGGCAATTAAAATTCCTGTCTTCGTATTAAAACTGGGCAGAAGCTAAGATCAACAATTTCCTCAATATTTTCAATACTAACCTATTTTCTCACATCAGTTTTAAAACAATGGCTGTTAAAAATCTCACAAGCACTGTTATCCAAATTTAAGCCATAAAAGAAAATTCACATGACATAACTTGTGAACTGTGCTTTTTAATTCCCAAACTTAAATATTAGCTTGTTTATGTTTGAGATTGAAAAAAACATTACACGCTGCGCTCTACTCATCCTCGAAACTTTCTAGGCTCAGCCCATCTGGGGCAGGGCTGACTGTACTGCGTGTGGTTGAGTCCGCACGGGAACAGCCTCTTGATTCACTCGGAGCGCCCCATCGTGGAGATTATCGCCGCTGAAAAAGACCAAGGGCCCAGCCTTAAGAGCGTGACGCCTCCGGGCTTCAGAAGCCTGGTTCCGAGTGCGCCCTACATCTCTCGGTTCCAGCATCCAGCCCGGCCCCATTCCTTCCAGGCTACCGCAGCGCAAGCGGACCAGCTCCAGGGCTGCGAGAACGACGGAAACAAAAACTTGGCCACACAAAGGCCGAGTGGGAAGCGAGGCTCCACCCCGCCAACGGGAGCGACTACTCTAGACAAACTTTGCAAGTTAACAGGTAGCGCGGAGGAGCAGCTTCTACCGCCGCCCAGCAAGCTCTTCCTTTGTCCCCTGACTAGCCTCCTGGAAGCCTCAAGCTCTGAGCGCAGTCTGGAGAGCCCTTAACTCGGTCTCCATTATGAGCCCTCACGGGTGGCAACCATAACACTTACATCCGGGTTTTTCCGGGAGCCGCGACCTGCGTCTCCCGGAAGTGACGCGACGCGGAAGGATCCGTGCTCTGCTGGGAAGATTGAGGCGAAGGGGTACCGGAAGACGGTGTCCTAGCGCGCTGGCGGTGGGAGGAGAGATTGTGGAACTCGGAGCTGTTTACCAACTGCAATAGATTTTTTGGGTGGGGCAGTGTGCTAACCACCAGTGTTGCCCTGACACTTTATCCTTTCTCATAACCAGCCCAAGGGGGGAAAAAACCACTATTTTCATTTTATATACAAGGAGACCAAGACCCCAAGAGAGAAGTTCTTTGTTCAAGATCGTGCAGCTGGTATATTTGGTGGCATTGGCCTTACCAGACACCACGTTCAACGTGGAAACACCGTTTTTGAAAGCTCAAGCCCTTGGCGTAGCAACCTGCGAAGCCATTTCTGCAAGTGCATAGTTCAGCTTAGCATCCCTTTGCCCAGGAAATGAGAGTCGCCACAGTCGCTGTGCTCTTGGTGGCGGACACAAGGCCGAACTGTGGCTTGGGACACTAGCTGATGACGTGGGATATCGCTTGTGGTGCCCTCTGGCACATGCAGGGTTCTCTACTCTTGCAGCGCATATTACCTGAGAAAACTGACCCTGTTGAACTCCGGAAACATGCAGCTCCTGCCTGTCACTGACACACCCAGGACTGTTTAGACAACTGGAGGCCTGACACCATCATCAAATACGTCTGAGAGCAACAAAGGACCAATGACAATATATTATTTTGGACTTCCCACCAAATCAGTTTTTTCTTCTGGCTTCTATTTCTTTAGACTATGACTAAAAATCAGTCTATCTGATCTTAATTCTACAGTAAATATAACCAGCCTTCAAATAAAGTGTGAATAGCCCCTAAGATAACATTTTTATTAAGTCAAATTGTACATAAAGAAAACCACCTAAATTACATACAAACTAATGATGATGGAAGAGTGAGTGATTTGATTTTTTCTCCACTCAGTTTTCTATATGTGCTATTTTTATAATTTTTTAAAAAAAGATTTACTTACTTATTTGAAAGAGTTACAGAGAGAGGGAGAGGAAAAAAGATCTTCCATCTGCTGGTTGACTTCCCAGACGGCCGCAAGCCAGAAGCCAGGAGCTTCATTCAGGTCTCCCATGTGGTTGCAGGGGCCCAAATACTTGGGCCATCTTCCACTGCTTTTTTCCAGGCCATTAACAAGGAGCTAGATTGGAACTGGAGCAGCTGGGACATGAACCAGTGCCCAAATGGGATGTCACTATCATAGACAATGGCTTTACCCACTTAACACCACAATGCTGATTCCAGTTTTTTGTTTTTTTGTTTTTTTGTTTTGTTTTTTATAGTGGAAAACTCAGCAAGCTGAGTTTTTAAACATTTGTGTCTGCCATTATAATGAAGACAAAAACTTTTCACATTTTGACAAATGATAGTCCTTAATACAAATTATAGTGCCTGTCTGAAGAGAGCTAGAGAAAGAAGAAATGGGAGAAAAGTGAGCAAGCACCAGTGTCTCTTTTTATAAGGACGCTTTCTATAGGACCAGGGACCTCTTAATGACCTCTTTTAATTTTAATTACTTTATTAAGAGGCTCCATCTCCAACAGCAATTACATTTTGTGTTAGGTATTAACATGAATTTGGAGGATGTTTTGGGGGTGGCACAACATTCTGTCAATAACAGAGTGACTGGAACACAGAAATATCTTTGGGGGAGGGAAGAGAGATCAAGAGAACATTAGGTTTATTTCACACCTCACCTCCTCTTGGAGGAGATATGCTATGGAGACTTTGTATCCCTTTGTATGAGCAGAAATAAGCATTATGTGTACAGATTGTGTGTGACACTTTTAAAACTGTTTAGCCTTTGTTGTAATATTGTCAAAGTTAGATACCCAGAAGGCTGTTTTTTCTACCCTGCAGAACAGAAGTCACAAGCTGATGTCCACATTACTGTAACTGTGGTGAAACTCACTACAAACTCTTATGTACAGTGTGCAGGACTTGGACTAGTTCTGGAACTTGGCCTGTGCTAGAGACTTGGTAACTGTTGTGAATATGGAAAATATGCTGCTTATATTTATGAAATTTGAATTTTTAAAAGTTACACTTGATTGGTGACTATATATTTTTTCATCCTTCTTACAAATATGAACACCAAGTTAAAAGGCCAGTACATTAAGAATAAAGTTTTTCCTTTATGAGAAATAAAGGAAAAACACACAGTTGAACCTTTAGCAGCATCCACTTAACCCTTCCTTGTGGGCTGTAAAAGTTGGAATTAGATTCAGCTGTGTGTGAACACAGAGCACATGAACAGAAGCTTTACAAGTTATTTGAACGTGACATAATGAGTTTTTGCTGAAGAAGCCTGGATGAAATCAGTTTAGGTTTAGTATGGTATTTATAGGGTGAAGATTCCAGGCTGCTGCCATCCTGTTGCCTCAATTTACATGGCTTTTATTTTCCAAAGTTACTTCATGATCCAAGATGCCAACTGGAGCGCCAGCCATTCTCCTGAGCAGAAAAGAAAAACATGCCTCTTCCAATTAGGGGTAAGTCCCCTAAGTTCTACATAAGCTCTGCAAGGCAAGTGGAAAACCTAGTGTTTTTTCTTATAAGCTAGTACCCAGCTGCAGAAAATCAGGGGTCAGAAAACTGTGGTCCGTTGGCCAGCTACCTGCTGTTGCAAATACAATTTTATTGGAACACAGACATGTCCATTCTACCTATAGTCTATATCTAAATATTCTGTTAAACAACTATAATATTAATTCACATGCTGTACAATTCATCCATGTAAAGTGTGCAGTTGAGTGGCTTTTGATATTCATGGAGTCAGTCATGCATGTATCATCATAATCAATCATAGGATATTTTTATTGTCCTGAAAAGAGCCTCACCCCACCTTAGCTGGATCCATATTCTCCCATGTCTCCCTGCACTAGGCAAACACTAATCTTTCTGCCTCCATAAAATTGCCTATTTTGCTCCTTACATATAAATGGAATCTTACAAGTGGCCCTTTGTGACTGAGTTCTTTCACTTAGCATGTTTTCAGTATTCACCCTACTTGTCCCATGTATCAGTACTTTACTCCATTCAATGACCAAATAATATACCATTAAACTGATAATACCACATGGTTTTACTCATCAGTTAGGCATTTGGATTGTTTCCATTTGTTAGCTATTTGAATAATGTTCTGTAAATGCTGATCTACAAATTTCTTTCTTTTTTTTTGACAGGCAGAGTGGACAGTGAGAGAGAGAGAAAGAGAGAGAGAAAGGTCTTCCTTTTCCATTGGTTCACCCCCCAATGGCCGCTGCGGTGCACCGCCCTGATCTGAAGCCAGGAGCCAGGTGCTTCTCCTGGTCTCCCATGTGGGTTCAGGGCCCAAGCACTTGGGCCATCCTCCACTGCACTCCCGGGCCACAGCAGAGAGCTGGACTGGAAGAGGATCGACCGGGACAGAATCCAGTGCCCCCACCGGGACTAGAACCTGGTGTGCCGGCGCAGCAGGCAGAGGATTAGCCTATTGAGCCGCAGTGCCAGCCTGATCTACAAATTTCTATGTGTATATTTTTTTTTCATTTATCTTGGGCATATTTCTAGAGGTAAAATTACTGAGTCATATGTTAATCCTATTAAACCTTTGGAGAAACTAATATTTTCCAAAGTGACTGAACCACTTTACATTCACACCAGTGATGTCTGAGGGTTCAAATTTTTCTACATCTTTGTAAACCCGTTAGTATGTCTTTATTACAACCATCCTAGTTGTTGTAAATTGGTATCTCATTGTGGCTTTGATTTGTTATCTCCCTAATGACCAAAGATGTTAAGCATCTTTTCATGAACTTATTAACCATTTGTGCATCTCCTTTGAAGAAGTGTCTACACAGATCCCCCCCCCCCTTTTTTTTTTTTTTTTTTTTGACAGGCAGAGTGGCTAGTGAGAGAGAGAGAGAGAGAGAGAAAGGTCTTCTCTTTGCCTTTGGTTCACCCTCCAATGGCCGCCACGGCTGGCGTGCTGCGGCTGGCGCACCACGCTGATGCAAAGGCAGGAGCCAGGTGCTTCTCCTGGTCTCCCATGGGGTGCAGGGCCCAAGCAATTGGGCCATCCTCCACTGCACTCCCGGGCCACAGCAGAGAGCTGGCCTGGAAGAGGGGCAACCAGGAAAGAATCCAGCGCCCCGACTGGGACTATAACCTGGGGTGCCGGCGCTGCTAGGTGGAAGATTAGCCTATTGAGCCACAGCGCCGGCCCACAGATCCTTTTACCATTATAAAAATTGGGTTGGCTTTTTTATTACTCTATTATTTAACTTTTCATCACTACAATGAAGTACCTGAAGCAACTAATTTTATAAAGAGAAAGGGTTTATTTAGCTCCTGGTTTTGGAATTTCCCAGTCTAGGACAGTCTTATCTGGTGCCAGTGGCAGATGGCAGTAGTGGAGTGCATGTGCCAGGAAGCAGAGTGGCCAGGCCTAACTCAGCTTTCATAACCAATACTCTTATGAGAACTCTCTTCTGAGAGCATACCCCCTCAATACCTCTCATTAATTTCCATGTCAAGATATATGAAATGTATTTCACCTTTTTACTAGGTGTGTAATATTCGGTCATGTGGATTGTACCCATACTATGTGCCAGGCACTTTTCTAGGCAAGGTAATTTTTCAAGTTTCTAATTGTGAGGAGGGGAAGAAATAAACAAGAAAAAAAATAAGTGTGAACTAAATCATTTCACCTAGCAATAAGTTCTGTGAAGACAACAAAGCCGGGTGATTTGATAAAGAGAAGAAATGTGGATGTGCAATTTCTATAACTGCATCTTGTGCACAAGTTGACTTTTGACCTAAATCCTGAGTGATACAAAGGAACCAGCCCTATGTCATGATGGCAGAGGGAACACCAAAAGCAAAGGGACTAAGTCAGGAACAGTTTGGCAGTTTGGAAAAAAAGAAAGACAAGTGGTTACAGTTGTCAGTTGCAATCAGCAGAAATGAATGTAACAGTTTAAGCAGAAAAAGAATTTACTAAAAGATACTTGGCAGCTCACAGAATCCTTGAGATGGCCAGAAAAGCAATCTTGGACAGTGGCCCGCAAAGACTAATTCCCAAAGTCACATGAGAGAATTAGTCTAAGGGGAACCCCCAGCTGTGACAACTGGGTATAGCTGCTATAGCTCACACCAATAACAATATTGCCATTGCTGGTTTGGAAACTTCAGTGTTCCTGCACTATCTTTTTTTATTTTTATTTTTTTATTTTTTATTTTTGACAGCAGAGTAGAGAGAGAGAGAGAGAGAGGTCTTCCTCTTCCGTTGGTTCACCCTCCAATGGCCGCCACGGCTGGCACGCTGCGGCCGCTGCACTGCGCTGATCCGAAGCCAGGAGCCAGGTGCTTCTCCTGGTCTCCCATGGGGTGAAGGGCTCAAGAACTTGGGCCATCCTCCACTGCCTTCCCGGGCCACAGCAGAGAGCTGGCCTGGAAGAAGAACAACCGGGACAGAATCTGGCACCCCAACTGGGACTAGAACCCGGTGTGCGCTGGCCCTGCACTATCTTTTAACCTTTCTTTGCAACTTTAGTTCCCAGTTTAAAGCCTGGAAAAGTGACTCATTCATATACTTCCTATGTGTGTCAAGTTTGTTGGTAGTGCTAAGAGAACTAATAGGTTTAATGAGAGCACACTTAAGGTTTTTGTTTTTGTTTTTAAGATTTATTTGTTTTGAAGCTGGCGCCGTGGCGCAATAGGTTAATCCTCCGCCTGTGGCGCTAGCATCCCATATGGGCGCCGGTTCTAGTCCCGGCTGCCCCTCTTCCAATCCAGCTCTCTGCTGTGGCCCAGGAGTGCAGAGGAGGATGGCCCAAGTGCTTGGGCCCCTGCACCTGCATGGGAGACCAGGAAGAGGCACCTGGCTCCTGGCTTTGGATTGGTGTGGCTCTGGCTATTGCGGCCATTTTGGGAGTGAACCAACAGAAGGAAGACCTTTCTGTCTCTCCTTCTCACTGTCTGTAACTCTACCTCTCAAATAAATAAATAAATAAATAAAAAGTGCAGTCTGCAGAACTCTCTGTGTGTTTGTTAGAATACTGATGACGTTTGGGGAGATTGCAGGTGAGAATTAAATAAAGGGAAATAGTGAGTATTGGAGGATAGGGATCCTGGTTATGTTAAAAGGAAAAAAATCCTAGACCAATTAAATTTAACAGAATATCACTGAGCAAAGGCAGACATCAGAAGATGTTCTAAGAATTCCGGCTGGAAGCATGTTCAGGCAACATTTCTGGACAAAAAATTGAAGCAACGTACTCAGGCCGTTTAAATAGCTATATCTTAGTGTTTTCTTTTTTTAAAGATTTATTTTTTTACTTGGAAGGCAGAGGTACAGAGAGGGAAGGTGAGAGACAGAAAGAGATCTTCCATCTGCTGGTTCACCCCCCAAATGGCTGCAATGGCCAAGTCTGGGCCAGGCTGAAGCCAGAAGCTACTTCCAGGTCTCCCACATGGGTACAGGAGCCCAAGGACCTGGGCCATCCTCTGCTGCTTTCCCAGGCCAATAAAAGGGAGCAGAATCAGAAGTGAAATAGCCGGAACTTGAACCAGCATCCATATGGGATGCCAGCATCGCAGGCAGCAGTTTTACCTGCTACGCCACAGTGCAGACCCCAACTTAATGTTTTTGACTTATCTGAGTCAGTTGTCTACTTGCCATTGACTGAAGACAGCTACTCTAACCAAGACTCAGCCATTTAAACATATTCCCAAATTAGGTTTTTTGTCACTTTACGTACTAAGTCAGGTTGTAGTTCTTTACATTAAGGACTTAAATATGGAGTCATCCTCAGGCCAAATTTGGTTTAACAATTATGTAGAAACCAAGTTCAGCAAAAATTATTACTGCAGTAACATGGAGAACAGAAACTAACAGATGAGCTGTGTTGTCTAGCTAAGAATGATTTTCAGGCATAGGATTGAGAGAGCTTCCTTGTTTGTTCTTTTTGCTTGTAGTAAAAGGTGAGATGGAATAACAAGCTAAAGTTGAAGACAGTCATGTTTTAAAAAAGATTTATTTATTTATTTGAAAGGCAGAGTTACAGAGGGGGAGTTGGGGGTAGGGAGAGAGACAGAATCTTTCATACACTGTCACTCCCCAAATGGCTACAAAGGCCAGAACTGGGCCAATCCGAAACCAGGAGCCAGGAGCTTCTTCCAGGTGTCCCATATGGGTGCAGGGGCCTTGGGCCATTCTCTGCTGCTTTCCCAGACACATTAGCAGGGAGCTGGATCAGAAGTGGTGCAATTAGGACATGAACCGGTGCCCATATGGGATGTCAGTGTGGCAGACGGTGGTTTAAACCCACTACGTCACAGTGCTGGCCCCGGAAGTCATTTTATTTTTTATTTTTTTGACAGGCAGAGTGGACAGTGAGAGAGAGACAGGGAGAAAGGTCTTCCTTTTTCCGTTGGTTCACCCCCCAATGGCCGCTGTGGCCGGCTTACTGCGCTGATCCGAAGCCAGGAGCCAGATGCTTCTCCTGGTCTCCCATGAGGTACAGGGCCCAAGGATCTGGGCCATCCTCCACTGCCCTCCTGGGCCACAGCAGAGAGCTGAACAGGAAAAGGAGCGACTGGGACAGAATCCGGCGCCCCAGCCAGGACTAGAACCCGGTGTACTGGTGCCGCAGGCGGAGGATTAGCCTATTGAGCCGCAGTGCCAGCCAACGGAAGTCATTTTTTTAAAAATGTATTTATTTAATTTATTTGAAAGAGAGAGACAGACAGACAGATAGTGATCTCCTATTTCCTGGTTGACTCCCCAAATCAGAGAATAGGGATAAATGAAACCTCAGCATTATTGTCCCTAGAAGCATCAACAGAAAGCCAGTGTAGAAAGGGCTGATCTCTAAGGAATCTATAGGCGTGGCTTTTGTTTAATGGAGTGAACTTCAAAAATATTCACAGGATATCCCTAAAGCTTTTAAATCATCTATATTGGCAGAATCACCACTAGCTTGTGTTTAAAAGGTCAGAGATAGTAAAAAGGAAAAAAAAAGAAAAAGGCCTTCAGATTCTGAAAGGTTTATAGGCAGAAACAGATTGAGAAAATCATGCCAACAAAAATAACGTCTATTTATGGAAAAGAAAGGACAACTCAAAGAGAGGAACCAAGAGCCCAGCTGGTAGAGCCGAGAGATTTGGAGAATCAATCCTGTGCAGGAGGGATGTGTTCTAATCAAATAACCTATCAATTTGCCCAACTGGATTATGTGCTCTGCCCCCTGCATCTACGGCAGTCATCCTACGTCTGTGCCTTTTTTTAGTTCACATGGCTTCAGATTAAGAGGAACAAATCTTGAGCAGCTTTTTATAAAGAACTACACCCAAGGAGACTAATCCACACACTTAACCTCCATATCAAATGTTAGATTCTGAGCTCAAGATGTGGTGAAATGTTTGATGTTGTCTATGTTCTGCATATGAGAATGACACAGGTAACGGGCATTGAGGGTGGAATGGGACAGCTAGCCACTAAGATGGCCTCTAGTGATTTTTGTTCCTTGACAGTAGCACACTGAATATAACGTTCTGTGTAACCAACACATTATTGTGTAAATGAGGGAATGTGACTTCCGAGACTATGTCACAAAAGACACCGTAGCTTCCACTTCTGTGCTCTTGGTCATTTGCTTTGGTGGAAGTCAGCTGCCATGACAGGAGTTCATTCAACCAGTATAACGGAGAGGACCATGTGACATTGCATTGAGACTACCTGCAAACAGTTAGCACTGTTTGCCAGGCATGTGAGTAAGGCACACTGGAAATGGATCTTTAGCTCTGGTCAGTTCTTCAAATAATTGCAGTTCTGGAAGCACCTTGACAGTTATCTCATATGAGGCTCAGTGCCAGAAGCGCCTATCTGTGTGCTCCTGGATCCCTCACCCACACAAAATGATAAGATAATAATATTTACTAGTTCTATCCGCTAAACTTTGGGATAATTTTGTGCAATTATAAATGGATAATGCATGAAGTCTTATCAAATCTGAAGTGTTTTTTATAGAAAATCATAGGAAGGATAAATACAAGAAACATCATATTAAATACATAGAAACCAAACTGCTGAATCAAAGACAAAGGGGAATTTTTAAAAGCAAAGGTCTTCTTACAAAGATAAAAGCAAGACATATTATTATCAATGGAACAAAAACTGTGTAGAAAGCTGAGACTTCTCAATAGAAAGAATGGAAACTAAAAACTGTTTGGGTTTAAAGATATTTTCAATCTGGTGCAAGAAAATAACTGCCCACCTGGAATTCCGTACCAATCAAGAATATCTTCCAGGGGGCTGGCCTGTGGCAGAGTGGGTTACTACTACCAGCATCCTGTCAGAATGCCAGTTGGAGTCTTGGCTACTCCACTTCCAATTTAGCTTCCTACTAATTTGTCGTGGAAGGCTACAGATAATGGCTCAAGCACTTGGGCCCCTGCCACCCACGTGAGAGGTAGGTATGAAGTTCCATGTCTTTAGCTTTGTCTTGGTCAGGCCTTTGAGGAGTGAGTCAGCAGATGGAAGACCTCTCTCTCTCTCTTCCCCTCTCTCTCTCATGCATGTGTGTGCTGTCTCTCTCTCTTTTTTGCCCTGCCTTTCAAGTAGATAAAACTACACATTAAAACAGAATGAATGTAGCTAAAGTGGTGTTTAGAGGGAAATTTATAACTTTAAATGCATGATTAGAGAGGATAAAGATTGATATCTGTTAGTTAAGGGTTCATCTCAAGAAGTTAGAAGCAGTTTCTGGGCCGGCGCCGTGGCTCAGTTAGGCTAGTTCTAGTCCCGGTCGGGGCACCGGATTCTGTCCTGGTTGCTCCTCTTCCAGTCCAGCTCTCTGCTGTGGCTCGGAAGTGCAGTGGAGGATGGCCCAGGTCCTTGGGCCCTGCACCCACATGGGAGACCAGGAGGAGGCACCTGGCTCTTGGCTTTGAATCGGTGCAGCGCGCCTGCCGCAACACACTAGTCATAGCGGCCACTTGGGGGGTGAACCAATGAAAAAGGGAAGACCTTTCTCTCTCTCTCTCTCTCTCACAGTCTAACTCTGCCTGTCAAAAAAATAAATAAATAAAAAAGCAGTTTCTGATAGAGGGAAAAATTAAATTTTCCCTCTATGATGTGGATTTCTTGATGTCTTCATTTTAATTGTTTGATTTTGCTTTATAAGTTCCAATCTTATGGGGCTGACGCCATGGCTTGGTGGGCTAAGCCTCCGCCTGTGGCTTTGGCATCCCATATGGGTGCCGGTTTGTGTCCCCCACTGCTCCTCTTCTGATCCAGCTCTCTTCTGTGGCCTAGGAAAGCACTGGAAGATGGCCCAAGTGCTTGGGCTCTTGCACCCATGTGGGAGACCTGGAAGAAGCTCCTGGCTCCTGGCTGTAGATCGACTCAGCTCAGCCATTGCGACCATTTGGGGAGTGAATCAGAGGATAGAAGACCTTTCTCTCTGTCTCTCCCTGTCTATCTATAACTCTACCTCTCAGATAAATAAATAAATCTTTAAAAATAAATTCCAATCTTATGCTATTATATATTAAATTCAGGAGGCTGATATATTCTTAGTTGATTGTTCTTTTTATTATTACTATATAGTAACTATTTTTAATCTCTTAAATTATTTATTATTAAATGAAATTTTGAATTCATTTTAACATTTTAAAGTTTATTTTCCTTCAGTTTGTGGGTTTTTGGTGGATCTTTCTCTCCTTTACTTTTTTTTTTTTTTTTTTTTTTTGACAGGCAGAGTGGACAGTGAGAGAGAGAGACAGAGAGAAAGGTGCACCACGCTAATCTGAAGCCAGGAGCCAGGTGCTTCTCCTGGTCTCCCATGGGGTGCAGGGCGTAAGTACTCGGGCCATCTTCCACTACACTCCCTGGCCACAGCAGAGAGCTGGCCTGGAAGAGGGGCAACCAGGACACAAACCGGTGCCCCGACCGGGACTAGAACCCGGTGTGCTGGCGCCGCAAGGCGGAGGATTAGCCTAGTGAGCCGCGGCGCCAGCTTCTCTCCTTTACTTTCAAGCTTTCTGTATTGCTTTAAGTTTTCTCTTGTAAGCAACGTAGAGATGAAATTTATTTTCAGATGTATTCTGAATCTATATTTCAATAGGTAATCTTAAAGTACTGTTAAAATGAGTCTTGATATATTTCAACTTATTATTTTATTATAGTTTTATACTAGCATTTTCTATTTGCCACCTTTTATCACTGTGTCTTTATTTCTTTCCTCTTCATATTATGGTACTGAAAAAAATATTGTCTTTTCATTCCTCTCCTGGTTTGAAAACTATAGAATATATATTTATTATTTTAATAGTAACTCTTAATATTTGATGTATATAATTATGTACAAAATTTTCCAACAATGTAATTATTCAGTGTTTCTGTATTTCTTCTGCAGTGTTAGCTTTAGGCATTGAACATCAAACCCAACTCCGAATCTTTTTTTTTAGCTTTTATTTGAGGAATATAAATTTCCAAAGTACATCTTATGGATTACAATGGCTCCCCCCCCCATAACTTCCCTCCCACTCGCAACAATCCCCTTTCCCTCTCCCTCTCCCCTTCCATTCATATCAAGATTCATTTTCAATTCTCTTTATATACAGAAGATCAGTTTAGCATATATTAAGTAAAGATTTCAACAGTTTGCACCCACATAGAAACATAAAGTGAAAAATACTGTTTGAGTACTAGTTATAGCATTAAATCACACTGTACAGCACATTAAGGACAGAGATCCTACATGAGGAATAAGTGCACAGTGACTCCTGTTGTTGACTCAACAAATTGACACTCTTGTTTATGGCATAAGTAATCACCCTAGGCTCTTGTCATGAGTTGCCAAGGCTATGGAAGCCTTTTGAGTTCACCGACTCTGATCATATTTAGACAAGGCCGTAGTCAGAGTGGAAGTTCTCTCCTCCCTTCAGAGAAAGGTACCTCCTTCTTTGATGACCTATTCTTTCCACTGGGATCTCACTCACAGAGATCTTTCAAATCTTGTAATTGTTGCATAGGGTTTCAATTTCAACTTTTTTCAAATATAAGAGAATGTTTTCTGGAAAAGTTTATGAATTTATTAATGTATTTGTAAGTTTCAGATTTCATCATTTTGCTGAATCTCAGACCTTCCTTCTACATTTACTTACCTTTTAGCTAAGGTCCATTATTTCTGTACATTTAGGCAGGATTTGTTGAGAGTAAATTTGCTTAATCTTCATATGATAGCAAATATATTTATTTGCATTCATTATAATAGGTTAACTAGGTATGAAATCCTAGGTTGAAAGCATTTTCTCTCAATCTTAAAAAATTATGGTATTGTCTTATGGCTTCTATTGAAAAATCTATTTTTAGTCTGTCATTCATTTGTGCTTAATCTGTTTTTTCTTGATGGAGATTAAATTTTTTTCACTTCTTAAAAATATTTACTTATTTGAAAGGTAGAGTTACAGAGAGAGAGAGGGAGACATAGAGAAAGAAAAAGAGGTCTTACATCTCTGGTTCACCCCCCAAATGGCTACAATGGCTGGGGCTGGGCCAGGCTGAAGCTGGGAGCCAGGAGCCAGGAGCTTCTTCTGGGTCTTCCACGTAGGTGCAGGGGCCCAAGTACTTGGGCCATCCTCCGCTGCTTTCCCAGGTACCTTAGCAGGGAGTTGAATTGGAAGTGGAGCAACTGGGACTTGAACCAGTGTCCGTAAGGGAAACTGGAGCTGCAGGTGAAGCCTTAACCCACTATGCCACACGCTGGCCCTTTTTTTTTTTCACTTGTATTAGTTTTTAATTTCATTATGATGTGTGCAGGTATGCTTTTATTTATCCTACACAGTATATTTTCAAGTGGAGGTGTGGGGAGCAACTCGGACTAGACTAAGTTACTGGAATTAAGACTTATTCTATGCATCTGCTCTCCCACAATATGGCGCTGAGAAGGGAGAAACAGCTTCTACACAGCTGCCTCCAGTTCAACCAATAAACTGTAGGACCTGCTCCTGATTGGAGGAGAGCAGCGTACTCGGCGTGTGGGTAGCAGAGTTGGGATTGGTGGAAGAGGACTATAAAGGAGGAGAGAGACAACATGCACCAGGAACATCTAAGGGGAACATCTGAAGGAACACCTGTGCAGCCCCCGAGAGAGCCGGCCGGCGGTATGCCGCTCCCTCGCGGAAGTGGGGAAAGTGGCTAGGGGGAACCGCCCTTCCACGGAGGTGGAAGGGACGGTAGCCAACCCGGGAAGAACCAGCAGCAAACCCGGGAAGGGCCGAGCAGACGAAAGAACAACGCAGGGTCCTGTGTCGTTCCTCCACGAAGACGGGGAGCGACATGGAGGAGTCATATTTCTTCAATTCAGAAAAACGCCAGCTTCTGCCTCTCTAAATATGTCTTTCCACCATTAATACATTTATATACTTCTAGTACTCCTATAATAATAGATGTATGTTTGCTACATTTTATCTATTTTCCATGTCTATTATTGTTTCTTTCATGTGTTTTAATGTATTTGTATCTCTTTACTATTTCAGAAAAAAAATTCTCAGGGCTACCTTCACCTTTATTCTCTTTTCTACTGTAGTCACTCTAGGCTTCATCAAGTTTGTCAACTTACTGTATGTTTAAAATATTTTTTTTTATTTTAGGGTAGAGAGAGATATCTTATCTACTGGTTTGCTCTCCAAATATCTGCAATGGCCCCAAACTGAGGCCAAAGCCAGGAGCCAAGAACTCCATCTAGGACTCACACATGGGAAGCAGTCTGTATTCACTTGAGCCCACATTACTGCCTTCTAAGGTCTGCATTAGCAAAAGGCTGGAATCAGGGGAGTGTCAGAGCATTGAATCTAGGTACTCTGACTGGGGATGCATGTGTCTTAGTTGGCATCTTAACTACCAGACCAAAGGCCTATCCCAGTTGACAGTATTTTAATGGGTATATATTTTTATTTCTAAGATTTCTAATTATAATTCTAATAGATTATTTAAAAATATCAATCTGCTTCTGTTTTATTTCTACCTACTTTATATTTCATTGCCTGTACTTTCAAAAATGTTTTTTGAAATGTGAAGGGGAGAAAGACAGACAGAGAGGGAGAAGCTCCCATCTACTGTCCTACTTTCCAGATGCCCACAGTGCCTAGGATGGGAAACATTAGCCAGAATTTCAAGCTAGCTGGGAAGTAGAGACCCAATTACCTAGGCTATCACCTGCTTCCTTCCAGGGTCTACATAGGCAGGAAACTGGAAAAAGGAGCCTGAGTTGAGAATCAAACTCAGACCCTTGTATTTGGGACACAGCTATCTTAGCCTCTAGGTAGTTTTAAATAACATCATTCCTTTATTTGCCCATGTGAGACAGTTCAAGTTCTTCTGGAATGAATCTATGTTGTGACGTTTTATTGTGCTGACTACTTTCGTGAGACAGTTTGTTTATGGGTTTGGATTTTTACCTTTTCCACTGAGTGAGAAGTTTGCATCTCCTCCGTTGTCTCTTGCTCACTTGCTCACTCTCTATCACTCCTGCTCTCACTCCCTGCCCTGTGCTTCCTCTTTCCCATTTAATTGTTTTGAAGTTGCTTTCTCAACCTATCCCTGAGGTTGAGGTATGAACCTAGAAGAAAATTTTATATTATAAATTATGGGCCTTCTGCTCCAGAATAAATTGAGGTTATCATAGTCCCTCTTAGAAAAATGGATAATTTTGTTTTGTTCCTGGAACTCCCTTTCACTATTATTCTGGAATTTTCTTCAACTTTCTTCTGACTTCTGTTTTCTATTTCCTGATTTCTGTGTCTTCATCTTTCTTGGTTGACTCCCCTAATTTTAGTGAAGCATACCTACTTAAGTATGAGGGACATACTTTTTAGAGAATATTCCCTACTGAAAATACTTTGATTATACCTTCCTGTGTAATTAATAGCTTAATTTCCATGAGAAGTAGAAGGTATTACTCAATTGTTCTCTAGCCATTTGTGTAATTGTTGAGAAATCCAATTCTGTTTTTATTTTCAATCTTGCATGTACCTGTTTTTTCTCTAGGATTTTACATCCTGATGTTCTAAATTTTACAGTGATGTGACAGTGATATATCTTGATGTCATTTTGGTAGCATTCAGTACATAATTCAATATGGAAATTCATGTCCTTAATTTTGCGACATTTTATTGCATTTAATAATTTCTTCTCATTTATCTTCTTTCATTTTCTGAAACTTCTATTAATTCTGTGTTAGAGTTTAATTTTTTGCTTACTATTAGTTAATGTGAACAATGCTACTATGAACACGTGGTACAAATACCTATTCAAAATCCTGCTGTCAACATTTTTTCAGTGTACACCTGGAAGTAGAACTGCTGGATCATGAGCTAATTATATTTATATTTGCATAAAATATGACAGTATTTCAAAAAGTTTGTGGAAATGGAATTAAAAGATAAATCTATTTTGGTGAAAAATAATTTAAATTCATGCTTAATTTTTTAATAAAATGTACATTTTGAAGATTCTTTATGTATTTTTACTTCCTTTCTCTTTCAGCCTATTTTTGTCTTTTGATCTAAAACAAGTCTCTTGTGGATCATTTTAAAAATCCATTTCTGTCTATCTTGTTCTTTTGATTTGAGATCTTAATTCATTTACATTTAAAATAATTACTGAGGAGGAAAGACTTTATTTTAATTTGCTATTTTTTCTATATGCTTTATAATCTTCTTGTCCCTCATTTCCTGCATTACCTTCTTTGTGTGTTTTTTTGTAGTGAAATATTTTAATTCACTTCTCATTTACATTTATGTATATTCTATAATTACTTTCTTTGTGGATACCATGGGGATTGCATTTAACATTTTAAAGTTACAACACTCTAATTATTAGGGTAATTATTAAATTAATTAATAAATTAAACTTATACCAGATTAACTTTAGTGGCATAAAAAAAATCTGTTCTTTTACAGCTCCACGCCTACCTGCTTTGATGATTGATGATTGATGTCATAAAATTGCATGTTTATATGTTGTGTGTCCTAAACCATAAAACAGTGTCTACTTTTTTAAATGTATTAGTCTCTTGAATGAAATGCAAGGCTACAAACTAAAATTATAATACTATTAGCTTTTAGAGTAATGGTTTTTTTTTTTTTTTAAAAAGTATGCTTGTCAACTCATATGCAAAAAAAGTTGAGTTACAAATCATTATTGGGGCTGGCACTGCGCCCCAACGGGTAAAGTCACTGCCTGTAGAGCCAGCATCCCATATAGGTGACAGTTCGAGTCTCGGCTGCTCCATTTCTGATCCAGCTCTCTGCTGTGGCCTGGGAAAGCAGTGGAAGATGAATCAGGTCCTTGGGTCCCTGCACCCATGTGGGAGACCCAGAAGAGGCTCCTGGCTCCTGGCTTTGGATTGGCGCAGCTCCAGCCATTGTGGCCAATTGGGGAGTGAACCAGCGGATGATGGAAGACCTCTCTCTCTCTGCCTCTCCTTCTCTCTCTGTGTAAATCTGACTTTCAAATAAAGAAACAAATCTAAAAAAAAAAAAAAAAAAAAGATGGCCCAGATGCTTGGGCCCCTGCACCCAGAAAAAGCTCCTAGCTCCTGGCTTCGGATCGGCTCAGCTCTGGAAGTTGCTGTCAATTGGGGAGTGAACCAGTGGCTGGAAGACTCTCTCTTTTCTCTCTCTCTCGCTATGCCTCTCCTTCTGTATAACTCTTTGGAATAAAATAATAAACACATTTTAAAAGAAAAACCAAAAAACCCACAAGTCATTGTTACCATAATGCTATTTTTTGGCCGGCGCTGCGGCTCACTAGGCTAATCCTCCGCCTACGGTGCCAGCACACTGGGTTCTAGTCCCGGTTGGGGCGCCGGTTCTGTCCTGGTTGCTCCTCTTCCAGTCCAGCTCTCTGCTGTGGCCCGGGAAGGCAATGGAGGATGGCCCAAGTGCTTGGGCCCTGCACCCACATGGGAGACCAGGAGGAGGCACCTGGCTCTTGGCTTCGGATTGGCGCGGCACGTCAGCCACAGCGTGCCGGCCATAGCGGCCACTTGGGGGGTAAACCAACGGAAAAAGGAAGACCTTTCTCTCTGTCTCTCTCTCTCACTGTCTATCTCTGCCTGTCAAAAAAAAAAATACTATTTTTTTAAGCTGCACCTGTGTTTACCTTTACTGAGATCTGTATTTCTTCATATGAATTGGAGTTACTGTCTAGAGTCCCTGTATTTCAACCTGATGGATTCCAGCATTTCATGCAGGACAAATCTAGTGGTACAAATAATCTCTCATCTCCATTTTTTTCTGTTTTGCTCCTAGAACTTCTAAGATGCAGACATTGGTCTACTTGAAGACATTCCCAGTTCCTTGAGGTTTTGTTAACTTTCTTCATATTTTTCTTTCTGTTCCTCAGCCTTGGTTATTTCTTCTGCCTACTCAAATCTGCCTGGTGGTTTTTTCATTTCAGCTCTTGTGCTTTTCAGTTTCGGAATTTCTCTTTGGTTTCTTTTAAGTTTCTTATCTCTTTATGAATATTTCCATTTTTTATTCACCATTTTATTGAATTTCACCAAATCTTCCTTTATGAGTGTTGTTAAAAGAAAAACAGAGCAGTTCAATTTAACAAAGTTCCCTTGAGCAAGATAAAGCTTCATGAACTGCAGAGTGTTCCAGACTGAAGATGGTTCAGAGTGCCCTTACGAAGCAGTGAGCTATTTTTATCATTAGAAAGACAGGAAATGACATACAGAGGTCACGGGATTGGTATAGTCCATAGTTTACATTATTTAGACATAATCTGGTAGCCTTTAACCTAGGCTTGGTTGAAGGGGCAGCTGCTATATTGGCTGAGGTTCAGTTGCTTAGCTACAAGAGTATATTCTTAGGTACAAACTGCTTGCGCATCAAACTAGATTGTAGCTGAGTACATATGGAGGTCCATTTTCACCAACTGGTCATTCTAGTAGGGGTTTGGTTTAGACCAATTCTGGTTCAATAGCATCTTTAAGACAGTTATTTTAAAGTGTTTGTCTAATAGATCTCATTGTAAGCTTCTGTTGTTGTTTTTCTTTTTTCAGTTTTTTTAACCCTTCAAATAGTTCAATGCACCACACTTTTAAAATTATTTGTTTACTTATTGATTTATTTGATAGAGGGGTGGAGAGAGGGAGAGAGAGAGACAGAGACAGAGAGAGACAGAGACAGAGAGTTATCTCCCATCTGCTGATTCACTCCCCAAATGCCTCAACAGCCAGTGCTGGACCAGACCAAAACCAGGAACCAGGAACTATGTCTGGGTCTCCCAAATGAGTGGCAGAGACTCAAGAACTTGAGCCATCACCCGCTGCCTATCAGGGTGCACAGTAGCAAGAAGCTAGAATTAGGAGCAGAGCCAGGACTTGAACCCAGGCACTCTTATAAGGGGCACTGGGATCCCAAAAGTCTGCTCTGGACTATATTTTCCTATTTCTTATTATCTCTTATAACTTTTCCCCCTGAAAACTGAATATTTGAATTTAATAATATAGTAACTCTGGTAATCGGAAACTACTTTCCCCAGGGTTTTCTGTTTTTGAAGCTTGTAGAGGTGTCCTTAGGCGTGGATCAACCTGGGTCGTAAACTTAAGGTCTTCCCATGTCTTTTCTGAACCTATTCCTTTCCCTGGCATCTTCAGTAATTTTTAATGCCCCTTGGATAATGCAGCTGCTTTTGAATGCCCTGGTCTTTAAGATCTGGTTCTCAAAGGAGGAAAATGAAGGCGCGAGGTAAATGGTGCTGGTCCTTTAAATCGCCTAACAATTGTTTCAGTCCAAAGAGAGGCACTTGCAACCTTGCAGAGGGATTGGGAAGTGGTGGTGCAACCGTGGGTGTCCATGTTGGTGTCAACCTCTGTGATGAAAGGGGCCCTCAGCAGTCAGAATTTAGGTCCCTGAAATCTGAAGGGCAAATATTTGGTCTTTATGGCCTACCTCGTGTGTGAGCATGGCCTACCTTGTGTGTGAGCAGCTCCAGGAGTAAGTACGCTGTGGCCTGCCTGGGCACGATAGGGTGGGGAACAGATAGCCACTGCTGGACTAAGCTGAAATTTACCACACTTAAGGCAGTTTACCTCACAGACTGTCCCTTGGAAGTTATGAGCCTGTGATAGACCGGGGAGTTCTGAAACAGTTACACCAGACTCTGGCAGCACAGTAGTTGACCAAGTGAGGGCAGAGATTCCTGATGCTTTTCCCTTGCCATCCTTCCAGGTCACTCTTCCTAAACTTTTCTTCCTACACTGTGGTGGAATGAAAAAGCCATGCCAAGATGGCTGCTGGCAACAGAACCTGCCTGGCAACAGACTGTGATTGGATGGTTTCGGAAACTGCCTGGTAACAGCCTGTGATTCATTAGGGTATAAACCGCCCCTTGACTGGATTGGCTGCCTTGGCTATATAAGCTGCTGTACCAACTGAAATAAACGAGTCTGCAGGCTGCTCACACATCTGGCCTGCTTTCACCTGACTCCCAGGGTCTGTGTGGTGACTCTGTGCCTCTTGCTCCCACCGCACTCTTCCTCTCAGAACGAATCCACAGCAACACTACACAGGTTCCTTTTTGGAGGGAGGAGAATCTGGATTTTATTAATTTTTGTTTTTAATTTTAAATTGAACTTTGTCTGCCAACAATTGCATAAGTCGAGTCTCCTTAATTCCCTCTGCCTGTTTATCTGGTGACTGTTTGACTCCTGTTAGACTGGGAGCTAGGGGTTGGAAGTTGATAGTTTATGTCTGCTTGTCATTAGTCAGGCACTTTCAGTCTGCCGATGAGTATTTTTTTGTTTATATCTGTGGAATCTTTGCCTTTTGTCCTGAGGGCCAGATCCTTGGCACAGCACAGCTTCTTTGAAGCACATTTGTATCTTGACTACAGGTTGAGTTAGAGTGAAGATCGGCCCATGGCCATGGTTGTCACTCACAGTGGGGTTATTTGGTAAATGCACAATGGATTCTCAGGATAACCTCTTCCTTTTCTGTTGTGGTCTGTTATTCCTTCTAGATTTCCACTCACATTAGGAAATCAATAAACACAAATGGCTTGACCATGACGTCTCCTTCAGCTTTCCTCTTTTCCCTTTATGCCAACTAAAAACATTTTTTTTACTATGGAAAATGGAAAATGGTTATATATACAAAAAGACAATTTTGCAGTGGTTCCTTTTGTATGCACCTTTCAGGGCCAACCATTATCAACTCAAGACCAATATTTGTAAATCTAAAGTCTCATCTACACATTTTCCTCTAAATTTATATATATATAAATTATATATATATTTAGAGATAGGGAAATTATATATTATATAAATATAAATAATATATTTATATATTATGTAAATATACAAATATTTTATTTATTTTTATTTATTTAAATATTTATATATTTAATATATAAATATTTAATTATATATTTATATATCAATTATATATATCAATTATATATTATGTAATATTAAATACCACTCTTTCACTCTCCAAATGCCTGTAGCAGTTGGGGCTGGATCAGGATGAAGCTAGGAGCCAGAAACCCAGCCCAGGTTTCCCATGTGGTGGCAAGGACCCAAGTACCTGAGTCATCACCTGCTGGTTCTGGAGGTCTGCATTAGCAGGAACCAGTGGAGCCTGGATTCAAGCCTAGGAGCTTGGATTTAGCATGTACATATCCCAACAGGTGTCTTAACCACCACTTCTAAATTTTGAAGTTGTAAATATTTCAGCACGCATGATGAATTTTTAAAAATTTTTCCCAAAGAAACTTTTATTTAATGAATATAAATTTCATAAGTACAACTTCAGGAATATAGTTATTCTTTCCACTGTACCTGCCCTACCACCCACACTTGTACCGCTCCTTCTCTTCCCTCTCCCCTTCCCAGTCCCATTCTCCATTAAGATTCATTTTCAATTAACTTGTACACAGAAGGCCAACTGTATACTAAGTAAAGATTTCAACAATTTGCACACATTTCAACAATTTGCACACACTATTATGTATGATGTCAGTGACCACGTGAGGCTCTCTCTCTCTCTCTCTCTCTCTCTTTTTTAAGGATTATTTATTTGAAAGTCGGAGTTCCACAGAGAGAGAACGAGAGGCAGAAAAAGAGGTACTCACCGGATGACCGCAATGGCCGGAGCTGCGCCGATCCTAATTTAGAGCCAGGAGCTTCTTCCAGGTCTCCCACATGGGTACAGGGGCCCAAGGACTTGGGCCATCTTCTACTGCTTTCCCAGGCCATAGCAGAGAGCTGGATCAGAAGTGGAACAGCCAGGACTTGAAGCGGCACCCATATAGGATACCAGTACTGCAGGCGGCAACTTTACCCACTACGCCTAAGTGCCGGCCCTCCACCCAAGGCTCTTGACTTGAGCTGCCTTGGCTGTGGAAGCCTTTGGAATCCACAAACACTGTCAGTATTTAGACAAGGCCATAGGCAATGTGGAAGCTCTCTCCTCCCTTCAGAGAAATGTAACTCCTTCTTTGATGGCCACTGCATGATACATTTTTAAAACATGACACACAATATTACCTAGAAAATTTACAAGAATGTTCTTGTAAATTCAAATATCCTCAATCTTCAAATAATCAAATATCAATCAAATATCCTCAATCTTCAAATTTCCAATGGTCTTAAAAATGTTTTAATGTGTTTTTGTAGTGGTTAAAATCTTATGTAAGTCTCTGGTTTTCCCTGTCATCTTTTTTTTTCCCTTGAATTTCTTTGGTTGAAGATACAGGTCATTTGTTCATACCTAACTTTGATCATGGTGTGGTTTAGTATGTACCTCTGACCTCTTGTTTCCTGTGAATTGATAAAACTATTTCAGACACTCTTCTTCCATAATGCCACGCTTTCTCTCTCTCTCTCTCTCTCTCTGGTGATATTCATGGATGCCAAATATATTTAATTGCCAAGCAAACGTTATTCAGCCTTCCTTGTTGTGAGTGAGAACTACTTTAATTGCTCACATGGCAATTTACCCCATCCAAGACCATAAATCATGATTTGATTGAATCAATCACAATAATCCTAATCCTGGTTTTTCTTTTGCTATCAGTTGTTCTAGAGGTGGCTACATCACTAAGTCCTGACCAGTCAAATGTAAAGAACAGGTTATTGGAAAAGATTTTCACTCCAGTAAAAGATGGAAGAATGCCAAAGCAAAGGCCATTTTTGCTTTTCTCAGCTCTCCCTTCTTGGACTATTGCTGTGGGAAGATTAAATGCCTGCACCATGGTTATTAGATGATCTCACTCTGATTCTTATTTTTTTATAAATTATCTTCTTATCTCTCGAAATGGTTAGAATTGCCTTTTTGCCTTTGGTATTCTTAAATCACTTTAATGTATCTGAGGTGTTTTGTAGTATTCTATCTCCTGTTTGGCACTCACTTGGCACACCTTTTAAGGAAAACTGCTTTTCAAATATTTTTTCTTCTTCTCTTTTCTCGACTTGCAGATATTGGAGCATCTGTTCCTGTCCTTCAAAGCTCTTGTCTTTGCATTTCCTTCTTTACTATCTTTCCAGCTTTCTTGCATTCTTTTGGAAAAGTTCTTCAGTCCGATTTGACACTCACCAAATTCTCTAGTTGTACCCATCTTGTTATTTAACATCAAGCCATACATACATATTTACTATTTCTACCGTTTTGCAATAATTTATTTTTGGTATATATGTCGACATAATCCCTCATCTCTTTAAGTACATATAGCATGTTTATTTTGGATTATTAATGTTTTTTTTTTCAAAAAAAGATTTATTTATTTACTTGAAAGTCAGAGTTACAGAGAGGCAGAGGCAGAGAGAGAGAATCTTCCATCTGCTTGTTCACTTCCCAAATGGCCACAACAAGCAGAGCTGAGCTGATCCGAAGTCAGGAGCTAGGAGCTTCTGGGTCTCCCATGTAGATGCAGGGGCCCAAGGACTTAGATTTATCTTCCACTGCTTTCCCAGGCCACAGCAGAGAGCTGGATCAGAAGTGCAGCAGCCAGGACTTAAACTGATGCCTGTATGGGATGCCAGCACCGCAGGCAGTGGCCCAGCCCACTATGCCAAAGCACCAGCCCCGGATTCTTTGCATTAACCATTTTTCAGAAAGTATTGTTGTTTGGTTTGCTATTTGTCTATTTTTTTATGTGTCTTGATACCTTGTGCTTCTCTTTCAGATGAAGTATACTTATGTTAGGTTGAAGATGAGGCCTTAGGTAGTGTGTGAATTTAAGGAGAGAGGAATGAGGAACTTCACAGTTGAGTCAGCAACAATCCCAAAACTACTGCTGGTCACTATTCTAATCTACCCTTGCCTCACCTCATCATGAGCATATACAAATGTATTTCAAAAAAGGTCACAGAAAGATGACATTAAAAGATAAGCTTATTTTGGAGCATAAGAACTTTGATATCTATATATAGTTTTTTCATAATATACATTTTCATACATTTTTCAAAGACCCCTCATATGCATGGATTCCAATTTGTTGCATTAAAATAAATTTATCTTTAGCTCCATTTTACATGAACTTTTTGATATCTCCTTGTATTTCCTACTTATTGATTGCCTTTAAGTTTACAGTGATAATTCTTGCTCTTGCCTTTCCTTCTTTCTGTTCAAGAATTGTTTAGTTTCTCTGAGCAATGAGCAAGGCAGCTGAAACATTTCTGAGATTATTTACTCTTAGCTGATGATCTTTTCTACAGTTTTTCCTCATCATTATAATTACCATACAATTGTCACCCATACTGGCACACTTAGGGAAAGAGAAAGAGTGAGAGAGAATAGGGATATACCAGGACTTTCCTGGAAAAACAGTATATGCTCCTGTTACTTGACATTGATGTAACCTTGTATGAGAGTAGGGCCAGGTCTTTTATCCCTGGCATTTGGTAGACATTTCAAAATTTTTATTGAACCCTGGCCCACTCTTAAGGTTTATATTGTTATAGCATTATCTATCTCCTCCATCTGCCTGAGATGTTCTGACATCTATGCTTACCATCAATCTTAGCTGTGTTTTTATGTGCCCTTGTTGTCCATGTGTTCTACTGTGTTTTCAGACTCCAGTTAATACCTTTTCATATATGTATATATATGAAGTTTTAGTACAGAAATTTTCCTCCTTCCTTGTATTTAATTATTTCCTCTTGAACAAATTGTGCCCTTCCCATTGCTACAAGTCTATTCAAGCTCTCCAGGGTTGCCTCATGCATGGCCTTGAAGTTTCCTGTCAGGAGGGGTAAGACATGAAATACTAATTTCAATTAGTTACTGGTTCTTTTTCATTTCATGATTATTTATTATCCATTTTATCAGACATTCTAGGATATACTGCAAGATTGTGACTTCCCCAGCATTTCTCCAGCAAATATTATCAAAACAACAAGGAATACCAGCATAAAACTTAATGACTTCTATGACATCATATATTAGCAGTAATCATGCATATTCTTATTGAGAGCAACTATCTGAGGTTTCTTTAATTTTTGAAAGAAAATGGTACATAAATTCAGAGGTGGATGTAGTTTGGCCATTTAGGAGCAATACAATGAGTCATAGTAATCTATTATTATAAGTTCTCACATGTAATTTATTAATTGATAATGAATGTGATCTGTATGACACTGATCCCACAGGAATCAGATTTACCTTTTAAAAAACTTTCCAGAAAAAAATTAAATTAGGTAGTATTTAATCTTCACTTCTCCCCACCCCAAGTAGAAAAGAAACAAAAATCCTATATTTTTCTATTCTCTTAAAACTTTAAATAATGAAATGTACCATACCTATTTTAAAAAGTACATAAAGGAGTATCTATAACACATGTGTATGAAGTTTTTTTTCTTAAAAGAAACATGATTAATAAGTTCCTGTAGATAATTTATACTTTTTCTTTTTTATAAGGGCTTGCATTAACTGTACCATCTATTCGTTGGTCTTCAGGATACAGATCCTTAGGAAGAATTTGTTGTGATTAGAGACAGGTAGAAGTACTCTAAAATATTTAGGTGAAATCAATATAGTTTATATTGTTTATCTCAACATGTTTCATAGTGAATATAGTATCTATGGAAAGAATTTAAAAAGAGGGACTTTTTAAAAAATAAAAATAGTGGAAAACCTAAAATCTTGGTCATTTAGGAAAGGTGAGTTGAGAGGAAACTGGCAGTTATATATACCTTAAAAGAGCTTTATTGTCATTTATTTTAGTGTCTGAAATTGACATTTGGAATTTCTTTGTTGGGCCATAGTCTTTTAGAGAGTCAAAGATCTTCCATTAAATTGATGATCCTTGAGATATCATTTCTTATTTATTATGAGCAGTCTCTGGGACATAGTAGGTGTTCAAGAAAATGGTACTGAATAAATACTAAGGTACAGACATTGCAAAGAACATTGGGAAGGATAATACTTGGTGCTCAACTAATACTTGACAAATGACCATGAGTAATCAACCTTGACCAATGAGTGTGAACACTGTATGCAGATCTCCTAGGCTCTTGGCATATCTTTTTTTCTGATTTCAGATGCATTTAATTATGTTGTTAGGGGTAAGAAGTGTGGGTTTCAATGAGATTAGGGAGGGAAGAGAGAGAGAGAGACAGAGAGGACTGTTTTAAAGGGACCCTTGCTCTTCAAATTAATATCATTTAATTATGATTACAGGAGCCGGTGCTGTGGCGTAGCGGCTAAAGCCACTGCCTGCAGTGCCCACATCCCATATGGGTGCTGGTTTGAGTCCTGGCTGCTCCACTTCTGATCCAGCTCTCTGCTATGGCCTGGGAAAGCAATAAAAGGTGGCCCAAGTCCTTGGGTCCTTGCACCCATGTGGGAGACCAGGAAGAAGCTCCTGACTCCTGGCTTCAGATCAGCGCAGCTCCAGCCGTTGTGGCCCTCTGGAGAGTGAACCAGCAGATGGAAGGCCTCTCTCTCTCCCTCTCCTTCTCTCTGTGTGTAACTCTGACTTTCAAGTAAATAAATAAATCCTTTTTAAAATTGTGATTATAGTGTTTATGATGTACTGAGTTATCTATGACTTAAAAGTATGCTTACATTTTGATAAATGAATACATATGATTAGTAGAACTTTTGTTGTCCTGTGATTCAGTGGTATAAACTTCTAGGATGAAATGTAATTCCCATTTATAGATTTTTTTAGGAAAAATTTCAGTTTTATAGAAATCTGCTTTATCATACAATGTTTATGAATTATATTAAAAAGCAAAAAGTTTGTAGCCACAACGGAAACTTTGTGATTATCATCACCATTATCACTTTTACATTATATTTACATCATTACATTTACATTAAACTGGGGGTGTAATGTAGTTCACTATTTTTTTTAAGATTTATTTCTTTATTTGAAAGAGTTACACAGAGAGAGGAGGGGCAGACAGAGAGATAGAGAGAGAGAGATGGAAAGAGAGAGAGAGGTCCTGCATCCGCTGGTTCATTCCCCAACTGGTCAAAATGGCCAGAGCTGTGCTGATCTGAAGCCAGGAGCCAGGAGCCTCCTCCGGGTCTCCCACATGGGTTCAGGGGCCCAAGGACTTGGGCCATCTCCCACTGCTTTCCCAGGCCATAGCAGAGAGCTGGATCAGAAGTGGAGCAACCAGGCCCATATGGAATGCTGGCGTCTCAGGCCAGGGCATCAACCTGCTGTGCCACAGACCCCAGTTTATCATTTTCCATCTATTAACCAAGCGTTATTTATTGCATAACTCTGAGAGGTTCAGAAGTTAAAGGCCCTAGCTAATAAATGTCAGGCCTTTGGAATGATCAACTATTTAGCATTAATCTAGATGCCCTATTCCTACCAACTGTCCTTCAAGTACAAAATATTCCAAAATCCTTACCTAAGCCACAATCCAGCTTTCTCTCCTTTGTAGTTTTCCTTTCTTCTTTAATTGCCCTTTCTTATTTCCTGTTGTCTCATCTCAATGTTCACAGCTAAAAGGATAGCCAGAGACTGGTTGGGGTGTGATACAGATGGAGCAAGAAAAGGGGGATAAGACAATACAGATTTAATATTTTAATTTACTTATACACTCACATGCACATAATTCTTCTATAACATAAATGCAGATTTACAAGTGAATGTATAAGTAAAAATAAAGACATAATATGAATACTGCAGAGGAGAGGTGCAATTTCTTAATCTAAAAAAAAAAGAAAGAAACCCAAAAACTAAGGCAAAACACAAAACAAATTGTCCAAGTTCCCAACTATCTCTTCTAATTAAAAAACAAAAACAAGAGGAAAGAAAACAAACAACAACAAAAAACCCTTCTCTTTCCTCTGATTTGTGTGCATGTCTGGCTTTCCTGGAAATGAAGACCTGGAGTGAGAATGCGTAACAGAATGTATAACTGGAGACAGAAGGTCGAATGCAGAATAAACTCCATTTTTAAAAATGCTCCTCATTCCTAAGGGCATTCCCTTTGCTATTTACATAAGAATTCTCCTTGTGCCTTTTACAGTTACTTAGGTATAACAAATGTGGAATCCTTACCATTTCTAGGTGGAAGTGTGTAGATCAACAGACGTTATAACGATAAAGGTTCCTAAAGACAGTGATTTCTCAGTGTGCTTTTTTTTTTTTTTTTTTTTTTTTTTTTTTTTTTTTTGACAGGCAGAGTGGACAGTGAGACAGAGAGAGAAAGGTCTTCCTTTGCCGCTGGTTCACCCTCCAATGGCCGCCGCTGCAGCCGGCGCACCGCGCTGATCCTGGCAGGAGCCAGGAGCCAGGTGCTTTTCCTGGTCTCCCATGGGGTGCAGGGCCCAAGCACCTGGGCCATCCTCCACTGCACTCCCTGGCCATAGCAGAGAGCTGGCCTGGAAGAGGGGCAACCGGGACAGAATCCGGCGCCCCAACCGGGACTAGAACCCGGTGTGCCGGCGCCGCAAGGTGGAGGATTAGCCTATTGAGCCACGGCGCCGGCTCTCTCAGTGTGCTTTTTATTAAACGATGGGGAAAACTTTGTATATGGCTACAAGTTGATATTTCCAAAAGTGTACTTGAAGACAATAGAAAATAGTTATCACACATGTTTCTTAACGGTTTAAAAACTTAAATATGATTCTTAAGAAAACATGACAGAAAAACAGACAAAAATTCCATTTTAGTTTGTTTTGATATAAATATTGTGATGTATCCATCCGCCCCATGGATTTTGTTGTTGTTGACAACTTCTGCCTTACTCCCCCCCTACTCCCGCTTCAAAAGTAACTGACTTAGAAAGAGCAATTAATAGGTTGGATTTCGGAAATGCCCTAAAGAAGAGAAGAGGCACAAAGGGCAAAGCCAGCCACATTAACCGCCCTCCCTTGTCCAGTCCTGTCATGGGAAGCGGCAGAAGAACTCCCTTGACGTGGACGAGCGCTCCCTCATTGCGAAGACAGTTTTATGATCCACGAGGAAGGATGTATGTGTTTGGGAGTGCCCAAGTCTTCAGAACTGCTGCAGCTTCCTTCGTTGACCTGGGATGCAATGGCTGCTAAAGCCTGCAGGTCAGAAGCAAGTGGGGAGGGAGATGCCATCTGCTAAACCTGAACACGTTAAATCTCAGGATTGAGACAATTTCCAGTCAGCAAGGGCTTGCCAAGAGCATACAGTTCCTTTTCAGGAGTCTACTCTGAAGGGCACAGAGTGGACGTTTGCCCGCCATTCCATTTGCAGTAGGATCTCTGCAGCTGCTGGTAAGCAAAAAGGGGGAGTGGTGAGTCAAGAGAGGCGGAAGCCAGAGAAGCGCGCTAATTGGAGAGGTCAGCAGCGTGTCCAGCTCAATGGCCTAGGCTCGCCAGGCTGAGACGCGGACCCTCTCGGCTTCCGTTCGCTTCCGGTTCCCTCAGGTGCAACGCGGATCCCTCCGCCGCTGCGTGCGCTCCCGGTAGCGTTGTAATCAGCTTTTCGGTGATACCCGGATGGAAGTGTAATGGCCGCCATCAGGGACTCGCAAGCCATGGGGACCACTACAGGTACTCCCTGTGAGCGGGACCGCCCAGACAGGTTAGGATGCCGCGACTTCTAGAGAGCCAGCCAGGGGGCTCAGAGCGAGTTTGTGGGAGCATCAGGATCCCCCCCAAACAGGATCAGGGTTCCGCCTCTTGTGATAGGAAGCGCTTGTAAAATAGTCCCGGCCATTCAGCGCTTCCGCCTAACTTGCCGCAAAGTTTTTCTAGAGAAGTCGGTCTCTTCACCCGGCGCTTTTGCAGGCTGCGGGAGAGGACACTTCGCTTCTTAGCTTGGGCTTGCTTTCCGTCCGGGCTTTTTGAACTCTCAACTCTCCTACATCCTAGCAGCTGGGCGGGAGCGCGGCGACAGTGTACCTCCGCGCGCCTGAGGGGCGCCGAACCCCGGAGGAAGGGGCGGATCGGGCGCCGTGTTTGGGGCGAGACGGGGCGCGCCGCGCTCGAAGCACCCACTGAGCGGGTTCCGCGGCTGGTGGAGACAACATGGGCGCCCCTCAGGCTGCACCCCTCGAGCTGTAGGTTCGCCGGCCCCACTCGACGGCATCCCTATTGTGGGCTCAGTCTATGGTCATTGGGGGCCATTTCTTGCAGAGATGCCCAGCGCCCTGGCGCGCGCACCCTGCTCCAGAGTTGGCCAAAGGTGCTGTTCCTGCAGACCCCAGCCACACCCAGTGGCTGATGGATTTCTTTGTAACTGGCTTGCTCCCTTGTAGGGTCCATTTTGAGTCTTTTTTTTTTTGAACATGGTGTCCTCTTTGTAGACAATCTCTTTCTACATGGTTATGGTGATTGAAAATATATAGGGTGCTTTATATAAGGTAAAATATCTTAACTCTTAAGTAGGCCAGCAAAATTAGATGTAGTTGTAAAGTTCAAAATTCAAAAGTTAAGGCTCAGTTTTCTTTTTAGGTTTAAGTTCGGGGGCATTTAGTGTTTGTGAGCTGTTTTAGTGAAAACATTGAATATGTTATCCAATAAAACCCTAAAAAAAGTAGTCGGTATTTAAAGAATTCATAAGAATGTTGAGAGTTTGTACAGTTGTGACGGTTGCAAAACACAAAGACATCAAGCTACCTCAGGATAGGAATTTCATTAATTTTAGAGTTAGTATTAGGTTTAGTTTACCGATATCGTTGAACTGCTTTTTTTTTTTTTTTTTTGCAGGTAGGCCTCTGATTTGATTGTATTCTAGGGTTAGTATCCTAAGTTAGTATCCTGATTGAATAGCTAGAAACCATTTAAATGGATTTAGGGGAATTCCCTAACATTTTCGGGTTTGAATTGCAAAACCATACAAGTAGACTCATTATCTTTCAGCAAAACTGCTTTTTTTTTTTTTCCTGAGATTTATAAAGACAGACGTATTGTATTATCGTTTTTTAGAGTGTTAGCATATCCTGGGAAAGGTAAGCATGGTAGACCATGATGATTTTTTCTAAAATTATAAATAAGATCCTTCCCCGATCCAGAACATTGTTAACAGAAGAGAGAGGGAGGATAAAATGTAGGTATATTGCCTGTTTTGCACATCTAAATGTGTCCTTGTTTTTGCAGTGAAAATAATTGCCAGTTCAAAACGTTTATATCTAGTTTTATGGAAGTAAAAAGGGATATTACAGTGAACACCTACTCTGTTCATTCATGATATCTGATCTTTTAAATGCCTGAGGTTCTTACCATTTTCACTTCAAATCCTATCCTTTGTCAGTAATACACATGATCCCCCCAATTTTGTGTCTTGAAATATTATGGAGGGATATATTTTAGTGTGAGTTAGTATAAGTCTGTAGTTTGACTTCAAAATACCCCTTAAAACACCTTCTCAAAATATTGTTTACTTTTCTGGTTGGAGTTTGGAATTGTTCTTATTGAAGTATTGCATGCTTTAGATCACTTAATACAACCTTTTTTTTTTTTTTTTTTTTTTTAATTAAATGATGCCAGACTTGAATCTTGCCCAGTTTCCTTCAGGTACACTACTAAAAGATTTTTTGGCAGATCACTATAAGCAGAAGAAAAGGGTTATAGTAGAGTCTTGAATTTTTTTATTATTTTATGCCAGTGTGTAGGCCATGATGAACAGTTTTCATGAGCTGTTAGATATCAGAAGTGACCATTATGGGGTGGTGGTAGGATAACTGGATTGTAGTCGAATCCATATGCTGGTTCTAGTTTTGTGAGTTTGAACAAGACTAATTTTCATTTGGTCTTGTATTACATGAAGATACTGAATTAGATTGTTTCTAAGCCTTGAGTTGTGACTTTTGTGAATGATATCAGTGATGTGTTATATGACTAAGTGTAGAGAGGGTTTTTTTTTTCTAAGTACTTTATATCCCTAAATTGAATATGAACTGTAATTGAAACACACTACAAAAACATTTTACTGACATTTTTGTAGTCAGAGTTTTAAAATCTTGATCTTCATTTCCAGATATCATCTCTTTTGATCACTGTTCCTGATTGTGACGTTGTCCAAGCATTAAATTGTGTGCCTTTTGATCCTTGAAGAGGTATGGTAAAGATTGATAATACTACAGTATATAGTCTATAAAGGTGTGAGATAATTTGATGTCAGATTGAATAAAGTAGCTGTATACATACATGAGATTTTGTAAGTTAAAGTTTTGTTGTTGCCAAAATAAATACTTAGATTTTTATTTTATTGTAAACAAAAATAATTTTTGTTTTCCTGATATCTTAACATTTTATTAGTGATCTAAAGATGGTTTTAACTGTTAAAAGTTTCCCAAATACAAAGTGGCATGAAGGGCTTTTGAGTACTAAACAATGGAGATAAATATTCTGGATGGATGTTTTGAAGCTAAAATAAATGACCAGAAGAGTAGCCTGTGTTTTGGTTTAGTAAGTACAAAGTAATGCATCTAAAGAAAAGTTATATATGTTATGATTATGATTATGATTTGTAAAAGGTATTTGGAACCACTGTAATGACTGATTCCTGGAGACAGTCATCTGACTGTTCTGATGTGGACAGAAAGAAGGAAAAAAAATCTTATGAACATATCCATGATAATTAGCAGGAAAGCTTTGGAAATGCGGTGGAAAATATTGCACCCTTGTACAAAAAGTATAGTTTATCCTTGAAACATAGATGTCTCTTGTTTTTGGTGTTTGGATAGAATCTGCGATCTTTGAATCCCAGAATTCTTTGAAAGTCACAGTTACACACAGAGAGGAGAGGGAGAGAAAAGGGAGAGAGAGGAAGAGAGAGAGAGAGAGAAAAGTCTTCCACCCACTGGTTCAGTCCCCAGATGGCTGCAACAGCCAGAGCTGCGCCGATCCGAAGCCAGGAGCCAGGAGCTTTTTCTGGGTCTCCCACGTGGGTGCAGGGGCCCAAGGACTTGGGCCATCTTTTACTGCTTTCCCAGGCCACAGCAGAGAGCTGGATCAGAAGTGGAGCAGCTAGGACTCAAACCAGCACCCATATGTGATGCCGGCACTGCAGGTGGCAGCATTACCTGCTGTGCCACAGTGCTGGTCCTGAGTTTTTTGTTTTCTTAGAAAATTAATGTCTAACAGCAACAAAGCTTGAGTTGAGTCACTTAGGTTATTTTCTTGAGTATCTACTTCCCACATAACATTTCTTTGACCTCTTACCATGAGATTCACATGGATACTGTGTTGTTTCTGAGTAGAGAAGGTCATGCTGAGTGCTGAGAGGTGCTGTTTGATCCAGAGTACTTAGAAAGAATAATACATTAAAGGGTGAAAGTGTCAGATCCAGTTAACCAGAGGCTGCTTTGTGATGTCTGATCAAAATGTGTTGAATTATTCCATTTTGAAAAATTGTGAGCAAAGTCTGACTAAAAATTTAGTTGTGATATGATGAAACAAGTGTCAAAATATTAAAATCAGTGTGCATGACTTGAAGCTTAGGAGAATTTTTCAGGTTTTATAGGCATCTTATTTCAAGAAGTAGTAATAATTAAAAACAAATGTTGGCCTTATAGAAAGTCAAATAATTTCAAAGTTGATAAAATTGTAATCGCTTCCTAATTAAAATTGGATTGTTGAAGGTTGTGGGTGGTGGAAGGCATCGTGTGTGTGTGTGTTTGTGTGTGTACACATACATACTTGAAAGAGTTACAGAGACAGAGGTCTTCCATCCACTGGTTCACTCCCCAAATGGCCGCAATGGCCGGAGCTGGGAAAAAGCCAGGGTTGAGCCAGGCTGAGGCCAGGAACCTGGAATTGCATCTGAGTCTCCCATATGGGTGGCAGGGGTCCAGCTACCTGGGCCATCCCCTGCTGCCTTCCTAGGTGCATTGGCAGGGACCGGGATCAGAAATGGAGCAGCTGGAACTTGAACTAGTGTTCATATGGGATGCCTACATTGCAGGCAGCAGCAGCTTAACCCGCTGTGCCACAACACCAGCCCCAGAGGCATTCTTTGGTGTCAAAGTACTTAGAGCTTAGTGAAGAAATCTAGATTAACATATAGGAAACATAATACAAAAAAGATATGTGACTATGCAGTTTTAAGTCTGAGTTCCAACAGGAAAGAGATGAATGATGGTTGGGCCATTTAGGAAGATTTCTTGATTTTTTTTTTTTGTTTTTTAATTTATTTATTTGAAAAGCTGAGAGAGAGAGAGAGAGAGAGAGAGATCTTCCATCCACTGGTTCATTCCCCAAATGGCCTCAATGACCAGGGCTGGGCTAGGCCGGAGCCAGGAGGTTTGTCCAAATCTCCCACATGGGTGCAGGGGCCCAAGTACTGGGACCATCTAATGCTGCTTTGCCAGGTGCATTAACAGGGAGCTGGATGGGAAGTGGGACAGCTGGGACTGGAACCAGTACCTGGATGGGATGCAGGGGTCCCAGGCAGCAACATTACAACGCTGGCCCTAGAAAGGTTTCTTGAAGAAGGAATTACTTCAGATGGGCTTTGATTTACGAGTGGGCTTTTGACAGATACAGGGAATAACTGAAGAAAGAATGAAGTTGGAAATGGTCCTGGGCTGATCCAACATGCGGTGGAGACTGATTTGACTCTAACAATATGTGTATATGTGTTTTTTGGGATGAGCAGTAGTGGAGAATGAGGTTGATTACTTTAAATAAATGTGTGTAAAAAAACATTGGAAAGCCAAGCAGAAATTTTGATTTTTACTAAAATGAGATTTCTCTGAGTAAAGTGTTTAGATGTGCTCTAGTATAATGCCTTTTTTGTGATGCTAAAATATAAATAAAATATAATGAAGTGTTATAAAATTATTCATTATGGAAAAATATATACTGTTTTATTTATATGCTTTGAAGATTAAAAAAGGTCATTAACTTGGAATGCTGTTCTATGTTTTATGTATATTATTACTCTATTTCTTTTTACCTTTCCTTTTTGAGAGATCCCTTAGTAATAGCAAAACCATGCCCCCTTCCCAAGAGATACAGCTTGTTTCAAATTAATGTCATAGTAAATATAAAAAAACAGTTACAAAAAGATAAGGAACAAAATTTGAGCTGCAGAAACTGGGAATGATGGAGGGCTTAATGTTATATCATTCTCATTAAACACTGTTGTTTCCTGAGTCCTTGCCTAGCTTTTTCCCTTGCAGCCAGGTAACTGACTCTCGCCTCAGAGAGAGTAATAATAGTTGGAGGATTCTCTTAGACCAGAGTTGGCAAACTTTTGCTATAAGTGGTCAGATAGTGAATATTTCAAAACTTTATGAGCCATATGGTTTCTCTTGCGAGCAATCACCTGTCATTGTCACATGCACAGACATTGAAAATATGTAAATGAACAATTATGAGTATGTTCCAGTGAAACAATTTACAGAAACAGGCAGCAGATAGACCTAATGAGGCATTCATTCTACTAGATCTTACAGCCAAATACACCCACCTGCTAATATTTTCATCCTCTACTAGCTGCTCTGGTAGGTTGTCTTCTGCCCTTTCTAAGTTCAACTCTTGAGCTTGTTCACTAGATTCCATCCCTTCTAATCTGCCTAAGGACATCACTATTGCATTTCATTCCTCCATCACAGTTTTTACTAGATCATTATTTATAAATATTCAGTCATGCTGTAATTTAACCCATTTACTAAAAGCAATAAATAACCCCATTTCAACTCCTCTACCTCTTGGTCATTTGTAGTAAAACTACTTGGAAAGGCAGGCATTGTGGTGTAACTGCTTAAGCTGCTGCTTGAGAAACTTGCATCCCATATTGGAGTGATGGTTTTAGTCTTGGCTACTTCTCTTCCCACTGAGCTTCTTGCTATTACATTCTGGGAAGCAGCAGATGATGGCCAAATGCTTGGATCCTTAGGACCATTATGAGAAAACCAAATGGAATTCCTGGCTCCTGGAGTTAGCCTGGCCTAATCCTAGTGCAGCCATTTGGGGGAGTGAACCAACAAATGGAAGATCTGTCTCCGTACTCCCACTTTCCCTCCCTGTGCTGTGCTTCAGTAGATGAAAATAAATAAATGAACATTAAAAAAAACTATAAAAACTCCTTGGAAGAGTTGTTTGTAATACTCTGTTTTTCTTCCTGTTTTCTGTTAAACCCATGGTAGCCTTTCTCCTTTGTAACTCCACTGAAACAGTTTAATCAATTTCTCCAGGGATCTTGACATTAAGTCCAGTGGTCACTTTTCAATCCTCATATTACATAAGAGTTCATCATTATCCTGGAAACATTTCCTTCACTTTGCTTTCAGGGTACCACATTCCTGATTTACTCTCAGTTTTCATTGGTCATTTCAGTCTGACTTGCTGGGTCTTTCTTATCTCTTCCCTCTAAATAGTAGTATAGTCTGAGACTCAGGCCTTGGACTTCTCTTTGTTTACCTACCTTTTAGTGATTTTATCCTATTCCAAATGCATGGATACACACACAGACACACACACAAAAACACACAGAGATGACTCCCAAAATTTTATCTTTGACCTATATCTCCATATATTCTGCATTTGGCTACACACTCCACATTACCACTTCACTGTCATATAGCTCAAATTTTACAAGTCTAAAAATAAGCATTTTATATACTTCCCTACTTTCACTGTCTTTTATTTTAGTAAGTAACAACACAGTTCTTCCAGTTGCTGAGCTCAGAACTTTTAGTTATCCTTGACACTTCTCTTCTGTCAGAGAAACCTGACCTGTAAACAGATTTTGTAGGCCCTGTCTTCCAATATAATCAGCATCTGACTGTACCTCACTTTGCCCACCAAGCTGCCATAATCTCTTGCCTGGATAGTTGTGCTGGTCGCTTGCTTCCATTTTTATTTCCCTCCCAAATACTCTTGTTTTTAAGATAGCAACATGATCTCTTTACAAAGTAATTCAGCTATTTTATTTCTCTTCCCAAAATGTTCCAGTACTTTCCCATCTCGTTCAGAGTAAAACCAGAGTCTGCAGTATCCATGAGGCCCTGTTTTTGTCCCCTTTTGCTTCCTTAATATCATCCTACTACTTTCCCTCTTACACTTTCTATTCCAGTCATGCTGATGCTATTTTTTTTTAATTAATCCCTAAATATATCAGGTATACTGCACACCCAGGGTCCTTAGCCGTTGGCCCTTACTGTTTTGTTTTGCTTCTTTTGTTTAGTTTTTTTAAATGTTGGCTCCCTCAACTCCTTAAAATCTTAGTTCCATTAAGATTCTTTGAAGTGAGGTCTCATATTTTAAATTGTAATGCTGTGGTCTGCTTTTCCTTCACTATTTTATTTTTTGCTGCATTGTCACTTTTGAATATACTGTATAGTTTATTTACTTTGTTATCTAAATAATCAGTAGAATTTTTTTTTTCTCCTTTGCTCAATGCTGTGCTCTCAAAACTTAAAGACTGGCACAGATTTGGTTCTAGCTCTAAGCCCAACACTATCCCAGATGCTGGCAAAGAACATGATAAATGTTGTCCTTATGCTTAATGCATCTTATATTCTAGTGGCAGAGATAGACAGTAAATTGACAAATTAACAACATAATGTTTTTATAAAAAAGAAATACAAGAGGATAAATTAGAAAATAATTTTTTTGTTTTTGAGGAGAGGATGGTTGATAGATTGGGTAAGTCCTTTCTGAGGTGATGTTTGAACTGAGACCTGAAAGATGAAAGCATCTAGCTGTTTGAAGAATGCAAGAAAGAACATTCCAAGCAGGGGGTAACAGGTGCAAAGAACTAAGACAGAAAAGCTAAGGAAGGATTATTTGAGAAGCAGAGGGACCATGGCAGTTTCTGGAGTATATCTCAGATGGAGAGAATGATGTGAGGTGAAGCTGAAGAGAAAGACCCAGGACAACAAATCACTGTCCCCTGCCAATTCTTCATAAAGATACTAAATTTTATATCAAGTGCCTTGGTACTATAGACTGTTTATGCCTCCCCATCCCATCCCCACATGGCTGTGCCAACCTAATCTCCAGTGTGATGCTATTAGAAGGTGAGGCCTTTGGAGCATAGAGAGCTCCCTCGCTTCCTTTTGTCATATGAGGACACAATGAGAAGATGGTCATCTGGGAATCAGAAGTGAGCCCTCATGATACATTGAGTCTGCTGGTGCCTTCGCTTGGACTTCACAACTTCCGGATCTATGTGAGAAAATGGTCTCTTGTTTATAAGCCACCTAGTCTATGGTAGTTTGTTACAGCAGCCCAGATGAAATAAGACACTTGAGAAGCCACTGAGGAGTTTTAAGCAGGGAAGCATTGTTCTATTTGATATTAAGAAGATTCATGTTTGCTCTTGTGTAGAGAATGGATTCAAAGGAGGGTGTTGTGGGCAAGAGGAAGTGTGAATACTAGTTTGGGAAGACATTATTTAATTCTAGTTAGAGATGATGATGGCCTAGACTACGATTAGAGTGGCTATGAAGAGAAGGAGGATCCAGGATCTGCTTTGGAGAGAGAATTGAGCAAACTTGTTTGCCAATTCATAGGGGAATGAAGACAAAGTGGACTCAAGAACGAATCTTTGATGTGGGCTTGAGTAGCTGGATGCACTCTGGTGTGTACACTGATCTGAGGGTCTGGAGGGTAGGATTTCTGATCATGGAGATAGATATTGCATAGACACAGAGGAAAATTAAAGTTTATATTACTTTGGGAAGCTGAGGAGGAATGGATTACTGTTGACTTATTTGTTTTCCCAATCAAATAGCAGTACCCATTTTGATTCTCTTCTCTCCTTTCATGTATTTCAAAATGTTAAGTTTGCTGATTGGCAATCACTACCACGGCATAGTGACAATCAGAAGATTCAAGGAGTAAGACATGAAAATATTCTTTCTTTTTTGTATACTGAATTCAGTGGTATTTATTTCACTTCAGACAGAATACATCTGATATTTCTGCTAATTTTTATATATTAAAAATGTGATTTCTGACTGTGGGTTTTTTAAAAACAACTCCAGATTATCGCAGCAAAAAAGTTGATTTGCTCTGTGAAGTTTGCTGTGAAGTGATTTAATCCTGGAATGACAGTAAGATAATTTGAGTTGAAAATAAGAGAATGAATAAATTAAAATTGTGTTAGGTACTTGTGTTTCCAATCTTAGTTTGTATGAGGGATGAGAAATACAAAATAGGACTTGTTTTTAAGAAGCCAGATTATCTGAGGAAGTAAAACTTAAAAAAAAAAAAACAGAAATGATATAATGATACAAAATAGTGTATAGCAATGTGGTGAGCAGTGATTACCCGTCAGAGAAGGGAGACATTAGTATGTATACCCTCCCTTTAGGAAGTAGAATTGGAAAGCAAGTTTGATCAGTATTGTATTTAGATACAGGGAAGTGGGTGACATGCCTACTGAAAGGAAACCGTATGAACAAAGGTACATAAAGGTGTATATGTGAGCACCAGTCCTTATAGTGGGCACAGTGAAGAGTCATAGTTTCAGAGAGTAGTAAGATTTACCTGTGCCAGGAGCTGCTGCTTCATATTTGTATACCAGTGTTACCAGCCTTCCTGCATGTGGCTCACTTGTACATGAGCGTTTGGACATTTCTAGAGTTGTACTTCATTACGTTTGCATACTTAGCCTACGTCACTGTGTGAAGGGAACTGGTTTTGGTTTTGTATGTCAATTCTACAAAACATTTATTTCGTTTCTTTGAAATGTGATAGTCATTAGTTCCTCAGGTGAACTTTTTAAAAACTTAAAGTGGTTACAACGAAAAGTCCAAAATATGTGATGATCCAAATATTGACAAGATAATAGTTTTTTGGACACTAAAATAGGTTCCACTTTGAAAATACTAATCTTAGGTTTTCTGTTTGTTTGCTTATTTGTTTTGTCCCTTTTAGGCAGAACCTTAGGTTTTTCAGTTAGTTTTTCCTCCTTTATGCTGCCTTGGATTTATCTCCCGTTGTTAATTTACAATGGGATGACTGTTAGCACTTAATTATTTCTTCGGAAGAGAGGATTAAATGGCTCAAGGAGTGCAGTAGTTATAAAATATTATGACTGTATTTTTTTTTTTTTAAGATTTTTATTGGAAAGGCAGAGTTAGAGGGAGAGGCAGAGAGATTTTCCATCCAGTGGTTCACTCCACAAATGGCCACAATGGCTAGTGCTTGGCCAAACTGAAACCAGAAGCCAGGAGCTTCTTCTGAGTCTCCCATGTGGGTGCAGAGGCTGAAGTTTGGGCCATCTTCCACTGCTTTCCCAGACGCATTAGATCAGAAGTGGAGCAGCCAGTACTTGAACTGGTACCTGTGTATGGGATGCTGGTGCTGCAGACACACTGCCACAGACACTGGCCCCTGTTTTAGTTTTCCTGTCTGTGTAATGTTACAACTTAAGCTACAGAGCTGCATACTGAGTTACAAATAGAGCTAAGCTAAAATCACTTTAGTTCTTTGTTTAGTATTTAAGCAACTGGAATGCAGTGAGTAGCCCATAGATTCCTCCTTTTTTTTAGACTCCATAGAATGTCTTTACCTTTTAATCTGTTGTAGAAAGTATGCTAACTCTCCAGGAATGGTACATTTTATTTCACTATATCTTCTTTATCCTGGCGTTTTACTTTGGGAATTCCTCTTTGCCCACTGTGTGATTCCCAACCTATATTAATATTGCCACTTAACCTATTTTCCACACTTTTTATTGGGATGTCACTACAGTCTTTTAATTTTCTTAACCTTTTTTTTTTTTTTTTTTTGCTGTTTTCTCCAGTTTATCTTGCTGCCTGTGCCATTCTAATACTATTTCCAAAGTACTGCTTTTATAACTTCCCTTCTTCTCACAAGCTAACAATGGTTCTTGGTTCTCTTTAATATTAACTTCAGCTGCATTCTCACTTACTTTCCCCATTGTGCATTCCCTCTTTGATCCAGACTATACAGCACATTAGGAGAAAAATGCTTTTCTTCCACTGTTTCTTTATTCTGCTTTTCTGGTCTAGGTTGTCTTTACTTTCTCTCTCTCTCTCTCTCTCTCTTATTTTTAAAAGATTCATTTATGGGGCTGGCACTGTGGTGCAGTGGGTTAACGCCCTGGCCTGAAATGCCGGCATCCCATATGGGCACTGGTTCTAGTCCTGGCTGCTCCTATTCCAATCCAGCTCTCTGCTTTGGCCTGGAAAAGCAGTAAAAGATGGCCCAAGTCCTTGGAGGCCCGGAAGAAGCTCCTGGCTCCTGGCTTCAGATCGACGCAGCTCCAGCCGTTGTGGCCATCTGGGGAATGAACCTGCGGATGGAAGACTGACCTTTCTGACTCTACCTCTCTCTGTAACTCTGTCTTTCAAAGAAATAAAATCTTAAAAAAAATAAAAGATTTATTTATTTATTTGAAAAGCAGCGTTACAGAGAGGCAGAGAGAGAGAGAGAGAGGTCTTCCGACCGCTGTTTCACTCCCCAGATGGCTGCCACGGCTGCAGCTGTGCTGATCTGAAGCCAGGAGCCTGGAGTTTCATCCGGGTCCTGCATGTGGGTGCAGGGGCTGGAGCACTTGGGCCATCTTCTACTGCTTTCCCACGCCATAGCATAGAACTGGATTGGAAGTGGAGCAGCCAGAACTCCAGCTGGTACTCGTATGGGATTTTGGTGCTACGGGTGGGGGTTTTACCCGCTATGCCACAGTGCTGGCCCCAGCTCTTCTCTTACATGCTGAAGTCCTTTTATTCTTCAAAGGATTATCACAAAACCTACCTTTCTGGGAAGTGATAGTCAGAAAGTGGGAATTATTTTAAAGACATAGTATTTCCAGGACTGGCACTGTGGCGTAGTGGGTAAAGTGCCACCTGCAGTGCTGGCATCCCATATGGGCACTGGTTGGTGTCCTGGCTGCTCCACTTCCAATCCAGCTCTGCTATGGCCTAGGAAAGCAGTAGAGGATGGCCCAAGTCCTTGGGCCCCTGTGCCTGCATGGGAGACCCAGTAGAAGCTCCTGGCTCCTGGCTTTGGATCAGCACAGCTCTGGCCATTATGGACAGACATAGACTTTCTCCTGTTGGTTTGCTCCCCATGTTCCCACAACAGCTAGGGCTGGGCCAGCCAGCAACCACATGGGTGGCTGGGGTGCAAATACTTGAACCATTACTTGCTGCCTTCCAGGGTGTGCATTTACAGGAAGTTGGATCAGAAGCAGAGCCAAGTCTTGAATCTAGGCATTGTAATACAGTATGCAGGCATCCTTAGAGACATCTTAACTACTGCACTAAATGTTTACCCCTTTTCCTTTTTTTTTTCTTTTTTAAAGATTTATTTATTTCAAAGGCATAGTTACAGAGAGGCGTTGTGTGTGTGTGGGAGTCTTCCCTCTGCTGATTCACTCCCTAAATGGCCAAAATGGCCAGTGCTGTGCTGATCTGAAGACAGGAGCCAGGAGCTTTTTCCGGGTCTCCCATGTGGGTGCAGGGGCCCAAGGACTTGGGTCATCTTGTACTGCTTTCTTAGGCCATAGCAGAGAGCTGGATCAGAAGTGGAGCAGTTGGAACTCAAACTGTTGGCCATATGGGATGCCAGCACTGCAGGTGGCAGCCTTACCAGCTATGCCACACTTTGCCCCCCACCCCCATTTTAAGGTTTCATTTATTTATTTATTTGAGAGGTAGAGTTACAGAAAGAGGGAGAGACAGAAAGAAAGGTCTTCACTCCCCAAATGGGTGCAATGGCCGGAGCTGGGCCAATTCAAAGCCAGGAGCTAGGAGCTTTTTCCGGGTCTCCCATGCAGATGTAGGGGCCCAAGCACTTGGGCCATCTGCTACTGCTTTCCTAAGCCTTAGCAGAGAGCTGGATCAGAAGAGGAGCAGCTCAGATATGAATCGGTGCCAATAGGGGATGCTGGCGCCACAGGCAGAGACTTAGCTTGCTATACCACAGTGCTGGCCCCTGCCACTTTTCCTTTTAATAATGTACCAAGATCAGTAAGTATTTTATTAGTTGAATAATATTACTTTTCTGTATAAAATATGTGTGGTGTTTAATGCAGACAGCACCACTTCATATATAACTTCTATTCTGGTGATAGAGTCTTATTTTTATTTTTTTAAAGATGTATTTGTTTGAAAGAGTTACACAGAAAAAAGGAGAGGCAGAGAGAGAGGTCTTCATCCACTGATTCACTCCCCAGTTGGCCTCAGTGGATGGCTGGAGCCGCGCTGATCCAAAGCCAGGAGCCAGGTGCTTCTTCCTGGTCTCCTATGCGGATGCAGGGCCCAAGGGCTTGGGCCATCTTCTATTGCTTTCCCAGGCCACTCCAGAGATCTGGATTGGAAGAGGAGCAGCCAGGACCCGAACTGGCGCCCATGTGGGATGCTGGTGCTGCAGGCGGTGGCTTTACCTGCTATACCACAGCATCGACCCCTGACTCTCATTTTTAAATTAACTTATTCCACACAAATTAATTACTAAATGAACAAATATAAATAATGAACTTCTCTGACTGCTTGAATTGATATGGCTTGAATGACATCCCATAGCAGAATGTTGCATTCTCTTGAGTATTGTGTTTGCTGTGAACTTTGAGACTGGTGTCAGTCTTCTCCATAGTTAGATTTGTGTGTGTTAATATGAGAGATGCAATGTTGAATGTTATTTATTTTGTTTTGATCTCTTCTCCATTAGTGTCAGCATTCATCAGTTTTGTGTTGGCATCAGTTATATTATTTTGAGTTTATTCAGGAAAAATTGGTTGGTTTGCCATAGATGTCACTTGCTTTGAGAATTTCAGAATTTTCATGGCTTTGTGCCACTTTTTGATAGTTTTATTATGAAACTATAGTCAAGAGGCAATGAGACTGCCATTTTCATAACATCCAAGTGTAAGCTGTTTTCTCGTACTATGATAAGGAAGTATACCAAAGCAGAGGCCAAAGTTGTCTGAAGACAACATTTTAAGAAATCCTGAACTTGAGGCTGGGGCTATGGCGTAGCGGGCAGTTTAATACAGACAACACCACTGCATATATAACTTATAACTTCTTTTTCTTTCTTTTTTTTTTTGGACAGGCAGAGTTAGAGAGAGACAGAGAGAAAGGTCTTCCTTTTTCCGTTGGTTTACCCCCCAAATGGCCGCTGCGGCCGGCGTGCTGTGCCGATCCGAAGCCAGGAGCCAGGTGCTTCCTCCTGGTCTTCCATGCGGATGCAGGGCCCAAGCACTTGGGCTACTCCACTGCCTTCCTGGGCCACAGTAGAGAGCTGGACTGGAAGAGGAGCAACCGGGACAGAATCCGGCGCTCCGACTGGGACTAGAACCTGGGGTGCTGGCGCCGCAGGTGGAGGATTAGCCAAGTGAGCTGTGGTGCCGGCCCAATCTTTTTTTTTTTTTTTTTTTTTTTAAGAGTTCTTTTTATGTTCCCTTTTTGGTAGCATTCTGTTCTAATTTTTTCTGTCTCTAAGAAATTAATTAGTTTTTTAAAAATGTTTTGTTTTGGGGCCAGTGTTGTGGTGTAGCCAGTAAAGCTGCCATCTCTGATGCTGGCATCCCATGTGGGTGCTGCTTCAAGTTCCAGCTGCTCTACTTCCTGTCCAGCTCCCTGCTAATGCCCTGGGAGAGCAGTGGAAGATGGCCCAAGTCCATGTAGGAGATCTGGAGGAAGCTTCTGGCTCCTGGCTTTTATCTGGCCTAGCCCTGGCCATTGTGGCCATTTAGGGAATGAACCAGTAGCTAGAGAATCTCAATCTCTCTCTCTCTCTCTCTCACTCTCTCACTCTCTCACTCTCAGTCTTTCAAATACATAAAAGATTTTTTTAAAAGTTTTATCTTAATGATTAGTCTGTTTTAATCGAGTTGGTTTTTCTCATTTATTTGATTTGGATCTTGAACTAATACTAGAGGATTTCCTCAGATATCTAGTAGTCCTTGGCTATCTGCTATGACCAAGAAGCTGGTGGGAAGCTCTGTTCAAACTCATGGAGGGCTTTTAACATAGGTTTTCACCCCAGTCTCTAGGGAGTTCTGAGTGGGCCTGGTTAGGTTTGTCTCTGTGCTGTTAAACTGGCAGTGAAAGGACAGTGTTGTAGCACAGCAGGTTAAGCAGCTGCTTGGGATGCACACATCCCATATTGGAGTGCCTCGTTCAAATCGCAGTTACTCCATGTTTCTAATCTAACTTCCTCCTAATGTGCTTGGGAGGCAATGAATGATGGCTCAAGTATCTCCTCAATATGGGAGACCTGGGTGGAGTTCCTGGCTCTTGGCTTCATCCTGGCCTAACTCTGGCTGTGGTAGCTTTTTGGAGATTTGAACATCAACCAGAAGGTTTAAGATGTGTCTCTCTGATTCTTCCTCTGTCTTTGGCACTCTGCCTTTCATATAAATAAATAAATATAAACTGATAGTAATAAACCAGGAATTAAAAAAAAAAAACTCCATCTATTGTAGATTGATAGTTTTAAACTACAGTCAAAATAAATTACCAGAAAAGCAAATTTTAAAAAAATAATGACAGATAAGGCATTTTTATTGTTATATCTAACAGCCATAAACTTAACTCTGAAAATTGCTGTAATCGTTTCTAAACACTTTCAGTTTCTGTGACTATCTTGTCATGGCTGTAGACACATGGTTCATGAACCATCAATAATATTGTTTTAGGGGCCAGTGCTGTGGCATAGCAGGATGCCTGCAGTGCCAACACCCCATATGGGTGCTGGTTCAAGTCCTGGCTGTTCTTCTTCCAATCCAGCTCTCCTCTATGGCATGGGAAAGCAGTAGAAGATGGCCCAGAAGTTCCTGGATCCTGGCTTCAGATCGGCACAGTTCTGGCTGTTGTGGCCATCAGGGAATGAACCAGCAGATGGAAGACCTCTCTCTGTCTCTCTCTCACTCTCCCTCTACCTCTGCCTCTCCGTAACTCTACCTTTCAAAATAAAATAAAATAAAATACATCTTTAAAAAAAAAAAACACAAAACAATATTGTTTTAGCCCAAGGGCCAGCCTAGAAGAGAGAAAAGGGAGTGTGGAGTGGGGGTGTGGCTTGTATGTAAATAGACGTGCAATCTTGTTTTGTTGTGGTGCCCCCTCTCACCTGCGCTTGGTCTCCCCTAGTTGGGAGATTCGGTTTTACCCTCTGAAGAGACTAAACCTCTAGACTAATGTGGTGGGGACCTAGAATTACTTATGGCATTATAGAGTAGGGAAGGGAATCTTCCCATCTATCTAAAACTCAAGCAGCTTTTCCTGAATTTCTCTATAATTTAGCTTCTGCCTCCCTTCAGTTAGTTGGTACTGCCAGTTCCCAGGTCTTTGGAGGATTCAGATGTAAAATGAATTCTTAGCTTTTCCTGCTATCGGCCTGATTATTACTAATGTCTGGATAAAGGTAATGTTACTGATAAAATTAAAAGCCTTTTTAGGTAATTCTGTACCACCTTTTTTGGGGGGAAGGGTAACATTTCATTTTGAACTTTTAAGCTAAAATTGTTTACTTAGGTAAATTATAGATACTGAGTTTTATATTCGCATACTGAGAATCTTGCCTGGTTTTGGGGGAGCCTTTGATTTTGAAAATTCAATTCTTTTAAAAAAAATGAGTGTACTTTTTCTCTTGTCCAAAATCGTATTTCTCCCCCATCCGCTTTGTTCTCTCTTTTTATTTTTTTAAAGATTTACTTTATTTATTTAAAAAGACAAAGTTACAGAGAGAGGTAGAGTCAGAGAGAGAGAGAGGTCTTCCATCCACTGGTTCACTCCCCAGATGGCCACAACGGCTGGAGCTGCGTCAGTCTGAAACCTGGAGCCAAGAGCTTCTTCCGGGTCTCCCATGCCGTGCAGGGGCCCAAGGACTTGGGCCATCTTCTACTGCTATCCCAGGCCATAGCAGAGAGCTGGATCGGAAGAGGAGCGGCCGGGACTAGAATCGGCACCCATATGGGATGCTGGCACTTCAGGCCAGGGCTTTAACCCACTGCACCACAGCGCCAGCTCCCGCTTTGTTCTCTCTTATATGACACAGTAGCCTGTTTCTTTTTCGGTATATCATCTCAGGTCTTATTGCCATTGCCAGTTACTACTTTTTCTTTTTTTAGGTTTTCACTTTTATGTAGTTATTATTTGATGGCTGGATGGGAAAACACAGAGGTTTCTCTGAGTGTTCAGATTACTTTTTATTTTATGACCTGTTACATGTGATAATGTTTCTGCTTTTTTTTTTTTTAAAGATTTATTTATTTATTTTGAAAGAGAGACAGACAGATCTTCTGTCCACTGATTCATTCATGGCCAGCACTGGACCAGGCTGAAGCCAAGAACTTAATCCAGGTCTCCCATGGTTCAGGGGCTGAAGGACTTGGGCCATCTTCTGCTGCTTTCCCAGGCCATAAGCAGGGAGCTATATTGGAAGTGGAGAAGCCAGTACATGAACCAGCACCTATATGGGATGTTGGTGTTGCAGGCAGCAGCTTTACCCACTACGTAACAACACCGGCCCCTTGTGTATCTTTTTTTGTGGCATGGTTATTGAGGTGAGTTTTTGGCAAATAAGCTAAGATTTTTGCAGTCTTTTAGTTGGAAGAAGAGGGAAAAGTTGTGAGCTTTTTTTTCTAACAGTGTAGAGATAATAATTTATTTATGTAGAAAAAGGATAGAACTGGAACCCTTGGAAGAACATAGCCGTGGGTGTGAGAAGATTCATCTTTGTTCAAAAGTAATTTTCTGTTTACATTTCTTTTGATAGCTGGTGCTAGCAACCCTGTGCTCTGTCTGGCCTCTGGACCCAGTTCAAAGCCGTGGATTTGTTCCCTTTCTCCCCAGACCTCAGGCTGAGCCTTTTGTCATCTAAAGTCTCCACCTGATCTTCCACTCTATTAAAGGTATGTTTAGGGGAGAGAGTGGGCAGAATTATGTCATTTATTGCCTCACTTGGGGCACAATAGGTAGATGTTCAGTAAAAGTGGTTGGATGAATGTCCCAGGTAGACTTCCTCTTTAGAAATGGCGATTAGCAGGGCTGATGTAATGTGGCAGGTACAACCGCTGCCTATGATGCCGTTATCCCGGTTTGTGTCCTTGCTGCTCCACCTCAGATCCAGTGCCTGGGAAAAGCAGTGGAAGTTGGCTGAATTGTTGCCACCCACATGGAAGACCTGGATGTAGCTTCTGGCTTTGGCTTGGCTCAGCCCTGGCCATTGCGGCCATCTGGGGTGGGGGGTAAATCAGCAGATGGAGGATCTCTCTCAGTGGGTCAGCATGTACTTTTTTTTTTTTTTTTTTTTTTTTTTTAAGATTTATTTGAAAGAGTTACACAGAAAGAGAAGGAGAGGCAGAAATAGAGAGGTATTCCATCCGCTGATTCACTCCTCAATTGGCCGCAACGGCCAGAGCTGTGCCAATCTGAAGCCAGGAGCCAGGAACTTCTTCTGGGTCTCCCTCATGGGTGCAGGGGCCCAAGAACTTGGGCTGTCTTCTACTGCTTTCCCAGGTCATAGCAGAGAACTGGAGTGGAAGTGGAGCAGTTGGAACTCAAACCAATGCCAAAATGGGATGCTGGCACTGCAGGCAGCGGCTTTAGCCGCCATGCCACAGCACTGGCTCCAGCATGTATTATTTTTTTTATCTATTTAATATTATGGTTTTATTTTCACCAAGGTTCATATTTCATTTTCTTTTATTTATTTACTAAATGTGAATTTACAAAGTGCAACTTTTGCATTGTTGTGGCTTTCCCTCCTAACCTCCCTCCCTCCCGCAGCCCTCCCATCTCCCACTCCCTCTCCCATCCCACTCTTCATCAAGTTTCATTTTCAATTATCTTTATATACAGAAGATCAACTTAGTATATACTAAGCAAAGGTTTCAGCAGACTGTGCCCACACAACCGCACAAGATATAGAGTACTGTTCGACTAGTAGTTTTACTGTTAACTCCCATAGTAAAACACATTAAGGACAGAGATCCTATGTGGGGAGCCCGTACCCAGTGACTCCCATTGTTGATTTAACAATTGACACTCTTTTTTTTTTTTATGTTTTGGACAGGCAGAGTTAGACAGTGAGAGAGAGAGACAGAGAGAAAGGTCTTCCTTTTTTCCATTGGTTCAGCCCCCAAGTGGCCGCTACAGCCGGCAGCTGCTTGGATACGAAGCCAGGAGCCAGGTGCTTCCTCCTGGTCTCCCATGCGGGTACAGGGCCCAAGGATCTGGGCCATCCTCCACTGCCTTCCCGGGCCACAGCAGAGAGCTGGACTGGAAGAGGAGCAACCGGACATAATCCGGCGCCCCAACCGGGACTAGAACCCGGTGTGCCGGTGCCGCAGGGGAGGATTAGCCTAGTGAGCCGCGGCGCCAGCCGACACTCTTATTTATGACGTCAGTAATCACCCGAGGCTCTTGCCATGAGCTGTCGAGGCTATGGAGGCCCCTTGAGTTCACCAACTCTGAACTTGTTTAGTCGAGGCCATATCACAGTGGAGGTTCCTTCCTCCCTTCAGAGAAAGGTGCCTCCTTCTTTGATGGCCCATTCTTTCTGCTGGGGTCTTGTTCACCGAGACCTTTCATTCAGGTTGTTTTTGCCACAGTGTCTTGGCTTTCCACATCATGTATTTTTAACTCTTTTCTCAGCAGACCATTTCCTTTGCAAACATCTTACTGTGTGTATTACAATGCTTTTGTAGTTCCCAGTCATTTTGTAGGATTTGGTTGTATCAGTGAGCATTTGGGAGATGCAGAAGATCAAATGGTTTAAGTTGCCAGGAACCTCTTCAAATTATTTTAATAATTTTATAAAATTATTATTATTTCAAGACTGGATGTGGTGTTGGTCAAGTTATGAGGTAATATTCTTAGAGACACAGCAATAATTTTTTTTTTTTATTGACAGGGTTACACAGTGAGAGAAAGTGAGAAAGGTCTTCCTTCTGTTGGTTCACTCCCAAAATAGCCGCTATGGCCGGTGTTGAGCCGACCCAAAGCCAGGAGCCAGGTGCTTCCTCCTGGTCTCCCATGCGGGTGCAGGGTGCAAGCACTTGGGCCATCCTCCACTGCCTTCCTGGGCCACAGCAGAGAGCTAGACTGGAAGAGGAGCAGCCGGGACTAGAACCTGGCGCCCATGTGGGATGCTGGAGCCGCAGGCGGAGGATTAGCCAAGTGAGCCATGGCGCTGGCCCCACAGCAATAATTTAAATAGCACATTTAAAACCAGTGATCCATGTCTGGGCCAGTGATTGGATTGTAGTAAAAAGAACATTAGCTTATAGGTTGGAGGATAAAAATTATTATAAAATTGTCTCCTTTTTTTGTTATCTGAATTTTTACAACATGGAATACATTTTTTGTCCATAGTAGCAGCCCTAATATAAGATGGTGTAAGGTTATCATCTTAGATTCCTTTTTTTTTGTTTAAAGATTTTTATTATCTATTTGAGAGATAGAGTTACAGACAGAGAGAAGGAAAGATAGGGAGAAAGGTCTTCCATCCTCTGGTTCACTCCTCAGGTGGCTGCAACAGCCAGAGCTGGACTGATCCTGAAGCCAGGAGCCAGGAGCTTCTTCCGGGTCTCCTACGTGGGTGCAGGGGACCAAGCACTTGAACTATCTTCTGCTGCTTTCCCAGGCCATAGCAGAGAGCTGGATTGGTAGAGGAATAACTAGGATAGGAACCGGTGCCCATGTGGGATGCTGGCACCGCAGGCAGAGGCTTAGCCCACTAGCCACAGTGCCAGCCCCTTGGATTGCTTTTACATGCTCTAAGTTTATACTTAGAGTTGAATATACTTGGAGACAAAATAGATTCTCTAAATAAATTTAAGAATTGAAGGCAAATAAGAGATCCCAAACAACCCTGATGTGTATTGTATATACCATACATTAAATATAGAAAATATTGATATTAGATATTATTTAACAGTTACCAAACTTAAGTAAAAGCTGAATTACTTAATAAGGTAGTCCTTTTTATCTGCTTTGTAGTCTTTATTTGTCCAGCAAAGATGTTCCCAATGTATTTGAAGCCAATGTGTTTGAGAACTAACATGAAAATCCAAGAGTAGTGCTGAAGAGGTGTCAAATGTGAAACAGGAAATAAGTGATGCTCTACTGAAAGAATTTCCATCTACTAGGCCTCTAAAGATTTTGATTAGCCTAGTGGCCAGTGCCGCGGCTCACTAGGCTAATCCTCCGCTTTGCGGCGCCGGCACACCGGGTTCTAGTCCTGGTCGGGGCACTGGATTCTGTCCCGGTTGCTCCTCTTCCAGGCCAGCTCTCTGCTGTGGCCAGGGAATGCAGTGGAGGATGGCCCAAGTGCTTGGGCCCTGCACCCCATGGGAGACCAGGATAAGCACCTGGCTCCTGCCATCGGATCAGCGCGGTGCGCCAGCTGCAGCTTGCCGGCCGCAGCAGCCATTGGAGGGTGAACCAACAGCAAAAGGAAGACCTTTCTCTCTGTCTCTCTCTCTCTCTCACTGTCCACTCTGCCTGTCAAAAAAAAAAAAAAAGATTTTGATACTAAGAAACAATATATATTGATCTTTTTATAATCTTTTTTTAAAGTTCCAAGTAAGCCATTATTAGAGAAGGAAGAAACCAAAACTGTTCGTTGTGTTTTATTTCACAATCATTTTTGACTCCTGTAACTTACAAGAGGTTGGGATAATTTAGTTTTCTTGTTCCTGAGCTGTTCCTCCCCTAACTGTTGCCCTAGACACTGAAGAAGGCAAATTGGGCAGATGACTTAGTAATTTTTTGGTCGATTCATATAGTTTTTACACAACATAGTTTCAATTGAATAGGTTACTAAAACTTGATTCCTTCGCCCTTAAGGCATTCGGATCTGGCTAAAAAGCCCATGAGAGTTTCGCAGGCATGGAAAGCCAAGACACTGTGGCAAAAAAATAAATAAATAAATAAAATAAAATAAAATAACCTAAATGAAAGATCTCTGTGAGTGAGATTCCAGCGGAAAGAACAGGCCATCAAAGAAGGAGGTGCCTTTCTCTGAAGGGAGGAGAGAACTTCTACTTTGACTATGACCTTGTCTAAATAGGATCAGAGTTGGTGAATCCAAGAGGCTTCCATAGCCTTGGCAGCTCATGACAAGAGCCACAGGTGATTACTGATGTCATAAATAAGAGTGTTGATTGTTAAATAAATAACAGGAGTCACTGTGCACCTGCTCCCCATGTAGGACCTCTGTCCTTAATGTGTTGTACTATGTGAATTAATGGTAAAACTACTACTCAAACAGTACACTATACTTTGTGTGTCTGTGTGGGTGCAGTCTGTTGAAGTCTTTACTTAGTATATACTAAGTTGATCTTCTGTATATAAAGATAATTGAAAAGGAATCTTGATGGGCCAGCGCCGCGGCTCAGTAGGCTAATCCTCCGCCTTGCAGTGCTGGCACACCAGGTTCTAGTCCCGGTGGGGGCGCCGGATTCTGTCCCGGTTGCCCCTCTTCTAGGCCAGCTCTCTGCTGTGGCCAGGGAGTGCAGTGGAGGATGGCCCAGGTGCTTGGGCCCTGCACCCCATGGGAGACCAGGAGAAGCACCTGTCTCCTGCCTTCGGATCAGCGTGGTGCGCCGGCCGCAGCGCGCCAGCCACAGCGGCCATTGGAGGGTGAACCAACAGCAAAGGAAGACCTTTCTCTCTGTCTCTCTCTCTCACTGTCCACTCTGCCTGTCAAAAATAAATAAAGAAAAAATAAAATGAATCTTGATGAAGAATGGGATGGGAGAGGGAGTGGGAGATGGGATGGTTGTGGGTGGGAGGGAGGTTATGGGGGGAAAAGGCACTATAATTCAAAAGTTGTACTTTGGAAATTTATATTTATTAAATAAAAGTTGAAAAGCAAAACAAAAAACCTTGATTCTTGCATGGTAGAGGCTTCTTTTATTGATAATTGAGGTCTAGATCATTAGAAAAGTGCTGGGCCGGTGCTGTGGTATGGTGGTTGGTGCCGCTGCCTGCAGTGCTGGCATCCCATGTGGATGCCTGTTTGGGTCCCAGTTTCTCTGCTTCTAGTTCATCTCTTTGCTGTGGCCTGGGGGGCGGTGGAGGATGTTCTGGGTCCTTGGGCCCCTGCGCCTGCGTGGGATACCTAGGGGGCCTCCTGGCTCCTGGCTTCGGATCAGTGCAACTCTGGCCATTGCGGCAATCTGGGGGGTGAGCCAGCTGATGGAGGACCTCTCTCTCTCTCTCTCTGCCTCTCTGTGATTCTGCTTTTCAAGTAAAAAAGTAAATCTTAGAAAAGAAAAGAGAAGAAAAAGAACTGTGCTTTTCCCATCATTCTGGAGTCATCTGAGATGTCTGTTGGGCATTCTAACTGCTAGACCAAATGTCTCCCCAAAGCTTTTATTGTAAGTGTAGGTTATCTTTGAGGAAGTAGAAAATCTGGAGAAAAGTCTGTTGGGGTTCTCAGAAAGTAATCACTATAGAGTCAGCTAAGCAAATGAGAAAGTTAGCGTTGGATGGGTGAAACGTGTGTAATTGGAGCTTTCCTATGAAGAATTGTTAAAAAGTGAAAGGCAGAGCCTTTCAGAGATAGAATGTATTCCATCTGCTTGTTCATCCCCGAAATGGCTGCAGTAGCCAGGGCTTCCAGGAACCAGAAACTCCATTCTGGCTTTTCACATGAGTGGCAGGGCCCCAAGCACTCAACGCCATCCTCTGCTGCCTTCCCAGGCACTTCAGCAGGAAGCTGGGTCAGAAGTGGAACAGCTGTGACTTAAACCACCACATAGATATGGGATGCTGCCATTGCAAGTGGAGGCTTAACCCACTGTACTACTACGTTGGCCCCAACTAAGATTTCTTAAATTGTTAAAAACTGTAGTATCACCTTAATATAAAAATTTTAGAGCTTGAGGGTATCTACCCAACTATGATTTTTTGTTGTTGTTGTTTGTTTGTTTGCTTTTTTAGATGAGGAAACTGAGCTGAAGGGAGGTTGAAGCTTTCCCAGTGTCATTTTGCAGAGCTGGAACAAGAGCTTGCATTTTCTGACTTCCAGATTAGTGTTATTTTTACTTCAAATTCTTACTTCTTGGTAAGCTGTTCTTTAAAGATTTAACAGTTCTTTTATTTCTTTACATGTTTGAGTAGCATTCCTGTATTGTGTCAAAATGAACTTAAAGATGCAAAATTTGCAATTACTTTTGTGATGGAAATTAACATTTTTTGTTTAACTTTAGGTGAGTTCATGTGGGAAAAATCCTGGTATTTTTGAAGATGTCTCAACACAGTATTGTGTCCTATTAAAATTAAAAATAATTTCAAGAATTTTCAGAAAAAAAGAAGATAGTAGGACTTTCTAAATCATGCCGTCTGAACAGAGACAGTTATTTTTTGATGAAAAGCAAACTACTTTTCAAAAAGATTATTATGTGACAAATGAGATAGTTGATACTACCAAATCAGTACCTAAGCCAAAAATTTCAGAAAGTAATTTTCATTGTGAACTGAAGAATGTGAAAATTCATTTGCCGAAAGTAAATATTCCAAATAAAGTCCTATTGAAACATGAAGTTGACAAATACAGAAAGTTATTCCAGAGTAAACCACAGACTGCAAGAAAATCTATTAGTTTAAAGACCATTAGCTGTGTAGAGGAGTATATTTTGCTTCACAAGTCCGAGAGAGCTGAAGAAGAGGGTGTCAAAATGTCTGCAAAAATACTCAATTTCAACTGTTCACAATGCCAAGATAGCACTCGATATAGCCCAAATGATTTGCAGAAACACTTTCAAATGTGGCACCGTGGTGAATTACCTTCCTATCCTTGTGAAATGTGTAGTTTTTCAGCAAGTGACTTCCAGGTATTTAAACAACACCGAAGAACCCACAGGAGCACTTTAGTAAAATGTGACATTTGTAACAATGAGAACGTATATACTTTATTGGACTTGATAAAGCATTTCACATCCACACATTGTGTTAATGGTAGTTTTCAATGTGAAAAGTGCAAATTCTCTACCCTTGATGTGGGCACATTTGTTCAGCATATTCATAGACACAATGAAATCCGTTATAAATGCGGTAAATGCCATCATGTGTGTTTTACCAAAGGAGAGCTTCAGAAACACCTTCATCTTCATTCTGGTACTTTTCCCTATGCTTGTCAGTGTTGCAGTTACGGTGCCACCAGGAGAGAGTACCTTATAACTTTGCACAAGGAACATTTATATGCAAAAGAAAAACTGGAAAAAGACAAATATGAGAAAAGGATGTCTAAGACTTCAGCAGGACTTAAGCTAATATTGAAAAGATACAAAATAGGCACATCCAGGAAGACATTGTGGAAACGTAAGAAAATTGGCAGTGGAAGTGACAGAAGTGTAGGAAAAAACACTCAGGTGCTTTCAGAAATGAACAAAACACAAACTGTATCTGAAAATCAGAGCCATCTTGTTCAAGAGCATTTGAAGGAAGACAAGGATGAAAGGCTACCCTGTGAGAATAATGATAAGCCCACTGAGTTAGAGTTGGAAAAGCCAGCTCTCCTATCCACTGGGCAGTGTCATAGAACTGAAGAGGGGTCACTTGCTACTTCAGGTTTCTTGAATACTGCTGTCCAAGGACCTACATTGTTAATGGTGAAAAATAATAAAATAACAGTTCCTGCTAACTTTAATGCTAAATTTATGGGCTTCAAGGTGGTGGATGGAAAACAGCATATTGTAATAAAATTGTTGCCTACCAATAAACAGAATTTATATCCTCCAGGCTTACAGATGGATGCTGCAAAAGACAGTAATGCTAATTTGCAGCCTCAGACTGTGGACACCACTGGGTTTTTAACAGGAATAACTACTGAGTTAAGTGACACAGTTGTTATGAAAACCACCCCAGTTTTATGTTCATCTCCTATACCTTCAGGGAATGTAACTTCAGAAAAAGAAACAGGTTTCATGTCTCAGAGGAATAACATGTTTCAAACAATGGATTTTGAAAAAAGTATGTCTTCCTTGCCAGCAACATCAGAGTTGGTTACAGCATCAGTGAATTTGACCACAAAAGTTGAAACAAGAGATAATGTTGATATGTGGGAAAACTCTGCCACTCAAAGTCACTCTGAAGTGTTAGATACTGCCAGTAAAAGTCCAGATAAAGTCAGCTCTACCGCCAAACCAAATACATATAACAATGGAGATATGCATAACTATTGCGTTAATCACTTCAACCCTGAGTTAACTGTTGAGTGCTCCAAGCGAGGATCATTACCTTTTCATAATTACTCAAAAATGAATAACACTATAAAACGCCGTAGGTTTTCAAGAATAGTAATGTGTGAAAACCCTCAAAGAGAGCCTTCATCAAGCAAAACAGTTGTTCAACAACCCATTAGTGAATCAGTTTTATCACTAGTGAGGAAGGAGAGCTCAAAGCCAGATAGTTTTTTACCATCTGTTAGCCTTTTAAATGATAAAGATGGAACCTTAAAAACAAAAGCTGACACTGAAGAAGAGTGTGTTTTAGAAAAAGGGCAAAACAGTGATGAAGAAAACCTGTACACTAATGAAAATCAAAATGTAGAGAATGTGGCTGAACGGTCCAAGTGGGAAGATATTTCTAGTGTTGATACACCTATGATGCCTAGGATCACATCTGTTTTCTCTCTCCAGAGCCAACAGGCATCAGAATTTTTGCCACCTGAAGTAAACCAATTACTTCAAGATGAATTAAAAGCAAAACCAGATATAAAACAAGATTCTAACAGTACAAATACAGGCGTGCCACATCATTGTAACCAGTTATTTCAAAAACTCGAGGGAGAAGTCAAACCAGTTGAATCTTCAAATGAATTCAAAGTACCGGACATCTTCCCAGTTACATCTGGCAGTGTGGGTATTAATGTGCCTGCAAATGATCTGAATGTGAAGTATAATGGAAAAGAAAAACAAGTGTTACAAGATTTGAGAGATTCAGAAAAGTTGCCTAGAATTTCAAGTATTGGCGCATTGCTCAAGACTCAGTCAGATGCAATAATAACCCAGCAGCTTGTAAAGGACAAACTACGAGCCACCACACAAAATGTAAGTTCTTTATATGTGCAGAGCCCACTTACAAACTCAGAACCAAAAAAAGCTATATTTGTTCAGACTCCAAAAGGTTTGTTTATACCATTGCATGTTGCTAGCAAGCCTGGATTACACGTAGTATCAGGAAGACCACTTCCACTGGTTAATACACAAAGTATTCCTGCTTCTCTTCTTTTAAACAAGAAACCTGGGATGATTTTAACATTTAATAGTGGGAAATGTGAAGGGCTTCCCACCGTCAAAACTGAGAATGCTCAGGCTTGTGGAACTTTGACAAAGGAGCCTTGCAAAACACCTCTATTAAAAGTAGAACAAAACAGTAATTGTCTCACACCTGCACTTTGTTCCAGCATTGGCAGTTGTTTGAGTATGAAAAGTAGCTCAGAAAATACTTTGCCACTGAAAGGCCCTTATGTTATTAAAACACCAGCAAGTTCTTCAGTGAAAACAGTTCCTACTCCTAATAGAATATCCGAGCATCAAGGCACAAAGTTGAATATCTTGGATCCAGTAAAACAGCAGAATGAAATTTTTCCCAAACAACCTCTTTATACCCTCTTGCCTGATGGCAAACAAGCTGTTTTTTTAAAGTGTGTGATGCCAAATAAAACTGAGCTGCTTAAGCCTAAATTAGTCCAAAATAGTACTTATTATCAAAATATACAGCCAAAGAAACCTGAAGGAACACCACAAAAAATACTGCTGAAAATTTTTAACCCTATTTTAAATGTGACTGCTGCTAATAGTGTTTCAGTAAGTAACTCTGCATCCTCATTGCAGAAAGACAATGTGTCATCTACTCAGACGATAGGAGAAGAGCAGAAAGAGCCAGAATCTCCTAGAGATGCCTTACCCCTCTTAGTAGATGATTTGATGCCAGCAAATGAAATTGTGATAACTTCTTCTACAACATGCCCAGAATCTGCTGAGGAACCAGTATGTATGAGTAACTCTTCAGAGGCCAGAGTATTAAGGTGTAAAACAAAGTATACAGTTGAGAGAAGCTTCAGCAGAAGAAAGACTTCCAAAAAGAATTTTTCAGAAATAAAAACTCATGTAAGTAGTAAAGGTTCTGAAACTGTCTTTGTATCTAGAAACAGAAACTGTAAACGCAAGTGTAGGGATAGTTACCAGGAACCTCCAAGAAAAAAATCAACACTGCACAGAAAATGTAAAGAAAAAACCAAACCTGATGTCCATGACGCATTGGGATTTACTAGACCTAGGCTTTCAAAAGATTCCATCAGAACTCTGCGACTTTTCCCTTTTAGTTCCAAACAGCTTGTGAAATGTCCTAGGAGAAACCAACCGGTTGTAGTTTTGAATCATCCTGATGCAGATGCTCCAGAAGTAGCAAATGTAATGAAAACTGTTGCTAAATTTAATGGACATGTACTTAAGGTTTCATTGTCAAAAAGAACTATGGATGCTTTACTGAAACCAGTTTGTTGTAACCCTTCTGAAACAACTTCCGATGACTTTTCCAGGAGGCACAGAACATTTAAGCCTGTTAGTTCAGTGAAAGAAAGATTCGTGCTAAAATTAACACTCAAAAAGACAAGCAAAAACAATTATCAGATTGTGAAAACTACCTCTGAAAACGTTTTGAAGGCTAAATTTAACTGTTGGTTTTGTGGTAGAGTATTTGACAATCAGGATGCTTGGGCTGGTCATGGGCAGAGACATTTAATGGAAGCCACTCGGGATTGGAATATGTTAGAAGGAAACTAGTATTACCTTAGAAAATAACAGTGGGTTGAATTACTACAATGCAGGCATTTTCTACTTCAACATAATACCTGAAATTAAGCTTTTTAAAAGTCGGTTATGTTTCTGTGGAAAAGCAAAAGTTTTGTGTATATTACTTGAAAATGCTGTCACTGCACACATACATTTTGAAAGAAACTAATCACAGCACAGATGTACTTTGATGCAATTTTTGAAGATGTGTTCTTGGAAGTTAGAGCTAAAAAAAATTTTGATGAAGGTTTTCTCTGTTTAGTTCTTCAGTGACTTTTAGTAGAGGCTAATGGGTGACAGCCCCATTCCCTCTCTCCTTCCACCAGCCTTACAAATCTGATAAATATAGCTCCTCTGAAGACAGAGAGCTCTTTTGGATGGAGCTGAAGGAGTTTCTCATCATTTGTGAAGGTGGAGAGCTTGGGTAAAGAATTTGCTCCATGTCTGCTAACTACAGTTCTTTTGAAGGGTCTTGGGTTCCTTTAAAAGTACATTTAACCCACTACGGTTATATCTTGCTTGAAGAGTTCTTGACAAGTCAACCTTTTATTCCTGTTAAGATCGAACCCATATCAGAGATTGAAACACCCTCCCCAGGTGATTTTCTTTCTCTAAATGGCTATGTCAAGTATTGCAGTACATGGATAGCCTTAAGAGAAGAGTTGAACTCTTTGTTTAAAGTCCAATTCAAGAACTTCAACATTTTTTCTGAATTTAATTATATTTTCCAGTGACCGCCTCTTGCACAGAACTGTGCTTATTTGATTTAAATTGTTCCCCATAAGCCCAGTGTTTGTTTTTTTTCTTTTTTTGTCATCCCTTTAAAAAGTAGAACATTGAAGCACTTCCAAGGGAATGACTTTTCTTGAAAATAAAAAATTTCTTCTGCAGAGTAATATTTTGCAGCAAGATGAGCAAAGCAAATCATATTTTGGTCTGTGTTTAATTGCTGTTATTATCTAAATGTCCAAATGAAGACAAAATGTTTTTGTTGCAACTTTAAGTCTTAACTGACAACCCAAAGCAGATACATACTGATTGTTGGCATTTGAAAATGGGGAAGGAAGCATAACAGGGAACTCAGGCAGTACATGAAACCTGAAGACAATTCCTAAGGGACATGCCCAGCAGAGTTTCAAAATGAACATTTTCATGACAACAACAGAATCACAGATTTAAACTTTTCACCTTGCAAGTTTAGATCAAATTTTGTTGGATCATTGAATAATGGAGTTCTCTCATTACAAAATTACAGATATTACATAATTATTTGATTACATTGTTACTTCAAGTGTTAAGGACATTTCCATTGATTGTATGAAAACTTCAGGGCTTCTTTTTTGTATATAACAAATCTGTACATATTTTTGTATCTTTGAGTTATGTAAATTTTGCACAGTTTTTGACATAAAAAGTTTATTTTCTTTCAGTTTAGTTCAGTGCATGCATTAATAAAACTGGTTGTTTAATTTAAAAGGAATATGTGAAACTTTACCCATATTTTATTGGTTTTATTTCAGATGTAGATTTTTTTGAGATAAATTCATTTTCAGGGATTGAACACTATTGTTAGCAAGTGCCTACTAAAGATGTGAAACAGTTTACATATGTCAACTGTAACAGTAGGTCCCAAATGGGCCCATTCCCTTAAGAGTTTTATTTTAAAGAAAGCCATACATAGATGCTTCAAGCTATCTTGCTATGCACATTATACTTGTACTGTTTTTTGTGCAGTTTATCTACTTTCTTAGTGAAGTATTTTTTGTATAAAACCTGTTAAAATTGTGTTTCTTAAATTGAGCCTAAGAATGGAGTTGATTGGAAATATATGGTATATATTAATAATGTATATGGTGTTTAAAGATGGTAAGCATTGTTAATTTTATTGTTTATTGTTAAAGAACATTTTCTCCAATTAAATTTATCTTGAATTTGTGTTTATACAGATTTTTTTTTTTTACTGTGCTAATGGGTATTTTATTCTAATGGGAAATACTGAGATTTCAAAAATGCGCTTTTATGTAATGGTAGTGAACTATACAAAATAAAGTGTGGGATTTTTTTTTCCCCAAAAACCTTAGATGAAGGTTTATATGAGAAGGGTAACATTTACCATAATTTTCTTATGGTTGTGCTGGCAACATAAGCCGTAGTGAGATTTCTGCTCTTTGGTACCCTAACAACAGAAAAATGGAAATACTGTGTTACGAGTAGATCTATAATGAGGCATTGCCTCCTGGGAACAGAGAGGATGGAGAGATGAACTAACCTGTTAATGTTTGCTATTATTATCTAAACCATAGAAATACATTACAGAATAGCCACAGTGGTAAAATATATTTAATATTCAGACATACTTATCTTAAAATTTTTTTAATATTTATGTACTTGAAAGATGGAGTAACACAGATGTAGGGGCAGACAGAGAAAGATGTCTTCCATTCTCTGGTTCATTCCCCAAATGGCTGCAACATCTGGGGCTGGGCCAGGCCAAAGCCAAGAGCCAGGAATTCCATCTTTGTCTCCCATGTGGGTAGCAGGGGCTAAAGTATTTGGGCCATCTTCATCTGTTTCCCCGCTTGCATTAGGAGGCAGCTGGGTTGGAAACTGCGCAGCCGGGACTCAAACCGATGGTCTGATATGAGATGCTGGTGTCACAAGTTTAGCCTGCTGTGCCACAACAAGAACCCCCTAAAATTTTTTTAAATGAACATCTTATGAAAATTGCCGTTACATTACAGCCAACATTACAAAATAATATTTAATAAACACTAACCTTGATTATAGAGTAGAAACCATGATTCTTTTTCAAATGTAATGACCTTGTGCTGAGTCACCTAACAGAAATCCAGACCCGCGAATGCTCACCATGGCATGGAGGAGAGATGAGAGAGCACCTGTGTCATCTGGAACAGCTACTAACGTTGCTCATACAGCATAAACCAACAATTTACTGTAGGCCATGTTTTTAAAAAAGAACACTTTTGAGATGGGAGACACTCAAAGCTTGCTTCCTTTTCCTTCGCATCCATGAGTTCAGTGCAAGGTATAGGGAAGAACCACGCCACGACACAAGGTTGGAATCAGTGCAGTTCTTTGCTTCCATATTTCCCAGTCTTTAGCACTGCTCCAAAACACAGCCTGCAAGCAAAGCTCTTCAGGCTCTCACTTGGTGGGCTTAAAAGCAATTTAAAATCAGTTTCATGTCCCAGATACTCTAGTTGAAACCTTTTCTGGTTTTAAGTTATTCTTAACAAAATTCTGATGGAGGCTTCCCTGCTTGGAACTTCATTGTCAGAGCAGAAAATCAATCAAATCCCTCTTTTCTCCTGGCTGAAAGACCTCTGGAAAACATAGTATTCAGTATTTCGATGTTCTTGGTACAACTGAAAAGAATTAGTTTTATTTTTGCAGTTGAACTTGTGGGTCAAGAATGTATTTTAGTTTTTCCTGTTTCCATTTCACTGAGATAAGACTGTTACTGTTGGGCATTTACTTTTAGAAATTCACTTTTCTAAGAATTTGTCTTGCTAAATATTCAGTAGCACAGGTTGAAATGTAATACAGAGGTCTGGTGATTTAACTTAGACTTTGTAGGCCAAATACTTTGTCGTGACTATTCAATTCTTATAATACAGAAGCAGGTATAGGCACTTTGTAAGTAAATGACTGTGACTGCTTTAGTAAAATGACTCCCCCAACAGGCAGTGGGCCGTATTTGGCCCAGTGGCCGTAGTTTTCCAATCATTGCTTGAGTTACTCAAGTGTTTGCTCCTGCAGTGAGATTTTTCATTAAGAAACCCAAGTTTGATTAAGTTTGTGATACATATCATTTGTTTAGAATGTACAAAAATGAAAATACCTATAGTTTCAAATGTAGATGTGTTTTTATAAAAATGAAGAGAATGTAAATATGGTGAAAATGGTTAGTGGGCAAAGTGGATAGGTCATTTGTGTGCTAAGAGTAATGCATTTATGCAGGGGTTAAAAATGAAATAAGACAGAAATGCTGTGAGAATTTATGTCTGGGTTAGATGGAAAAGAGACACACAGTTGCTAGTTTTTTTAGTGATTTGAAACAGGTGTTAGGAAAAGAAAAAGTAATCCACATTCTTGACATGGGCAAGAATGGAGCGGAGCTGGAAACAGTATTACATATTAATTCATAAAGCTAAGCTTGATTTTAAAAAGTGATTCCTTTTCACCGATCCCTTTTCACCATTAACGTCTACTTACTAACCTGGATATACCCCAGTTAGGGCACTGGCTGTATCATGTTCCTCTGCAGCTTGTTAAGATCCTTCTCAGCTAAGTAATTGGCTCCACTGAGGATCTCATCTGGCCAGGCTTGTTCGGGAATATTTCTGGACATTGTTTGTTGCTGTTTAACAGTGTAGCATGGGCAGAAAACTCTTTTTTTTTTAAATATTTCTTTACTTATTTGAAAGGCAGAATTACAGAGGGGAGGGTAGAGAGAGAGATCAGTCTTTGGTCTGCTGCTTTACTCCCTAGATGGTTACAACAGCCATCACTGGGCCAGATTGAAGCCAGGAGCTTCTTCCAGGTCTCCATATAGTAGCAGGGGTCCAAGCGCTTGAGCCATCTCCTGCTGCTTTTCCCAGGTCATTAGCAGAGAGCTGGATTGGAACTAGAGCAACTGGGACACAAACTGGCACCTGTATGGGATGCTGGCATCACAGGTGATAGCTTACCTGCCATGCCACAATGCTGGCCCCAAAACTTCCCTTATAATGGAGAGCTGAAGTGGTTAATTTTAATGGTATGCTTCTTTGAATAACTGGACAATTGAAAGATAATTAGTATCTTGGAAGAGGTGTTTGCTGAAGTCGTCTTTTAGTCATTTTTTGACTAGTTCTCAATCTGAAAAGGTTTCTTTTAATGCTCCCAAGTTTAAGAATCTTCTTTAAAAGAGACCATAATTATTATAATAGTGTAAACTTTTAAAAATTGTGTAGGAAAAATAATGTACACCAATTTTTTGATTAATGAATTTGGAGGACACCAAGAATGTACTTAATTTGAATACCTAGCAAAGACTTTTTTAATGTGAAAATAATTATTTGATCATATTTTAAAGGGTACATCAACCAAAAGTGAGGGTTATGTTCAGATTGCAACTCTTGAATGAAATGTTGATGCCTGATTTATCAGTTATTCCATAGGTTACTACTTATGTAAAAGGATAAGAAAGCAAAATGAAAAATGTGGAGATGAGATAAAAATAACTACTTGTCGCTGGCTTGCTTTCAGCATCCAAAGGAACACAATGAAAGTTATCTTCCCTGAACAGTTAATAGCAATCAACTGGCAAACAATAGAAGACCTATTTCTTTTTTTTTTTATATAAGATTTATTTATTGGCCGGCGCCGCGGCTCAATAGGCTAATCCTCTGCCTAGTGGCGCCAGCACACCAGGTTCTAGTCCCAGTCGGGGCGCCGGATTCTATCCCAGTTGCCCCTCTTCCAGGCCAGCTCTCTGCTGTGGCCTGGGAGTGCAGTGGAGGATGGCCCAAGTGCTTGGGCCCTGCACCCTATGGGAGACCAGGAGAAGCACCTGGCTCCTGCCTTTGGATCAGCACGGTGCGCCAGCCGCAGCGCGCCAGCCGTGGCGGCCATTGGAGGGTGAACCAACGGCAAAAGGAAGACCTTTCTCTCTGTTTCTCTCTCTCACTATCCACTCTGGCTGTCAAAAAAAAAAAAAAAATTTATTTATTTGAAAGAGTTACAGAGAGGCAGAGCCAGAGAAAGAGGTCTTCCACCCACTGGTTCACTCCCCAGACAGCCACAATGGCCAAAGCTGTGCTGATCCGAAGCCAGGAGCCAGGTGCTTCCTCTTGGTCTCCCATGAAGGTGCATGGGCCATCCTCCACTGCCTTCCTGGGCCACAGCAGAGAACTGGACTGGAAGAGGAGCAACCGGGACAGAATCCGACGCCCCAGCTGGGACTAGAACCCAGGGTGCCGCAGGCGGAGGATTAGCCAAGTGAGCTGCGGCGCTGGCCATATTTGCTCTAATTTTTAAATCATCTTTAAAAGACTTAAATTATGTAATGTAACAACTTGTTAGGTTTGTAACCTATATTGTATAAGACAGTATAGGATGGAGGAGGAAATAAAATTTTGATGCTGCACTAGAATTAAGTTAATAGTAACTTGAAGTAGATTCTGATAAAAGATGTGTACTGTAAGCCCTAGTACAAGAAATAAAATTCCTCAAATATTAAAACATCATTAGAGGAATTAAAATAGTTTAGAATGCCCAGAGCAGACAGTAAAGGATGGATAGGTCAACAACAACCAAAAAGAAGAAAAAAAACCATGAAACACAAAGGAAATTGGTAGACCTGTACAACCATATCAGTATAACATTAAGTATGAATGGTTTAAAAAAATCCAATAAAGAGGCAAAGATTTTCAAACTGGCTCACTAAACAAAATTCATTTCTGTGTTATCTATAGGAGGTACACTTTGATGGCATATGTCTTTAAGCTTAATTTATTTATTTGGGGCCGGCGCCGCGGCTCACTAGGCTAATCCTCCGCCTTGCGGCGCCGGCACACCGGGTTCTAGTCCCGGTCGGGGCGCCGGATTCTGTCCCGGTTGCCCCTCTTCCAGGCCAGCCCTTTGCTGTGGCCAGGGAGTGCAGTGGAGGATGGCCCAGGTGCTTGGGCCCTGCACCCCATGGGAGACCAGGAAAAGCACCTGGCTCCTGGCTCCTGCCATCGGATCAGCGCGGTGCGCCGGCCGCAGCACGCCAGCCGCGGCGGCCATTGGAGGGTGAACCAACGGCAAAGGAAGACCTTTCTCTCTCTCTCTCTCTCTCACTGTCCACTCTGCCTGTAAAAAAAAAAAAAAAAAAAAAAAAAAAAAAAAAAAAAAATTATTTATTTGGAAGACAGAGTGTTGGGGTTTGGGGGGTGGGGTGGGGAGTCTTCCATCATTTGCTGGCTGACATCCCAAACAGAAGATGGAGTGGGCCAGCACCATGGCTTACTAGGCTAATCCTTTGCCTGTGGCACCGGCACTCTGGTTTTTAGTCCTGGTTGGGGCGCCAGATTCTGTCCCAGTTGCTCCTCTTCCAGGCCAGCTCTCTGCTATGGCCCGAGAGTGCAGTGGAGGATGGCCCAGGTCCTTGGGCCCTGCATCCACATGGGAGACCAGGAGGAAGCACCTGGCTCCTGGCTTTGGATCAGTGCAGTGCACTGGCCGTAGTGTCCATCTTGGGGGTGAACGGAAGGAAGACTTTTCTCTCTCTCTCTCTCTGTCTCACTAACTTTGCTTGTCCAAAAAAAAAATCTCCAGTCAGTAACATAACTTTATCCCCTAAGAAACTAGATAAAAGAGAAAATGAAAACTAAAGCAAATGGAAGAAAGGAATAATAAGGATTACTGTGGAATAAGTAAATAGGAAATTAATAGAGAAAATTTATGAAGCCAAAATCTGATTGAGAAGGCCAACAAAATCGATAATCTATCCAGGCTTGTGAAGAAAAAAAAAAGAGGACACAAATAATTAAAAAAAAAAAATGAGGTGGAAGGATGGACATCATATTTACCCTATAGAACAGAAATGAATATGAGAATGCTACAATTATATGCCAAGTAATTGTGATAAACTAGATGAAAAATCCCTAGAAAGATATAAACTATAATAAACAGCTTAAGAAATTAGAAATATGAAGGGATCTATAGCAACTAAGTTGATCTTGTCTTCAAAATTATAAGGAAGAAACAAGTTCAGATAACTGAAGAATCTACTGGTGAATTCTACCAAACATTTAAAAAAGAAATACCATCTCTTCATAAACTCTTCCCAAAAGGAATAGCAGTATTATGCATTGAATGTTTGAGTTTCCTCCACCCAAAGTTCATGTGTTGAAGCCTTAACCTCCAATGGAGGTATTAGCAGATGGGGCCTTGGAGAGGTAATTAGGTTTAAATGGGGTTGCAAAAGTGGAGCCCTCTGCCCTGTCTCCCGACCAGGCCCTGTGATGGAATTAGTGCCCTTATAAAGAAAGGAAGACACCAGAGCTTCTCTGCTATGTGAGGATATATGAAGCCATCATCTATAATCCAGGAAGACAGCCTTTACTAGAACCTTCCATACTGCACCCTGATCTTGGGCTTTCTAGTCCATCCTCAATAACTGTGAGTAATAAGAATCTGTCATTTAAGCCACCCTGTCTATGATGTCTTGTTATAGCAGCAGTGCTAAGAAATTAACACTTCCAATTCATTCTATGAAGCTGGTGTTATTTTGATGCCAACGCCAATAGAAAGACATAAAAAAATCCTCTAATGAGTACAGATGTAGTAATAATTAAATACTAGTAAACCAAATCCGGATGCAAGAAAACATGAAAAATTGTTGCCAGATATTAGCATCTGAGTTACTCCTTGCATTTGGTACCATCCACTCTACCTCCATGATGGGTCCTTACTGATAGGTGAGTAATGAGTCATGTAGAGCTCTAACCACTTTGTTGCTTTCTTGGATTACTCTGGAACTCAGTCTCATGGAAAGATGCTGAAGTGGAGTTTGGAGTGCAATAGTGCCTGGGAGGTATTAAAGGGGAGGAAGCAAAATTAAGTAAGAAAAGATAAAAGGATTGGTGAGTGAAAGCAGGATTGGGTAGAAAGGGTCTAAGGCTATCATGCAACGTTGGCTAACCCAATGGGTGCTTCAGGTCAAACATAGTCCTTTAGGGTAGTTCCATGTGGAGCAGAAATGGCTAGACAGGGATTCTCAAGAAGGGCATACACTGAGGCAGATCCTGAGGGCACTAACACCTAAAGGCGGTCAGCTAACTGCACTGCCTGCAGTTGAATGCAGTATTTGTGTTTTTTGTTTTGTTTTTGTTTTTGTTTTTTGACAGGCAGAGTGGACAGTGAGAGAGAGACAGAGAGAAAGGTCTTCCTTTGCCGTTGGTTCACCTTCCAATGGCCGCCATGACCAGCGCACTGCGCTGATCCGATGGCAGGAGCCAGGTACTTATCCTGGTCTCCCATGGGGTGCAGGGCCCAAGCACTTGGGCCGTCCTCCACTGCCTCCCGGCACCCTCCAATGGCCGCCGTGGCCAGCGCACCGCGCTGATCCGATGGCAGGAGCCAGGTACTTATCCTGGTCTCCCATGGGGTGCAGGGCCCAAGCACTTGGGCCGTCCTCCACTGCCCTCCCGGGCACAGCAGAGAGCTGGCCTGGAAGAGGGGCAACCGGGACAGAATCCGGCACCCCAACCAGGACTAGAACCTGGTGTGCCGGCGCCGCAAGGCAGAGGATTAGCCTAATGAGCTGCGGCGCCGGCCTGCAGTATTTGTTCTTGAGCAGAGATCTTGAGCAGAGATCACCTCCACAGCTGCCGCACTGGAAGGCAGCATCCAGTGGTGTGGCCTATGTGTAACTGGAGGCACAGAAGAGAAGAGGGAGGACAAAGAAAGGAAAGCTTGAAGGAAAAATAAACTTTTTCTAAATCTGATGAAAAGAATAAACCCAAAGATCCAAGATGCTAAATGGAGCACCAATAGGAAAAGCAGAAAGCAAACCATCCCAGGCCAGTGCGAGAACAAGTGAGAAAGGGAAACTTTCAATAGAAGCCAGAGGAAAAAGCATTGTATAAATCACTGGCAGACTTATCATCAGAATTCTTGCAAGCCAGAAGACAGTGGAATGATATCTTAAAAATACTGACTGGAAATAGAAGTCATCCTAAAACTCTACATCAGGTGAAATATCCTTCAAAAACGAAGATAATGGCATGTAGCATAAAAGAAATTTAAGATAACTTACCACCAGCAAAACTGAACTGCCTTAAACACATAGAGGAAATTTTGGGGTGGAAGGAAAATGATACCAGATGAATAGTTGTCCACACAAAAGAATTTAGAGCACTGTGCTTTCCCCTCATTGATTAATTTCTTTTAAGGAAAAGTAACCATTGAAATAACAGAGGGTTTATAAAATGCAGAAGTAAGATACATGAGAGCAGTACCATCAAGGCAGGGAAGGAGGAATGGAGATACTTGCTGCGTATGAAGACAGATTATGATAAACCACAAATGTGCACTGGATGCCTTAGAGGAACCATTTCTTACAAAGTGAAACTACCAAGTCAATACTGAAGAGAGAGCAGATTTTAAAACTTCAACCCAACAGAAGGTACCAAACAAAAGCGAGAAGAACAAATGAGAAAATGCAGAAAACCAAGCTGGTAGACTTAATCCAATCATATGAGCACTGATTAAAAGGTAGAAGTTAGTGCAGGCATTTAGCCTGGTGGCCCAGACACCACTTTGGACTCCTGCCTCACACACTGCAGTGCCTGGGTTCAATACCCAGCTCCAGCTCCTGATTCCAGCTCCCTGCTGATGTGGACCCCGGGAGGCAGTGGTGATGACTGAAGTAATTGGGCTTTGCCACCCATATGGGAGACCTGGTTTGAGTTTTTAGCTCTGTATTCCTGGCTTTGGCCTGGTCCAGCTCTGGCTGTTGGCAGGCAATTGGGGAAACAGCTAATACATGTCCATCTGTTCTGTCTCTCTGCTTCTCAAATAAATAAGTAAATTATAAGAGACAGAAGTCATCAAAGAGTATACAAAGTTGTAGAATTCAGAACAAAAAATAAACTAAAGAGTTCTATTAAGGAGATACAACGATCAGGGGCTGGCTGTGGCACCGTGGGTTAAGTCCCTGTCTGCAGTGCTGCCGTGCCATACGGGCGCCTGTCCGATCCAGCTCCCTGCTAAAGCACCTGGGAAAGCAGCTGGAGATGGCCCAAGTTCTTGGGCCCCTGCACCCACCAGGGAGACCTCTAGGAAGCTCCTGGCTCCTAGAGGGCTTTGGCCTGGCCCAGCCCTGGCTGTTGTGGCCATTTGAGTAGTGAATCAGCAGATGGAAGATTCTCTCTCTCTCTCTGTGTGTGTGTGTGTGTGTGTGTGTCTGTCTGTCTGTCTGTCTCTCCTTCTCTCTCTGTAATTCTGACTTTCAAATAAGTAAATAAATACTTTTTTTAAAAAAAGATACACCAATCCTAAAGGTCTGTGTATATATATATAATACTGAAACTTCAAAATGTATGAAGCAAAACCGACAACTACATAGAGAAACTGACAAATCAACAATTAGCATTTGACATGTCAACACTTCTCTCTGAATAACAACAGAACAACTAGGCAAAACAGTCAGAGGACACAGAAGACTTGAGAACATTATCAATCAACTTGAACAAAATGGCATTTACAGAACACTTCACCCAAGGGTAGCTGGCTTCTAGTTTTGTTGTTGTCTCATTTTAAGCCTCACACCAGATTTAGGTTCTCTTTAACAGACATGCAAACCAAAGAGGTTATAACTGTTTTTAATAAGCAAAGCTAGTAACATAATCCCAAACAAGAACCTCCAGAAAGTTCATGCCCTTCACATCTCCCTAGCTGGGAGTACTCACAACAGGGCACCATTACATTCCCCTTGTCTGTACCTTCAAATACCATAATTACCATACATTAATAGTTTATTTTCTGTATGTTAAAATTTTAATCAGGCCACCAAGCACTGACAGTAGATAGGCCAGCCACACTCGTGCACCAGTGGTAACTGTGGAGTCCTAAATTTTCAGCAGTTTTGTTTTATCCAAGAATACTGTTTTCTTATTTTTGAAAGAGTGTTATTTTTCTTACATGACTGAAAATACTTTACACCTATTTATTTTAAATAAAGACATTTATTCAAAGAATATTAACAGCATAACTCAACCTCACCAGATATTAACAGTTCATCAGGCCAGGTGATAGGTAGAACAAGTCCATGTGAGCTTCTTATAAAGAAATGGATGACAACCTCAATAGCTGCTTCCAACTTCTACTTTATTACCGGTGACTCATAGTCCAAGATATGAAGTTTTTGAGACTTTTTCTCAAAAGGAGAAAGTTGGGGGAAAAAGTCTGAAGCAGTAACATCAACCTTGTTTTCCTTTATGAGATCTTAACTGCGTATTTCAGTCTCGTGGAATCTTTTGTGTTGTTCTGACTGTCAATAAGAACCAGGGGGTTGTGCTGATGGTTCTTGATGATTTCGGCCACGCTTCCGAAGTACTAAAGGGAGAAAGCAGATGGACTGCACATTAGTTCTGAGTTAACTTCAAGCTCCCCTCCTCCTGTCCTATCCCACTTTCTCAAAATTAGGTGTAATTTACAAAGGCTGTAACCTTTTTTTTTTTTTTTTTTTTTTTTTTTTTTTTTACAGGCAGAGTGGACAGTGAGAGAGAGACAGAGAGAAAGGTCTTCCTTTGCCGTTGGATCACCCTCCAATGGCCGCCGCTGCAGCCGGCGCACCGCGCTGATCCGATGGCAGGAGCCAGGATCCAGGTGCTTTTCCTGGTCTCCCATGGGGTGCAGGGCCCAAGCACCTGGGCCACCCTCCACTGCACTCCCTGGCCATAGCAGAGAGCTGGCCTGGAAGAGGGGCAACCGGGACAGAATCCGGCGCCCCAACCGGGACTAGAACCCGGTGTGCCGGCGCCGCAAGGTGGAGGATTAGCCTATTGAGCCACGGCGCCGGCTCAAAGGCTGTAACCTTGGAGGTGGAAGATTCTGGACTCCATATGTGGTAAGACTAAAAGCACACTGACAGCCCTAATTAAAATAACTCCAAAGGGAACTTCAAAGAGTTCTGATGTAATATTTCAATACTTTTATTAGTATCAAATATGAAACTGTCATAGAATAGATTTTTTTACATTCTTTACAAAACCTAGATTATTACATTGCATAAGTCTTAAGTACAAGAACTAGTGTAATACATTGATCTTAGAATTTAGTACCAAGAAAAAATTATTCCCTAAATTTTTGTGTTTTGTTTTCCCTTTTGAACAAATGAAGAAAGCCTGATAAACTTTCATCATGGAGGCATTGTGGGACAGTGGGTTAAGCCACTAATCGGTGTTGGGATGCCCATATCCCATACTGGAGTGTTGGGTTATTTTTTTTTTTTTTTTTTTTTTGGTTTGGTTTCCTGTAAGCTTAGAGATAACTTAATGCCTGGTTAATAATGACCTCTCTTGCTGGGCCTTCACCATAAATATTAATTTTTGTATGTCTCAATCCTTGTAATGTTATGTGTGGGTCTTAAGGTTATCCTAAATTTATTCTGAAAAATGATAAAGGTTTTATTTTTAACATTTATTTATTTACTTTCATTTACTTGAAAGAGAGAGAGAGAGGAAGAGGGGAGGAGAGAGAGAGAAAGCGAGAGTGAGAGCAAGAGAGAGAGAGAGATTTTTCAGCCATTGGTTTATTCCCTAAATGCCTGCAAAAGCCAGACTGGCCAGGCCAAAGCCAGAGCTCCATCCATGTCTCTCACGTGGGTGGCAGGGGACCAAGCACTTGAGCCATCATGTTCTGTCTCTAGCATACATTAGCAGGAAACTGGATCAGAATTAGACCATCTGGGGCTCAACCTGGTATTCCAGTATGGGATGCAGGTATCCCAAGCTGTGGCTTAACCCACTGCACCTAACACATGCCACAGATGAAAGTTTTAAGTGAAACATTATGTAAACATAATAGACCATGAAATGAAATGCAGTGAGCATATGAAAATTCCAAAACCTCACAATCATCAAATAAATGCATTTAGAATCATTTTTTAAAGTAGTAATTGTTTTTGCAATAATGCCATGAACTTAGCAATTGTTTTCAAATGATTTTGTTTCCTAAAAATTTTCAGATAAAGTTAACATCTTGAATACAAAATTTAAAAGCCCTTATTAATTTTTTGGCTGCCTTCCAAATATCTACATATTGCATAAAGTATATATTATCCAACTTTAGATAATTATCTGAATATTAGGTGAGGGAGGAGAGGGGAGAGAAAGGGACCTTTGAATATTTTAATCTTTATTCCTATTGCTTTAATCATTCAACCCCCTTGAAACTGCCTATTGGATTCTTTTATGATAAATCCCACAAGATATTTATTGTGGTTGGCATAGCATGTTGTTCAACAAAATGCAGCTGGAAGTTAAATTTAAGATTAAAAAATTATTTGAGAGGCAAAAAGAGAGAGAGAAGCAGGAGAGAGAGAAAAGAGCAAGCTCCCAGTTGCTGACTTACTTCCAAATGCCCACAACAGTCAGGGCTGGGCTGCGGCTGAAGCCAAGAGCTAGGAATACAACCCACATCTCCCATATGCTTGGCAGGAACCCAACTATGTGAGCCATCACCTGCTGCCTCTCAGGATCTGCATTAGAGGAAGCTGGAGGCAGGAGTGGGACCAGTACTGAAGCCAGTCATTCCAATATGGGACAGAGGCATCTTGGCCAGTAGGCCAAATGCCCAACCCTAGAGGTTAAATTTATAGACTAAAGGGCCAGGAAATGAAATAGCACAACCTCTTTGAAGTAGACTCCAAGTGAAAAAGTGTTTTGAACCCAAGAAGCCAAGGAGTGAGTTTTATATTTACACACATGAACATCTCATTCTGTCCATCTAGTCCCTGAATATCTGTGGGCATTGCCTTGTCGTATTGTTTGGGGATTGAAATATTTATAGTTTGAAGTAAGGACCTGAGATGAAGCATAACTGCAATGTAATGAATAGAATTGGTATAACTTATGTGCAGTTTTCCCTTAGTTCTACTTTTTTCTGTTTACATTAATTCAGTGTATTTATTCATAGGTGGACAGAAAGGCAACTTGTTTGATGACTCAAAATCTTATGGACAATAAAATAAAGCAAATAGTTGTCAAAGCTGTAAAATTACTCAATATTGTGTCACACTATGCTAAAACAGCTGTATAAAAAGTTAAACAGCTAATCAGTTTTTTTTATCCATTTATACACAAATAAAAATACAGATACACGTTTAAAAATCTACATGGTTAGCATCATTTAAAAATTTTTTTAAAATATTTATTTATTTATTTATTTGAAAGGCAGAGTTACAGAGAGGCAGAGACAGAGAGACAGAGAGAGAGAGGTCTTCCATCTGCTGGTTCACTCCCCAGATGGCTACAACAGCTGGAGCTGGGCCAATCCAAAGCCAGGAGCCAGGAGCTTCTTCCAGATCTCCCATGTGGGTGTAGGGGCCCAAGGACTTGGGCCATCTTCCACTGCTTTCGTAGGCCATAGCAGAGAGCTAGCTAGATTGGAAGTGGAGCAGCCAGGACTCAAACTGGCACCCATATGGGATGATGGCACTGCAGACAGCGGCTTTACCTTCTATGCCACAGCACTGGACCCTGGCTAGCATCATAATCAAAATTTTCATTTTCTATCCAGGTGTTTAATATATGGGAGATGTGCTCTTTTTGTTATAGATAATTTAAGTAAAGGTTTTAATTGTCAATACTTCCAGATACCATAATAGTAATAAAATACATATTTGGGTGTCTATAGGCTAAATACTTTGGGAGTGAAATGAAGCTTTGATCTGTTAATCCTAAGGTAGCAATGAATATCCATTAGGCAAGAGTAAGTCCCATTTACTTTTCCAGTAAGACAAGGAAGTCTTTTGGGAGCTCGAGATTTATAGGAGAGAATTTCAGGACTTCACATTGGACAGCTCCTTCGTCCATGCTTAAACTTCTTATTAAAAAACCAAACATTAGACCCGTGGGGGAGGCTGTAACTGAAATGATCCTTCCAAAGTTACTCTGTCCTGTCAGAACCACAGGTCTATCACTGATTACTGCTAAACAGCACTGAAGGGGAGCGAACCAGCCGATGGGTTCATGCTTTCTCTCTCTCTTTCGCCTTTTCAAATAAAATCAATTTTTTAAAAAAACTGAATTTTCCTTGAACTTTTTGAAGCAACATCATAGCTAATAAAGACTTAACATCTAGAATATATAAAGAAGTCCTAAGACTCAACAACAAGAAATCAAACCAATTAAAAAATGAGTGAAGGACTAGAATAGACATTTTTTCAAAAATGATAAATAAGTAGTCAAAAAGGAAATGAAAAGACTCTTGGGTGGGCACTTGCCTGGTGGTTAGGGTACCCACATTCCACACTGGAGTGCCAAGAGATAATGATGCCTCTGGTTTCTGACTGCAGCTCCCGGCTCATGTAGACCCTGAGGAGGCAGTGGTGATGGCTCAACTAATTGGGTGCATGCCACCCAGTTGGGAGATCTGGATGAGTTCCTAGCTCCTGACTCTGGCCTGGCACAGCCCCACCCATCTATTGGCAGGCCTTTGCGGAGTAACCCAGGGGATGGAAGGCCTCTCTCCCTCCCTCCCTCTCTCTCTCTCTCTCTCACCATCTCAAACAAACAAATAAATAAATAATGATCAACTCACTAATATTTGGAGAATATTAAAAAGTGCAAATCAAAACAAAAATGAGGTATCTCCTGACTCCTCTGAGGATGGCTATGATAATAACAACAACAACAAACCAAAGAAAATAACAAGTATTGTAGAGATGTGAAAGATTTGAGCCCTTGTATACTGTTGGTGGGATTATAAAGTGGTGTAACTGCTATGGAAAACAGTATGCTTCTCCTCAAAAAAATAAAAATAGAACTACTGTAAGATCTAGCAATCCCATATCTGGATAAATATATTCAAAACAATTGAAAGCAGGTCTTGGATATTTTTACACTCATTCTCCATAGCAGCACTGTTCACAATAGCTGAGAGATAGAAGCAACCCAATGTCCATGGGTAAATGAATAGGTAATAATGTGTAGTAAACTGATACAATGTGGCACACTATACAGGCTTAAAAATAATGTATTATAAAATATTCTAGAATCATAAACTTGAAGGAAATTCTGTCAGATGCTGCATGATGAGCCTTGAGGCTATTTACACTAAGTGAAATAGGCCAGTCACAAAAGACGCACAATGTATGATTTCTAGAGTGCAATTCGTAAAAATAAAAAGTGGAGTGCTGGCTTCCAAGTCCTGGGAGGAAGGGAGGAGGGGGAGATCTTATTTCACAAGTATAGTTTCATTTCTGCAAGTGAGAAAAGTTATGGAGATCAGGTTCACAACAATGTAAATATACTTAATGTTACTGAATGGTGCACTCAAAGACGGCAAAGGTGGTAAATTTTACAGTATCTGGTTTTACCACAATTTTTGTAAGAAGCAGTTTGTTTTTGCTTGCTCCTGACTGTAATCGCTCAATCAACACATCAGTTCATTCATTTGATATGTATTCATCAAGTATCTACTGAAGCCAGCCATTCTGCTCTGGATCTGGGAGTACAGAAATGAACGAGACATAGTCCCTGGCCTCATCCAGCGGAGAAGACAGGCACTCCAGCCATTACGATGCCTTCTAACCAGTGCTGGGTCTGGGGTGGCATCGCTGTTTCTAAAGGAATCGTCTCTCCTCTTTTCCTTCAACTTTCATTTACCTATTCAAATATAACCCGACATTTGGGATAGGAAAATTTATCACTCTCTTTATGGATTACTCCAGCTTATCTCTCAGGGCTCATTTATAGGAAAAGGCTGACTAAGTGGGATATGGTAAGCAGTGAGTTTGGCTCAGAGTAAAGAGATGTTTAAGTTCATGTGTGATTAATAATTAAGACCCACGTGATGTTTATTTCATGCTGCAGGCTTGTAGCTCACTCTGGCCCAAGGGCTATAGTCTGATGGTTCATCTCCTGTTCCTTATCTCTTCAGTCACCTAATCTGATAACTGAGTTAAGATTCTAGGTTTTAACTTTGGAGCCCTGCACCCTCACCTGGATTCTCACATCCTTACTTCTACTTGGCATTCCAACCTTAATTTATGCGTCCTCTTGTAGTAAGATTCCAGGAGACTGACTTCATTAATTTGATGAAAGGAATAGGATGTACATCTCACCATTCTCTCCTCTTCTGTTTTCTCATGGGATATATTGGCCAAATACAGCATTTCATCTTGTATATTTGTAATATGTAGGTGAGTCTCAGGTTAAGTATGTTTGCATCCTTTTTCTTCATCTCTAAGGCCTAATGCAGCATGATGCCATTATGCCCAATGGATAGTTATAGAATTGAGTAAAAAGAGAAATCACTGACCTCTTCACCATTCTTCTTTCTGCCCAAAGCATACTGTTTTGTTGCTTCAATAAATCGCACAGGAATATTATATACTCGCTTATTAAAGAATACAACTAGTGTGTATGGTTGCTTGGAATCATGGCCAGAGCTTTTCCGAATAAGAAATGATCCATCCTGTTTAATAAAACAAAAGCATAATCATGGTCAGCATTACTTACTTTCTGTGGGTTACAAATTGATTTATGACAAATATCTATATTTATATTCAAAAGGTGAATACTTAGTTATGTGAATTTTTATTATACATTAGAATTTATTTTATTGCTTTTCAATACAATAGTTCAGCAAAATATATAGTCACAGAAAATCCTCAGTGACATCAATGCAGGCTTTTTGATGTGCTAGGATTTAGAAATGCGTGAAGAGACACATGATCAAACCTAGAGAACACTTATGAACCAGGAACCCTGACCACAAGTTGCCCATGAATGTAAATGTAGTGAATAAAGTCTATTCAAAAGTACTGTAAGAAGAAAAACAAATGAGGAATCAAAACTTTCACCTGATAAAAATTCTCACCACAAAAAAATTCTTACATTAAAACAGGAAAAAACCTGCAACAATACTATCCATTTTATTAAATCTTTGATAAAATATTCTAGTCCTAAATTCAAAATGTAGGACCAAAAAAGTGCACAAAAAACAGGAAGAAGTACAACAAGAGTTGGTCAAATTCAGGAAAGAAATTGAGGAAAAAGACCTATCTCAGAAGCAAAAAAATTATAAGATGCCGAAGACCCTGCATAGCCTCAAATGAAGATTTAATAAATGTAGAAACAACCAAGACATTTAAGAGCGCTAACAAAGATAGAGTCAGAGAGTGATTAGAATCAAAGAAAGACAAAAAAGACCCAAAATATATGTGTAATTTCAGTCCTTGGAAAAGAAAACAGTAGAACAGAACTGCCCCTGAAGACTATAAGTTAAGACAACTTATTGGATAGGAGAGAAAACTTAAGTCTGTGTAGTAGAAAGGCTTCTGTCTACCTGAGAAAACTGATCTGCAACAATCAACTCAGAGTCATATTCCAGTAAACCTATTAGACTTTTACAAGCTACGGTCTGCAGAGCCTTCAGGCTAAAATATCAAGTTACCTGTCGGGGTAAGAAAACCATGTTAACACCAGACTTCCCAGGAGCACCCTGCAGAACACGGCCAGCCAGCGTGGATTTCAAATATTTTTGCACCAAAATAAACTCATCTTTTAATTCCACTTTCCATGAACTAGAGATAGGACTAAAACAAGAGTAATGAAGGATGTGTAAATGTCGTATGTTCTCATAAAGTAGGGTACAAGTAAAAAATTGGGAGAAGAAGGAAGAGAGAAAGTGAAAACTGGCACTTTAATCTTAGATTGTCCATACTGTCCCCAGTGTTCCCACATGACTGGGATTAAGCTCTCCAAAAAGCTACCTTCAGGTCTTTTTTAGCCATTTAGACCCAAATCTTTGATCCTATACATTGATCACTCCTGGAAGCACCATGCCTTCCAGGTCTCCCCTGAAGCCTTCTTCTGTGCCCCTGCTGGGAGGACAGTGGAGCCTACGGACCTTGTAGAGATGCAAGGACAAGTAGAAACGAGATGAAGGTGCCTGAGAGAGAGGAGGGGATGACAGCTCCTCTCAGCACCCATAATTGTTGCAATCATTTATCACAAAGCTATCAGGATGACAGCTGTGCCTATTAGAGGCTAAGTGCAAAATATGGGACTTAAATACCATCAGACCTTGTTGGATCTGTGCAAGGCCTCCTCAGCAGACTTGCGATCGCAGGCACCAGCATACCAGGGTTTACAATGAACATCAGCTTCCTGTGGAACGGAGGGCACCGTTAGGCCTCTGGGACTTCCATGCACTACACACACACGCCCTCCAGCACTACCACAGCTGCACCGATAACTTGAGAATGCGTTTTAGATTTCCTTCGATCAACCACAAGGACTGTTATCATTCCTATTTAGTCTTAGCTGTGTCACTTAGTATTTGAATATAACTAAATCCTAGTTATTCCTGAACCATTTCTTCTCTTTCTCTTAAATAACTTGTACCCTCTGTTTCCATTATGTTTCTTATTGTTGTTGCTATGTGGAGTGCTTTATAATTTCCATTATCATGTTTGATTCTTACAAGTAAGGAAACATGACTTCTTAGATGGCAAGAAGGATGTGTGCAAGCTTCCTTATTTTACATTCTGACATATATTTTACACAGCTTAGAGTCCTTTCTCTGTCTCTCTTAAAATTTCACTATCTTATGTGTTAAAACACGTAAGCTTCCATGGAGTTATTATTGGAAATTACAATGTTTAAATAAAAATCTATTTAAGAGGAATAACAATAAAAGCAGCATATTTCCCTGCTAGTTTTGAGGAAACACTAATTATTATTCAGGAGATCTGGAAAAAACTGGAAATAAATGGAACAAGGTCTTGGGAAAAAATATGGATCTCTTGTACCTACCCGCAAATGATAACTTAGAAACTGACACTTAAAATGCAGTTTCCAGTCTCAGGCTTTACCCCAAACCTCTCTTCTCAGAAGATGGCTGAATGATTTCAAGAGATCACTCCAGGGGCTGGCCTTGTGGCACAGTGGGTTAAGCTACTGCCTGCAATGCTGGCATTCCATATGGGTGCTGGTGAGTGTCCCAGCTGCTCCACTTCTGATGCAGCTTCCTGCTAATGTGCTTGGGAAAGCAGCAGAAGACAGCCCATGTGTTTGGACCCCTGCATCCACATGGCAGACCAGGAAGAAGGTCCTGGCCTCCTGGCTTCAGCTCAACCCAGCCCTGGCCATTGTGGCCAGTTGAGGAGTGAAACAGGATGGAAGATCTCTCTGTGTCTCCCCGCCCTCTCTCTAACTCTGCCTTTCAAATAAATAAATAAATAAATAAATCTTTTTTTTAAAAAAAAAGTTCATTTCATACCTGTTCTGATATAGGGGAATTAGATGAAAAGCTGGGTAACGGTCCATCCACAGTTGGGCTCCCTCCTTCTGAAAATCCTGAAAAGGTTGGAAAATCAATTGGTCCTCTTTGTTCGTTAAGCCATTATTATGCCTATACCCCACCACAGGGCAAGGTGTTCTTGGGACACACACACACACACACACACAAACCTTGAAGCAATGGTTCTTAAAATGTGGATCAAGGACCCTGGGAGTCCATAAAATGTTTTTAGGAATTTTGAGAGGTCTTGTCTTCTCCATTTCCTTATCTCTGTTAAGATCAGTTTTCAACCCGAAAACCTAGCACAATACTCTTTTTTTTTTTTTTTTTTTTTTTTTTTTTTTTTGGACAGGCAGAGTGGACAGTGAGAGAGTGAGAGAGAGAGAGAGAGGGAGACAGAGAGAAAGGTCTTCCTTTGCTGTTGGTTCACCCTCCAATGGCCGCCACGGCTGGCGCGCTGTGCTGATCCGAAGCCAGGAGCCAGGAGCCAGGTGCTTCTCCTGGTCTCCCATGCGGGTGCAGAGCCCAAGGACTTGGGCCATCCTCCACTGCACTCCCGGGCCATAGCAGAGAGCTGGCCTGGAAGAGGAGCAACAGGGACTAGAACCCAGTGTGCCAGTGCCGCAGGCAGAGGATTAGCCTATTGAGCCGCGGTGCCGGCCCTAGCACAACACTTTGAATATAGAAACTGAAATGAGAAACCCAGTCTCTGTTACTCTAAAGAGATTTACAAAATGGAAAACAATGTCATTCTTCCCATTGAATTGCTTTTGTTTGGAAAATATAATTATTTTCACAAAAATGTTAACATGTAATACTATTTTTAAATGGACTAATAAATATGTTTTAAAGACGCAGTGTTTAAATCCTTGATACATTAAATGCCAATAGAAAGGAACATGTAACCAAAGCTCTTTGGGTCTGCCATGATTTTGAGGGTATTAAAGGGGTCCCAAGACCAAAACAAATCAGTATCACTGGCTTAAATGTGGAGACACATGAAATAGAAAAATTCTTAGCTGCATTTATTCACTCATTCTTGTGTGACTGCCAATGACCACAGCATTGGGGGATGTATAGCAGTCAACAAAACAGCAAAACGTCCTGCCTTCCCGGAGCTTAAGTTTTCGTGGGTTGATAGGCAATGCAGACGTCAGTAATGATACATATGTTATTAGAGTTGCGAATGCTATGGAGAAAATAAAGCAGAAAAGGAAGGCCTTACTGAAGGGGCACTTGGTGGAAAGAAAGGAGGCGTGTGGGCATCTCAAGACAGCATATTCCAGGTAGAAAGCCAGAGCCTGGCATATTCCAGAAGTAGCCAGGGGGCCACTGTGCCTGCAGAATAGTGAGAACAGGGGAGAAGAATGAGGGATGAAGTCAGACAGGAGGCAAAGAGGGAACCAGGTTTATAGGACCTGGCGGGCCTTGCTGTGATTGAGCTGCAAGAAACATGATAAGGAAAGCTTTGGGAGGGTTTCCGTAGCGGAGTAATGCGGGCTACCTGCCTGTCCCTCTGGTGGCTGGACAGGAGGAAGGACAGAGGGACGCCAGTGCGGTGTTCTTGCAGGAGAGGGTGGTGGCTTGGAACAGACCGCAGCAGTGGAAGCAGTGAGGGTGATTTACTTGGATCAGGAAGGAGCAGTTGCAGGTGCGTGAAGAGAGCGAGTGAGCAGTCAAGGCTGACTCTGAGGCTCGTCCCCAGAATCGTCCTTTATTAAGATGGGGCCGCCTGCAGCAGAAATGCGGTTGGATGAGCCAAGTGCTTCGGTAGACAGAGTCCTGGGGGTTTCAGGAAGGCAGTCACAGCTGTCACAGGAGGGGCCTGCGAAGGCTTGGCAGGCAATGGGCAGGGGCAGCGCTCTGCGAGCAGCAAAGCTGAGTGCAGGGGCTCAGGCTTCCCCAAGGCACTCACAGCTGCTGGCGTCTGCAGTTTGGCAGGCAAGTGAGGGCCCGTGGGCAGCGTTGTTTTGAGCCTGAGCATGTACCAGGCCTGTTCTTTTCAACACACTGGCTCACAGGGTCCTCGCACCAGCTCTTAGGAGGAGCTACTGGAAGGGGCCTTCCCAGGCCGCTGCATCTGCAACAGCACCCCTCACTGCCTCCAGGCTTCTCCACCACCCACCTCCTGCCACCGTGCTTTATTTTCTTCATAGCAGGTTAGCATTCATGTTACAGTATTGTTCACCTGTGTGTTTATTGTCACTCTGTCCCCTTCAATAGAACCTAAGCTCCTTGAAGTCTGAGTCTGTATTGGATTCCTTCTTGTATCCTCTGCCTAGAACTGTAGCTTACACATGACAGGTGCTCAGTAGCAACAGCAAGAATGAATTGGGTTGAAAAACAACAAAAGGTATAATAAAGTTTTTTAAATAATGAAAAAGAAATTTCTGTAGCCAAAATTTTCTGTGTGTGATAGGATTTCTTAAAAAAAAATCCTAATTAGTAAAAGTTTCAGTTATTTAAGATAAATCAAAAAATCTAATTAAAGCCAAAAATTATGTTTAGTAAAAATGCACATACAGTTTCTATATTTGACAATTATGCATTTATTTAAGTAGATTTCCTCTTGATTATTTTGGAATATGTTTCAAGTCACTCATATAAGGTAGAGTTGTTTGTTCTTTTTCTACATTGTATGGGAAGCAAATGAAGTTTAGTTCTGCAGGTTATCTTCTGCAAGCTTGATTTATCTGACTTAAGTTTTTTTAGGGTGTTGTTTGCCCTGGGAAAATTATGCAGAAATTTGCCATACCCTCTTTTCAGAGTCCCTTTTATAGACATACTTTGTGATTGTCATATCGTAAGATTTAATTTAAATAACTATTACTTATTGATGAACTTTTATGTACTAAGCACTGGGCCAGGTGCTTCTCATATGTTGTTTGATTTAATCTTCTGATTTTGATAACAGCTGTATTGTTTTTGGAAAATAAAACAAGATGGGTGACCAGGAAAACACAAAGTCAATAATAAAAGAGAAAAAAGTAAAATTATCTCAAATTTGTTTTTGAAAACAACTCTATGAGATAAATGTCCTCAGATCGATTTTATAGATGAAGAAACAAGGAAGAGAAGATACAAAGATCAGGCAGCTGGAAATGACTGTTACCTTAGACCCCCACCACGTCAGACACTAATATCCAGCCTTAACAACTACCCGAAACCACGCTGCACGACGTCACTGGACTTACTTGGTAAAGGGATGGGTTTTTGATGAATTTGTCTGAAAGGAAGAATTTCAGATTAATTAAAGGGCAAAGCACAGTATGAACATTTGAGTTTTTGTTTACATCAAAGATGTCCTGACCAGGTGTAACACGAAGGAGTCAACAGGAATGGCAATAACACGGATCTGAAGATAGGAGAAGCACTGACAACTTGAGATGAGCAAGGTTTCTGGGAAAGAGGAGCTCGACTAAGATATATTGCATATATTATACCATATATCTATAGAGTATAGACAAATAGATTATATTTTAGTTAAGTCCAATAATTACCCTGAATAGTGGGACTCTGCAATGCTATACAATTCTTTGAAAGTTGCATAATGCCTTCATTATAAAGCAATGAAATACTGGCTCTTTATAAGCACCATGAGCCAGTGCCACAGTGCAGTGTGATGATGTACATTAATTCCTGGAGAAACAAGAGGGAACTTAGCTAAAGGAAAAGGTCTTACTTCTGGCCAGGAGAGAACACGGTTGACTGTACAGCTTCCTGTCTGTGACTGGACCCTCGGTGGCGTTCAGCAGGTACAGGTTTTTCTGGATTAGGAAAATTCTCGTGTTAGGATTACAGTGAAATCTCTGTCCCCACTCCAAAGTTCAGCAACATCAGCTGAGAAGAACCCAGTCTGCTCAGATGTCTTCCCAGGAACATGTCTTTGACCTGGATGGCGATTATTTATTTGTGCACTTGCCACTCTACTGATGGGTTTGAGCTACTAGGACTGGGACTGCTACCCAGTCGTGTTACAGGTGCACCCTGCCACCTCTGTGTCTATCCTTTGGCAGTGTTCACAGAGACTGGACCTGTGGCAGCTGGACCTTTAAGGGTGTAGGTGTAGGTGGGAGCCAGATGATGGCCAGGTTTTGTCATTTCTCTGAACCAACCACCTTCCACTTTCTAATTGTAACACCATAGAGGTGTTAGGAGTACCTTGGTGTTTCCTCATTCACCATAAGTGTGGGGAGCAGCCCGGACTGGACTGAGTTACTGGAATTAAGACTTATTCTATGCATCTGCTCTCCCACAATATGGCGCTGGGAGAGAAGTAAACAGCTTCTACCCAGCTGCCTCTCACCAACTTGACAAGCTGCAGAAGCTGCTCCTGATTGGAGGAGAGCGGCGTGCTCGGCGTGTGGGCAGCCGAGTTAGGATTGGCAGAGGAGGACTATAAAGGAGGAGAGAGACGGCATGCACGGGGAACATCTAAGGGGAACATCTAGCTGAAGGAACACCTGTGCAGCCCCCAGAGAGCCGGCCGGCGGTGTGCCGCTCCCCTGCGGAAGTGGGGAATGTGGCCAGGGGGAACTGCCCTTCCACGGAGGTGGAAGGGATAGTAGCCAACCCGGGAAGAACCAGCAGCAAACCCGGGGAGGGCCGAGCAGACGAAAGAACAGCGCAGGGTCCTGTGTCGTTCCTCCACGAAGAGGGGGAGCGACATAATGGTGCCGTGACTCGGATAGGAAACCTAGCTCGGATAGGAAACCTAGGACGGATAGGAAACCTAGGACGGATAGGAAACTTAGGAGGGAAGAAACGGGAAGAAGTGGGAAAATATCGGAGAGAGAGAGATTAGCAAACAGCCTAGGGAAAAGCCGGACGAAAAAAGGTGCCGGAAGAAGCTATTGAAAGCCTAGGCATAGACTCAGATACGGACTACGGGGGGAAGCTGGGAGAAATCTCTAAGGTCGAAAGCGAAAGTGAAAGCTAGAATAAACAGACTCGGATGCGGACTGTGGGGAGAGGCCAGGAGAAATGAGGGAGGAGTATTGTTGGAGGAAAGCTTGGGGAAACATACCGGGTAGAGAAAAATGTTAGGGAAATTGAAGCCGCGGGGGGCAGGCCGAGGCGGAAACGAAAGCCACTTTGGGATTCTCAAGTTAGCCCGGGAATAGGGGGCGAAAAGTTGAAACCAGAAGCTGAAACGTAAGCCAGATTGGGATCCGTCTGATTAGCCCGGGGGGCAAAGGACGGGAAGCCAGATCGTGGGGCGGAGACGTAAGCTGGGTTGAATTCGTCAGGCTAGCCCGGGGAACTTAGATTGAATGCTAGTGGCGGACACGTAAGCTACGCTGTGTGACTCGCGGAGGCTGCCGCGCGCAGACAGAGCGTGCGGGGCTCAAGTACATAGGGAACGCGGGGCTAGCGCGGAGACCGCGGAGTGTGCGCGCAAAGTCGAGCCGCGCAGAGCTGCGAAGCCGCGCAGATGAGAGAGGTGCGGGCTGAAGCGGCTCAGAGCCGGCGAGGCGCCGAGAAGTAGCCTCGGGGCGGAGCCTGCCGGCGGGGCGAGGCGCCGGGAAGCCGCAGGGATAAGAGAAACAGAAGTTTAGAAGTAAAATGAGAGAAATGGGAATGTTGGCAGACAGAAGTAAAATGGGAGAAATAGGAATGCCCGGAGATAGAGAAATAGAGAAATAGAAAGGCCTCCCCTCAACATGGCAATGAGAAAGCTTGGATTCGGTCTGCCTGATTAAGTGAGGTGATGAGCACCTGCAGGCGGCTAGCAGCTTATGCGCCGCAGGTCACCGAAGACAGGCACGAATTAACATTAGTAAGGCCTCCCCACAATACAGCAATTAGGAGGCTTGGATTCGGTCTGCCTGATTAAGGCGGTAAGCGCCAGCAGGCGGCTCGACCAAAGTATGAGCCGCAGGTCACCGAACACAGGCACGCATCAGCGCCTAAAAACCTCCTCACAACATGGCGAAGAGAGGACCTGGATTCGGTTTGCCTGATTGATAGGACTTGTAAGAACCTGTGGCAACTCTAGCAAGTAGAGCAGAGTGTGTGCCGCGGGACACCGAAGACAGGCGCGTATCAACACCAAAAAATAAAAAGAAAGGGGGATCTGTGGGGAGCAGCCCGGACTGGACTGAGTTACTGGAATTAAGACTTATTCTATGCATCTGCTCTCCCACAATATGGCGCTGGGAGAGAAGTAAACAGCTTCTACCCAGCTGCCTCTCACCAACTTGACAAGCTGCAGAAGCTGCTCCTGATTGGAGGAGAGCGGCGTGCTCGGCGTGTGGGCAGCCGAGTTAGGATTGGCAGAGGAGGACTATAAAGGAGGAGAGAGACGGCATGCACGGGGAACATCTAAGGGGAACATCTAGCTGAAGGAACACCTGTGCAGCCCCCAGAGAGCCGGCCGGCGGTGTGCCGCTCCCCTGCGGAAGTGGGGAATGTGGCCAGGGGATCTGCCCTTCCACGGAGGTGGAAGGGATAGTAGCCAACCCGGGAAGAACCAGCAGCAAACCCGGGGAGGGCCGAGCAGACGAAAGAACAGCGCAGGGTCCTGTGTCGTTCCTCCACGAAGAGGGGGAGCGACAATAAGATGTTGAACAAGTAATTTGCTATTGATGAGAGGTGAAATATTAGGATTCATATATGATCTACTCCTTTTGGGGAAAAAAAACTAATTGGATCTGATTCAAGACTATCTCTATCTCCACAATAATGTTAATCTCACTATTTTCTTGAGTGGAAGAGGAGAGTGGAAAACGGGCAAAACCCTGAAACCTAAGATTTATGTTGAGGCTCATCGGGAATGTCATTACTGAACCACTAATAAATGTCATCAAAAATTATTTCAATAGTTTCTCTCCCTCAACTTTGGTCGACATTTGTCAAGATCTTGGTATTTTCTTAAGGAAGTTTCCTGCATGGAAGGACAGTTGACAACTATGCGAATCCAAAAGGCATAAAAAGGAGTGAGAACTCAAAGACTCAAATAAGTACGAAAGTAGACTTCAGAGTTGTAGCGCACTGAAGTTCGGAGCCTGAACCTCTGAAGCCATACTTCAAGCTTGCGGCAAGTCACTTGGAGCTGTTATGGTAGATGTTTTGCTTATGACGTCAAAGCCTGGTGATTTCAGAAGGGGAACCAGTGACCATATTAGGTCCCAGGAACCAGTGAGCTTCCACCACAGGCTTTGCCTCCACTGACCTGGAGGCTTCTGTTCTAGGCAAGAAGAGGCGGCTGCCTTGCTCTGGGCTTCAGTGACCACCATCAGCCTCCTGCAGTGGGCTCTTGGAGCAGCTGGACACCCAGGCAGCAGGGGACAGACCACCAGCTCCCTCTCCTTGGGCTTTGGCAGGCTCCTGAAGCTGGGAAGTCTCCATAAGGTTGTCCTTACTTCTGGGCTCAGAGGCCCAGAGGTCACTGCTGCTCCATGGGCCCTGCTCCAAAGGCATGAGAGACAGACAGACAGACTGCCAGGAATGCAAAGACAGGAGGAAAAGGCAGAAGCAAGCAAGACAGCAGAAAAGGAGGGGTGTCTCAGAAAGAGCCTGGGGGAAAATGATACAGGAAACAGGATGGGAAAAGCTTAGAAAGCAGTCAGCACGGAGGAGCGTTGCACTTCACGCTCAGGAAGGACCCACCGGGCATCGTCCCGGAAGCCAGGACACCGTGTGTAGATATGTCCATACAACTCTTAACACTGTGAACCTTCAAGTGTGGCATTACATGGGTGCAAGACTTGGACTTCTATATAAGGTGTTTTTTTTTTTTTTTTTTGACAGAGTTAGTGAGAGAGAGAGGCAGAGAGAAAGGTCTTCCTTTTCTGTTGGTTCACCCCTCAAATGGCTGTTATGACCGGTGCGCTGCACCGATCTGAAGTCAGGAGCCAGGTGCTTCCTCCTGGTCTCCCATGCAGGTGCAGGGCCCAAGCACTTGGGCCATCCCCCACTGCCTTCCTGGGCCACAGCAGAGAGCTGGACTGGAAGAGGGGCAACCAGGACAGAATCCGGCGCCCCAACAAGGACTAGACTCTGGGGTGCCGGCGCCGCAGGCAGAGGATTAGCCTAGTGAGCCTATATAAGGTTTTAAGTATTGTTATGCTAGATGATTCTTAATTGTTTGTTTTTCCCCCAGCATTTTCCAAATACAAATGTTTTTTTAAATGAGAAGCTTTCAAAAAAATTAAGGTTTTTGAGTTACAATAGAATAAAGGAAGAAAAGCATTTGAAGATGTACTCAGAGACATTTGAACTTTGAAAAACATTATTTTGAAAATTTGGCAGAACTTGTTCAAATAAACAGATTTTTTAAATGTAATTACCTTAGCTAATCTATATCATTCTAAGATATGTGAATAGCTGTATGTTACTCTTTTTAAAATTTTATTTATTTACTTGAAAGGCAGAGAGAGAATGGTTGATTTCCTTTCTGCTGGCTCACTCTCCAAGTGCCCTCAACAGCTTGGGCTGGGCTAGGCTGAAGTCAGGAGCCAGGAACTCAGTCTGGGTCACCTACATGGACGGCAGGGGCCCAAGTACTTGAGCCATCATCTGCTGCCTTCCAGGGTGCACATTAGCAGGAAGCTGGAATTAGGAGTAGAGTGGGATCTTGAACCCAGGTGCTCCAAAATGAGATGCAGGCATCCCAAGTAGATTCTTAACAGTGGCACCAAATACCTTCCCCTCTGGAAGGCAGCTATGCTCACCACTATACCACCAACGCTACCTGCCCCTCTGAATTGGGGTTCACATCCATGTAAAGCCAGGGCCACAGCACTGTGGCAAGTCATTACTGTCTGCATCCAGGCAGATTTGGGACATGTTGACTACAGACTGCTTTGAAGACAGTACCCAGTAAGCTCAGGGTCTGAGCTAGCTTTATGCTCTCTACTCATTGCAAAGTGAAAAGATGATCTGGTTTAGAAATTCAAGTTTCATATTTATAATTGTCTTACAAATAATGAAAGAAATTTAGCAACACATTTACTGCAAATCCTTAATTAAAATTACTTTTGGAGGACAAGTTCACCCTTCACAATAATAGATTTACCTTCACAAACACTTGATGAGTTCTGTTGCGAGGCAACTGGAGTCTGTTAAAAAAAAAATAGAGACAAGAATACTCACTACAGTGCGACGTGGAACTAAAAGCCAAAGCTACATCAGTAAAACAAGCCTTTTGGCAGACTTTTCTTTGTTCTATAACTATTCTTTCTGTCACAGCAACAACAATGAAAAACAGCCCATTCCCAGCTGAACCTCTGCACTGAGTGACAACTGGAAGGAGGAATCCACAGAGTGAGCTCTGTTGTCTTGGTGTGGGGACCTCTTGCTCCATCACGGGTGCTGGGGGAACCATGATTCCCAGTGGCTGCCAGGCACTTGCACTTGGGCAGCTGCACATTTGGCACGCACTTGGGCCCGTTGGCCCCACCTTCTGAGTGTTCGCTAAGTGATGGGAAATGGCAGCTCCTGAGCAGGTGCCTGGTCCAGGTGGGCTTCCTTGCACAGAGGGGTGACGCAGGTTCACCATGTTCAGAACCTGACTTAGTGAGTCCTCAGTGGGCTGATACACAGGGGTCTGCCATTGGCTCCTGGGTCAGCAGGCAGAGCACACACAGGAATCCCCCTGGGGAAGGCAGATGTGTGGGAGGCAGGGGCTCTGGCCATCCCCCTGACCTATAATTGTGCACACTCAGTGAGGGTGCCCGGGCCAAGCAAGGGTGAGCTCCTTGGCTGCCTGGAGACTGGAAGCTTCTCTGGTGCTGTCTGGGCAGCCCCTTTAGTTGCTAAGATTGCTGTGTTCACCATAGCAGGGGGCGTTTTCCACTTGAAGTAAATGGATAAGAATAAACACAGCAGGAAACATGAACAGGCACTTCTAAATGCAAAGTTTCCTTACCATCTTCAGTGGGGCAGCTGGTTTTTTCCTGAGGAATAAAAGGAGATTACCTTTGTTAAAGCACAATGGAGATACAGTAGAGCTATCATTTCACTCTCAAATTTAAAGCAGAATAATGGAAGTGAGTGTGTGTGGGAAGACTATCTGTGAAGGGATGCGAGGGCTGGCAGGAGGGTTTAGGGATGATTCTCCAAGCCTCAGAGCCTTCCGGCAGGTGGGGAAGGGGCTCCCGGGGTAAACAAGAGCCCCACTTGGCAACTGAGCTGTTCTTTCCATTCTGCTGTCAACTCCCCAGTGACCTGGGCCCCTTGCTGTGAGGTAAGCCAGAGCTTTAGTTACTCCAGCTGGTCTATGCAGAGTCTCCCCTCTCCAACAGCACCCCGGGGCTACTGCCTGGAGAGGAAGGGTGGAAGCAAGAGGGTGGCCAAGCAGGTGGAGGTGCAGCTGGCACCTTCCTGCACCAAGCTACCCTGTTTCTGGGTGACCCTGCTTGTCTAGACTTCTGGGTAGGATTCCACTTGGACAGATCCAAGACCACAACGAGTGGTTTGTGTCAGTGGTTTGTGCCAACTTCACTAGCACTCCACCTTTGTCGATAGATACTGGAATCTAACATTGCTAAGGTTTTGTGCTTATCTTAGATGTTTATTTTAAATTCTTTCTCTTTGTGTGTGTGTGTGTGTGTGTGTGTGTTTTAAAGATTTATTTATTTATTTGAAAGGCAGAGTTACAGAGAGGCAGAGAAAGAGAGAGGTTTTCCACCCACTGGTTCACTCCTGAACTGGCCGCAATGGCCAGAGCTGGACTGATCTGAAGCCAGGAGCCAGGAGCTTCTTCCGGGTCTTCCTCAGAGGTGAAGGGACCTAAAGCCTTGGGCCTTCTTCTGCTGCTTTCCCAGGCCATAGCAGAGAGCCGGATTGGAAGTGGAGCAGCCAGGACTTGAACCAGTGCTCATATGGGATGCTGGCACTGCAGGCAGTGGCTTTACCTGCTACGCCACAGCACTGGCCCCATCTCTCTCTGTTTTTGACTTGAGCTGAAGTATGGGGGGAAGAACACTAACAATTACCAATGCCTACAGGATAACGGGCACTAACATCATGGTTATTTCAATCTTATTACAATGTGACCTATTACAATGGGTATCATTATCACATTTTAGAGATGAGGGAACTGAGGCTCAGGAGGACTAAGAAACTTGCCCAAGTCGAAACAGCTGACCCAACAGAGGGGTAGTCAGGGTTTGGTTAATAAACCCCTGAATGAAGACTTTTTGGTTTACCCAGAGTCTGAATTAAGGTCATAACCATGCAGGCCCACTTTAGATATATTTAAATGTGTACTTAAAACATCCCGTGAGGGGCAGGCGCCATGACTTAGCAGGTAAAAGCCACCACCTGCAGTGCCAGCACCCCAGGCTATAGCAGGGAGCTGGATCGGAAGTGGAGCAGCTGGGACTTGAACCAGCACCCATATTGAGTACCAGCACTGCAGGCAGCGGCTTTACCTGCTATGCCACAGCATGGGCCCTGAAGATCCATTTTCTAATAAGCAGCACAAAATAGCCTTAAGAGTTGTATGTGGGGCCGGTGCTGTGACCTAGTGGGTAAACCCACCACAGGCATCCCATAGGGACACCAGTTCATATCCCAGCTGCTCCACTTCCAATCCAGTTCCCTGCTATGGCCTGGGAAAACAGTAGAAGATGGCCCAAGTGTTTGGGCCCCTGTACCCATATGGGAGACTCAGAAGAAGCTCCTAATTCCTGGCTTTGGATCGGCCCAGCTCCGGCTGTTGCGGCCATTTGGGGAGTGAACCAGCAGGTAGAAGACCTCTCTCTCTCTGTCTCTGCCTCTCTCTGTAAAAAAATCTGCCTTTCAAATATATAAATAAATCCCCGCTGTGGGAGTGGGCAGGGCTTGGCAGGGGGTCCACAGAGCAGCAGGGTCCACGATGCCACCCATTCAGATCTCACCAAGCCACTTCCTGTGGTGGGTACTCACCCTGCCCTTGGCAGTGGGGACGGCGCAGCAGGGGAAGGTGGTGGCTTGCATTCCCAGACCCCGCTGTTTCGACCTGCATGGACAGATACACGGGTCAGGCCCCCAGTCAAGAACCTGAGGCTGGTGTGGTGCTGGTGCTGTCAGCAAGGCTGACCTTTCTGGCCACTCACAAATCCACACACACTTTGTGTTGCTTTCAGTCAAGCATATATGGTAGCTACAGAGAAGGTGTTGGTATAGTGGACGTCATGTTTAAGTAGTGTCAATGGCTAAGCTCAGGCCTAGGAGGTGGATGAGAGACTCCAGCTGAACATCTCTACAGCAGCCTCTCCTCACTCCCAGGGGCCAGCCCAGAGTCCCTGCTTGACAGGGCTCAATGAAGGGAGCTCAGGCTGGCGGCTCTGAGCTCTGCAGGGACGCACAGGAGGTGTGCCTGGAGACACAGCGGCCCCCGGCCGCTGCACCTGACACCCACCCCTGCTACTCCACACGAGCATGCTTACCCCAACCTCGAGTGGGAAACTAGTCACTCCTTCATCCCCCAGGCCACAAGTGGGTGGACCAGGACACGTGGCAGGCCCCTGCCCAAATCCTACCTTCTGGAGTTCCCTTGCACCCAACCTCTCCCTCTCCTACTTGAAGACAGAAGCCAGGAATCATTCCAAGGGGGCATGTGAGAGAGAGGCTCAGTGCATGTCACTGCTGGGCAGAGAGCAGGCCAGGAGGCCCCTGGTAAGACTCCTTGTTGAACAAATTTGGCTGAATAAGCATTTCGTTAGGAACCGACTACGCTTCTAAGTATAGGGGACACCGTGTCAGAACGGGCTGGCCTTGCTGCCCTCAGTGTGTTGCTTGAGTTTGTGAGATAAGCAAAGACTGCAGTGACGGGCAGTTACAAGGGCTATGCAGAACCTGGCCTCTGCTACGCCCTCGGAGGTGCCAGATGAGGGGCCGTGGAAAAGGGGGAGAAGTAATCACAGGCCTCCGCTTCCCAGGATGAATGGCAGGGAGGACACGTGCCTGCTCTGTCATCTCATCCAAACACTACCTGAAAAGCCCCCCAAATGAGACAGTGGCCCTCGCCTTCCCTGCAGAGCCCACCTGCTCCTTGTGTATGGGCAGTGCTGGCTTGGGCCCATCCACCCCCAGCACACAGGACAGAGAAGCGGAAGGGGTGGGCGGGGCGGGGCTCTCCCCTTCACTTCTCTCCTCTTCCCTTCCCCCCTCCTCTGCACCCAGGCACCCCTCCTACTTCTCTCTTGGCTGCGGGTAATTTTCAAAGACATTTTTGGAAAGAGGCTGCACGTGAGTTTTTACATCTCACGTGACAAAAGCCGAGGCATCACCTGCCTGTGCAATGTGAGTCCTAGGGTGTTCTCACTGGCTGCTCGTCCAACTGAGAGCTTCAGACTGACGGGGCTGAAACACCCGGGGCAACTCAGACTTTGATGAAAGATCTGAGAGAAGGGAAAGAATCTCAAAAAGAAGGAAGTGGGGAAAAAAGGGCTAAGGCAGAATTTCCCCCAAGGGTTTCCGTCTTCTTCAATGCCTAAGGTTCATGCCTTCTGTTTGACCTTTGTCACACCTGCTGCCTGGCTCTTCCACTAAGCTTCCCCTTCCTTCCGAGCCCCAAGCAGTCTGCCACTGTCCCCTTCTCCCTCCCCTCCCCACGAATGACTTCAGGCCATCACGGGACTGGGAGGGCCTCCTTGCTCCCCTCTGGCTTGGCAGAGAATCACAAACACTGGTGGAAAACTGATGGCCTTGTGTCAGGAAGACAGTGTTCTTGTTTTTCTGCCACCAAACTGGCTGGGTGACCGCCTGCAAGCCACTGAACCTACTTTCCCTCTCTGTGAAATGGGGCCACCAAGACCTACCTTTCTTAACTCAGACATTGCGGTATGAGAAGGCTGACTGGGAAAATGTAAAGGATTAGCCAAATATAAAATATTTCTAGGAAGTGAGATGTATTTTAAAACACATCAAAATATTATGCTAAGTGAAATGAACTAGATACAAAAGACTACACATTCTATTTTTCTATCTATATACAACATCCAGAAAAGCAAATCTATAGCAACAGAAAGCAGATAGGTGGCTGCCTGGAGCTGGCTACCAATGGGCATCAGAGATTGTTTGGAGCTGGGGTGATGGGCATGGAAATTTTTGAAAACTGGATTGTGATGTTGGTTACATAATAATTACTATAAATGTAATGCTTTATAAAAGTCACTGAAGTGTACACATAAAATGGGTGAGTTTTATGATGTGTAAATTATAACTCATAAAGGAGCTCAGTAACTGTGATTCCTATTGTCTTTGTTTTACTGTCTTATGATCAACTGCTGTGGTGTCTGTAGGTGCTGTACTTTCAGTGTGTGCCCCTAAGCCTCACATGAAACCAAGTGGGGCCAACCAAGGCTCCGAAGGGTGAACTGGCAAGGCTGGAGCTAGCCCGAGGCTCTCTGAGTTTAAAGCCTAGGCAGGCACCTTCTTCATCATGTTCTTTGGGATTAAATTTTCTAATTCCTCTCGACATTATTTCCTTGTTTAGATATGGTTTCTCTATCTGATGCCTATAATACTATAAATAGCTATGCTAGGTTAATAACAAATGAATGAGTAACAAATTCAATGGGCCAACGCCCTCGCAGTGGAGCAGTGTGAATCTTTAAATACAGCCGGCATGTGGGGAGTCGCTGACCCTCCACCATCCCAGCACCTGCTCTGAGCCAGGTCCCGAGCTAGGCCCTGGAGCCATAGCTGCGAACCAGACACGGAGCTGAAAGTCTCACTGGATAGAGAGAAATCTCAGAAGTCAGTGCACGAAGTGTGCAGGTCACCCTAGGAGTATACATCATGGGGCTCCACCCCAGTGTGCGGTCAGGCGAGGCCTCCTGAGCAAGTGACAACAGAGGCAAGGTCTTTAGGGAGCTTGCGAGGCACTTAGGGGTATGGCCCTGAGACCCCAAGTCACTGGGGAGTAGGTGTGGGCTAACTGTGAATAGGAAGAGACTTCTGGCAAAGGAGAGCTCTCTGAGAGCCACAGAAACCAGGTGGGGGCGCTAATCTGGGCCTTGAAGGCAGGCAGGATTTGTTGCCATAAAAGAGAACAAAGACCAAAAAGCAGAACCCATGAAATACAGGCTGATGGCAGTTCTGGATACGTTTTAGGAACAAAAGGTCCTGGGATAGGGCGAGCAGAGCTTTGTAAGACGCAAACACCAGAAATCATTAAAGTATTTTTCTAAAGGAGGTCCTCATTTTTGTTGTTGTTGTTGTTTCAATTAAAGGCTTTCTGTTTTGGGGATTTGACACAATGGTTAGTGCACATACCGCTTAGGAGCCCGCATCTCATATCACAGTGCCTGGGTTTCAGTCCTCACTCCACTCCTCTCCAGCTTCCTGCTGATGCACACCCTGGGAGGCAGCAGGTGATGGCTGAAGTATGTGGGTCCCTGCCACCCACAGGGGAGACCCAAATGGAGTTCTGGGCTCCTGGCTTCAACCTGGCCCAGCCTCAGATGTTGTAGGCATTTAGGGAGTGAGCTGCCATATGGGAGATGTCTGTCTCTGACTCTCTTCCTTTCAAAAAATAGAATAAACAAACATCCTGACTGTAAAAAGACAGAAAAAAAGGGTTTCTGCTGTGTAATAACAGCCCTTGTCCTGAGTGACCACGAGTCAGCAGGAGCCACGGCACCCCTGCCAGCTTGGTTCCCAGGAGGTGAGCGAGCTGGGTGGGCAGGATGTCACTGTCACCTCCCCTCTCCAAACAGAGGGAGAGGACAAGGAAGACCAGAGCTTGTGAAGACGGTGAGCAATTGCGTAAGAAATGAGTCAAGGACAGATTTTTTAAAATACTCTTTCATTTTCCAGGAGATTGTCTCGAAGCAGAACCAGCCCCCCAATCACCTTTGCTTGGCTCTGCAAGAGAAGGGAGTGTGTCAGGGTGTGAGCGTGTGAGCATGAGTGTGTCAGGGTGTGAGTGTGTGAGCATGAGTGTGTCGGGGTATGAGTGTGTGTGGAGGGGTGAGGGATGCGGGGAGAGAGAGAGAGAATGCACATGGCGGTGCTGGGAAGGAGGCGCCTCCACCTCACTCCACTCACTGGGAACCACTGCCCGTTCATGGTGGGGGCTGGGTGACATGGTAGAAGCGAACTTCGTAATAAGACAGGCTGGTGACATCTGGAGGAGTTCCGAGCTCCCAGAGGCAGGGGTGTGGCCGTGGTGGTGACAGACAGGAAGGTGGGCAGTGATAAGAGGAAGAGAGCCTGGACTGGGGTGGTGGCCACTGCAATGGAAGAATCAATTTGGAGGAAAGCAGCAGCAGGCTTTGGAAGGAACACAGGTGCTGTCAGCCCTGCAGCCGGGGGCTGGCACGCGTGCAGAGAAGCAAGGAGCCCAGCAGAGGAGGGAGGTGGTGAGCCCGCAGTTTGGTGAGGGAGAACCAGACGCCTTGGCAGCGGGGGCCGGCAGTTCAGACACGGATGAACCCTGCAGAAGCGCAGCAGCTTCTCTCTGCCGAGCACTGTGTGCCTGACACTGCCTCAGTTTCCCAAGCACAACTTCAGAATGCTCCTGTCACCTGGAAGCCAGGAGCCCTGGGATTCCACCCTGGGTCTACCTGGCTCAACACCCAAGCTCTTTGCCCCCCCAAGACATCCGGACAGAGCTGAGGGCTGCAAGCTAACCCCTGGGGACTTCTCAGGGGATGGGAGACAGCAGAGTGCCCAGTGCAGGACCTTGTCGGCCAGGGGCCAACAGGCCTGGGGATGCGGGTCCCTTCAACACAGGTGCCACCAGACAGTGCATGGGGTGACGAAGGGCCTTCTGTTTGTTCCCTTTGCTAAGAAATTCGGAAATGCCAGTGATTATTTCACTGTGCTTGGTCTCAGTTTATCTTATTGGAACAGATGAAAAAGCAAACCGCAGCTGGCAAATAGTTTACCTGAAGCTGTCCCAGGAGGAGAGGCGGGCTTGGAGGAACTGCTGGGCTTGGTCAATCTGTTCACCACAGGAGCTTGAACATACAGACAGATGCGCATAAATACACACACAGCACAGGCTACACGCGCCTGCCCTGGAGGGAAGCCCCGCTGGGGACGCCTCTGTGGAACCCACAGACCATTACACAAGACTCTGAACAGGAACACCTGGAGAGTGGCTAGGGCAACCAAATTATTTTATGATGGATATTTTGTTGCAGTCAATACTAGCTCTGGGGGAGGGCGGGTTCATTTGCCAAACAGGAGATCTAGGAAATGGAAGACTTTCTGGTTTTGTTTTTTATCGGGAGGGAGTATTGAGCCTGGAAGTGGACGGCCCCATTTCCTCAGCCACATGCAATACGAACAATTTCTCTTGGATTTTGTGGGGGGAAGGAGGAAGGGATTTGCTGATTGTGGTAATGGGTGGGCTGGGAACTCAGGTGGGGCTGACAAGGATCAGCTGCAGGTGATCTTCCGGGCGCACAGACAGGGCTGGTTCCTGCCGGCGGAGGGAGAGCTGAGCCCTGCTAACTTGCGGTCAAGGTTGTTAGAGGAGCAATGGCACCTAAGAAGCATCTCCCGGATGGGATTATGTTCTCCATGGTGACCATGTCCTGGATGAACACTGTTCCCTTGCTTGACCTGCGGTCATGTGGCACTGGCTGCTCGGACCGTTTGATGGTCATAGCACTTGTCATCCCATGAAGGGTTTACAAAGGGATTGTTCCTCGTAGGCCCGAGGTACCACTAACTGGAAAGAGCCAGGACACACTGCATATTTCAACTCTTATGCATTTTTTCAGTCATCTGAAGCAACTGTTCTTGGTACAGCATTTAAAAGGTCAATGTCAGGCTTGTGACCTACGTATTAGCTTTCATGAGAAATCTACTCTAAGCCAGGGCAGCTGAGGATAATAATACAGGTGCTTTCATCATTAGAGACAGGTGTATTAAGTCACAGGGGGGTTAGTAGGCAGGGGGGGTAGGGCTGGGAGACCCAAGGAATGGGTCTCTGCTGTGGTCACAAAGGAGAGAGGTCTGGGCAGGGTCACCTCTGAGCCCCTACTGCTTACCACCGAACAGAGCCGCATGTCCCCAGCAACGGCTAGAAGTCTTCAAGGGCTTAAACGGCAAATGCTCACCTTTATCCGATGGGGGTGAACTGCTTTCTGTGGGGTGAATGTAGTTCTCGTCATTGTCTTCCAGAGGGATCACGTAGTCGGCCTGAGAAGCACAGAGACGAATGGGCAGAATGCTGCACGCTCAGTTCCACGTGTAAGAGGGGGTGAGTTTTAAAAAGCTTTACTGAGATGTAATTCACATTCTATAAGGCTTTGCTATGTAAAGCATATTAGTAAGTTATTCAGAGTTGTGCAACCATCATGATCTAATTTTAGAACAGCTCTCACCCCTCAAAAGGAAGCTCACATTAGAGACTCTCCACCCCGCTGTGCCCTGACCAGTCAACTACTTCTGCCTGTACAGATTTGCGCTGAAACTAACCCGATAGCCACAGCTGAAATGAGGCTGACTCTCCAGCACGGATTACAGGGAGGCTGAGTGGCTGCGGGATCCCTGTGGGACACTCTTGGTCCCTTCGGTCCACCTCTCCGGGTTGTCTTGGAGCCTGGGGGACACCTTGTTAGAGCCCAGCTTCCCTTCCAGCGGCTGGTTCCTACGAAAGGAGAGGCTGAGCCCCCAGGAGGTGGGGCCAATAAGGCCCCCAGCCAACAAAACTTCCCAGCACCTTCGACCTGTACGCGGAACGCCGGCACTCACACGCAGCGACAACACCCCAGCTGCTGCAGGGACACTGGCAGCACCACGCCCCAGCCGAAGCGTCCCGAGCCCTGTCTCACCACTCGGACTCTGTACTTTCTCTGGACTCTCAGCTTCACACATGTTTCGTTCTGCATTCGTTGATTATAGTAGAAGCCGTTTTATCTCCCGTGTAATGATTTACTAGTCATTGAGACATTTTTATTCCAAAGAGCAACGACAGAAAAGAAGGACTTGAACCAGTCCACACAGATCTTGCTGTAGTGTCAGCCCCCATCTCCCGGATAAAGGGTTTGTGGAGAGGGGATGCATGATGTGTATTTCCGGTGTTGCAACTCAGTGCTTTAAAGTTGTGACTTGCCCAAGTAAGTAAATGATCAAGAAACATCACAACTTATATCCCAGCAAGACCACCTTGGCCCTGCTGCCATGTTTTAACTTAGACCCCATTATTAAGAGCCAACCACAAACACCTGGCTGTAGCGACATCAGTGACAGAGCTTTAGAAGCCAGGCAGATCATTCTACTACTGTGACCTACATATATTAGAAATCCTTCTTCAATTATTATAATGGCTTGAACCAAAAAAAAGATTATTTTAAAAATCAGTTTCAATCAACCCCAGGGTTTAGATGTCTCAGTAGTAAGACACCAGCTTGTTTATTTGCCTCCCCTAGCCTACAGATTTGAAAAACAAGGAGTGCCACAAATTCATCTTATTTTCTCCTTCCCGTTGCTTGTCATACTCAATTACTTATCACATCATTTTGATCAGCTTTTAAATACCTACCTAAGCGATATAGACATTATTTTATTGAGTTCTTTTTAAAAAAATGTATTTGGCAGAAAGACACAGAAAGATAAAGCAAGCTCCCCTCTGCTGGTTCATGCCCCTCATTGCCTGCAATGGCTGGGACTGGGCTAAAGTTGGAGACCAGGAACCCAATCCAAGTCTCCCACATGAGTGGCAGGGGCCAACCACTGTACCATCACCACCACTACCTCCTGGAGTCTACATTAGCAGGAAGCTGGAGCCGAAGTCAAGCTAGGGACTGAAGCCAAGTGTTCCAGATGGGATGTAGGCATCTTAGCTGGTGTATCAATCACTAGGCCAAATGACTGCTCCTAATTCATTGAATTCTTACAATAATACCTACCCTCTAAGGTAGGTCTATTTATCCTAATTCTGCAGATGAGGACTTGAGAGAAGTCAAGTAAACTGTCTACAGTTCACATGAACCCAGAAGACTGGAACCCTAAAGGACTGGCACTGGGTTGGTTCTGGGCACCACAAAGACCCCGGAACCCATGCAGTGTGGGACACATTTGTGTTAACTGAAGAGCTGGTCTCTCCTCATGGGAGGCCGGAGAGGTGGTGCAGGGTGACCCTTAAGCACCCGGGCTCCCATCGCTCCTTGTATGGGTTCACACGCCGGCTCTACTCTTTTCCTCTGTGACCTTGGATAGATTGTTTTGTACTCATTTGTACATTAGTTTCCTCATCTGTAAAACAGGACGACAACATACACTTCCCAGGCTTGTTGTGCAGATTCCATGAGCTACTACACACAGTGCTGAGCACACTGTGGAGACCGGCACTGCTCGTGCCAGCTCTCCGTTTGGCTTGTGCCTCCGTGTTTTGCCGATAACCTGTAGAACAGAGCTGCACGTTTTACTTGTGCTGGTGTTTGACTTTTTCTTTTCCCTTGTAATGGTTTAGTTACACAGTAATGTGGCCTCTTTTTTTTTTTTTTAACCCCTTTCTTATCTTGCCTCTCCATCTGCCCATTCCTGAATGCAGCCTCCTCCATACTTCTCCTTTCCCACTGGTGCAGGCCGGCCTGAGCTACCTCCCCAGGTTGCTAATAGCAACACTCTTCCTCACTCCCTGGGCCCCTCTCGGCTGTTCACAGAAATGGAGAGCCTGAGGGAATCCACAGCACTCATTTGCATTCTGTGTCTGAGTTTCTGTCTTCATATGGATTTACCAAATGCTGACAGAATGCACAGTGAGACCCTAGCAGCTGCTGTACCCATGCTATTCCCTGCTTCGCTTCTCCTTACCACACTACCCCAGTCCTGGACACACAGCCTCACCTCGAAGACTGACAGACCGAGGATGGACAGCCCATAACTGCCCCCTCTCAGGCTGCTGACTTTCTGATGTAAACTCTCCTTTAAGCAGGGGTCATCAACTAAACTGCAGACAGAGCAAGCTGGGGACAGGAGTGGGGGCATGTGCAGCATGAGGGGTGGCCATGCAGTGCAAGGGCTGGGGACAGTGAGAGATGGAGCTGGAGGGTTGCCATGGGGCTCCCCTGCTTTGAGTCCACGGATGGCCCGATGTGGCCAGGTCTTCAGTTTTCAGGAGAAACTAGAAAACTAGATTTTAAAGAATCTAGAGTCTAGCAGAAAAGAATCCAATATATCTCAAGCTCCTTTTGGGTGTCAGGCCCTGTGTATGGTATTATATATATGCTCTCTTATTAAGTCTTCAAAATAACTGGAAGAGATGAAAAATAGGCTGTCCAGCCTGCCCGAAGTTACAAAGCTAGAAGACTTAAAGCAGGAATTTGGGGCAAGAAACTGGCTGTATTTTATCCTGTTGTGCTACAAGTCATATTAAGGTAGAAATGAAGATAATTTCATAACACATACATAAGCCACAGGCTTTATCATCTATGGCATTAAAATAAGTGTTTTCTTATAAAAGCTAGAGTAAACTGTGTCTGGTGACAGTTAAGGGCTGCTTTTTTTTCCTCCAGTTTTTTATTTATTTGAGAAGTAAAGAGTTGCAGCTTCCACTCACTGGGTCACTCCAGAGATGCCTGCAATATCTGGGAGTGTGTCATGCAAAGCCAGGAGCTGGGAATTCAATGCAGGTCTCCCACGAGGGTGCCATGTGGGCAGCAGGGAGTCAACTACTGGAGCCACTGCCTGAGGCCTCCCAGAGTGCGTACTAGCAGGAATCTGGATCCAGGAGCAGAGATAGGACTTGTACCAGCACCCTAATCTGGAATGTGCCATCTAACCTACTGTGCCAAATGGTCACCCCAAGAGCTGCCTTTAGTGTTACTTTGTTTCTCAGATTCCCATATGTGTAGGACTGTCCTGATGGCTGTGCTGGGAGGCTGGTCATTGCCCTTATTTTAGATGCAAGTACCTCAGGGAACCATAATGCATTAGCCTGCATCAATCCACATAACGTTCTGAATGCGTTTTCCTCCTCGTTTCAAATGGGAGCAATTCTGGAGGGAGTATGACTCACAAAAGTGAAGTGTGGACAGAGGGGAGGCTGGTAAGATAACTGCCCAGGCAGCCTGCGAAGGTGGGTGTCTGGGTACCTAGGGGCTGGGGCAAGAGGCATGAGAGTGGAGGGGTCAGCTCCTTTAGATGGTGTGCAGGTCCGGCCAGACCAGGGTCGCCATTGCATTTGCACCTCAGCCCTGAGAAGAGGAAAGTGGAGGAAAAAAGGTGGGGGAAGAAGTGGGCAGAGACAGGGCAGGGAGGCCCAGGAGATCAAAGGCAGGGAAAGAGTATCTTGGGGAGGGAAGAAAAGACTCACAGCGCACCAAGGGCAAGAGGAAGTGGGCTAGGAGGAGGGCATGGAGCCAAACGAACATGTTAAGTTGAAAGTCACATATGGCATTTTCAGAGAATACCGAGTCCTGTGGGATAGGACTGGAGATGGGGGGGGAGGGGCAGACAAGGATGGGGAAGACAGAACAGCTGCCGGGGCCCCGGCCATCTAGGCCGCCATCGCCCTGCCCTCCCTGCACCCTGGGATGCCTTCCACAGGATGTCCATTACCTCGTCCTCAAGGAGACCTCTGGGTTTGGGTGGGACTTCAGGTTTCCGCAGAGCAGTCAGGGCCGGCAGGGTGGAGGCGAGCCTTGCTTTCGCTGAAGGCCAGTTGGGCTTACTGGGAAGCGTCTTGCTGATAGGTGGGGACTGCCTCTGGCTTAGCCGGTTGTCTTGAAAACAACAAAGGAGAAAACACGACTTGAAAGACGCGCTGGGCAGGGCGGACGCTGGGTCTAGTGGTTGGGCCCCCATTGGGTCGTCCACATGCTAAGCTGGAGAGCCCGAGTTCCAGCCCCGGCTCTGCTCCTGACTTCAGCTTCCTGCTACTGTAGACCCTGAGAGGCAGAGGTAATTGGGCTCTAGACATTGGGTTCCTGCACCCCACATGGGAGACTTGCATTGCGTTCCTGGCTCCTAACTTCAGCCTGGCCCCACCCCAGCATTTGCGGCCATTTGGGGAGTGAGCCCATGGATGAGAGCTCTCTGTCTCTCTGCCTCATAAACAAACAACCAATTAAAAACTCTGGATCATTTCTTGGGTGGAAGCCATCGAAATCCCCAAAGTATAAAACCACTGGCAGTTATGTAACCACAAATGATCAATCCGGACATTCCTTAAACAAATGAAGTAAAATGTTTAACAACTTCTGTAGAGGAAATACAGCCGCAACTAGAGACAAAGAAAGAGAAGCAGACCCCTCCTCCCAACACAGACCTTGAAAAGTGGCTGCTTGCAATTCACTAGTGAAGCAGCTGCCCACTGTGATCTTGTCTAGGGAGGGAAGACGTCCTAAGTTCTGCTTCTGTAAACTCCAGTCATACATCTGCCCTAATAAATCTGCCCCTCGTATCTCTTTTACAAACATACCAGGCCCACCGACCATTGGCAGTGTGGCCCTAAGTCACGCAGGCTGCAATTTAAACCCACCAATGCTGTAACAGCTAAGGTAGGATGCTGATGAACCTATAAATATTGTAAGTAACTTGGAACTGTCGCTCAGTTCTTGGAAAATGATTCCAGCTGAGCCTGCTGGCGTAAATAAACTACTTCAATTCTTTACTGTCTCTGGTGCCTGTTTGAACAAAGGGAGTCTTCCCACCTCGGATTTCTATAACACTTTCATGATAACGCCAGAGAACATGTTCCCCATCACTCCTGGGGAGTGATGTCAGTCAAGATGACAGCCCACCACCAGCACCCAGCGGACAGATGCAGGGTGCAGGTCAAGGGCGCTCCAGGATGGCTCACCTTGCTCTGTGAACCCCAGGGGGCAGTGATGCTCAATCCTGTTTATGTGTTAGAACCCATCCCACAACTGCTATGTTTGAACTTCCAGGGAGGGACCTGGCATCACAGGCTAAAAGGCCCCCAGGTTATCTTAAGGTGTATCCAGGGTGCCGGTTACTCATCTGGGTCCATCCACCTGTCCCTCAGTGATTTCCTCTCAACCATGGAATCCATGAGACTCCCCTGGGCCCAGGACCATCCTCCTCGGTGGGTATCAGGTTCAGGTCTGCCTTCTGTCCCCTGCTTGACACTCAAGCCATGTTCTTCTGGGCCAGTGATCCAGCCTCCCCGGGACTCACAGTCCTCGCTTTAACCTGAGGGCAGAAATACCCACTTGATAGCATTATTGTGGGGACTAGAACATGGCAGTGAAGGAAGTAGGCGCCGGTGTCTGCCTAACAGGACTAATGTCACCTACGTCATGCTCTGCGGGCTTAGACAGCATCCAGCGTACTCGCTGGTTCTGTGGGCTGAGCACACACAGGAAGATCTTTGCATGGGCACAGCCCGGTGGCCTTTGTATTGCATCACTGGCTTCCTGCTGCTTCCTCCTAAGGCAGCCCCACCCTCACCAGCTTCACGCAGCTGCCCTCAACTCTGCTCCCCTCCTGATGCTGCTCCTGGCCTTGCTCCTCCTTGTGGAGGGTGTGTGGTTAACATCAACCTTGCTGCCTCCTTGGAAGCCTTTATGGGGCAGGGGGCACGAAGGCTTCCACTTTGCCTCTTGGTTTTATTCGCAGCGCTTGGAGCTTATTTAGGTTTTTGAATGTACTATTTCAGCTCATCAGATGTAGCAGACCACAGAAAACGGCTTTGGAGATTGACCGGGCCCTTGGATGAGCCACGTAACTCTCTTGAACTGCAGGCCTGTGAAGTGGGCCTGACACTTCACTTCCTTCCCAGGGTTGCTGCAATGTCTGAACAAGGTCATTTACCAAATATGGTGGGCAGTGCATAGAGCAGAGGGCTGAGGACAGGCCCAGCTCTCCTCCCAGCTGTGCCACACTTAAGACCTTGGTCCGGTACACGTCCTCCTTAGTGAGGTGGGAGTGGATCCTTCTTTCGCAAGATTACCTGGAGGCCATGACTGTAATGCACTCAACTGGAAACTATGGGAAGTCTGGCATTGTCACCTGTCTTGATTGCTGCCGACCTCTGAGCGCTAGCACAGTTGAGGAGCACAGGAGGTGGAACAAAGCAACGAGACACCCCGTGCCCTGCAAGGAGGCTGCAAATGGCAGTGAGGCATTCCCAGGTGGGAACACCCCCTGCAGATGCCAGTGTCACAGTGACCCGAAGGCCCACACTTCCTTGTCACACCTGCTGACTGGAACGCAAGCTGCTTTTTGATGGACGTAAGAAGGCACACTTAGCCCTTGAGTCCAGGGCCAATCTCTGTCCACTTAACTTATGAAGTTAATTCGAGGCTTAGAACCTTCCCCTCACTCCCATCCCCCAGCCCCTGGTAAGAACCCACAGTGCAGACTCGGCCTGGGGCGGGAGAAGAGTGGGAGGGGTGGTTTCAGCCGACCCTGGGATCCTTGAAGGACACTGTAGTTCTTTAAGGACTTCTTAAGAGAAATTCCAGAACCTTGTATGCACGAAGCCTTAAGAGAAGTGAGGCCTAATCGCTGGGCAGGTTTCCCGCAGGACCACGGAGTGGGGAGGGCGAGGAGCAATCCCCAGGTATGCTCCATTCATCTACTTTTGCCTGTTTCCAACATCACTGCTTTTAGGAGAGGGGAAAGGAAAAGATACACAGCTTGGGCGCGCCCAGCTCTGAGTGGGAGCCCAGATAACCTCTGTGCCCTCAGCCCACCCTGCCCCGCTCTGGGCGTGGCCTCACCTATGTAATCGCCCCTGGTGAAGGGCAGGGCTGGGTGAACCGTCCTGGCCTCTTGCTCGGCAGGGGGCGGCTCGTAGCTGTCGTCCCCGTTTTCCTCGGCGGGCATCACGTACATCTCCGAGTCCGAGTGCTCATCCGGGTTCTCGTAGTCACTGTCCTGCAAATGCAGATACCGCACTCAGCAGCCCGGTCCATGCTGCAGACTCCGGGGGTCGGGGCTGTTCCCCAGGCCAGGAGAGGCACACTTTGCAGGGCCAGGTGGCTGGTTTGCTGCCTGCAGAGCCGAAGGCCTGGCCCACTGCACTAGGCTGGGCTGGGGAGTATGTGAGCTACTGAACACCAAGGGGGCAGGGGCTCTGCAGTGGACGATGAGAAAATCCATTTTTGAAAGACAGAGAAATGATCCAGTAAAGCAAAATAACCGGTAGGCTTTCTCCATCATGAATGTTGATGGTTGAGGTTGAGTGGGCGTGCTGGGAGGGGAGGGGCGCACAGGGATACACAGATACGTATTTGAGGGGATAAGATTGTGTGTTCCATTTTTTAAGCAGAGCTGGTAAGCTGCAGAGAAAAGGCTTCATGGACTCAGAGTCCCTTCTCTTTTTGATTTTTTTTTTTTTTTACAGGCAGAGTGGACAGTGAGAGAGAGACAGAGAGAAAGATCTTCCTTTTCCGTCGGTTCACCCTCTAATGGCCACTGCGGCCGGCGCACCGCGCTGAGCCGAAGCCAGGAGCCAGGAGCTTCTCCTGGTCTCCCATGCGGGTGCAGGGCCCAAGCACTTGGGCCATCCTTCACTGCCTTCCCGGGCCACAGCAGAGAGCTAGCCTGGAAGAGGAGCAACCGGGACAGAATCCGGCGCCCCGACCAGGACTAGAACCTGGTGTGCTGGCACTGCAGGCGGAGGATTAGCCTAGTGAGCCACGGTGCCAGCCTTGATTATTTTTAATACAGTTTTTTTAAAGACTGTATTAAAATACATCGGCATTGTCTAGAGTCCCAACAGCTAAGGTGCAGTCCACTTCCCAGCCTCTCTGGCCTCTGTCCCAAGGCAGGTGAAGTTACTGGTTTTGCGTGTGTCTTCCAGAAATGGCTGGTGTATATACTGTTGGTGCCACATTACTGTGGAGGAAATATTTGACCCAGGACCTAAGAGGGGGCCCCTCTTAGTCACGTGTGATCCACGTGACTTCCCAGTGGATGCACGAGACGCCTGCCCTTTGGCTGATCTTTCACTCGTGACTTAATTACAGGATTTCACCAGGCAGGCCCAGAGGCTTCTGTAACAGCTGGATTCACCCTGAGCGAGCAGGGATGGACCGAGAACAATGGTGAGTGAGTTCACTCGGTCCTTATCAGAGCTGCGGTCTGGGTCGTCTGGCAGGTCAGTCCCTCCTTTCCAGACTGACTTCACTGGGGTTTTCTCAGTCCCCACAGCGTGCTCTTTTTATCCACCAGCAGTTCTTTCTTTCCTCCAGCACCTTTCCTTGGCTGCAGTGGCCCGGTGCGTTCTGCCAGCAGGGGGCGCACGTGCAGCGCTTCTGCCCGGCAACGGCTGTGGGGCCCAGGGGAGGCCTCCAAGCCCAAGGGACCATCAGGGAGGAGACCTCCTACGCTCATTTTTCTTTTTCTTTTCTACAGTTGAGAAAAAGAGGAACTGCAGTCTCCTAAGACACTGTAAACTCCAGGTGGTGAACACAGCCAGGAACTGAACTGAGGCTCATTTCCGGGCCCTGAGTCCCAGGTTCTCACTGAGCTGGCCATTGCATTCACTTGGCCTCAGTGTCCTCATCTGTGAAATGGGCATGGGTCGCATCCTTGGATTCCTTCCAGATCTAAAACATGGAGTGAAGCAGGCTAACATTCGGAGCGAATTTTAGTAATCATTGTGAAGAAAAGTTTTTAGGATGTCTTGCCGCTACAAGGCTCATCCCAAGAGAGAAGTGGCTGCAGGGACCCTGCACAGTTCCTTCTGATACCCTCTGTCATTGTGTCCAGGTCATTGTGTCCAGGTCCATCTGGCTCCCTCTGGGGCCTCCAGGGCTATCCCAATGTTCTCCTAATGCTGAGAGCCTGGTTCGGAGATCTGAAGGCCTGGGTTTGGATTTTGGAGCTGCAAGTTGGCTAACTTTCCAGGCCTGGTTCCTGGAAGGCCCCTGATGTGCCAGGCGGTGTCTCTGGAAGGGCTCCAGGCAGGGGCCGGGCAGTGATGGGGAAGTGAGGGCAGAGGTACTCACCACACATGCCCACATCTCCCTGGATCCCAGCACTAAGATTACCTCCCTCAGGGGGCATGGTGAGGACCGAGTGTCGTCATGCATGTGACGCTCTTAGCCTGGCACCCAGCAAGCGCTGGCCTAGTCAGCCACTGTGACTCGGGGCCTCTCAGTCCAGCCCTCTCTGTCTTGCCTGCGATGTGCCGTTGGCAACCGGCACATAACCCAGAACCAAGCTGTTAAAAAGGTCTCCCATGGGGGCCTGGGCCCCCTCCAGGCTCTACGAGCAAGTACTTACGAAGTCGTCCGACCACTGCTCCTCTTCGTCGGCAGGGCTCTCTGAAACAGCGGGTGGGGAACAGAAGGAACAGGCATGAGTGTCACGGGCCGCCTCCGGCTTGTCCAGACTCTCGCACCTGCTCGCCCTTCCTTTGGGCCTCCTGGTGCCATTTCCTTGGCCTTGAACAATGTTTACAGTTACGTGTTCATTCCCTTTTGACTCCCCTCTCCCTTTTTTTTCTAATGAATCCTCAAAGTGTGAGGCCCCGTGGGGTAAGTGGTAGGGCATCCGACCCATGTCCAGGGACATCTCTGGTGCTGGACAGTAGCCCAGCAGATGCTGCTTGTCACGTGACTTCTTCTATGTGGGTCTGCACATGGATCTATATGTAGCAGGAGGAGCACTGAACAGGGAGTCAGAGAGATCTGAATTCCATGTGAGCAAGGACCCCCCACCCCCCACCCCCAATCCGCGGGCCCTGTTTCCAGGTCTATAAAATGAGAGGAAACCTCCTGGGATTCTCTCTGGCTCCGGCTTTGATCTTCTTGGCGAGGAAATTCTTTTCTTTAGTGCTTTCCCACTTGCCAGGCAATCGGATCAGAGCTTCGCGCTCGTTTACTTCTCAAAAAGCCTTGGAGGAAGCAGGCCTACAGCAGATGAGTCACACGCCTGTGGCCGGGGAGTCAATGGCAGCGCCAGGCGTTGACCCGGCAGCTGGACTTCGGAGTGCACACTCCGAGCCCCAGCCCTGGGCTGCCTTGCTGAGCTCCGGGCGGGGGGGCCCTGTCCTGGGCCCTGAAGGGGATACCAAAAGTGGGTGTGATGAGCTTAATGAGTAAAACAGGCCTGCATTGGAGAGCCAGGGGAACAGCAGATCCCTTCTCCCTGTGGGCTCTTACAGAGCGGAAGCTCAGCATCTATCCATCTATCCCGTCATGCCACTGAGCTTCGAGCTTGAGAGGGATTCGCGGTGCTGGGCAGGGTCAACAGACACAGGCCCACCAGGCGCAGTGGCTGCCACAACTGTTCCATAGAGGGCCCCAGCTCCCCTCCCACCCCGCTGAGCCGCCACTGCCACAGAGGACCCAGTGGATGGCCCTGAGACCCCTAGAAGCTCAACAGGATCCTTCTTCTCTTCTGCAGATCACAGTCCCCGCCCCCTGCCCCCCGGCTCTAGGGGGATGCCACGAGACACAGTGAGGGAGCCGTGGGGGTGAAATGGGGTCCGGAGGGGTAGGGCTTAGGGTCAGAGCGGCCCCATTTCAGATGGCGGTAGCAGTGACTCTGTCCTGGGGGAGCATGACAGACGCCGAGCAGGAAGCTCACTCTTCAGGCCGAGTGTGGGTCATGCTCAGTACAAACAGAAAAGAGTTCTTCGTAAGTTATTCTTTGGGTTGACTGATACCAAATGGCCGCGTGGCGCGATCACTGGGGTGTGCCAAGGAAAGAACAGGCACAGAGACCTCCTTCCCAGTGTGGTTCCCCGGCACGGCGGGGAGTGAGTTTCCAGTACCTTAAATTTGGGGGTAATTCAAGCCCGTCCCTCCGGATGGCAGATGTTTCTGTGTCAGCCACTCAAACAGAAACCTGTGAAGCCTTCACAAAACCCTTGCCTGCCCTGCTAACCTCATCTGCTGAACCTTGTCTCAGTGAGTCAGGGTCCGCTTCCTGACCAGTTCCTGGGGAAGCCACCTGCAGTAGCCCTCTAACTAACTTCCTCTCAGTGCATCCATCCTGCTGTTTCTAGTGGTCGCCTTAAAATAGAGCATTGCCTCAGGCTGTTCCTTCCTCAAGAACCATCAATGGCTCCCTATGGAATCAAATTGAGCTTCTGTGCCCACGCCTTCAGATGCCTCCCCTGCCCTCGTCCTGTCCCGTCGCAGTCTTCCGCGCCACGCGCAGTGACAGTGGGCCCCTGCTCCCTGCATCACGCACTTTTGAAGTCATGCCGGGTCCCAGCCCATTCTCTTCCCCCATGGATATCCCTGTCCTTCCTCCTCCTCCGTGCCATCTTCCCCAGTCCCTCCTGTCATCATCCATCACCCTGTCCTCTGGGCCCTCAGCTGTGGCTGGCACCTTGATGTCGCGTGCACTTGGTTCTGCCCCAGGCTATGATTAAGTTGTTTGTGTCTCTCTGTCCCATAAAGGAGGCCCATTTGATTATCTGTGCGGTAATAAAAGTATGAACTAATAAATGAGTGAAAGTTAGTATAATAATGGATTCCATTTATTGAATACCTCCCATATGCTGGGTGCTAGCCTGCTTTATAAATGTTATTTATTTATCCTTACAATGGTTCCATGTGATGGGGGCAATCATTACCTCTGTTTTACAGGTAAAGAAACCAGGCCTAAGAGAGCTTGCAAAACCTGGTGAGTGTGGGGGCTGGGCTGGAGGCCGGGCTGTCTGTGTTGGCTCCTGCAGCTGAAATCTTGCGCGGCCCTCCCCTGAGCATTCAGGTAAAACCCAGGACAGCAGCTTGGCACACAGAGGCAGAGAGACGGAGAGTTATCTTGGACAGATGTTATTTTCCCAACCCCAGTACCACTCATCTTCTGGTCCAAGGGCCACTCTAAATGTCATGCCCCTAAAGTCACAAGGTTGTGGGTAATTGTCCAGACTGGAAAGTGTAACCATCCAAAGTGTTAGACACAAAGGACGGGCTGGCTTTCCAGTTTCTCAAGGAATCTCCCAAAGAGTGAAGCTGGTGCTTTTAGAATCCACAGCCCTGGGTTCAAAATCCTACCTCTGATCTTTACTAGTTACTTGATGTTGGACCAGTATTAGCATTTAAAGTTAATTTCCCTCACCTGTGAAACAAGATTAAGACGCGTGCCCACCTCGTGTTTTTGTGAGAATCAACTGACATGATATGCGCACCCGTGGAGGGCTCAGCCAGGCCTGGCACAGGTTACGTGCTTGGTTAAGGTTACTGAGCCAGCGGGCAATCGCACAGCAGGGCTACCACAGAGAAACAGATCCAAGGAAGTCTCTAGAGCTCTGGGTAAAACTTCAAGTTAATGTGGTTCCAGGTGGTTTCATTTTGTGTGGTCTCTTCTGGCAAACAGCTCCCGGTGAGACCTCCCTGTCAGCTGAGACCTTTCTATTGTGTTGCTGGCCTGCAGCATCTCAGGGTTTGCAGGGAACAAAGATGAATGGGTACCTGCACAGTGCTGAGCGGAGCAAGGGCCCAGAAGTGCAGGCTGGTACCACTCATCCGGGAACAGCCCACAGGGAGGTGTTCTTATCTCCTGACCAAGAACTGGAGGATCAGGAATCCCCTCCGGGAAGTTACAAAACTGCTCTAAGTTTACACAGCGTTTAGGGGACAAAGCCAGGAATCCGCCCCAGTCTAACAGACTCCAAAGTCCAAGGTCTGCTCTGGAAGCCTCGCTGAGCTGTGCACTGCTTAAGGGAACTGAACGACTCAGAGGCCAAAGGACATTGTTCACAACTGGACTCAAGACCACCCAGGGCCGGGAACATCTCCTGAGAAAGGTCCCTCCCTGTACCTGGGGTCATTGCCAGGTGCTGGGAAAGTGTGCTCCATGGGAGCTGAGGGGTTGCTTCAGGCTGCGCCTCGTGTGTAGGTGGCACTCCACTGGGGCCTGGACGCATGAACAGAATTGGAAGGAGGGCATCTTCCTCCGTCAGCTCAGATGAGGCTTGTGTGTCGGTCCCAGAAGCAGAGCTTAACCGACAGACCGGAGGCAGGTGCGCAGAGACTGAACGCATTGTGCTGAGAGGTCACGAGACTCCACCGGGGAACAGGGAACAAAACAGCTACAGGTGCGGCGGGCCAGGGGCTGCCCGGAACATCTGGGAGGCTTGGGAAAGGGAAGGGCTGGCTGGAGGGATGGGGCGGGGCTCTGTGCTGCCGGCCTGGAGGGTGAAGGGGATATATGTGTGTGTGTATGTGAGAGAGAGAGAGAGAGAGAGTCCAGCCTCTTGCTTCTGGGTCACCAGCAGCGACAGAGACCTCCGAGCAGACGCTGGGGGCGCCTTGGCGTGTCTGACACGCAGCCTCGGCCGTGGCCCCAATCCTGTTCTAGGGCCTTGGCCCGGTCAGTTTCTCCCCACACGGAGCTGGTGGTGGCACGCAGGGAACCAGCAGGAAGACCGCAGCGGGCCCCAGAGGGGAGGGAAGCAGGAAGGTGGGCCAGCTGCGGTGGTGGGGACAGAGGCAGGGAAGGAACAGAAAGCAGAACCACAGGGGCTGTGGGGGAGTCAGTGGGGGAGAAGAGGGTGCAGTCTGGTTGGCGGGGTGTAGCTGGGGACAAGGCTCGGTCCTGGCTGCCTGGGAGAGGTGCTTGGAGTCTAATCACTAAACATCAAAAGTCTGCTTATCTGCCCCTTCCCAGGTTCACTGGCAGAGATCTGGGTCAGCTGGCACCTTGCCGTGGGCTCACAGGCAATCACTCTGCCTCTGGGGTCTTCTAAGAAGCTCGAATTGGGTCATCTCTCAGGACTTCCCAAGCTTTAAAATACCCTGAGTCCAAGTTTCCTTCCTCTGTTCTTAGCTGCACTGGTGGACGCCGGGACAGCATGAAAGAGGGAGACAGAAGGTCACTTAAATGCTGGCTCCACAGAGGACACTGGGCCAGGGGCAAACATCTGTGCATGTGCTAGCCTTGCCTGGGAGAGTCTTTCCCATGGGAGTGAGTTTGCCTCCTCCAGCCTCACCGTAGAATTGCTTTGCTCTCTGGACTGGCATGGTGCAGCGGGTTAAACTGCTAATGTGCCTGGGAAGGTGGTGGGAGATGACCTGAGTGCTTGGGCCTCTGACACCCATGTAGGAGACCCGGATGGAGTTTCAGGCTCCTGGCCCAGTCCTGGCTGTTGCAGCCATTTGTGGAGTGAACCAGCAGATGGAAGAGCTCTGTCAGTCTTTCAAGTAAATACATAAATGAATCTTTCAAACAGCAATCAAAACCAGAATCACGTTGCTCTTCTCCCTGCCTGACCTCAGTGGCCAGAGGAGGAAGAGTGGAAGCTGAACCTCCCGGGAGGCTACACGGCCCCCAGATCTCAGGGCCCAAACTTGCCAGAAGAGAGACCCTGCTCAGTCGGGCCTTTTGGGGGTTTATGGAGGGAGCAGAGGGCGACTGTGATGACCTGCAGGCTCTGGGGTCACAACTCATCCACCCTCCCCTCCATCCCGGACTAGATACCAGAACTTTAACTATGCAGGAGACTGACTGACAGCCCAGGCACTGGAAGCAGGTTCTGGGGTTCTGGAGCCTTCTGAGTCAGAGGTGTCGCAAAATTGTCAGGAGTGGGGACCTGAGGTGGGCTCTCCTCAGTGTCCCTGGGATGCAGTTTCCTTGTTTGTGAACAGACTGTTAATTCCATGTAATAGCGCTCATGGCATGATGAGATGAGATAGTCCGGAGCAGAGTGAGGACCCAGGAGCGGCGGACATCTCCCCTCCCGCGGCATGCCGGCTGCTTGGCGGTAGCTGGCTCCGCTCAGCCAGCCCTGAGGTCCCTGTTGGCTGTGTTGCCTCCTCGGGGATGAGGGCAGGCAGGACTGCTGGGTCTGACTGAGGCCAGCAGGCCCCCACCCCGGCCCCCTGTGCATCCCTGCAGGGACCCAGGCCTATGCTCTGTCTGTCCTTCCACGCGCTAACAGCAGAGGGACCAGGGCCACTCTTCTGCCAGCCTTGGGGTTGGGGAAGCACTGGCCCTTGCCAACCTTTGCTCTCTGAAGGTCTGTGCTCTCCAGGCTCAGAGGATTTCTTCCAGGAGTGAAGTGCTGGGGGAGTCAGGTGGGCTGTGGCAAGAGGCCTGGGCCTCCCGAGAGCACTCAGCTCGCCTCTGAGGCCCTCGAAGATGCCCTGGGGTCAGGAGTTGCTGCTGGGGCCCTGGGCATGCAGCTGCACAGGCCCACAGGGCTCAGGGGAAGCAGCTGGTGAGTTGGGGAGGGGCAGGAGCAGCAGGGGAGGTTGCTAAGCGCAGGTGGTACCAGTGGCAGTTGTGCCCACCTTTCCCAGGATTCAGTATTGGGTGGGGGGGTGAGTGGGGGTGCAGGTCAGCAAGGCTCTCTTGGCAAAGCAGTGCTGGCATTTCAGTGGATTTGTTGGTGTAGAGGCAGGGAGAACCACTTGTCTTTCAATTCAGGAGAAAGAGTACTGAGAGAAATGGTGGTTTATAGCAAGATTTCCCCTGCTTAAGATATATTCAAATCCCCCGGAACTCTTATTAAAATGCAAATTCTGGTCCAGGGGTCCTAGGGTAAGGGCTGAAATCCTGCAGGCCTATCAGGCTTTTTGGAGATGCTGATGCCCCCAGGCTGGGGCTCACACCCAGGGTCGCAAAGGCCTGGGAGACTTTAACTCTTCCAAGCTGGGCCCCATTTCTGTATTCTGAGGGGGATGAGGTACAAAGGCATCGGCCCCAAGACTGTTTGGAGGGTTTCAGGGAAGAGCAGGTATCTGAGCCTGGAAAGCAAACATGGCTGAGCACCAGGGAGTCTGGCAGATAAAAATTCCAAAAAACCAGGGGATGCTCAGACACGTACTTCATCTCAGGGCCCTGGACTCCAAGGATCTGGTTGAGCATTAGCATGGGAGGGGGCCTGACAGATCATGACATAGATAAGGAGGGTGCAGCACCCTAGGGTGCACAACCAGTTAGCAGCTGGACATCGAAGCGCCTTGAATGCAGACTAAGGGGTTTGCAATTCCTCTTGTCAGTGATGTTGAACGGTGAAGATTTAGAGGAAAGTGTGACATGAGGAGAATTTCATTTTATAACAGTTTTCAGGTGGAGGTTGAGAGGACCACAAGGAGTTAGGAATCGAGGAGACGACTTAGATTCAGTCTTCTGTGCCAGGACAAGCAAGCAATGGTGAGGTGGGGGTGGGGAGAGTCTTGGCTGCAGCAATAGGAGTAGAAGAGGGAATAGAAACATTTGGAAGACACTTAAGAGACAGAACCTCAGGACTCATGTATGAAATCTTTTTTTTGTAGAGGGTGAGGCAAGAGGAGGAACCAAGAAGGATCCCTAAACATGTGGGTCAGCCAAAGGCACCAAGAACTGATGGCTGCTATCTGCCGCTCACCCAAGGAGAAATTCAAGGAAAAGGAGGGCCGCTGGGTGAGGGGATGGACAAGCAGACTCCTGAGGAGGAAGGGACAACCAGGGGAGATGTCCGTCCCGGACTGCAACACACGGCTCCACTCAGGCTTCCAAGAACCGACTGAGTTCCCAGCATTTACCATCAGCACTCCAGCACTCCTGATGCCGTCGGAGACGCCATAAAATGACAAGTGTTCCTGCACATTCATCTCCTAGGACCGTAATGAAAAATCCCCTCCTAGAGACCTTCGCTGACCACCCAAGTTGTCCTCCACCCAGCACTGACTCCAAGCAGGGCACTCTGCCACTGTCCTGACAGCAGCGACCCTGCGTGGTGCAACACATGCCCCTGTCTGCAGTCTTGTTTGCGACCTGACCCCTCCCCCATCGTGAGATGCCTCAAGGCCAGTGACCACACTGTGCTCCCCACTCTGTAGGCAGCACCGTGAGGAGCTCGTAGGACACACTCCTGAAATGCTGGCTGATGGATCAAAGACCCTGTGGAGGAGCCGAAGCACCAGGAGACGTTTATTCTAGACCAGGAACCACGCAAATGGCAGCTCTGATTCTACTTTCCTTAAGATTTAAAGACGTGGGGCTGGCGCTGTGGCATAGCCCGTAAAGACTCCACCTGCAGTGCCGGCATCCCATATGGGCGCAGGTTGGAGTCCCAGCTGTTCCACTTCCGATCCAGCTCTCTGCTATGGCCTGGGGAAGCAGTGGAAGATGGCCCAAGTGCTTGGGCCCCTGCACCAGCATGGGAGATCTGGAAGAAGTTCCTGGCTCCTGGCTTTAGATAGGCCCAACTCTGGCTATTGTGGCCATTTGAGGAGTGAACCATAAGATTTCTCTTTCTCTGCCTCTGCCTCTCTGTAACTCTGCCTTCCAATAAATTATTAAATTTTTTTTTTAGAAAAAAAGATTTAAAGACTTGTAGTTTGTGAATCGAGATGGTAAATCCAGAAAACCACAAGGAAATGGACGGCATCTGTATCCAGCCAGGGCTGCCTGTCCCTCACTGGACCAGGCAGACTTGGGGGGCCAGCCCAGGGGGGTACCCAAGCAAAAACTGGACCTCTTTTCCAGGGTTACATGGTGGGGGGTAGGGTTTAAGTCTTAGATGGGAGTCTGCACTGTATAACCTCAGAAAACCCTTTCATTCTTTACTTATTTGAAAGGGAGAGAGAGAGAGGAGGGGGAGGAGAGGAAAAGGAGAGGAGAAGTGAGGAGAGGAGAAGTGAGGAGAGGAGAGGAGAGGAGAGGAGAGATCTATTTGCTGGTTCACTCCTCAGATGGCCATTGTCGCTCCCCGTCTTCATGGGGGAACGACACTAAACCCTGCCTAGGCTTCATATCCGAGTCACGGCACCATTATGTCGCTCCCCCTCTTCGTGGAGGAACGACACAGGACCCTGCGCTGTTCTTTCGTCTGCTCGGCCCTCCCCGGGTTTGCTGCTGGTTCTTCCCGGGTTGGCTACTATCCCTTCCACCTCCGTGGAAGGGCAGTTCCCCCTGGCCGCATTCCCCACTTCCGCAGGGGAGCGGCACACCGCCGGCCGGCTTTCTCGGGGGCTGCACGGGTTCCCTTAGATGTTCCCCATAGATGTTCCCGGTGCATGCCGTCTCTCTCCTCCTTTATAGTCCTCCTCCGCCAATCCCAACTCGGCTGCCCACACGCCGAGTACGCTGCTCTCCAATCAGGAGCAAGTCCTACAGTTTATTAGTTGAACTGGAGGCAGCTGTGCGGAAGCTGTTTACTTCTCTCCCAACGCCATGTTGTGGGAGAGCAGATGCATAGAATAAGTCTTAATTTCAGTAACTTAGTCCAGTCCGGATTGCTCCCCACAGGCCATAGCAGCCAGAGCTGGGCCAGGCTGATGCCAGGAACCTGGACTCCATCCAGGTCTCCTGTATGCATGGCAGGGGCCACCCTCCACTGCCTGGGAATCAGAAGGAAGCTAGATAGGAAGAGGAGCATCTAGGGCTCAAACCTACACTTCAACATGGGATGCCAGTGTCCTAAGTGGCAGCTTAACTTACTGTGCCACAATGCCAGCCCCTGGGGATCCTTTTAAACCCAAGACTCCATGATGCCATAATTTTCCCATTAAAGTCATTTAGCTGCTTAGCAGGTTAGTCGGCTTTCTCTCTCTCCCTCTCTCTAGAATCTGGAGGTAAACATGCATCTGTTTCACTTAACTAAGCAGCTTCTTTGATTTATTGATTAGGTAGATTTTAAAGCCCAGGGTGGGGTTCCTCTATTTTAGTTCCAAACTGCTCAGGCATCCCCTGATCACTGTCTAGACTTGTTGTAGGGTGAGGTCAAGGTCAATAAATGCTTCTTGACCTAGTGTGTTATAGAAAGTGATCCAACAGATCAGTGAGCAGACTTCGGTATGATGGTTAGCATTTCTCAGTGTGACAGGATCCATCCGTGCCCAGGAGGGACTCAACCACTGTACTGCTATCTTGAACAGTAACCATCTCTGAAGGTTATGATTTGATTTTAGTTGTCACCCTGTAGACCAAGAATCATCAGCATCTGTAGCCCTGTGGCTACACTGTGGCTTTCACTGAGGGCTGTGTAGATCTGTCTGTATTACACTTAATGCTGCCAAAATTGACTGAAGACCTATCCTCCCATATCTGTTCTACAAAAGGAAACTGTCGTGTATTTTACTTTGTCATCACTGCCCCAAACACTCCCAATCTCAAGACTGATCCCTCTCCCTCTCCAATACTGATCGTAATTGGAATAGGGTTGTGGGCTAACCTTGCAGAGGACTGAGTAATCGCGTCCCATCAAGAGTTTCTTTCCCTAGCCCCTTCCATTAAAATAGCTTCTTATGGAGGAGGCTCTCCCTTCTCTCTCTCCCCCACAACCGTCCCCTCTGGTTAGATAAGGTCCTGCTGGTACACACTTGCCTGGAACTCCACGCTGCCCATCACACTGAGTGGTGATTGCTTATCCTCCTTATCTACTTTAGCCTCCATGGGTGGATGTGGATGAAACTTTATCAGACTTTCTTAGCACTGTATTTCTACTTAATACCTTCTATTTGCCTAGTACAGGGAAGACGTCTCATAAACATTTGATAAACAGGCGGGTAGACTGATGTATGAATGGTTAAAGTACTACATCTCTCCTGTATCAAATGCCTGATAGATTCGGTCATTTCTGAAATCAGGGTAGGTGCTTTGTTTCCAGATAAGTAGAACTTCCTTCCATTTCCATGAATGTGGGCGTGCATGAGCATATGAACACTCACTTAGTCAAGTGTCTTAGAAACGGTCTTACCTGAAGCGTAGTCCCTCCGAGGAACGCTTGGAGGTGCTTTGACTTTCAGCCTGTGGACAACAACCATCAGACCAAGGGTGAGTGGGTAGGGCAGCTGTTGTCAAGGACCATAGTATAAGCCAATATGGGGATAGAAACATACAACTAACAGTGGCTTGCTTCAGGCCCATCACGCTGAAAGACTGAATATACTGTAAAGGCAGCGAAGCCACAGATGTCTCCCATCTCTCCCCATCTCCCCAGTGCACCAGGTTGGCTACGACTGACGAAGGTGAAGCTGGGTAGTAAAGAGGTCTGCATATCAGTTCAGAGGTTCAAGAAAGACAAGCACTGTTGGCTTGGCAAGGGAAGAAGATGAATTACACTTCAATGGCTTACAAACACTTTAATTAACAGGACAAAAAGTAGGTACCATAAGCACTTTAGTTGTAAGTTGGGTGGAAATTATTTTTGTACCATCTTTAAAAATGCCAAATAAGTGAGCAGTGAGTGTCTCAAGATTGGAGATTGTGATATTTAGCTTATTTAGACGTTGAACTCTTTCCAACACTCTCAAAATTACTTCGGTATCTTTATTCACATATAAAATGTGCTTGGTAGTCACAATCCTTCTCTGTTCATTTAAAGTGGAAATTTAAAATTACATTTTAAAAAAAGTACCCCAATTTTAGGCTTTTTATACATTCCGACAACATCTCCCTTTCCATTATTTGAATGAGAAAAGTATATAGTAAATTATTTATACTCTTGTAGTAAATTATTTTTAATAATAATTACCCATTTTAGAATTATTTGTGGAGCTGGTGCTGTGGCATAGCCAGTAAAGCCACCACCTTCAACTCCAGCATCCCATATGGGTACCAGTTTGTGTCCTGGATGCTCCACTTTTTTTTTTTTCTTAACATTTATTTATTTATTTGAAAGGCAGAGTTACAGAGAGGCAAAGAGAGAGAGAGAGGTCTTCCATCCGCTGGTTCACTCCCCAAGTGGAAGCTGCACTAATCCAAAGCCAGGAGCCAGGAGGTTTTTCCAGGTCTCCCATGCAGGGGCCCAAGGACTTGGGCCATCCTCCACTGCTTTCCCAGGCCACAGCCGAGAGCTGGATCGGAAGTGGAGCAGCTGGGACTCTGACCGGCATCCATATGGGATGCCGGCACTGCAGGCGGCGGCTTTACTTGCTACACCACAGCACCAGCCCTGAAGCTCCACTTTCAGTCCAGCTCCCTGCTGGTGGCCTCGGAAAAGCAGAAGATGGCCCAAATGCCTGGGATCCTGCAACCCACATGGGAGACCTGTAAGAAGCTCTTGGTTTCCACCTTGCCCAGCCATGGCCATTGCGGCCATCTGGGGAGTGAACCAGCAGATGGAAGATTTCTGTCTCTCCCTCTCTCTCTGTAACTCTTTTAAATAAATGGATCATTTTTTTCAATATTTGCTTACTGAAATTTAAAATATATATTTCATTTAAAACATATCCAGCATTTTATTTATAAAAATATTTTTATTATATTCTATTTATAAAAATATACTCTTATATAGAAGTGGTATATAGGGTGATTATTATATATAAAACTCATTTATTTCTTGAAAAAAATACAGAAATTCGTGATTCATTAAATGCATGCATGTGCATGCACACATACAAACTTTGCAAACCTTAAACCAGAATTGTAATTTTGCAAAAATAACAATATCTATATTTACGTAGAAATTCCATTTTCCACCCCCATAAATTCTCCTATCAGTTCACAACTTTGATTACAAGTCAGCAGAGTGTGCTAGGACAATGTTATCACTGGACTGACAATGATGGCCTCAGACCATGAGACTTTTTTTACTTTCCAAAATGTTGTATGGAAGAAAAGCAATACCAGAATGGCCTGGTGCCCTGGTTGGTTCATGGAGCAGTGAAGTTTCAAAAACCACAAACCAAGTGATAGCCAATTTTATCATCACTTCATAAAAGAAGGAACGCTGACTTTGACACCCCCACGTGTACGGTTCTCATCTCAGAATAAAGACCAGAACTCAAGAAAGGACTGAACACAGGCCAGGAGTAAAGTTCGTTGTGGGCGGTCATATACCAACCCCTAACACTTTTTTTTTTGTAAGAAAAACAAGATTTATTTAAGTCAGAAACCTGCCGCAGCATCAGGAAGAGGGCTCCAAGGAAGGCAGCACGCCCGGGAAACCTGTCAGAGTGGGGTCTTTCACGCACAATTCGGGATCAGCCCCTCACATTTGTAGGCCGTTCTTTCCTCACGCGGCCATGGACCAGTGTGAAGTCTGTCACTGGTCACTGGCGCTGGGGAATCTGTGTTTGATGGTGCTTCCTCCTTCCGAGGGTGCACTGCTGCCTGACCCCGAGGGAGAGTTTAACCACAGGGCACTCTGAACCTAAGGGTCCGTGAGCTCACCAGTGTGTGGGTGTGGTGGCCATCGTTTCTGGGCTGAGAAGAAATGTAGTTTGTCAAGTAGATGTCTTTGGGTAAGTAGAAGTCTTTGGGTCAATAGGCGAGGTGTTGCAAAAAGCAGCTGTCATAAGACATTGAACGGCATGGCTGCTGTAAGTGCGCCTGTCCGTGGGCTGCAGTTTGGGAGCACGCAGGCCGATCTGGGCGTCAGCTTTCCCTGAGTGCCAACTGAAAACACTACTTTAAGGCAACCATTGGAAAAAGTAGAATCAAAAAAGGGAAAACACACATGGCACCCTAAAGCTAGGGTGTGTCTTGTAACCTCATTTGGATTGCTCTAAGCCTGCCGCGGTGGCCCTTAGCTAAAAGGCTAGAGCTGATTTTCCTGTCTTGCCATTTGTGAGGCACATTGACTGGGCATAGCTCACCTTTCCTGCAGGGAGAAGGAAGAGCAAATTCCCTGAATACCACCACCCTCACTTGCCATGCTTCCAGAAAGTGGGCCTCAACACCGTGTAGTCCAGCCCTGGTAAAACGGGGTTACCTGCCAAACAGGTTGCAGCTCCTCACTTGGGTAACAGAGAATGTAGTGTTCTTCCACTTAGCACAGGCTGGCTTATTTTGTATAAGTATGTATGTAAATGCAGCCTAACTTACTTTTTAATTTTGTTCATTATTCCACCTTCATTGTTCTTAATGTCATGGACCATCTTCTGAAGCTGCCTGTAAGAAACAAAAATAAACATGCAATATTAATAACTAGGTTGAGTTTTTTAAGGAATCATTTTATTATTTGAGAGGCAGAGTTAAGAGAGTTGAGGAGAAGGGGAAAGGGGTGGGGGGGAGAGAGAGCGTGAGCTCTCATCTGCTGGTTTACGCCCCCAGATGGCCACAGCTGTGGGCCAGCAGCCTGCCAGGTGATTCCTGGCAGTTAAGTGGGAGAACCTAGCAGGCTATTGGCACACAGCTGCCTGGGCCCCACCTCCTGCACATCTGATTGGCTCAGTCTGGGGTGGGGGTCAGAGAATTTGCATTTCTATCAAGTTCCCAGGTGTTGCTGACCCTCTCTGGTCAGGAGAACACCCTTTGAGCTCTCTGTGACAGACCTTTTCCCACTGTGAGCCTTTAGTTATGCTCAAGTAAAGCAAAGACATACCCTCTTGGGAAAAGCTAAAGTTTCATTAACCCAAGTGCCAAGTTTTAGGGGAAAAAAAAAAGCTGAGTTATCAGCTTGGTAATATAATCTGGGTATGTGCTTTACTGGACTGTTGCTTCTTCCAGGAGCTCTCGACTTTTCCTTGTGTGAATTTAGACTACCTTGTATCTATGGATGGTGATTGTTTTTTAATAGTCCTGAGCTTTCTTTTTGAGTCATGGTTTGTAAAAGTTGAGATGAAGGGATATGAATATGCATCTTACATTGCAAAACAAAGCGAAAGGAATTGGACCTCGCTTGGAGCAGAGAGCCACTGCTGGGCCACCCTACAATTCCTAGCTTGTTGCTCTACGGCTGTCTAACACAGGATGAGGTGGTATTGGCACTCAGACACCACCACATCTCTGTGGGCCGATGACAGTCTTTCCTCGCTGTCATTCATCCTGCGAAGGCTCCTGTCTAGAAACAAGACATGAGGAAAATGAAGATGTTGCAGGCAGGCCTTAAGCTTGTACTGTGCCATTTCTGGTCTTCCTGGGCCTCCTGGTTGTTGGTCCCTCGTACAGGGAGACTTCTAGAAGTACTTTGTGTAGTGCGGAGGGAATGCTCTACAGCTGAGGGAAAAGCAGGGGAACCTGGAGGTGTAGCCTCATCTTGTAGCAAATATAAATCATTTTCTGTGTTGTACTTCCTGTCCCCAAGTAAGTCTCATACATTCAGCAGTCTCTGTTCGGACTGTGGGGAGCAAGGGAGGGGTCTGTGGCCAAAGGTGGAAGAAGCCCAGGAAATCCGGATGGAGCGTGGAGGATGCCACCTGTACCCCAATAGGGGGAAGTGGCCCAGGAAGGCTCTGCCACGGATCTGGAGGCAAACAAGAACCAGGGTGGAGCCAGGGATCCTGAAGCAGCCCCCAGCATGCCCGGAGTCCCAGGGGTGGGAAATCTGCTCAGAGTGGCACAGGGTTCTGGAATTTCAATGGCAACAAATAGTGACCGTTGTTCTTCATTGTTTTGGAGTCACAGGCAAGTTTAGTGGCTGATCACATTGGTTGTGAAGCTTTTAACTTTATTTCTGATTAAAAATGTAACTATATGCTCAATGAAAGAAACCAATCCCCAAAGGCTACATATTGTATGATCCCAGCTATAGGACATTCTGGGAAAGAAAACTACAGACAGTAACAAGATAAGAGGCTTCCATAGGTGTGGCAGGAGGGACAGAGCGATGAACAGGTGGCCCGTGGAGGATTTTCTCGGGGAGTGAAACTACCTGGTATGACACTGTAATGCGAGAGCCTTGAATACAAATTCTATCAAAATTTGAGAGTAAAAAAAGAAAAGTTTTTCTTAATTCCAGCCCCCTGTTAACATTACTGGACCAGCCTTTGCATGTTTAGCTTCAGGGCAGAAGGCGCAATTAGGACAGATCATCCTTGACACTTGGGAATCTGCCTCTCCCACCCCGGAGATCTTGAACATGTTCCGAAGTGAGCACCGCCCTTGGGCTTTCTCTACACCTTTCCTCCCTCGGCACTGGAAGGGGCTTTTAAACGCAGAAACCCTGACAGGTGGGTATGAGTGACAGGAGTTGTGAGGTACGGAGACCCCTGAACTTGAGGGAGGGAGAAGGAAGACCGGAGCAGGAGAAACAAGTGCTGTGAATGCCTGGCTTCCGGGAGCCTGGAGGCGGCGGACAGCGGACGGCCTCAGGTCTCCTCCTAGGCCTTCAGCAGATCACCATCCAAACCAGCGGTTTGTAGAGCATAATCTAAGGAGAACCTGAATATGCAGAAATTCAGACCGCTGGACCCCCACCAAGCCCACCAATGGAACGAAAATCCCAGCAACCTGCATTTGAACAGACTTCCCAGGACTGGAAGGTTGAGAACCATTTTTCAAAGGACCAGGACAGGTTTATCAACTGCCAGGCCGGGCTTAATTTCAAAGAGCGAAAGAGAAGACTGGCCAGCCTGCGGAGTCTCTCCCACCCGTCCACAATTGCCTGAAGTCTCACCAAGGACAAATCTTCCTCTTTATCCATAGGAGAGGCCACACCTGCCCACACCCTCCTGCTGGGAAAGGGCACACACAGGCTAACAGGAGTTTTAGTCAATGGTAGGATGGCCACTTTCAACAGGGGGAAAGAGCGGAGGAATCCGCGTGCTTGCTGCTGGCCAGGCTTTCACAAGTTGGGCATAGAGGTGCTTCTTGTCTGCCAGTCTTCCGTTCCCTGGCAGCCTGGAACCATGGCAGGGTCTCCAAAGCCAAGAGTCAAACACATAAAGTCAAACCTTCTTCAACCAGCATTTTCTGGATTGAAGTTAAGACCCTACATCGACGAGCAGCTGCTACACATCTTCCAGGAAGGACAGTTAGCTTAGAGAAGCAGTCTTGACTCTGGCTGTACATCAGAATCACAAGGCAGTGTTATCAGACTGGAGATCTTTGCACACGGCCCAGGGAAAGTTCTCTGGCCAAGAATGCACAAGGAAGAGAAGGATCCACAGACCCTTGCAGACCTCCAGAACAGTGCCTGCAGGCTGCGCCAGCCCCAGCCATGTCTGCGCACAGGACAAGCTCAGCAAGGGTGAAGCTGCTGAGACATCGAGCCGAGGGGGCAGGGGGAAGGCACAGTCTAAAGAAATTCCTAGTTCACAAAACACCTTTCCAATAATTTTGATTAAATATGAGATGACTTAACAGATGGCATTATCTGCAAGAAATATATACTTGAAGTTTAGCAGAAGAGAAAGGGTAAGGAAGCATCCTCCTCTCCCGTGGCTCCATAGTCCACTCACAGAAGGCTTTAATGCCTTTTTCTCACTGCCATCTTTGCAGAAAAGGCTGAAAGCAAGGCAATGATAATCAGAGAAAAAAAAAAATCAGGGTTAAGGAATGGACTGGCCAGCACCGCGGCTCACTAGGCTAATCCTCCACCTTGCGGCACCGGTTCTAGTCCCGGTCGGGGTGCCGGATTCATCCTGGTTGCCCCTCTTACAGGTCAGCTCTCTGCTATGGCCCGGGAGTGCAGTGGAGGATGGCCCAAGTCCTTGGGCCCTACACCCCATGGGAGACCAGGAGAAGCACCTGGCTCCTGCCATCGGATCAGCGCGGTGTGGCGGCCGCAGTGGCCATTGGAGGGTGAACCAACAGCAAAGGAAGACCTTTCTGTCTCTCTTTCTCACTGTCCACTCTGCCTGTCAAAAAAAAAAAAAAAAAAAAAAAAAAAGGAATGGACTAAAGAGGGTCTGAAGTGAAAGTGACTCTTTGCAACAGAGCCGATAAATCCTTCCTTCTTTATTAACCTCGGGACCATTTCTTGAGTTTCATCCTTTCAGAATCTGTAGGGCTGGCCCTTTTCTCTGAGCCAAGATTCAAGTCTAAACCTTTTGCTTTATAAAAGGAAATGTAGTCCGCGGAGGGCCATGCTGTGAGGATTTGTTAGCGCCTTTCTTGGCTAATATTTCTTTTTTTTTTTTTTTCTTTGACAGGCAGAGTGGACAGGGAGAAAGGTCTTCCTTTACGATTGGTTCACCCTCCAATGGCCGCTGCAGCCAGCGCACTGTGCTGATCCAAAGCCAGGAGCCAGGTGCTTCTCCTGGTCTCCCATGCGGGCACAGGGCCCAAGGACTTGGGCCATCCTTCTCTGCACTCCCGGGCCACAGCAGAGAGCTGGCCTGGAAGAGGGGCAACCGGGACAGAATCCGGCGCCCCGACCAGGACTAGAACCCAATGTGCCGGTGCCGCAGGCGGATGATTAGTCTGGTGAGCCCTGGCGCCGGCCTCGGCTAATATTTCTGTAACTCAGATTTCGCCAGCCACTTCCTCCCGCAGTTTCTCAGAGGCTCCTGCATCCAGCCTTGCTTTTTGTCTCAGTTGATCGTTATTCAGTCTCACCCTGTGATCTTGTAGAATCCCAGGAACCACCTGATTGGGTATCCTTAGAACATCTGTGCTGATACAGTTGGCTTGGTATCTCTACTACTTATAAGATTAATCTGGACTAGAAATCTCTCCAGTGTTTGCCTTGGAATATACAGCAGCAAAGGACAGATCCAGGGGCATTGAGACACCTGCATCCTATGTAGAAAGGCCTGAGTTTGGTACCCAGCTCTGGCTTCCTGCTAATGCAGACCTGTGAGGTACCAGTGATGGCTTGAATAGTTGGCTTCCTGCTTCCCACATGGGATACCTGGATTGAGCTCCGGGCTCCCAGCTTGGGCTTGGCCCAGTCCCAGCTGTTGTGGACATCTGGTGAGTGAGCCTGCAGATAGAAGATCTTCCTGTCTCTCTATCTGCCTCTTAAATAAATAAATATTTTTAAAAACAATACATCCAGTCTCTTAACTACATATACTATGAATGGATTTTGAAACATTTTTAACAGTAAATTTAAAATTAAAAGATTTTAAAAAATTAATGATCATCACTGTGTTTGACATTCAGATGATTTAACATTATTGACTCTGGGTTTCTTTTTATGATACCACTCTTCATTTTTATAGTATTTTTGTGAAATATACACTATAACCTTATTTGAAATTTTACTAATTTATTTAATTGAAAAAGCAGAGAGAGCGAGAGAAGGAAAGAGAGAGAGGGAGAGAGAAAAGCAGAAGAGATCTCTTATCTACTGCCTCACTTCCCAAATGCCCATAACAGTTGAGAGTGGGCCAGCTCAAAGCCAGGAGCCTGGAACTCCGTGGAGGTCTTCCATGTGGGTGGCCGTGATCCAACGACTTCAGCCATCACCTGCTGCCTCCCAGGATGTCCATGAGCATGCAGTTGGAACAGAAGCAGAGCAAGGACTTGGACGCAGGCACTGTGATATGTGGTGTGGGTGTCCCACCTGGCATCTTATCCTCTGTACCAAATGTCCACCTTATTACGAAATGTTAACAGGAGTGTATTATAGGAAGGTTACAGCTGCTGGTAAGAAAAACAAGAAAATGAAGCTTGAAATCTGGTATCCTTGAGTCTTCAGATTTGAGAGTTCTTTTACCCTTTCTGTGTCTTTGATTCTGCACCTCCCTCCCCTCACCAGTCACGTCAAGAGTGAGGAACGGCACTAGATATCAGGGACAGAAAGTGCAGAAGCTCCAAGGTGAAGCTGGGATGTCTGGGGTTTAATGAGACTCTGAGAGTGACAGGAATGTGGGGTGTTGTTGGGGTTGTTTACAAGAGGGACAGGGACAGGCAGTCAAAGGCCTTGTCAGTCAGGTCTTGGAGACGGGGGTTACAGGCAGCAGGAAGTCCTTGCTCGGGGTGTGTCATGATCAGGCGGGAGAACGGAGAGCCTGGGAACGGGGACACTGGTGGCCGTATCACAGGGGGCTGGGCCAGGCCTAGGTTTCAGCCCGTGACCATGGGAGTGCCAGTAGCAACGTGAGAGCATTAGGAGTGTCCCTAAAGCCCTGGGCTGGGCTGAAGGAGGAGCTGGTGGCCACCAGGCTGACAGGTCTCAAAGAAGACATTGCTGGGACAAAGTACTGTGCCTGCTGTACGGGGGCCTATGGCGACAGAACCCAACAGCACTTTAGTCACCAGCTTTCTTTACTGTAATGCAACACCTCACCCAGGCTGCTTTGGAAGAAGACAGGTTTATTTAGCTCACAGTGTTTGAGGTTCCAAGTCCAAATGGCGTGGCACAGACTCAGGTACTGGCCAGGGGGCACATGACAGGTCGGGGAGCCCATGCAGAGACAGGGTCACACTACGGGCCAGGAAGCAGAGGCTGGGGAGGGGGTGGGGCAACTGAGGCTTTTTAAAAGCTCTCTTGGGAGACCCAGCCAGGAGTCCCACAAGAACCACCTTCTGATGCACAGTCCAACAACCAAGGACCTCTCGCTAGGCCCCACCTCCCAGAGGTCCATGCCACCTCCCAATATCACAACCTGAGGCCAAGTTCCCTACGCTTGAACTTTCGGAGGCACACAAACCATTTTCAAACCATAGCAAATATTGATCTGTCTTCATTTAAAATTTCAGCATCTTGTTCTGCAGGGGCTTTTCTTTCTTGCACTCATTTTGACTTTAAAATATTACATTAGGAGAGCAAGCATATAGCTAAGTGGTTAAGATGCCTGCATCCACATCAGAATGCTTGGGTTCAAGTCCTGGTCTGGTTCCTGACTCTCTCTTCCCACAAGTGTAGACCCGACCCTGGGAGGCAGCAGTGATGGTTCAGGGAATTGGGTTCTTGCCACCCACATGGGAGATCTGGATTGCATTCCTGGATTCTGGCTCTGACCTTGGCCCAGCACCAGCTGTTGAAGGCATTTGGGGTATGAGCCAGCAGATGGGGGAGCGCACACACACACGCTCTCTCTCTCTCTCTCTCTCTCCCCTATTCTGTTACTTGTACTCAGCAGAACTCCAATGACGAGCTTCCCTCCTCCACCCTTTCCACAGCCTTGTCCAGCTCCTGCTCTGCTTGCTCATGTCGACTTCCTCCAGCCTGGTCTTCCTGCGGCCTTTGTAACGTTATATTTAGTTTTGTAAATTCAGCACCCACGGCTGCTTCCTTCTAGAGAGTAGGCCCACAGTGGAGCTGGCGCAGAAGCTTTCACAGTCCCTGCCGGCGTATGATAAGCCCCTCAAGGCTGAGTTCTCACTCCCCTTCACCTCATTTCACAGATGCAGATGTTAAGGCCCAGTGAGGTCATGGTGCTTGTCTCAGACCACACAACTTTGAAACCCAGACTCAGGTATGCCTGTAATTAAGGTAGTCACAGAAATTTGGAACAAGAGAAACTTCAGGAATACTTGGGTCAATCTCCTTTTGTATCAAGGCACAAAACTAAGTACCAGGGGAAATTTTGCCATTGCCCTGAGGTTAATTTAGGCGAGGACCCCAGCTTTTTTTCAATCATATCCTATCCCTCCCTTTTCCACACCTGGCTCAGTCTCCTGCTGGAGGGTAAGCTTTGCCCTGCTAGGAAGCTGCCTTCTACGTCTCTCGGCCACAGCCCAGAGTGGTGATCAGAGTGCAAGTGCCACAAGCTCATGCATGCTGGCAGTCAGTCCCAGGGGGCCCACAGCAGTGAAAGCCAGCGTTTACCGATCAGGTTCTGTGTGTGTGCCAGCACCTCGCATGCATGATCTCAGCCCTCACAACGACCCTGCGAGGCAGGTCCTAGTATTATCCCCATTTTTCCACTGAGATAAAAATGTAACACAAAATTTACCCTCAACCATTTTTCAGTGTACAGTCAAGTGTGGTGGTTATCCCACGTGTACAGGTAAGAACTTTTGGCTCGGACGGCTGAAGTCATTTGCGCAGGCCTCCAGCTGGTAAACTTGCAGAGCTGGGATCCCCAGGGAGGTCTGACTCCAGAGCCCAGGCCCCCAGCCCTCTGCAGGAGGCACAGTGGCTTGTTTCACCCTGGTCCCTCCCCACGGTGGGTGACAGGCTGCACCGCCTACCTCTCTGGGCACCTTCTCCTCTGTCCCCAGAAATGGCAGCCAGGCCTTCTGCCAGCTCGGCACGTGCCCCCACCCCTGCGCTACTACTAGTACCCAAGTTCAGACTTTTTGCTAGAGAGGCACATGGGCTCTTAGGGTCAATATCAGTCTTTAGGGAGAGGCAGAAAAAGAGACAGATGGCAGAGGTAAGAGAAAGAGAGAGAGAGAGAGAGAGAAGTGCACACAGGCTGAGGTGGGAACACACTGGGGTCTGGGCATTCCGGAAGTAGGGTGGCTGCACAGAGCAGCTGGAAGGAGCCCGTCTCTCTGTGTGCCTTTTCCCAACAACTCTGACCAGAAAGGCCACCTGAGAGTCCTGGAACTGCACATCTGTTTCCGCTGACACAGTCTGGCATCTTGTAGACAACCCACTTCTTACTAACCGCCTATTAACTGTAGAAAAGTAATTGGCAAGTTTCTCCAGGCAGGCCACACCTTACCATTTCTGTTCTCCTTTCCTTTTCCTACTGAGATCTACAAATAGTTTGTGGTAGTCTGGCTGTCTGAACTGCTGAGCCAGGCTGGAAGCAGACAGCTGACTTGGCACAACCTGGGGCAGGGTGACTCCACGAATGTACTCCATCTTTACAAAAGCCTGGTCATTCACCCTATCGGAGGCGGCTCAGTGTGTGACAGAACACAGGATCTAGGCTGATGATGGATAACGAAGCTGTGCTGTACTCGCTACAAGGTACCAGAAGGGAGTGGTTAGGAGTGCCCACTTCTGTTCCCAGCTCCAGTTCCTGATTCCAGCCTCCTGCCAATGTATACCCTGGGAGGCAGCTGGGATGGCTTGAGTAACTGGATTCCTGACACTCACATGGGAGACCTGGATTGTGTTGTCAGCTCCTGGCTCCAGCAGATGGGATCTCTCCTCTCTCTCTCTCTCCCTCCTCCTCCCCTTCCCTCTCCTCCTCTTCCTCTCTCTTGGGCCAGGAGCTGGTGTTGGGCCCCTGGGGACACAGCACAACCCTTCCTCTCAGCACACAGGGCTTTGATGGTCCTTTCTCTCACCTGCCCACCCAGGAGTTGGGTTAAGGGAAACCTCTTCATGAAACTATAGAAAAGCAAAACACCCAAAAGCTAAAGGAGGCTCCTGGGCACGGATGAGCCCCAGAGGTCTGTGCGCCAATCTGGCCACTGAGTCTGACTGCAAAGCGCTCACTGTTCTTCCCGGGTACTCAGTTTTCTCCTCTTCCAGGATAAACATGACGACGTGAAACTGATGTCTGTAAAGGCAGGCAGCCGCCAGTGAGTTTGTAAAACTGAGTGACACCTAAGTAATTCCAATCACACCAGAAAATTCTGCAAATGTCATCTCAGAAAATGAATCTGTTGGAAGATTCTGAGTGTGCCCTTTGACACATTACTTTAATTGGGGTGGGGGAGAACCTTGGTGTGCCTGCGTGGTTGGGGGATACAGAATCATCCCCTAGTTGTCCAGGCACCCATTTCTGCAAATAAAAGCACAGATATATTTTCAAGGAATAAACAGTGATTTTTTTTGAGGGATGATATTTCCCATTTACTGCACAAATTTGATTCACTTCAACTCTTCTCTTCTTCCTAGAATTTGACTTTTTAAAAAAAAAAAGATTTATTTATTTATTTATTTATTTGAAAGGCAGAGTTACAGAGAAAAGGGGAGACAGGGAGAGAGGTCTCCCATCCAGTGGTTCACTCTCCAAATGGGTACATCGGCCATGGATGAGTCAGGCTGTAACCAGGAGCCTGAAACTCCATCCAGATCTCCCTGGTGAGTGGCAGGGGCCCAAGTACTTGGGCCATCCTCTGCTGTTTGCCCAAGCCATTGGCAGGCAACTTAATAGTAAGTGGAGCAGCCAGGACTTGAACTGGTATCCAGATGAGATGCTGGGTCACAGGCTGGGGCTTAACCTGCTATGCCACAATGCTGGCCCTCCTGTAATTTGAGTTTTAAAAGGATACTAGGGGTAAGGGGGCTAGTGCTGTGGCATAGCTGGTAAAGCCACCACCTGCATGTTGGCATCCCATGTGAGTGCTGGTTCAAGTCCCAGCTGCTCCACTTCCAATCCACTGTGGCCTGAGAAAGCAGTAGAAGATGGCCCAAGTGCTTGGACCCCTGCACCCACATGGGAGACCCAAAGAAGCTCCTGGCTCCTGGCTCCTGGCTCCGGGCTTCGTATCGGCACAGCTCCAGCCATTGCAGCCATCTGGGGAGTATAGCAGTGGATGGAAGACCTCTCCCTCTCTCTCTGCCTCTTTGTAACTCTGCCTTTCAAATAAATAAATCTTTTTTTTTTTAAAGGATACTGGGAATATTTTGTGTGCAGAGATTGAAGTGAAAACCCTGTCATTCTTAAAAAGCACTGGAAAATGTTTTTCAATAATCCATTTAAAGAAAATTTTGGAACAATCTCTAATTGGTCAAAAATATGATCAAAGATCCCTGAGTGCACTACTTCATGGTAAATAATTTCATTATCAATATTTTATCTTGGCCAAGACGCATGTAATGTGAATTCACCATTTTAACTTTTTCTTTTTTTTTCTTTTTCTTTTTATTTTTTTTGACAGGCAGAGTGGACAGTGAGAGAGAGAGACAGAGAGAAAGGTCCTCCTTTTCCGTTGGTTCACCCTCCAATGGCCGCCGCGGCCAGCGCGCTGCGGCCGGCGCACCGCGCTGATCCGATGGCAGGAGCCAGGTGCTTCTCCTGGTCTCCCATGGGGTGCAGGGCCCAAGCACGTGGGCCATCCTCCACTGCACTCCCTGGCCACAGCAGAGAGCTGGCCAGGAAGAGGGGCAACCGGGACAGAATCTGGCGCCCTGACCGGGACTAGAACCTGGTGTGCCGGCGCCGCTAGGCGGAGGATTAGCCTAGTGAGCCGCGGCGCCGGCCCCATTTTAACTTTTTCAAAGTGTACAATTCACTACTTAGTATTTAGTAGTGTTTGATAAATTCACAGTTTTGTGGACCCACCATCATCTACCTCCAGATTTCCACCACCTCAAAGGGAAACCTATGTCCATACAACAGTCACTAGTAGTTTCAAGCAAATGCTTATTTCAAATGACTTTTGAGGTGTTTACATGAACAGCTTTTGTTTTAATCACACTAAGAGTTGTTGAAGACCTTCACCCTACAAAGGAGCATCAGGCAGAATAGGCCAACCACCTGGGGCTGCCTGGGTAACTGTGATGATGATCTTAGAAGGTAGAGATTTTGTGAAAGCATAAGTCTGTCCACTGTAAAAAGAACACTTTAACCCTGAGCCAGCTGTAAAGATAGTTTCAAAGCCAAATTCATCAGATATACATAGAGTCTAGTTTTCCAGCAATTTGGTATGACACATATTATTCTCTTTTCTGAAAGTATATTTCTCATGTTTGTATTTGTATAGTGATTCTCACTAAAATGAAATTGTTGTCTCCTTTTGCTGTGTCCAGTATTGAGTATGGGTATTCACACACTCTTTGTGCTTGAAAAATCATGCTTCATCCTGCAACGTTTTACACTTGGAACCAAGTAGGGGTGAAAAGGAAAAACACAACAAGCAAACAAAATCAGAAGAACCGAGCAGGGCATTTCATTCTATGTTTGAGCTCAGATTCTCTTATGCTCTGCTCAAGCACCCGTGGTCACGGCCCCCAGGGGGAACTCTGCTTACTAGGTGCTATCTCCTACCCTGGCCTTTTCCTCCTTATCACCACTTTCTGGAACAATGTTCTATTGATTCAGCTGGTGATTGAACACCTCTGTGTTAATCTAATTGACCCTCTGTGACACATCTATGTTAGACCAAGGTAGAGGAGACAGCTCTCTGCTACTGGGTCAGATAAATGATTCTTGCCTGGATGCTAGTGACAGATAATGGCTTGATGCCTTAACCCATTACACTTAGCAAGGTTTAATTTTTAAAATTTTTATTATGATTTATTTACTGAGATGTATAGGGGGGGGACAGAAGGAAGGAAGGAAGAGAGAGAGGGAGGGAGGTGAGAGAGGGTGAGAGTGAGAGAGAGAGAGAGAGAGAGAGAAAGAGAGACATAGAGAGTTCCTATCTGTTAGTTCACTCTCAAAATGCTCACAATGACCAAGGCTGGGCTGGGGCCAAATCCAGGAGCTGGAAACTCAACCCAGGCCTCCTGTGTGGGTGACAGGAACCCAATTATTTGAACCATCATCACTGCCTCCTAGGGTCTGCATTATTGGGAAGCCAGAGTCAAGAACTGGAGCTGGGAACTGAACCAGGTACTCTGGTATAGGACACAGGCATCCTAACCCATACCTCAACTACTAGACCAAAAGCCCACCCCAGTAATGATTAATTTTGAAACAAAACTCTGAGGCCCTGCCTTATCCTGTGCGGATGCTTCTCTAATGACCTGATTTGGGACATCAGGGAAGCCCAGGCCAGGGATATTGGGGGAAGGCAACAGTCACTGGACTCTCTTACTCTCTGTTTTACATCTTTACTGTTACAACACCCCTACTGTGATGTTCTATATTATTTGTATACATTAGTATTCCAGATGGAAAAAGGAAACAACAAGGCGTTGAATGACTTTGTCTCACAGACTATGAGCTGGCAAGCACAGAGCCCATATTCCAGCCCATCTCCCCCCTCCCAAAGTTCACATTCTTTGCAGCACAGCGGAACCACCTTTCAGAGGTGCTTCTTAAATGCTACCATATTGGTGTTGCACGCTCAGTCTGCATGCTAGGCCAGCTCTGCGCTTTATAATTATAACTCACGCTCAGATGACATGAACTACTGGAGGGCATCCTTTGCAAAGTATACAGCAGTGTGATACCAAACAGGCCTGAGTCAGCATGCAAGTCAGGTTCAGGCCTGGAACCATGCATTAGCCTGAAATACTGACGGTGTGGATTCTACAGGGCTTCACTGGGGTTTCTGACTAATAATTTGTCTGCCTTTAGTTTTAAAAATGTCTAGGAAAAATATGGAAGCAGACTAAGCTAGAAGGTTGCATAGACTGGTTAATTATACAGGGCGAGGGAAGATGAGGAGGGTGTGGCTATTCCTCTCTTCTTGCAGGTGTAGCTCTAGGGTCAGCTCTGCTAGTGAGAGCTGGAACCAATGGCTTCACCTCTCTGCGCCTCAGCTTTCTTACCTGACAAATAAGGAGGCGGCAGAGGTGACCTCTGGGGTCCTTGCAGGGTGCATCTCTGTGTTTCACTGATGCCTGTCTACACATTACAAGGGCATGGCTGGGGTCACTCAAGGAGCTGTTGGCCAGCATTGGCTACATAATTCCTGGGTCCCAGTGTAAAATGAAAATGCAGGGTTGCTTGAAACTGTTAAGAATTCTAGGACTTCAACATCAAAGCATTAAGCCAAGCACTGGACCACGGAGACTTAAGCAACTGCATGGCCACATTCCTGGGAAGCTCAGTGACCTCTGCTGCGTGGGGCGGGGCAGGGAATGAAATCTGGAGTAGATGCGGCTGGTGCTATGGCATGGTGGGTAAAGCCACAGTGCAGACATCTGATATGGGTGCTGGTTCAAGTCCTGGCTGCTCCACTTCTGATTTAGCTCTCTGCTATGGCCTGGGAGAGCAGTGGAAGATGGCCCAAGACCTTGGGCCCCTGCACCCATGGGGAGACCGGGAAGAAGCTCCTGGCTCCTGGCTTCAGATCTGTGCATCCCCAGCCGTTGAAGCCAATTGGGAAGTGAACCAGTGGATGGAAGACCTCTCTCTCTCCCGCTCTCTCTGCCTCTCTTTCTCCCTGTGTGTAACTTTGACTTTTAAATAAATAAATAAATCTTTTTTTTTTTTAAAGAAATCTGGAGTAGATCTGGAGCACCCAGCTCACCTCCTAGGAGGCAGGGATGCTCCTGGGGTGGTGCGGTCTATTTTTGGGAAAGTGGTTGACAGAGAAGGTGGCTCAGCAAGGACACACCACATGTCCTTCAAGCTGTTTCCTTGCCTTGTTTTTGAACTACACATTGACACAGCTATGTTAAACCAAGGAAATGACCCATGGAGGGGTCCTAGACCATGCTGCTGTAAAGAGTTATGAAAGTCTCAGAACTGGGGCCAGCGCTGAGGCATAGCAGGTAAAGCCACTGCCTGCAGTGCCAGTATCCCATATGGGCACCAGTTTGAGTCCCGGCTGCTCTACTTTGCTACTCTGCTATGGCCTGGGAAAACAGCAGAAGATGGCCCCAGTCCTTGGGCCCCTATACCCATGTGGGAGACCTGGAAGAAGCTCCTGGTTCCAGGCTTCAGACTGGCCCAGCTCCAGCTGATGCAGCCATGTGGGGAGTGAACCAGCAGATGGAAGACCTCTCTCTCTCTCTCTGCCTCTGCCTCTGTAACTCTGCCTTTCAAATAAATAAATCTTAAAAAAAAAAACTCTCAGAATCAAACATGTCAAACATGAGCCTAAGGCATGGTTACCAACGGACTCCCTTTCAGAAGGGAGGGAGAGGTGGGAGAAACTCTTTGGGGAGCAGAGAACTTTCAACAGAGAAGCAAAGTACAGGAGGATGGAAGTGGAGAAGGGAGACAAGCTCACTCATGGACAGAGGGAAAATGAGGGATGGGGACCCAAATGAGTAAGGGGAGGCTCGACACACAAAGGGGGGATTCCCCTGCAAGCCACGCCCTCCCTGCATGCCATAAGCCCAGCCAGAAAGCTGCTTGCTGCCCAGTGCGGGGAGCCTTGAGGTCACCAAGGACCTGGAGGACAGCCGCCAGGGTCACACCTCTCTTGATCTGGAGGCAGGCAGCTGGATGGGGGCTGGGTTCCACCCTATCAGCAGGTGAGGCCCATTTCTGGAGCACCAGGTGTATCATCCTCTTACCTTCTAATCATAGGCGTGGTTCCTAGAGGCCGAGGAAGCTCAGCAAAAACATGGAATAAGAAAACTAAGGTTATCGTCCCAGAGAGCTTAACCATCTACACCCAAAGTGGGTGACTAAGGTTAGGCAAAGCCACCTTGAAGAAGCACAGAGAGAGGCTGGTGTTGTGGACTAGTGGTAAAGCTACTGCCTGCAATGCCGGCATCCCATATGAGCACCAGTTCGTGTCCTGGCTGCTCCACTTCTGATCCAGCTCCCTGCTAATGTGCCTGGGAAAAGAAGCAAAAGAAGGCCAGTGCACCCACGTGGGAGACCTGGATGAAGCTCCTGGTTCCTGGCTTCAGCCTGGCCTAGAGCAGGCTGTTGCAGCCATCCAGGGCGTGAAACAGCAGATGGAAGAGAACTTGCTCCCTTGCTCTCTCTTTCCCTTCTTCTCCCTTCTCTCTCTCTCTCTCTCTCTAACTCTGACTTTCAAAATAAATAAATAAATCCAAAAAAGGGGCTGGCGCTGTGGCATAGTGGATAAAGTCACCACCTGCAGTGCCAGCATCCCATATTGGCACTGGTTAGAGTCCCGGCTGCTCCATTTCCATTCCAGCTCTCTGCTGTGGCCTGGGAAAGCAGTAGAAGATGGCCCAAGACCGTGGGCCCCTGCACCTGAGTGGGAGACCCAGAAGAAGCTCCTGGCTCCTGGCTTCAGATTGGTACAGTTCTGGCTGTTGCAGCCAACTGGGGAGTGAACCAGCCAATGGAAGACCTCTCTCTCTCTCTCTTTGCCTCTCCTTTCTCTCTGTGTAACTCTGACTTTCAAATAAATAAATCGTTAAAAAAAAAAAAAAAAAAAGGAGGCAGCAGAGTGACCCGAGGTCTGTGAGATTTAAGAAGATCACAAATCTGGAGACACATGTGGCAACCTCTCTGACTACTGACCCCCAGGGACACAGCCTCAGTTGAGTGGCCTGCAGAAGTCTCTTGCTGAGGCTCTCTCTACAGCATGCAGGAGCACTGCAGCCCTATTAGCTCAGAGGCAGGGTCTAGGATCACCCGTGAATGAGCCTTGAACACCAAGCTCAACAGTCAACAGCCCTGTGCCAGCCTGGAGCTCTCACGTCTGCCTGCCCTCACTGTCCCTACTACACACAGGAGAACCACAGAACCCGTTTCCTGAGCTCTGGATGAGAGCTGGAGGGGAAATAACTGAATTGCTTCACAGCAGAGCTGGGATAAACTCTTTCAAAGAAAGGTTGCACCTCTGAAACTCATCCATCAGTCCCAAAAAATATCTGCCACTGACTGGCCTCAGGGCAACTATCTTGGCTGGTAGAAGAATTATTCCAAATCCATGCTGCATGGACACTGACAGATGTCAAAAGATGGACAAATGCGTATCACCTGCCCTCCACCCCGGCTTTGTCTTTTGTCCAGTGTTCTGTTAGCTTTATTTTCTTGTTGTACTGACAAAGTGGCGAGTATTATTCTGGGCGTTTCGGCCCACGTGGTCTTAGCAGTCCTCACAACAAGCCGGTGAGGAAGGCATCTGTCGCTTGATTGGACTGCTGAAGAAACTGGGGCTTCAAGAGACTGAACATCTTCTTCTGGGCCCATGGCTGGTAGTTGGCAACTGGAGTCAGCCCCTGGGGGGTCTAATTACATCCATAAATGATTCCTCTGGGCCATGGGATACAATGGTAGCTGTAGAGAACATAATATATACCAAACATGGTCTGGATAATTCCCCAAGTCTGAAAGGGACTTGCAGATGGGCACACAGGGGAGATGAGGACCTGTGCAGGATGGTGTGGAAGAAATGGAGGCAGAAAGGCCCATCTGGAAGTTTCCTAGAGGAAAGACTGGGTGTGGTAAGTGAGTGGGTGTGAGTAGAGGTGAAGAGAGAAGGATGAGTCAGAGTTAGGGTTGTGACACCACTGACCGAAACAGAGAGAGAGAGAGAGAGAGAGAGAGAGAGTGCTGGTGGTAGAAAACAGAGGAGGGTGAGCTTATTCTGAAGGCTTGGAAAGTCAAGGAACCAGAAACTCTGATTGGAAATCCCAAGACCTGAAAAGAGAAAGCACATCCTAGCATCTGTCTAATGAAATTCCCAAGTGAGGGTCCCAGAAGTGGGACCCAGACACCCATGACAGGGCTCTGTCATGCTCCACAGTTTTAGCTGCTTAGATGAAGGTGGAGAAGGGGTGTTTGTCACATCTACACTCCATGCAAAGCTAAACATCACAGCTGTCAGAATCAATAGACAAAAGTGTCAAAATAGCTAGAAAGAAGAAATGAAACCAACAAGAAACTTATCAATGTAATGTCCTTTGTTTACATACAGAAAATCAATTGTACAACCACAGAATAAATGACAATTGTAATATTCATAACTAACTTTTTAATCCATTAATTATAACTTGCTAGGATCATGTTGATCATCTGTCAATTGTTTCTTAAAACAATTTGTTTAAAACTTACAGTAGCTCTATGACATGGATGCTGCAATGATCAACTTTATCTTACAGGTGAAGAAAATAAGAGCAATGAGATTAAACAAATTTGCCCAAAATCACAAACCTTGGTTTGTCTGACTGAAAAATCAATGACTCTAACCAATAAGACAAGGATTGGGAAGGCGTAATTTGCCCGTACTTGTGCCAAAGACCTTTTCTATTTGTAAAAATAAGTAGGTCTGTGTTTGTGTGTGCTACAGTCACACAAGCACAGATGGTGAGTCAACTGGGAAGTTATTAAAAATGTAAAATTTCCTTTCAAAATCAATTTGAAGAGAATGTGGAAAGATTATTTTCAGTATGATACAGGATTGTGAGTTTTGAAATGTTCACCGAGAAACGTGACATTTTTGTGATCACAGGAATGTTCACTGTGGAAGGACTGAGAATCCAGGTCTCTCATATCATTCCCTTATAAAAGCAAGTGGCTAAGAACCACAGAGTCTAGGAACTCCTACTAACAGAGGAGCCTACTTCATGGAGTCCCTCATGGGAACAAAAAAAGTGAGAATCATCTCACGTAACTCTGTGGTCACACACAACTTAGCCACCTTTCCTGTCTCAAATGTTCTGCACAGAATCTCTCGGCGTCAATACCCCTGCCCAGCTGTGTCCATCTCCTTCATTCTGAGACTCTCGTGTTTCCTTCCAATCCTGCCTGTCCTCCTTTCTTTGGTAGACTCTGCTTTTCCTTTCTTCCTGGTCAGTCCTTCTGCATCCAGCGTCTCTGCAGCCCTGGGAATATACCCCAGGATCAGGGACATCCCTTCCTACTCCTGAGATGGACACTCACTGGCTCTCTATTTTTGTGGATGAGAATTTGAGCAAATTATCATCCTAAACTTGAGTATCAACAGGGCCGTCTAATTATACTGTACTCTGGTGCCAAATACTTGTATAGATAGGCAACCTTCTGAGTTGGTGTTAACCAGTGAGGGGAGATGACACAGCTCACACGGGGGGCCAGTCTATCCACTCATTACCACCCCTTCTAATTACATAAAAGATTCAAGATGGGGCTTTGAGTCCATTGCATTTGCAATTTCACTTTGAAAAGTTCCATGTCAGTAGTGCACATGTTACCAAAACAGGTCAGTCTGTAAAGAGAACTGAGTAACCACGTGGAGGGGAAAAAAAAGCTACTTTTCTCTAAGCAGATGAGTGTCGTGCATGACATCCATGATATAATTTTGGTTTTCTACCCTATAATCTTTGGTTGTCTATTGCCTCTCAACAGCTCTGTGATCAAGCTGGACTTTGTCCTCAGAGGCAGGAACCATAAAATGATTCAAAGTCTATTGCCTTTATTTAGATTCCCATCTGGATTTCCTGAAATAAGTTCTAGGCTTGGTATAGCTTTAGTTTAAGGAACAGATCTGCCAAGTGCCTTTGGAACCCTCTTTCTCCTTTGAGAGAGAAGTCCTGATACCCATGCCTTATTTGCTTCCTTGCCTTGTCTCACCTACTTCTCCTTTGTTTCCTTTCTCCCTGTGGTGCCTCTAGCCAAGACCTGTAACTCGGGATGCTTGAGTTACTCTAGTTTTCCCCACCCTACTCCCACGGATATCCCTGCTTCCAGGTTCCCTTCTCCCACAATCCATCCTTTTGACCTCCCTTAAGCCTGCTGTCAGGAAGTCTCTAACGACACAGCCTGCTGGCCTGCTCTCTGTGGCTGGAGCCCACACTGTCCTTTGTGAGCCGGCTTCACTCTTCACCTCCAAGCTCCTCAGGCTTCGGGTCCCACGTGTCCTGCTCCACAGCCTCTGCACGCAGAAAACTCTCCTCGCTGCCCCACAGGTGGACCACACTGCTGTCCTGCTCTGAGTGTCAGTTTCTATATTCCCCCTCCCAGCAATAACAAGTCTTCCGCTCCTTCACGGGCCCTGTCTCTCAAAGCCCAGCTCCTGAAGCCTCTCCTCCACAAAGCCTTTCCAGCTCCCCCAGTTCTCTTCTTGCATCCATTGAGTCACTCCCTCATCCACTGTTTCACCTCCCCTCTCATAACCGTGTAGCAACTGCAGGCCAAGAGCAAGACTGAGATGTATACTTGTGTTCGCTAGTGCTCACTGTGCTGCTCACTCAGCACCACGCTCTTGAAATGGCTGACCATGGCCGAACCTGCCTGCTGACTCCACATCAGTAGTTCATTTCAAACTGCCTCTTACCCAGCACCTACAATCCCACCTTGCCCGTGTCAATCCTTCTACACAGAAACTCTGAGTCAGTACCCATCCCCAACTGAGTCTACCTTCTTTGTTTGGAGAATCCCTTCCTTCCTTCCTTCCACCAGTAGGCTGTGAACAAGTTCAAGTGAATTTCTCTTAAATTTCATCCCACAAACTCTAATTCCAGCTCCCAATTACTTGTGACTACTGGTCTGCTAGAGGTATCACACCATGAAGAAATGGGTGAAGTCCCAATATGTAGTTGGAATATTAAACACTCCTGGAACATTTAAAAGTTCACATCTCCAAAAGCCATGATGTCATTATGATAAAGCAAAGAAAATGACCTCCAACACTCAGAATTTGGGAAGTTGTCTTTCCCACAGCTCCTTGACTCATACCTTTCTGGTTTATTCTAGGTGCCTTTTTATAGATGACTGCTACGCTGACCTGAGGGCATTGAAAGACAAATACAATCCCCCTGCCACACTTGTATATACTTGCAAAATCCATGAATAAAGCTATCCTGAACACAAGGGGTAGCCCCCAGGAAAACAGGCATGGACTCGGCGCAGAAGAGCCCTCTCTTAGAAAAGCGTCTACCCAGACTCCGAGAGCCCACCTCGCGTGCAGTCTGCGTCCTTGCCTTTTCTTTGTATTGTCTCTGCAGAGCTTCACTCTATTCTAGGCTTGGCAAAAGCCAGCGAGGGGAGGTGCACTTGTTCCTACACATTTCTTCGCAGACTCAGTCCGTCCACTTCCCTTCTAACAACTGCCACCCACTGCCTTGGAACTGACCAAGTATTCCAGGATTTCAGCATTTCTAAGACACAGGACCAGCACTGGGGAGGAAATAGGGGAGGAAAGAGAAGGGTCAGGGGAAAATCTTACCTCAACTTCTGACTGGCAGGGACCGTGATTTTATTGAGCTTGTCCATCGCTCTCAGAAACTGCAAGAGACACGAAGCCCGGTGCAGCAGGAGCGTCAGCACTTCCCTGCTCCCGTCGGAGTCGGCATGGCACAGCCTCTGTCCTGGGCTGCGTCACCAAAGCCTGATCTCTGGGAGCACACGGGCTGCTGGCAACACCCCTGCGCCCAGGAGAAGTAAAACTTGCTGGAGCACATAATCAAGTTTCGAGTTTCTACGCGATCATGTGATCTGGGTAGCCAGCCAGTCTGACCGATTACTTCATGCTGGGTAAACTTTAAGAGTGAAACCTACTGGGCATACGATTTCTTCCCAGCCTCTCTCTTTCATAATCAGCTTTGTAGAAGCTGGTCGAGACGGGCTTCTGGCTGGCCGCTCTTCCTGTTTGCCCCAAACGTGTATCGTCCCTGTTTTCCACAGGTGTTGCTGGGCTGCCACCAGCAGCGCCCTGGGCTTGAGGAGAGCAGAATAGTCCATTCCATCTGGGGACTTCCTGCTCATTTGCAACTGGTCGGTGGAGCTTTTCCACTCACAGAACCCTTCCATGAAAATGGCATTTTTGTTCTGTTTTTCTCCACACGCACGCCCCGCCCCCACACGGTTTTCAATAACTATCACGGTGGCAGCGGCTCGGCTGATAACAGTTTACTCAGAGAGTTACAATCTCTGTTTTCCGGGAGATTTATTTAAAATGGGCTGGGCAAATTGTCTGGGCAAGGTCACTTAGGGCGAGGCCTCAAGGACACCTGGGAAAGGGGAAATGACCTCCATCATCAGACACGTGGCCTCCTGTGGTGCTGGTAGATGCCGGGATTACCTTGCTGACAGCCAGATGTTTCCAAACAAAACCAAACATCCCCAGAGAACAAAGTTAACAGTTTCCCAACAATGCCATTCCGACATCAGGCAGAAGTCCCTGTAAAAACCGAGCACCACACCCTTGCCTGCTGTTGTCCCCTGCTGTCCTGGTCCGCTGCTCACTTCATCCCCTCATCAGACCCAATGGCGAGCCCGACTTAGAGGCATCCTGAACACGGCCAGGTGGGGCGAGGCCGGAGAGGGACCCACACCTGCAAGGACTGAACCGATCCCGAGAGACTGATTCCCTCCCAGAAGGTGTCACACTTCCTTCTCCCCGTTGAGAACAGTGCTGATTTACCTGTCACTCAGGAAGCAGAGGGCATTGAAGAGTAAAGGAGGAGGAAAACGATGAGGGCTGTTCCCTCTGAGCCCAGACTTGCTTCCCAACAGCCGGCAGGAGGCTCATGCCTCTCTGTGAAGGCAGGTGCCCAGTTTCCATGTTCAGCAGGGAGACCGACCCTCTCACAGGTCGGAAGAACACACAGAGGACCAGTAGGGCTTCACTGCCTCTCCCGTTTCAGGCCCAAGGTCTGGCTGCAGACAGAGGGAGAAGGAGAAGCAGACAGAAGAGAAAGGGGAGGAGGCGGCATGGCAGGGCCAGTGGTGGAAATGACAGGTGGATTTTTTCCGCCTGTGCCTCTTTGTGAAAACAAAGGTTCTGTGCCACTGCAGGTCGGCCTGAGTATTCAGGTTCACACACTGCCCAGGAATTTCTGGTCCGATCAGACCTTTGGGGGCAGAATCTTCAGGGCCATTGAAGGGTCAGGCCCTTCTCTTTGACCGGACCAGCGAACTGTCGCGAGAAAAACACGAGGGCTTGCCTCCTGCCACCGCTCATTGCCTTCATTTTCCCCAGTCCGGCAGCTCAGTTTCCTCGCAATATACCCTCAAGGAGGTCTAGACTCCTGCCCTTCCCCTTCCACAGTTCCTGACTGGGAGAAGCAAGTAGGTCAGGATGCTGAAGGCAGTCGCCAAAGAGGAGGAAAAGCAGGCTTCATGAACCGGAGGAGAGCCATCAGCTCATTCCTTCTGAGTTCTTGTAAAAGGGCACCCCCCGGGCCCCCTGACTTTCCTCTCCACCAACAACTCTCTCAGCACCTGGCAGCCTCTTATTTCCCCAGAGAAAAAGACAGGGGCAAGGGCTCCACTTCTGCTTTTTCTTTTTACAGCCACTTGTCTTTCTTCTTTTTACTCTATTTAGTCTGACACGATGAAAATGAGAGTCTGCTCTTCCAGACTGGACCTTTTTGCCCCGTGTGGTGTGCAGTGCGGCAGCCTAATGTTCCAGGGCCGACACGACGGCTCCACGGCTGGAACCAGTTTGCCAAAGAGGGTCAGTGCAAGGATGGAAACTCACAACAGCAAGCCTTAGCTGGTGACTTCTGAAAGGAATGAGGTCACACAGCGTGGTTCCACAGCACATGCAGAACAACGTACCGCCACGAGCATGCAGGCTCAACCCGCATGGAACAGTGCACATGGAAATTAATTAATCACTAGACTAACATGAGAAACAGCCAATCCCAACCTTATAGAAAATTTGGAATGCCTATGTATAGGCTGCTGACAAAAGCATAAGGTGTAATCACAGTTTGATATTATCTATTAAGTTTGATGACATACACAGCTGTGACCCAGCATTGGCTAGAGATGTGGCAGACCACTCCTAAGCATGTGCACCAAGGTCACGTGCAAGAGTTTTTACTGAAGTGCTGTATCTACTAGAGGGAAAAACAAACACACAAACAAAACAGCCCTGGAAATAGCCCCGCTGTCAACCACCAGAAGAGTGACTAACTGTGGTGTATTCACACCATGGAGTGCGCTTTAACAGTGAAAATGAATGAACTCCAACTGCCTCGGAATGGATTAATAGCAATGAAAACCTGAAGGTAAGCTAGAGAAGCTGATACAGCATGATCACATTTATTTCAAGATTAAAGACAAATAAAACTAAATACCATATTATTGTCTGGTAAAATTGAGGAAGAAAATGATAAATGCCAAACTCGGGTGGGTGGTTACCAGGGGGTGGGACTGGAGTGAAGGGGCATATGGACCTTCCGAGCAATGGCAGTATCTGACTTCTTCAGCTGAGGGAAGGATACAGCGTTCACTTTATTGTCATTACATATATCCTACATGCACACACACACACACACACATATATCCTATATAAGTTAAATATTTTTGCAAAAATAAAGGCAGATCTGGTCAAGAATTATGGGGCAAAGACAGGACAGCAGGTGTAACTCTAAGTCAGCTCTGTGAGATCGCGAACCTAGAGAACAAGAAGGCAGAGGTCCCAGAGCTTGGGGATGAGACCCAGGAAGCCCTGGTTCTCTCAGCCTTTTCCCTGTCATCTGTGGATGATAACTAAAACACACTTATCAAACACTCCCATGTTTCCTGTCCTGTGGTGTTCATTTTACATTGAAGAAGCTGATTCTTAGAAAAGTTCAGTAACTGGCCCAAAGTTATACCACTCACAGACAGATTCGAACCCAGATTTATTTCCACAATCTAAACTGCCATTCACAGGGCTCTGTCATTGCAAGAATGATCTGTGGGGGCCAGTGCTGTGGTGTAGCAGGTAAAGCCGCCGCCTGCAGTGCCGGCATCCCATATGGGCACCAGTCCAAGTCCCGGCTGCTCCACTTCCAATCCAGCTCTCTGCTACAACCTGGGAAAGCAGTAGAAGATGGCCCAAGTCTTTGGACCCCTGCATCCATATGGGAGACCAGAAAGAAGCTCCTGGCTCCTGGCTTCGGATTGGTGCAGCTCCGGCTGTACAGCCAACTGGGGAGTGAACCAGTGGATGGAAGACCTCTCTCTCTGCCTCTCCTTCTCTCTCTGTGTAACTCTGACTTTCAAATAAATAAATAAATAACTCTTTTTTGTTTGTTTGTTTAGAGAGAGAGACAGAGAGAAAGGCTTTCCTTCCATTGGTTCACCCCCCCCAAATGGCTGCTACAGCCATCCAAAGCAGGACTCAAGCACTTGGGCCATCCTCACTGTCTTCCTGGGCCACAGCAGAGAGCTGGACTGAAAGAGAAGCAACAGGGACAGAACTGGCACCCCAACCAGGACTAGAACCCAGAGTGCTGGTGTCGCAGGTGGAGGATTAGCCTAATGAGCTGTGGCACTGGCCAATAAATAACTCTTAAAAAAAGAATGATCTGTGATTCAACACACGACCCTGTCCTGGCAAGGGAGGAAGTACAGGCCCTTCCCTCTCTGGCACCCCCTTAACCATGACTTTGGGAAAGTTACTTATCTCTGTGACCTTAACTTCTCACCTTCATGAGGAAGGAGAAGGGATTTAAGTAGAATTTGGGCTCCTTCTGACTTGGAATCTGGCCTCTGCCAATGTGTCCCAAATTGATCAACACCAGTGAGAACACTCTGAGAGTTCCAGAAGAGAAGCCTCTGGTTCTCTTTATTGGACTGCTTTCCCATGAGGGTGTGGTGGCTGTGGCAGTGAAGAGAGCCCTGCAGGTCAGTCAAGCCCTCACTGGGACTAGGAGGTCAGCCCCAGCTCACTGGGTAGGTGAGGTATGGCACTGGTACAATGGGGTCTGGTTCTATGCAGAGCTGTGACCTCCTCAAGGGATGCTCAGCCTCCCAGAGGCTCCACTCATTGTGGGGGCACTATTAATTTTTTTAATTTATTTAAAAATTTTTTTTATTTGACAGGTAGAGTTAGAGAGAGAGAGAGAGAGAGAGAGAGAGAAAGGTCTTCCTTCCGTTGGTTCACCCCCAAAATGGCCGCTAGGGCCAGCGCTGCTCCCACCTGAAGCCAGGAGCCAGGTGCTTCTTCCTGGTCTCCCATGCGGGTGCAGGGGCCCAAACACTTGGGCCATCCTCCACTGCCCTCCCAGGCCACAGCAGAGAGCTGGACTGGAAGAGGAGCAACTGGACTAGAACCTGGCACCCATATGGGATGCCGGCACCGCAAGGCGGAGGATTAACCAAGTGAGCCATGGCGCCAGCCTGTGGGAGCACTATTACCATTGCCATTGATACAAAGCCTGAGCCTCAGAGTGGTGGTCAGACTTATTAAAGGTCACCCTGTCTTGCTGACCCTGATTTAGGCCTTAACTCCCAAGCCATTTGCTCTCTTTTCCTTTCTGATGCTGGCCCCACTTCTTGGAGACGGGTAGGAGGTGGGGAGTGTGTCCTGTAGCAACAGCAGCTCTGGCAACTCTGATACATGCAGGTGAAAGCCGGCAAGAGATTGCTATCTGTACAGATTCTCTCCACCAATGCCAGCTAAGGGCCCAGAGGGAAGGAGGTTTGGGAGGAAGCTAAGGAGCCTGGGTAGGCTACGGGAGGAAAACAGCAGAAGAGACCAGGGCAAGGTAAAAGCAGAAGAGGAAGTGTGGTAGATCTTGGTAGGATTTGTTTTCTCCTCCTGTGTGTGGGGGAGGGGCAGGAAGGGAGGAAGGAGGAGGAAGAGAAGATATCTTTGGCTTGAGCAAATGGGCAAAGGCCCTTTTAATCTCAAGGCTTCACTTTCTTGAGACAAATCAGTTCCCTGCTTCATCTGTTCAGTGAATGCAATCTTCTGTACATCAAAGTGGCCTGGAGTGAGGCACCTGTGTTATCAGCAGGATGGCTCAGATGCATCAGTGCAAGCCTCTGTTGCCAAGAACATTCCAGGAGCCTGATGTTGCGATGGGCACCACCTGGCCCATGTGTCATCTTCATACCATCCCTGCCTCTAACCCTCGGAGCCAATCTCCCAATAAACATTTCTGCCTTCACTCTGTTTTCACTCCCCCGAATCACTGAGCAGCCTCTCTCTACTTCTCGGTGGTGAGAGTCACCTCTTTCCCATGCCTATTTCAAGCTTCCATCTGCTGAACCTTCTTAAGAATTTCAGGGGTTTTTCCTTCTTCTAGAACAATGTCATTCATGCCCTATGGGACTGTGTATCCTTGAGGATCTCACTCCAGACTAACTCTCTGCAGGTGATCACCCCTCTGGTCAAGCTGGTCACTAAATACTCCTTTCTCTTCATAGTCACACAGTCTGGCCACTAGCCAGAAACCATTATCCAGAAACAGATCGGGAGGCAGATGTAAGAGGTTCCAGGCAATCAGGAGGCCAGGCAGTTCCATCAGTCAGGGCCCTGTAGAAGTCAGAGAGCTTCATGATGAAGGGTGGAGAGGCAGAGTTCTCCATCCAAAAAATGGGTGCATCAGAGAATGGGGAGCAAATAGAAGTTCGTGGCTTCCAAGAGCTGAGATTCTGTTGCCAGAAGTCACTGGCAGCAGATGCTAGGGTTGCTGATCACACTTTCTACTGGCTGTTTTTCTGATGAGACTTGATTTATCCCCTAGTCTTTCTTCCCAAGCAGTTCATCTGTTTCCAATGGGTCCCCAGACAAAAGCAAATTTGAGCAAATGAAGAGACATTTCAAGTTCTTGGGTGGAGTGACTCAACATCATGAGGATGTCCATTAGTGACAATTCAGTGTGGAAGTGTAATGTGATCCCAGTAAAAACAGCAACAGAATCCTCCCCATCCACCTGTGTGGGAGCTGGACAGGTTGATTCTAAAGCTTCTGCATAAAAACAAACAAACAAACAAAAACCACATGAAATAGCCAAGAACCCTCTGAAAAAGAAGATGAAGAGAGTGGGATGGCTCTAGCTCTCCTGGATATTAAAGCAGCTATGGAGTCTGTCTAATAAAAGCACCATGGGATTGCTGCAAGGCCAATGGAACTGAAGACAAAGTGCAGAAATAAATGGAATAATATAAGGAAAAAGAATACCATGAATGTGGCATGTTTAAAAGGGAAAATATTGGCTTTTCAATAAACAAGGAAATTAACATCATTGAGAAAATATAAGACTCATTTCAAACTCTTGATGGAACAGAGATCTAAATGAAGACATGAAGCCACAAATAAGCCAGAAAAAAACCAGTTAAATGTCTCAACTAACTTATTTATGACTTAAAATCTAAGTTTTAATAAAGGAGAAGATTGATAAATTTAACTAGGGAGACACAGAGAAACTCTTCATGGCAAAAACACACCAGAAGCAATGTCAAAAGATAAGGGATGAGTTGGGAGTACAGTTCTATCATGTACCACAGATAAAAGGCTTACAGCCCTAATGGACACAGAGTTCCAAAAACTGACATGGAAAAAAAAAATAGACAAAGATTGAGCAAAAACTGTGATCGTAAAAGATAAAGATGAAAGAAGCTTAATCACACTCCTGTTAGAAAAATGATAATCATAACCATGCTAAGGAAATAGCTCACATACCAAATTAGCAAAAATCTAAAAGTCTAATGATGGGGTGGGAGTTTGGCCTAGCAGTCAAGACTCAGGTGTCCCACACTGGAGTCTGTGTCCCACACTGGGTTTGATTCCTACTCCAGCTCCTGAATCCACTTTCCTGGTAAAACAGACCCTGAGAGGCAGCAGTCATGGCTCAATAACTGGGTTCCTCACACCCATAAGAGACTTTGAGCTCCTGGCACCCAGTTTTGGCTTTGGCCCAGCTCTGGTCATTTCTAGGCATTTGAGAGTGAACCAGCAAATCAGGGTGAACCCCTGCCCCTCTCAAATAAACAATTTTTTTTAACAATTTTAAAGAAAAGGTCTAATGACTGTTTTGGAGACTCCAAGGTAACAGTCATGCTTTGCTTGCAAAATGCTACACTGTTTGTTAACTGCAATTATCTAATAAAATTATTTGGATTTATGGGACCTAGCAGTCTCACTTCTAGACCCTATGCTGAAGAAGATACACCTTCAATTATGTACATGTGCAATATCTGCAATTGTTTATTGCAGCTCTAGGCAATACCAAATGGAAAACCCTTAATGTCTAATAGTGGGGCACTGGTTAAATAAATTTTAGAAAGATCTTCCATTGGTTCACCTCCCAAAATGGCCACCACAGCCAGAGCTACGCCGATCCGAAGCCAGGAGCCAGATGCTTCTTCCTGGTCTCCCATGGGGTGCAGGGCCCAAGCACTCAGGCCATCCTCCACTGCACTCCCTGGCCACAGCAGAGAGCTGGCCTGGAAGAGGGGCAACCGGGACAGAATCCGGCGCCCCAACCGGGACTAGAACCTGGTGTGCCAGCGCCGCAAGGCGGAGGATTAGCCTAGTGAGCCGTGGCACTGGCCTAGTACAATTTCAAAGGGGAAAAAAAATAACTTGGCAATCAGATTGACATTCAATTACCAGGTGGGGACAAAAAAAACATCAAAAGACCTCATTTACAATTCTCCATCCCGTCTGCCCTGCTAAGGGTGGGAGAGCTAACTTGTTTTCACAGTAAGCTGTGAGGTCTGGAAGAGCTCCCTTGCTATTCTCATGGTAAAATTGGAGATTCCAAAGGAAGGAGGGCAGCCTGTTTGTTCTTGCTAAAGAAGGAAGCAAATATTTTACACCCCAAATTCCACTGGGGTCCCCTGAATATCTGTTAACCCATCTGACTCCTCACATTCCCACCTCCCGAAGATGGAAACCCTAACATCTGTTAGGGGAGATTGAGTGATGATCATTCTGAATGCCATTTATTTATTTATTTTATTATTATTATTATTATTTTTATTTTTGACAGACAGAGTAGACTGTGAGAGAGAGAGACAGAGAGAAAGGTCTTCCTTTTGCCGTTGGTTCACCCTCCAATGGCCGCCGCGGCTGGCGCGCTGCTGCTGGCGCACCGCGCTGATCCTATGGCAGGAGCCAGGTTCTTATCCTGGTCTCCCATGGGGTGCAGGGCCCAAGCACTTGGGCCATCCTCCACTGCACTCCCTGGCCACAGTAGAGGGCTGGCCTGGAAGAGGGGCAACCGGGACAGAATCTGGTGCCCCGACCGGGACTAGAACCCAGTGTGCCAGCGCCGCAAGGCGGAGGATTAGCCTAGTGAGCCGCGGTGCCGGCCGCCATTTATTTTTAAAACATAGAACACATAAAAATCCACTAGTCCATAAAAATGAAACAACAAAAGAAACCAAAGCATTCACCAACATTTGGAAGTAACTATTTCATCAACCGTTTAACTACTAATTTTTTTAAAAATTAAATGAATTGGAAGTTTAAAAAATGAACTGTTTATTCTGACATTTTGGGGTGAGGGGAATTGAAGATCTTCCTTAATTTTCTCAGAAGAAAGCTAGCTAATAAAAAATAGAATGAATAACAGTATTAGAATATCCCCATTTTGTAACCCCAAATAAATAACCAATTAAGGCAAGGATCATATGCTAATCAGTAGGTGAAACTTTATTAGGGAGCGTCAGGTCCCCATGATATCACAGGTGTCAAAGTCTCAACCCAGAGGCTGCTGGCTAATTGCAAAACTGATCTTCTTGGAGCTGAGATCTCACTGCAATTAAAGTGGTGACCAAATTAAGATAGTGTAATGAAGGTCCCGACCAACTTCAGCATTATCCACACGGCTTCCTGATTTCGATACAAAACCAAGTACAGCTCACCTTTGAAGTATACTTGCCACAGATGTTTAATCTCCATCTAATCAACGGGTAGACCTGACTTCCAGCATTTAAGGAGTAAACATGTAACTAATATCTGAACGAGGGCGCTTGGAGGAGGGAGAGGGGACTCAATGCAGTTATGCCAGGACCTCAGATGTCAGTGGGCAGGAGACAACAACCTGGAATGTAAAGTCCTGCTCCATTTGCAGGAAATAAATGGAGTAGAGGAAGAAGCTGGACAGCATCAAGAGGAAACAAGTTTTCAAAACTCAGATATTGGAATTCTGAGACAATCACTTGGTCTTCTAAAAGGAGAAAAAGAGGAAAAAATGCAAACTTCCACAGCCATCACAGAGCACAGTATGGAGGTGCCTCAAAAATCTAAAAAGAGATCTATCTACCACATGACCCAGCTCTCTCTCTGCTAGGATAGGCATATCAAAGAGGGACCCACATTCCCACCTTCCCAGCAGCACTGTTCACAATAGGCAAGATTCAGAATCAACCTAGGTGTCCATCAACAGATGAATGGATAGAGAAAATGTGGTACAGACACAGCGGGTTAAAGCCCTGGCCTGAAGCACCAGTATCCTGTATGGGTGCCCGGTCTACTCCTGGCTGCTCCTCTTCCAATCCAGCTCACTGCTATGGCCTGGGAAAGTAGTAGAAGATGGCCCAAGTCCTTGGGCCCCTGCACCCACATGGGAGACCTGGAAGAATCTCCTGGCTCCTGGCTTCAGATTACCACAGCTCCAGCCATGGCAGCCATCTGGGGAGTGAACCAGTGGATGGAAGACCTCTCTCTCTGTCTGTATCTCTCTCTGTAACTCTGTCTTTCAAATAAATAAAATAAATCTTAAAAAAAAAAAAAAACCTCTGGGTGGAGCGTAGGCATGCACATAGTTGTAAAAATTAAAAAAACAGAAAATGTGGTACAAATACACAATGGTCTACTACTCTGTCCCCAAAAAAGAATGAAATCCTGACATTCGCAGCAAAATGATAACATTTGTGGTCAAGATGCATTGAATCAGAACAAGGAAGCAGATTGTTTATAAGAAAAAAATGTGTACATGCTTTCCTATTAATTATTAGCCAAAGAGTTAGGATCTCCAGCCTCAGGTTATCCTAGTGGAAGAATTCAAATTTCCTCTTTAGAAATGGCCGATCAAGAGATGACGGACTAGAAATGGAATGCGAGAATGACTGGATGATTATCATCCTCCCAGACCATGACTGCCTGACCCCTAGTATTTCCCCTTTCTGCTCTGTGATAAACAGGAGGACCTTGGGTATAAACTGCAACAAATACGTAGAGAAAGCCATTTATATAAGGAGATCTTTGTAGATGATCTACAAGATGACTATATAAACAGATTCTCCAACAAGTAAATGTCTAATACTCCAACAGAAAAGTGAGCAAAGACCATGAGAAGTCAATCATAATAGAAGAAGTTCAAATGGTGGATAAATGTAAAAACGAGCCTCAATCTCACTAAACCAAAGACACACAAACTAAAGCAAGATGCCAACTTAAACTATCAAAGCCAACTTTTGAAAAGTGACAATATTCAAGTTTGTTGAGCGCATTGTTGAATGGGTACTCTTGCTGATGATAAGAGTACAATTTGATAGAAACTTGCTACAATGCAGTTTGGTAATGTATATCAGGATAAAATGCTCATGTCCTTTAAAAAAGTGTAAAATTTTAGAATTTCTTCTAAATGTAGTTATTTACAACTATGCAGAATTAGAAATGATTTAAACATCCAGTAATTAATAACTTCATAAATTATGATAATCCATAAAATGGAATGTTCTACAACCATTAAAAACCGTGTTTTCAAATAATCTATAATGACATGGGAAAATTTTCACAATGGCAAAAATACAAGTAGGACTTAAAATCATCTATGCAGTATGATTTATAATTCTGCACGTAAGACACAAACACAAAAACACACTATTCTCTTAGGAGTAACTATCTTTGGGTGATTGTCATATCTACTTTAAAAATGTTTGGTGGGGGCTGGCGCTGTGGCACAGTAGGTTAATCCTCTGCCTGTGGCGCTGGCATCCCATATGGGCACTAGTTCTAGTCCCAGCTGCTCCTCATCTAATCCAGCTCTCTGCTATGGCCTGGGAAAGCAGTGGAAGATGGCCCAAGTCCTTGGGCCCCTGCACCTGTGTGGGAGAATGGAGGAGACTCCCGGCTCCTGGCTTCGGATGGGCTCAGCTCTGGCCATTGTGGGCATTTGGGGAGTGAACTAGCGGACAGAAGACCTCTCTCTGTGTCTCTACCTCTCATTGTCTGTAACTCTACCTCTCAAATAAATATATAAAAAAAAATTTTTTTGACAGGCAGAGTGGACAGTGAGAGAGAGACAGAGAGAAAGGTCTTCCTTTGCCGTTGGTTCACCCTCCAATGGCCGCCGTGGCCGGCGCACCGCGCTGATCCGATGGCAGGAGCCAGGTGCTTATCCTGGTCTCCCATGGGGTGCAGGGCCCAAGCACTTGGGCCATCCTCCACTGCACTCCCTGGCCACAGCAGAGAGCTGGCCTGGAAGAGGGGCAACTGGGACAGAATCCGGCGCCCCGACTGGGACTAGAACCCGGTGTGCCAGCGCCGCAAGGTGGAGGATTAGCCTAGTGAGCCGCGGCGCCGGCCCGAAAATCTTAAAAAAATGTTTGGTGCAGTGGTTAAGACATTGCTTGGGAGGCCAGCATTGTGGCATAAATAGGTTGAGCTGTAGCCTGCGATGTCAGCATCCCACGTGGGCGCAGGTTCAAATCCCAACTGTTGCACTTCTGATCCAGCTCCCTGCTAATGTGCAGTGGAGGATGGTCCAAGTGCTTGGGCCCCTGCACCCATATGGGAGACCTGGAAGAAGCTCCTGGCTCCTGGCTTTGGCCTGGCCCAGCCCAGGTTGTTAAGACCATTTGAGGAGTGAGCCAGGGGATGGAAGATCTCTCTTTCCCCTTCTCTAATTCTACCTTTCAAATAAATAAAATAAAAATATTTTTCTTAAAAAAATAAGGACATCACTTGAAAGGCCCACATCCCATATCACAGTGCTTGGGGTCAAGGCCTGGCTCCACTTCCAATTCTAACTTTCTGCTAACGCTCATCCCATGGAGAAGCAGGTCATAGCTACATATACAGTTGATGTTTGTAAGTCAGGTCACAGATCCCATCATAGAAAGGTGTACAAGAGTTGAATGAAGCCTTCTAAGACGTATGTCTTTGCGGATGTAATTAACTTTATGATCTCAATTTGCAATCATCTTGGATTGAGTAGGAGGACTCCAACCCCAACAGAGGTCCATATAAGAGACACACAAAGCAGAGGCACAGAGAGAAGAGAGGAGGCCATGCAAAGGCACAGGCTGAGCTTGGAGAAATGCTGCCAGCAAACAAGGTGTGCTGTGAACCTTCAGGGCCAGAAGAGAGTGAGGAGGACTCTTCCCGGGAGCCTTGGGAGGCAGCAGGCCCTGCTGACGCCTGATTTTGGACTTGCGGCATGATCTGCTCACGAACATCAGGCGCCATCCCTGGAAGAAGGGAGAGAAGGCTGCTGGGCAGAGCTCCAAGGGGCACGCCATGGTTTGCAAAGCAGTGCCTCACGCACAGAGCCGGTCTCCCCTGACCCAACCCAAGGCCTCTGTATCCTTGATCTCAGACAAGAGGCATGTGGCTGTGGGCCAGTGAGGCTCCTGTTGAGTGGGGTGAGACGGGTGGACTCTCATGCAAGACTTCTTCCCCTTGGGTGGGACAGCGCCTCCTCCACCCTCTCCTCCCCCAGGCCTGGGTTTTGCTGCTCCCAGATTGGTCCTCACTTAAATGAAACACACATTTCTGCATTGCGTAGGTTCCTGAGATCTTTCAGTGAATCTAAATTCTTTGTTTCTTTGCAAGGTTCCTGGGCAAGTGGAAGAGGCACATTCAAACAGGGATTACAAAATGATGAGAAGGTGCTGCACGGAGAGCTGGCAGAGGGGTTGGAAACAGGGAGAGCTCCTGGGAGAGGAGGGCCTGGGAGAGGAGGACCTGAGCGCTGGGCCTGCACACAGGCAGGGAGCACCGCGTGCGGTCGATGGGCACCAAGGAGAGGCCGTGTCCTGCGCTGTCCTCCTCCTCTTCCCACCATGTTCCGGACACCTCAGGAAGACTCCAATTCTCTCTTGCTCTCCATTCCAGTACCAAGACTAAGGACAGAGCCCAAACATGGCAGTCACACAGAAGCCCTGCCTGGCGCTCCCTTGCATGGCGAGGGACGAACACGGAGGCTCTCAGCTGAGCATTCACAGTCCAGGCCGAGAGAACGAGCCACAGGTGCCCCCGCAGCTCCTCGCTGAAATCCTTCCCTCTCCAAGCAGAGACATGCAATGCACCCAGGTGCCCTGTCAGCTCTCCCCGCGGGAGGCTGCACGCGCATGACCGCAGAACTGGGTTCTATCCTCACTGCCACGCGGACATTTTCACGAGAGGCTTCTGAGCCTGGGGACCAAAGTCCCATTCATAGCATTGCTTCTGTGGGAAAAAGAGCTTTCAAGTGCTGATGACCAACTTACAAGTAAATGACTGAACTCAACTGCTTTTAAGCAATGAGCTTCCTGAGCTTCCTGTAATGTTTTGCACACTTCACTGCTAAAGGCTAGTGTGTGTGTGTGTGTGTGTGTGTGTGTGTGTTTAAATTTCTAAATATGGGTGCCAGGTGTTGCATTTTCAGACTGACCAAGTGTGACTGTTTTTTTCTCTCGCTCTTTCTCTCTCTTAAAGCAACAGAACCATTTCTTCAGTGAAAGAAATGGCTGAAGCCAAAAAAATAAAAACATTAATACTGAAAATTTAAGGGGAAAGGCTACATTTATTTACACAATATAAGAAAAGAGGGTAGAAGAGAACAGGAGGGAGGGAGAGACGTAGAAAGATTATTTAACAGGTACTAAGTGCCAGTTGGATTGCTGTTCTCCTGCACAGGAGGGTGACCATAGTTGATAACGTATACCTCTTTTTAAAACACTAAAGGAAGTAATTTGAATGTTTTCACATGCCAAAATGTTAAGCGTTTGAGGAGGCAGATACATTTACCCTGAGTGGACAATACGCAATGTATACATGTGTCGAAACATCACACGGTACCACAAAAATAGGCACTTACAGTTGTGTGTCAGTTAAAAATGTCAGATTACAAAAAAAGCAAAGAGGCTGATGGATGGTTTTAAGCTGATTCTTACGGGTGGAGGCACGCCCCCAAACACAGGCAGAGACAAGCCAGCAAAGCCACCTGCACACCTGTGTTTTACTTTGAGTCTGGTCACCCGAAGGGATTGTCACAACGAGGTTTCTAGGCTGCTTCAAAGCAAGGCCTGACAAACAAAAAATGGAAAAACCACGCAGAGAAGCGAGCACACAGTCCTTCTCCCCCGTAAATCAGTACCATCAGATAATGCACACATCAGAAGGGGGTGGCCATCCGACTGCTTTTGCATAGAGAGAAGAGTAGGGGCTCAACACCTGAATTTTTCACCTCCCACCCCCGATTCCTCTTTCTTTCTCTTCTGCACCCTCCACTGCTCTTCTCTCCTCCGTCTCTTTATTCCTCTCTCACTTCCTCTAACTATAGGGCCTGTATGACATGATTAGAGTTAATGCTCCTGAACCAAAGAAAGTGATTTAACTGTAATATTTTTCTTCCTTTCAAAACCATATTTATTGTTGCTCATTCAAGGTTCACGTTCTTTGATTCTTTAGAAAGTTTGTGGGAACAGAATTAAAAGACAAGTTTATTTTGGTATAAGAAGATTTTGAAATCCACGGACAGAGGAGTTTTCCAAAAGATTCATGGAAATGCATATTAGGAAAAACCTATGCATGTACAAAATCGTTTGCACCCAAATAAATATATCTGTTATTTCCACTTTCCATAAACTTTTTGAAGTATCCTTCTACGTTGCCATGGTGAAGCATTTTTCCCTATACTCACTGGTGTCTAGCTTTCTAGATACCTAGTTGGTATTTTTTTTTTTTTTTTTGACAGGCAAAGTTAGACAGTGAGAGAGAGAGACAGAGAGAAAGGTCTTCCTTCCGTTGGTTCACCCCCCAAATGGCCACTCCTGGCTTCAAAGCCAGGAGCCAGGTGCTTCCTCCTGGTCTCCCATGCAGGTGCAGGGCCCAAGCACTTGGGCCATCCTCCACTGCCTTCCCGGGCCACAGCAGAGAGCTGGACTGGAAGAGGAGCAACCGGGACAGAACCGGCGCCCCCAACCGGGACTAGAATCCGGGGTGCCGGCGCCACAGACGGAGGATTAGCCAAGTGAGCTGTGGCACCGGCCGTGGTATTTTTTTAAATACTGGCAATTATCAGACTTCTTTAAAAAACTTGCTTATGTTCTGGAACAAAGTCCAGAATTTTCTAGTGAGCAGAATTGGCTACCTATTTTGTGGAATCCAGTGAAAAATAAACATGAGGCCCTTTGTACAAAATCCATTATGAGTTTCAACACGGGTGACTACAGAACATCGAAGCTGAGTGTTGGGCTCTTCTAAGTGCAGGGTGCTGGGTAACGGCACAGGTGCCACACCCATGGAGCTGGCCCTGCCTGTGGGTTTTCACTAATGGCAGAACATATGCACAGATGCTTGTGTGATTCTCTAGGCTGATACAGACTTAATCAAAAACGCATGTTGAAAATTAAATAATATGACCACCCCCAACCACATATGCAAACATCCTGAGGTAGTTTTCCCATATATTTCATGAGAAGTCACTTCTTTACAATGACTGGCATAGACAAACTACTGTTTTTTTACTGTGTCACTCATTACAGCACCTTGACCAAACTAATGACTAGGTTGTTTTGAGTGACCTGCTTTCTAATTTCTAGAATAAAATATGCTCCAAATGTGTTCACCGTGGAAGGGATTTTGAGCCTGCCTTGGTCTGGGGCTGGAAGTGTTTGCACCAATGTAGGTGGAGGGGCTCTCCCACTGGAAGACCTGGCCAGGAGCAGCCACCTGTAACAGGTGACAGCCACACTGACAGAAGGGCTGACAAAGCCAGGCTCACAGCTGAGAGAACACCAGAGAACAGGTTTCTCTGGTTCCAACAAATTAAATCATGGTCATGTTTTTCCCTTCACTGAGTATCCCACACTTGCGAACCAGTGGGGGCTTTACATTTTCCTGGTCCTTCTGCTGGCCCCAGGGACCCCCTCTGTCAGCCCCAATCCAGTGTCCTTGTCCTCTGTCCTCCTGGGCACCTCATCCTCCCCTTGTGATAATGATGTCATCGTCCCATGTCCTTTCTTGTCAACTCAGCAGACTAATAATGGCTGTTTCTTCTGCCAGACTTCCGTTGGGCTTGTGTGGGGAGGGACGTTGGTTGCTGGTATGGGGAAGAGTGATTATCTGGGTTCCAGTTGCACCTCCTCTGGCCAAACACTCGGCTACAGATTAATGTATAAAACAGAAGCATCTGGATATTTTCTAGGAAATATTACATGCAGAATTACACGATGGCAAACAGCTGCCTTCGTTCTCCCTGCAGCTTTCCCTTTTTCATACACCTGCTAGACTGGATCACTCTCCTGGGTGCTGATTCACGCCCTCCCCCCAAACTGAGTGGATGAGGCTAACTTTCCAATCACCTCTTCCCTCACCCCCCACCTCCCTCATTCAGATGCTTTCAGAAAACAGGTGAAAAACAGAAAACTCAGAATACTACCCATCTCCAAAGAAGCTGGAAAGATTTCAAGAACACTGAAATACTCAAAAATCTAGAAATGTGTTGCATAAGGTAACTAGCAATGCTGAATTGCCTTGTACAAATTCAAATAGCAACCACTGTGTCTGCAGCCCTTTCTAGTGCATAGGCTCTTCTCCATCCATGACTGCACTTGAACTTCACAGCTTCCCATGGCATAGATGCTATTGTTAGGTCCATTTCACAGAGGAGAAAACTGAGGCACAAGAGCAGTTCCATGACTTGCCCGCAATTAGTCAACATGAGAATGAAGTCAGGTTTCCTGAATTGTGAGCCCATGTGCTTTCCACTCTCCCACACAGCTATTTGTTGATCTCAATTTTCAGCTCAATGCACATTTATTTCTTCTTTTTCCAAATGACAGGAGACATCATTCAGAAAGAGCTGAGAATCTAGAGTCCTCCTGCTGCCAAATTTGGAAGTTACTGACCTTCATTTATTTTTTTCAAAACCTACGTTGGTTTCAAATCATAGCTTATTAAAGAAAGAATCTAGGACAAGTAGGAAGCTACTTAGAGGAAGAGAAACTTGGATCCAACAGCTCACTGGGTCCATAAAAATAAATTCCAGTGGATTAAAGATTTAAATGTGAAAAATAAAAGCATAACACACAACAAAAAAAGAATATGCACTCTCCCCTCTATGACGCATTTAAATCTCTCTCAGCATAACACTAAACAGAGAAAACATAAACAAGACTGATGTATATGGCCGTCTTGAAAAAAAATCTACATGTTTAAAAAGCACCACCATGGCCGGCGCCGCGGCTCACTAGGCTAATCCTCCGCCTAGCGGCGCCGGCACACCGGGTTCTAGTCCCGGTTGGGGCGCCGGATTCTGTCCCGGTTGCCCCTCTTCCAGGCCAGCTCTCTGCTGTGGCCAGGGAGTGCAGTGGAGGATGGCCCGGGTGCTTGGGCCCTGCATCCCATGGGAGACCAGGAAAAGCACCTGGCTCCTGACTCCTGCCATCGGATCAGCGCGGTGCGCCAGCCGCAGCGCGCTGGCCGCGGCGGCCATTGGAGGGTGAACCAACGGCAAAAAGGAAGACCTTTCCCTCTGTCTCTCTCTCTCACTGTCCACTCTGCCTGTCAAAAAAAAATAAATAAATAAAAAAATAAAAAATAAAAAGCACCACCATTTACCAACTCAAAAATCAGACAACACATTGGAGCAAGTATTTGAAATGTACGTACAATAAGAGAACTACTTTTGTAATACATGAGCAAGCTCCACAGATCAGTAAGAAAACCACAACATACCCAACAGAAAAACAGGCAAAGGATACAAATGGACTGTCTATAGAAACAGATGAGAGTCCCTCACTCATATTAAAAGAAAACACCACCGAGCCATCTTCCACATACCACCTTTGCAACAATCCAACGTCTGATAACACTCCGTGGGTTAAGAGTAGGAAAAAATGGGCCCATCCACCTCTCTGGAAGGTAATCTGAGTGGCAGTTGGCTCGTCCCCCACGGAGAGCAATTTGTTGGTTGGTAATGCCCACGAAACTTTGACCTACAGAGGGAGGACTTAGCAAACTACCTGTCATCCAAATGCCATCAAGTGTCAATATGGAAACCGGGCTGGACTCCCAACCACATGCTCTTTGCACAGCCCCAGAGCTGGAGGACCACGAGGCCAGAGCAGCCTCTACCTAAAGAGATGCTCAGGGGCCGGCATATGGGGCAGCAGGTTAAGCTGCTGCTTGGGACACCGGCATCCCGTGTCGGAAAGCCAGCTGGAGTCCTGGCTCCCTGCTTCCCACCCAGCTTCCTGTACACGCACCTGGGAAGGCAGCGGATGAAGGCCCCAGTACTTGGGTCCCTGCTACGCACATGTGAGACCTGGATAGAGTTTCCAGCTTGCTTTAGCCTGGCCCAGTCCAGGCTGTTGCAGGCATTTGGGAGTGAACCCACAGAGAGAAGACTTCTCACTCCCTCTTCTTCTTCCCTCTTTCTCCCTCTCCCTTTTCACTCTGCCTTTCAAATCCATCAATAAATCTTTTAAAAAAACAGATACTCAGAGAGCCCATGAGTGTAGTAACACTTTAGTTTTTTTAAAGAGGCTATTTTTTAGAGCAGTTTCAGGTTCATGGCAAACCTGAGATTTCCTAGATCTCCCTTGCCCCACACACGACACACACTTAGCTTCCCCTGTTATCAACACCCCCACCAGGGAAGCACCATTGCTACAACTGATGAACCTATGCTGTCATCATCGCCCAAGTTCATAGTTCACACCAGGACTCATGCTGGTGTTTTCCCGTGTTGTTCTCCAGTTTGGACCTTTGCATAACACAGCAGTTTTCCTTGCCTTAAGAATCCTCTGTGCTTTATCTATTCAGCCCCAACCCTTTGATTTTCATGATAAACTTGAGAAAAGGTATTTACTAGGAGGAAACTGTGGATCAGAGAGGTTAAGTTTCTTGCCCAAGGCCACGCAGCTGCTAAGGGTCACAGCCGGGCTCAGCGATCTGTAGGTTCCTATAGCTCTGCTGCCTTCGGTGGCCGCCTCTGCCCTGTTAGTGCTGCCGTCTAGGACCTGTGTGCTGTGAGGCTGCTTCTGGAAACGCGCAGGCCAGGTGAATGCCTGACATGGCCCTGATGCTGCCCCATGCAGACAGAATTCGGGAAGGCTAAAGGGAAGAACACGGACATCTGGAATAAAGTGGTTTATCCACAATCACACACTTGAGACTTTTCTCCAGGAGGGGTTTTGCTTTACCACCCAGAGACCTCTAAAGATAGGAAATACTGACACCAAATGGTATATGTCAGGATTTGCTCCGAGGAGCTGCTATCCCTACTCTGTCCCCACAACGCCAGAGCACGCCTAGTGCTGCCCGCTCACTGCTGCCTGGTTTCCATGCCCAAGTTCACACTGCCTGGATCTACAGCGTGTGGAAGTGTGGATACACACACAGAGGCACACAGAGTGGGTGTGTGCAAATGTGTACTTATAGACTCATACATCAGGGTGCAAGATCTCGCCCCTTGCCTACGTGTACAGGGAAAATGGGAGCTTTGTTGTTTTGTCTAATAAGAGAGCTGATTTTCTTTCCTCTTGCTGGAATGTGGGGGAAAGAACTGAAGTTTAGGCCCATCTAACCATTTCAGGTCAATCCAGTCATTTCAATGTTTCTTTAGGTAACTTGGTTTCTTCTGCTCCAAACCTCGGGACATGTACCGTCTTTCTGCCCTGCCCCACTCCCTCTAGATGGTGCCTGTGCCTATGGGAGAAGCAGGTGCTGTTTGTCCTTGTGGCACTGGGGAGCACTGTCTTGCAGAACAGCCAACGAAGGGGACCTAGCACTCAAATGAGAGACAATTCCTCCTTCTGTTGCCCCGCCTACTGCTGCTTGGTAGGTGCTGGAGGCTGCAAGTTGTCCAGAAAATGGAGGAAAATTTTCCACCAAGTAAAAGAAACTATTTCATTTACCAAACACAAATGTCAATAGGGAGTAGGGAGGAGCCTTTGCCGCTGCACATTTTTTATTTTTGCTTTATAAGAAGGCGGATGAATAGCTATTCATATCAGCCACTCTCCGCAGATATCTACACCAGTGGTTTCTATCTAAGCCACACTCAACAAATATTCCATACCACCAGTTTCTGACAGCACCCCCACACCCTCTGGCTTCTGGCTTCTGTTAGTGCAAGGGTGGAGGTTGGCCACTGATATTTTGATACTAGATTCACAGGTGGCAAGAGAAGCTGTAAGTAGAGAGCAAACATGTATGTAGCAATGTATACAGGTAACAAGCAAGTAGCTGTTCCTGTTCTTGTTTTTTAACCAGTGCTGGGGACTGCATCCCTACCCTCTATATTCACATGCTGAACGGCGGCCCCCAGTGTGAGGGTCTCAGGAGGTGAGGTCTCTGGGAGGAGGTTAGGGCCTGAGGGTGGAGCCCTCATGATTGGGATTAGTGACCTGATAGAAGAGACTGGAGAGATCTCCCTCCCTCCCTCTGCGAGGACACAGCAAGAAGGCAGCAGTCTGCAAACCAAGAGAAGAGCTCTCCCCAGGAGCCTACTGAGCTGACGTCTCGGACTTGCCAGACTCTAGGACTGTGAGAAATAACTGTTTATTGCTTAAAGCACCTAAGGCACGGGGTTTCTTTTACAGCAGCCTCATCTGACTTAGACACCCGTGGTGACCCAGGGGACTCTTCAGGGAGTTTCCCTCTGGACCCGCTGCCTCCTCCTACGGTGTCCTGGTTCTCTTCCCCTTTCCTCCCTGGGCCGTCTTCTCAAGCTGTCTGAGGCAAAGCCCTCCTTCAGCAGGAAGTCCCTTCTGCCCAGCTGAGACTTGCGAGCAGAATGTAGGTCACTTCTTCCGAGACTCTATATAACCTGCTGCCTAAGGAAGATCTTGAAAGGCGCCGGGTTCTTTGCTGCCATAGTTGCACATAGCTTCTGCGAGTTAACACATTTTGGCTAAGCAGAATCACACTGCTGATCACTTAACTGTAAGCTACACTCTTCTCTGCACAATTTAGAACACTGGGTAGGGGATTTTCTGATATTTTACAAGAGTAAATAATTGGTCACAAACCTTTATATTAAAAAGGTGACCATGTTGAAAGTGAGTCCCTGTTCCCCACCTCCAAGTTATTCTCTTTGCAGAACACATCTTTAAAATAAACATCTCAAATGCGTTGCACTGAGCCCTGACTTTGGGACCATATGCACCACGTGAGATGGTTTCTGTGGGGCCGTTGAACCCCCTTTTCCTCCCAGGTGGTGATGAAAGACTTCCACTTCCTGGCAAGGAATAAGAGAGGGTTTGGCAGCATCCCCAGCAAAACCGGCTTCAGAGAAATGGTTTGGCACAAACACTTGTGGGCCCGAGTGCTCCCTGTCTATGCCTTAGGGTATGTCATTGACAGAATTCCACAGGTGTCTCTGCCTATAAGGAGAAATGGCGCTCTTTTTCTTTTTTAAAACATTTTATATATTTATTTAGATTTATTTTGGAGGGGGGAGAGAGAGAATTTTCCATGCACTTGTTCATTCTCCTAATACCAAAACAGCAAGGCTGAGCCAGCTGGAAGCCAGGAGCCTGAAACTCCATCCAGGTCTTCCACATGGATAGCAGGGACCTCAGACATTTAAGCCATCATCTGCTGCCTTCCAGCAGGCACAACGGCAGGGAGCTGGATCAGAAGCAGAGGCAGGACTCAAACTCATGTACTCCAACAGGAGATGTGGGCACCCCGGGAGGTGGCTTAACTGCTGCGTCACAACCCTCACCCCAGAAATAGTGTTTGTGAGCCTTTAATTTGGGACTGTTATCTGTACATAAGGACTGTGCTAAGTCCTCCAGGTTACACAAAAGAGGATTGCAATCCAGCGGGCAGATGAGCCACACTTCTCTATAGAAACAAAGGTATTTGGGAGAAGGGCGGTTATAAAGGCGGAAGCTTTAGAGGTGTGTTCTTAAAGTGAGTTCCCTGGGAAGCAGGCACTGAGATGGGATCTTCATACCCTTGGGACCCACACCTATGGGGAACGATGGGAGCCGACTGGGCAGGGGGACGAGGTGAGCCACGAGACAATCCCTCCCTGGCTGGAGTCCATCTCTCTCACAGGATGCTCTGGCGCGGGGTGGCCCTGCAGCGTAGTCTACTTTGAGACAAGCTGGCCTGACTGCCATCTTCCCCATCGCTCATCAGCAAGTGGATGTGGCTGCCCCCAGGGAGGGACCTGACCTTGGGCAGGATGGCTGTCTTTGTCAGTGAGCCCTCAGCTCCCAACGCTCCCAGTATTAAAGGGCACCAATGCCTCGAAAGGAGGTTCTTGGTGGCACCCCACAGTACCCACTCTAGGGGTATCAGAGACCTTGATGGTGAACATTTATGATGGGGTGGGGTCCAACGCTAACGCCCTAGGAGTAATCAGGGAACTGGCAATATATTATTATCAGCCTCTGGTTGCTCCTTATTTCACTGTGACCCAGAGATATAAACATTCCTATAGCATAAAACTCCTCCCATGAAACCCACTGGAGAATGAGCCAGTCTACAGGCTCTTTTCAACCCATGAAGACTAAATAACTTTCAAGTCGGGTTTGATTTTACGATCTTGGTTATGACCCTATTCCTTTCTAATTCATCCTCTAGGTGATTATGAGGTTCTCTTTTAAAACTTGTTGGTGATTTACCTCCTTGGCCTGGCATGTTTATACCTGCTGTCCATTCACACTGCTTTTCTTCTCGTCCAGGTCTTTGCTGAAATGTCACCTCCTCAGGAAAACTTCTTAGATTAACTCAGCTCAAATTGTTACCCGGCTCCGTCGCCACGCATGCTAAGCACTGTATTTATCTCCAGAGCACCTCTGACCACCTGGCTTACTCTGGCTTATCCAATAATCGTGTATGCCATCTGTTTCCTTGTAATGTAATGTAAATCCCACGTGGGCAGGGATGGTCTGCTTCACTTGCTCTGTAATCTTACTGCCTAGAGCCAAACCTGTGAGATGGAAGACCCACAACAAACACCTGTTGATGACTGAGCAGCGGCCCGTTCCGGCCTTCATCAGCTCTGTCCTGGGTATCTGTGTAGCATCCCAGCTGGAGTGGCAGCATCAGGTCTCCGCGCTCCAAGGCTCCTTCACCCCTTTCCAGACCCTCATGCACAGCACTACCAGCCTCATCTCCTGGGGTGCTGCGTTGGCTCTGCCACTGTCCTTCTAGAAACTCTCACGGCTCCTGGTGCTCTCCCAGGTCTGGTGCCGATGTCACTTTGCTGTCTCCTGTGACCTACCTTCACCTTTCTGCCCACTTTTCCAGGACCCTGAAAGGCCCCATCCTCCATGAGGGCGACCCTTCCCCGCCCTCCCTCTGCTGACCTAACAGAGCAGAAGCGGGGCAAGTTAGCCATCTCCCAGGGTGTTCCAAACAGTGAGTGTGACGATAAATGCTAAAGCATGCCACAGAGCCAAACATCTTCCTAGAGCACCTTCACGACTAGCATGTCATCAATAGCATCATGTCATCGGCTTCACAATTAAATTATACATGTCCTGAAGCTCGGCGCTAAAGAATCAAGTCATACTCTCCAGGTTACCAGGAAGAAAGCTGTGCGAGTGACTCAGGAGGTGTGTGTGTGCCAGCCAGCACCAGCTAACAAGCACCGATGGTTAAATGTTCCAGAACATTGCAAGCCAGCTGTTAAACACTTATGCACACTCCTCCAGCTATCCAACCCCATGCTTATTTTTCGGACTGTTCCTTATCCAGAGGGGATGGAGATGTGCTAGTCACTGCACAAACACTATCAGGTAAGACCAAGAGAGTTGGAGGGGTCTGGGGACAGAGGTGAAGGAGCAGTTTTGGGGGTGAGGGTGGGTGGTTCTGTTGTAGGCATTTTGAATATGATTCCCCACTAGGATGTAATGGGGCCACTGAACCAGAGAGTGCAACAGGCTATAAAGTCCTGGAAGACATGGAGTACAGGTAGGGCTGTGGGGCCTCCCGCACCCCGGTACGTAGGGGCTGACACGCTCCCTCCCTATAGCCAATGATCCAGAGCACAGCCAGTCACCAGGGCCTGCTACCTCACTTTAGGCTCTGCCCCCATTCTCTTTGGTTGTCTTAATCTACATCTTGCTATCTCCTAATTGCTTCTCTCCTCTGCCCTCTCCGATTCACCCTCTTCATTACTTCCTGATGAATTTTCTGAAGGCGCCATTTGATCATGTTCTGACTTTGTTCAGTCACTTTCCACAGCTTTCGATTATTTGCAAATAAAATCCCAGCTCTCTCTTGGGGCTGGCATTGTGGCTCAGTGGGTTAAACTGCCACCTGCAATGTTAGCATCCCATATTGGAGCAACGGTTCAAGTCCCAGCTGCTTGGCTTCTGAACCAGTTTCCTGTTAATGCACCTAGGAACGCAACCGAAAATGGCCCAAGTACCTGACACCCACATGGGAGACCCAGGTGAGGTTCTGGGCTCCTGATTTCAGTCTGGACTACCCCTGACTGTTACAGCCATTTGGAGAGTGAACCAGCAGATGGAAGATCTCTCTTTCTCTCTATATATATATATCTCTCTCTCCCTCTCCACCTTTCTGTGTCACTCCACCTTTCCAATAAGTAAAATAAATCTCAAAAAAATTTTTCCAAGCTTTGCTAATCAAACTTTCCCTTAAGGCAAATATCTGAACCTGAACTTCTTATGCCTGATACCATTTGTACACAGCTGGCCTTGAGTAACTGCTTTTGAATAGAGACTAGAAATCACGAAGAAGCTGCTGTGTCCATCAGTTCCCATGTCCTAGTTATCCTTTCTCACCATACAGGTGGAGGAGGAACCCCAAGTTATAGCCAGGCCATTGAGTTATCTACTTAGCAAGACACCCAGGATACACAGCTACTGATTGTTCTCAAAGGCAAATTTTCGTCACTCAAGAAAGCCTGCAAGTGTCCCTGAGGGAGCGGCTCTAATCTCCTAAAGACATTTGCTGCCGAGAACGAAACACAGCTGCTCAGGCGCCACAGGAAGCTGGTGCTCAGTAAAAACCAAAGCAAAACAAGCCCCTGCCCGCACGCTGGAACATGGCAGAGTTCCCAGGTCTACCCCTTGAATGAGGAGTTGAAACATGGGATTCGATATTAAAAAATAAATAAATAAATAAAGCTGCCAGAAACAGAAGTTTTCTCTCTCAAACCGACTTCTTCCAAAAAGAACAATAACAAGACTCCCAGGTACAAAAATAATGCTTGTGGATGGGACGAGGCCCACTTCTTCACTGCAACCTCCTCCTCTCGTTCCCCCGTAGAGCCCTCTAAGAGTGATCATGTGGATGCGAACACGGCTCCAAATCGGGGGGACCAGCAGTCCACTAGGAAACACTGCAACTGCACAGGCTCTGAGAGCAGTGGCTGCTAACAAGCAGGGCTGCCCTTCGTCTCCTCACAGCTGTTATCCCCTTCCCTGGGCAGGAACACTGGTCACATTGGCCGGCACACAAGGGTGGCAGGTTGCAGGTAAGGATGGAACCCAGCACCCACAGAGGGTCAGGTGGGAAAGTGTGATGTCGTCTTACTCATCACTTACAATGCTGTGAAGGCAGCCCTATGATTGCCATTTTATACACATTGCCCAAGCCTGCACACCTGGCACATGCCAGGCGGCTCAGGCTTGTGTCACTCCAGAGCCATCAATATCCTCGATTCAGCAGGGTGCTGTATGTGTTCCACAAAACAAACCAAAAAAAAAAATGCACACAACTGGCCTTTGTATAGAGTTTCATAATTCTCAAGGCGCTTCATGAGTGTGACTAAATTTAATTCCTGAAATGGCAATGAGACTTCAGAGTTCTCAGACCCTTTTTAAGGTGAGGCTGAAGAGTTTCCCTTTTCCCTTTACCAAGCCAAGCCAATGGCTTCACCTCCTTAAGTGTAGTCCCAGCATGGGTCATATGATGCCATAGGAAAGGACCCTCGGCAGCATAAAAGGGGACTTAGACGCCACAAACTCTGCCCTTTAGAGTCACCTTCAGTAAGTTGTCTAAGCCAGGTAGAGGAACGAGACCCTTCCTTTGCTCGACACAGGAGTCCTACTCCTGAGTCTCGCCTGGCAGTAAGACATGGCTTTTCCATGGAATACAGAGGTGCTGGTCCACTGGCCCTGTGCATGCTGTAGTTACCAGAAAACATATTCAACTGCTGTTTAGCTTATTTGGAGCAACCGTTCTGCCTTTGAATTACAAAGCTTTTCACTAAGGCTGCACACTGTCAACTCAAGGGAATTTTTTTTTTTAATGATTTGTTTCCTTGGCTGCAAAGATAATTCATGCCTATTGTAGAGCACTTGTAAAAGACAGAAAAGCACAAAGACAAAAACAGAACTTGTGTACAAACCCAACAACCTGAGAGCCTTGATTATAATGTTAGCCTTGCTGTACATCTTTCTGATCTTGTCAAAATTGGTGTCATGTAGAAACTGCTATTATGTAAACTGATTTTATAAGTAGTAGACTATGAACATTTAATCTCATTGTTTAAAATACAACATAATTCGGGTGGTCATATGGTGTCTGTCATACTTTATAGTGCCTTGTTATTAGACTTCCAAGTGGGTTCTGGGCCTTGCCTGTACAGGTGATGTTGTAATGAACACCATGGAACATATATTTCTACATATTTCTCCTCCCCCAAACAATGGACATGTTGGGACAGGGGCTTTGGACATCTTAAAGATCTCCTCATGCTCTTGCCAACTTTCCCTTTAGAGTCAGAAGCCTGACTCCCTCGACACTTCAGCAAGTACTTGTCCAACAGCTGTTTAACACTCTCCTTGCCTGAAATACACCACCGCACAAAGCTGCTCTCTATGATCTTGGATAGTTACACAAGGGTTCTTCAAAAAGCTCATAGAAAATGAAATGGAAAGATTACTTTGATGCAAAATTTTTTAAACCCATGAATAGATTTTCATAATACATCTTTTAATTAATTTTTGAAGACCCCACCCCCATAGTAACTAAAAAGTTCTTCTGCAGGGAGCTGAAATCTAATAATCTCTAACAACCACCGGAATATTTCTGCCTTTGTTTTCCTAAGCAACACAGAGAGATTTGCAGATGCTTCAAGGTAGCTGTCACATCTCTCTCCCCCTGGTTTTGTGATGGGATGTTCATGTGTTTTCGGAGGTGGTGAAAGTGTCAAAGCATATGGCAGAGTGGTGAGCAGAGCTCGGACTTGTTATTGGGGAAGACTCCTTGGTGGTTAAGAACACAGGTTTTAAAAGCAGACAAATCTGAGTTTGAATCTTAGCTCAGTCATTTCCTAGTGTGGACCATTTATTAGCTCTGTAACCTTGAGCACACTGTGTAGACAGATGCTGATGGCAGCATTTGCTTGCTGGTGCTAATTTAAGGATTCAGTAGGCTAAAGCTTGTAGATGCTTGCCTTGGTTACAGAGTAGGTCTTCAGAAAATAGATCTATAAAGTGTGTTGAAGAAAGACAAGCTCAATTTTGCAATTGAATGATGAAAATATCTCTTATGGCAAAGATATTCATCTGAAGATCATGCCACCGCCGAAGATCTGTTTTAGGGCTATGTAACAGACTACTCTCAGGACAATCTTAGTCCACTGAACTAAAACTAAGCCCAAGTCTTTGGGCTCTGTACCCACGTGGGAGACCTGGATGGAGTTCCAGGCTCCTGGCTTCGGATCAGACCAGCCCTGGCTGTTGAGGCCATTTGAGGAGTGAACCAGAGGATGGAAGACCTCTCCCTCTCTAATTCTGCCTTTAAAATAAATAAATAAATCTTTTTAAAAGGGGGGGAATCAATAAATAAACACAAGAGGGGGCCTCAACTTATCTGTAAATAAATAAGTGACATGACAACCATGCTGCTTCCCTACCTTCTTCACAAGGTTATTCTGAGGAGCTGAGGAAACCCTGCATACAAAACAAAAGTTAATTTACGCTTTCACCAGGATCTCCATATTGGACAAAAGAACTGAACAGACATCAAAATTCCCCATGGCCTTGAGCAGGAAGCTGTGGCCGGGGCAGTGCTCATGGGGGCTTGCCTGGCCTCAGAGCCCGCGTGGGTGACATCAAAGCCCTCGCTGCAGGAGGGCGCGGCCCCCCTCACTTCTGGAGACACCGCCGGATGGCACAGCCAGAGCCAGCTGCAGCCTCTGCCCATGGATCCCCTACAAGCAGTGCATTTGGAGCCTCGGAAGAAGAGATCCCGGCAGATGGGTGCCTCGAGGACCTCCCTGCCTCAAGACGTCAAATTTCGAGATCTGGTCCTCTTCATTTTGGAGAAGAAAATGGGAACTACCCGCAGAGCGTTCCTCATGGAGCTGGCCCGCAGGAAAGGGTTCAGGGTTGAAAATGAGCTCAGGTAGGACACTGCCCATTCCACCTTGCACAGAAGGAGGGCCTCTGTGAGCAGCTTCTCTGAAACCCCAGAAACCTGTGTGCTTCTTCCATGTACAGAATAGGTGATGTTCCCACTGGGGGCCATATGCACAGTCTGAGAACAGATCTGAGCCCATCATTTAGGGAAATGACTGGGGACTGAATACATTAAATTGAAATTAGCTGGCACCAAATGATAAGGTAAAGACATTCTTCTTACTGTTATTATTATAATTATTATTATTCATTTTTACTATTATTATTTTGCCTTTCACTATTATGACATAAGGAGTTATCTAGGGATGATAAATGGAAAATCAGTCAAAAAATTTAATGTTGAAACCACTCAACTTCATTTTTTACCAAATTGAGCAAAATACCACTGAGTTCAATCAGAAAATGTCAGCTTTTTGAGGTAGAAAGAATGATTTGGTGGTTTGGCTCTTTCTCTAAATATCTGGTTGTGCTGAGGGGACCAGAGTCTGTGTTGGGCTAGGGTGAGTGACCAGTCAGCTCACAGGCACGCCAGTGTGGCTCTGATCGTGTCGCTCCAGGGAGCAGTACGAGAGAGAGAGGCTGGCTCAGGTGACCGATCTGTGCAGGGGCGGCTGGCGCCGTGGCAGAGTGATGATGCAGTCAGGGCCCAGGCCAGGAGGCGATGGAAGCCACCGCTGAACCACTTGGACTAGTTCATCACAAATCTACTCCCCTTAAACAGCAGTGATCTGGGTTGTTTTCTAACATCTAGATAAGCTCTTCACTAGTATCAAATAGATGAAGAGAAAACTAAACAAAATCCAGAAACAAATGTGCTGTGAACAGAGCTGCCGGGGGCTTGCAATGGAGAAACGGGATCCATGCAATGGGCTGTCAACCGTGTGAGGGAAAGACCCGTGACAGGCTCCTCCAGGAAACCAAGCACACTCAATGGGAAAAGACAGTTTGCTTTAAAGCTACAACTCACTAACATCTTCTGCTAAAAACAAAATCAGCTTTAAAGTGCTGGAGAGACTTATTTCAAAAGTCAATAATCAGACACGTTCTTTTTCACGGTATAATTCATAGTGACTTTTTTTATTTTCTAAATTCCCCTACTTATGGGAAACCAGGAGCTTCCTATGGTCTCTTACATCTTATTTCTCTTCACATGGTTTCCTTTTTCCCCTTCATGTCTCATTTTTTGGTTCCTCTTTTTAAGATCCTGTGGCTATCCTCAATCTTATTTCTTAACATCCTTTCCATAAAATACTAGATTTCATCTAATGGTTAGGTCTGCCTAATCTTACAGATTTACATGATATGATAGCATCAAGGAGGAAAAAGCTTACATAGGTAAAGAGGTAAAAAAAAATTTTTTAAAGCCAAAGATATAAAAATCTTAGCAAATATGCAACTGTTTTTTGTGGTCAGAGGGTGTGACAAGGGTTAGGCAGGAAGGTGAGCTCCAGACCACTTACATGGAACGCTCTGCGGATGTCCAGGCTCCCAGCAGGGGCTCCCTGACTTAGTTAGAGACTCAGCAACCAGCATGCACACAGTGGCTAAGGCAGGTCCTTCGGGAGATGATGGGAGGCAAGTTTCTTTGTTGGCAGAGCGAGGAAGAGGCAGCTCTGTGCCCCAGGTGCTCCTGCCATGGGCCAAGGCCAGCTGCTCAGGCAACAGAGGAAACTAGGGCAAGGCGATCCAACTGCTGCTGTGCTTGCGATGGTGGCAGAGTCCCCAGACTGGGCACTCAGAAGGCACATTAAACACAAGGGCGCACTACAGCACAAAAGCAAACCACAGGAAGCGCAAGTCCCAGCTCCCAAACAGAATTTCTGCACATAGATAGACTTTAATCGGAAACAAAAGTAAAAATCATTGTAGGGGAAAATCTCTAGATTAGAAATCTAGAAACCTTAAATCCTGGTCCTGACCCTCCCCAGCCATGTGGTAAAGAGGCAAGGGCTTTCTTCCCCGGCCTGAGTTCCCTGACCAACGGTCTGCTCCGTCTGACGTCATCACCAAATGAGATGAGGGATGCCAATGTGCCTCGAGAAATTGGAACAGCTACGCAAAGGGAACCGCCCTCTTGTTAACCAGCTAGACTACTGGCTTTTACAGGAAAATCCCAAAGTGAGGCTTCTCTCTCCATGATATGATCAGGTAGAATAGAAGCAAGCAAAGCACAGACAGGAAGGAGAGCCATCAAAATGTCATGAGCAGTTATTTAGGAAGGGCGATATTTGGTAGGGAAAGGTTATGGTGTTTTTGTTTTCCACTTTTTTTGTTTACAATGAGCTTATGTTTTAAAGTGAAAAAAGCAATGTATTTTTAGAATTTATATATTATTTTACTTTATGTATCTAAAAGGAAGAGAGAGAGAGAGAGAGAGAGAGAGAGAGAGAGAGAGAGATCTCCTACCTGCTGGTTTATCTCCAAATGCCTGCAACAGCCAGGGCTGGGCCAGGCTGAAACCAGGAACTGGGAACTCACTCTGGACCTTTCACATAGATGACAGGAACCCAACCACTGGAGCCATCACTTGCCGCCTCCCAGGTGCTCCTCAGCAGGAAGCTGGAACCAAGAGTCAGAGGTGGACCATGAACTCAGGTACCCCTTTATGGGATGAGAGCATCCCAAGTGATGGCTCAACCACTGCACCAAATGCCTGCCCAGAAAGGTGGTATTTAAAAGAAAGGATGCTTCTCATCAAAAAGAGAGCTATATCCTAGTGGAGATGAGATGCAGAAAGAGGAGCTAAGAAAAAGAAAAAAAAAAAAAAGGAAAGAAAAAAGGCTCTGAAATAGGCAGCAATTCCCACCATTCCTAGGATACTCTTTGGCTGCCAAGAAGATTAAATTTGAGAAAACAACTGATTCCTGCTTTACTTGGGCCTAAACATAGATGAACCTCAACAGACTGATTGAACTCTCTGGAGCTTTCCTATTCTCTCCAGCATATGTGCACCTTATCTGGGTCGGGCTTCATTAACATTTATGTTAATGAAAAGATACACACATGCTTCCTAGTTCCTGTGCTGTAGGGTGCATGAATTAGGGAAATGGTAAGTCCCTGGAGGCATTTTTGCACATTTATGAAAGGGATATTCCATGGCTGACATCCTAAATTTCAGAGTAGCTTCACAAATTTTTGACTACCTAGGACACGTTAGACAAGGATCAGAATCCCCTGCTTGCCACATTCTTATTTCATCTGGGGTTCCAACCCACTGAGCTACTTTGAAGCTGTATTCAATCATCAACCCTCTTCCATAGGATATTAACTAAGCTTCCTCTCTGTGTCTTAACCCAAATCACTGATGCTGAGTAAGAAAGAGCTGTAGCCAGGAAGGTTGGCTCTACTGGCACCCAGCGGTCCAGCACTTGTTAAGTCCATTGGTCGGGCAGAGGGAAAGCTGCCACGTGAGAGTGTCATCTTGCCTAGACCCCCGTGACTTGTGTACAATGGTGTCTCTGGGAGGCATGAATACAGACACAGTGCGAGATTGTCACCAACAAAGAATTTGGTTAGCAAGCACTCTACAGTACAAGGGAGCTCCACAAGGTTCATGGAGAATGTATATTAATAAAAAAATGCATGGACTTAAAATTTTAACATCAAAGTAAATCGATCTTTTAATGATATTTTAATTTAATCTTATTTATTTTTATTGAAGATATATTTATTTCAAAGTCAGAGCTGCACAGAGAGAGAAGAAGAGGCAGAGAGAGAGAGAGAGAGGTCCTCCATCTGCTGGTTCACTCCCCAATTGGCCGCAACAGCCAGAGCTGTGCTGATCTGGAGCCAGGAGCCTCCTCCGGGCCTCCCACGTATGTGCAGGGGCCCAAGGACTTGGGCCATCCTCTACTGTTTTCCCAGGCCATAGCAGAGAGCTAGATTGGAAGTGGAGTAGACATGATTTGAACCAGTGCCCATATGGGATGCCAGCACTGCAGGCAGCGGCTTTATCTGCTACGCCACAGCAACAGCCCCTAAGTTTCATTTTCAACAATGTGTATATTATTTGAGAGACCAGGAGACAGAGGCAGAGAGAGACAGCTTCCATCTATTGGTTTACTCACCAAATGTCTGCAACGGTCTGCCAGCAAACGCTGAAAGCCAGGAAGACAATCCAGGTCTCCTGTAGGGGTGACAGGGACCAAGCTGTTAGAATCATCAGTGCTGCCTGCCAGGGGCTGCATTAGCAGAGGCTGGGGTCAGGGGCCAGAGAACAGACTTGATCCCAAGCACTCTGAATTGGTACACACATCTTTGTCTTAATTACTAGGCCAAGCCCCTACCTTAATTCTAGTTTTCACAAGCTTTTTGAAGTTCCCTGGTATTGGTGAGGTTCTGAATACACAAAATAACAGAAGACACCAGTCCCCCAAGCACGGAGTTCTCAATCAGAAAGGGAAGCCAGCAATTGTACCTGTGTTGTTACCAAGAATTAAAATAAGAAGAATACCATGGATTCCAAGTATGCATTGGTCTCCCTTTTTATTTAAAAAAATAGCATTTTCCTCCCTACCCCTTTACTTTTCTTGTGTTATTTTGGACCCCCTTCTAGAGCAGTTCTTTCAGAAAGCTGCAATTATAACCCCTTTCTCTGCCGGTGAGATGTAAACCTTCTAACTGGCAGGAGCTGAGAGCCTTGTCTTCGAAATGCAAACATTCAAGGCCATGACTCTCATTTCCAGTCTGTGGGAAGGTACAGGCCGTGGCGGACACCTTGCTGTGACATGCACCATGGAAGTGTGCTTCTCCTTCAGATGAGCTCCAGTTGACAGACCCAGGTGGCCAAGGCACCTGATCCCGCTCAGCATTTCCCCCAGCGTATCCCGGCCTGGGAAGTCTCCTGCCTGTTACTCCCACAAAGCTGAGCTCAGTGCGCTCGGGGCCCTCTTTAGCAGTGGTCGCTGCTGAACACAATCTGTCCTTACCTCTGTAACCTGGCTTTGCTTATCTCTGACAAGGTGCTAGCACTTCAAATTTGTAGTGTGTGAAATCAAAATAGCTAGAGTCCTTGTTTGCAAAACACACAGAATGCCAGATGTCACCTGTCACAGAAACAAGACGAGGTAGAACTGGCTCATCTCCAGGCCCCTTCCAGGTTCACTGTCCAAACACAACTTTACTAGTTTTTCTTCTATCTTTTTTCATTGTTTCGCCTTGTCTACCTTGAATGCCTTCACCCTAGGCAGCTCCAAGATCTAAGACCCCTGGAAGCCCCCCACCTGCCAGAGGAGAGGACTTCTTCCTGGAAAGCTGCTGGGATTGCCAGTCTGAGGTGGCTCCCAGCCCTTCTGCTGGGTCACCCCTCCCTGACTCCAGAAGGCCCTGTGTAGTCTCATGCGTGGACCTCACCTGCAGACCATAGACAATTCTCTTAAACATGGTGGGTTTTGAGAAATACTCACTCAGAGAGCGATTTTACCATTGTGTTTACCAAGATTTTATTTTTACAAATTCAAGAGCATGGAAGGTACTCTGTAGTCATGCTCTGGTTCAAGTTATTTCCTATATCAAAATGTGTAAACTTTAGTGAAAATTTTCATAATCTCATTTAAAATAAAATCAAGCAAGATCTTCCAGGTCACAGGTACAGCAGGACTAGAGTGCAAGCCTGTCTTTATTGGTGCTGGTATGAGTGCGGGATAAAACCAAATAGAGCTGCTTCCATTTTTCTGGTTCAAGGATTCTGAAACGCATCAGTTGCTATGGGAAACTGGCAGATTTTTTTTTTAACTGTAAACAGCCTAGGTTAACTATAAATGACTAAGTCATTGCTTACAAAATAAACTCAACATCGGATTGGAACAATCAGAAAGAAGCACTTCTGAGGAACAAAGCAGGTGACCATCCAGGAAGACTGAGACAGTCACACTGGGGGCGGGCAGGTGGGGAAGGTGCATCCCAGGCAACAAAGCATGGCTGCTGCTTTCTTCATGGAGGAAGTTGCTCCTTGCACTGGGAGAGACAGGAGCAACTACGAAAGGAAAGGCAGAGGGGCAGGCATTTAGCTTTGCAGTTAACACACAGTTTAAGATAGCTGTGTCCAGCACTGAAGTGCCAAGGTTCAATCCTCAGCTCCAGTTCGTGATTCCAGCTCCCTGCCAGTGAGGACCAGGTACGCAGCAGGTGACAGCTCAAGTGACTAGGTTCCTGCCACCCCTGTGGGAGACCTAGATGAGGTTCCCAGCACCTGGCTCCAACTGAGTCTAGTGCTGGCTGTTGTGGGCATTTGTGCAGTGAACAAGTGGACAGGAGCTCCCTCTGTCTCTCATTTTACCTCTCTCTCTCTCTCTGCCTCCAAGACTGAAAAAAAAAAAAAAAAAAAGGAAAGGCAGGAAGAGCATCAGAATTATCTGAGAAAAATAATTTCAGATCTGAGACTTAAATTCCATATCCCAAGGCCTATTAGGCATAGAGTACCTCTTCACAATTCTTGTGGTATGTTTTATCACATGTATTACTATGTACTTAATTTGTTTTGTTTTAAATTGACACATGACAATTATATATATTTATGTATACAATGGGTAAAGATCAACTCAGGGTGATTAGCATTTCCATCTCCTTACATGTGTATCATTTCTTTGTGTGTGAAGCCCTTGAATCCCTCTAGTTCTTTATAAAATATACAATAAGTTATTGTAAATTTATCATATCTATCATCACCCTACCACACTGCAGAATACTAGAATTTATGGCCGTGATCTAATTCTATTTTAGTATCATTATCCAACCTCCCTCTACTTGCCTTTCCTTAATTGCTTCTTTTAATTGTCCCTAACTGGAATCATTAAAAAATATTTAGTCTTGTCCTAGGGAATAAGATGCATAAAAATCATGGCCTGATATGCATAATTTAAAAATAAGATATAAATATGTACAGGCTTTTAGGTGCTCAGCTGTGTACCCCCTAACACTACCTCATGCACCTGCAGAGATCAATGGAAAACACTGCTGTAACTCAGCCCGAAGGCCAGCATAGGAATCAAGTCTAGGCTGGGGAAGTTCCAGGGAGAAGCTTTCTCCACAATGCAGGTGCTCACTGTGGAGTTCTTGGGCTGAGGGGTGGTTTTAAAACAGGATTGGTCCCATGAGGAGGCAGAGACTGTGGATCCCTTGCATCTGGGAAGGATGGTGTCTGCTTCAACCAATGTGGGGACAGCAGAAGTGACATTGTGTGACTTTTGAGGCTGGGTCCAAAGGGGCAGGTAGCTCCTGTGTGTTCCAGCAACACTACCCTGGCACCCCAGAAGTCTGGATTCTCTTTAGAGAGAACGTGTAAATGTGCTTGGGCTGATAGCTATACTGAACCCAGCCTTCTGCCATCCTCACCAAGATGAGAGTGGGGAACCACAGGGAGAATCAGTACCCCCAAGGCACCATTCAGTCCCAGAGGATCACCCAGGCAAGACAGCATGAATTATTAACCAAAAAAATTGTGAGGTACTATGTAAACAGTACATAGATAACTATGTAACAAAATCATTGCCTTTCTAAGCCATTACATTTTGGAATCATCAGCAACGCACCAATAGATAACCAGAACAGAGCAATTGTATCAGAATCACCAATGGAACTTGTCAAAATGCATATTCCCAGGCCCCAAGTGAGACCCAGGGAACCTGGAATCTGAATCTTTACCTAGTTTCCTGAGTGTCCCTGGTGGTATGAGAGACATTCCTTTACAGTTACTGAGTCATTCATTCTCCAATTCATTCTATAGCCTCTGTTGAGCACTACAATGAGTGGGGCTTATGCCGGCCACCAGACATGCTTATAACCAGAGGCAAACGCTGCTTCAGAATTGTTATAATTGGCTCAAAGCCTTCTAGATTTAGTCCAAGACATTAATAATTGGTCACAGTTGAGAAATTAGGTGCAATGAAAGAACTAAATCCTCTGATGTTTCACGAACAGCTACCTCAGCAGCACCTTGGGGCCTTTGGAGAGAGCGAGCCAGGGACAACCTCAGCCCCTATCCCAGATTTATTTGCCCTTGAATGTGACATTCATGTGGCTTTTTCTCCCTAAGTAGAAAAGTGACAATAGCTAGTTCATGGTAGAGAAAGGGAAGCTACAGGAAAGTATTTCAAACAAGCGGAACCTCCTCAATCTAGAACTGCGTTAAAGAGTTTCTGGGGTCAGGCACACCTGGGTCTGAATCCTGGCTTCATGGGAGCTCTCCAAGCCTCAGGTCTCTCCTCTGAAGTCTTATTGCTCACTTCATGAGGGAGTTATGAGGACTAAGCTGGAATCTGTACTTGTGTGTGTGTGTGTGTGAGTGTGTGTGTGCACGTGTGTATCTGTGAGTGCATGTGTGCATGTGTGTGTATGGTTATCACACTTGCTAATGGCCTGGAGGATTTCCTTCCAGTCTTTTCCTGCTGAATACACCGATGTTTTATTGTGTGGTTTTACAGCAGCCCTCCCCAGCCTCCCCCCACCCCCGGGAGTTCTCAGTATTGGTGTCGCTGTCAGAGACAAGGCTACATCTAGAGGAATCCAAGGTGAAGGGACAGTGGTGACAGAGCTGGGTGGTGAGCCTGGATAGGGGAGGGGCCTGAATTTGGAATATGAGCCCCATCTTAACACACTCATCTCCCTCAGAGCTTTAGGCAAAACCTGCAGCCCCAAGGGCCTGATAGCCTCAGGTGGCTTCTACTTCTGGGGTGTAGCTATGGCAACTGTCCTTTCAGGTTTTCTAGGTCAGTTCTACATGTTGTGCAATCTTATTATAGCGCATATGATATCGGACATAAAACTGCAGAATGTGAAGGCTATGTGGCAGCAGCAGGGCTGACGGGTCTAACGGTGTTAATAGGAAGTGGCTGTTCCATTTATGTTTCTGCCCTTTGGAGGTTTTCTCATCGGTATGATCCCCATCCAGACCTTCTTCCTGCTGCAAAAAGAGGGCACAGGAAAAGCACAAAGTCACAGATGTGAACTCACAGAAGGTCAAGCACACAGGCTTTGGAATAAAACAGACCTAGATGCAACACCCCACGCCATCAGTCAGAGCTGGGCGGGGTGGGGGTTAACATCTTCAAGGCGCTCCTTTCTTATTAAAGAAAGAAAACACACAACACACACACAGAAAGAGGAGAGAGAAAAAGAGACATGATCGCATCCCCTGGCCACTTCCCAAATGCCTACAATGGCTGGGACTGGGCCAGGCTGAAACTAGGAGCTAGAAGCAGGGAACTCAATCCAGGTCTCCATGTGTGAGGCAGGAACCCAGTCGCAGGAGCCATCACTGCTGCCTCCTGGGGTCTGCATTAGCAGGAAGCTGGAGTCAGCAACCAGAGCCAGGAACCAAACCCAGGTACTCAAATGTGCGACCTGGACATTTTAATCGGCATCTTAACCACTAGGCTAAGCACCCTTCTCATTTTTAGATGGGGGTGATAATACCTATTTCAAAGTGTTATTGATAATTAAATGAGGTAATCTATGAAATGTGCCCACTGTACTATCACACAGCCATATTCCCATATTATCAGTATTTTTATAGTAGAGTGTACAGAGCACAGAGCTAACCACTGCACCACCAAACACAGGACACGGCAGGGAGGTACTGTCAGCAGCACACACCAGAGGCAGCAGGTCTCCTGGTAACACGGCTGGTCAGGCTCAGAACTGAAAGTGAATGAGCATGGTCAGATATTGAGCTGTCTGCAGGGACCAAGGGTATCCCTGGCTCAGCTGAACTTGGCCAATATAAAAGACAGCAAATACAGACTGTGCCAGAAAAGGAGATTATTCTCTAAATAGCTTAAGTAATTTGTGGTGCAGGACCAGCTTCCAAAAAAAAAAAAAAAAGGCTTCCATTAAAATACAAAATCGCACGATAAAAGTACCGTGTCTATGTCAAAAGGCAATTAAAGGGGCTGAACAGCAGATTAAACTGCTGCTTGCAATGCTGGCATCCCACATCAGAGTGCTGTTTTGAATCCTGGTAAACTCAGCTTCTAGTCCAGCTCCCTGCTAACGGATCTGGGGACACAGTGGATGATGGGCCACATCATACTTGGGCCCTTGCCGTTCATCTGGGAGACCAGAATGGAGTTCCTGGTTCCTGGCTTTGTCCTGGCTTAGACCTAGCTGTTGTAGCCATATGGGGAGTGAACCAATGGATTCAAGATAGATTGTTCTCTCTTCTGCACTCTGCCTTTCAAATCAATGTATAAATATATATGTTTTAAAATTACAACTTTGTAAATGCTGACTTACAGTTTCTGGATTTACCTTGTTGAGAGCCAGTGACCAGCAATACTGAACTCACTGTAGCACTACTTTAAGAAGTCTTGTTCAATTGATTGTTCTTGTGTGTGCCTATTGTGGTCATTGCCATTGTGTTTGCTAATTGTTTACTGAGCATTTAAATCAGTCATCCTTCAGGTGATGTGCAGCCTTGCCATCCACAAGTTCGCTCATATTAACCAAGAAACACACGTGGTTCCCATCCAACGGTGTCAGCTCAGACACGCCCACACTGTGCCAGGACTCCTAGGAAAACACGCAGTGAGGGTACAGACAATGAGGGCCCTGAATTTGGAAGTGGGTCCCCAGAACTCCCCTTCAGCATACTCTTTTCCCTCTAAGGTTTAGGCCAAACCCTATGTATAATGATAATAATAATAATTATATCACAAATGTTATCATAAAATATTTTCCTCCAAAGGGCAGAAATATAGATGAAATAACACTTCCTTTCTAAGCCTATTAATCCTTCCGTTGTCTTCCCGAAGTCTCAACATAAAGAATCTCTCAAGAAGTCTGTCATGAATAATTTTGAGAGTTACAGTGCAGGGACCTAGAATAGGGAAGCCATAACTCACATGACTCATCTTCCCCCCACATTGGTAAAATGTTGTTTGATCAGGCCTGACTTCACACATCCTGTCCCCCACATGGCACCAGTGCCCACTTCTCCGCAGCTATGACCTCAGATTCCAACTGTCAACTGGATATTTTTGCTTGAACCCCCTGCCATCCTCCAAATGCAGCATGCTCGAAATAAACCACAATTTATTCCCCCGCCTCCTCCCTCAAAGAGACCTGGCTTCCTAAATCCCTATTTGCACTCAAGGCACTTGGCTCTGCTGTAGACAACCTGGAGTAGCACTAGACTCCCAGGCCCACTTCTCTCTCACAGGGGAGCTGGAGCCGGATGCCCCTCCCTGTTCTCCCGGGGTTAAACACCTCTCACACTTGGTCCACTATTTCATTCTCCTAAGGAACCATCCATCTCCTTCCCTCCAACTCTGTGTGTACCAGATTAGTTTCTTAAAATCTATTGTTGTGCTTTCAATCTTCTGCTCACAAAAACCTTTACTGACTCCAGAAAAGAAGATGTAACATCCTCAACCAAGGTTGAGGACAGGACTCTCTCTGACGTGGTTTTCCCGACTCCGCGGTGCCTGCAACCGCTTCCCATTGCCAAGTCTCCACTGCAACTTAGGCGTTCTTCTCCCCGAGCTCCAAATCTTCTCAGCCAGGAGGACCCAGAGTTTTGCCTTCCAGGTACCTTATTCCTACCCATCCACCAAAACTAAGCACAAATCTCAGCTCTGCCACAAAGCCACACACCTCACCCAACCCACACCCAGCTCTTGGCTTCTCTGAACACCACTTGTGGATCCCATGCACGTTCCACATCTTAGCACAACTCACACCATTGGCTGTCTTTACCACACACGCCACTAGTGTCCAGACACTTTCCTTTTCTTTGTGCCCACACCTCTCGCACCACCAGCTAGGGCTGTGCATGTCGCAGTGGGGCAGGACCCATCCGGCGGACTGAAGAGCCAAAGAAGGCAGGAGCCCCTGGGGAGAGAGAGACGTCAAGGAAGAGAACAGGACAGGAAGAGAGGAGAATTTTTCTCTTGAATGCCTGGGGATGCTGTTGGCCCATGCTAGTGCTCAGATTCATAGACTCTTTGAGCTGAATCGGCCTTAAAAAATCTTTGGGTTCAGTTATGTGATGCTGACTGTGAAGACTGATTAAAAACCGGGAATGACATGGCTGGCCCAGAGAAAACAATCAGCAAGGACAGGCACCGTGGACCAGCCACGGGCCGTCAGGGTCTCCCTCCACACCCTCTGCCCCTCAGCTTTGTCACTGTAAGCATGAATGACGTAATGCTTCCCCGAGGAGCCCCGTGAGTATTAAAGGAGATGACGTGTGTTAAGTGCTCAGTGGTTGTTAGGGAAGACATCCCTGCCCCTCCTACACCACAGAGATGTGCTTTCAAACACGGAAAACGGAACTTCCCAAGGGCTGATTTCAACCTTCTGCATCTGGGCCTCCACATCTGTGGGCCCTGGATTCGACCAGCCATGGGTCAAAAGTACCCCCAAAAAATCATTGTGTCTGTGCTGAACATGAGCAGACTTCTTTGTCTTGTCATTCACAAAATAATATGGTGTAACAGCTATTTAGATGGCATTTACTTTGCATTAAGTAGTACAAGCACCCAAGAGGTTATGCGAAGCATAACACAAGGAGATGTGCGTAGGTTCTATGCAAATTAGACCACTTCATATAAGGAAGACGAGCATCTGCAGATGTTGGTATCTGCGGGGATCCTGGAACCAACCCCCCACAGATTCTGAGCGACAACCGTAACCGGTTGTGAGTGGGAGGTTGCTGAGGTCGGACTGTTTGTAATTCACACGGTAAAAACCTAATCACCAAGGTGATGGTAATAGAAAGCGGGGTCTTTGGGGAATGATTGGGACCTGAAGGCTCCACTAGGTGAATAGGATCAATGACCTTATCACAGAGGCCCCCGAGAGCTGTCTTCCCTCTCCACCACGTGAGGACACGTAGCAGGTGCCACTGTGAAGAACAGGCCCTCACCTGATGCTGAATCTCCTAGAGCCTCAATCTTGAATTTCCCAGCCTCTAGATCTGTGAATAATGCAGTCTTATTCATAAATTACCCAGTTATAGTATTCTATGGTATAGTGGCCCAGATGGACTAAGAGAGATGTTATAAGCCTATCGACATCTATAACGACCCCCTATTTCTATTTGGGGTAGTGATGTAAAATGTTTTTCTAACTGTGGGTCACAGTCAAACAAGTGTGCGAGCCCTTGGATTTAAGCTCTCTACAAATAAATGTGAAAGGGCAGAGGACTGAGTGCTACGACAAGAACGATCTCACCTCCCACCTTCTCCAGACCTTGGTTTGCCATTGCTGTCACGGTCCTGGTAATCTTTTCTTAATTTTAAGAAAATTAAGATTAATTCTCTGATATGTAACACAGACCATTTCTGCTTCAGAAAGCAGAGAAGATTCCCCAGCCTGCAGGTCTAAATTATCTGTGCCAACGACCAGGGCCAGTGAGCGTCGTTCCCCAGCACACAGAATGCTCTCAAACCTCCAGGGAAGGGGAGCTTCTGACCTGCAAGCCCTCTCAGCTGCTTACTGTGTCTTGGCTTTTGCAGTGATTCTGTCACCCACATTGTAGCAGAGAACAACTCGGGTTCCGATGTTCTGGAATGGCTTCAGGTACAGAAAGTTAAAGATAGCTCCCAGCTCGAACTCCTCGACGTCTCCTGGCTGATAGAATGCATGGGAGCAGGGAGACCCGTGGAGATGACAGGGAAGCACCAGCTTGTTGTAAGTATCACGGCTGTGGTTGTCATCGCCGTTCGCTTGGTGGCTACGAACACGAGCTTTACAACTTCAGCCCCGGGCCGTGCCCCAGCTTCTCTGCTTGCTCCCTGTGTGGCCCTGCTGAGCTGCCGCTCCCTCCTCTGTTAACACGAGATGACAACAGTGCCTACATGATGGTCAGGAAGGTCGGAATAACACTGCACCTGCTACAGAGCAGACACTGAATAAATAAATGGTAGCTGTTTTTATAAACATGTCTACACACAACTTTTTAAAACATATGTAAGTCCTAATATTCCGGCAGCCAGAAAACAGAGGGTAGCTATTTTTCTCTAATTATCATTATTCAGAAAGAAAATAATAAAGTTAAGCTCTTAATGCCAAGTCCTCAATCAATAGTGCTAGAACTGTTGGGAAGGGGGCTTGGACCAGGATTCCACAAATTCACAGGAAAGAAAGATGATATTTAATTGGTAGCTCTTTCTCATTTTTTCTGATTTCAAAAATTATTCATGTTAATGATAGAAAACTGAAATATCAGAGATGTGCAGACACTAAGTTTGGGCCTTCTTTAAGTTTTAAAATGTTATTCTCAAGGCACACAGAGACCCGGAGACAAGGAGCTCCCACCCACTGGTTCACTCCTCAAAATACAACGGGCAGATTTGGGCCGGGCAGAAACCAGAGGCCAGGAACTCAATTTAGGTCTTTCACACGGGTGACAGCGACCCAAGCACTTGAGCCATCAGCAGCTGCCTCTCAGGGTCTGCACTGGCAGGGAGTTGGAAGCAGGCGTCAGAGCTGGGAACAAAACCCAGGCACTGCGATATGAGATGTGGACACCTTAACCATTCGGCCAAATGCCCACCCTGAGCCTTCTAGAATTTTATCTTCCTTCCAGAGACAGCTACCATCAAACTACCTCCAGTCTTTTCCTCTGTACATGTCCCCATTATTCCCATAATTGTTATTAAAAATGAGTGCTTCTGCATTTGTCCAGGTAAGACAAGACTGCCCAGCTAGTCCCAACCCAGGCTCCCAGGAGGCTCCAGCACTTGCTGTGCACAGGATCTCCGAGTACGCGTGTAAGAGGAGAACCACTCTGAACAACTGTAACCGCATATTCACGGTAACCAACACCCACAGCCAAGGAAGGGCTTGCTCACGTCAGTTATAAACTTTTCTGAAAATCTGGAGACGCCTCCCCAACACCTACCCACCCCTGCCTGATCTCTGGTCCTTCTTTCTGCCAGAAATGGGTCACCATCTTTCATGGAAATGGATAAATACTGTTACATTACATTCTATAGAGACACTGGATTATCATTTAATGAGAGGTATCATGAGTGGGCACACCACTAATCAAAGACAAATATTCTGAAAATCCAAGTATGGTGATTAGTGTAAAACATTAAGAGCAAATGACAAAAAGTAGCAATAGTGAATCAACTGTACTTGCTGGGCAATCACAAGACAGGGCTGCCCTGCATTCCAGCCTCTCTGGTCCTGACGAGGCGTGGACAAGTCAAGTCCTCTCTGAGCATCAGTTTTCCTACCTGTGTAACAGGAAACCAGCCAGGTCACCTCTAAAGCCATGCCCGGCTGTGAAGTGGGGTCACTGTGTTTCCAATGACCTGAGCAAGTCCACAACTGCTAGTCCCCTAGCCTCGAGTCAGTGGCCAGCTGGAGTAAACTTGCAGTAGCACGGTCAGATGCGTGTCAGCTCCACGTGGGTGAGGAAGTGCAGGAAAGAGCAGTGCCTGGGCGTGCTGAGCGTGATGTCCCAGGCGGCAACTGCTTCCTCCTCCGCCAGCAATGCACACGTGCCCCATCTTAAATGACTCTCGGCCGGCGCCACAGCTCAGTAGGCTAATCCTCCGCCTTGCGGCGCCGGCACACCGGGTTCTAGTCCCAGTCGGAGTGCCGGATTCTGTCCCGGTTGCCCCTCTTCCTGGCCAGCTCTCTGCTGTGGCCAAGGAGTGCGGTGGAGGATGGCCCAAGTGCTTGGGCCCTGCACCCCATGGGAGACCAGGATAAGTACTTGGCTCCTGCCATCGGATCAGCGTGGTGCGCTGGCCGCAGCGTGCCGGCCGCGGCGGCCATTGGAGGGTGAACCAACGGCAAAGGAAGACCTTTCTCTCTGTCTCTCTCTCTCACTGTCCACTCTGCCTGTCAAAAAAAAAAGACTCTGAACTCGGGTCTATATGCCCCAGGAGCACACCCATTCGTTCAAGCCTAGGTTAAGTGCTGCCTGTGTTTTATGTGCAAGCCAAGAGATGAGAATGCGCAGTGACCAAGGCAGAAGCCTGGCCACAGGCTGGTGGGGACCACAGCAGAGGAAAGGATCGTGCCAAGTCATGACTGGTAGGATGTGGTGAGCAACAGATGGAGTTTTTGGTTAAACCATTGCTGAGTGTCTAATGGCAGGGAACTCAGAGTTCCCTCACAAGGCACTCTGAAGCCTGTATTTTCAGTTCAAGTCTACTCCATCCCACAAGGGAGGTGCAAAGATATAGGGATCTAATTCTGGCCTTGAAGGACGTGGACAGGGGCAGGTGTTGTGCTAATAATTAAAGGAGAGCAAGATGCATTCACAAGTGGCTGCTGGCTCCAGGTCTCAGAAACAGACCCATAACTTACTTCATTATTATTACTATTATTCAGGATGCCTTTGAGATTTTGGCTGAAAATTCTGAGTTCAGAGAAAATGAGGATTCTTACGTGACATTTATAAGAGCAGCTTCGGTCCTGAAATCTCTACCGTTCCCAATCGTCAGTATGAAGGACACAGAAGGAATTCCCTGCCTGGGGGACAAGGTGAAGGGCATCATAGAGGTAAGGGTGAAACGGGATACGTTCCACCCCCTAATAGGCATATGGCGGGGGAGGGGGACAGCTAACAGAGTTTCTTGTCAATTACAAAGATGTGGTGTTCATGATTTACTTTTCTTTATAATTACATATGTATTTCTCTGTGTACCTTTTATGTGTCTACCTTGACACACACATATATGTTGAGATGGATGCACATATATGTATAATCCTAATCTCAACAGTATCACAGCAGGAGCTACATGAAGCCAGCTAATGGAGAAAGAGCTCTGGGCACAGGGGGGATATGACGTGCAGTGTTGCTGATTCTGCATCTCTCCCCTGTTCCAGGAAGAGAGCCAGGGTGGTGCCGATTTATTTAATGACATTTAAGGCACGGCAAGTTGGCTGTCTAGTAATAAGTTTCACTACTGTCAGGTGCAAAGCACATTACTGAAGGAAAGTAATCCCAGCTCTGGCAGAGGGAAGGTGGCCCTGAGCTAGATGGCCTATGGACTTGAACATGGACTGGCTTCTCAGTGGATGCAAATTAATTAATTAATTAATTCCAGCAAGTTGATGCCCATTGAAAAGAAAATAACCACAAATACATTTGTGTATTTAATAATAATAATAATTTGCACACATTTGTCAGTGGATGTTTGGCTTGGGATCCTGTAATTTAGGACCTATTTGTTCTGCGTTGTGATCCCTCAGAGTCATAGAGGAGTTTTAGATGTCAGACGAGCCAGGATTTTTGAGATTACAGGGAAACTTTTTTCTGTATCAGCCAGAGAAACATAATGCATGCAACAGGTGCCAGTTTCATGAGAAATCAGTGAATGGAGAGTCTCAGTCTGAGTGCCCAGCTTCACTAACTTAAAATATTTTTTAAATCACCCATGCAGGAAATTATTGAAGAAGGAGAAAGTTCTGAAGTTAAAGCTGTGTTAAATGATGAACGATATCAATGCTTCAAAGTAAGTGATTTTATATGTGTTTTATTTAAAAAGCGGAATGACAGAGAGGGGGGAGAGAGAGATCTATCTCCTCTCCATTGGCTCACTCCCAAAATGGCCACTATAGCCAGGGCTGAAGCCAGGAGCCAGGAACTCCATTCTGATCTCCCATGCGGGTGGCATGGGCCCACATAACTGGGCCATCTTCTGCTGCTTTCCCAAGTGCATTAGCAGGGAGCTGGTTGGGAAGCAGAGCAGTCAGATCTCAAACCAGCATTCATATGGGATGCTGGTGTCCGAGGTGGTGGCTTAACCCAATGTACCACAACACTGGCCCCAGGTGGAAGAAACTTCTGCTAATCCTTTGGATTCAGAAATCATGCAAAGGTCTAAAATGTGACTGTGAACCACAGTCCAGGTATGGGGTGTAGACTGGGGTTTAAGTCCAGGCTCTGCTACTTGCCAGCTGGGTGATAGTGAAGAACTTACATAGCCTACATGAGCATCCCTCTTTGAAATATGAAGGCAGATATGCAGCACATGGCTGTGTGCAGAGACTCCAGAGAGACAAGCATGGCAGGGATAACTTCCCACACATGCGAGCACAGACAAGCCCTCCACAGATGCCATAACCTGCCTCACACTTCTGTTTCATTTCATCATATCCTACGTCACGAAAGGACTCGCCCCACACAAAATTACCATCACCCACCTGCTTGTCACATGCAGAAGAAACCGGTCCAGGGGTGGCCTTGTACCCGCTCTCATTGCCTGAGTCCTTGAAAGGCACCAAAGTTGTTGCGATGGTTTCAGACACCAACAGCATGCCTTCCTCTCCATTTCAGCTCTTCACTGCTGTATTCGGAGTGGGGTTGAAGACCTCTGAGAAGTGGTTCAGGATGGGCTTCAGAACTCTGAGTAAAATAAGGGAAGACAAAAGCCTGAAATTTACACGGATGCAGCAGGCAGGTAAACGTTCCTCCTGAGTGTGGTGGCTGCTCTGCGTTGGCCAGGCTGGGGCAGAGGTGGAAGTCAGCCACCCTCAACTCCAATGTGGATGAGCTGGGACACTTTTCTGGTGTCTGCTGCTGCCTGGGTCCAAATCCTGGCTCCAGCACTTTTCAGCGGCGTACCCTTGAGCAAGTGGTGACCCCGTCCATAAAAGGGAAATGACACTGGTACTTAAGTGGGGAATCAATCAGATAAGGCGAGTGAAGCCGTCAGCCCCCTGCCTGATGCCTCATGGTGGCTGTGAGGTTTGTTCAGTCTCACACCAGGCTGCACTGCAGATCTGCTTCTTTCAGACGCTTCCAGACAGTCCTGACTCCCTGGCTAAGGATCACACTGGGAGCGCTGGGAGTAACGAACGCTTGGGGAAATGACAGCTGCTGCCACCACAGCTGTAACTGTGCTTTAGTTAGTTTAGTTTAGAAACATAAAGGGATTGGGAAAAGGTGGAGGTGTAGACACAGAGTGGATATACCCAACAAGGGCTCCTCAGTTTAAGAAGATCGTAGGGGACACATGAGCGCTGTTAGCTGGCAGGAACTCCCAGAGGACACTTCTGTTTATGGAGGATCTCAGTATATGTTTTTTAGAAAAGAAAAAGAATGCCAACACAGGATCATAAAGATCGGGTGTGTTCTAAATGTTTCACTTAAATACCCAACAGAAACACAATGTAATCATGATTTCCAAAGGGAGTCAAAGCCACTGTCCCCAGCACCATGACTTCCGGAGTCACAGGGAATGATGATGTCATCAACATTTATAATGATAGGAAAGGAAGGGAATTTTCTACCAGAGGAGACTGGAAAAAAAAATAAGTAAAAACAATGTGAATCGCTATCTTCCTCTGAAGTGATGACAAAAGTGGGAACAGGCAGTGGGCAAGGAAGTGAATCGGATCCTGGTGGGTCCCATCTGCGTTCCTGCAGAACACCCATTCATCCTTTCCAAGTTGCTCACCTCTGAAACAGTGCTCATTAGCTTCATTCAATGCCATATAGGAGATAAAAGAGCCTAAGGAAAAAAGACTCGGAATTTATATCTGGACTTCTGAGAGTGCACATGTAATAAGCATGGCATATACTAGCTCTAGAGATACCATTGAAAGAAAACTCGCTTAGTTACTGAGTCTAAGGAACAACAAATGGTTTGGAATAGCAGCAAAGGCTCTTTCACACTTACAGAGCAACTGAGAGGCAATGTGGTGCTTCACTTAGAAGAAATTCTTATTAAGTGATATCAAGTACTCTCGGGGCCTGAGGAGTTTCCAATTCCCTAGCCTTGTAATTGGATTTTTCCTTTCTTGTTTGGCTTTTCCAGCCCAGTGAATGAAGAGGCTATTATTCATCTAACCAATCAGACTGCTTAATGTTGTTCATTCTATGTGGAAATCTAGGAATGCTCCCATAATACTTACACTGTCCCCCCCTAAACTGGCCATGTGCACCCCTTGGAGCAGCACTATAATGAATGGAATTGTCAAGGAGAATAGCTCAGAATCCTGCAAGGGCAAGCTGAGCACGCTGAGGGTATGGTTCATGGTCAGCTGGCACACTTGATGCAGTTTTTTTTTTTTTTTTGGACAGGCAGCGTGGACAGTGAGAGAGAGAGACAGAGAGAAAGGTCTTCCTTTGCCGTTGGTTCACCCTCCAATGGCCGCCGCGGCCGGCGCACTGTGGCTGGCGCACCGCGCTGATCCGATGGCAGGAGCCAGGTACTTATCCTGGTCTCCCATGGGGTGCAGGGCCCAAGCACCTGGGCCATCCTCCACTGCACTCCCTGGCCACAGCAGAGAGCTGGCCTGGAAGAGGGGCAACTGGGACAGAATCCGGCGCCCCGACTGGGACTAGAACCTGGTGTGCCGGTGCCGCAAGGCGGAGGATTAGCCTAGTGAGCCACGGCGCCGGCCTTTGATGCAGTTTTACTTACAATTGCACTTGACTGCCGTTCCCTGAGGTTTGAGCATTCACACACCACATTTGCCTTGAAACGTCAATGTCTGAAAGACAGCAACACGCATTTAACATGACACAGGATGAGTTTCTTGTCATAAGTTAACTGCCTTGCCATACCAAAAATGGAAAGCAAATCAAATTGCTTTCATGGAAGTCACTGTCACAGGAGAAAAGAGCCGTGGAAACCTTGGGATTCTTGTATTCACACAAGAAAGAATTCGGGCGTGAGACAAAGAGTAAAGTTAAAAGGCTTTATGAGGGACAAGGCATCTGTCAGAACGGAAGGGACAGAGAGAGAGTGCTCAGTCACTAGGACTGGAGGAGAGCGAGGTTCCATGGTTGAATGGAGAGAATTCACCTGGGCAGGCCAGTGGGTGGCTCAGCAGAGAGCAGAGAGCTGAGCACTTAGGCTTTGTTTGGACTGCAGTTTTTAAGGGAGTCTCTTTACCCCTCCTCCTTCTTCTCCAGGACAAAGGATGGAGAGTCTTGGAGAAAGGGTTTGTTGGGTGAAAATAAGCAAATTCCTCCCAGATCTGCTGGTGCAGGGCAGAGCAGAGGGGCTTCCCTTAGGGCATCTGTGAAGGTTTTATTGCCCCAGGTTATCAGGTCAGGTAACCCATTTGGTCCTGAGGAGAGAGAATTCTCCTGGGAGCCTTCCTTGGGGGAAGGGCTGGAGCCACCTGGGAGGTTATCAGGATCTGAGCAGGACTTTGAAGTGCAAGATGCTGGGCTTCTGGGGCTTCCAAAGCAGATGCTGGTTTCTTCAGGCCCTTCTCACACACACACACACACACACACACACACACACACAGGCTTATGTTTAACTTCCTACCTAACATCCCATCGTCACAGCACCTCCGTGCTCATTCCTGGGATCTGCACATATCCTTAAAGAAGCTGCGAATCCGCTCACACGCATCACTGAGTAAGCAGAGTTCTGTGCAGCCAACTCAGCTGTACTTTGAATTTCAGGCATGATGGCAATTTCTGCACTAGAACCTTGTGCAGCTCTGCTTTCTAAAGCGGAGTTCCCACACTCACAAAAATGGCCATGTAGTCGTAGTAATAATAAAAGTGTGGGTTCTTTTAAAAAAGAGAAAGTATCAGTACTGACATAAAGAAAATGGCATTCCTCAGGCCGTGGCTTTGTATTATAACAGTTACAGAGATATCAGAATGAGCATCATCTCCTGTTTGGCAGTTGTCCCCATGTATAGATAACATGGGGAGTCTGAATTTGAGAACTCTGTGAGCAGGATGTTCAAGACAAATGGCTGCCGGCGCCGTGGCTCACTAGGCTAATCCTCCGCCTTGTGGCGCCGGCACACCGGGTTCTAGTCCCGGTCGGGGCACCAGATTCTGTGCCGGTTGCCCCTCTTCCAGGCCAGCTCTCTGCTGTGGCCCGGGAGTGCAGTGGAGGATGGCCCAAGTGCTTGGGCCCTGCACCCCATGGGAGACCAGGATAAGTACCTGGCTCCTGCCATCGGATCAGCATGGTGCGCCGGCCGCAGCGCGCCGGCCGCGGCGGCCATTGGAGGGTGAACCAATGGCAAAAAGGAAGACCTTTCTCTCTGTCTCTCTCTCTCACTGTCCACTCTACCTGTCAAAAAAAAAAAAAAAAAAAAAAAAAAAAAAAAAAAAAGACAAATGGCCTTCATGCTGCCTCCCTCCCACTATCCTGGGACCAACAGATTCACTCCCCGTCACTCCGGAGGGCCAGTGATCGATGAACTTGCCAGTAGACTTAATGCTTATCACAGGAAAGACCTGCCTGGGGTTTACAACTAGGACACAGGCTACCTCTGAGGTGTTGGGGTTCCCCATCACTAGGGAGATTCAAGCAGAGTTTGAATGAGCCCCTCCTGGGGACACTGCACAGAAGAGCAGTGCCTTGTGTGGCAGCAAAATCAGACGTTGCTCAGCCTCCGGGAATCTCCCCAACACTTCATCCACACTCTAAGCTTTCACGTGTTCCTGGTGTGCAGGTGAAGAAGCAGCAAAAGCCATGACCTGAAACATCTTCCAACTTGTTTCAGACCCAAACCCACCCTCTTCCTGTTCACTTTGATATTTCACTGATCCATCATCCTCCAACTCTAAATCTTCCTGTCTCTTAGAAGGGCACAACTTATTGATGGGCACAAGCTATTGATCAAGAATGTCAGTTCTTCAGAATGAAATGAGGATGGAACGGCCTGGATCCCAGAAGGCTATGCAACACTATCTCCTTCTTAGGAAACTGTAAGAAAGCAAAGGGCCATTGTTGTCATGCAAAATTCACAGCCAAATGCCCTACCAGGTTACTCTGCCTCTATGGAAATGGGGTTTGGTGCTGATGCCTGTGGCCATATTAGCTCTATTTAGGGGCAGAACCACCTCCCACGGAGAGCTCAGTATGTCATCTGCATGTTGCTCTCTCTGCTGACCTGTCCAATGGCCTCTCAGGATTCCGCTACTATGAAGACCTCGTGAGCTGTGTGACCAGGGCAGAAGCAGAAGCGGTTGATGTGCTGGTTAAAGAGGCCGTGCGGGCATACCTTCCAGGTGCCTTCATCACCATGACCGGAGGCTTCCGGAGGTAAACCACGTGGGCTGCTTTGCTGCCTCTAACACTTCAGTGGCTCCTGGCCTCTCAGCTGGCCCTGAAACGGCACAAGAGGCCTTTCACAATCTGGTGCCAGCCTCCCCTGCAGTGCTGTCTCCTGCGCTCCATGTTCCACTTCACCAATCCCAAACAACATGTCGCTCCCGGCACACACGGGCCCGTCTGCCGTCTCCACTACTTTGCTCCATTGTGCTTTCTGCTTCAGTTGCCATTCATCAGGACGTCACCTGGCTGGCTTCCCCTCATCCTTTAAGAGTCAGTTTAGGTGCTGCCTCCTCCAGCCTCCTCCTCTCTGCTGGGTTAGGGTCCCCCTTCAGCGCTCCCTGAACACCTGCCAAGCACTTGCTGCAGAGTGACAGTCATCTGCTCCGGTGTGTGCCTTCCCCACTGAGCCGTTAGAGCCTAGGTGAACAGTATGAAGGAGGTGCTCAAGAAATCGGGGTCCAGCCCACGAATGAATGAACAAGCTCTTCACAGAGATGTGGGGTACTGAGGCCTCCCCTTCACAGAGGTATTTCTGGCCCTCTTACTGGTGGATTGGCTGTTTTGACAAGCCAGGTTTGGGGGCAAGGAGAAAGAGGGAAAGACTGAATCTTACAAAATGCCATTCATCTGTGTCATAATTCAAACAGCACTACCTTGGTTAAGTGAACATTTTTTTTAATCTCTTGTTGGCCTGTTTGTCACCATGTATATATGTATAGAAGAAATAATCTCTGCTTTTTGCCCATACATAATCTTATACATACTATGTATGACTTTTTCCTGTGTCATAAATTTATTTGGCAAGGAATAGAGCTGTGCCACCAAGAATATTTTGTTTAAAAAAATGTTTGTGTTGCAAACTTAAACCTTGAAGATAGAAACAAAGGTGACTTTAAAAAAAAAGTATGAGGGCCAAAAACCTAATTGATTTCCATTTTTTATATATGTTTTTAATAGGGGTAAGAAGATTGGTCATGATGTGGATTTTTTAATTACCAGCCCCGAATCAACAGAAGAAGACGAGCAGCAACTCTTACATAAAGTGGTAAATTTATGGGAAAAGAAGGTAAGAAGAAAGATTAAAAAAAAAAAAGAGGCTCATAGACTTAAGTCTTGCTACCACTGTTGAGTTTTACAATTTTCGCCCTGCCATTGCGCAATGACAGTCTAATCAATTTTTGATTTTTTGTGACACTGATACAACGCCACATGACCCAAAGTAATACGACTATCTGCTTTGGGTTCTAGAATACGCATCACAAATGTGCATTTTGCTTCTTTACACCTGTCCTTTACCAAAAGGGGCCTGGGGCAGCTGTGTAAATGTGTCTGTCAGAGACCTTTAAGCACACAAGCAAACTGGAAAACTTGCGCTGGGGAGACCTGGGCCTATGAGCCAGGAAAGCTGCAAGTTCTGAGAAGGGCAGCACTGCTAGGAGTGGGATAAAATCTGCCTTAGGCTGTGGCTGCTGCCCTGAATTCTACTCATCCTGGTTCACCCCACCTTGACTTTGTGCTGAGACAGGAAGAAGGAAGTGAACAAGGGCAGGTCGGGTGCAGCAGAGGTCAAGGCTCAGAGACACCAGCCCTGAGGACATCAGACCCAGAGCAGGCCGGCCTGTTGCCCAGGGGAGGAAGCTGAGCCAACCCCAGGTCAGAGCCACCTACAGGGCCCTGGCTCCTGGCTGACCCTAGAGAGAGCCTTTGGCACAGAGAAGGTGGCCCTTGCCTGGGGGCCTGCGGACCTGGGAAGGCTCAGGAGGCTGGGGCGAGCAGGGGTCCTTCTGGACAGCTTCACACTTCCTGAGGTTAGGGTCTGTGGGGCGTGGACCCAGCTCAGAGAGAGCAGACCCCTGGTAAAGAGAATGTTAAGTGCTAGACGACCCCAGAGCTATGAGCACTGGCAAGAGGACTCAACTCTGAACCAGATACATACTCACTTGCAAGGTCACCTCGAGGTCCCTCTGCATCTCAAAGGTGAATGGACTCAGGGAAGACAGGAGCCTGAGAGTGGACATAACAGGCCACGATAGGAGAAGGCAGGCCAAGGAGGAGTCAGAAATGCTAGCCCATCGTTCTACTTGGGCGGGGAACACCAATGACCTTGGACAAGATGAGGGAGCACAGCCTCTGGGCGCTGCTGGCCAAGGCCTGGGGCTCTTGCCCTGCGTTGTGGATCCCACCCTCGCCACACTGAGGCCCATGGTTGGCCTTTCCTCAGTTTTGGGGCAGTCACCCTGCTGGTCCCCAAGCAGAGATGGGCCCTTTAAATGCAGGTGCCACCAAGGGCTGAAAGAGCTGGGACCGGTTCTCTGATCTGTCCACGTTCCCCTCCTCTGTGAGCCAGGGATGGCGAGCCTTGCTCGTGCACTGATGGGGAGGACCAGAAGAGAGAATTCAAAAACCTGGTGCACAGTTCCTGATCAGGGCTTTTTGCCTTATAGGCGGTGGCTGCTACTGCATAATCACACATCTCATGTGCGATTCTGTACAGACCTCTGGGCCAGGTGAGGGGCCCGGGAGTGAGCAGGCGCAGCCCTTCCCTTTCCCTCAATGACAACACTGAGCACAGGGGGAAAGCTGCGGGGCCCTGACTGTGTGTGTGTGTAGCCACGTCTCTAGTTCACAGAACTGCTGAGAAATGGGAAGTAGTGACAACCACTCCAGAGTAAAGAATATGCTCACTTTGAGAAACTGCCCCAACTTTGGGAGAGGCAGAGTCTTCCAGAAGGTACTGGAGGGAGCTGGAGACAGAGGGAGGGAAGGATCCTGGTGGCGGGCCTCAGGCTCTGCCTTCGGTGGAAACCTCCTGCTCCAGTGGCCGAGGGGCTGGTGCCTGTGGGTGCAGCCCAGTCTCCCGTCACACCTCCCTTCCCTCGCTCAGTCACCAGCAAGCCGACTGCTCTGTCCCTGGAGAGAGGGAGGAAGGGAAATGTCTCCTTCCTTGTCCAGGGTCTCCCCGTTTCCAGTAGGAAACACAGAGAGCAGGCTGGTGTGACTACCCAGTCAGCCGGTGGGCACTGATGGGGAATCCAGAGCTCAGGCCTAGAAGGGAATTTTCAGAGAAGAGAAGTCACCTGAAGGGAAACGGGGACAGGAAGGAAACTGCAGACTGCAGAGATGCCCAGGCCAAGAGCTGGCGGCGACACCAGGGGTGCTGTGTGTGCCGACAACCAGGGCTCCTCATTCAAGGGGCGCCTCCCAAATGCCCCGCAAAACTCAAGAGGAGCCACGGCCAAGGATGGCCCAGCTGGCCATTACCAGCCACCTGGCGCCACCGTGTGGCAGCAGCATAAACACAGCTCACTATCAGGAAGTCAGCTTAGGAGGTTTCTTAAGAGGCGGGTGGGCATTCTGACAAAGTTGGCTTCAACGTGAGACTTGTTAATGGTTTAACAGAGTCCTTTCCAAATTTATATATTTAAATGTACACTAAAGACTGCAATATGGCACCAGTTCCAACAAGTCTCATTGAAAACCAGAGTAGCATTTCCTGGGCTGTTAGCAGAGGTTACCCCTGGCAACATCCAACATTGGTGTTCCTCCGCCAGTCCTCAGAGGGAGTCTGTTCCGCCTTACACCTTTCCTGGGCGGGATGGGAGGGGTTTCCTTTCCTGAGGTCAGCAAAAGCAAAGGGAGCCTCCTGCGTAGAAATGAGGCTTGTGGGGTCTGCAGAAGAAATGCAAAGAATGTCCCACCAGGAGCTGAAGCAGTGACGCTCCAAGTGCGCCCCCTGGACCAGCAACAGCAGCATCGGTCCTGCTTCCTTCGCCCCTGCTGGAATGCCAGGGCAGGGTCCTGCACACCACGCTTGATCAGACCCTCCACATGCTTCTGTGACAAATTCAGAATGTCTGACCCAAAGAACACGTGATAACCAGTCATTCACCCCGACAGCTGTGACTGCATTGGGGGTCATTTGCTCTTTTAGTTGCCACTTAGATTGGGCAGTTAGTTTGCATGTGTCTGCCTCCCTGGCCTTGTCCTGAGGAAATCCTGGGGAGCAGACAAATTAGAGGGTGGCGGCTTGCTGGGGCATCTCTTACAACCACTTGTTAAGCATGTTGCTAACTGCATCCCACCGCCTCCATGGCAGGGGGAGCAACAGTCTCTCATGAGAAAGAATCCCAGAGGCAACGCAGAAAAGTGGAGCTGAACCTGCAGCCACAACCCCGTCGGCCAAACTGAACCCGTCATCAGTGTAGCAGAAGGGGACACCAACTCAAAGCCACCCCCAGAAAGAACATGCTTTCTCGTTTATGGTTACACTGTCTGCAAATGAGCGAAGGGACTCCCATGCCCCAGCACTGGCTGAGATTCCTAAGTGAGGAGGGACTTTTCACGCCGTTTTGCCGTTAAGTGGCATTGGCTCTGGCTACACAGCTCTCCTGCCTGAAAACGGGGACCCTCTCCAGCAGGGACAATTCTGCCCTGTTTCTTCCAGGGATTACTTTTATACCACGACTTCATGGAGTCCACGTTTGAAAAGCTCAAGCAGCCCAGCAGGAAGGTGGATGCCTTGGATCATTTTCAAAAGTGCTTTCTAATCTTAAAATTGCCCCACGAGAGAGTGGACAGCGACAGGCCCAGCCAGCAGGAAGGAAAGAACTGGAAGGCCATCCGCGTGGACCTGGTCATGTGTCCCTACGAGTGCCACGCCTTTGCCCTGCTGGGGTGGACTGGCTCCCGGGTAAGTGCACCATGGATGTTTGCATGTTGTTCTCCAAAAGACATGGGTCGGGTCTGCCTGGCGCAAGCTGGGAGGGGACGGGGCGGGGCAGTGCCCAGAAAGCTCCTGCGATCACATGATCCAGTTAGAGGGATGAACCCACAACAGTCATTCCCAGTGTGGCGTCTAGACCAGCAGCAGTAGCCTTACCCGGAAGCAGGTAAATTCACCGCACCCTAGATCCACTGGGCTCCCTCCTGCTGATTCTGAAGCAGCTCAAATGTGAGAACCACCGAAGCAGAAAAACCAGCACGGACGTGGGCTCATCCTAGCCCTGGCTGCAGGACCTCCTAGGGGCCCCAGCCCACTTCCAGCCCCAGAGAACTGGAAGGACTCTTCTCACGGGCGTACACGTACACCCTGTACAGAGGACTTGTACACCATGCTGGACGAGCGAGGCGCTCCCGATCCCAGCCAGCTTTGCTCTGCGGCATTCGGGCCCCGAACGGGAGATGGTCCCTTACCACTAGAGGGCGCAATTCCCCAGGCTTTCCCCTAACAGCCCACAAAAAGGACAATTGCAACTGTGGGGCTTGCTCTCAGAAAACGACGGCCACTGTGCTTTCCCCAGGGATTTCTTGTCCTCTGTCTTGGGCTCCAGGCTTTGCTCTCTGCATCTTAGAGCCATGGGAAATGTCTTTCCGGGGCAGCTCACCGTTCAAAGAATCAAAGTCTGAGAGGAGGCACAGCCATGGGCGCCCTCAGTCTCACTTCCTCCATCCTTCCATACCAAGATTCAGAGAGGGTAGGTGACTTGCCAGAGATGCACAGCCATGTAGGGACAAAACCCAGGCTGTAATGGGTGTCCTGACTCCCTATGCTCTTTTTATTTAAATTTCTTTCTTTTTCATTTCCTTTGAAAAGAGGAGAAAGAGACATGTCTTCCTTCCACTGGTTCACTCCCAAAATGCCTGCAACAGTTGGGGCTGGGTCATGATGAGACCAGGAGTTAGGAACTCAGTCTGTGTCTCCTACACAGGTGGCACAGACCCAAGCAGGAGCCATTGCTTGCTGCCTTGCAGAGTGAGCATTAGCAGGAACTGGACAGAGAAGCAGAGCTGGGATTCCAGCCAGGGTACTCTGATAGGGAATGTGGGTATCCCAAGCTTCCTTATCGTCAGTTACAGTCATGGTATTTAAGGTTTAGAAAAGACACAAAACTAGGCTACTATTCCTCTAGCTCTGACTCTGGACCAGGTATTATTCTGAACACAATGCTAATTCTATGCATTCACTCATGCAACAAACATTTGACACACCCTTTTTAATATGGCAGGCCCTGTTTGGCATGGGAACAGGGTTATGGACAAAACAAATCTGATTCTAGTCTCCTGAGGTTTACGTTCTAGCGTGCTCAAGGGAGCATGGAGCTTTGTCATAGAGAACTTTCCCTGGAGGAGAAAATCTGTCACTGGAGGAGAATGATATCTCCAAATGCCTAACACTGAGGACATCATAACTGAGAGTAATTCATGTTAATTCTCTCTTGTCCAGCAGTTTGAAAGAGACCTCCGGCGCTACGCCACACATGAGCGGAGGATGATTCTGGATAACCATGCTTTATATGACAAGACCAAGGTAGAGTTTATGTCCTGGAATGGGCCCCTTTGATCCTCCTCCCCCAGGCTGGCTCCCTGAGCACTGGCTTTGCCTGATATCCGGTGTCAAGGCCCAGTTTCCTTTGCTGTGAGTGCCCTATCCCCCAGCTGATCGTGGTTAAGAACAGCTGGCAAGATCCCCACAGGCCCACGGTCCCCACCTGGCCCAGAATGTAACTCAGGAGCTTCTGGCTTAAAGACGATGAGCTCCTTGGGCCTCCGGAACCAGTCCAGCAGGGAACGTTAACTGACCTTGGATATCCTTGGTGTTTGCAATGAGTCACTCCAAAGAATTCCCCCAGAACACGAATAACACTCAAGCACCCCGCATATGCAGGGGGAAGCAGCATTTAGTGGCCACACGTAGGTCATTCATGAGGGTCACCTGCGAGAAGGAGAGCACCAGAGCTACCTGAGAAGCGGGAGGGCACGCAGCCGTCTTACTCCCTGGCTACAGGACTTACCTGGCATGCTAGCGTGCTGTGGTCACGATGCAGCTCTTGCCTCAGCAGACGGCTAAGTGAATGAACAGTTAAAGAGTCAGATGTTACATCCACATGTGTCAAGGTCTGCTGTTCTTAGAGCAGTCAAGGATATCAGCTGAGGCTCCCAGGGAGAACTGGTAGCAATGCCCCTGCTCTAGTCTAGGACTGTCTCAGTCACAGGAGTCAGAAACAGAGCTCAAAATGGCAGAAGCAAAAGAGGAAAGGGGGATCATATACCACAGCATCCAGGGGTACCACTGGCTTCAGGCACAGCTGTATCCAGGTGCTCAGATAGGCTTCACTCAGTGTTGGTTTTAGTCTCAGTCTGAGTTTTCCCACAGGTCCCATTATTCCAGTTTCAACACAGAAGAGCCTCTTTCCTAACAGCTCCAAGCAAGAATCCTAGGTGATGCTCATTGGCCAGGCTGGGGTCACGTGCCCACCTCTGACCCCACTACTGTAGCTCAGATAGGCCAGGTTTGGGTTGGATGCATCTCCTTGGAGATGGCGCAGCACCACCTGATCCTTGTGGTTTGCAATTAGCAAGGGATGGTCTCCCGAAGAAAAATCAAGGTGCTAAGATGCTGGCAGGAAAACCTCAGATGCTGAGCACATGAGCAGAGGCAGAGTCACACACACCCAACTTGGGGCCACTTACAAATTCACACGCCACACACTTCAACGTCAGCAAATGCCTTCTAGGTGCCCAGCACTGTGCTGTACACAGAAAACGGCACTGGGGCTTGGTCAGGGGCTGGTGTGGAAGGCTGGAGGGGAACCCCACACGTCCAGGCATCCTCTAGTTGCTGGCAATACCTAGTTCTCACTGCACATTTTAGGTAGGTGAACATGAAGAAAGACGCATGTAGAATCACCCAGAGCTCAGAAACAGACTGATGACTTCTGAAACGTTGCTTTCATTAGAACGGGTGTGGCTCAAACTTAAGTGTCGCTTTAAAAGCACTGTCAGATGGTTCAGTGTGGTTAAGAACTGCAGACCAACAGGGAAAAAAAAATCCAGGTGCCGTTTGCTGTGTGTGTCGAGCTGCCAGGATTTTACTTGCATTCCCTCCGTACCATATTTTTGGATGGGAAGCTGTTAAACGTACTTCTTACAATCCGAAGCAGGGAATTATGTTTGGCAAGAAGTCCTTCTGATAAGGCCGTTTGATAAGGCATGCTTTCACTGGGGCTGCACTGAGATGCTTAAAAAAAAATGTCTAAATGCACCCATTTTGTTGTTTTCAGAGGATGTTTCTCCAGGCAGAAAGTGAAGAAGAAATATTTGCGCACCTGGGACTGGATTACATTGAACCATGGGAAAGAAATGCCTAGAAAAAACTTGTCAACATTTTTTTCTTCCCTGTTCTTTCCAGGTTAAGTAAGTTACGTGTCACATTAGCCAAAGATGCCTTCGGAAAGTTCTGGATTCTTGAGGTCCTGCTTAAACGCAGATTGCCACTAGAAATAAATAGCTTTGGGAACAGGATAAGGCACCACCTGCTCACGGGTTATGTGCCGACAGGCCCTTAGGACAACTGTCGCTTCTAATGCATGAGGCATTTTGCTGTAGAAACAGTGCTGCTGTGGGTGCTCAGGGCCCACTGTGCTCCCAGTGTAGCTGGAGCACTCTCAACCTCCAATAAAAACCAGAGGAAGCCAGCAGGTGGAGTCGTCTTTTCTTCACTCAAATAGTATAAAAGATTTTTAACCACCGATGTCAAAAGTGTCAGTTTCCACTTTATTTTTGGGGGACAAACAGGGCTAGTTAGAAGACACAGTGATTCCAAAGGGGATGCCGGGTCCTAGCTTCGCAGGAGGGGGTGCTGACTCTGGATGGGCTCAGCTCTGATCCCCAAGGAGCTGAGCGCCAGAGTCCCAGCACAGCGCCACCTAAGGGCCGAATTCCCACTGCTTTCACTCACAGGGAAGTGCTGTGTCTAAACCACCAAAGCGGCATCTCTGTTTTTCCATCTTGGCGCCTGTCTCTGGAGCTCCGTGGCTCAGCCTCTCTCAGGAAGACGATCTCTCCTGGTCTCTTCGTGTTAGGGCACCCTAGGAAGGGAGGCAGCCATGGGAGAGGCAGCCCATGGGATTCCCAGGCTCCAGACCCCTTCTGACGCCCTCCGTTCCAGCCTCCTTGGGGTCCTCAGCCTGCTGAAGACCAGCGAGACCCCTAGTCACCCTTCTCCCTTTCTCCAGTCCCCTCAGAGAAGACGACATCGGGACATCCAAGACCCCACAGAGAGGCACGGTGCCCCCAGCACACACACAGAAAGCGACTCCTTGCCTTCCTAGTGCAGTAGTATCAGCAGAATTTGAGTGACATAGCACAGATCTGCCCAGTGGCTGGGCTATCCTCCACCTGGGACCAGCGGGCTAACCTGAGCTTATCCTTGTGATGACAGCACAGACCGAGAGCAAGCAAACTCCAGTGAGCAAGCACTTTTCAAGCCTCTTCCCGTGCCTGTTAACGTCAGGCAGCAAAAGCACGGCACGGCCTGAGTCTTGGGGGCTGGGAAAGTGTGTCACAGTGCCAAGGCGTGCCAAGTTCCAGGGCAAAGAGCATGGATGCAGGGAGTGGGGGAAGGGCTGGGCCTGTGAATGTGAGGCACTTGAGAGAGACCAGTGTGGGCATCCTGTTCACTCTTTCCTCTCCCCACAGCCCACTGCACTCAGTCCTAGCAAATCCCGAGGTGCCAGGGAGCTAGGAGCAGGAACCTCGGCTCGGCAGGGCACTGACCTCTGAAAGCCAACATGGTGGCAGGCAAAAAAGGAGAGGCAGGGGGATGCCTGCAGAGGAAACTCCCCCAGGCATCTGGGTTTTAAGAGGAGGAATGACCTTGAGGTTTCCTTCTATCATCCAGTCCAGCCCATCAGGATGAGCCCCCCCCCAATCAATATCGCATCACGTCCGCAATCCAGCATATGCAACGGGTGTTAGGTGTTTCTTTTTTAAGTTTACTAATTTATTTATACTTATTTGAAAGGCAGAGCAACAGCAACAAATGCTTTCAACAGCTGGGGCTGCCAGGAACCCAAACTCCCTCCGGGTCTCCCCTGTGGGTGGCACGGATCCAAGAACTTGAGCCATCACCTCCTGTGTCCCTGGGTGTGCACTAGCAGCAAGCTGGATTAAAGCGGAAGTGGGACTGGATCCAAGGCATTCCAGTATGGAATGCAGGTGTCCCAGGAAGCACCTTAAACCGCTGCACCACTGACACCTGCTCCTTGTTGAGTGTCCACAGTCACTTTCCAAGGAGTCCCGAGGTGCGTAGAACACTTGATATACAAAGGAGAAGAACCTGCAGGCATGTTCCCTGTCCAAGGTTAAGCCACTATGCAGCGAAGCCAGGTTTGACCTCAAGTCCCAGCTTGTGTGACTCCAAAGCCCAGGCTCTTTCTCCCAATCTGGAAAGTTCAGGAAGCAGCCATGTTAGCTCGGCCATCCCACAGACCTACATCCATCATCCATCCATCCATCCATCATCCATCCATCCATCATCCATCCATCCATCACCCATCCATCCATCATCCATCCATCACCCATCATCCATCCATCATCCATCCATCCATCATCCATCCATCCATCTATCATCCATCCATCCATCATCCATCCATCCATCATCCATCATCCATCCATCACCCATCCATCCATCCATCACCCATCCATCCATCATCCATCCATCATCCATCCATCCATCATCCATCCATCCATCCATCCCCCATCATCCATCCATCCATCATCCATCCATCCATCCATCACCCATCATCCATCCATCATCCATCCATCATCCATCACCCATCCATCCATCATCCATCCATCTATCATCCATCCATCATCCATCCATCACCCATCCATCCATCATCCATCCATCTATCATCCATCCATCATCCATCCATCACCCATCCATCCATCATCCATCCATCATCCATCCATCATCCATCACCCATCCATCCATCATCCATCCATCTATCATCCATCCATCATCCATCCATCACCCATCCATCCATCATCCATCCATCTATCATCCATCCATCATCCATCCATCACCCATCCATCCATCATCCATCCATCATCCATCCATCACCCATCCATCATTCATCCATCCATCCATCACCCATCCATCATCCATCCATCATCCATCATCCATCCATCCATCATCCATCCATCCATCCATTGTCCATCCATTCATCATCCATCCATCCATCCATCCATCACCCATCATCCATCCATCATCCATCCATCCATCCATCATCCATCACCCATCCATCCATCATCCATCCATCCATCCATCATCCATCCATCATCCATCCATCCATCCATCACCCATCCATCATCCATCCATCATCCATCATCCATCCATCATCCATCACCCATCCATCATCCATCCATCATCCATCATCCATCCATCCATCATCCATCCATCCATCCATCGTCCATCCATTCATCATCCATCCATCCATCCATCCATCACCCATCATCCATCCATCATCCATCCATCCATCCATCGTCCATCCATTCATCATCCATCCATCCATCCATCCATCACCCATCATCCATCCATCATCCATCCATCCATCACCCATCCATCCATCCATAATCCATCCATCCATCATCCATCCATCCATCCATCATCCATCCATCCATCACCCATCCATACACCATCCATCTATCCATCCATCCATCAATCATCCATCCATCATCCATCCATCCATCCATCCATCCATCATCCATCCATCCATTCTGGCCTTCCAGGCAGTTTCACCTGCTGCTCCTGTTGTCCCCGCACAGTTACGATGGGACGCCCTTCCTCTCTTGGAACATTCTGGTTTGCAGGATAAGTGATATGGTCACTGTGTTTATGAGCCCCTACTGTGTGCCAAGCCCTGTTGCTGGCACTGAGGACTCACAGAAGAACAAAACTCGTTTCGGCTCACAGGCAGTTTTAGGGGCATCTCTGTCACTTTTCGGAACCAAAGTGTGAAGTGTTTGTACCTTGCTGAGGAAAGGGAATCCTAGACAGACCTTCTCTGAGAGTGGCTCAGCTGGGTTCAGAGCCTGCCCATACCCCCACCCTGAGCTGTGTCCCAGGGCACCGCTGTCGCACACAGCACAGCTCGGAAGACATAGCCACGGTCCCAGCACGGCATGAGAGGCTGGGATGAATGCCCTCAGGAACCAGCCTGCCAGGACCCAGACACACGGAGGAACGAGAAGGAGGTTTGGAGCTGTGAGCCCCACTCTGGTTAATCCGGAGCCTGGGTGAGAGCGGTGATGACACCTGTCTCCGTGGCCAAACGACAGGCTAGGGTAAAACTTAAGGGGCCTGGTGTGGGACTTAGCCCTTCTTCCCCACGGCTCCCTGGAGATCACAGAGAGTGGGAAAGCAGAGCCTGGGCTGAGGCAAACTCCATGACCACTAGTCCACATCCAGGGAAGCAGGGCCAGTGAGCGGCTTGGAGGAAGCCAGCGGGAGGGAGGGTGGAGGAGCACTGAGCTGAGAGCCAGGCCTGGCTTCGTGGGGTGCTGTGGGAAGGGTGGGGGAGTCGGGCTCTGAACGCTGCTGCCCAGCAGGGCTCCATGGCTCACCGTACCTTCCCACGACCTCGCGGTCGGCCAGCGTCCCCTTCCTTGGAGGACTCAGCAGAACGTTCCGAGTTGGGTTCAGGCGGCGTCTGGGAGTCGGAACTTGGGCTCCGCATAAAGCAGGCAAGGGCAGCCGCGCCCTGGCAAGTGGGGGCGGTAGCATCACTCCCACCAGCGCCTGGGGCCAAGCCTGAGGCCGAGCAGCACCTCAACGAGGTGACCTAGTGGGTGCGGAAGGCGCCGCATCAAAGCTGCTCTCCTGGGCCTCCCGGGCCTCCCGCGCACCGCAGCTTGGAAGAGACGCAAGGACCAAGCACGCCGTCCATTAGTCCCTGAGGCTCGGACTTCCCTTTCATCAGCAGAGGATCAGCGCCAGATGGCCATTGGTAGCTCTCCAGCCAATAGACAGGCTGCCCAGAGTCAGGTGGGCATCAAGAGTCCAATCAGCTACGATGGGGATGGGGTGGGTGGGCGTGTGCACGCGGGCACGCATGCGCTTACTGGCCGTGCGTGCGTGTGATGGCTGTGTGTCAGTGTCCTTGTGCGTGCGTGGCTGCCTACAGGGAGAGGGCGTTTGGGGCGGTGGCTGTGGTCGGGTGGGACTAAATGTTGCCATTCTGACCGCACGATTCGGTGGCCGTGGGTGTGTTCATAATGTTGTGGAGCCATCACCAGCAATCTCCAGAGCTTGCTCATCACCTCAAATCTGTGCCCACTAAGCGGTAAGTTTGCACTCCCTGGCAGCCTCTCTGCTGCTTCCCGTCTATGACTTTGCCTTTTCCAGCGCCTTCATACGGGATCAGCTGACTTTACTTAGCTCGATGCTTTAAAGGCTCATCCATGTCACGGGTATCAACATTGGCTTCCTTGTTCGGGCGGAATAATAGTGTGTTCGGTCAGTGTGCTGTATTCTTGTTGACCTGCTCATCGGACTGACGGGGATCAGGGCTGCTCGCACCATTTGGATAGTGTGCATAATGCTATGAGGAATATGGGTAACACGTGTCTGTGTGAGTCTCTGCTTTCCATTCTTAGAGTATAAATCTAGAAGTGCAACTGCTGGGTTAAGTGAAAATCCTAGGCGGCCCCGTAGGCCTTTGCACAGCAGCCGCACCATTTTACAGTCCCACCTGCAGGACTCAGGCCCTCCAGGCTCCCCGCATCCCGCCCGACGCTCACTGCCTTCCATTGTGTTGGGTTTCACAACAGCTGTCCTACCGGATGTCAAGTGGCAGATGCCCAACCCGGAGCCAAGACGGTTCAGACGGAAAACAGTGCTCTGGACAGGGCTGCAGGGTTAGGCATGGAACAGGGCACTTCATCAAGTTCATGGGAAGTGGAGTTGAAAGACAAGTTTATTTGGTGCAAATAAAGCATTTTTAAGCTGCGAATAATGTTTCATAATTCTCATTTTCCACAAACTTCTTGAAGACCTCATAGGTGACATCTTGTGTTGCTGACTGAAGAAAGCTTAGGATCTGGAGGAGGCAGACAGCTGCCACATCCAGTGGAGAGAGCTCTCACCATTTGGCACCGTGTGCTGTTCACATGCCTCGCAGCTCAAAGTCTTCATCCTCTGATGTGGGCGTGAGCACCTTAGTTTCCACTGTGGTTCTTGCCTCACACAGAGATAAGAATTCTAAGGGGAGGCATTGTAGGAACAGAGTTTATTTAACAGCAACAGAGAAAGCATCCATTCACGCATGAGTGTGGGCTGCCCCCACGGAGAAGCACCTGTCATGAGTGGACCAGAGGCTTTCCCAGAGAGAGAGAGGAAAAAGCTTGAATAGCACTCCCAGCATGGTCCGCAGCAAAAAAAAGAGAGTTCTCTCCTGTTCTCAGTCTCTCTCTCTCTCTCTCTCTCTCTTTTTAAAGGTTTATTTATTTATTTGAGAGGCAGAGGTCTTCTGTCTGCTGGTTCACTCCCTGAATGGCCACAACAGCTGGAGCTGGGCCGATCCGGAAGTCAGGAGCCAGGAGCTTCTTCCAGGTCTCCCACATGGGTGCAGGGGCCCAAGGACTTGGGCCATCTTCTGCTGCTTCCCCAGGCCATAGCAGAGAGCTGGATCAGAGGAGGAGCAGCCGGAACACAAACCGGTACCCGTATGGGATGCCGGCTCTGCAGGCAGAGGCTTAACCTGCTACTCCACAGCATCGGCCCCTGTTCTCAGCCTCTTTTATGAGGTAGGGGTGGTGCTTTTGCATGTGTGATGCCATCTGGTAAGTCTATGGCACCTCCTCATGCGGTTTGATATCCATGTAATCAGGGTATCTCCCTCTTGGCCTTGGATGAGACACAGGCATCTGGGAAGGCAGGCGTCTTTGATAGATAACATGCAGGGCTGCAAGGGCTCCAGCTCACGTAGACTCAGCCAGCTGCCTGCCTGTTCACACCGATCACTTTCTGCTGCCCCAGTGTTTCAGGTGTGTTATTCAGGATTATTCTAGGTATTATGAATTTTTAAAAAGATTTACTTATTTATTTGAAAGGGGTGGGGGGAGTTCGGTCTTCCCTCTGCTGATTCACTCCCAGTGGCCACAACGGCTGGAGCTGGGCTGGTCTGAAGCCAGGAGCCAGGAGTTTCTTCTGGGTCTCCAATGAAGGTGCATGGGCCCAAGCACGTGGGCCATCTTCTGCTACTTTCCCAGATGCATTAGCAGGAAGCTGTATTGCAAGTGGAGCAGCTGGGGCTGGAACCGAGGACCATATGGGATGTCGACACTGCAGGTGGTGGCTGACTTTCCATGCCATATCACTGGCCCCTGGTATTATGAATATTTTTAAGTTGACTTAATTAATGAATATATTCAAGTGTTTGCCATGTTAACAGCCATTTTTCTAGCCACAGGACATAGAACAAAAAACAACCTGTCAAAAATGTTTGCCAATATAATCATAAGCATGAAGTGTATGTTCTAGAAAGAAATTTATTTTGGTGTTTGCCACAAAACAATGCTTTTCCTCTTATAATAGTGATATAAATCTTCCTTTTTGAATATAATATTTAAATAAGAAAAGTAAATCAACATACGAAAAAGCTTGTAGGGAATATTAGCAGTGGGACGGTGATGTGGCAAGAATGGGAGGCGAAGTGAGGAGAACCAGGGGCCTGACACTGGGGAAATGTGTAGGGAACCCCCCCCCCCCACACACACACACACTAACAGCTCTCCAGCTCTGATTCTGCCCAGTGCCTGCCGGTCCGTGCAGGAGGACCAGAGAATCTCAGAGATTCTAACGCGAATTCTCTTCTCTGAAAAGCCCTGTGGAGAATTCCACAGACGTCCTAGGCTAGGCTGCAAGTGTTTTTTTGTTTTTTTGTTTTTCTTTCTGCCAGAATCAGAACTGTCTTTGCCCCTGCCGCCTACTTTATTTGGGAGCACAGCACCCTCTGGTGGCCAACAAAAGGTGTTTCAGAGGCAAAGACAATCCTATTTAGAGCGGTAGAATGAGGAAGAAACCCAGGAATGTTGAGTGGGGGGCCTTAGAGGCCTTCTAGTCCAAGCTCCTCCTCTACAGAGAGCAAACCACGATCCGCAGAGAGGCAGTGCCCAAACGTCACACAGCAAATTTGTGCACCCACTGTGGCCTCCCCAATTATTACCCCACCCCATGACGGTGGACGAGCCACCTAACCGCGCTGAGCTTTGATCGCCTCCTCGGTAAAATGCTGGCTCCTTCCTAGGCACCCACTGGAGGAGTGCATGAGGCAGTGTTTGTGACGAGCTTGATTCGAGAATCCTTTGGACTGGAGCAAATTCGTAGTAACTTGCGGAAAAGGACACTAAGGCACTGGCCGTGCTTCTTCCCGGCCCGTGAAGCCACAGCGGGAGGTGTGAAGGTGAGGGATGTGCTCTGACTCCCGGACTCCCGGCCCTGCTGCACCTGTCTGCACTTGCCAGCCCGCATCTGCAGGCCACCCAAGTCCCACCAGTGAGCCCGCATTTTCTGTGGAGGCCAACAGGGGGCTTTCGGGTACTTACTGGCCTTTATCTCTTGGAACAGATGGAAACCACTGGGGAGTCACTTTTCTCTATTTCACTTGCATTTTTATCAATGAATTCACAGTACTCTAAGCATTCAAGTTCTTCCCCCAGCATGCATATCAGAGGATTCCCCTTAACAGCTCAGAAGCCCTCCTCAGAAACCAACCAAGCTCATTACTCTTAACTCCTCATTTCATGCAAACTCAAATCATTTCCTCAAAACAAACTGCTTTACTGTCTTCAGGACTAATAACATTAACTTCCTAGGGCCTTGATTCGTTCATATGTAAAATGGGCTCAGTAACAATGGTACCACATCCCATATGGCATTGTTATAAGAAATAAAACAAAGTAGTAAATGCAGATTGCTTTTAAGGTGAGAAAATGGGAGGCCAGCATTGTGTCTCAATGGGTTAAACCACTGCCTGCAGCACAGGCATCCCATGTGAGTGGTGGTTCAAGTCCTGGCTGCTCCACTTCTGATCGAGCTTCCTGCTTATGTGCCTGGGAAAGCAGCAGCAGATGACACCAGTGCTTGGGCCACCCATATGAGAGACTTGGATGGAGTTCCAGACTCCTGGCTTTGGACTGGCCCAGCCCTGGTCATTGCAGCCATTTGGGGAGTGAATGAGTGGGTAGAGATCTCTCTCTTTCTCTCTCTCCCTCCCTCCCTCCCACCTCCCTTCCTCTTTCTGTTGTGGGCTAGGTTAGGCTCAAACTCCTATTTCAGGCTCTTGCCTTTTACTTAGAGAAGAATTCTAAGTACAGGTACAAACACGACGTGCAGCGTGATAGGGTTTATTTGTGGTATGAGAAGAATACGCAGGAACATGAGGGCATTGTTGAGGGGAGTGGGCCAGGGTGGAGTGAAGAGGGACTTCCAAACCAGGCTTGCCTGGATCCATGAGGGGAGAGAAAGGCAGAGAGCCTCCCCTTCTCCAACCTTCTTAGGAGCTTCAAAAAGGGGAGTGGTTACATAGTCTGATTGACAGGTGGGTTGATAGGATTACAAGGGGGCGGAGAGGTGTGGCCTCCAGCACAGGAGTTTTCCCACTTCATTTCTGTAACTTGCCTTTCAAATGAGTAAATAAATATTTAAAATGAAAACATGCTACAGTTTAAAAGGAAGTTATATCATCTAATCACAGTTCCAGTGCTTGGGGACAGCTTGCCAGAAAGCAGGCATCCGAGTTGAAAAGAAACAAATCAGTTATGTTGGCCAGGCTGGCTTTTTTTTTTTTTTCTTTCTTTCTTTTTTTAAAGATTTATTTATTTATTTGAAAGTCAGAGTTACACAGAGAGAGGAGAAGAGAGAGAGAGATCTTCCATCCAATGGTTCCCTCCCCAGTTGGCCGCAACAGCCGGAGCTGCACTGATTTGAAGCCAGGAGCCAGGAGCGTCTTCCAGGTCTCTCATGCAGGTGCAAGGGCCCAAGGACTTGGGCCATCTTCTACTACTTTCCCAGGCCACAGCAGAAAGCTGGATCGGAAGTGGAGCAGCTGATTCTCGAACTGGCGCCCTTATGGGATGCTGGCGCTTCAGGCCAGGGCATTAACCCACTTTGCTACAGCGCTGGCCCCCAGGCTGGCATTTAAATCCAAAGGCATTTAAATAAAGAAATAGAGCCACAGTCCTGGAGCGGTAAGTGCAGGACAGTCTTCGTGACCCTCCCCGTGGTGACTCTGGGTTTAAACAATGCTGTAGCCTCAGTGCATAGGTCCCGTGTGTCCATGGCATGAGGGGATGATATTTTCCCAGGAAGCTGAGTTTACAAAGCTGGGTTGAATATTTTGACCTTTCCTACCCTGGAGACCCAGAGGCAGAGAGAAGGCTGGCTTAATCATCTTTACCAACTTGCTGTAAGTAAGTTAATAAATGAGGAGGGGGATCTTTGGCAGTTACTTTTCCAATACTGTGTATCTTGAAATGAGAAGTACACTAAGAACTCACATCCGGGCTTCTTACTATTTTCACTGCGCTTTCCTTTTTCTGGGAAAATGTAAATATTAAATTAACACAGTGCAACATTTACTAATTTCAAATCATTTTATGCTAACTATACCGCAACAGGTTGCTTAAGAGAGGTCTAATTTGGTATCTCTGTCCTGATCTCCAACTGCAATGATCGCTGTTGATGTTGAAAACGCTGGGGTGGAAGTGATGCAAATCCCTTGAGAATCCCCAGGAACTCATGGTGGGCTGTCTGCCTTGAGTGGTGATTATACTGACAAAATTTACATACAACTTCCCAGGATCCCAGCGTCCTGAAGCCATGCAGGTGAAGAATCCTGAGTGTGGAGTGATCCTCATTTGCTTCCAATTCTAGGAAACTCAGGCTGTTTTGAGGCACCCTGTCTGAAGCGCGTGTGCTGTTGGAAGCTTTTTGAGTTTTCAGGTCAAGTTGATGGTGAAAAGCCCTTGAAGGTGAATTCCATTCTACCCCAGAGGCACTCAGTACACCTATTTCTGTCTGGTTTCAATTTCTTCGGAGAAAGAATTTCTTCAGAGAAAGGTTGTGTTTATCCTAACATGACACCCAACCACATTCCCCATAATCTGTTGTTGTACTCCAAAAAAAAAAAAAAAAAAAAAGACAGATTATAGCCCCATAGCACTTTGATGTCATTTTTTTTCCAAACTAAATGGAGGCAAAATTTTCATAAAATAAACTGCACATGAATATGTTACCAGAGGTGCTTCTTAGAAGTTTTTGTCTTTGCACAGGAAAGAATTCAGAAATGAGACGGGCTAGTGGAGTAGAATGGCTAGGTCATTTGGAAGGTATATATTTAACTTTTCAAGAAACCACCAAGTTGTTTGCCAAAGCGACTGTTAGTATTTTCCTTTTATTCCTGCCAGCAGTGTGTGACGATCCCAGATCTTCCTAGTCCTCACCAACACTTGCTTGTCCAGACTATCAAGGGCGAGGTGTTCCGCCAATGGATCTTCATTTACATACCTCAAATGACTACAACACTAACCATCTTTTCATGAGTTTATCTGTCATTGGTATATTATCTTTGGCAAAATGCTCTTCAGATGTATAAATTAGGTTTTCACAAAACCATCTTCCATTTCTTTAACACATTCAACTTTTTCTCTAAATTATTAAATATATAGGATATACTCACAACAATTTTAATGTCTTTATCATCTATGTAGATTGTGAATCAGTTTCTTTTTTTTTTTTTTTTTTTTTTTTTTTTGACAGGCAGAGTGGATAGTGAGAGAGAGAGAGACAGAGAGAAAGGTCTTCCTTTTGCTGTTGGTTCACCCTCCAATGGCCGCCACGGCTGGTGCACTGCGGTCGGCGCACCGCGCTGATCCGAAGGCAAGAGCCAGGTGCTTCTCCTGGTCTCCCATGCGGGTGCAGGAGCCAAGCACTTGGGCCATCCTCCACTGCACTCCCGGGCCACAGCAGAGAGCTGGCCTGGAAGAGGGGCAACCGGGAAAGAATCTGGCACCCCGACTGGGACTAGAACCCGGTGTGCCGGCGCCGCTAGGTGGAGGATTAACCTATTGAGCTGTGGCGCCGGCCGAATCAGTTTCTAATGATAAATATTCTCCTCATCTGTCATACTTTCCTACCTCTTTGAATGACTGTTGATTTTTTATTGGATTTTAGACTTGGTGAATTTTACCCTGTTGTAATCTGGATATTTTTATATTCCTGTAAATATTCTTGAGCTTTGTTCTAGAATGTGGGAGATAATTTGGTCTGTCCCCACCTTACTTTTATGCTTTGTTGGGAAGAAGTAGAATAGCACAAACCTAATTTAATCTAGGATTAATCTTCTTCCCCACTATGGAGGCAATACTTTTCTCAGTAATCTACCTGATCCTCATAAATTCGGATGCTTACTCTGGCTGTTCCTGGGCCCGCGTGAACTTGAGGTACTGTTCCCTCTAATCCTTCTGCAGGTAGTCCTCTAGTTCTGTCTGTGAACGCCTCTCCTCTCCAGCTCTGCCCTACAGATTCTGTTTCCCTTGGCCTCCATGAGCTTGCAGCTCTATCTCATCTAGAGCACACACCAAGGCCATGTGGTCAGAGGATGATGGTGTCTGAAAAGCAGAAAGTCCCATGTGGCAGGAGGAACCATGGCAACAAATGATCAGGGAGAAATCCCTTACACCAGGTATCTGAGGGGCAGAGAGGAGCCCTGTCGGCTGGGGGAGAGGAAATAGAAGGAGTGAGACTCAGACTGGGCTTTCCCCTGCCCTCAAGACAAAAATTCAGATCTTGACCTTGGCTGTTCTCAATGGCTAATCCTTGACCAGGGGTCAGCCATAACTGTCAGCTGACTCCTGCTCACAGAATCATCCCATTGGTGGTAGATTTCCTTCATCCTTGTTTGTCCTCACATCAAAGCTACCACCTCCAATGTATCATTGTAAGAAATTCATTCCTTGCCCTTATAAATCCATTTTTAAGCCCCAAGTCCTGTTCAGCCTGTCTTTTAAATGGCCCTGTTTTCAAATGCTTTCTTGGACAGACTGAGTCATCTTCTAAAATGTCCCCCAGGCTAGTCTGTCCAGTTTGGGTATTTTTATACCTCCTAGCTTACTGGAGTTCAGGTAGTTTCACTGCAGGGTAGAGGAGACAGCCCTTTATCTTTCTGAGTTTTACGTGGAGGTGTAGACTTTCCTGCAGCCATTTGGAAATTCTGTGGCTGAAGACTCTTGCCTACCTCTCCTTCTCTTCTGGCTTCAGGTATAGGAAAAAGGGGGAAAGACCATGTAGACAGAATCTGCTATTGTTTGAACCCAAGGGAGACACACCCTTTTATGTTTTTGAGCCCAGAGGCAAAAATGCCTTTATGAAAAATTTCCTGATGTCATTTCCTGCAATAGACAGGAAATCCATGGGTTGGAGAGACATTTTCAAGAAGACCCAGTTGCCTTTAGCTTTTTTGTTATGTTATGTCCCAAATGTTGTCTTAGGTCCTGGCAGATTGTGTGACATAGGGAAGAAGTCAGCACACATTTGTCCAATCAATTCCTGTGTTAGGCAACGATTCTCTCCACGACAGTGGGATTGCAAAGATCACATGAATTGGCAATGTCAAAAAGCAGTCATTATCGCTGGGCTTTGCTCTTTTGTTAGCATTACAGTGTTTCAAGGGCAAATGCCATAAGGAAAACTGTGTAATCATCATTATTTCTTGGCAAAATACAAGAGAAATAAAACAACTCTGCCACCTGTGAAGTCAGGAGCTATAGAGGCCCTGGCCATGTGCTGAAGGGAGTGGGGAGCAGGGAGGCAGAAGGGGCAGACTTTGTGAGGTTCAGAAAAACTAAAGTTAGAATATTTGAACTGAGGGCAAGCATGTGGTGCAGTGGTTAAGACACTTCTTAGGATGCCTGCATCCCATATCAGAGTGCCTGAGTTCAAGTCCTGGTTCCACTTGCAATTCCAGCTTCCCACTAATATACCCTGGGAGGCAGAGGTGATGGTGGCTCAAGTACTTAGGTCACTGCCACCCGTGTGGGAGACCTGGATGGAGTCACTCACTCTTGGTTTTGGTCTGGCCTAGCTCTGGCTATTGCAGGCATTTGAGGAGTGAACCAATAGACAGAAGATCTCTCTCTCTCTCTCTCTCTCTCTCTCTCTCTTTTCTCTTTCTCCCTTAACAATAAATATAAATAAATAATATTTTAAAAGACTATTTGAACTGGGTTGATGTAACCTTAGTGGCAAATCAATCTAAGGACCAGGAGACACATTAGCACATGAGACGCAAAAACCTTGTGCAACCAACCCAGGGTGACACAGTACTTAGCACCAGCCCTGGATTAGGGCACGAGAGTGTCAGACTTCTAGTCTCATCCTTGTAATCCTGTGGGCTGCCCTCCAAGGAAGGACTGAATTTTCATCATCAGCCCGGCCAGAAAGTGCTGTACCAGGAGTATCTCAGGGATAATCTTGGTTCCAAGTCCAGGGCCAATGTCCCAAACTTTAATTCAGGCAAAGAAAGCAACAGACATTTTATAAGTTTATAAGAAGGGAAATTTTACTTTTCACTTATTCCAAAATAAATTCTTTGCATCATAGTGGATATAAACGACAGAAATAGTCAACCTTGCTAGTTTGGTAGAAACAATTTGAAATAAAGATTCTAAGCAATAGATTGTAAGTATAATTAAAATAAATGATCCAAAATACAAGTCACACTATACTTTTTAGGCTCCAAGGCTTATTCACATGTGAATTTCAATCCAGTTGCACAATTACCTGGTGAGGTTGAGGAATGAGAGCTGCCATCTCTGTTCTTTGAGTGTAGAACTGAGGCTCCAGGTGCTCAGCCATCTACCCCAGAGCTGAAACCTGTGAGGTCAAAGCCAATGCCACAGCTGAGCTCTCAGTAAATCTGAGATCCTTGTTGATATGTGGGAGACCTACAAGCATCATGATCGCTGGGAATGTCTGCACACCAATGGCCAAATCTGCTTGTCAGGCTGACTGAACCCAGGGGTCACAAGAGGATTTGGAGAGCAGGTGTTGGCAGGGGCAGTGATTGGGTGTATAGATCCAGGGAGGAGGAGGCACATATCCGAGCGATCAGAGACGCTGAGTGAAAACAAAAAGAAATGTTCCCCATGGTGTCAAGGTGGCTCCTGGAGCCAGTGAATGGACCCCAAGATTTTCCACTGGGAGGTCTGGTCTGCTCAGAGGCAATGGCAATGCAAGCTGCCTGGACGCCCCCTTGAGGAAGTGAAGGGAGAGGCCTGGCATGAGCCCCCTGATGCTGTCCATGGGCTCCCCTTGGACTCCAGGCACTCAGCCAGCTCCAGTGGTCCTATGTTCATCTATTTGGGCCTCTTGATCACTCTTCCTGCCAGACAGTTTTTCCCCATGATCATCCAAGGGCCTGGGTCTTCTCTTCACTACCACAGAATGGAAACAGCCTCATTTCTAACGATCTGTTGGAGCAATTGTTGCCTTCCCTTTTCCTCTTTGCCATCAACACACACACACACCATTGCAAAGCTGCCTTCCTGAATACTCTCAAAGAATGAGGTGTTGGGACACATGCTAGGAAGCCAGCTCGTCCCAAGTCATGGAGAAAATGATATTGGTGTTGAGGACAAAGGATAATGCAGCAAAAAAAAAGAAGGGGAGGCAGGGCAGGGGGATTGGAAAGCTGGGGCAAGGACTTGCTGGGGTCAGAGAACAGCAGGAGCAATACACACAAGATATGGCATACTGGTGGGTGTAGGCCAGCACAGTCAGTGGGCCAACACCACTCGGGGTACAATTCTGGCAGGGACTCAGGGCTCCTCTTCACTCTAAAGAGTTATTTAGCAACTACCCACAAGGCACAAAGGTTAAACAAAGATACTTGAGGAACTGCCATCACAGGTATGGTAATGCAAAATGTCCCATTGTAAAGAACAACATCCTCTAAATTTGAAAGATGACTTTCTATCAGCTTCAACATCTTGAAAGTTACATGTGATGCCACAGGTCTCTGTACTTGGAATCTGGAACTTGTAAGCACTTGATTTTTCTGGTAACATGTAAAGACAGGGTCATGGCTGGATTTTAAACTTCACAGACACTAGCAACACCTAGAATTATCATTAGATGTCAACAATTTGGACTTTAATCTTTTCTATGACCTCGTGAGGCAAGTAATAGTATCTCCTCTTCTACAAAAGCAGACACTGAAGCTTGGAGAGGTCAGACAACTTCTGCAAGAGTCAAACAGCAGCCTAGTGGCAGAGCTGACTCTAGAGTTCGTGTTCTTTCCATTGCCTGATGACATGACCCACCACATGCTGCCCTGTGCTCAGGGAACAGGTGGCTCCCCTGTGATATTCAGAAGTAAGAAACGGATTCCTCTGGCAAATGCCCCTTAAGGTTAATTTATACCTCAACTTGTACCAGACTGATGTTGGCCAGTGTTGCCATAGAGGACAGGTCTAATGACTTTTTTGAGAAAAGGAATGTGCAATCAGGGACAGAAGGCAAGATATTCAGAAATCAAGCCCCTTTCTCAGAATGATCAAGGCAACAAACTCCCCTTGGGGTTAGAAGAGAATCTAAGGGCTCCATCGAGACACAGGGTGGGCACACCTGTGCTTCTCTTCTTATTAAACCACAAGGTCTAGAGTTGGAATGAACCTTATTGGCACTGTCCCCTGTGCAGAGACAAATCCACCCCAGAGTGCTCCAGATCTGTAAATGAAATCTGGATTGGTTAGGAAGCACCTTGGCATCTCTCGTGGCCGAGCACAAATCCCGGGGTGTCCAGCCCTGTTCCAGCTCCAGGTCTGCTCCCTGACTGAGCCGTGTCACTCTAGGCTCAGTCTGGGAATAAGCCACCACAGTCCCCTCCTCCTCTCCATTTCTTCACGGGGGCCGTAAGTGTCGCGCACAGGCTGCTCACTTCCTGAGACAGTCCTCACGTAAATGTGGCCTTCTGGTGCTCCTGCCGTATTCGTCTCATGTGTAGGTGATCTAGGATTCTTGACAAAACAAACAGATTTTTAAAAAAATATACCAGAGAATTCTGATTCTGGCCAAGGTGGAGTGACAGCAAACAAATTTACCCTCCCACCTGAAACAATAAAAAATCAGACAAAACATTTGAAACAATAGTTTTTAAAACATTGGCGATCAGGCAAGGAAGAACAATGATCCTTAGAGATAAATGATCTACAATTGCCTGAACTTCCTGCCATGGGAGGATTTTCAAGTCACTCAACTCTTTATTGTCATTGTGGTGTCTCTTTTTTCATAGTTTAACTTTTAACCTATTCATGTCTTTATGTTTAAAGAGAGCCTTTGTGGGCATCATACAAGGGCCTTTCAAAATTTTATAGAAAATGTGTATCATGAAAAACTATGCATGGTTTTAAAAATATTTTGCACCTAAATAAATGTATCTTTTAATTCTCTTTTCCCATATATTCTTTGAAGTAAATACATATAGTTGGATCTTGCTTTGTATAGCCAATCTGAATATCTCTGTGTTTTAACTGGAATATTTAAACCATTTACATTTAACACGATCATTGGTATGACTGGATTTAAGTCTACCACCTTTCTATTTGTTTTCTATTTGTTTCATCTGTTCATTGCTTTTTTAAAAATCTTTTTATATCATATTCCATATAGATTTTATAAATACTTAGTAATTTTCATGAAAAAATATATTGGGTTTTATATCAAAATTACTATCCCATGAATCAGTTCATAATTATTTGACATCTTTATTATATTGAATCTTCTAATTCAGGAGCATAATATATAATCCCCATTATTTAGGTATTATTCAGTGTCATTTACTAAAGTTTTATTATTTTCTACACAATGACTGCATATTTTTGTTGAATTCATTATTCAGCATTTTATTACCACTACAAAAAGAGAATTTAAAAATTACTCTAATTGCTGGTTATTGGTGATGGGAAATGCAAATCACTTTTGTGTATTGGTTTTTGTGTCCAGTGAACTTGTTAAAATAGCTTGTTAATTCTAGTAATTTATCTGTGGATTATGTAGACAGTCAACATCTGCCAATAATGACAATTTTGTTTCTTCCTTTTCAGCCTTACAATTTGCATATATCCTTCTAATCCTACCACATTGTACAGTTTTAGAATACAATCTTGAACAGAGGGCTGTTAGTGAACACTTTTGGTTTATTTACAATCTTGAACAGAATGCATTCAACATTTTACCCTTACATATGATGTTCGCAGTAATTGTTTAAAAAGATTCTTTTTTCTGGCTATGGAATTTTCTATTCTGTCTTTGCTAAGCGTTCATATCACAAATCACAGTTAAACTTTTTTAACTCTCTTATCCCATTGAGGTGGTCATGTGATTTTTCTCTTTTGTCAGAGAATAAATTATTTTAAATTGATTTCCTCATATTAAGCCAACCTTGAACTCCTGTCTGCCCAATGGTAACACACTCGGGATCTCCTTGTGGTGGAGCTTCATTGGTCACTTCCTCTCCACACCTGCTGACATACTTCTGGCTAGTTGACTGTGCGAATAGTAGATAGAGATTGTAAGTAACAGTTCTTACCTCGGAGATCTTGGGATTGTCATAGATTTCTGTAATTTCACATGGTCTCTCGCTTTCCTAAATTGGTTAAAAAAAGAAGAGAAACAGTCACAGTATTTGACCATAGCAATGACTGAAATCAGTGGTTCTTAAAACTGAGTGCAGATTAGATCATCAGAAAGCTGTAAAATGTTAACTAGTGTTTTTAGCCTAGCTGGCATTGTGGTGCAGCAGGTTAAACTGCTCCCTGCTACACCTCAGAGTTCCCACCTCAGAGTTCAGTTCTAGTCCCAGCCCCTCTGCTTCTCACCAGCTCTCTGCTAATGCACCTGGGAAGGCAGTGGAAGACGGCTCAAGTGCTTGGGCCTCTGCCACCTCATGGGAGGCCAGGTTGGAGTTCTTGGCTCAGAGTTTTGGCCTGACCCAGACCTGAATATTGTAGCCATTTGGGGGATAAACCAGCAAATAGAAGATCCTCTCTCTCTTTCTCTCTGTTGCTCTGCCTTTCAAATAAATGAATAAATCTTTTTAAAAAGGAAGTGCACTGAAGATTGAGAAACTATTATTTAATATCACCACCACCTACAACACTTGTTAGTGGTTTCAGGTTACAAGCTTTTGATGGAAAGATGTTCATCTTTCAATATCTCATTTCATCCTACAATTTTACCTATCTCTCTCTTTTTTTAATGACTTATTTACTTTTACTTGAAAGTCAGAGTTACACAGAGAGAGAAGGAGAGGCGGTGTGGGGGGGTGTCTTCCATCCACTGGTTTACTCCCCAAGTGGAAGCTGGGCCAATCCAAAGCCAGGAGCCTCTTCCGGGTCTCCCACGTGGGTGCAGGGGCCCAAGGACTTGGGCCATCTTCCACTGCTTTCCCAGGCCACAGCAGAGAGCTGGATCGGAAGTGAAGCAGCTGGGACTCGAACCGGCACCCAAATGGGATGCCAGCACTGGCAGGTGGTGACTTTACCCACAACGCCACAGTGCTGGCCCCAGTTTTACCTATCTCTTAAAATAGGGAGGGCAGTTTTTATGGCTCCTGTGTTTGAGTTGTATTAGCCAAGGTGTGGAATCATGTAAATTACAAAGTGGCAGAGCCAGAATTAGAATCTAGTTTACTAGCTCCCTGTTAGTACTTACCAGTGCAAAAACAACCATGCGTATCCATAAATAGGGACTAGAATTAGCACCCAGAGTTCAAGTGATACGGTTGTATCACAACCATGAAACCTTGGCGGCCGTTGGTTGGGGTGGCCTCTGAATCCCATTCACGGTCCCCAGAGCCATCTGGCATGGGGAAGTTGGGGAGTGGCAGTGATTTCCGTTCACATGTGTTCAGACGTGGCAAAGGGGCAGAGACAAACAGAGCCCCATCCTTGTACCTCTCCCCACCAGAGACACCTCACCGTCTCTCATTTCATCCCCTCCGTGTGGAACCTGCACTTCTTCTGTCTCCACTTTGGAAGCACACCACAGTACAGACTCATGTGCACCCTAGCCACAAACACCCCTTTCCACTGCTGCCTTCTGTCTTCCCCACGCCATCCTATTGCCAGGTGACCTGAGGGTTGTGTGACACATCAGCTCTGCCTGGAGCACAAGATCACCTTTGAGAGGGAAATAATGGCCCGGAAACGCCACTATTTCATCCTCAGGAAACAGACACCCCCTTAGTCCAAGCCCCATTCACCAAGACACCAACTCCCGCTGGCACGTCAGACCCAAAGATGGTGGTGGTCACCTCCACGGATTCGCTGCCGCCGCGGCTTCTCCGGTAAAGCACAGTAAACAGTAACACCACCAGCAGGGCTGTGGCCACCAGGGATGGCACGGCTGCTGCGATTCCAAGGGAGGGCCCGCAGTCCTGGCACAGGGAGACAAGCAGAGTCAGGGCCTGCCAGATTGCTCAGGAACCAAGGACCCCTTCAACAGAGCCAAAACAGAACAGAGCAGCCTGCCTGGGCCCTCCACGGCAGCTACGAACAAAAACATCCACAGCAAATGACTGGCTTCCTAGGACGCCATTCATATAGTTTAAACCTACTGGGAGAGGATGAAAATCCATTGGAAGAAATGGAGAGTGGGCCGAAGCAGGAGTTCTGGGAGCAGAAGCATGAGCGTCTCCTCTGCAGAGGGAAAACAGGTGCAATTCGGAGCATCAGTGAGATACCGAGTCAGAGCTTTTATTATTTCCTAGGCCATTTTGATGGGATTTTAAGAACTTACTTGCACCAAACACATTAACCAATTGATTTTCAAATTCTAAGCCAACTTTGTTGCCACCTCCATTTTCAAATTTGCAGATTTTCTGGAGCCAGCAAAGATAATCCGCAGAATCCCTGCAAATGTTCAACTCCTACAGAATGTTGAGTTCTTCACTTTTGGGGGGTAGGAGGTGATTTTATTGACAAATGATAAAAGTGCATAAACCACAAATATATAGCTCAATGACTTAGCACATATGAGCACACTCATAGACTCAGCTCCCAGACTGGGAAGCAGAACAGTACCCTGGGACCCCCTCAGTCTCCCTTCCAGTTTCCCTGGGTGGGACCACTCCCCTGGCTGGTTTTGTCTGTTCTACAGCATCAACACATAGACACAGCTGTGAGATGCATACCCTTTGTGGCTGGTTTCTTTGGCTCAACACTGTGGGAAACTCATCTGTGATTCTGCACATTCTCTCTCACTTTGGAGCAAAACTGGCCATAAGAATAATTACTGAGCCAAGTCCTAAGCTTTAACTAATCCTCAACACAAGTGCATGAGTGGGGTACAGACCTATTACCCCACTTTATAAATGCCCAGACCATGTCTCAGTGATTGAAACGACATACTTACTGCTTCCTTCCCACCTGTGGCAGCCGGAGAGGAAGTCTGCATGGAGAAAGAACAGGCCTTGTAAGAGAACAAATCCAGGAATGCTAAGCAGCCAAGGCTGAAGCTCACCTTCTCACTAAACCTCTGTCACCAACAGCACCTATCAAACAGAACCTCGCTTGCTTGCTTCCCAGGCAAGAACTGGATTGGAATTTGGCCACAAGGAGGGAAAATTCAGAAATTCAGGTCATATCTTCATTATTTACCCTGTGGATTTACTGTAACTCAAAAAGGCTTCCTCCTTTCCCTAGTCCCCAGTCCCCTCCAGCACACGGTGGGCCTCCTTGTCACAGTACTGGAGAGGAGACACCAACCAGGACGGTGGTTCCCCTTCCCGGTCTCAGAGGGTTCCGGAAGGGACGGTTCTCGGAGCAATGAGCCGTGAGCCCAGATGGCACCAGAAGGGATGCATTAGCCAGCTTCCTCCTGCCCGCTCGCCCCACCGCTGCCAGCACTGGTTTCTGGTTTCTCTGTGTCATCTTGATGCCATGGGCCAACCCTGCGGTCTCTGTAGGTAGACCTGCTCAGAGGTGACAGCCTGGGGGGAAATTCCAGCCAGGCCTGCCGGAAAAGGTTTTGACAGGTAAGGAAAGGGGTTGGGAGAGCTGTCTGCAAACAACAGGCAGAGGCTGAAGCAGGGAGGCAGGTGCCAGAGCATTGCGATGTGGCCCTGCAGGGCAGACAGCGGCGGGCATCGAAAGTCAGGGATCTGACTTCCAGCTGTTCTCTAAACCATGCCCCATGTCCCTGTAAACAGAGCACTAGCCTGCGAGTCCTCCTCCTAGTAACATGTGGTTTATTCTCTTTGAACAACCATACAACTTAGGAGGAAAAAAAAAAAAAAAACTGACACAGCCAAACCCACTAAAAGCTGGGCCAGGAAAGTGCCTTAGTCGATCACGGCAAGTTACTACTGATCAGAAAACAACCTGGTTAGTGAAATCTACACCGCAGGGAGCTGAAGATGGAAGAGCAGCTGTAGACTGAAACTGGACACCATGACCAACGGAAAGTCACTGTTTTACCTTCCAGCTAACCGCCAGCGTCGAGTCACCAAATGCCCAGCTCGGTTGGCCCATACCTCCCCTTCTAGAATACATCCCGACTGGATAAAGAAACTGTGGGATATGTACTCTATGGAACACTATACAGCAGTAAAAAACAATGAAATCCGGGCATTTACAACAAAATGGAGGAAGCTGGAAAACATCATGCTGAGTGAAATAAGCCAGTCCAAAAGGGACAAATATCACATGTTCTCCCTGATCGATGGCAACTAAACAAGCACCTAAAATGATACCCATTGAAGTGAAATGGACACTATGAGAGACAATGACATGAGCAGCCCTTGTCTAGACTGTTGAGGAACAACTTACTATTTTGTTCCTTTAGTATTTTTGTTGTTGTTGTTGTTGCTCAGTTTGCTCTACACAAGACCACTGGTTGAACTCTGTAATCAATGCACAACCATTCTTAAGCGTTTAAAAATTAATAGGAAATTGATCTTTGTGGAACATGGGAGTGGGAATAAGAGAGGGAGGAGATATATAGGACGGCACATACTCACTCAGACCTACCTCCAATGGTGGAAGTAGAAATGTGCCAGGGGATTTCAACTCAGCCTTACCAAGGAGGCAGGTACCAATGCCAGCACACTTGGTAAAGTGATATGTATAAATACACAACTGATCAAAAAGATAGGGTAAGTGTCGAAGAGATTACACAAATAAGACCAGTGTAAGAAAATAATGAAAGATAGAATCAAAAGGGAGAGAGTGATCCTGCGGGGGAAGCAGGACACACAGCAGATTCATAGAATGGCAAATGCCCAAAACAGCACTCCTGCCTCAGAATCAACCCTTGGGGCATTCGGATCTGACTAAAAGGTCCATGAGAGTCTCACAGGCATGGAAAGCCATGACACGGTGGCAAAAAACAATCTAAATGAAAGATCCTGATGAATAACACCCCAGCAGAAGGATCAGGCCATCAAGGAGAGAGGCGCCTTTCTCTGAAGGGAGGAAGGAACCTCCACTGTGATACGGCCTTGACTAAACACAGAGTTGGTGAACTCAAGGGGCTTCCATAGCCTAGACAGCTCATAGCAAGAGTCTCGGGTGATTGCTGACATCATAAATAAGAGTGCCAATTGTTAAATCAACAACGGGAGTCACTGGGTTCATGCTCCCCACGCAGGATCTCTGTCCTTAATGTGTTTTACTATGAAACTCAAAAACAACACTACTAGTCGAGCAATACCCTATACCTTGTGTGGTTGTGTGAGTGCAGCCTGTTGAAATCCCTGCTTAGTATATACTAAGTTGATCTTCAGTATATGAGGGTAACTGAAAATGAAACGTGATGAAGGGCGGGATGGGAGAGAGAGTGGGTGAGGGGAGGGCCACGGGAGGGAGGGAGGTGGGGGGGGGGAAGCCACAACAATACAAAAGTTGCATTTTATATTCTACTTAAAACTATTGGTTGAACTCTGTAATTAATACACAATTACTCTTAGGTGTTTAATTAATGCTATAACTAGTACTCAAACAGTATTTTACACCTTGTGTTTCTGTGTGGGAGCAAAATGTGAAAATCTTTACTTAATATACGCTAAATTGATCTTCTGTATATAAAGATAATTGAAAAATTAATCTTGATGTGAAGGGGAAGGGGGGAGGGAGTGAGAGAGGGGAGCGTTGTGGGTGGGAGGGAAGTTACGGGGGGGAGGAAGCTATTGTAATCCATAAACTGTACTTTGGAAATTTATGCTCATTAAATAAAAAAAAACTTAAAAAAAGTTAAAACAGTGATAAATAAATGAAGTAGAAAAATTGGAAAAAAAATAGAATACATCCCAAGGAAAGAATGTGACACACAGGCAAGGATGAGCTCCAGTGACAGCTATCACAGCATCATTGCTGGTTACACCCGATCAAGTAAAGAAATAGTGACCATCCTTAGTTATGAAGACCGATGGACAGCATTTCTGACATGAAATTTCACGTAGGTAAGAACACGATAGCACAACGACAACAAAACTCAAAATCTGTGTGAGGTCACCTGGGAAGCGGGGGTCCCACACCTGCGGCATCATCTGATGAGAACCTTAAGTTTTTGCTTTTCCTATTTTCCTTTTCAAAACGTGTATTTATTTATAACTGAAAGGTTTACTCTCAGCACCGCTCGCTCTTCACTGGTGCCTTTGCCGGACATTGTAGGCCACTGTGCAGGAGGCGGAGGTGGGGGAGCGAGCTGCCCTGTCATTCTGCCCCATCCTGGCCGACCCACCGGGTGAATGCCGACGGCTGTACTTACCGTGTTAGCCGGCAGTGTGAAGTTCAGTGAAAAACTCTGCAACACAGGAAGAGACATTAAAGCTCCAAGAACGCTCACCAAGCTCCTGATCCTTCTCCCAAACTCACTGGCCCTCACAGATTTCCAGAGGATTCCATAGGCTCAGCCAACCACATCTCTGCTCCTGGTCTCAGCCTCCAGAGAAGGAGGAGGAGCCAGGAGCCTGAGGTCATCCTGAGTCCCGCCCCCTGGGGCCAGTCAGAAGGGCCCCACCCCTCCCCAGATCCTCAGCCTGGGCAGGAGTGAGAACCCGGCAGAGAGACCAGTGCCCCAGCAGCTGTGAGGCACAAGGGCACCTGGACGTGACTAAGAACCCAGGACGTGCTGGAGACTTTTTCTCCCCTTGGAATTCCTTTCAAGGAAAAAACTGTGAATTCAGGGAGTCTTTTGTATTTTGTGTTTGGCACAGAAAATAAAGAGTCCTCAAAGGCCTGCTCTGACAAGGACACCCGACCCTTAAACCACCTTCTCAGGAGTTGCCCTGGGAAAGGCAAGGTGCCTGTGTGTGCTGAGCCTGCCTGTGGGGGTTCCAGGCTCCTAGAACCAACCTGTCTCCACCCTCCCCACACCCATCACCCTGCCTTACCCGCCCTCCCCAACACAAAGTCAATATTTAAAGACCATGGGCTCCAAATAGCCTGCAAGTGCCCACTTCTCTGGATCAAGTCCCCAGGGCTCCTGTCTCCCCCTGGTTGCTGTCGCCCACTTCCAATTTGTCAGTGCCAGTCTTCCTGGGCTGCTCCTCGCCAAGTCCCCTCAGGGCCTGGGCGGGGACAATGTTTGGACCATGCTTTGACTCAGTCCCTGGCTCCCCTGGGCTGCAGTGGTCTGGATTCCACTTTTGAGACTCAGCCCCTTGAGCCCAGCCGTCCCTGACTGTTTCAGCCCCAGCCTTCCCTACCTGCCAGGACTCAGCCTAAACTCCAGCTCTTGATCCTGCCCACAGCCTCCCCAGCCTGAGTCCAGTTCCTCTAAATTGGCGCATTTGCTGAGCTTTAAAATTAAATGTTATCCAGTGATAGGGATACAGCAAAGGATTAAAGTTTCCAAAAGAATCCTAACATTTTGGTCCTGATATGCCTCAAAGGTCAAGGCCTTTGAAACCCTTATTCTGGAGAACAGGAGACCGAGACCCAAGCACTCATCAGAAATAACCTCACAGGTACATGAGAACAATCAGAGCCTTCCTCAAATCAGGCCACGTGGGCTCCGTGCACACGACTCAAATCTAACCAGAAAGGTGGCCACGGAGGAGGCGGTCCTGCACATGCAGAAGGAGGCAACCCCTGTGTTGGCCAGTTTGAGGTGAGTGGGACTCAGCCTGGTTAACAAATGAGAACCCTTTAGGGAGCCCACCTACACTGCTCCTTCCCCCAAGACTATGTGCTCAGGTAAGGTGTTCCATGGTGCTGGCATACTTCAATGGTGACTTCATTCACTTCTCCGTCTCTTAGCAACAGGAAACCAAGGCTCAAGAGTACAAATGGGTTGCCCAAGTCTCACCAGAACCTGGCTTTCCTAACAATCTCTGCCATTGCCCCTTGCAAGCTTCCCAACAATTCCTGCAACTTCTGTAGACCAATTGGAGCCCCCAGGCTCCCAGCACCATGCACTGCTGCTTCTGGAGCACTGTTGGAGTAAGGGAGACATCTGGACCTCTGCAGTCAGGGCTCTTTTGCTCAAGGGACCTAACCACAGCCCTTCTTGGGCTAGCACCAACCGAGACAACAGGTGCTACAAAGACCCTTGGTGGTCGCTGCACTGCAGCTGCCCAGAGCCTTAGCTCATCAGCCAACACTGGCACTGAGGTCAGCAGGCCCAAGACAAAGCTCCCTTTCGGGGGATGGCAGAAGACAAGGGCAGCAACAAGAGGGCCTTTGCACGCAGTGTTTTTCACCATTTCGATGACGACGATTCTGGGCCATCTCAGAAAGACATTCTTATTTTGTAGAAACACAGTGCAGAGCTCTCACGGAGAGAAAAACATCACGTAACTCTGGGTGAAGCAGACGCTGACGCGGTGCTCTGTAGAGATGCAGCTGAGTGAGATGAGAGAGGCCTGGGCTGACGGCCACCTGCCCCGGGCTCCAGTCCAGCCGCAGCCACTTGGTGTGGCCCTGCATCAGTTGCTCAGACACTCAGGCCTCCATTTCCTCCCAACAAATCCATCCCCCAGCCTCAGGTTTCCCATCCACAAAACAGGATACTATTAACTCACCCTGCCCATATCACAAGAGAGTGTCCTTCCAAACTGCAAGTACTCCAGTGTGTGCAGAAGCGCATGGCGTTGTAGTCTCCACGGCCTGGTCAGCACGGAGCTGGGCGTGGGGACCCACTCGGGGAGTTCTTGTTGGATGGGTGGGATTGGACGCAATATCCCCAGCACCACACGTGGTGCAATCCGCTTGCTGTCAATTGCTGGCCTGAGCACTGTGTTGCAGTGTTCTCTGAAGGCGCCCTGGGATCCCAGCAGCTGAGTGTCACTTGTCACTCATGTTTGTGAGGGGAGAGGGGAGGGACAGACACTAACTCACTGTCATCGAGGGTGCATCAGATGCTGAACTCGTAACCTCCCAGCAGGTGTGGAAGCTGAGACCAAGACAGGTTTCTGATCGCGGTGGCGATCAAATTAGACCCCAGCTCTTCCTAACTCCAAAGCCTGAATTTCTCTTTTTAAAGATTCCATGCGTAAGTGAGATCATGTATTTTTCTTTGTGTGTCTGGATTATTTCACTAGTGAAATTTTCTCCAGGGGCATCCAACTTGTGGCAAGTGGCAGAATCTCCTCCTTTTAAAGACTGAATAATATTCCAATATCTACTTATCTATCACCTATCTATCTCTCACCGCTTTTTTTAATCCATTCATCCCTAGACCCACAATCTTTTAATACAGAAATCATAGTCACCTCTTCTGTCTTTCTCCTAACTTACAAACTTAATTTGATTGAGTCACAACCAAATAGGCATCACACATCAGTAAGAAAGGTGGGAAGTCTCTGATGCAATATTGCTGACAAGGTAGCAGAAGGCAGATTGAACAAACACAAATGATGGGATCACTGCTGGGACCCGAGCTTCCACTAGGAAATGAATATAACTCAAATTATCTACTCTGCAAAACGGAGTCTTAATATCAGAGTTTAAAACTGGATCAGCAAATATTAGATGGAAATTGTAAAAAGAGTTAGCATTTGTACACAGGGAGACAAATGAAGAACAAAGTCCTGGATTTCACTATAGTGAGGGTACAGTTAGGTTTCATTGAACTAAATGTGAGCTCTGAAGGCCCGGGGATTGGGTTTCAGAGAGAGAGGAATGGAGACCAGGCTGAGAAAAGCTGCTGGTTCTCACTCACCATTTCCGGAAGTCTTCCAATAGCCTTCTCCTAGGCAGTCCTCAAGAACACGGCCTTGGCCAGCTCCTCGCTCGCCGCGGCTATCAGCAGCTTGTGCCTCCCGTATGCGAGAACATCCAGCTGGGAGAGCTGAGTGAGAGGTGGCTCCGCGAGAGTCCTGGCCAAGCCATGTATGGTCAGGGGAGTAGCCAAGTCCTCAGCCCGTCCCTCGGGGACACGGGCTCCTGCTCCCTGGCACTGCCTATGACCGGAGCCAGTCACCCTCTTTGCCTTTGTTTTCTGTCCTTCTTACCCTCCAGACCACTTTCTCGGTGACACCTGTAAGTCAGCAAAGCCGCCACAGCCGGCCTGAGAGCCTGGGGGCTTCCGCAGCCGGCAGCTCTTTGGAAACAGTAGGTCCCGCAGTTCTGAGGCCGGCTGCTCTGGTGCCAGCGCTACCCTCGCTCCCGGCCGCAGTGCAGAGGCTGCAGGAGGAGGAGAGCTGCCGCCCACTCTGTGTCGGAGGCAGGGCCGTGGCTGCCGCAGGGAACAGCACACTCGGGGCTACCTGGCTGTAAGAGTGGCCTCTGCCCCTCCCGTGGGGCACCTCCGGGAGCTGAGGCGGCAGCCACACAGCCTGTTTGCCATAGCTTATGATGCCTGTGACAAATCTGCTTCTTTAAAATAGTAAGCACTGTGTGTGTGTGTGTGTGTGTGTGTGTGCCTTTCAAATAAAGTAAAAATTTAAAAGGAGAGGAGTGTGCATTTGGTACAGAGGTTAAGTTGTACTTTGGATGCCTGCATCCCTTATAGGCAGGAATGATTTGAATCCCAGCCTCTCTACTTTTCTCTCTTTTTTTTTTTTTTTAAGATTTATTTTATTTATTTGAAAGACAGAGTTGCAGAGAGAGGTAGAGACAGAGAGAGCTCTTCCATGTGCTGGTTCACTCTCCAGATGGCCCCAACGGCCAGGAGCCAGAAGCTTCTTCCAGGTCTCCCACACAGGTGCAGGGGCCCAAGGACTTGGGTCATCTTCTACTGCTTTCCCAGGCCATAGCAGGGAGCCAGATCGGAAGTGGAGTAGCTGGGACTCGAACCGGCACCCATATGACATGCTGGCACTGTAGACCAGGGCTTTAACCCACTGTGCCACAGCACCGGCCCCGCTACCCTACTTCTGATCCAGCTTCCTGCCTTGTAGGCAGCAGGTGATGGCTCAAGTACTTGGGTCCCTGTCACCCACAAGGGAGACCACGTAGTGTGGACAAGAAAGAAATCTTTCTCCTGCACAGCCCCCGCAGCCTGGGGGTTGTCTACGGTTGCAGCATAATCAGCCCACGCTGACAGATTCACCGGCAGTCACCTCCTCGCACCCCCAGTGCTCGGGTGTTCGCTGTAGCAGAGAAGCCTTGCCAAGGATCTACTATCCGTGATCTTTGCATCTATGTAGGTATTGATCATGTACCTATCATCCATGTAGCTATCTAGCTAGTGTCTATCTCTCACCTATCTATCTGTCTATCACCTATGGATCTACTTTCTATTTACCTATCATCTAGCTAGCTATATATGTCGTAATCTGTATATCTGTTACCTGTTATCTATCATTTGTTATCTGCATATCTGTCATCTATCAATCATCTATCTATAGTACTGGTGGCTGGAAAAGAACAGAAAAGTCATAAATGCTTGAGATTCTACACACATCACAAAACAGCTACATACTTTAAAGGTCTGGCATCGAGGCCAAACTGAGTGTTTGGAAGAACATGGTCTGACATAATCTTTGCTGATATAACCCATAATACTCCAGTGTACCCCAAGGCCTCTTCATCTGGTCAACTTAAAAAGGATGTCCTTCATTAGAATCTCTTCCTTGTGTTAGGAATGGTCCTGTGTCAGTCAGGGTCTTGTGCAGGAAACAAATGACACACTCCTTTCGCTGCGTTCAGGGGGTTTCACTGAAGGAACTATCAGGTTCTTCCCTGGGGGAAGGGCAGTCCCCCAGGTGGACCAGTAGGGTGCAACTGCCACCCCAAGCCTGAAGCAACAGCGCAGGGAGGGCCCAGAAGGAGAAGAGGCCACCTTATAGGAGCCACGGCTTTCATGTTCAATGTCAGACGTATTCCTGAGGCACGCGGGCAGGGAGAAGGGAGAACAGGGGAACCAAGGGTGCATGGAGGACAAGGGCCATCCTGGGAACTTGGGCAGTGGGAGCTGTCTCCACAACACTTCAAGTATCACAATTCCAGCCTGTTTTGGTCCAAGGAAGGGGCAGGGAGAAAGCCATCTTTAGCTTTGCCCGTGGCTTCTGGGTGCAGTAGGGAACTCCGTTCCGGAGCTGGGCACTCACAGAGAGGACAAGGCCAAAGGAAAGTCCCCCTTTGGACCCTGCCCGGGTCTCCTGACTTGACGGCACTAGTAATCACTGCGCAAGCCCAGGACACACCAGGAAATCTGTGTGCTTTAATGACAGCATCCTTCCTACACAGAGCCACGTGCTAACTCCTCTCCACTTTCTCTTTGAAACCGGCATCAATGTGTGAAATGTAAAATTATACAAAAGAAAAAACACCCACATCCTTACAGATAACACTTTGAGCAGATCTTCTTTTTTAAAAAGAAAGCTCGTAAGCATTTGGGATTGTACACCGGAGTCCACACACACATGCTGAGACCAAGGGAGTGTCTGTTCAGACACTCAGCATCCACAGTGCCGGGGACGATGCGAGCACCGTGGAGTGGACCAGACTGAAGACGAAGGCCGGTGTGAACGCGCGGGTCAACAGGCTTCAGCAAGGGATTTCAATGGACCGAGCACTTCATGAGCAACGGGAAACTTCAGAGGGAAACAGCAAAACAGAAATAGAGGGAAACTTGGAAGTGGAATAGTGAACCAACAGCCAGCCGCACCACCTCTGTTTGGAGAAATTCTACCAGTTAAAATCAATTCTGGATCACCCACCTGCCCTGGAACCCAGGTTCCAGCTTTAGCTAGATCAGAAGACACTAGAAATGGAGCAGGCTGCAGGCCCAGGCCCCAGCTGCTGCCATCAAGAGGCCGTGTGTCTGAGGATCGATTCTCTCGTCTTGGGCCTCTGTGACAACCCCAAGGACTGGCACCCAGTTAAAGGACAAAGCAAGCTGAAGCACCATCCTCCAGCAACTCCATCTGCTTCCAGGGGCGTGTGCAGGGTGCTGGGCAGGGGCCTGGGCCTTTGTGCTGGGCAGACTCCCTCCCATGAAGCCAGCCCGGAGCTCCTGACAGCAGCTGTCCCATGCCTGAATCCCTGTGAGTGTGGGCGGAGCACCCTGGCCAGCCCTAGCTGAGTCAGCGCTGGTCTTTTCTGGGGATGCATCGCTCACAGAAGGCCTAACTAAAGGTTTCCACGAAGGCCCCCTTGCAGCATGTTGGCCATTCAGTGCCAATGGCTGAAGCTGTGTGCTTTTGCAAATGTTCCCACTGCAGAGATAAAAGTAACCATGTCCCACAAGGGTAGCAAAGCCAACACAGGTGGTTACTCCCTCCCACTTTCCCCTGGAGTTTGTTCCTTCTATCTGTACTTTTGAAGATTGGAACTCTGGAATTTTCATTTTCTGGGAGAAAGACCCTGAAAGGCCACCTTATGTAATCTGATTTCAATTTCAACTTTGACAGACGGGAAGAGACAAAAGAAAACCTCTACCAATACACAAACCAGAGACACAGAATCCACTGCAATCAATGAGAACTGGACCAGGAGGCGGCTGGGCAGGGCCTGCCATCCAGCGGCCTCTGAGCCTAGGGGTCAGTATGGGGTCAAGGAAGGCAGAGAGAGCACTTAGAGCAAGGGGAGATATGAGATGCAGGGTCCAGGCTGGAGGCCCAAACAGTAAAGCCACAGCCCAGGGCTGGAGTTTTTCACACTGCACCGATTAAGACTGATAGCTGATCCTTGACATACACAGACATATATACAGACATATATTATTATTAATAATAATAATTTGACTTTTTTCTGTTTTAAGGAAAAAATATTTCCATGCATTTCATTTTACCTTTCTTTGAATTATTCTCATTTCTACTCCCAGCAATCATTTTAATAGACACAGTCCTCCAGTGGCATAGTCTGACCTTGAACAGATGGAACCTTTAACCTTTGTCAAGCACTTTAACTGAGGCTACATCCCTACAGAGTTGTAGAGCTGGGAGCCACCTAGGCTCTCGTGCCGCCCTGTGTTCAACACCAACCAAACAGGACTCCCGGTTATGTAAACATTATTTTAAAGTTATTCCAACATAAATACTCTTTTAAAGCTAACATACCACAGCTTTTAGCTCATAATGCCCATAGATGCCTTAACGAAATGCCATTCAAAACTACTCCAATGTTCAAATTATACCTTGAGGTGCTAAAAGTATGTAAACATCATCCTCTACACTTCCCGAGAACAAGTGCCAAGTGTTGGGAATTCTGATTGCAAGCGGGTGATTCAATGCTGCCCCTCCGAGCAAAGCTCCCGCCACAGTCTTTCACCTGACAGGTCATAGGAGGCTGGTTGCAGGTTCACGTGTTCCCCTGGATGGTGATTCGTCCACACATGACATCACCAACCAGTTTTCCACAGTGTTCACCCGACAAGGGACTGGTTCAGGTCTCTCCTGTGATGCCTTTGCACGTCTTGTATGCACAGTTGGAACCGGCAGTCAGGGAGTCGGGTTCCCACGGCAGGTGCCTCCTTCTTGGAAGCCCATGGAATCCCAAGCACAGGCGGAGTCTTCTCGGTGAGCCGAGCCAGCGAGGGCAGAAACGTCAGGATGGACCAGGATGTTTCTCATGGGCCGGCTGGGGACGCTGACTCTTACCAGCCAACGTCCTGCTGGTATCCACAGACGGTGCCTTCTTCCCAAATGCAGTTAGGGATGGGGCAGGGCCCGAGGGAGGCCATGAGAAGGGCGCGGAGAAAAGGCTTGAGGGCGCCTGACGTCCTGGCAGTGACCCTCCTGATAGTCAGGGCGCTGTGGCCGTGCGGTCCTGGCGTCCACAGGCTCACGGTTCCTGGTTGGCGCATCCTCGGCAGACGGTAGGCTAAAGGTTGCGGCCGCAGCCGAGGGCAGGCAGGCAGCCGCCGTCAGCTTTTGTCCTCACTGCCCAGAGCAGGTGGAAGACAGGCCGAGTGTCCAGGGTGTTATTAGCCTGCCGACAGCCGAGGATGGACCAGCGCCTGTGGCCTGGGCCCCAGACGCACAGGGGACGAGGAACAAGCATAGCCTGGCTGGTCAATGACTTCGAACCTTCAACCAACATCTTAAAGGGCCACAATTGCTATAATCAGAAATAGAATCAAAGGAACTCGTTGTCTCCTCCTTGTTGGCCAGAAGTACATTTTTCCATCCAAATCTATGCCTCCAAGACTGGATTTTGAGTCTTTAAGAAAAAAATATCGTATATGTTTTTAGGGGTGATTCTCAAGGTGCTAGTTTTGTAAAAACAAAACAAAAACCTCCGTTGGGACTGTGAGGAGCTTGGGCATCACTTCCTCATGTGCAGGGCGTCCTGGAACTTGGTGCTGGTGTACCGGGCGTGGAAGCCTTTCTTACTGATGGTGTCGTCGGTATGGAATCGGATCATCAGGGAGTCCCCGGCAGAGTAGATGTCTTCTGGGGGCTGAGGGAAGGAGACAGGGGGACCAGGGGCACTGGAGTCAGCTGGCTGCCTGTGAGGATGGGACAGGACCCTACAGGGCTGCAGGAGGGCTACTGCTGTCAGCAGGTGTCCCTGGCACCAGAGATTTTGTCCGGTGCCCAAACCCGATCCTTCTCCACCCACAACATTGCAAATTCTGCTCCATGTCATTCCTGGCCGCACCTCTCCAAACACGGTTCTAGACGCCCAGCACAGAGTGAGAGAGTGATTCAGATCTCTCCCACTGCCTCGAGCCCACCTGGGTTCCTGTAGAACCGCGCCCGGCTGCCAGCTGGCACTGGCGGCTACGTGCAGTTGGGGTCCCGGAGCTGGGCCCCGCACATGCTGGGACTCACCCCGGAGCCACAGAAGCGGCCGAGCCGCGGCGCTGAGCTGTCGTAGCCGTCATAGGCCTCCATGTAGTCGTAGCCACAGTCGGCCTCCTCCTCCACCTCGAAGGCACGGAAGACGAGCTCCACGCCGTAGCCGTCCTCAGCCACGATCACCCAGTCACAGCGGGCCTGGCTCGGGTAGTTGCTGTCCCCAAACTGGGCATGGGAATAGAGCTCTTTGGTCTGCACGTCGGCCTGCAGCCTGCCCCCGCACTCTGGAGCGGAGAGAGAACCGAGGTGCTCCCTGGGCGCCCGGACCCAGGTGCCAGCCCCACCTGCTTCCCCCCAGCCCCAGCTTCCTACAGAGGCCATTTCACCATCCCATTTTACAGAGGGGGTAAAAAGAGGCCCACGGCTCTGAGGCCAGCACCCCTGAGGTCCCAGGCTGGGTGCCCAAGGCCTGCAGTTCTTGAGCACGCGCACTCCCAACAGGCAAGCACATCAGCCCATCAGGCTTGCTGCAATGTGCAGCTTCTGCCAAAAGAGGGCGACAAACGCACTCCAGAACTGCAGTGGACTGGGCTGGCTCTTGCATTTCGGAGTATTGACTTTGTGGACCGTGGTCCATCTTTGAACGCCCAGTGGGTATCGTCGCAGAGCCGTGCTTCAGACTTCAGGCAGTGCTCCTTAGCCTGGGCCTCTGAGCGCTTTATTAGGATGGTTGGCCTGGATCCAGCACCCCCTGTGTCTAGGCTGCTGGAGTCCACATACAATATAACGAGTAAGCAGCACGGATCTGGCTTGGGAAGCATCGGAAATCGTGGCAGCGAAGCCCTGCACCGCGAGCGCCCCCTGCTGTAGATTCTGTGCTGCTGTCCGGTTCCCAAAACTCGCCCAGCCTAGCCGGGGTCCTACCCTGCCTCTCACCCTTAGTCTCATGTTTGCTTGGGCTCAGAATTTCTTCCAGGCATGAGCGTTCTCAGGGAAAGTCCAAGAGGGGACAGCTGTGAAATGAACAGAGTGGGCAGGACAGCTTCCACCCAGCCCCGGGGGCCTCACCCCCAGGCCACATGGCTGTCTTCCTGGTGGCCACGCACCAGCAGGCCAGAGCCGGGGCAGGGTATTTAGGCCCCCACTCCTGCACCGCTTGTTCTTCCAGGTTTGAGGCCACTGCACTCTGCTCTCCAGCTGTCCCCAGCTGCCACTCCCTCCTCTTGCCCTCCCAGCTGGAGCGGTGATGGCCTTGGGTTCCCAGCCCCGCAGCGGCACTGTCCCCTGTGGAGCCCCTCACCCCTTTGTGACTGCCTTTATTAAGTCTCAAATGATGCCTCTGAGCATGCCCCACTTTGTCTGCCAGGACCCTAACCCTCCTCGGGCGCCCCCCTGCCTGGCCTCTGTCCTCACGGACGAGAGGGTGAAACCTTTGGTCAATGGATTTCAACTTCTCTGTGAGGAGCTACCTCTCCTTGAGGGGCTTGAAAAGATCCCATAAGCTGGGAAGCATTTTCTGCTAAGCAGGGACGAGCCAGACTCTCTAAGGATGCTGGGTGATTTTTTGTGACCCAAGCCATATTTTCTGGCACTGAAAAACAAACAAACAAAAAACAACCCTGGAGGGGTAGGCACCTGGCACAGTGGATACAATGCCTGCATCCCATTCAGAGTGTCTGGTTTCAAGTCCCAGCCCCACTTCCCATCCAGCCTCCTGTTAATGCTTGCCTGTTAATGCAGCCTCCTGGGAGGCAGTAGTGATGGGTGAGTATGGAGGTACCTGCCACCCACGTGGAGAGCCCCAGTGGAGTTTCTAGCACCTGGCTTTGTCCTGGCCCGGCCCCAGCTCTTGGGGGCATTTGAGGAGTAAGCCAGCAGATGGGAGAGCTGTCTCTCTGCCTTTCAAATTAAATAAGGGGTCAGCGTTGTGGCACAGTGGGCTAAGCCATTGTCTAGAATGCCAGCATCTCATATCAGAGTGCCAGTTTGAGTCCCAGCTGCTCCAATCCAGCTCCCTGCTAATGCGCCCGAGAAAGGAGTGGGAGATGGCCCAAGTGCTGGGCTCCTGCCACCTATGTGGAAGACCTGGATGAAGTCCCTGGCTCCAGCCAAGCCCAGCTCTGGCCAGTGTGGCCATTTGGGGAGTGAACCAGCAGGTAGAAGATTTTTTTCTCTCTGTCTCTCCCTCTCTTTCTGTCACTTTGCCTTTCAAATAAATAATTTTTTTTTTTTTACAAATCTAAATAACTCAATGAACACTGGGGGCAGGGGGCCACTGGAAGGCTTACAGGGTCCCACAGTTGTGATGTCAGACTAGGCACTGCAGAAGGTAAGGGTCTCAGGCAGCTGCCAGCTCTGCCAAAGGCCCCAACCTGAGGCCAGGATCAGTGTCAGAGTTGCATTCATGGCTTCTACGGCCAAGGGATGCCGTTTCCACGACTCAGAGCAGAGTCAGTTTTCTTTCTTTTTTAAAAGATTTATTTATTTATTTATTTGACAGATAAGTTACAGACAGTGAGAGGGAGAGACAGAGATCTTCCATCTGCTGGTTCACTCTCCAAATGGCTGCAACAGCCAGAGCTGGGCTGATCAGAAGCCAAGAGCCTCCTCTGGGTCTCCCATGCAGGTGCAGGGGCCCAAGCACTTGTGCCATCTTCTACTGTTTTCCCAGGCCACAGCAGAGATGCTGGATGGGAAGAGGAGCAACCAGGACTTAAACTGGCACTATAGGAGGTGCTGGCGCCGTAAGTGTAGGATTAACCTACTGTTCCACGGCGCTGGTCCCAAGAGTCAGTTTTCTCACTTTCTACTGTTTAGCAAAGCACACCCTGCAAATCCCAAGCATCTTTCTCCAAAGGAGCCACCAGAACAGCTGACATTCTGAGTGGGGGAAACAAGTGGGGAACAGGAAGAGCTGTCAGTTTCCCAAGAGGGTATCAAGGGCTGCGCGCCCCCACCCAGCTCCCAGCTTCCCCAGACCGGCAAGATCACAAATGCAGTTTGAAAGGGAGGGAGGAGAGAAGGAAACGGGCCCCTGGAATGTCCTCAGTTAAGGACACGAAAGGGAACAAGCTCCCCTCTCCCTGGGCTTGCTGATGTTCCCCTTCCCTGATCAGGGGGCTCTGCCACACCCTCCCGGTCACAGCCGGAGGCAGACCTGGCCCTCCGCCCCCTGACCCGTGGAGGCGCGCCTCGCCTCAGGCTGGGTCCGGCCCCGCGGGCCCCCGTACCTGTGCTGTGCACCGCCTGGAAGCCCGTCCTCTGCACCGAGGCGTCCGAGTAGAAGCCAAGGAACAGGCTGCTGCCCGAGGCCAGCACGGGCGCGGGCCTCTTGCTGCCGCAGAAGCGGCCGAGGAGCGGGGCCAGGCTGTCGGGGCCGTCGTACACGTCCAGGTGGTCGTAGGCGCACTCCTGGTGCTGCTCGATCTCAAACTCATTAAACGTCTGGGGAAGCAAGAGCAGGAAGTCAGGCGGGGGCTGGGGGGCGGGCAGCCAGGCTGACCCTTGCGGACATCTGCGGGGAGTGAATGTGACCGTCTGCAGGGCAGACGCGGGGGCTCTGGGAGTGTCAGCGGCAGAGCCAGGCTCTCCAGATCCGTCTCCGTGCACCCTCGAGCGCGGCTTCCCCACGTGACACGAGGAGCCAGCAACGCCCGGGTGCTCGCTGACCAGACTGAATCCCTCAGGGGACCCTCACAGCCTTGAGCTGTGACTAACCTCACCTCACAGGCGGGGAGACCTGGCTTCCCCAGGTCACTCGCTGGTAGAGCAGCGAGGCCTTGACCCAGGGGCTTTGGTTTCAGAGACCCGCTCGGGACTTCTGCGCTCTACTACGTGACCTTGGAGCACAGAGGACATCGATGAGGTTGGTGGAGCGCAGGCGGCTCCCTGCGGGCATCCTCACAATGGCTGACTCAGTGTGCCCATGCCACGCATTTACGGGCATTTTCCCACTTCACTCTGGCAGTGCATTCCCTGCTGTGCACGAGAGGAGTCCTGGAGAACGGCGGCTTGCCCACGCTCACGCGGCTGGAGACGGACGAAGCTGACCTGGACGCCCAGCCAGCCTTCACCAGCCCACAGTTCCCGTCATCATCAGGTTACTCGGGCTCGGCCAGAGCTGGACGCGGGAGCCCCCGCCTTCCAGCTGGCTTCTCAGCTGTCAGGGCAGGCTTCCTGAGTGCTGCTGGGTGGACGGGGGACTAGGGGCCATGGCATCGAGGAGACGGGACAGGGCGACAGAGGACAGCGGCAGGGGATGACTTGGGGCAAAAGACACAGACAGGATATCTTTGGGCGGTCAATCCAAACGAAGAGGGCTGGGGAGTGGCTGCGATTAGATGGAGGTGGGGAGGGGGACAGGTCATGAGCAGGGCAGGCGTCCAGCGGGGTGACAGTGGAAGTGGATAAAGCTCTCCCAGCTTAGGAAAAAGGGAGTTTCGGGACCAGACAGTGGTGGGAGAGACAACGGGCTCAGGGCAGGGGTCATGCACTGGGAGGGAGATCAGGCCAGGGCAGTGGGCAGCACCCCAGGGGTGCATGGCACACCCCATGCTGTTGCCCACAAACACCAGCTTTCTGAGAAACACTCAACTTGCATCTACAGTAGCAAACAGTCAATATATCCACTACCCACTTTCCAAAGAAACATTTTTTAAAAATATTTATTTGAAAGACAGAGAAACAGACAGAGACAGAGAAAAGGAGAAAGATCTTCCATCAGATGGTTCACTCCCCAGTAATCACAGCACCTGGGACTGGGCCAGGCTGAAGCCAGGTCCTGTGGGTCTCCCATGGATGCTGGCACTGCAGGCAGCAGCTTAATCTGCTATGCCACAGCAACAGCCCAGAGAAACATCTTTTAAAGATTAACATGTTGGGGGCTGGCACTGTGGTGTAGCAGACTAAACCTCCACCTGTGGCCAGCATCCCATATGGGCACTGGTTCATGTCCTGGCTGCTCCACTTCCAATACAATTATCTGCTATGGCCTAGGACAGCAGTAGAAGATGGCCCACGTGCTTGAGCCCCAGCACCCAGGTAGGAGACCTGGAAGAAGCTCCTGGCTCCTGGCTTCAGCTCAGCTCAGCTCAGCTCAGCCATTGTGCCATCTGGTGAGTGAACCAGTGGATGGAAGACCTTTCTCTCTGTATCACCCTCTCTAACTCTGTCTCTCAAATAAATAAATAGTCTTAAAAAAAAAAAAAGAAAGAAAGAAAAAAGGAAAAACCCTAACATGTCTGGACAGGTGTTTAACCTAGCAGGTAAGATGCCAGTTAGGACACCTCCCTCCCACATTAGGCTGCCTGGGTCCAACACCCACCTCCAGCTCCTGACTCCAGACTCCTGCTAATGCAGACCCTGGGAGGCAGCAGGTGATGGCTCAAGTAACAGTTCTTGCCACCCATGCACCCATGTGGGAGACCTGGATTAAGTTGCTGCCTCCTAGTTTGGGTCTAGCCTAGCACCCACCCTGGGGGCATTTGGGAAGTGAACCAGTGGATGGGATCCAACAATCTCCACCCCCCCCAAAACACACACACACACACACACACACACACTCGCCTGTGAACCTGGGATGAACACCTCCCTGTGTGTGGTTGCACCACACTAGCCCCAGGGGGCGCCATTCCCTCGCTGTTATCTGGGATTTCTGCTGCTACAGCCAACATTTTCCAGCAGAGGGCAATCTTCTAGTTTCTCCAGTAAACGATCGCCGGCTCCCACACAGATTCCCGGCTATTCTCTGACCCACCCAGGGCGGCCGCTCTCAGGAGCACAGCAAGGGGCAAGCAGTTCCTGCATGGGGAGCCCAGGCACAACAGGTGCCTTCTGGGAGCGCCCAGTGGCCAGGGCTCTACCTTTGCCCCTGGGTACCTGGGGAGCCCCTGCCCCTGCCTCTGCTCCTCACTCACGCGCTACACCCCTCTGCCCCAGCACACACCCTGCCGAGCCGGTGCGAATCCTCTCCGGAGCGACACTTTCTCCTTGGTTCCTTCTCTTCCCCCGGGATTAGTGGTCCCTCACGCTCAGGCCAGCCTTCCTATCTCCGCGGTTGGAACAACTCATGAAAACGCAAAAGCTCTGGAGCACAACAGCTTCTCCAGCGGGCAGGTGGCTTTGCTTCATCCTGCAGGATCTGGGAGTCCCCGGGGGTCCCGTTCCTCCCCTGAAGCAGCCCACGCACCATGCCACTTTACATAAAGGCCGGGAAGACTGTTGCATTTTAAACATTCAAGAGAGAACTTGCATGAAGAATCTAGTCTCCTATGGTTAACTGGGGGAAAAAAATGCAAGTTGTAGAATATGAATAATAAGCTTCTATGTGAGTAGTGTAAGAAAAAAGATCTATATCTTTCCTGTGCCCACACATACATAGTGTGTGCATAGGAAACTTCTAGAAGGCTTCACAAGAAAGTATGCAGTGGTCGTTTCTAGAGTGGGAGTGAGGGACCTGGGAACTCTGGTATCCCAACTTTCTGCACAGATTGCATGAATTTCATGTTACCTTGAGAATATATCGTTTGGTAAAAATTCAAAACTGGACACTACCAAATCTCCGCACGGTGAGGGGGTGGCACTTTTGCATCTCCCTTCCTCTGCACGGCAGCCCCCATGCGATGGGGCTCGTTATCATTTTCACTGTGTGCACTGTGAGGCCGGAAAGGCTGAGTAACTTCCCCACGCGTCAGAGCTGGGAGGTGGCAAACAGACACTCCAACCCCTGCCCGTCCAGCACTCAGGTCCATCCGTGTTCTTACTGAACCACAAAAAACGACTCACGAGTTTCACCCTGTGGCCGGCAGTGGACGAGATGTTCCAGGTGCACTCCCTGCGGCTGGGGTACTTGTCGGGCCAGTTGGGGCTCGCCAGGGTGCCCTCAGCACTGCTGATCTTGTGCACACAGCCAGCTGGGGGACAGGGAGAGACAGAGGCATCATTCACCTGGGGGCAGCACCAAAGGTGTTCCAGGGCCATCTCCCCTCTGGACTAGCTCGGGGTGGAGTCAGTCGGGTGTCCCCACGGGAGGGGTTTGCTGCCTGATCTGAGCCGGCTTCACTGCCTTCCTGGCTGCGGCTCCAGAGCCAGGTCAGCTCTCTTACTGTCACAGTTCATATTGTGGGAAAGTTGGTATTAGGCTAAGCGTCCGGGCTCGGCGGTCAGTTATCCTGGTTCTACCATCTACAGCGTGGGGGACCTGGGCCCATATGTCTATATCTGTGAAAGGGGAGCCGACCTTGCCGGGATGACACGTGGCTGAGATGGGACCGTGCGTGCATGAGGCTCAGCGAGCGCCAGGCGCCAGTGAGTGCTCAGCCACTACTGGCACACAGCGATCACAGGCCTGCCACCACGTACCTCTGCTGGTACTCAGAGCAGTCCCCTCTGCCCGGGTTACAGCGCTCCGAGCAAGGAGCGGGCCCACAGCCTGCTCAGTGCCTAGCACTTTGGCCTGCCTCCATGTTGAGTGTGTAGTAAGCACTGTGTATGCATCTCCTCCATGACTCCTTCCCACTGGCCAAAGAGTACAATTAGCTTAGAGAGGATCTGTGCCGTGCCGGTAAGGGGTGCAGCCAGGACTCGAACCCCACCTGCGCCATCATAGGGCCCCAGGCAGGAAACATGGGGGCTTCTGGCTGGGGCGGGTGGGGGTGCAGCAGGTGCAAGGATGTCCTTAAGAGGACTTCTGCTGCTCAGTGCTGACCCACTCTGCAGCCAGCGAGAGAAGAGGTGCCAAGGGGGTCAGGGACTGGGCTGCTGGCACGCCTGCTCTCGTGCCCCCTGCCCCATCCGAGGGGACCCCACAGGATCTTGTTCAGTGGCAGAGTTTATGTCCCTCCTGTCCTTGCCGCTCTGGCCCAGGCGCCTCCCAGGAACCTGACAATCCCTTCCAGTTCACTTCTGCCCACTTCCCAATCCAACCCCATGACCGACCACCAGGGTCCTGGCCACACAACTCCCTGGACCCCCATGACTCACTCTGCAGGGTTCTGTGGTTGGGGCCAAGGCCGGGAGGCTGCCATGTTTATCGCGGGTGCTCAGACACCCTTCACTGGGCAGGGGAAGCAGAGAACACTCTCCAGAATGGCTGGACATTCAAGGCCAAATGAAGCTGGGGGCAAAGTGCCTCCCAAGTTCTCTACTGGGAGAGCTGTCTGGGGAGGCAGCACTACGGACAGAGATGCTGACAGCAGTGGCATTCAAGTGTTAAAGTGTGCCAGGTCATCCAAAATATTTCCTGGGCATTCTTGTAATTCTCACAAAGACCGTAGGAAAGACGTAGGAAAACTGAAGCTCAGGCTGGTGCCACGGCTCACTAGGCTAATCCTCTGCCTGCAGCACTGGTACCCTGGGTTCTAGTCCCAGTTGGGGTGCTGGATTCTGTCCCGGTTGCTCCTCTTCCAGTCCAGCTCTCTGCTGTGGCCCAGGAGTGCAGTGGAGGATGGCCCAAGTGCTTGGGCCCTGCACCCGCGTGGGAGACCAGGAGGGGGCACCTGGCTCCTGGCTTCGGATTGGTGCAGCGTGCCGGCCATAGCAGCCATTTGGGGGGTAAACCAATGGAAAAGGAAGACCTTTCTCTCTGTCTCTCTCTCTCACTATCTAACTCTGCCTGTCAAAAACAAACAAACAAAACAAAACTGAAGCTCAGAGAAGTAACTTGGCCAGGGTCACACAGCTAATGAGTGGCACAACTGGGATTTAGACCTCGGAGGTGTGATCCGGAGCCTGCAGGTGCCACTGCTGGGCAATAATAATCCAGGCAGGAGAACCAGGAATGGCCCACGTGCCACCGGAAGGGATGAGCTGGCTGTTCTGGGGGCAAAGTGCAGGAGCGCAGCTGGGGGGCTTCCACCAGCCAGCGGCGGCGGCTTCCCACTGCTCCCCTCAGCAAGCAAGCACGCACGTGCACACGGGGGACGGGAGCTGCGGCCTCACCCTCCTTGCAGTCGTGGCCATTGTCGTGGAGCCGGTAGCCGTTCCTGCACCTGCACAGGTAGCTGCTGAACGTGTTGACGCACTCGTGCTGACAGCCACCGTTGTCCTTGGAGCACTCGTCCTTGTCTGGGGAGACAAACGGAACGCACTCTCCAGAGAGGAGTCATGGGTGTGGGACGTCCCTGCCTCCGCGTCCCGGCTGCGCCCCCCCACCCCCACCCAGAGCCCGCCTACCTGAGAAGAAGTGGGCCCGGAAGCCGCGTTTTGAGACCGTGTTGTCCGACTTGAACTCCACGCGCATGTTGTTGCTCTGGGACGTGATGGCGTCGGGCGTCTCGGAGCCGCAGAACCTGCCGTGCAGCCTGGCGTCAGGGGCTAGACCGCTGCGCACCTCCACGAAGTCGTACTTACACACCTGCAAGGGAACACGGTGGGGAGCGGCCCCTGCCCCGGGGGCCAGAGGGGCTCGGCTAGGTGCAAAGCTGGGGGTCTCCCCCTGCTCTTACTGTGCTGGGCACCGGAATGAGCTCCAGAGTGGGGACAGGGGGTCCCTAACGCTCCAGCTGAGTGCAGCGCTTGGAAACCCTTATAACTCTGTACCCGTGCTGCCCCTGATTCTACATAGTGGGCAGCCCCTGAGGTTTCACTTGTAGGGGGAAAAAAGAGAAGAGGAGGAGGGGGAGGCAATTTTGTAAACCTCAGGCACAGTGCAACTCCACTGTATTTTCATGCAGAGACTGAAGCCAAGAGAGGGAAAGACATTCCTCTGAAGTCACACAGCTCCGTCTGCAGTGGTGCAGCCAGGACTAGAATCCACGTTGCCTGCCATGGCACTGACTTCTCTTACGAAGAACTTAACTGCTAAGTGATCCATTGTGTTCTGGGGTTTGTTTGTTTCTGAAAATATTCACTTTAGAGTGAGCCCCTCATGGGCATGGGAACCCCTGGGTGTCAGGGCCATTGGCATTGGGCTCTCCAGTCGGTACCCAAAAGGCCTGCCTGGTCAGGTATTAGGCAGGCTGGTGGTTCCTTAGGGTGAAAACCGCAGCTGGGCGGGGGACAGGCAGGACATGGAGAAGGGCCTCTGTGCCCGGGGCTGGGGGTGGGTGGAGGGCATGTTCCAGCCGCAGGTGCAGGGTGCTACCCAGCCTCAGCTGACTTGGTCATCCAAGAAAAGGAACAGGCTGTCCATGGTGCCCACGTAATTCCCAGCTAGACACCGGCCCCAGGTTCACACCCCAGGGCACAGTCCTGTCCTGACGGCCCCCCACCACACAGCACCTGCCTCCTTCACTCGCCTAAGTCCTGGTTCTCCTAGAACCCACCCGTGACGAGAGGGCCGGAGGGACTGTTCTGTGCAGGACCTGCAGCTGGAGTGCAGAAGACAACACTCTCCCCCTTCTGTCCTGCTGAGATCTATCTAGGACCATGTGGGAAGCTCCGGCTCTCTGCCCCCATCACCATGCAACACAGCCGCCAACCAATGAGAGCGCAGAAACCTACGTCATTGCCTTCCAGTTCAAACACCTCAAACTGCAGGGAGATCCGGAACTGAGCTGGGGCCACCACCTGCCACACACAGTTCTTATTGGTGGGGTACTCCTTGGGCCACCCGGGGCTGGTGATGGTTCCATTCAGCTTGGTAATGAAGCCGCCACAGGCCACTGCACAGGGAAGCAGACACAAGATTGAGTGTGTTCAGTTCTCCAAGCAGCAGCCAAAGTTCTGTTCTTAACAACGATACAAATAAATCTTTTTTTTTTTAACAACTGTGTCCTTTTTTCTGGACAAGTCTTGACTACTTAAAAAAGAGGATGGCAGGGGCCGGCCGTGGTTCACTCGGTTAATCCTCTGCCTGCGGCGCCGGCATCCCATATGGGCACCAGGTTCTAGTCCCAGTTGCTCCTCTTCCAGTCCAGCTCTCTGCTGTGGGCCGGGAGGGCAGTGGAGGATGACCCAAGTGCTTGGGCCCAGGAGACCAGGAGGCACCTGGCTCCTGGCTTTGGATTGGCGCAGTACCAGCCGCAGCGGCCATTTGAGGGGTGAACAACGGAAGGAAGACCTTTCTCTCTGTCTCTCTCTCTCACTGTCTGAAACTCTACCTGTCAAATTAAAAAAAAAAAAAAAAAAAAAAAGGATGGCAGTGGACTTGGCCTGTCTTTAAGTCACATAGGCTCCACATGACTTGGACCAAAGCAGAATCAGGAATGTGAGCACCAGGCTATTCAACATCCCTGGCTTTCACGGACACAGAGATCCTTGCAGGCCAACAAGGCAAAGAGAACCCCGGCCACGTAGAAAAGAGGTAGAAGGGAAATGTGCTAGCAGGTTGAGTTGCACCAAAGGGTTCATCGTTTTTCTTTGCTTCTGTTTCCTACCTTAATAATCATAAGGATTTTACGCAGTCACAGAAGAAAGTAAACCATGGTCCCAGCCCCACCTCTCTAGGGTGGAGGTTATGTGGCAGCTCACTCACAGTCATGAGGGCAGTGCAGGTGCTTCTCCCTCCCAGAGGGAGGTGGATCCTGTGCACGTCTGTCCATCATCGTTACACAGCCAGCCAGCTGCTCCATCCCTGCCCCACCTCCCCTAGGACCGTCCCCCACCCCCTCACTCCAGCTGGCAGGCCCCACACTGACCTTCGCATGTCTTCTTGTCAGGGGCCAGCTCATAGCCAGGGTCGCAGGCACACTTGTAGCTCCCCAGCGTGTTGACACAGCGATGCTCGCACCCGCCGTGGTCTGGCCAGGAACACTCATCCACCTCTGTTGCAGAAGGAAAGCCACCTGGTCTGATCCCCAAAACTCTGCATCCCAGGGAACCCTCAGCCAGCGTCCTCTGAGAACAAGGGTGGGTGGCTCCTGGTGACCACCTCCCAAGGAACCCCAAGTCCACATCTGAGAAGCCGGCTGTAGTTACAGCAAGGGCTGAGATGCCAAGAATAAAGACAGTGCACCTGTCGGCCAGCCGAGGGCTCCTCCGAGATGAGACCAGGCCGGCACAATGGACTTCTCCAAGGTGCCCGGCCAGCACTGCTCGTGTGTGACTTTAAAACACTCATGAGGCTCCATACACAAGACTTTATCAAGGTTTTGATTTTTAAAATTCTTTTTTTGGACCCATTTATTTGAAATGGACAGAGATTTTCCATCCACTGATTCATTCCCCAGATGCAACAGCCATAGCTGGGCCAGGCTGAAACCAAGAGCCTGGAACTCACTCCAGGGACCCAACTACTTAAGCCATCACCTGCTGCCTTCCAAGAAAGACATTAGCAGGAAACTAGAATTGGGAGCAGAGCCATGACCCGAACCTAGGCGCTCCAATGTTACGTAAGCAACCCAAGCAACGTCATCACTGTTGCACCAAGCACCCACCCCAGACTTCACCAATTTTAATGCCATGTAACTAGGCAATACCCCACCCCTACCTTAAATATGTGACTTCTCAGAAACATTAATTAAAGGATCAACTAAAGGGCCCATTTCTAGATTTATAAGTATTTTCTAGATGAGCCAGACCTGTGATTTGGCATTTTTCTGAGTACTCTTAAGAGGTGCACATGGTAACAGAAAACACTCTTAGGTTAGCCAAAGGTCCTGGGAGAAGCTGCAGGATGAGGCCACTAAGAGGCTCAGCACCATAAGTGTCTAGTGCTGTGTTTGGGATAGTTGGACACTGGTAAGCAGATGCCACGAGTGCCATCCAGAGGAAGAGTACATGAGCCACTGGAGCGTCTTCCCGGACATATTAGTCCCTGCACCACGGAAGACAAGGAAAGCCCCAGGACTGGGCATCTCCAGGAAGAGGACTGGAAACCAAAGGAAAAACGGAACTGTTGCTGAGCGGGGGTGCATCTCTCCATGAAAGAGGGCTTGCAGCTGCAGCCTCACGGAGCTAGCGGAGTCCGGGGGTAGGGGGGCAGCCAAGCATGGAGACATCTTGTTCAAAGTCCAGTCTAGGAAGCAGAAAGGGCACAGAGACAGGGCATGAAGAGCTTTGGTCCACAGAGCCCTGGAAGGTAAGACAGAGCAGGTGTGGCGCCCACTAAATCCTCACCACACATTAAAGAAACTGGGACATCAAAGAGCCAATAAAGACCTGAGAAGTCTCTCTCGCCAGCTCAGGCAAGGATCCTTTTAAGGACTTTGCTGGGAGATGGCTTTTCAATCCTCCCAGAGCTAGGACGCTTGTTACTTTTCAAAGGTTCTGTCTCGGGTGGGAAGTCTGGCTTCGTGCAACCGCCAAGCCATTTAGTCCTGCAGAAAATGCGGACCCTGCAACCAGCACAGCCTCTCAGCTCTGCTGCCTTCCAGCCCAGGGGACCGCTTCCTCCCCATCCTTCCTGTCTGTCCCGTGCACATTCCTCGCTGGCCTGCTTGCTCCTCTCGGGGGAAGGACCCTCGGAGCTGCCCCCTTGTTTCACACAGTGGGGAGTGAACTTGGGCAGCTGTGAGAGCGATGTGTCCTTAGGCTCAGCAGAGGCTTCAATGACTTGATTCTTAGGGGTGCCTGGGCTTTGGAGAGAGGCCCAGCCAGGGAGTTGAATTGGTGCATGGCCTCAAATCAATGAAGTAGTAAGAAGACTCCAGCCTTAAAAGCGAGTTAGACCCGGGTTGGGTCCACCAAGGGGTCTTCCCCCAACCAACTGGGAAACCGCTGGTGATTCAGCCTCTGGGAGCCTCGACCTGCCTTCCAGTGAAAATCCAACTGCTGTTTCCAGGGTCGTGCGGATTGAACACGGTGCACACAGAGTGCCCAGCACACAGAGCTCTTGCCGTAGACAGCAGTAGTAGTGCCTGAGGACAGGAAGCAGACAAGGCAGGAACAGGGCCAATGAAGGGAGCGGCGGGAGGTGGGGAGGGCAGAGCTGCCCCGCGGGTGCCGGAAGCTGGCTGGCGGGCAGAGGGAGAGGGCAGAAGGAAGTTGAGGAACGAGCCAGGCAGAACAAAGATAACAGAAGCCCAGGCAGGGGCAGGGGAGCCTCTGATGTCAGAAACCGTGCTTGCTGTGGGTAGGACCAAAGAGGAAGAGAGGGCCCCAGGTGAACAGGACTCGGTGGAGGGAGCGGGGCCGGTGGAATAGATTTCCTCCACAGCAGAATGGGAGTTGTTTGGCCCAGGAGCCTGGGTGAAAGGCAGACTTGTACACCTGTGCTGTCTCCAGCAAAGGTGACAGGACAGTGGCCACGTGTCACCCTGCTCCCGCTTGGATGGGGTCCCTGGTGTCTGTGCGAGGCTGGCGTGTGCATTCCTCGGTGCTGCCTTGTGGTGACATCTGCTCCAAACTCTGGCTCCTGCTTGTTCTGTGTGCAGGGACCAAGGCCAAGCCCCTCAGAAATATCTGGGAGGGCACGGTGGAAGCAAAAGGGCCTGGCCGAGCCTGGCGGGCGCTCTGCTTCTTTGCCTCCTCTGCTGGGATGAGAGCAAGAAGGGGCCAGTGTGTGTAATGGGAAGGCTCAGGTAGGATCCCAAAGTGGCTGCAGAGAGAGCGAGAGAAAGGGTCGAGGGGGCACATCCCCAGCCCTTTTGAAGAAATACCTGGAAAGAAGCCGGTCCGCCCCGGCTCCCAGCACGCCGCAGTGGCCTATCAGCTCCGGGACGGGGAATGAGAGGGTCAAGGAGGGAATTCTTGCATTCTTTATGGGGACCGGGCAGGGAGCAAAATGGCCCAGCCAGCCCTTGCAATACTGCTGCTCTCACCCAAAGTAATCAATAGGCTCTGGGGCTGGCTGCCATCTGGCACCAGCAGAGGGCTGCAGAGGCCAACTGGCACCCTGGCCCATGTCCCGTGCCAGCTGGGCCCTGGGCAGAGCCTCCTGCCAACTGGCACTGGGGCAAGAGCTTGCTCCAACACTTCTGCAGGGCCTTTGTCCTTCCCCTCCCAGTTTTTTCCACTAGGGAAGTCCTGACATGGGTGCCAAGTGCTTTGTGTCCACACGACATCCCCCTGGTGGCCTTGCCAAAGGAAGGCGGGGCCCAGGTAGCGGGCTGCAGCCGGCCCCCAGGCTATCCTGTCTGATATGGCCGCCCTCTCCATGCCTGGCCATGGAGCAGGGGAATGTCACCGGCCTGCCCTGGGAGGTGCTGTGAGTGTAAAACCCACCCTGCATCTCCAAGATTTAGCATCTCTAAACCCCCATCAAACATCTCATTAATACTGTGGATACTGGGGACATATTAGGTTAAATAAGATCTACCATAAAATTAACTTCACCTGGCCGGCGCTGTGGCTCACTAGGCTAATCCTCCGCCTGCAGCGCCGGTACTCCAGGTTCTAGTCCCGGCTGGGGCGCCGGATTCTGTCCCGGTTGCTTCTCTTCCAGTCCAGCTCTCTGCTGTGGCCCAGGAGTGCAGTGGAGGATGGCCCAAGTGCTTGGGCCCTGCACCCGCATGGGAGACCAGGAGGAAGCACCTGGCTCCTAGCTTCGGATCCACACAGCGCGCCGGCCGGAGCAGCCATTTCGGGGGTGAACCAACGGAAGGAAGACCTTTCTCTCTGTCTTGCTCTCTCACTGTCTAACTGCCTGTCAAAAAAAAAAAAAATTTAACTTCACCTGTAACCCATTCCTGCAAGAGGGCTACTAAGGAATCTGCAATTACTTATGTAGCTCTCCCTCCTTTGGGCCCTGCCTCTGATTTCTGTTGGACAGTGGGTCACAAGAGCACGGTGTCTCAGCTCACTCACCTCGGGTAAGGGTGCCGTGTGAGGCAGGCAGCACAGCTAGCAGGTGCCCAAGCTGTGGAGGAGGAACTGGAACGCCACTCATTCATTGCTCGGTGTTTATGGAGCCTACCGTGTGCCAGGCACTGGGAATCCCCTGGATCCAGTTACAGAAAGGTCATGAGGCCTGCTGGCAAGCAGAGCTAGGAAGAAGGCAGGCGGGACCACTCCCAGAACTTCCGGTGCCAAAGTCAGCACCCCACCCCATGCCCCATGCCCTCCTGGGGTGGAGAAGGCAGCGGGGTGACAGGTGTCAGAATGAAATCACAAACATCAACACAAACTTCCTGGCCCCTCCCTGAGGTTTGTGGGTCTCCTTAGTGGAAAGACAGTGGCTTGTGGAGTCCTGCAGCCCTGGATTCTACAGATTCTTCTAGCTTTGCCCCCGTTAGACCCGATCTTCCTCAATGGGTAAGTGGAGTGGCAGTAATGCCCACCGGGGCGGGATGGGGGTGGGGGTGGGGGAGCTGGAGATGCAGTGAGCTAGCGAGTGCATTCTGACACTGGCTGCACCAATGCATGCCATGCTGGCCCCCGCACAGGCCGAGGTGAGGTCTCTGCAGCTCCCGAGCCCTCCTTTCAGACGCGGGAGTGAGGCCAAGGTTGTGTGTCCCCACTTTTCCAAATGCCGCTCTCTGCAGCTCCCCTCGACAGAACGGGACGATAAGCTAGGTCTGTGCGCCAAGTCAGGGCAGTGGGCTTCAGTGACCACTGCCACAGGCGTCTAAAACCACGCCTGCAGATTCAAACGGGCGTGAAATGGGACACTGGGGAGCCTGGCCCCGCCAGCAGGCCTCCACCCAGCTCCACACAGCGAGGTCATCACCAGTTGCTGGCCGGTCTCCTTCACCCCCTTGGGCTGTTGAGGGCGCTGTGTTTTCCCCTGCAAGCCCAGCCCTGTCCATGGCACCCATGCGCAGTGTGATGAATGCTGAATGGGTGTCCACAGTGGACAAGGTGGGAGCAGGATCTTCTAACCCAAAAGCGGAGCTGGTTTTCGTGGGTCCCTGGAGTACATCAAAGCCCTCAATTCGGTTCCCTACACCAGTGCAGCATCACAGAGATACTCCCTTCCATGGCCCGACTGGCATCTCCAATACCATGAAAGAATCAGGGGGCCGGCGCTGTGGCACAGAAGGTTAAACCATTGTCTGCAACACCAGCATCCCATATGGGTGCCAGTTCGGGTCCCGGCTACTCTCACTGCAATCCAGCTCCCTGCTAATGTGCCTGGGAAAGCAGTGGAAGGTGGCCCAAGTATATGGGAGATTCAAAGAAGCTCCTGGCTCCTGGCTTCAGGGTGGGCCAGCACAGGCTATTGCAGCCATTTGGGAAGTGAACCAGTGGATAGATGATTCTCTCTCTCTCTCTCTCTCTCTCTCTCTCTCCTCTCTCTCTCTCTGCAACTCAGCATTTCAAATAAACAAATCCTTAAAAATATAATTCAGAAAGTCTAGTTGCATGTGACTATCGGGCCAACAGTCAGTCATTACTCAGCACGGCGCGTGATATTTGGGACTTACACTGAGAAATCGTTTTCTCTGAAGTTCAGATTCCACTGAGCACTGGGCTCCTTTACTTCCTCACCTGGCGACCCTCAGCTGGTTCTCTCGGTCATGTGCATTGCTGGTGAGCGGCAGACCCCAGAATGAGGGATGGGTGGCCAGAGGTGGGCAGCTCCCTCCCCGGAGAACCAACCACAGACCCAGGGGAGAAAGGCAGGGGAAGGGAAGCTCAGCAGGACTGGCACAAGTAGAATGAGACGACGATAAAACATCCAGAATAAAAACCCCACGATTCTTCAGCCTCCCAGAGCTGTCCACCACCTGGGCCCTGGGCCCTGGGCCCTGCGCCACCGTCACCAGACACGGCAGACAAGACACTGCATGGGACTGAAGGAAGGATTTGGAGACGGAAGGGTCTCCTGGATTTCTGGGTGGGCCTGGAGTCATCACAAGGTCGTATAAGGGAGAGAGAGAGGAGGAAGGTCAAGGTTAGAAGAGGAGACGTGTGGGGCTGATGCAGCACAGCAGAGGGAGACACTGCCTGTGAGGCTCAAGTCCCAGCTGCTGCTGGCCCGTGGCTCACGCCGTGGCCTGTGGCGCCTGCATCCCATATGGGAGCCAGGTTCTAATCCCAGTTGCTCCTTTTCCAGGCCAGCTCTCTGCTATGGCCCGGGAGGGCAGTGGAGGATGGCCCAAGAGTTTGGGCCCCTGCGCCCGAATGGGAGAACAGGAAGAAGCACCTGGCTCCTGGCTCTGGATCGGCGCAGCGCCGGCCGTAGTGGCCATTTGGGGGGGTGAACCAACAGAAGGAAGACCTTTCTCTCTCTCTCTCACTGTTTATAACTCTACCTATTTAATAAAAAAAGAAAAAGTCCCAGCCGCTCCGCTTCTGTTCCAGCTCCCTTTTAATGCACCTGGGAAGGCAGCAGCAGATGGCTCAAGTACTTAGGCCCCTGCCACCCATGTGGGAGACCCAGATGGAGTTCCTGGCTTCCGGTTTTGGTCCAGCCCTGACTCTGTTGTGGCTGTCTGGGGAGTGAACCAGCAGATAGAAGACCCTTCCCCCTTCCCCCTTCCCCCGTGCACTCTACCTTTCCAATAAATAAATAAACCTTAGGGGAAAAAAGCTGGAAGAGAGGCGGGGAGCCTAGAAGAGGCGTGAGAAAGACTCAGCAATATGGCCGGCTCTGAAGAAAGAAGGGGACCATGAGCCAAGGAATTCAGGCGGCTTCTGGAAGCTAGAAAAGGCCAGGACATGGATTCTCCCCTGGAGCCTCCAGAAGGAACACGGCCCTGCCCACACCTGGACCTCAGCCCAGTGAGGCCCATTTCAGACACGCGGCCCCCAGAGGACAGCGGCACCGATGCTGCACCGTGGCCATCCCATACGGCGTCAGCGGGGAATTCGGCATCCTCACCGCAATAGAAAATGTCTCCCACTTCTAGGGACAGCAGCTGCCTCAAAGGCCCCTTTCCCCGGCAAAGGCCACGAGTGGAATCAGCCACTGTGCCGCTGCATTCACTTCCACGCTTCCATTTCCTCCTGGCGACAACCTGCTGGCTCTTCTACAGCAGGAGAGTCTAGAGCTCAGAGAGGAGGTGCAACCTGCTCAGGGCCACCCACCCAGTGTCACTGCTGTCACCCGTGTCACTACTGCCACACTGGAAGGGGGCTCCCCAGGCTGGGAGACACAGGATACATGCAGTCTGGTCCAGCATGGAGTGGAGGCTGTGAACTTCCTTCCAGGCATCTCAAGTGAGGTCACCATGTCCCTTACCTTCTGCAAACACAGATGACCTGTGGCATACACGTGAAGTATGCTTGTTATAGCCTGGCTTTTTTTTCCCTCACACCGGCACTGTGGTGTAGAAGGCTTAAGTCTCTGCCTGCAGCACCAGTATCACATATGGGCACCAGTTCAAGTCCCGACTGCTCCACTTCCAATCTACTCCATACTAATGTGCCTAGGAAACCATCAGAAGATGGCCCAAGTACTTGGACCCCTGCAACCATGTGGGAGACCTGGGTGAAGCTCCTGGCTCCTGGCTTCAGTCTGGCCCAGCCCTGGCCATCACAGCCATTTGGGGAGTGAACCAGCGGATGGAAGATCTCCCTCTTTCTCTCTGTCTCTCCTTCTCTCTATGTCTTTGAAATAAATATTAAAAAAAAGAAGCAACTACGTTTTGTCTCCAATTATTTTCAGAGCATTATGATTCTTTCTCTGTTTACATTTTGCTCTCCTTTGAATGTCTTTAAACAGGAAAAAACAAAACTAATCTCCCACGTTGTTTGGCACTTGTCAGCGTATAATGCCTCTCTGCAACCACTACACTGGGTCAGGCAAAATGAGCAGATTCCTTTCTCCCTCCTTGACAGAGAGGAATACTGTGTCTTTATTACAGACAACTGGCTGCCTGCTCAGGGTGGCACAGACTGCAGGGGCTCCTTCTGACACCCAGTCTGCTCATGCAGAACCTGGGAGAGGGCCTGAAATAAGGTGCAGAAGTGGAGACTGGGAGTGAGGGAAGGACCAGGGTCTCTGGGTTGGCACAGCCAGGGCTTCCTCTTAGGGTGTGGGCCCTGAGCAGGGAGGGGGAGGGCACCTGCCACTCAAAGGAGGTGTGGAAGCTCCTCATCAGGGCCGCCAGAGGCAGTGGGGGTCTGGTCCCACCAAGACCCCACAGCGCGGCAGATGCCGAGGCCACATCGAGGCTGCTCCTCGCTCTCTCTAGACCTACACTGACCTGGGTGGGGACACAGGTGGGGGGGCTGGCCCGTCAGCAGCTCAGGGCCATGGTGGCCTCTGCCCCGTGTCAAGGGATGAGAGTCACTCTGGAAAGAGCTTGAGCTGGAGGCAGGGTTTGCGTCCTGGACCTGCCCCATGACTGACAGAGCCCATAGGGCTAGCATGGGAACTCCGGAACCTCATGTGCACCAGGTGCCCGCCGCAGTGGCTGGAGCACGGAGGAGCTCACTTAGTGCTGCCCCTACACCGACATGCCCCGTCCCCGTCTCACGGTGTCCGCTGACCGCATAAGCTGGCCGAGTCCAGTCTCCAGGCACAGCACCGTCTGCTGTCTAGAAGCCAGGGCTGGGCCTGCTCCTCAGCTACCGTGAACTCCATGGTGTGGGGGAGTCCCCACCTCCTCCCCGCAGGGAGCCCATGGGTGCTGTGATTCATAAGCATGGGGAGCAAGACTGCTTCTAGAAGGGGAGACAAAGGCTAAGTCATACCCTTGAAAAAACTGGCTGCAAAGCCTGCTTTATTGATGGAGCCGTCGGACACAAACTTCATCCACAGCCTGTGGGAGCTCGACTTCACGTCCTCCGGCTTCTCGTAGCCGCACAGGTGGCCGAGCAGGGCGCTCTCGGCCGTGGGGCCGTCGCGGATCTCCAGGTAGTCGTAGGCACAGCTGTCATGCCTTTCGATCTAAAGGGGACAGACAGGGGCCCTGCAGATGACGCCAGAGGGCTTGGCTTGGAGGTCTGTGATTGAGATGGGGGCTTGATGGGCCCCGTCTAGAAATCTATCCCAGGCCAGCACGTGCCGGGCTTCTGCAGCCGGTGTCCCTAGTTGTAGAAGGCAGGGGTGAATCCAGCCTGGAGGAGACTCCGAGGAGACAAAGAGGGGAGAACAAGTTGACAAAACCCCCACGGAGTCCTGCCTGGATGCTGGCCTCCATGGTAACCCTCCCCTCCCCAGCAGACCTCAGACGGCAGGTGGGCCTGAAAGGCCTGAGATGCCTGCTTAGCTTCCTGTTTGATTTTTTTTAAAGGGAAACTCATCTTTATGGATGGGTTTACTGGCCTCCCTCCAATGCCCCCTAAGAAGGTGATCTGAGCACGCTCACCTCAAAAGCCTGGAAGGTGAGCCCCACGTGAAAGCCCTCGGAGACGGTAATCCTCCACACACACTCCTTGGAAGGCCTGTAGTCATCGGGGTAGTTGGGAGACTGGATCTGGCCGGCATCTTTGTTGATGTCTCCACCACAGGTAGCTTTACAAAGACACACAGGACCAGTGAGGGGTCGTCCCTGGTCAGAGCTCACCAAGGAAAGTGGGTGGCCACTTGCCACCACTAGGAGGCGCCACATACCAACATTTTCATCAGTTCAACAAAGACTACCACCAGGAAAGGATGATGGCATGTTTTCAACTCTGATTTCTTTTCATAGAAAGAAAATAACCACATAGAGCAGTGGTTCTCCACCTGCACTGTGCAGCAAAACCACCTGGGAGATTTGAACTGTGGAAACTGGAGCTACATCTCCAGGGTTCTGATTCAAAGGGACCTTGGGTGTATGGGGGGAATGAGACGCAGTGAAGTTTCCCAGGTGATTCCAATGTGGATGGCAGAGGGTGGAATGGCTGGTCCTGAGGAACACGTGGGCACACAGGCAGACGCACATGCACACGCATACACACGTGTACATATGTGCACTTATGTGCCCATGCATACCTACATGGGCAAGTGCATGTTTACACACACACAGGCACATGCACACACACACACATGCACAAACACTATTTCTTTTACAAAAAACCAAAATGTTGACAACTCCAAAATTCCATAAGTTAAAGCGGAAGATGGCCTCCATCACCGTGCAGCAGCGTGGGGAGGGGAGTGAGCCAGAGAAACTCAGCTTGTCAAACAAACAGGTGGGTGGAGCCCAGAGCCAGGGCTCCCTCTGCTCCGCCCCCAGCCTCCAAGGCCCATCTGAGAAATGCCACTGGGGATTCCCTGTTGTCGGCCAAAAGTCTTCTTATCCCAGATGAAAGAAACACGGGCCCAGAGAGCAAGTACTCTGCTCAGGCTCCCACAGCTATGCAGGGGCGGCTGCCTTCCACAGAGGTCCACCCCCCGCCCTGCCACCCCCGCCCAGGGGACCCCACACCCCAGCGGCACTGCACGGAGGGCTCACGGGTGGTGACAGGTTGACACCACCAATTCCGAGGTGAGCACAGCTGGCCCCAGCTTCCAGAATGTCATGGGACAGGGGCTGTGGGGTGGACCCTCGCGGTGCAGTGCGGTGTGCTGGGGTGTGTACGGGGGGAGCAGGAGAGCAGGCTGCCCGGGAGCCACCCCAGCCCGGCTCCCATCACACACAAACCTTCGTACACGGCAGAGAAGCCCCTGCCTAGGATGTTGCTGCTGCTGCGGAACTCCACCCAGAGCCGGCTGTCTGTGGACAGCAGGGGCTCCGGGACCTGGTCGCCACAGAACCGACCTGGAAGGCAGAACACAAACAGTCAGCCCACCTGTGACAGCAAGCAGCTGCTTGCCGCTGAGCCAGAGCTGTGGCGTTCCACACGCGGCTCCGTGTGAGCGGCGACACGCACCCTGCAGCACGCACAGGGTGAAAACAGCCAGGCCGGCCACGCGTGTGCTCATTCTGGAGAATTCTGGATTCCAACTGACCCAAGTGCCCAGGGCACAGCCACTGAAGAAGGGCAGGCCAGGCCGGGGGCGGGGGGATGGACTCGGCCTTCCTGATCCATTCGGACCACAGATCAGCCGGGGTCTGTTAGCATTGGACGTCCACGGTTCTGCCTGGTACCTACCGTGTGAGTCACTGAAACCATTCACTAAGCACTGGGCAGCGTGGGGGAGACGAGAAGTAACTACGCCTGAATGAGATGTGTTTTCTTGAGGGACAATGGAAATACTCTGAACTTGATTGTGATGAACAAACTAAAAGCCATCAAGTGCAATTGGTTAACAGTGCACTGTTGGGGCCGGTGCTGTGGCACAGTGGGTTAAACCGCTGCCTGCAGTGCCAGCATCCCATATGGGCACTGGTTCTAGTCCCGGCTGCTCCACTTCCAGTCCAGCTCTCTGCTGTGGCCTGGGAAAGCAGTAGAAGATGGGCCAAGTCCTTGGGCCCCCGCACCCACATGGGAGACCTGGAAGAAGCTCCTGGCTCCTGGCTTCGGATTGGCACAGCTCTGGCCGTTGCGGCCAACTGGGGAGTGAACCATTGGATGGAAGACATCTCTCTCTCTGGCTCTACCTCTCTCTGTAGCTCTGTCTTTCAAATAAATAAAACAAATCTTTAAAAAAAAAAAAAACACAACAGTGCACTGTGCAGTGCCCAGCTCATATCTCAGTATTCTAGCAGGTATTTAGTGGACACTCGTAGTGGTGGGGCCATGTGAGACACCACACTAGCGACAGAGGGGGGGTGTGGGTGAGAAGGGGAGGAATAAATGCCACAAGGACACTCCCTAGTGGCCGACTGCAGCACCCAGTCCCGGGCAGAAGAGCTGCTAATCTCCTGTGACTTCCTTCCGACGCCCGCCACCTGTAGCCTTGTGGATTTGGTGAGCTTAGTACTGTGATGAGATGAAAATGCTGCTAGCATTTGGCAAGGCTGAGCGCATCAGGAGCCTGTAAATTCTCAGTAATGGTTCCTCTGGCACGGCCACGTAGTGTCGGTTAGCGCGAGTGAGAAGGTGCTGCTGACCAGGGAGGGGACGGCACGGGACGGAAGGCAGGAACTCCTCCTGAGCCCAGCTCACGCTGCAGTCCAGCCTTCTCCTTTTAAAGCCCCAGTTGTTGCTGCCACTAAGGATTGGTTTCCAGAGAGAGCGAGCCTGGGGCTGCCTGCCTGGCTGCCCAAGGACCCAGCTGCATAAGAAGAACCACCCAGCACCCCGGGGCCCACAGCACACCCCGCTTCTGCTCACTGCCCAGAGCAGCTAGGAACTGCAGGTAAACTGCATTTTACCACCTTGGCGGAGCTGGATGCGATAGATTCAATTGCCAGTCACTTCCAAGCACTCCTCCCAAACTGCTGTGCAATTCTTAACTAGGTCCGCAGGCCCTAGCAGGAGCTGGTCCTCCCCTCTTGCTACCGACCCGGCTGAGCCAGCCCCTCTACTTCCCACATCAACTACTATCATCAGTCCCTTCTCACAGATGAGAAAACTGAGGATCAGAGAATTTAAGTCTCAAAGCCGTACGTGGAAACAGGATCTGAACCTCGGCAGTCTGAGTCTGGGGGTGCACCATCAGTATCCCCTCCATCGTCATCAACACCAGCACTGCTACCACCATCACTGGGAGCTTCTCTGTCCTGCATGCAACTCGGAGCCTGGTGCAGCTCTGGGTAAACAGACACCCAGTCCACTGCCCCGCAGGGAAGCGGGCGGCCAGGACCGAGGGTCAGAGCCAGACTGTGGAAAGGCCAGGCAGGGTGCTCGGATGGGCTCATCACTTCTGCTTCTGTGACGGGCTGCCCTGCCCAGCGAGCCGCACACGACACTGATGGGCCAGCCTGGCCTCTCTGCACTTCTCTCCCATTTCAGGGAAGCAGGGACAGGGTTTTGTGCATGTCACGGTGACAGAGAAGGGCCCCAGGACACTCGTGCACCCAGCAGCCCTCGGGAGGGGCTCCAGCTGGCACGGGGCGGTCCTCAGCACCCCACACCGCCACCCTGCTCCCCGCTTCAGGAGACTCTCTTAAACAACCCTGAAACTGGAAAAGCAAGCTGGCCTCTTTACCCAGCGGTGAAACGTCCTGAATTCTGCCAGCCTCCTCTGGAAGGAGCGGGGACAGACTGGGCTAGGAAAAGGTGTCACATTCCTAAACTGGAATCTGGTTCCCGGCCAGGGAGGGGGAGCTTAATAAGGATATCAAGGAGAGGAAATGCAGTGGAGGACAGGACAAGTGGGCTCCGCGGGGAGTCATAAAGGGTTCATTCATAAAAAGTTATGCGTCCATTATGCCTGGATTTTCACACACTGCCCTGGGAAAAAATGCGCCCCATGGTTTTTCAGAGCAAGACGCATACTTTCCCAGTCTGCCCTAATCCGCTCACCCTCCTGCCCCAGGGGGCCCCCCCGCCTCCGCCCCACGGACCTCGTGGCACTGACCCCTCCTGGGGACCCGCTCGCTGCACAGTGCACTACTTCCCGACACAAAAACTCCACTAACAACTGCATTTGGAAACATTAGAGCAGGCCACGTAGTTGGCAAAGGACAAGTCCTGCACGAGAAGGAGGCTGGGCACAGGTACAAGGCCCTGCCTCAGCTGCAGAGCACACACACCACTCACCACACACACGTACACACCACACACATGTACACACAAGCCACACCACATATACACCCCCACTACACACACACCACACACACCACACACATGTACACACAAGCCACACCACATATACACCCCCACTACACACACACCACACACACCACACACATGTACACACAAGTCACACCACATATACACCCCCACTACACACACACCACACACAAACCATACTACATTCACACATGCCATACACACACCACATGCACCACATATACATATAACACATTATACCCCCACACAACACCACATGCCACACCACATACATACCACACAAATACACACTACATATACATATCACACACATGCCATGTACATCCCACACTTCATACTACACATGACATACACACCATACACATATGTCATACACTACCATACCACACACACCATGCAAACCATACCACATACATATCACATGCACATATACAATACCACATACACACATGCCGCATACCACACAAATGCTATACACTACACACATACTACATACATCACACATACTATACTACACACACCACACATACCGTACCAGACACACACCACACAGGAATGTATAGCACACATACATCACACACATATACTGCACACACATGCCACATACGTACACACCACATACACACTACACACACTACATGCATTACATCCATACCATACATAACACACAAACATACCACATACACTACACACACACAGCACAAACACCACATACACACGCCACCACATACCACACACACACATACACCACACACCACATACATACCACGTCCATTATACACACACACCCCACACATTCACATTGACAAACTAGGTAAAATATAAGCCAAAGGAACCCTCAAATGAAACAAAACAAACCATCACCACCAACCACAAACACCAAGGTTCTGCCTTATTCATGACAGCGCAGCCACAGACACCAGGATCGGCTGTGAGGAACGTCCGGCTTCAAGTCGGGTCAGAGAGGGCGGCTGGACGGCTCCCTGTCACACCCATGCTCAGGAACGTGCTTGCTGTCCCAGGGGAAGCCCAAGTCTCTGGGAGTGCCCCCCCACCCAGGAGCCTGGGAGTCTGCTGCAGCCTTGGACCTGCAGGGGTCCAGGGCTTCCAGGCTTAGCAAACAAAATTCCAGGAAGCCCAGTGAACTTCGACTGTCAGATCAACAGTGAAGAACGCATTTCCTCTGGCAACCCAAGGGGGATGCCCCACGTAGATGCAGTCGTCATTTCTGCCCATTGCTGGGGCGTCGGCACTGTGATCCCAGCCCGGCCACTGCCCTGCGGTGGGACTCAGAGACTCCATCGGGGGGCCGGCGCTGTGGCGCAGTGGGTTAATGCCCTGGCTGGAAGCACCAGCATCTCGTATGGGCACCAGTCCAAGTCCCGGCTGCTCCACTTCCGATCCAGCTCTCTGCTATGGCCTGGGAAAGTAGTAGAAGATGGCCCAAGTCCTTGGGCCCCTGCACCCATGTGGGAGACCTGGAAGAAGCTCCTGGCACCTGGCTTTGGATTGGCGCAGTTCCAGCTGTTGCAGCCAATTGGGGAGTGAACCATCAGATGGAAGACCTCTCTCTCTCTCTCTCTCTTTCTCTCTCTGCTTCTCCTCTCTCTGTGTAACACTGACTTTCAAATAAATAAATAAACCTTTCAAAAAAAAAAAAAAAAAGAAAGAAAAGAAAAGAAAAGAAACCCCATCAGCACTCGAGGAGCTTGGTTTTCTCAGGAGGTCCCACAATTCCGTACTTTCATGGAAGGCCTCCCACTTTTTTTGCAAACAGGTTTTATGTAAAAAATGCAGATAACTGAGGAGCGTACAGAGGAAGGCCGGGCCACCCAGGGACTCTGTGCTTCCTTTTTCCGAGGCCACCATTTGGCAGCTTGGCAGCAACCTTGCAGCCCCCTCCCCAGGTCTCAGGCGCGGGCACGCACACATGTTTTTTTAGGTTCACAGGATCACTCCCTGCCCTGCTTGTGGGAATTGCATTTCTGCAGCTTTCCAGGAAGCTGGAAACATAGACACCTTCCTGGGAACTGCTGGTGCAGTGCCAGGTGTAGAAACCAGCCCTGGGAATCCAACCCTCTGTCATACCCAGCCACCTGTAAAACACGCCTCTGGCCGCTAGCACCTGCCCTGTCCACTCACCTGTCACAGGCAGCAGAACTCCCGGGCAAGCAGTGCCCACCCTGCCATCAGAAGGCCTGGCCACTTCTCCTGCACCAGACACATTCCTGTCTACACCTGGCCTGGGGATCACTTCTTGGCCTGTCTGCCTGCCCTGCTTAACTACCTGACAGATCCCTCCCATCTGGTACCCTGCTCTCTAGAGCTCCTGTGGGCACAAACGCTGACCTCTTTGTACCTCCAGGAATTTAGGCTGCGGGCCGAGGGTGACTGTGTGCTCATCCCAGTAGCTCACCAGACAAGACCCCTGCATCATGGAGAAGCTTCCTATCTTCTGGGCCCCCTTGAGTCCAGCCAGGCGTCCTGTCCCATCCTCTTCTGACCTCTCCCACCTTTGGTTCCCAGAATCTGACAAGACCTCAGGGCTGGGGCTAGCATAACCACAGCTCACCCCCACACCTGCTATCCACCCCTAACAAATGTGGCTTTTCTGCACGCGTGAAGATAGGCCTGGGACAAAGCCCTCACTGATACACTGCCCACCCCACAGGGCTGAGACCCTTCCAGCTGCCGCCCTTTCACATCTCTCTCCAGCTCCAGCCTGGATGCCGTTGCCAGCCAGCTCCTGAGACCTGCAGCCATCGGCCCTCTACGCAAAGCTCGGCACCCTTGGCCATCCACAAGACGGCTCTCTCCTTACCACCCATCGCGAGTGAGCCAGCTCTTCTCTTTTCACTACCTGCCCACACCTCTCATTTGCACTGCCTTTCCATGGATGAGTTCATGTGCAGCTCACATAAATAATACATGCCCAAGGTTGAAAGGCTGGAAAACATATCTAACCCAACAACAGAATACATCTTAAAAACATACCCTGTCATCCTGAACCAACCTCTAGGTGTTATTCATATTTATAATTTTACATGATATTTATATTTTTTTGACAGGCAGACTTAGACAGTGAGAGGGAGAGAGACAGAGAGAAAAGTCTTCCTTCCATTAGTTCACCCCCGAAATGGCTGCTACAGCCGGCGTGCTGCGCCAATCCGAAGCCGGGAGCCAGGTGCTTCTCCTGGTCTCCCATGTGGGTGCAGGGCCCAAGGACCTGGGCCATCCTCCATTGCCTTCCTGGGCCACAGCAGAGAGCTGGCCTGGAAGAGGAGCAACTGGAACAGAATCTGGCGCCCCAACCGGGACTAGAACCCTGGGTGCCGGCGCTGCAGGCGGAGGATTAGCCTAGTGAGCGGTGGTGCCAGCCGATATTTATATTTTAGATTGCAAAATGGTTTGTTCCAGTGGAGTTCGGCCTGCACAGTGTCTTAAGCAACTCTTTTGGATAATTTGGGACAGGATGCTCGGTGTTCGGGTCACCACACTCCCCACCGCTCCTTATTTTATTGCACCAATCCTATCTCCTTCATGAATACTCCATCTCTGAAGGCATCAAAGTTTGCAATGCTGCACATCTATATATGCAATCCTGCTGCAAATTCTAGCTCATAGCATGCATTTTTTTTAATGGAACAGTGTACCATGAACACCTTTATCATCAACAGTCACCTCCACCTTTGCCTTTAATAGCTGGAAAGGTTTCGTTGAAAGATGCATCATCATTTATCCCGCTAATCCCTCCTGCTGAACACTTAAACTGCCTCCGATTTTTCCTGCTTCGGTGAACACCCCTGTGGCAAGAGCCGTGCACACTTCCTTAATTAGTTCCCTAGGATAAATTCCAAGAAGTGGAATTGCTGGGTCAAAGGGTCTTCACAGTTTTCAAAGCTTTTAACATGTGTGGCCAAATGGAGTGTTCCAAGTTTTACAACGACATAGGCCCTTGAGAGCTTCCTGTGACTGCTGGCGGGATGAGCCTTCCAAATATTCACCGTGTCCCACGGGGCCTCCAAAAGCCAACTCACCCAACAGGGGTGCTTTTCTCCAGTAACCGTCACGGACCTCCACGTAGTCGTACCAGCACAGACGGCTTTTGAACAAGTCCATGGACGTGAAGTTTAGGACGATCTGCAAAGAATTACCATAAAGTGAGTTTGGGCAGCAAAGCCCGAGAGAGAGTTTGGAAAGCTGTGCCTCCCACAGCAGTGTTCTCAGGTTCCCCTTTTGCACACGGGGCCCCCAGCCCACAGTAGGAGTGCCTCTGCAGAGACACGCGCACAGGAAACCCCCTGACGCGACCTAATGAACCTGAAGCAGGACAGGGAGCACACAGAGGCAGATGGATCCTTTGGTTCTGTCTGGGGATGCGCTCCCACTTCTGAAGTCATGCAGTGGTTTATAGAAAGCAACATGCATTCAAAACACGGGCCAGGGCATGCTGAGACTAGGGATTTGGAAGGAACAAGGAGTCAGTGAAGTTCAGAGATAAAAAAAAAGATCTTGTAACACCATCAACCGGTCCAAAGGTCCTGGGGCTAGCCTGAGTGCATCTGAGCACCTCCGTGCTCACCGTCCCTTTAACCATGACTTCATTTTTGTGAGGTCTGGGGAGTCCAATGGCCTCCCGACAGTCCATCCGTTCCCTCATTCATTGTTTGTTGACTGCCTACTGTGTGCCAGCCAAGATGGGAAGATGAGAAGAGGTAGCAGAGAAGGCAGGAAAGACAGATGTGTCAAGGCCATGAGACCACTATGGCATAAATGCTGAAAACCCACAGTCGGAAAGAGCATCTGGGCAGCTCTGAGAGCTGAGGAACAAACCTGGTGATCTCGCAAAGAGGTCTTAGAGGAGGCGACACTTAGCCCAAGGGGACCAGGGAGCCGGTGCAGAGAGGCAGGGCTCGAGCAGCTCCTGAGAGGAACTGACATGAACCATGGAGGGAGCTGTTTGGGAACAGGACTGTGGGCCCAGTATAGGGGTGTGTGTGTGTGTGTGTGTGTGTGTAGAATGAGGGGGCAAAGGGGTCAAATGCAAGATAACAGCCTAGGGAGGTGTAAGGTCTAGTCAGGCCTGGGAAAGAACATTCTGGAATCCTTGAGGTCAGTGTATGCCCCTGTGGCCAAATAGGTGTATACTGAGTGGAAGGGGCCAGAAGGCAGAGCAGGCTGGGCCTCCAGCTCAGCATCCCCTCCTCCCCCCCGGCAGGTAACCTGGAGCAGAGTTCAGGTTTCCCCTCGCCCTTCACCACCACCCCCACTAAAGCACCATCTGGTGGGGGGCTGATGCTTCTTGCCGGGCCAAGAAGCAGAGCTGTCTGGCCCCAGCCCTCTACCTGTCCCCCACGTGCCCTGCCCTGTGCATCTCAGCTCTCACTGCTCCCCAGCCCCGCCTAGGCCTGCACCCCTGGCCCTACCACTGCTCTCAGCGGCTCATCGTCTCCAGCATCTTCACTCTCTGTCCCTTGCTGGCCTCTTCTGTGACATTCAACCGGCCCCCTGGGACCTCTCTCTCTAAATAAACCCTCAGGCTGGATAGGCGCTAATCAGACACTAGTGCCCTCTGGGCCAGATCTAAAGGACCCTCTTGATTGACCCCGAGCTCCCAGGCTCTCTGCTCTGAACCTGTCCCTTCTGCCCCCACCACAGTGGTCTCTCCTCTCACCACGGTTCTCGCTGTCTGACTGGCTCCTGCCCTACCTGCTCCCCATTAACTGTGAGAGCACAAACAGTGCAGGAGGCTGGATCGCCCGATCGCCCAGCCACCCAACCTCGCTGTGAACCACACACTCTGTATTCTATCGTGAGTCCCTCCTACGTGCCCAGCACCCACACCATCAGCTCTTTTCCTGAGGATGTCTGGGTCCCTCCCTCCACGCCCATCAGCTCTTTCTGATCGCTGCCTTCCAGCCACCTGGTGGACGCCTCCTTGCTGTGCTCTGTCCGCTCCGCATACTGCAGCTTCTCGACCAATCTTCCCCATGCAGCTCATGTTAACCAGCTCCCCGCCATGCTTCGCAAACTCCTGTCACTCCCCAGGCCCCCATCTCATCAATGAAACTCCCTGCTTGCCTTCCAGAGCCTCCTGGTGCACCCATGGCCACAAAACCGCCTTAGGACCATGAGCTCAGGAGCCTCCTCCTCCTGGAATCCTTCCCTGATTATCCTGGAGGACAGGATCTGATCTCTGTCTCCTACAGTGATGCTGAGCACGTGTCTTCAGAGTTAGGCAGACTGGATTCACTCCTTAGCTCCCCCCCCCCCACTTACTAGCTCTGCAATCTGGAAAATTCTACACTTCTTGGACCTCTGATCTCCTCAGCTATTGAACAATGTGCTTGCCATCGGATGGTGCAGCAGGCTGCAGATAGCACGCGGCGCTCTGCCTGGTACACACTCACACATTCTACAAACAGCAGTGCTAAAACCAGGCCACACTGAGTATTCTCTTGATGTCCCCCAGCCCACACTGACTGCTGCCCCTTACACACTACCCACCATGATTGACGTTACAAGTGCCCTCCCCTTCTCTGGGGCCAATCCCCTCCAACGTCTGGGCCTCAGGACAAGTAGCACCTGCTTCCACAGAGCCCAGTGGCCTGCTAGGAAATGAGGAGTCAGTACCAGAAAACAGGGGGCCTGTGGTGTTGTGTAGCAGGGAAGTCACATGTGTGACATGGCATCCCATACGGGCGCCCGTTTGGGTCCTGGCTTTTCTACTTCCGATCCAGCTCCTTGCTAATGCACCTTGGAAAGCAGCAGAGGACGGCCCAAGTGCTTGGGCCCCTGTACCCATGTGAGAGACCCAGATGGAGGTCCAGGCTCCTGGCTTTTGCCTGGCTCAGCCTTGGCTGTTGTGGTTATTTGGGGGAGTGAAACAGCAGATAGAAGACTCTCTCTCTCTCTCTCTCTCTCTCTCTCTTTCTTTTTCTCTGTAACTCTGCCTTTCAAATAAATGAATAAAGAGGCAGAGGCAGAGAGAGAGGCCCTCCATCTGCTTGTTCACTCCCCAAATGGCCTCAATGGCCAGAGCCGGGCCTATCTGAAGCCAGGAGCTTCTTCTGGGTCTCCTATGCAGCACAGGGGCCCTAGGACTTGGGCCATTTCTGTTGTTTTCCCAAGCACATTAGCAGGGAGCTTTTTTGAAAGTGGAGCAGCCTGGACTTGATCCAGAACTCCTTATAGGATGCTGGCACTGTAGGTGGTAGCTTTACCCCCTATGCCACAGCACAGGCCCCAATAATCTTTTAAAAAATTAAGAATTAAAAATTTTTTAAAAGTACCAGAGAACAGCAGGGCACTTCCCTCTTCTCATATTCTGGGGTATGTGTGTGTGTGTGTGTGTGAGTGTGCCTATATGTGTGTCTATCTGTGTGTGTATCCCTGTATGTCTGTGTATCTCCGTGTGTATCCCTGTGTGTCTGTGTATCTCTGTGTGTATCCATGTGTGTGTATCTGTGTGTGTATGTATGTGTGTGCCTCTGGTGTATCTGTGTATGCATGTGTGTATGTGTAACAACACTTTTCTTCCAAACTAGAGCAGGGATTTTCAACCCTACGTGCACACCAGCGTCACCTCGGAAGCTCTAAAAGGAACAGCTGCCGAGACTCAGCAAATGCTCACCTTCCATTAAATCAGACTCCCTGGGAGCAAGGGGGACCCGAGCTAAATGCTGAGTCTCTTCCTACCAGGCATGGACCTTGGATTTCTTTCATGCCCCACAGGGCTTGCATTCAGGTGACAAAGCTCAGCCAGACTTGAAAGCTGGTGGCACAATACTTCTTTAGCCTTTGCTTTTTTAGATTAGAGAAAGGAAATGTTAGTACAACTTCCTTGGCAACACATTCATGATCTGAATGAACAGGACAATTATTCAAGCTAATTATCTTAAGTACGTTAGTGAACCATAAAGACCATGGGGGAAGAGGTGATGAACAAGAGGTGATACTCGAATCAATCAAGCTGGCTAATTACCAGCAGCTCTGGGGAAGGCTGGGTGAAGCAGAAATTGCAATAATTGGTGCAGGAATTTCAATGATGTGTATTCTCCCTGCTACCAGTTAGCATTCATAATTAAGGCTGGGGAAAACTCACGTGGTTCAGACGTATCACATAGCCTCTGCTGTGCAGGGCAAAGCAACAATTTGGGGATTACCAGACCCCTTCCACTTCCTCCGCCTCCTTCCTGCCTCCTTCCTGTTAGCTCAGGCAAGAGGATGGCCCATCCATTCTAGCAGACAGGTCTGGAGCCTCCAATACAAGAGGACACCCACACTGCCTGAAATGCTGACAGACAAAGAAAGGGTTTGTGAGTGCACACGTGTGTGTGTGTGTATGTGTGTGTATGTGCAGATGCGTGTGTCTAAGTGTGGGTTCGGGTGTCTATCTACCACCTGTGCACTTTGTATAATAAGAATGCAATCAAACATTCAGGCTCTCAGAATTCCACTGCCTGGGTTCAAATCCCAACTTGGCAACAAGCTCAGTAGCTGGGGCAAGTCCATCTCCTTCCCTGTGAAGGCAGCATGGAAACAGCCCCGTTCACACGAGACTGTATTTAGCTGACTCATGCAGAGGCTAACACCCAGTCCACAGAGAATGCTTCTTAGTCATTTCTTCCAGGGACCAAACTATGCTTCACTGAACATTTAAGAGGGCATTTTTAAAAAGCTATGAGTTTAGGGGCTGGTGCTGTGGTGCAGTGGGTTAAAGCCCTGGCCTGCAGTGCCAGCATCCCAAATGGGCACTGGTTCAAGTCCCAGCTGCTCCACTTCCAATCCAGCTTTCTGCTATGGCCTGGGGAAGCAGAAGATGGCCCAAGTGCTTGGGCCCCTGCACCTTCATGGGAGACCTGGAAGAAGTTCCTGGCTTCAGATTGGTTCAGCTCCAGCCATAGTGGCCATTTGGAGAGTAAACCAGCAGATGGAAGACCTCTCTCTCTCTCTCTTTCTGGCTCTACCTCTCTATGTAATCTGTCTTTAAAATAAATAAATAAATCTTTTTTATAAAAAAAAAAACTATGAATTTGGACTGCCTGAAGGTTGGCTACCAGCAGTTAAAAAATTCCAACACACCGTGTTGCTACCACTAGCCATTGGTTTCCACTCAGCCCATCTGTCCACACGTTCATTCAGCAATTCTTCTACACACCTGGTGGTGAACACTCTCTATCCCCAGGATGCTCAACGTTCTAGAAGTGCAACAAAACCAACCAGCAGCCACGATCTGATGAGACATGCTACGATGAGTGTGGACACAGGGACTGGGCCTAGGCCCAGCGCTCCGAGAAGGCTTCTCAAAGACAGTGGCAGACGCTCTGAGACAGCCTGGAGGACACTCGGATTTGTAGACAAGTAGGGCAAAGGTAAGCTTTGGTGCACAAAGACCCACTTCCCCGTTCCCAATTCTCTACCTCACTGGGAATTTGGGCATTTTTCCTAAAGGTCCAAGCCTCCAATTCCCCATCCATATAATGGATACAGGAATATGCCTTCTCTCTGTGGAAGGGTTTTGAATTTACTATTCTGGGACCAGCGCAAGAGGCCCCTGCCCTGGGCTCATCACACTGAATTCTGGGGGCCAAAGAAGTGTGCCTAATCAGAGCTTACCCAGACACAAAGCCACCCTTTGGGGAGCCAGGACCTGGGGATTCCCAGTCCAAATGGTTCTGAGCCAGAGCAGGCATTTGGCCTTAGCAGTAAAGAGGCTGGCTAAGATGCCTGCGTCTCCTATTGGAGAATCTGGATCTCACACCTGGTCCTAGCTCCTGATTCCTGCCATTGCAGATTCTGGAAAGCAGCAGGTGATGGCTCAGGTGGTTAAGGCCCTGCTGCCCAGGTGGGAGACATGGATTGTGTTCCCAGCTCCCAGCCTGAGCCAGCCCCAGCCATTGCTGGCATTTTGATGGTGAGCCAGTAGATCAGGAACTCTGTCTGTTTGTCTTTCTCTCTGTGTCCCTCAAATAATATGAAAACAACAAATTAAAAAAAGTAGCTCTTGGGTTCACAGGTTTCTTCCCTAGACCCATCCTGCCGAGGGGAGTTGGCACACCTGGTCAGCCCACCCCCACCGCCACAGCAGGATAGCTGTTCACCAGGTAGGGGTGGGTGGTGCTTGGGAGCATGGGCTGGGGTGTCAGCAGGTGCTCCTGAGGCCCCCGTTGGTGAGATGGAGGCTGCACCTGCCTCCTAGGCAAGTGCAAGGTGACAGGTGTAAGGTGTAAAGGTGACAACTCCAAGTTGCCTAGAAATTCCAGATTGCATCCTTGCCCTCAGGGGGATTGGATTATAATCATATACTTCTAGTGGCAGGAGGATGGAGCCTCCTTGATTTATAAGTGACATGGACATTTGTATGGCGAGACAGACCAAACGATCCAAGAGCTTTGCATGCCAAGCGTGCAACACAGTGCCTGATGTGCAGTGGGTGCTTGTAACAAAACAGCCATCTTTACCACCATTAACCTCCCGCCTCACCCAACTCAGAGCGGGCCATGCAGTTCCCCCGGGGGTTCCCACCTACCTTTTCCCCTGGAGTGACCGAGATCCTCCACACACAGTGGGAGTAGGAAGGGTAGCCATCTGGGAAACCAGGAGCGGAAAAGTTTCCTGTCGTGTCCTGCAGGGTCTCCCCACAAGCTGCACAGGCAAAAGGACAACTGTGACACTGGCACTTGCACCTGCTCTCACCAGCAAAGCCCCGTCTCCAGCCACTGAACACACACACTGCTTCCCCACACTGGAGAGCAGCGTGCCAGGCACATTGGTATTTTTTCTGGCTAACAGATGGGAAAGTAGAGTCCAAGCATGACAGTGTAAAACTTCTGGGACTTCTGAGGCCTGGCCCAGAGCTGGTGTCTTCCCCTGGCTGGGCCTTCGTCTGAAAGATGGACAGGGACAATCTCAAAGAGTCGCTGGAATCATCCACATCACACACAGAATGCATCCACTCAGTGCCGGGCACGTGGTGAGTGCTCCATGCACAGTAGTCATAATAATTCCTACTAATCATCTCACAGTATGGAGAATGTGGGGGCGCAAGTGGGTGAAGGGGAAACACGGTGGGGGACCTTGAGACGCGTTTCTCTTCCTCATCTGCCACCCACTCTGAAAGGGCTGCCAAACTGTCAGGAGGGGCCAGTGCTGTGGTGTAGTGAGCTAAGCCTGCGATGCCAGCATCCCATATGGGCGCTGGTTCAAGTCCCGACTGCTCCTCTTCTGATCCAGCTCTGTGATATGGCCTGGGAAAGCAGAAGAGGATGGCCCCAGGTCCTTGGGCTCCTGCACCCCCATGGGAGACCTGGAAGAAGCTCCTGGCTTCAGATCTGCGCAGCTCCAGCCATTGTGGTCATTTAGGGGGTGAACCAATGAATAGAAGACCTTTCCCTCTGTCTCTCCCTCTCTCTGTCTGTAACTCTCTCTCTCAAATAGATAAAATCTTTTTAAAAAGTTGTCAAGAAAACAGAGAAAAATGCAGAGGCACAGGGACTTGTGGTAGATTACTGTGCCCTTGAATGCTGAACCGCCAGCTGGTTATGAGTCCAGCATGTAGTCTTTACATTGTGAAAACCTGTTCTCCTAACTTGTCCTCAAACAAAGGGTCCCTGTGTGAATACAGGTTATGTACTCCCCTGACCCGCAGGCCTTCAGACCCCAGAGACAGAGACACTGAGTGTCCCTCCTATTAGGGGTCCCCCCAAGCATGGACATGAGCATCCATAAGCATCTTCCCAACACGCGGTCAACCCCTGCCCCGCAGCCGCCCTGGCTGTCAGCTGCGACGTGAAATTGCCCGAGCTCCGTGCTGTTGGGAACTGCAGGCTGGGCTAGCGGAGAACTGCCCGCCGTCCGTCCGTCTTAGGAAATCCTGGATATCAGGCCTTGGGTATCACGTTACCCAACAACTGCCAGGCAGCATGAGGATTAGGCCCGGCAGTCAACACCCCCGAGGGCGCCACGGAAATTATTTCGGAATAATCATCAACATTCTGCAAGAGCGGATACGTTGCCATGTGGCTCCCTGGCATTCTCCAGCTGCCTGGCACCTCTGGGGGAGCGAGCAGCACGTACATCGTGGCCAAGGATTCCTGCTGCATTCCCCAGGGAAGGCGCTAAAGGTTTCCTCTCCATTCTGCGAGGCGATATGGTATACGTGGCTCGTATATGAACCCAGTGTGCCCCCAGATGACTCATGGCCAGAGGAACACGCGTAGTTCCTAGCGTTTCAGGGCAGGGGGAGAAGTAAGCCCCACGTTGTGCATGCCTGCACTGTGATCTTGGTCTGTAAGGCAGAATGACAGCCCAGACTTTCTGATAACCCTCATTGCCACTACTCTGCCCTGTGATTAAACACTGTGTCTGGCCTGGGGGCTTGGAAAAGGTTTCTGGACCTGCCAGAGGTGGCACTCCTGTCCTTCCCAGACCACTGTCACATCAGTGGTCTCTCCCATCAGCTGCTATAACCCATTCTTTGCACCCAAGCTGAACAGCTTCAAGGTGCCTGGGAGACCTCAGCCCTGTACAGTGGGAGAAGGGCTGGGCAGGGGACGGAGTGACAATGCTTAAGCCAACAGGAGGGAACTTCTGCACTGGCCAAGGGAGAGGCACAGGCATTTGGTCTGACCCCAGTGGAGCATCCAGCCTTCAATGGCAGTGTGCTGACCACTGACCAGTACCTTGGATGGCTAGGAGAGCCCCAAGTTCATAGAATGACCTCACAGCACTGACACTGCCTCCACCTTGCAGGATTTGCCAAACCCACACCCCCCAGTCCCATGGAAAGGAGAGATGCTCCCCGTTAGGGGAGGCACCAGGGCTCGGCCAGGAAGTCCAAAGCCTCCCACAAGTGCAGCAGTGGGTTCTCAGACCTCTTCTTCTCTTTGCTACCTGTGGTCATTTCCCCATTTTGGCTTTCAGTGCTGTCCAGCATCTCCCAACAGCAGGACACCAAGTAGCTGCCAAGTAGCTTTCCCAGAAAGGGGGCTGTTTGCGAGCAGCAGTGGAGCTGTGCACCATGGGATGCCCAGGAGGTGCTGGGAACCCCCGCCCCACCCCGGGCCCCACGTTACCTGGGCATTTGTACAGCTTCCTGGCTTGCGCTATGTCTCCCTGACTGAGCCGCACACGCTGGCCGATGGTGGGCCTGACACCGTTGTCATCTCGACGGGGAAGGATGGTGTCTAAGAAAACTCCTCTACAGGAAGCAAGAGAGGGAGGGGGAGAGAGAGAGAGAAAGTCAAGGTCGCCAGGCTGTCTGTGCTGGGATTTACAGCCTTCATTTCCTTGCCCAGAACACCATCAACATTCCTCCCCAGCCCCCTCGCCCCAGCCTGGCCGGACCGGGGCTGCCGCGACTCGTGCTGCGCTGACCGTCCAGCATTCTGTCTCATCAGTTGCCTGCTCACTTCCCACAGGGAAGAGGCCTCAGCCAAGGTTAAAAGTATGCTCCAGCGCCGTGGCCTCGGGCTTCCTGGCTGATGCAACCCAAGCATTTCCACGAAGAGGTTCCAGGACCACCATCCGGCACAGTGCAGGCAGCACCATTTGGAGAAACCACGGCATGCATGGTGCCCCTGGAGTTACGCACAGAGAAGTCGTGGAGCTGCACCAGGAAGGATCCTGGGCACTGGAACAGTGTGAGACCTCCAGGGCTGGTCAGCAGGTGCAGTACACATTGGAGATCAAGTGTGGGAGCACGCGGAGGGGTGGGGGGGCAGCAATCAGAAGGAAAATGAGGTAAATGTAGAGAACTGGATGGAGGGAGTCAAAGGAGCTAATGATTTCTAGGCCAGGCCTGGCTCTGTTGCCTGGGTGAGCATCGCTTTACTACTCTGAACAGCAGACATTGGCTTCGATGGCAGTTCTCACATCTTTCTCTGTGGCTATGTAAATAGAATCTAAGTGACAGCTTCGTTTCTTTTTTTAAAGATTTATTTATTTATTTTAAAGGCAGAGTTAGAGAGGCAGAGAGAATTTTCTTGCGTTAGTTCACTCTCCAAATGGCCACAAAGCCTGAGGCTGAGCCAAGCCAAAGCCAGGAGCCAAGAGTTTCTTCTGGATCTTCCATGTGCCTGCAGGGCCCCAAGCACTTGGTCCATCCTCTGCTGCTTTCCCAGGTGCATTAGCAGGGAGCTGGATTTGAAGTGGAGCTGCTGGGACTCGAACCGGTGTCCATATGGGATGCTGGCCCTGCAGACAGCAGCTTAACCAAGCTATGCCACAGTGCCAGCCCCAACAGTTTTGTTTCTAAAGCAGGCATATGGAAAGCAGGCAGGCCAGTGGAGCCCCGGCCCTACTCACACTGACTGGCCTGCCGCCAGTGCTGGGCCTCCTGCTTGGCCTCCAGCCCCTCTGTTTGGTGCCCCTCCTAGAAGTGAGGTGTTCCCTGGAACAGGGTCCAGCTCCAGTCATCGCCCTGTTTCTCACCTCCCCTTCCTCACTGGGTTTCTGAAAAGGGTTGCCTGCTGTGCTGTTTAACGCACCCCTTTTACCTACTCCTCATTCCAACAGCAACCCAGCCACTGACCAGGGGTGCCCCTCGGTCTTCACCTGCCCCCTCCGTCGCCCCAGACCATGGCTGCCCCTCCTTCCTCCTATCTTCTTCTGCTTACCAGGGCCTGGCTGTCTCTGAGCAGTGAGGCAGGAGCCACTTCTGCTTCCCTCTTCAGGTTTCTGCCCTCCCTCCCCCACGCTCCATCTGCTCCTCCTTGTTCTAACCACCACCTGTGTGCTCACAGCTCATGCTCTGTTTCCAGCCCAGAAACACCTGCCAAGCCCCTGAGCCTGGCAGCCCCTCCAGGGACTGTCCTAGGAGCCTCACCTCTGCCACACTCCCTGTTATCCATCTTCTTCTTCTTTTTTTTTTTTTTTTTTTTTTTTTGACAGGCAGAGTGGACAGTGAGAGAGAGACAGAGAGAAAGGTCTTCCTTTGCCGTTGGTTCACCCTCCAATGGCCGCTGCGGCTAGCGCGCTGCGGCCAGCTCATCGCGCTGATCCGAAGCCAGGAGCCAGGTGCTTCTCCTGGTCTCCCATGTGGATGCAGGGCCCAAGCACTTGGGCCATCCTCCACTGCACTCCTGGGCCACAGCAGAGAGCTGGCCTGGAAGAGGGGCAACCGGAACAGAATCCGGCACCCCGACCAGGACTAGAACCCGGTGTGCCGGTGCCGCAGGCGGAGGATTAGCCTACTGAGCCGCGGCGCCGGCCTCCTGTTATCCATCTTCCATTCACTCCCAGCCCTGGCCTCCCACAACCGCAGGGAAGGTGCCTTTGGCTCCTCCCTCTGGCTCACACACTCTCGTGGAATCCAGGTCCTGTCCACGGCCACTGCCTGAGCGCGGGTGCTCGGCACCTATCCCTGAATTCCTCCCCAGAGCCTCTCAATGGGCCCGCTCCCTGTAGACTCAGCCACCTCTGCTCTACCTCCTGCAATGCCATCGCCCTGAAATGCAGGGGGATGAGTGTGCCCTTTTGGCCTAGAGCCCTTCACCAACTTCCAACCACCACCTGGCTCTCCAGACTTTGTACACCGGCCGCCGCCTTCCTCTCCAACAACAGCTCTGCACACCCGCCTTAAGCAACATCAAACTCCTCTCAGTCCTGTACATGCTGTGAGGACTGTCCATGCCACGTCTACTCACAAACTCCTATTCATTCTCCAAAAACCCATGGGGTATCCTTCCCTCTTAAAAGTCTTGCCCGGATCCTTTCTCCCCCTCTTACCTGGGCTTCACCTCTCCTCTCTCTAGGCCTTTTCTCCAGTCTAGCTCCCTTCTCATGCTGCTCTGCCACCCCTGTAGCCTGCTGCTGGGGGCACCAGTCTTCTCTTCGCTCCTTAGGCAGCGAAGGCTTGTCTGTCATCCCTGTCCTTGGGGACAGGAGCACAGCAGGTCTCGAGAAATGCTGCTTCCATATATTGTGCAGCCATGGTCTCCCAAACATTTTGCACAGAAAAATAGTAATTTAATTTATATCCAGAAGGGAGCATGAACATGTTGCCGCGTCACTTTTCTTAGCTGCGCACTCTCCCCTTCCCCCTCTAGTGCTCTGTTTTCCCAAGTGCCCCACTACCCTGGAAAAGACCCATTTTCTTCCTTTCTTCTTCCTACCTCACTTTGTTGTCTTTAGATTTTGTAGGTATTTTCATTTTCTTTTGTAAATCAGACTTCAAGCTCACTTTCTTAAGATGTGAGCACACGGGGGCCAGAGCCTGTATGGATTTCCTCCTCGGCAGCCCTGCACCTGATGTTTAGCCCACTGACGTGCCTCGCTCTGGTCCCTGCTGCCCCTTCTCTGGGTCTGGAGTCCTCTAGAGAAAGCTTCCATGGAATCCCAGGCCTCCTCCACCACCCTCCCGGAGTCTTGACTCACAAGTGATGATTCTACATAGAAGTGCAAATCCAATCATGAATTGCTCCTCTAAAAGCAGGCCCCTCTGCCCCAGCCAAAGGTGCGTCCCTTTGGACCTATTTCCTTGGCTCTCATGATGAAAGGATTCCGCGGCACAGACCTAAGGGGCACCACAGCCCAGGCAGGCCAGGTTAAGCAACCCTGCCGCTGGCCACACCACGTCAGCAACTTTGCCAGGGGGCCTGGCACAGGGAGGCCACGTTCTCCCCCCAATTCTCTACTCACAGGAACTCCCCACGTGCAAGATCTGCGGGGGGCACTTTGCACACATTATCTCGAGCCATCTTTATAACTCCCTACAGCAGGTGCCTGGATCACCCACTCTAGAGGTGAGAAAAGCTCCAAGTGACTTGCCCAGGGCACAGAGCCGGCACTGGAAGCCAAGCAGCCCTGGAGCCCACCTCTACCCATCTTCTTCCATCCAGCCTCAGTGTTTCCCACTGCCCAAGAACCGGCAGGCCTCCCCATGCGTGGCTCGACGGAGGTAAGGACACTGCAGACTTCAAACACAAGCAGCAGGAACAGCACTGGCTCAGACGGCCAGCTCCCTGGGGTGGGGGGGGGACTCTCTCCCCTGCACACCCAGGAGCTGCCAGCGCCGCGGTGGCCTGGAGGACATTTACGAGAAGAGCTGTTCCCCTGTGTAAACCACTCAGTAACGTCCCTTCCCCCTTTCGTGTAGGACAAGTCTTGGCATTGAGATTCCGCTAAGCCCAGAAAGGGTTTGGCAGATGCCTTAGGAAATAAAACCGTCAGTTCTGAGTCCACCACACAAAGGCGCCCCTGTCCCAGAGGACAGTCCCCTCATCTCCTGGAACCGTGCCCAACACCCCCACAGCCTGGGGCCAGTCCCGGGGGAGGGGGTGAAGCTGCAAGGAGACAGTTGGGTCGTAAAGACTGTGCAGGCAGTTTCCCACCAGCAGGAGCAGCCTTTGCCCCTCCCGCCCTGGTCGGTGCAGAATTCTCTGCTTACAGAGTCAAAGACGAGGTGCAGGCCAGCTCCAGGGGCTGTGTGGCCAGCACGAGTGTCATGGAGTTAGGGTGTAAGGAAAACCTGACAAATGCCAGAAAAATCTGCCAGTAAGGACCCACTGCGTAGTGGATTCCAGTAACCCATGTAGAACACCAGCATTGAGGACATAGCAGGTACCCACCTCCTGCACAACAGATTCGCCAAAAACATTTTGAACTCTGGGCCAGGGCTGAGAAGGTAGCATGCAGATTGTTAAGACAATGAGTCCTTCCTGGTAACACCCAAATCCCAGGGCAAGGTGCCATTGCCCCTTCTAATGTTCGGACACAGAGTCTCTCTCCACTCGCTTGAGCCCCAGTCCTGCTCTTGATTCCAGTTTCCTGCTAATGTGTACCCTAGCAGGCATCAGGTGCTGGCTCAAGTATTTGAGTCCCTGCCACCCCATGGAAGAACTGGAGCTCCTGGCTGGAGGCTTGGGGCTGGCCTAGCCCTGGACATTGTGGACATTTAGGGAGTAAGTGAACCAGCAGATGGGATCTCTCCTCTTTCTCTCTCCTGTCTCCCAATCCTTTAATAAAATAAATAAATACAAATTTTTTAAGAAACCACGCTGCCTGAGCCCTGCTCAGGTCCACCAACTCCCACCATCTGGGACCTGCAGGCAGGAGACCCGGGGTCCTTGTCAATCTGCCCCCTGCCAGCTGTGCACTCTGGAGCTGACCAGACCCTGCTCTTGAGCACCTCTGGAATGAATCGTGGTTTATGGCGCTCGCTGCTGTGTCCGGCCTAGCTCCCAACAACCCAGGCCACCTGTAGAATCCCATCCCGGTGCCTCTGTGTTGTTACCCCCGGCAACCTCTCCATAAAGTCACTTTTCCAGTTTGCCTGAGGGGCTGCTAGTCTTATCATTGGGAACCTGACTCCACCCTATTTCACCGCTGCATTTCAAGGACAGGCCCGCCAGCGGCTCTGTGGGTGTGGCCTGTAGGGACCACTCTCCTACCCGGCTCCTACCAGCTGCGGGTGGGTGCAGTGAACACGCACAGGGCAGAGCAGAGGTTCCGACCTGGAGAAGGTGTTCCGGGCGTAGTGCATGATGCTGTCGAAGTCGTAGGTCTCTCCCAGGGAGCTCACTTCCCCAGCTTCCATCTTCAAGAAATTATACTCCTGACCTGTGACACAACACATAAGGCCTTTGGAAACCAAAGCAGGCCACTGAAGGGAAGCAGGGGAGGGGCCCTGCAGCTTCCCAGAGCCCTCTCCGCCCAGGCGGTCCCGGCAGGCTCTGCCATGCTGCTGTGTGTTGTCTGGACAGAAAGGGAACCCTGAAGCTTACAGCAAGTCCGATGTCCCTCCATTCCCCCTACTCCGTCCCGTCCCCTCTCCCAAAGCCATTCAAAAGCCTTAAAGTTTCAGACAAGTTCACTATCAATTTGCTACCCACCCTCCAAAAAGAACCCCGATGTTGGACTTTGAAGAGACAAAACAAATCAAAGTTAATTTCACAAATAGTTCACAATTCACATTCTCTAAAACATTTTTAAGGCAACCATACTATTCAATCAGCCCCTCTCATGTTTAATAGCAATTTCTCTGCACAATGAACAGGAAAAGGCATTTTTAAAGCATCCGGATGCGTTATCTGCTTGCAGGAGAATGTCTCTGGGCAGAAACACTGCTTTCACACACTCTCCTGTCCTAATTGTGTTTCGGTCTTTAAAACACGTGTAGCCCAAGTCAGCAGAAAAGATTCTGATAAAATCAGTCAAGAGAACTCTAGTTGTTGTTTTTCTTTTCTTTTCTTTTTTTCTTTTTTTTTACTCATCAGCTCTGCTCTGGCCCAGCTTGTTCCTTTTAGGAAGCGGAGCTGGGTTTCATTGTCCCTTACAACATGGAAGATCTTTCGCTTCTGCTCCCCCTACAAGCTATGGCAGAGGACCTCCCAGGAAGGGCCACAGGCAGACAAGGGCAGTGCTGGGGACAATCGCCTGGCTCTGGGGATGCCCCTTTCCTGACCAAGTGGCCCCGGGCTGTCCCCAGGCCCCCTTACCTGGCTGAATGTTTTCTCTGATGATGGTGACGTGTTGGTCTCTGTCCGGGCGGGTGTGTTCATGCCAGAACCCAACCACGTGGCCCAGCTCATGAGCCACAATGCCAAACTTGTCACAGTTCTTCCCAATGGAAATGGCCTGCGGGCCTCCTCCTCGGCGCCCGACATAGGAGCAGCAGCTGCAGCAGTGCAGAAATTCCAGTCAGCAGGTCAGGGATTATCAGGAGAGGCAAGCCCCTCATGTGTGTCCCACACACGTGTGCAGGTGTATATGTGCGTGTGTGTGTGCAAAAGAAACACAGAACTTCGTGGGTGACAGTGTTCTCACTGTTCAATTTCGCACCCAATATAGAAACCGCCCCCACCAAATGCTGCTTGACCTCTTTGGTGGTCATGGATCCTCTTGAGGATGTGAGTAGAGACATGGTCTCTCCTTCTGGGATAAAGTGCACACCCCAGCCCTCCTGCCCCCGGGGCTGATCTCTGCCGGACCATCTCACTGACAAGGAGAAGCAGCTGGGGAAGGAGACAGCTGAGTTTTGGGCAACATGCATCTAGGGACCATTACCAGGGGACTTTAGAGATGGTATCCTTCTGAGCATAATCATATTTTCAAATACTATTTATTTACCATTCCTAACACAGAAAGGAATAAAATAGAAATGGCCTATGATTCCACTAACGCAGATAACCTCTATTGAGTTAAAAAGTACATGACAAAAGTTTAAATATGAAGTTTCCACATCCAATTACTTGATCCATAGGCAACCGCTGCTAACAGTTTCTTGGATGTCTTTTCAGAAAACCTTAATATAGCTACAGACATATAGTTTTCCATATAAATAAAGTCATATGTCTCTGTATCTATGTATGCATCCGTATGTTTATACATGTATCTATATGTCCAAATATTTATCCACATTGCATGTTTTACTTAATACACTATGTACACTATGAAAAGCTTGCCCTTTTCCCTCAATTTAGAATTTTTTTTTACTTGAGAGGCAGAGGAACAGAGTTCCTATCCACTGCTTCACTCCCCCAAATGCCCACAATGGTCAGGGCTGGGCCAAGGCAGGAATCAGGAGCTGAAAATTTGATCCAGGCCTCCCACATGGGTGGCAGGAACCCAGTTACTTGAGTCATCAGTATCTGCCTTGCAAGAAGTCGGAGTCTGGAGCTAAAGCCAGGAATGAAACTAAGATGAGACATGGGCATTTCTACCACTAGGATAAACACCTGCTCCTTCAAGATCTTTTTAATAAGAGCTCATATAGAACTCATTCATTCTTTTCAAGACAACACAGTGGGTGAGGTTTGACCTAGCGGTTAAGACACAGTTTAGGATGCCTGGGTCCCATATTGGAGTACATGGGTTGGACACCCAACCCTGCTCCTGACCCCAGCATCTTGCTAATGCAGATCGTGGGCGGCAGTGGTGCTGTCTCAAGTAACTGGGCTCCTGTCACCCGTGTGGAAGACTTAGATTAAACTCCTGGCTTCAGCCAGGCACAGCCCGGGCCATCACACGCATTTGGGAAGTGATCCAGCAGATTGGTGCATTGCACACATTGCACTCTCTCTCCACCCCTCCTCTCTCTCAAATTCTGAAAAACAATAGCATAATATTAAGCTTATTTCATGGTAGTGTTTTTCATAGGATTAAAATGTAGTCCATCCGTTTTCTACTAATGTCTGTTTAGGGTGACTCTAGTTTTTTTCTAACCAAACAAAGTCACATAAAGATAAAGGAGATAAAGACAAATAAACAGAAAAAAGTGAAACAGAGTAGAACTCTCACTTGCCCATGGTAAGGGAGATCTTTGGGCAGGGGCTGAACAGACACCAGGGTACGTTCCTGGGAAATTTTCATAATACTGTCAATTGCACTCCCCCACATGTTATCTATTCACGCACTCACTAATCATATATTTAAAAGCTCTATTTCCCCACACTCTGGCCAATACTGGTTTTATGGAATTTTCTACCATTTTCACTTTAGTGAAGCTGGCTAGTTTTTCACATATTTTGACATATATATGATCTTTCCTGTGAATTACATGATCACATCTTCTCTCAATTTTCTTTGAGATGTCCACCCTTTTATAATTGATTTGGAAGAACCCTTTGAAAATTAGGGGAAGGGGCCTGCACTGCGATGTGGCTGGTTGAGCGCCACCTGCAGTGCCAGCATCCCATGTGGGCACCGGTTCAAGTCCCGGCTACTCCACTTCCAATCCAGCTCCCTGCTAGTGTGCCTGGGAAAGCAGCAGAAGATGGCCCAAGTGCTTGGGCTCCTGCACCCACATGGGAGACCCGGAAGAACCTCCAGGCTCCTGGCTTCGGATCAGCCCAGCTCTGGCTGTTGAGGCCATCTGGGGAATGAAACAGTGGATGGAAGACCTCTCTTTATGCCTCTGCCTCTCTGTAACTCTGCCTTTCTAGTAAATGTACAAATCTTAAAAAAAGAAAAGAAAGAAAGAAAAGAAGAGAAAATCAGGGGAAACTGGTTTTGATGGCCAAAAGCATTGAAAATATTTTGGTTATTTCTCATTTGACTTTTCTTATTTATGTATTGCTTTTGCTTCCTTATTGCCATGGAAAAGCTTTGGTGTTTCAAAGTTTCTTCATTATATTGCTAATTTTTTTTTTTTTTGACAGGCAGAGTGGACAGTGAGAGAGAGAGACAGAGAGAAAGGTCTTCCTTTGCCGTCAGTTCACCCTCCAATGGCCGCCGCGGCTGATCCAATGGCAGGAGCCAGGTACTTATCCTGGTCTCCCATGGGGTGCAGGGCCCAAGCACCTCGGCCATCCTCCACTGCACTCCCGGGCCACAGCAGAGAGCTGGCCTGGAAGAGGGGCAACTGGGACAGAATCCGGCGCCCCAACCGGGACTAGAACCCAGTGTGCCGGCGCCGCAAGGTGGAGGATTAGCCCAGTGAGCCGTGGCACCGGCCCCAAAGTTTCTTCATTATATTAGGAGCTGCTTAAGAGACCATCCATAGTTCAGGATTACACGTGAAATCCACCCTGCTTCCTTTCTTTCTTCCTGCCAACGTGTCTGCCTCTCTTTCTCTTTCCTTTAGGCTTACATCTTTGTCCAGCTAGAATAGTTCTTGGTGTTAGGAATCATTGACGTAGGAATCCAGCTTTATTTTTTTCCTCAGAGATCTAATTATTGCAATATCCAAACATACCAAATGATTACCCCATCTTATTTTTACACATTTAAAATGCAACCTAAATCTGTATATAGGTATATGTATTTTGAACCCTTTTTGCCAATTAGCTCTTTCTCCTTAACTTCTAAACTGTTTTCATTGTTATAAGTCATTCGGAAGTGTTCTTGCTCTAGGCTCTAAAAATATCACGTAAGCAGTGCTAAAGTACCTATTTCTTGAAGGCCTAAGAGAATTCACCTATGACACTCTGTGCTTGGTGCTTTGGAGGTGACAGCCTCCCCCTAATTTCTCAGCGTCTTTCAGTGTTGCTGGACCCTCAGTTGGACCTCGCAGTCACGGCCATTACCCAGACTGTGACAGTCCTTGCCCTAGCGTTTTGCAAACCGCTCCTCCAGTTCTGCGCAGGCTGCTGGCCACCTGCCCCTTTCTCATTTCTAAGTTTGTGTGTTTCTACGATTTCACGTTTGTACCTCTATCACAGATGCTCCGTCTCTGCTTTTGCTTACTCGATTCTTCACTCTTGAGTTGATTAGCCCTGTCACAGCTTCCCTGATCTGTGCCTGTGCTCCATCAGGTCCTCTTCCTGTGGGGTGGCCGCTTCTCTCTGTTCCCCTCTGGTAACTTCTCTGAACTAAACAGCTCACTGTCATCCTGAAGTCGCGATGTGGATGTACAGGCCTGTGGGTTTTCCTCTAGACACAGCTTTAGCCTTACCTCATTTTCAACTGCAGGGCTCTCATTATCTAGACATTCTGCAATTTTAATCTTGATTTCTTTTGACCTAAGAGCTATAAAATAAAAAAGGAGGGGCAGCTTTTAAACTTGCCAGTAATGCTTATTTTATTTTTGCTATAATGTCTAGTTTTATTGATTTGCAAACAAGTACTCTTTCTGCCCTTTAGAATCCATTGAGATGTTCTTGCTGTGTAATGGATGGCCAAGGTCTACAACCCTTCAAAAGGCACTTAAATGTGTTACCAGGCTACAGAACCCTGTCGTCCCATAGAGTCACTCTATTAATTACATTTTTCCAATCCACTATGAAGCTCTGCTTATTTTTTGGTCAACTTGACACTGATCTCCTCGGGCTGATGGAAATGAAATAAGTCTCCTGCTGCGGTGTTCCTGTCGATTTCCACTGAACTCCCTGAGGCTGCTTTTAAGACGACTACTGCTGTGCGATTTGGTACATGAAGATTTATGATAGTCATAGCCTCACCATACCTTGTCTCCCTTCTCACTGGAAAGAGCTTCACCTTTTTAAAAAATTTTTTAAAACCCCCACTTTCTGGCTTTAACAAGAAAAACAAGACAAGAGCCTGTGACGGCAGCTTGCTTTGGTTACAGTTGCCTGTCTGTCTTCTTGCCTTTTACTATTAAGAGTCTCTGGGTCATTTTCTTCAGCAATATCCCCTATGCAGAGCATGCCCTTGGGCTTCCATTTCTGACCCGGACACAGGATCCTTTCTCTTTCGGCAGGAGAGCCCATCACCCTTGCATTTACTGGCACAACAAGTGGCTTTGGGTGTAATCCAGTTGTTTTATTAGACACTTTCTGCAGGAAGCCCATAAGCCCCTGAAGCCCCTAAAATTACTTCTCGAATTCTGCATAAATAGAAATAAAAGATAATTTTATTTTGATGCGAAATAATTTTGACACCCATGCATGCAAAGGGTCTTCCAAAACCTCATGAAAATGTATATTCTAAAAAAGCTGGGTTTGGATTTTGAAATAAACGTATCTTTTCATTCCATTTTCCATGACTTTGTCAAAGCACCTCATGCATGCATTGGCTCTTCAGGGAAGAGCGCCTATCACTTCATCACAGGGTCACAGACCCGAGTCGGGCAACCACTGCCTTGTGCCTTTCTCTACAGAGAGCACCGCCCATCCGGTCCCCGCAGCCCTGGTGCCAGGACCCACTTGGGGCAGGTCATCCTGCCGTCCTCCTCTGGATCCACCTGCATTGCCACTTAACTGTTGATTTCACCATGGACAAAGGCAGTTTCGAGCCAACCTTCGACTGACACAAATCACAGCTCATCGGAAATGCCCGGAGTTCCTGAAAATTCTGGCCCCTTGGCCCCTCTGCTGCGCCGCCCTGGTTCTGCGGGGCGGCTGAGCCCTCGCCCTCTTACCCGCAGGCTCTGTAACTGAACACAATAAAGCTTTCCTCGTCGGTCCGTTCTATGAAGGTCACACAGGTGTGCTTCTCCCAGTGTCTCATGGCCTGCTTAAAAATGGCCCTCTGGCTTCCTGGAATGACAAGACAGGTGCTCATCACTTCCTCCATGGGGCCATACCTCCCCCAGAGGGTTGAAGGCACAGCTGATGTAAAAAAAATCCTGTTAATAATAACTGTGTTGTTCACTTGAAATTTAATGAGCGCACATTGTAAGTGTCCTCACCATCAGCCCCGCCACAACACCCCGAAACCAGTAGCTATGAGTAGTGATGGATATGTTAATTAATCTATTGTGATTATTGCTTTAGACATGGAGGGAGAGTTTCACCAGTTCATGGAGGAGCCAATATAGTGGCAGAGTGGATAAAGCTGCTGCCTGCAAAGCCAGCATCCTATATGGGCACTGATTTTTGTCCTGGCTGTTCCACTTCCAATCTAGCTCCCTTCCAATGCACCTGGGAAAGCAGCAGAAGATGGCCCAAGTACTTGGGCTCCTGCCACCTACATGGGAGGCCCAGATGAAGCTCCAGCCTTCTGGCTTCCGCCTGGCCCAGCCTTGGCTGTTGCCGTGTCTGGGGAATGAATCAGCAGACAGAAGATTGATCTCTCTCTCTCTCTTTCTCTCTCTCTGTAACTCTGACTTTAAAATAAATAAATAAATAAATTTTTAAAGTAAGAGTTTATTTTGGTGCAAAAAATTGTAATACATGGAAAATATGTACTATGAAAACACTATGTATGTATGTATGAATTTCAAAACTCATCAAAATAAACTCGTACTTTTAATTTCATTTTTCCAAGAGCTTTTTGAAGTCTCCTCTTGTGCATCAACTCATTACATTATATACCTTGACTAGATAGTTTTTATTTATATTTAAATATTCTAAAACTTTCCACAAGCGCTTATTCTGGTGACCCAGAATAGAAATATATGACACTTTTCCCTTGCTAAAAATATAATGTAACTTTCCTAAAACACCCAAACCCAGAAAGTGCAAATTGGGAGCAATGGCAAAACTGATTTTACGAAATACCCTGGGCTCCCCGACTTTTCCTTTGTATTGAAAGCATCTATCTAAACTTAAAACGCCTACCCTGGTCATTGAATGTGTAAACTGCAGGTTTATGAAGTAGGGGGAGTAGGTAAAAGACTAGGCAGGCACGGGCGCCTGGTGCAGTGCTGGAGATGCCACTTGCAATGTCCCTAAGCCATAATGGAGTGCCGGAGTCTGGGTCCCGGCCCTGCTTCTGGTTCCAGCTTCCAGCTAATGCACACCCCGGGAGGCAGCAGGTGACGGCGCATGTACTTGGGTGTCTGCATCCATGTGGGAGACCTGGACTGAGTTCCTGGCTCCTGGTTTCAGCCTGGCCTAGCCCTGGCTGTTGCAGACATTTGGGGAGTGAACCTGTAGTTGGAAGATCTCTCTCTCTCTCTCTCTCTCTCTCTCTCTCCTCCCCCTCCATCTCTGCCTTTTTCTGCTTTTCAAATAAATAAACAATTTTAAAAAGAAAGAGTGGGTAGGAGAGGGAGGCAGGGCTACTTAGGAAAGGATCTTGTAGATATAGTCAGGAGTTATGGTTTCATTCTAGTGGTAATGGAAAGCCACGAGATGATTTATGTATTTTTAAGACGATAAAACTTATAGCACATAATTACTAAATTAGTATGTGCCAGACAAAATCCTAAGTATGTTGTTTAACTCAATCAGCAAAATAACTCCATGGAGTAGAAAATGTTATCTTCTCCACTTAGAGAAAATGGCACTGAGGCACAGGGAGTTCACGCAATCTGCCCAGCACGTGCTCGAGGCAGGACTTGCACCGGGGAGTCACGCCTGTCTCCTGGCCCCTCTGTTTGCTGCGTGGCCAGTCACAGGGGCCCACCAAGTCCAGGGTGTCCCTCAGGCAGCAGAAGGCAGCCCATGATGTGTGGCTGCTCAGCTCTTCCTTCCGAAGGGAGGACGCGCCCTCACCTACCCATTCTGCAAACCCCATTTACCCCTCCAGACCAGGGTTTTGTGTCATGCACCACACGGAGCCCCAGGAAGATGGGGGTCTCTGAGGACGCAGCCCCAACAGAACCCACAGTTTCCTCTGAGCGGGGGACTTCGGCAGGCAGGAGCGCTGTGACCCTGGCATCCGCCTGGTGCTCCCGAGAGGCATCCACTCCTATCTAGGAGGTGCTGTCAGCCTAGGGAGACAAAACACCCAGCCCCCAAGCAGGGGTCACCTGAGGTTACTGACCAGTGAAGTTCCCTCCAATGACATAGGGGATAACCCCCCCGGGCCATATCCTCTCTGTCCTTGAGGTCGTGGCTCTTCGGACCCGAGGAGAGGAGGTCTCAGCTGCGGCTTGCGCTGTCCCAGGGCTGTGCGGAGGCATGGCATTCTCCTTGTCATCTGCAAGACAGTCAGGTACCATTTACTTTGACCTTTGCCTCCCCCTGTGAATCAAGGCTAAGACTGAATAGAGCACAAAGCCATAGAAGGGAGGTTGAGACGGGTTGTGCAGGGAGTGCTAGGTGTGTTCAGGTTGTGAGTGCCTGGGTGGTTGCTTTCCAGGCTGCAGGAGGACCTAGGGCAGTCGCTGTGCTAGGCCTGGCCTCACTGGCCACAGAAGCAGGTGTGCCCACATGAGGCATAGCCCTCTGGGTGGGGCCAAAGTGGGGGTGTGCTTCCTTCTCAGAGCTGCCAGCATTTGGGGGAACAGGCTGAGTCAGTCCCTTACCATGTCCAAATACCATCAGTGTTGTACATTTTGAAATTATTTGGTCAGCACAACAAAGAAAGTGGACCAGTCTGTGATGTGGAGAAAAAAAATTATTTGCAAGATAGACCCTTAGAAAAAGCAGTGCCTTATGGCTGCATCCCCTCTAACCCCAGCTCTTCCCAGTCTCTCCTCACATCTGCACCCTGGCAGGAGGAATGTGAGAAACAGACGGGAGCCTCATTTAAGGTCCTGAGTCCAAGCATCAGGCACTGGAGACAGCATGGGTGGACAGGTGAACAGGTAGACCAGAATCCTGAAACCTGGGGTTGCTACACACCTGGATCCACACTCACATTGGTCACCCTTCAGATCATTTAAGGTTTTGTTGTCAGTCCCTGAAATCCCACGTTATCCTCACTTGGCGCATTGCCTCTCTCCAGTTTTTATATCCCCCCCCCCACGCTAAAAATCAGCTTTTGGCTTTGTCAGTGTTTTCATTTTTGAAATTTCATTAATTTTATTTTATTGTTCCCTTCTCTTATTATTTATCTTTTCCTGACATTTCTTGCCTAGCTTCTTCTCTGTAAAAAAAATTGAGATATAATTTGCACATCATGATGGTCGGTCTTTTAAAGTAGACAATGCAGTGGTTTTTAGTCTAGTTATAGAGTTGTATAAGTGCCATCACACAGGCATTCCCCGTGGCTCCCTCCCCAGTCGTTGGCAGCTGGCCACCTGCTCTTTTGCTATGGATTTGCCTTTCTGGCCATTTCCCATACATGGACTCACAGCACATGCAGTCTCTCAGCTGGCGTCTTTCCCTTAGGATGGTCTCATGGTCCAGCCACGTGAAAGCAGGCATCTGTTCTTCCATACATTTTGTGGTAGAATAACATCCACTCCACTGTAGGGCTGCACCAGATTCTGTTTGTCCCTTCCCCACTTGATGGACATCGGAGCTACTTCCACATTTTTGGCTATTGTGAACAAGGTGTGGGGAGCAACTCGGACTAGACTAAGTTACTGGAATTAAGACTTATTCTGTGCATCTGCTCTCCCACAATATGGCGCTGGGAGAGAAGAAAACAGCTTCTACGCAGCTGCCTCCAGTTCAACCAATAAACTGTAGGACTTGCTCCTGATTGGAGGAGAGCAGCGTACTCGGCGTGTGGGCAGCCGAGTTGGGATTGGTGGAAGAGGACTATAAAGGAGGAGAGAGACAGCATGCACCAGGAACATCTAAGGGGAACATCTAAGGGGAACACCTGTGCAGCCCCCGAGAGAGCCGGCCGGCGGTGTGCCGCTCCCCTGCGGAAGTGGGGAATGTGGCTAGGGGGAACTGCCCTTCCACGGAGGTGGAAGGGATAGTAGCCAACCTGGGAAGAACCAGCAGCAAACCCGGGGAGGGCCGAGCAGACGAAAGAACAGCGCAGGGTCCTGTGTCGTTCCTCCATGAAGAGGGGGAGCGACACAAGGTGTTTATGAACACTTATCTGCACGTTTTTGGCGTGGACCTGAGTTTTCAGTTCTGTTCAGTTATGCCTAGGTATGGAAATTCTGGGCCATCCTCTAATGGTAACTCCACATCTGAGCTCTCAAGGAAAGACCAGAGTGTTTTCTAAAGCGGTGGCACCATTTTACAACCCGGTCAGCAATGTACCAATATTCCAACGTCTTCACGTCCATGCCAACACTTGCCATTGTCAATCTTTTTGACTTTACTCACCCTCATGGGCATAAAGCGGCATCTTGTTGTGGTTTTGATTTCCATTTCCCTAATGACTGATGATGCTGAACATGTCATCGTGTGTTTAGTGGTCATGTGGAACTCTTCCTTGGAAAAACATGTATTCAGACCCTTTGTCCACTCCCTAATTGGGTTCTTTGTTTTTTTATTATTGTGTTAAGATTATTTTTTTAAAGATTCTATTTATTTGTTTGAGAGGTAGAGTTACAGTAAGAGGGAGAGACAGAAAGGTCTTCCATCAGCTGGCTCACCCCCAAGATGGCTGCAACGGCCGGAGCTGAGCTGATCCGAAGCCAGGAGCCAGGAGCTACTTACAGGTCTCCCATGTGGGTGCAGGGGCCCAAGTGCTTGGGCCATCTTCTGCTTTTGTAGGCCATAGCAGAGTACAGGATTGGAAGAGGAGCAGCTGGGACTCGAACCAGTGCCCATGTGGGATGCCGGCTCCGCAGGCAGAAGATTAACCTACTGCATCACAGCGCCGGCTCCAAGATTATCCTTTATATATGCTGGATACCAGACTTTCTTAGGTACATGAGTTCCAAATATCTTCTCCTATTCTGTAGGTTGTCCTTTCAGTCTTTTTTTTTTTTTAATTTATTTATTTGAGAGGCAGACTTACAGAGAGAAGGAGAGACAGAGAGAAAGGTCTTCCATCCACTGGTTCACTCCCCAAACAGCTACAACAGCTGGAGCTGGGCTGATCCCAAGCCAGGAGCCAGGAGCCTCTTCCAGGTGTCTCATGCAGGTGCAGGGGCCCAAGTATTCGGGCCATCTGCTTTTCCAATCCTTAGCAGAGAGCTCGATCAGAAAAGGAGCAGCCAGGACACAAACCGGCACCTATATGGGATGCTGGTGCCACAGGCAGAGGCTTAGCCTACTACGTCACAGCGCCGGCCCATCTTTTCACTTTCATGATAGTATCCTTTGAAACACAGAAGTTTGTTTGTTTTTTGATAGGCAGAGTGGACAGTGAGAGAGAGAGACAGAGAGAAAGGTCTTCCTTTGCCGTTGGTTCACCCTCCAATGGCCAGCGCTCTGTGGCCGGCGCACCGCACTGATCCGATGGCAGGAACCAGGTACTTCTCCTGGTCTCCCATGGAGTGCAGGGCCCAAGCACTTGGGCCATCCTCCACTGCACTCCCTGGCCACAGCAGAGAGCTGGCCTGGAAGAGGGGCAACCGGGATAGAATCCGGCACCCCGACCGGGACTAGAACCCGGTATGCCGGCGCCCCAAGGCGGAGGATTAGCCTAGTGAGCCGCGGCGCCGGCCAAGAAGTTTTTAATTTTGATAAAATCCAATGTATCTATTTTTCTTTCATTGTTTAATGCTTTTGGTGTTATATCTAAGAAACCATAACTGAATCCAAGGTCACAAAGATTTAGACCTGTTGTCTTTGAAGAGTTCTCTAATTTTGGCTTCTATATTTAGGTCTTTGATATATTTTTTGTTAATTTTTCTTTATGGTTCAACTTCATTCTTTTGCATATGGATATCAAGTTGTCTCAACAATATTTGTCCAAAAGACTAGTTTCTCTCTAAGGAATTGTTATGGCACAAACCCATTATTTTCTAGCTTCTTGAGTTAAATGCTTAGCACATTAACTTCAACCTTTCTTATGTTCTAATATTATCATTTAACGCTCAAGTTTCTAACTTCCTCTTTACCTCATCGCACACCTTGATTTGTCTATTTTCAAGGTTAGATACTAATGTATTCTGTAAGTTCCATTTAGAATCTCTTCCTTGCTCTTTTTATTATTTAGATGTACAATTTTACACCTCTACACATTTGTTTCTCTGTGTGTCACAGATCCCAAAGACTATATTCCAAGCAGCCACTCTACGAGGCAAACATTTCTGCAAGAGGCCAATAGTGAACCCTGTGGGATCAGTGGGGCACATGTTCCTTCTTACAACAGAGGAAGCAGCTGTAGGCAATATGCAAATGAATGGGAAAGCTGTGTTCCAATAGACTTTGTTTGTCATAACAGATAGCAAGATTTGGCCTGCGGAACACAGATGGCTGGCCCATGCTTCAAGGTATCAATTCTTTGGTATTTAGAGTTTTCTTTCACAGTTTAGTACAAGGCAGATTTTTTTGAAAGATTGTTTATTTGAAAGGCAGAGTTACAGAGAGATGGGGACAGACAGAGAGCGAGAGAGAGATCTTTCATTATTCACTGGTTCACCCCGCAAATGGCTGCATCAGCTAGGGCTGGACCAGGTCAAAGCCAGGAGCCTGGAACTCCATTGGGTCTCCCTTGTGGGTGGCAGGGGCCATCTTCCACTGCTTTTCTAAGCTCATTAGCAGGGAGCTGGTTTGGAAGTGGAGCAGCTGGGACAGGAACAGACGTCCATATGGGATGCCAGTCTCCCCCCACCCCCACTTTTATTTAAGCAATACAAATTTCATAAGTACAACTTTAGGAACATAGTTATTCTTACTACCATACCTGCCCTCCCACCCACACTCTCACCCCTCCACTGACTCCCTCTTCCCTTCTCCATTAAGATTCGTTTTTAATTAACTTTATACACAGAAGACCAACTCTATACTAATATTTCAATAATTTGCACACACACATACACAATGTTTGAGAACAAATTTTACAGTTAACTCTCATAATACAACTATTTGAGGACAGAGGTCCTGAATAGGAAGTAAGTGCACAGTGACTCCTGTTGTTAATTTACCAATTAACACTCTTATGGATGACTTCAGTGACCACCCGAGGTGCTTGACATGAGCTGTCTAGGCTATGGAGGCCTTTTGAATCCACAATCTCCATCAGCATTTAGACAAGGCCATAAGCAAAGTGGAAGTTCTCTCCTCCCTTCAGAGAAAAGAACCTCCTTCTTTGATGGCCAGTTCTTTCTGCTGGGGTCTCACTCACAGAGATCCTTCACATAGAACATTTTTTGCCACAGAGTCTTGGCTTTCCATGCCTGAAATGGGATGCCAGTCTTGCAGGTGGCAGTTTAATCCACTGAGCCACAGCGCAGGTCCCCCAGACTGATTTTTATATATGCTCCATGTGTTCTTGAAATAATGTATATTGTCTAATTGATGGGTGAAGATAGCTACAAATGTTGCTCAAATAATCACCTACAAACATTTTTGGCTCCTTGGCATTTCAGTTACTGAGAAAAGTGCTGTAAATAATCTCTGATTAAGTTTGTGGATTGTCTTTTTCCCCTTTATTCTTAAGTTTTACTCTAGATCTTTCAAGACCATGTTGGTTAGAAAACAGTTTAGGATTGTTAAATGTTCCAAATGACTTGTTCCTTTTATTGCTAATGACCTTCAATATAATAACAATAATGCTTATCCATAATAAAGATTATTTTGTCACATGTTAATATTTTTTATCTTTTATTTTTATTATATAAAGCTTTTATTTAATAAATACAAATTTCAGAAGTACAACTTTTGAATTATAGTGGTTCTTCCCCCATACCCATTCACCACCCCCAAACCATCCCACCTCCTACTCACTCTCCCATCCCATTCTTCATTAAGTTTCATTTTAAATTATCTTTATATACAGAAGATCAACTTTATACTAAATAAAGATTTCAACAGTTTGCACCCACACAGATACACAAAGTATAAAGTACTGTTTAAAGGCTAGTTTTACCGTTAATTCTCATAGTACAACACATTAAGGACAGAGGTCCTACATGGGGAGCAAGTGCACGACTCCCGTTGTTGATTTAACAATTGACACTCTTATTTATGACATCAGTGATCACCCGAGGCTCTTGTCATGAGCTTCCAAGGCTTTGGAAGCCTCTTGAGTCTACAAACTCTGACCTTATTTAGACAAGGCCATAATCAAAGTGGAAGTTCTCTTCTCCCTTCAGAGAAAGGTACCTCCTTCTTTGATGACCCCTTCTTTCCACCAGGATCTCACTCACAGAGATCTTTCATGTAGGTCATTTTTTGCCACAATGCCTTGGCTTTCCATGCCTGAAATGCTATCATGGGCTTTTTAGCCAGATCCGAATGCCTTAAGGGCTGATTCTGAGGCCAGAGTGCTTTTTAGGGCACTTGTCATTCTATGAGTCTGCTGTGTGTCCTGCTTCCCATGTTGGATCATTGTCTCCTTTTTAATTCTATCAATTATTATTAGCAGACACTTGGTCTTATTTGTCACATGTTAATATTGCAATGAGTTTTATTTTGATTAGTTTTGCCTCATATGGCATTTTCCCATCTATCTATTTTCAGTCTTTTTGTAAATATATTTTTAATGAGTCATTCAACAGATGTTATTCTGCAAGTAAAACATATTCCCACAACAAACAATAAAACATGATTTGTAATGATCATAATACTGAAGTTCAATATTATCTTTTGTTGAATATGAAAGATTTTTGTAAATTAACACTTTATTGAGAAGAATTATAGATTCACATGTGGTTGTAAGAAATAATACAGAGGGATTTTGTATATGCTTTATTCAGTTTCCCAAGGGTAAAATTGTTTTCTGCAGTACAACAGAATAATACTCATAAGGACTTTGATACAATCCAATGATCTCATTTAGATTTCCTCAGTGTTTTCCACGTGTGCTCATTTGTGTGTGAGTGTATATGCATGCATAGTTCTACACAATTTCATCACATGTATGGGTTTGTGAAGCCACAATCATATTCATAATTATGAATAGTTCCATCACCACAGATTCCATCTGCTAGTCCACTCCACAAGTGCCCACAACAGCCCCTTGGCCAGGATCTAAGTCAGGAGCCAGCAAATCAATCTAGATCTCCAACATGGGTGACAGAAACACCATCCCTGCTGCCTCCCAGGGTCCCCATTAGCAGGAAATCAGGAGCTGGAGCTGGGAATCAACCCAGGCCCTGTGACACGGGCGTGGGCATCTCAACAAGCATCCTGATAGCAGCTCGGCCAGTCACCTGCTCCCATGCATGGGTGTTTGCGTGAAGTGCTCATTTCTATGGGATAAACACCCCCAAGAGGAATCACCGGGTCAGGCAGTAATTGAACCTGTTTCTGGCTTCTGTACTCTATTGTACTGATCTACTTGTTATACCTTTGCCAATACCAGAATGCCTGGATTACCACAGCTATACAGAAAGCCTTAATACAGGGCAAAGTGATGATTCCCTTGTCAATCTTGTTTTTTATGATTGTTTTCGCATATAAATTTTGTGTGTGCTTCCATGTAAATTTTTTTTATTTGATAGGTAGAGTTATAGACAGTGAGAGAGAGAGACAGAGAGAAAGGTCTTCCTTCTGTTGGTTCACCCCCCAGATGGCTGCTACAGCCGGAGCTGCGTCGATCCAAAGCCAGGAGCCAGGAGCCAGGTGCTTCCTCCTGGTCGCCCATGTGGGTACAGGGGCCCAAGCACTTGGGCCATCCTCCACTGCCCTCCCGGGCCACAGCCGAGAGCTGGACTGGAAGAGGAGCAGCCAGGACTAGAACCCAGCACCCATATGGGATGCCGGTGCCGCAGGAGGAGGATTAAACAAGTGAGCCATGGCGCTGCCCCCCCCACCATGTAAATTTTAGAATAAGCTTTTCTATGTGTGCTCTTTCACTCTCTCTCACACACACTGAGATTTTGACAGGAATTGTATTAAACCTACCTATCAATTTGGCGAGAACTAGCACTTTTGCTATATTGAGTCTTCCAGTTTGGTGGGTGCAGTACTACCCTTCATTTGTTTAGATCTTGCCTTCTTTCATCAATATTGTCTAATTTTTATCACACAAATCCTGTATATATTTTGTTAAGTGTATGTCCCAGTATTTCATTTTCTTTGGAGTGGTTATAAATGGCATTGTGTTTTAAATTTTGGTTTCTGGATGTCCATTGGTAGAATATAAAAACATGAGGGAATTTTGTGTGTTCATCTGATATTCTGCCATCTTACTACTCATTCATTGGTCCTGAGGATTTTTTTTTCCTTGTAGATTCCTTGGAATTGTCTATGTAGACAAACATGCCATTTGCAAATGGTAACAATTTTATTTCTTCCTTTCTGATGTGAATGCCTTCTACTGTCTTTCTTGCTTCATTGCAGTGTCTAGAAATTTTCTTGCTTCATTGCAGTGTCTAGAAATTCCAGAACTATGAGGAATATGAGTACCCTCACCTTGTTTTTGATCTTAGGAGGAGAACATTCAGTCTTTCACTATTAAGTATGATGTAAACTAGGTTTTTGTAGATATCTTGTATCAAGTTAAAATATTTCTCCTTTATTCCCAACTAGCTGAGTCTTTATAATGAATAGGTGGTAGATTTTTATTAAATGCTTTTTCTACATCAATAAATGTGACCACAAGATTTTTCTTTATCTGTTTGATAAAATGAGTTGTTTAGAATAATTTTCAAATATTGAACCAGTCTAATCAGTTTTGCATACCTGGAATAAATATCACTTGGTTATGGTGTATAATTCTTTTTAAAACATTGTTGGATTTCATTTGCTAATATTTTGTTGAGGATTTCTGCATTTAAATTTAATTAGATTTTAGGTGTTTCAAAATATCTAGATTTTTTCTTTTTTATTTATTCATTTATTTACTTTTGACAGGTGGAGTGGACAGTGAGAGAGACAGAGAGAAAGGTCTTCCTTTTCCGCTGGTTCACCCCCCAATGGCTGCTGTGGCCAGCATGCTGCAGCTGGCGCACCACACCAATCCGAAGCCAGGAGCCAGGTGCCTCTCCTGGTCTCCCATGTGGGTGCAGGGCCCAAGCACTTGGGCCATCCTCCACTGCACTCCCTGGCCACAGCAGAGAGCTGGACAGGAAGAGGAGCGACTGGGACAGAATCCAGCGCCCGACCGGGACAGAAGCCGGTGTGCTGGCGCCACAGGCGGAGGATTAGCCTAGTGAGCTGTGGCGCCAGTCTAGATTTTTTTTCTTGTTCAAGCTAAGGATCTCTTTTAGCAGCTGAGTTACATTTTAGCTTGTTTTATATTTATTTTATTTTATGATATAACTGGACTTACTTCCTTTCTGAGTCTTGTTAAAATCGTGTTTATTTATTTGAAAGACACTTGGACAGGGAGGGAGAGCACCCATCCACTGGTTCATTCTCCAAATGCCCACAATGGCAGAGGCTGGGGTTCAGGCCTTAACCAAAATCTAGGAATGCAATCCAGGCATCCCACATGGGTGACAGAAACCCAACTGGTTGAGACATGGCCACTGCCTCCCAGGGTCCACATCACCAGGAAGCTGGAATGAGGGGCTGGGGCCAGGAATTGAAGCTAGGTCCTCCTATGAGGAACGTGAGTGTCTTAACTCCTCAGCGAAACATATGCTTCCAATTTCCTCCTCTCTTTATCCTTTATTGCTTTCTACCAGCTTAAGACATTTTTATGATTTATCTATTACTCACTTTCTATTCTTTAATATTGCTTTTAATTTTGAACATTCATATTTGACTTAACAACATATAAAGAATCGGTGAACTAGAAAACAGATCTGAAGAAAGCAGGCCAGTTGCATGCTGGAAGACAAAACATTCCTCAAACAACTTTAATTTATAAAAAGACCCTCACATTTTCCTCTTGTTCTTTACTTGCTTTTAAACTCCCAAATCCATCTCTATATCGGCGGCTTCCTCACAATTTAGATTCATATCCATTTTCACCGTTTCCTTGCTGACTGCTCCTCCCTGCCTCTCACCCTCCCTCCAGAAAAACACCTGTGTTAGTGTTCATTCATGAAGGCTAAAACTTCTCTTGGTCTTTGTAAATACTTTTGTCCTCACTCCTGAAACAAAGCTTAGCTTGGAATGGTCAGCATTCTAAGTTGGCAGGTTTCTTCCCCAGCACGTCAAAGGCAGCACTCCAATGCCCTGTGGCTTTCACTGATGCCAGTGGGAGGAGGCTTCTCAGTTTTGTGGCCACTCCTCCACCCGGGATCTTTTGTTCTGCTTCCTTTTGTTCCTTGTCTTTGGTGTTCCTCAGCATCATTACCATTGTCTAGAAAAGGCTTTGTTTTAATTCTGCATTGGACTCTTACAGTTCTTGAAATCTCACACCTTTCTTCAGTTCTAGAAAATTCTAATTCATTATGCATTTGACCGTGGGCTCCCTGGCTGTCTCCCATTGGGAGGTCTCTCACCTTCTAGAATTCCTGTTGTTCCATACTGGACATTGTCATTTTATCTTCCATGTCTCCTCACTTTCTTTTATACTGTATGACTCTTAATCGCTCAGGGCTGAAATATGTTGCTGTGGATTCGTTCTGAGAGGAAGAGCTCAGTGGGGGCAAGAGGCACGGAGTCACTGCACAGACACAGGGAGTTGGGTGAAAGCAGGCCTGAGGCAAGCAGCCTGCAGACTCGTTTATTTCAGTTGGTGCAGCAGCTTATATAGCCGAGGCAGCCAATCTGGTCAAGGGGCGGCTTATGCCATAACCAATCACTGCCTGTTGCCAGGCAGACTCCTTTGCCAGGTGGGTTCCTAAGCCATTTCTGGAGTAACTGACGCTCGCTTGCCAGTGGCCATCTTGGCATGGCCTTCTCATTCCACCATGTCTCCTCACTTTCTTTTATACTGTATGACTCTTAATCTCTCAGGTCTGAAATATGTGTAGTTTCCTTAGATCTATTTTCTACTTCACTCATTCCCTCTTTAATTGTGTGTAACTCACTACTTTTTTCAGTTTCTGTGAATACAGATATCACTTATGGAAGACCTATTTAGAGCTGCTTCAAATATATCTTTTTTTTTTTTTAATTTTGCCATGCTGTGCTTTTCTCCCAAACTTTCCCTTTGACTCTTTATTCACTCAGGCATCTATTATGGGATGGGTGTTGGGTTAAGATGCCAGCTGGGATGCCTGGGCCCATATCTCACTGCCTGGGTTTCAGTTTCAGCACAGCTCTGATTGCTAAAGCACACACTGGGTGGTAGCAGGTAGTGGTTCAAGAAGTTATATTTATTAACATTTTCTTCAGATGGTTTTATCATTTCTACATCTTGGGGTGCCAATTCTCCAATCTGTTGTGTCTGTTAATCCTCCTTCATGGCTTAAGTTTTTGTGTTTCTGATGTTTTATTTTAGGCTCAAGTTGAGGCAAGACTATTCCTTTCTTGCAAGAGCCCCATAGGCCTTGAGTCATGAGCAAGACCCAGTTTTGCATTCCCAGAGCTCTTGGGATCCTAAGAGTCCAGATAGATTCTTGCATGCATTTCTCAGTTTGATTCTCTTATGCAGAAAGTATGCTTTGAGAACTCATACATGTACGAGGAACAAAGTTTTGGGATTCAGTTTCTCATAGGAAAAATATTTGCCCCCACTTAGAGCCTGGGAAGGACAGCAAGATTTCTTGCCATTCTTTTTTTTTTTTTTTAAGAATTATTTTATTTATTTGAAATAGTTACAGACAGAGGTAGAGCCAGAGAAAGAGAGGTCTTCCATTCTATTGGTTTACTTCCCACATGACCTCAACAGCCAGAGCTGAGCTGATCTGAAGCCAGGAGCCAGGAGTTTCTTCCAGGTCTCCCATGTGGGTGTGGGGGCCCAAGCAGTTGGGCCAACTTCTACTGATTTCCCAGGCCACAGCAGAGAGCTGGATTGAAGTGGAACAGCAGGGACTCAAACCGGCACCCATATGGGATGCCAGTGCTGCAGGCTGGGGCTTTAACCCACTGTGTCACAGCGCCAGCCCCAAGATTTCCTGCCATTCTTCTGAGCCCTGCAGAGGCAGTCATTTCATCAGGATGCCCGTCTCTGCTCCTGCCTCGCATGGGACCAAGGGTTTATCTTCTGTACGTGAATGGGTAGCACTCGGGCATTAGAACACCAGCCCCTGTCCCTCGAGTGCCAGTCCAGTTGCAGTGGCATCTGCATGGTCTCCCCACCCTCTGTAGCTTAATTCCAGGAGTCTGCATTCCCTGTTCTCATCTGATCATGGCAGTGCACCTTCTTCCCCTTGAACTTCACACCACATCTTCAATTTGGCTAGGGGAAATATTACCTTTTTTTCTTAACATTTCTATAGCTATGTAAGAGGTCCCTACCAGTTCAGTTAATCAGATTGCCAGGCGCAGAAATTTGGCATGTAACATCATTTTAAACCTGAAATTGATTGTTTTACTTCTAGAATTTCTAGAACAGAAGTCATACACTTGCAGTCTTGGGATAAACCCAGCCCACAGATGTGTTTTGTTTGGCCTGGACATTTTTGGCCCACACTATGTTTTTTTTAAAAATCTCACATTAGGAGCCAACTTTTAAAAATCAAGGGATTTCACATAGCAATCCGGATTTTCTAGTTTTTTTCTCTAAAAACGGAATGATCTGGCAACAGTGGGTCCATCTTCCGTCATGGCACAACCCGGGGGAGTGCAAGAGCACCTGCTCCCGAGTCAGAACACGTGTCCTCTTGTTTGCTAGCATCTCTCCCCCTCCACACAGTCCCATCCGGCCCACTTCATCTATTTCGACACCACCCGCACCGCACGACCTGCCTGACCTCGACCAGTACTCTGATTTGCGTTCCCGGCTCTAGAAAACAAGTGGCACCAAGTGGCTCTCTGCAAGACGGCAAGAACTGTGGCTGCCTGTTCACCACCCTATGCTCCACACCCTATGTGGTGCCCGGGTGGTGGCAAGCATTCAGTATTTTTGGCATCTGAATGAATGAATGAAAGAATGGGTGAACTGTTCTAAAAATAAACAGCCCAACAGTCCAAACAATTCTGTGGCGGAAACCTCTCTAACATGTTGGCAACGCCGAGGCCCTTAATGTTTACATCCTGAGAATCATCACGTCTTAAGTAACCACAGGCAGCGATGGAGCAAGTGGAAGTTTGTTATTCATTTCCCACATGGTTTTCAACAAGTCTCTTAATTTTCATCTGCTGCCAACTTCCCCGTTTGAGGGAATAACACGCAGCTGTCCCCTGGTGCTCGGACAGGCTGCGCTCTACATGCACGTGGCCTGGTATTGCCACGGTCGTTTTTCTGCAGCCGAGTCAGCATGGGAAAATCTTAAGTGCACCTGGAAAGAGGCTGGGGTGTAATTTCCAGAGATGGGTTATTGAATGACAGTTTCCCCTTCGGTCCAGTGAGAAATTTAATTTGCCGAGGACTCAACACAGGAAGCATTTGCCGATTAAAAATATGTCTAAACAGATGTTCTGCTCAGCCTGGAAGAAGGATCTTAATGCAACTGTCATTATTGGATTTTCTTGGATTACTACTATCTGGAGTCAGAGTCCAACTCGAAGGATGTAATTATTTACTGTGGCCAAGAGTCTCGCATTTGAGCGGGGGCTCAGGGGCATCTGAAAGGGCTGAGCATGCTGGGGGCAGGGTAGGTTGGGGGATAAAGCCCATTTAAATTCTCTGGCCCTGGGAGCAACCCCGTGCCGCTCTGAAGCAGCAGAGCGGATGCTGCTATTCCCCATTCCATTTCCAGCCGAAGGCGCAGCCGTGTCATAAATGGAACCCAGCCCCCTCGAGCGAGGAACTGCAATTTTCAGATTAGGCAACTGGTCACTCCCACGCTGGAAGTAAATGCCGGAATGACACAGCCACGGGCAGAGCCCTCACCCGGGGAGAGATGGGTACATCCGCGCTGTGCCGGCTGCGCTCCCGGCAGACTGAACAGCGGGCTTTATGAAAGGGAGGACGGTGGCGTACGCACATTAGTCTCAACCCTCGAAACTCCACGACATTCTTGTGTCTGTGCCCCACCCCCACCTCCCTGCCCAGCGTCCAGTGGAGGCATCATGTACTTTTTAAAGCGCCCTGAGTGATGACAAAGCTAGCAAAGTGTGGGAGCTCCTGATTTGGCCCAAAGGTTAAGATTGAGGCTTTGGGAGCAGGGAGACTTTATGTCAAGGGAAATGCTGCCATTTGCCATCTGTGTGGCTTTGGGCACACTTCCTGTGGCATGATGTGAGCATCGAACCTGGTAATTAACCGCAAACACCTGCTGTAAGGGCTCAAGGAGAGCTGCTGTAATCACCAGGAAAGGGGCCGCGCTGTGGCTGGTGGATAAAGCCTTTGCCTGTGGCACCAGCATCCCATATGGGCACGGGTTCAAGTCCCGGCTGCTCCTCTTCTGATCCAGCTCTCTGCTACGGCCTGGGAAAGCAGTGGAAGATGGCCCAAGTGCTTGGGCCCCTGCACCCATGTGGGAGTCCGGAAGAAGCTTCTGGCTTCAGATTGGCCCAGCTCTGGTCGTTGTGGCCATTTAGGGAGTGAACCAGTGAATGAAGATATCTGTCTCTCTCTCTCTCTCTCTCTGCATCTCTGCCTCTCAAATAAATAAATAAATATATTTTTTAAATCACCAGGAAGGGCTGCCTCTGGGACCAGGGACAGGATACAAAGGTGGCCATAGGGTAGCCTCGGTGGCTATACCTGAATGTGCTGACCTAAGTGACACCTGGGGATTCCAGCACTAGGGGGAGTTCCTCGGGATCCCTGTGTGTGGGTCCCTTGTTCTTTAGAGCAGCCAGATTCCACTGCTGTCTGCTTCGGCACCTCCTGAAGGTGAGGGGTCCTTTCTCTTTTGCGTACCTGACTCTGGAAATCGGGCTCTGTCTAAACAGCCACAGTCCAGCCACGCAGCAGTTCCACACTTCATTTCCTTACGCCATCATCAGCCCTGCCATGCATGTACGCCCCCACCTCCGGGGGGGGAGGCTCCTCGGACCAAGCTGGCGGCCAAGGGGATGCGAGCGAGCTGGTGAGTAGCTCGCCCCTCCCTGAAGCTGGCGGCATAACCCCCACCGGGTCAGAGCTGAGGGGAGCCACACAACGCCAGGAGGTAAGAGTGCCGCTGCAGTGGGCCACAGCCTTCCCTCCCATCCTCTCTCCTGCCTGGGTAGCCTCGTGTTCTGGGGTGGTGGAAGTGAGGCAGGCCGTGACTCCAGGGGAATCTGAGATGGACTCCACTTCTCTTATTTTTAATTCCAACGTAAATGAGAGGCCCTCGGGCTGGTGCCTGACGGTGCCCTGCAGGGACAGGAGGGGAGAGTGGAGAGCCAGGCTAGCGTGTGCCCCTGCCTCACCTGGGGGCCTCCTTCCTCCTCGGGTTGCCCTGGATGCTCACAGGCCTTCTCGTCTGCTGCCGGACCGAGAGGGAAGACTAGGCTGGCCATGACATTCATGGTCCTCCTCAAACAAACCAGGGCCATTGGAAGGGCTGCAGTCTGTGGCCAGCTTTGGGGACATTTGTACAAGAGGGGGAGTATGGTTGTCATCATCCTTCTTAAAAATCTCAGCAAGGGCTCTTGTTGCAGTGCACAATCCAACTGGAGACAGAATTTTAATGGCCCACAGCAGCCTTATCCCTTCCTGTTTTCCATAGCTGTGTCTGCGTGCAGCTGTCAGCCAGCTGTGGGGTCCGAGTCCCGAGGTGGACCCTGCACTGGTAACGCTGGATGATATTTCTTGGAGCTGGCGTGGAGGGGAAGAGGTGCCAGAGCAACATTCATTGAGGCACCTCGCTGTGCACTTTACATAAATACTATTTCGAATTCTCTCCACATTTCACAAGAGGGGCTGGATAGCTTGTCCAAAGTCACAGCTCCTATGTGATTGAGCTGGGATTCAAGGTCTGTTTATCTGGTCAGGTCACTTGATATTCAACAAACTGTTAATTACCAAAAGCTCTGACAGCATCCATTGCAGGTGAGCAGACAAGGCGCGGTGAGGGAAGGTGGCCGCCAGCAGCTTGACTCCTTCCCGTGAGCTCATCTCACGTCTCACATGAAGCAGCAGACGCTACCTGCCTCTGCCCGCCCCAGGCTGGCCTTTGGGCTTGTCTTAACCAACAAAGGAGGAGTTCTGAGTCCAGACCTTGAATGGACATCTGCTTCTGCCCTCTGGGAAGCCGGCCACCACGCTGGCTAGCCGGGGGACGGTGAAGACCCACACGGAAGAGGCACCGAGGCTGTGGTTAGAGCTTTTTTGAACCTTCCAGCCCAGTCCAGCTGCTAGATGAATGCGGTCAGCTGAGAGATCCCATCCAACATCTGTGCCCAAACCATCCCACTGAGCCCCACCAATACAGAGACCTGAACGATAACGAGTCATTGTTCGAACTTTGAGGGTGGATTCATGCAACAAGAAATCACATAAATAGGGAGAAAAATGAGGCGTGGCATCCTACATCCCTGCAGGGTGATGGCAACACTCGCCTGTTCCCTCCCCACACTCCATGCTCCATCCTAGCACTAAGTGATGGTCATTTGTGGCCAAATGAAGTACTGAGTTTGCCCAGTGTCTGCAGGGCCTGAAAACTCACAAACCAAAATGTCCTTGAATCGGCAAAGCAGAAAAATATAGATTTTAAAAGGGTGCCTCAGCACAGTCCCCATAAATAAGTCGTATCACTAAAGAAAAAAAAAAATGTGGGTTTATCAAATTGCCCTCTCTGTAAAAGCAGTTAAACTGATAAAAGGGAAATCCACCACCAGAAAGAAAAGAGGCAAAGGATACAAGGAGGCAAGGCCCAGAAGTAGACACCCACTCAGAGGGGTCACCACCCACCCACATGGATTACTGTACACCTAGATCACCACACCCCCAGAGAGATCACCACACACCCACATATATCACTGCACACACAGATGGATCACCACACACCTAGATTACCACACACCTAGATCACCACACACCTAGATCACCTCACACCTAGATAGATCACCATACACCCACATGGATCACCACACATCTACATCACTGCCACCCAGATAGATCACCTCACACCTAGATCACCACACACCCACATGGATTACAGTACACCTAGATCACCACACCCCCAGACAGATCACTTCATACCCACATAGATCACTGCACACCCACATGAGTTACCACACACCTAGATCATTACACTCCCAGATAGATCACCTCACAATAAAATGGATCACCCACCCCCAGATAGATCACTGCACACCCACATGGGTCACCACACACCTAGATCATTATACACCTGGATAGATCACCTCACACCCAGATCACTGCACACCCACATGGGTCACCATACACCTAGATCATTATACTCCTGGATAGATCACCTCACACCCAGATCACTGCACACCCACATGGGTCACCACACACCTAGATCATTATACACCTGGATAGATCACCTCACACCCAGATCACTGCACACCCACATGGGTCACCATACACCTAGATAGATCACTGACAAACAGAGAATAAGATGTTCAAAAGCACCAGCAGTCAGTGAATACAAATGAACCAGACGTGGGGTATTGTTTACTTGTTTACAAACAGTGATGGGGCAGGTGCTTGGCCTAGCTATTAAGGTGCCCACCTTCCACACTGCGGTGCTGGGGCTCCATACCCAGCTTAGGTTCCTGACTTCAGCTCCCTGCTAACGCAGACCGGGGGAGGCTCAAGTCATTGCGACCATCTGAGGTACCTGTATTGAGCTCCTGGCTCCTGGCTTCAGTTCCAGCCGTGGGCTGTTGAAAGTTTTCAGGAGTGACAGGTGAACACTGATAACAGTGCTACTGAGGATATAGGGGAAAAAGGTATACTTATAAGTTGCTATAAAAGGGGGCCAGCACCATGCCTCACTGGTTAATCCTCCGCCTGCGGCGCCAGCATCCCATATGGGCGCTGGGTTCTAGTCCTGGTTGCTCCTCTTCCAGTCCAGCTCTCTGCTGTGGCCCGGGAGGGCAGTGGAGGATGGCCGAAGTGCTTGGGCTCCTGCACCCGCATGGGAGACCAGGAGGAGGCATCTGGCTCCTGGCCTCGGATCAGCATAGCTCCGGCCATTGTGGCCATTTTGGGGGGTGAACCAACGGAAGGAAGACCTTTCTCTCTGTCTCGCTGCCTGTAACTCTACCTGTCAAATACATTTTTAAAAATATTTAAAATAAGTTGCTATAAAAATGTAAATTGTAACACATTTAGAAAAGCAATCTAACCACATCTATTGAAAACATACCAAATTCTTGTATGCATGAAGTTCAAACTTTTTTGTATCAAAATAAACTTAACCTTTAACTCCATCTTCCCCTGACCTCTTTGAAGTACCCTCACATGTAAGGATCTCTGAGTGGGTTTAGAAATGTTTGCTGCAGGTCTTGCTCATGACAGCAAGAACTTGAAGTGAATGCTTACTGATATGAGAACAATCAAATCAATTATGATCCATCCATTCCTGCAGTATTTTGCAACTGTTCAAATGAATACATTTAACTTAGACCAAGTGCTTTGGAGGGGTTTCCCATGAAGCACTGATGAGAAAAGCATGATACATAAAAGTATGCATTGAATATGATCCCATTTCTCAACAACAAAGACAAAGCTTATTGATACATACATATCCCTATGTAAGCACACAGGTGATATATGTACAAGGAAGGTGCATATGCAATTATTAGAGTACAGAGAGGGAAGAGGAGAACAAGGGAGCCAAATGAAAGGGGAAAGTGTGTGTGGAGGGGAGTATATGATATAGCATCACCTTTAAGCATTTGTGTGGCTATACAGGGTACTCCTCAACTTACGATGAAGTTATGCCCTAATAAAACCCATCAAAGTTGAAAGCATCCTTACACTGAAAATGCATGTAATAGACCTGACCAAGGGCACATCCTAGCTCAGCCATGAGCACACTGCAGGATCGGTGTCCACTCCACTGGAGTTTGCGGGGCTGATGGGAAGCTGCGATCATTGTTACTGCCCAGCACAGAAAGAGGACCGCACCGCACGTGGCTCGCCCAGGAAAAGCTCAACATTCTAATTGCAACGTATGGTTTCTATTGGATACACGATGCTTTTGCACTACGGTATGGTCCTCAAATCATAAGTCGAACCATCCTGAGTCAAGGACTGTCTCCAGATACATGCCTATGTGTGAAACTGCAAGCTAACGTGAAAGCAAAGGCATGAACCAAAGAGAAGCCTTCTGTTCCATCTCTACATAGCCCTCCCTGAAACAGGATTCTGGCATTTAGAAAAACCACTCACTCCTGCAGCTCTGCAGTCAACTTGACATAGACAAAGAGCCCCGGAGGACCTCAAGCCCTGATCCTCACAGACCACAGCCAGACAGAAGCACAGCACACTCCCTCGTGTGGCACTGCCAGTGATCCCCAAGCTGGGCGCCCTAAGAACAGGGAGACCACACTCAGGTCTGAGCGTTTGTGCAGGGACAGGCCGCGGTGGCACCTCCTGGTGGCCCACGGGCGGATGGGCTGCCCCTACTCACAAACAACCAGCCACTGCACCTGCCCCCTACTCCTCCCTTCGCTTCCCACGGGAGAGGCCGCTCACACTTGCACCCCCAGCTTCTAGCCCAGCTTCATTTTCTTTCCTGGCGTCCTGCGTCCACTCATTCTCCCAGACACCCAGCTCCCAAAGCCTCATCCTGTGTCCTCCAGGCCTCAGGATCCTCACCTCCCAAGCCGAAGCCACAGGGTCCCCAGGCAACACAATGCCCCCTTCCCCAGCAGCAAGCCAGCCCCACCCCACAACCAGAAGTGCTCCTTCAGACCTCCAGACCTCAGCGCTTTGCATCCTTTATTTCAGCTGCTGAGACTGGAAGCCAAAGGGCCACAGAGCTGCCCAAAGCCAGGGAGTGGGGGGTGGGGAGCGGGCAGTGGGCAGGGCCTGCTTCATGGGAACAGGGTCTCCGATAGGGGTGATGAGAAGGATTGGGATCTACGGAGTGGTGATGGTTCCACAAAACTGCGAATGTGCTGAACACCACCACACGGGACACTTCAAGAGGAATAAGAGGGTAAGTGTTATACTATGTGTATGTGATGTCATAAAAGAGAGAGAGAGGTACCCAAACACTGGTCGGGGCTCGCATTCCCCTTTCCAGTTTCTTCCCTGCTGCTGTTCGCGGCCGTGGTGTTTGGCCAGCTCTCAGATGGCTGCTCTGCAAGCCCACCTGGAGGAAGGGAGGACACGTGAGGCTGCACCAGCATTCTCTGCCACAGCCTTGAGGGACGAGGGAGCCGAGCAGGGCCCCAGGGGCCGGCCAGGAGCACTGCGGGTGGCTAGGACTTGCTCAGCACCAGTTTATTGGGCAGTGACTGCTTGGCAGGTGCTCTTCTGGATGCAAGGGCGAAAGAGAACCCGCCCCTTATATTCACACCCAATAAAAGTACTGCTCTCCTGACCCGCTCAAGGGCACTCAGAATTGAATTTACAAAATTGGCAGGCACCCCAAAGTCAGCGTCCTCACCCCCACCCCCACTTTCACAAGAAAGACCCACAACAAACAGGCAACTGGAGTCCGGGTACGGAGCCCAGGGCAGCGGCTGCTGCACCGTGGTGTGTTCTGTTGCTGCTGCCCTGGCATTCTGGGCGTTTTCTACACATTCTGGCAATTTCTACATTCTGGTTTCATTTTGGGGGTAAATCTCCCCTTAGAAACTGCTGGAATCAGACTGTGTAGATGTTGCTTCCAAGGACAGTGGGGCTCACATGTGCTTACTGGCAGCCATCTGTAAGCTGTGTGGGTGTTCCTCTCCACCAGGAAGCTGGGCAATCACCAAATACATATATACAATATTTAAAATTTGAGATTCAGAGTTACCGAGAAAGGAGGAGAGAGGAAGAGAGAGGGAGGGAGAGAGAGAGAGAGAGGAAGAGAGAGAGAGAGAGAGATCACTCTTGCATCTGCTGGTTCACTCCCCAAATGGCCGCAATGACCAGGGCTGGGTCAGGCTGAAGCCAGGAGCCAGGAGTTTCCTCTGGGTCTCCCACAATAAGTGCAGAGGCTCAAGCATTTGGGCCATCCTCCATTGCTTTCCCAGATGCATTGACAGAGAGCTAAGTCACAAGTGGAGCAGCCTGGACTTGAACCAGCACACACATGGGATCCCAGCATTACAGCCGGAGGCTTAACCTGCTTCACCACAACACTGGCCCCTCACCAAGTATTTATGAGACCGATCATGTGCCAGGTGCAGTTCCAGGCATTGTGGATCCAGCAGTGACCAAGACAGATGAAAGAAATACATTCTCAATAAGCAGTAGGTAGAAGAGGTGAATGACTAAAACAACTGAGGGTCCAGAAGTTGCCTCAAACACGGTCAAATGCAATGTGTGGTAGAGAGTGACCGGAGGAGCCACTGGCATGACACAGTGCTTGCGATCTGAGAGGCAGGACAGGCCCAGACACAAGGCCATCTAGGCCTGAGCATCCCCAGCATGGGCAGGATGGGGAAAGAGCCTGGATGGGGAATAAGCTTGCCATGTGGAGGGGTAGGTAGCCTATGGCAGGCAGGATGGATAAGGCCAGAGAGGAGGCCTTTGCTAGCCAGTAAAGTCCCTTGAGCTTATTCTTTGTCACAGGGACCCTGCAGGTGAGAGATGTGTTTTTAAATTGTCTTTGACCAAGATTGCTCTGTGGTATGGGTGGGCAGAAGTGGAAGCCAAGTGATTGGTTAGGAGCCATGGTCCAGGTGAGAATGGGAGCCTGGAGCAACCACCACGGTAGATGCTGGGCACCTGTCACACCTGTCATGGTCCGGGTGTTTCTGCAGGCAGAGCTAACACCAGGGGCTGCTGGATTAGATAGGGGCGGAGGTGAGGCCGGGGCACCAGGAGGGCATTTCTGTGTCGTGGATGGAATGTAACCCCATTGTACAGAGGAGGAAACTGAGTCACAAAGTGATGAGCCCAGAGCTGCCTTGGCCCCTAAGAACCACCGAGGGCTCAGGACGGGAGCCTGTACCCGCAGCTGAGAGAGCTTCCAGCACTACTCAGCAAAGCCACACACAGAGCGAGCACCACGCTGCCCACCACACAGCCCGACCCCTGGGCCTGGCCCAGTTGCTGGCCTCTGTCCTCCTAACTCTGCTGGGGGCAAGCGCTGCAGCTGCCCGGCCTCCTGTCAAGAGGCCGCTGACAGGGACCAGGAGAGGACGGGAGGCCCCGGTTGCACCCTGCTAGTTCCGCCGCCCCTGGCCAGCTCCGAATCCGCTCACACACTCCCCACAGCTGCCTCGGCTGCACAGCCAGCTCCCGGCCCAAGGGTGTTCTCCCAGTTGCGATATCATTTCCTCTCAGGCTAAAGGGCAAGGGAAATCCTGACGCTCCGGCTCCCGCTCCCAGGCTGGGGGAGTTGGGGGTGCGTGCCTGGCGTGGGGCAGGAGCAAGGCTAGGGCCGCCTCCATGCCACCGCACAACTGTGGATGAGCCCCAGGTGTCAGTAGCCACAGGTACAGTGGTGCAGACCCCATGAGGTAAACAGTTTGGGCATTCGCTCACTTAACAAATATTTTATCCAGCACCTGCTCCGTGCCAGATGCTGCTTCTACTGCTTAGGATCCTGCAGAAACCCTGCCCTGACGGAGTAAAGGAGAGAAGGACAAATGGACAACTGAATACCTAAGTCAGCTGTGCTCGGCAGACTAATGTGAGGGACCCCAGGGATGGGAGGCTGCCGCTTCAGGTCCAGGAGGGAAGCACGAGCCCGGAGGACGGTGCGGGTGTCCCGGGAGGAGCACAGCAGCAGGAAAGGGCGGCAGAGACAAAGGTCCTGGGGTGGGAAAGTGCATGGCAGCAGGGGGCTGGGTATGACGGCACTGGAGTGAGGGGGAGACGCGGGCTGTATTCTGAGTGATTTGGACAGGCGCAGGAAGACAGCAAAGGGCTTTGTGGCTACACCAGCTTTGAGGGCAGGGGTTACGAATCGTGCACAAGGATGGAGGGGCACACCAAGCTGAGATTTGAGATGAGATTCCAGATGGTGCTGGAAGCCCAGCATGGAGGGCTGGCAGGTGGAGACCTGTTTGGTTCCTATGAGAGGGATTGAGGAGCAAGAAGAAGAACAGATGCATCGGGTGTCTGGGCACAGCCCTGGTTCAAGGTGAGCTGGAGGCTGAGACCGAGGGAGCGGATGAGCCTGGATGACTGGAGAGCCTGGGAGTCACTTTGCAGCAGGTGCAGAGCCATCCAGGAGCAGGACTTCTGACTCCCCCTCTCCCACTCTCAGCTGTATGGATGAGAGCAGGTGGGAAAGCTCTGGAGTTGGAGGTAACCAGGGGTCCTGCAGCAGGCGGACAGTTAAACAGCAGGTGCTGACCACTTGCTAGACAGTGCCAAGGGTTTTCCTGGCTTGGGGTTTTGTAATTCAGTCCTCATAAAAATCCAACAACAAAAGGACCCTGAATATGCCCAGTCTACTGATGACAAAACAGATTCCAAGAGGGGAATGGACTTGCCCATCTTGGGGCTAGAAAAGTGGGTAGTCATGGTGACGGCTGGAGGGGAGTCCTGTCTGATCCCCAAACCCATGCACCAGAAATGAGAACCAGGGGAACAAGGAAAGTTCCAGGCAGAAGTGGGTTGTTCCCCAGGGGAAGGGCATGGGCCCCGAGGACCCTGGAGTGGTGACAAAGCTGAGCAGGGCAGTTAATTAGAAAAACCCTCCTCTGTCCCTGCCAGCCAGAGATGAGGGCCAGCACACCTCAGGCTGCCAGGGTGGAACCACCGGATCTGCGCGGAGTTCTGCTTTGGCCTCTGTCCTGATGAGAAGCCTCCTGTGGCTCCCCCCGCCCCCAAGATGAATCCCAGGCCTCACACAGCTGACTGAGGCCGTTAACGACCCTACCGGCCCTCTCGCCCTCTGCTCAGCCACACCAAGCTGGGGCTTTCATTTTCCCCTCTTTCATGCACCTTCCTCAGCCACATCTTCCTCTTCACCTGGCCAAATCCCCCGCCATGGATGCACCACTTCCTCTGAGAAGCCACCCCAACGCTCCTAGTGAGTTAAAAGGCCTTCTCCTCTGTGCTCCCACAGCCCCCTGGCACAGAAGCACAAGCGCAATAAAATACAGGATGGATGGACAGATTAAGAGTGTGGGGGTAGCATTTCAAAAGAGGACTCAATCATTTCTAACTGAGCTTACCTGTTGGAAATGTTTGCCCTTCTTAGCTTTAATGGAGAGAAGAGGCAGCTATTCTTAGAACAAGGGCTCTCAACCTTGGGTGCAATTTTGAATCATCTGAGAAAGCTTTTAGAAGACGCGGCTGTCTGAGCCCCGCGCCTGGAGGTTCTGATCTAATTGGTCTGGGGCGGGGCCTGGGCAGGTGGAGTTTGAACAGCTCCCCAGGTGACTGTAAGGTGCAGGAAAGCTCATCTTGTACTCTCTGCTTGCGCCCAGCCTCTCCCCTCCGAAGCTCTCCAGGAGTGGAAGACTGGAGTCGAGGTCCCTCAAACAAAAGAAGTCATTTCTCACCTCTAAATCAGTGGGAAGTGACCCTCCACTGCAGTAAAAGCCAAGAGTGAGGCAGGTGTGGCTCTGGCGGCACTGCAGCTCTAGGAGCCAGGGAGAGGGAAATAGCCCAGGGCAGAAGGAGGCTGGGGGGGGGGGGGGGCAGCGACAAGCGACAAGCACTCGGGTACAGATGCGCTTGTCCTTGGGTGTAGTCGCAAGACAACAAATATTTGCAAAAAAAAAACCTCACAGATATAGCCCCAGATTTGATCTTTGCTTAATTACCTCTTCAGTGAGAGGGTGTGCACAGACCTTGTAGATTTCATTAGTCATGGGGTTTATTCAAAGTCTCCTTTGCATAAGAAATCCAGGCTTACAGCTGGTCTCTGTAAGGAAAGAATGGCCTGCAGGCCTTGAAAAGAGAGCTCAGGCCTCTTCAGGCTCTCACCGAGGCACAGCAGAGGTCAGTGGCCCGTGATGCATGGGGCCCGGCTGAAATGTTCCTATCCAGTATTTGCAATTCAATCCCACAGTTTCCTTTATGGAGCAATTCACTAAATTCAGAGTTGTTCTTTTTTCTAATTCACCATATAATTCACCTCCCAAGTTCAATTAAGAAGCAATCTGTTAGCAACTTTGGAAGCAAGCTGCTTTTCTTTGGGAAAGGCCAATTTTCTTCCGCTCCCAACAAAAAAGTGCCTTAATTATATGCATCGCAGGAGACGCTGATGTACACACAACGCCCCTCCACCGTAATTAATGAAATATTAACAATACACATCCAAGGACATCTAGGCAGAAAGAGGTGAGGCTTCTCCAAAGCCCAAGAGCACAGTCTTGTGTTGCAGAGCAACACTGTCCATTTGGACAACAGGGCTATGTTCATTAGAGGAAAACACTCTACCTTAGTATTCCTTCCTTTCTTTTTCTTCTTAAAGCCCAACATCCTTGGTTTTCTTAAACACAAGAATAACAGCTATTTTAAACCTGCAGATTATCTGAAGTATACCCGGAAGTCATTCATTGAATCCTCAAGCTATCCCTCTGAGGTGTGTGTCATTCCCATCCTACATGCAGGTGACTGAGACTTGGAGCAGGTAGGACGTCACTGGGGACACACAGCATTGGGTGGAGAAGTGAGATTCTCTGCAGATGGGCCTGGGGTTTAAGCCCCTTGCCAGAGCAATGTCAGCTCTCAAGGTTACTGATTTCTATACCTGCATTCACAGCTTTGACCCATCAAAGGTAAATCCACATCTCCTGCACAAGGCCCTAACAATCATTTCATCACTAGTCCACTCACTCAAAAGACCTTGGTCAAGGGGGCAGGTGTTGTGGTACAGTGATCTTGCTGCAATGCCAACATCCCACATTGGAGGAGTGCCAGTTCACGTCCTGACTGCTCTGCTTCTGATCCAGCTCCCTGCTAATGCACCTGGGAAATAGCAGAGGCTGGCCCAGCTGTCTGGGCCCCTGCACCCATGTGGCAGACCGGAAAGGAGTGCTGGGCTACTGGCTTTAGCCTGGCCTAGTCCCAGCCATTGTAGCTATCTGGGGAGTGAACCAGCAGATGGAAAATCTCTCTTTCTGCCTCTCCCTCTCTCTCTGTAATTCTAACTTTCAAATAAACCCTTTTAAAAACTATCTTGGCTGAGCGCCTGCTTTGGGCAGACTTTGCTGGGTTCCTGCAGCTTTGCCTGCCTTCAGGGTACCTGTGTTCTAATGGAGCAGGTGGAAGTTAGAGATCAATTATAATGTCCTTTCATAGAGGGATTCAGTACTTTGGAAAAATTAAAAGTTTTATGAAAAAGCAGTGAGGGTGGGAGCACAGGGAAGCTGGGGAATCGATGACATTTGAGCTGAGACCTGAGAGAGGGAGATCCATCTGGGGAGAATATTCTAGCAAAACAAGCAAACCAAAACTGCAAGTAGAAAAGGTCCTGTGGAAAGAAAATGGGAGTCCCGCATGGCTGGAGCCTGGGCTGCACGCAAGCAAGCACGGTAGGGGCGGCCCAGCGGAGTGCAGACGCCCAGGGCTCAGTCTCCCAGCCTCCCGCCCTCAGTCTCAAGTTCCCTCCCACAGCCTTCATGATTGCAAATCGAGCACCTGCTGAAATGAGGGGGTAGTGCCGCTGGCCCTACCAGCTCCCTAACCGCGGCCCTACAAGGTTCTAATCACCAGACTCATGAGGTCATTTGTTTCTCTGATATGTTATAACACCGTCTCAAGGGGTTTCTTTTCCAGGAACTCCAAGCTCAGAGCAAAAAGTACTATCACTTGCACGCAGCCCTCAGATTGAGTGAAGCCGGTTTCGCCACCATCAAAATCCCCTAAAGGACGTGAAATCCCAGCCCATCCAATGAGGGTCAGGAGCCCTGCACACTCACCAGGAACCTATCCTCTTGGAGAGCCTGGGAAGTAAGCGAAATCTGCCTGCTCCTTGCCCTGGGCTTTGCCATAAACACCTCCTTTCTCTCACAACCCCACTGTCAGTAATTGGCTGTCTGCCGATGGGTGAGCGGACCCAGTCTTGGGGGTTCTACAGTCACTCCTGTGTTTTGGGGGGTTTCTTTATCAGGAGTTGGCACCCGACAGACACCTTAGTGAGAATCATGCCTGCAGCGTTCTTCATTTGCTGGGCTCATCAGTTCCAAGTTATGCACACAGCAATCCTGTGCATAAGTAATGCCAGTCCTGTTTAATACAAGAGAAACCTGAGGTTCATACGTAAGCTTCCTAAGGTCACTCAGCTATTGCTGCCTGAGTTTGCACTTCAAGGCAGCCCATCTGACTTCAGAACCCATGTATAAGCCCTGCCCTCTTCTCCATACCTGTGTGGCTGTGGTCTCAGTACTGCCCATCGCAGGCAAGGCCAGAGGATGAGGCCTCTGCACAACTCTGTCGGAAAACTACCCGTGAGACACACCTGCTCAGCTGGGGTTTAAATTACTTCTTAGAAAAAAATAAAGAGGCAAAGTCCCTTTAAAAGGTTAATTTAGGGGCCGGCGCCGTGGCTCACTAGGCTAATCCTCCGCCTTGCGGCGCCGGCACACCGGGTTCTAGTCCCGGTCGGGGCACCGGATTCTGTCCCGGTTTCCCCTCTTCCAGGCCAGCTCTCTGCTGTGGCCAGGGAGTGCAGTGGAGGATGGCCCAAGTGCTTGGGCCCTGCACCCCATGGGAGACCAGGAGAAGTACCTGGCTCCTGCCATCGGATCAGCACGGTGCGCCGGCCGCAGTGGCCATTGGAGGGTGAACCAATGGCAAAGGAAGACATTTCTCTCTCTCTCTCTCTTTCTCTCTCTCTCACTGTCCACTCTGCCTGTCAAAAAAAAATTTAAAAAAAAAAGGTTAATTTAGGAGCTGGGGTCTGGCCTAGCAGGTAAGCGGCTGGATGGGGCTGCCTGCCTACTCCCGTAAAGCAGTGCCTGTGTTCAATCCTGGCTCTCGGTCCTGACCCCAGTTTCCTGCTAATGTGCACCCGAGGACGCAGCAACGACGGCTCCAGGAGTTGAGTCTCTACCACCCACGCCCACGAGACACCTGCATTGTGTCCCTGCTGTTGCGGGCATTTGGGGAGTGAACAAGCAGACAAGAGTTTCTCTCTCTCTCTCAAATAAATCAGAGAAATATAGAGGATTCTTTTAGGAACAAACAAGGCAATCACTAGGGTAATCAGTGTGTAATCTGAAGTCATTGAATGCCAAGTAACTTTTATATCCACGCCAAATTTCAAATGCTACAGAAGGGAAAGTGAAAATGAGTGAAAAGACCATTGCCAGATTTTGTTAATGAAATGATTTAATATTGGCAAGCGTATAATAAAATGGGAGTTCTTATTTATAGTGCAGGAACACTATAAATTGGTAGCGCTTTATGAGGAGGTAATTTTACACCATGTATCAAAATCCTTTAAAGGGGCCGGTGCTGGCACATAGCGGGTAAAGCTGTTACTTGCAGTGCCGGCATCCCATATGGGCACTGGTCTGAGTCTTGGCTGCTTCACCTCTGATCCAGCTCTCTGCTATGGCTTGGGAAAGCAGAAGAAGATGGCCCAAGTCCTTGGGCTCCTGAACCCATGTGGGAGACTCGGAGGAAGCTCCTGACTCCTGGCTTCAGATCTGTGCAGCTCCAGCTGTTGTGCCCAATTGGGGAGTGAACCAGCAGATGGAAGACCTCTCTCTCTCTCTCTCTCTCTCTCTCTCTCTCTCTTTCTCTCTCTCTCTGCCTCTGTCTCTCTGTAACTCTCTGCCTTTCAAATAAATAAATAAATCTTTTTTTTTTTTAAATCCTTTAAAACAGGAAATAACATGACTTCTAGATATCTGTGGTAAGGAGGGAAGTGACAATGAAGACATAGCAAGTTCTTTTCAACATTATTTAGAATAAAAAAGACAGCAACAGCCATACCCCCAAAAGGGAGATGATAAAATAAGTTAAAATAGGCGACATCTAACATTTCAAAATGTTTCAGAAGGTTTATTAAATTGGAAAATGTTCACTGTATTAGGAAATAGTACCCAGCACAATTCCAGTAGAATATGGTGTGACTACATCTTTTCTTTAAAAGCATATCTAGGGGCCGGCACTGTGGCATAGCAGGTAAAGCCACAGCCTGCAGTGCCGGCATCCCATATGGGTGCCAGTTCGAGTTCCAACTGCTCTACTTCCAATCCAGCTCTCTGCTATGGCCTGGGAAAGCAGTGGAAGATGGCCCAAGTCCTTGGGCCCCTGCACCCACGTGGAGACCCAGAAGAAGCTCCTGGCTCCTGCTTCTGTATGGACAATCCCTGGCCATTGAGGCCATTTAGGAAGTAAACCAGCAGATGGAAGATCTCTATCTTTCTTCCTTCCCCCTCTTTCCTCCTTTCCTCTCTATCTCTCTCCCTCTATAACTCTGCCTTTCAAATAAATAAATCTTTTAAATATCTATATAGATATAGATATATATGTGAACACGGGGAAAGTACTTGAAGGGAATGCCCACAGCGATCACTGTATCTCTGGCTGGTGATTTCAGGGAGAATTGTATTTTCTTATATACTGTTTGTAATTTCCAAGTTTCATTCAACATACTGCTTTTATAGTCAGGTCAGAAAAGGATTTTTTAAAAGAATAACTAGATTGCAGCATACAATCTGCTTTGGAACATGTGCTCTGCACTTTGTAGGGCACACATACACATGCGCACATACACACACACTTGAACACACACATGCACATGCACACACAGTTGCCAAGGAAACCAGAACGAGAGTGGTCTGTCAGCACCTTCTCTGGGCAGGGATGGCAGGCTCTTCCGAGACCCTGCCCTGGCTGATGGGGCTGGGAGTTTTCTCCCGTCCCCATGCAGAATCATGGGGGCTTCTTAATCCTGCAGATCTTCCCAGAGCCTCCAGCTGGCTGTGCATTTTGCTCGTTGCTGGCTACTCACTCATCTTGAAGGCTTGCACCTTCATTCTGCCTGTCCCCTGATGTTTGGATGAGTTACCAGCAGGCCTTCTGCTTAGCCATGCTCTTGGGGTGCCTGGTGCCTACCTGGCTTCAAACCTCCAATTCTCTCCTCACTCCTGGACAGCTGCTGTTCTTGTCTACGTGGTCCATTTCTTTCATAGCTAGCCCTGCCTTAACTTCTGAGCTATGCCCACTATCTATGGCCACAAAACAAAACGTGCTGCCTCCTAGGCTTGTGACAAAGGTAAAGAGAAAGAGAGGGCATACAGCAGTGGTCCATGATCAGTACTCTTTGGGATAGCTAGCTATCACTACTATCCCTGTCATTATCAAATCTGAAATTGTTTTCAAGTCTAAAAAGCATAACAGGGTGAAACAATACATCACAGACAAGACATTTTGTACTTGCAGCATCACAGATCAAGGAAAAAGTTCAACTCCTTCAAGCAGCTTAACAAAATCAAGTTTAAGCTGAGAATCCATTGATAGCCACAGGCAGTTGGAAGACCTCCCACTGTAACTGGGCAGGGTATTTCTTTAAACCCTTCTCTAGACAATGTTTGCGCATACCAATTTGAGAGAATTAACTAATGAAAAATTAACTTATGATATACTTTTAACTTTTATTTAATAAATATAAATTTCCAAAGTACAACTTTTGGATTTTGCGGCTCCCCCCCCATAACCTCCCTCCCACCCGCAACCATCCCATCTCCCACTTCCTCTCCCATCCCTTTCATATCAAGATTCATTTTCAATTCTCTTTATATACAGAAGATCAATTTAGTATATACTAAGTAAAGATTTCAACAGTTTGCACCCACACAGAAACACAAAGTATAAAGTACTGTTTGAGTACTAGTTATACCGTTAATTCACATAGTAAAACACATTAAACAGAGATCCTACATGGGGAGTAAGTGCACAGTGACTTCTGTTGTTGATTTAACAATTGACATTCTTATTTATGGTGTCAGTAATCACCCAAGGCTCTTGTCATGAGTTGCCAAGGCTATGGAAGCCTCTTGAGTTCGCCAACTCTGACCTTATTTAGACAAGGCCATAGGCAAAGTAGAAGTTCTCTCCTCCCTTCAGAGAAAGGTACCTCCTTCTTTGATGGCCCGTTCTTTCCGCTGGGATCTCACTCACAGAGATCTTTCATTTAGGTCATCTTTTTTTTTTCCACAGTGTCTTGGCTTTCCATGCCTGAAATACTCTCATGGGCTTTTTAGCTGGATCTGAATGCCTTAAGGGCTGATTCTGAGGCCAGAGTGCTGTTTAGGACATCTGCCATTCTATGAGTCTGCTGTTTATCCCGCTTCCCATGTTGGATAGCTCTCTGCTTTTTAATTCTATCAGTATTAGCAGACACTAGTCTTGTTTATATGATCCCTTTGACTCTTAATCCTATCATTATGATCAATTATGAACTGAAACTGATCACTTTGACTAGTGAGATGGCATTGGTACATGCCACCTTGATGGGATTGAATTGGAATCCCCTGGCACGTTTCTAACTCTACCATTAGGGGTAAGTCCGACTGAGCATGTGCCGAACTGTACATCTCCTCCCTCTCTTATTCCCACTCTTATGTTTAACAGGGATCTCTTTTCAATTAAATTTAAACACCTAAGAATAATTGTGTGTTAATTAAAGAATTCAACCAATGGTATTAAGTAGAACAAAAAAATACTAAAAGGAATAAAATAGTAAGTTGTTCCTCGACAGTCAGGACAAGGGCTGATCAAGTCATTGTTTCTCATAGTGTCCATTTCACTTCAACAGGTTTCCTTTTAGGTGCTCAGTTAGTTGTCACCGATCAGGGAGAAACTGATGATATACTTTAAGGGGCTGGTGTTATGTTGCAATCAGTTAAGCCACTGCTTGCGATGCTGGAATCCCATATCAGAGGGCCATTCAGAGGTTAGAGTCCTAGCTGCTCTGCTTTTGATCCAGCTTCCTGCTAATGTACCTGGGATATCTTGATATGAAAGGGATGGGAGAGGGAGTGGGAGATAGGATGGTTGCGGGTGGGAGGGAGGTTATGGGGGGGGGAGCCGCAAAATCCAAAAGTTGTACTTTGGAAATTTATATTTATTAAATAAAAGTTAAAAGTATATCATAAGTTAATTTTTCATTAGTTAATTCTCTCAAATTGGTATGCGCAAACATTGTCTAGAGAAAGGTATCCCAGATAGTCCAAGTCCAAGTGCTTGGTCCCTGTACCCAAGTGGGAGACCCGGATGGAGTTCTGGGCTCTGGTTATGGCCTGACCCAGCCCTGACTGTTGCAGCCATTTGGGAGTGAAGCAGAGGATGGAAGATTCTCTCTGTCTCTCTCTCTCTCTCTCTCTCTCTCTCTCTCTCCCCCCTGTCTCTGTAACTCTGCCTTTCAAATAAACAAAATAACAATTTTTTAAAAAACGATACACTCTATGAAAAGACTGGAGTGACCAGGTTATGTGCAGTCATCTTGTTATTCGCAGGAGGCCAATGGGCTAAGAGTTACTGGGTTGAGATCCCACATTGTAGGCTAGCGCTTCATCGGGGGAACCAGCAATGACCACTGGGTGCTCTGTGTGTGCCAAGCACTGGGCTTGCTGCCTCATGCGGATTTTCTCATTTAGCTCTCAGTACCGTCCTAGAGGCAGAGACTAGAACCGGCTTTAGTCACCACAGCAAGGACTGAGGTTTTGCAAGCTTTATTGGTAGAAAACTTTTGCTGAGATGCCTACAGTCACACAGCTACTAAGAGGCGAGACCCAGATGCAGCTGTAGGCCCGTCTGAACCTACGGATGGCCTCTACAGCACAAGGTGAGAGACGCTGGCCCGAACAGTCTGGAACGAACGTCCCGATGGAAAACGTCGGCAGGATCCCAGCTTCTCTCTCCCTGGACAGGTCCCCTTCCCGGGGGGGGGGGGGGGGGTGTCTCTGTAGCACATCCCAGCACTGGCTCTGAACCTCAGGAGCCAAGTGTGCACGCTGAGGGGCAGGCGGAGGGGGAGAAGAGGGAGGAAGGCAGAGGAAGACAGATGCTGAATGGGAGCCTGGACCCCCGGGAAGCTGCCCCTGCAAGCAAGTCTGCCTCCTGCAGCAGGGGACTGCCCAGACTCAGGCCCAAACTCTCGGCACCCGAGCAAGGTCAGCCAGACATCCACCCCTCCTCAGGACAGGAAAGGGGTCCCCTCACTTCTCATGGAGCTGAAAACCTCGGCAGTCCCTCACAGCCACGCAAGGTGCCCACGGTGGCCAGGGCTCACCACCTGGCTTGAATCAAGTCAGTTCCAAGTGTGGTGGGCCTTGTGAGAGACACAGCTATGACCCGGACACGGCCCCGTCCGCAGGAGAACAGCGAGAGCAAGCTGGTGAAGGGAATCTCACGCCTGCCCTGGAAGTTCCCGAGGGCTTCCTGAAGGTGGCATCAAAGCACAAGAACGACTTTAACAGTGGAGCTGGGAGGGGTCAGGCCGGGAAGGACTCATCCAGGTTGATGACACAGCCTCTTGGACGTGAGTGATCTTTGGCAAAATCATTTCTCTGAGCCTCAGTTTTCTCATCCATAAAATAGGGGTATACAAGGACCTAAGGTTTTTGGTTGTGAGCAACACCTAATACAAGGTCTGGCGTATTGGAGGGCTCCATAGCCTCTCTTATGGTTATTCTTCAGGTCACCCAAGGAGCCTCACGTCCCAGGACCACAGCTGGGTCAGTCTTCTGTCTCCTCCAGGTGGCGCTCTCCTTTGGCCCCAACTTGCTGCACCCAGTTCAGGGCTGGCCTCAGCTTCCCTGACACCTTGTGTCTGTGCCACCCACATTACAACTCTGGCAGGGTGTGAGAACACGACTGCTCGGTCCCTGTTTATTTCCTTGGTGGCGGGGGGGCTCACTGAGCGAGACCAGAAATGATCTCACCTATTTGCTTGCGTGTTAATGGTCTGCCCACCCCCTATGCCCTCCAAAAGACAACCTCCATCTTCTTCGCTATGTCTTAGCCTGGGACAGGCCTGGCCGACAGAAGACGGCGATCACGCGGCCATGCCCGGGGTTGGGGGGTGCTGCAGAGGGTGCAGCCAGCAGGATGTCAGCGCTGCTCTCCAGGCAGGAACTGATGACGTCGGGAAGGGTGGCAGGGCTGGGGGGAGGAGGGGAGGGACACGCAGGAGAGCTGCTTAGGTGACAGGACAAGGGGGGCTCGGGAGAAAGGGAGCAAGAGCCCTGGGCGGCTCTCTGAGACCTAATCAAGGCAATGTGCCAGGGTGGGGGGAGTTAAGAGGGCCCATTCAAAGGAGTCCAGACACGCAACTTGGGGTAACTTTACGGGGAAGTGCATACAAATGCAAGAGGAGAAGCAGACGTTTTTACTGAGGTTTATAAAAACAGTAATAAGTAAAGGAGCGTCTGTGCTCCCACTGGGACAGGTAACGCTATCGATAAGTAAATGGAGTTACGTGTGACCCACGTTCTAGGAGGGTCTGGGTGGAATGCTCCTGGAGGTTACTAGAAAATCATTCTCAAATTCATCAGAGGGAATAAACAGGCGAGACCATTCAGACATTTCTAAAGATAAAAAGCAAGAGCAGTGAGGAAAGAGACCCACCCGATACTGAAACGAACAAAGAAGCGAGCCTGAAAACACAGCTGGTGAGTGGGAGGCAACACAGCACCAGACAGGCACGCCCACTGTGTGGCGGGAGACAGTGTCACATGGGGGAAGACTGAAGCTGATGGTGTGAAATTGTTATTCAGAAATTATAGGGGCTGGTGCTGTGGCAGAGCACATAATGCCGCCACCCGCGACACCAGCATCCTGTATGGGCACTGGCTCAGGTCCCGCTGCTCCACTTCCAATCTAGCTCCCTGCTAATGCGCCTGGGAAAGCAGCGGAAGATGGCCCTCGGCTCTCGGCACCCACGTGGGAGACTTGGAAGAAGCTCCTAGTTCCTGGATTCAGACTGACCCAGCTCTGGCCATTGCGACTACTTGGGGAGTGAATTAGTGGGTAGAAGATCTCTCTTCTTTCTCTCCCCTCTCTGTAACTCTGCATTTCAAATACATAAATCTTTAAAAAAAAAAAAAAGCAATTATAGGAAGAGGTATTAACTCTACCCCCAAATAAAACTTAAATGGATTGAAAAAACGCTTACATATAAACAAACAAACTATGGAAAACCCTAACTTGAGCCACCACTTGCGACAATGGCATCCCATATCAGAACACCCACTCAAGTCCCCCCTGCTCCACCTCAGATCCAGCTCCCTGCCAATGGACCTGAGAAGCGGTGGATAATGGCTCAAGTACTTGAGTTCCTGCCACCCGTGTGGGAGACCTGGATGGAGTTCCAGGCTCCTGGCTTTGGCCTGGTCCTGTGCTGGTTGTTGCAGCCATCTGAGGAATGAACCAGTGGATGAAAGATCTCTCTCTGTCTCTCTCTCTCTGTCTCTCTCTCTGTCACTCCCACCCCCCCATCACTGTCTTTCAAATCAATCAATAAATCTTTAAAAAAAAAAAAAAAAACAAGTTATTACTCAAAGCTAGAATTGGGAATAACTTTAGAAGTTTAAGAGAAAGAAAATTCAGTTTGACCTTCAAAACATTTATATTTCAGAAAGATGAATTCCCCAAAGTAAAAACAACTCTTCCGCAGAAGGGAAAACACCCACACTGGAGACAGCAAATGGTGATTCCCTGTGCTCCCTCACAGCTTGTGTGGAGAGACGAGAAAGGCTGTGTCCAGGAGACACAGGGATCAAGGACGTGGCAAACACATCCCAGAAGCGTCACTTCATTCCACGTGTTGAAATCCGAATGCCCAAGTGCTGGCATTTGCAGTGAGGCCCTTGGGCGGGGATGACGTCAGGAGGGCTGAGCCCTCACAAATGGGTTAGTGTCCCCACATGAGGGACCCCAGCCAGGTCTCACGTGCCGTCTGCCACACAGAGAAGTGTGGCCTGGGAAGCAGGTGCATCTGAGGGCACCTGGAGAGGGAGCCCCCTCCCTGCCCCCAGCACTGTAAGAAACTGATTACTGCTGTCTTTGAGTGAGCCCATCAGTGCCATCTGTGACAGCAGCCCAACTGGACTGAGATCCACACAATCCTGCTGAAGAAGCTGGGCCTTGAGCGGTGACAAAAAAGGCAAAATCAAGGTGCTGTTGTCTGGCCATGGGCTCAGCGAATGAAGAATGCAACGGTATTGCTCCACCATGAGGAGTCTGGCGGAAGCAGAGTTTTCCTTTGGGAGGGGCTGTTTATTGAGAAAATTTGTTAAGTATCTAAAATGCGCACTTCACGGGACCAGGCACTGGGAAGGAGCAAATAGTGATGATTCACACACGCGGGGCGGAGCTCATGCGGACAGGTGGGCACCTGGGGCCTCCCAGGGAACAGAGGAAGGGTTGGGGGAGAGGCAAAGACCTCCGGGACACGGGGTGGGGAAGGGGGAGCATGTGGAGGAGAGGAGCAGTCCCCAGTCCCAGCCCTACCTGAGTCTGACCCCCACACGCCCCCAGAGCCTGCCCCTGACCCCCATGCCCACCCTCTCCTCTGATGACCAATTGTAGATCCCTGGGCTGCTCAGTGCCCACCGGCCAGGCCCTGCCCCAAGACTTTGCTCAGGCTCTGCCTTCCACCTGCAGTGTCTGCCACACGGCAACCCTAATCAAAACCCTTCGAAGCCCCTCTGGGCCCCTTCCACGAGGCCAGCTCCTCCCCATGCTCTGTTTACATCTGTTCATGGTCTGTACTCGTTCATTCGCTCGTTGAACAAGTTTCTGCAGGCTACCTCTCTGTGCCAGTCTTTGTGTCAGGCAGGTGCCAGGTACAGGCAAACAGACCAGATACAGTCCCTCCCTGCTGGGGGCTCCTAGCTCTGGCATGCCATTCTTGGTGAGCCAGTCTGTCACCCCTACAGGAAACGTGACTCCTTAAGGACACAGAGGACACAGTAGCTCTCCAACCATGCGGCGTCTGTAGCAGATGCTGAATAAATACATCCTATTTCAGTGGAGTAAACTAGACTGACCAGCACTTGTGTATATTATATCAGTTAATCTCACTGCGTCTGGGGGTAGGTAGTATTATTGTTATCCCCATTTCACAGACGAGGAAACTGAGGCTCCATAAGGTAAAGCACTTGGCCTGTGGTCACCAGCTGGTATGGCGCAGAGCCCAGAATCTGACTCCCAGTCCTTGCTCTTTTCCCCAAGTTTTCCAACCTGGGCAGAGAAGGAAGGAGGGAAAGTTTCAGTGTAGACAGGAAGGCAATTAAATACACCCCCAAAGCAGAGTTTGATGGCTGCTAGATTAAACCTGCTCTCTGGGGAGCAGAAAGGGTCACCTACACCAGGGGTTAAGACTGCCTCGCTGCCAGGTAAAACGCGCTTCCAGAGAAGCACACGTTTGTCTTCATAAACATCTCAGGAAAATTTTATCACACGGCCTTTGCACGGATGACCAAATGGCCAAGATTTACGGATGTCTCACAGCGCAAGCCCCAGTTATTGGGCCATAGAAAGAGTAGCAAGGAGCTCGGGAAATCAAAGACAGAAAAGATCAAAGACAGAGCCCCAGCCTAGCCCTCTCACGGGGAACAGGAGGGGAGGGGCACGAAGTGGAGCAGGTGCTCCGTCACCTGCCAATGACCTTTCCCAGACAGAAGTCAGCTGGGGGTTCAAGGGCTGCAGAGCCGGCTTCACCTTTAAGACAGAACGTCAGCAAGCAGAGGTCAAGGAAACTAGTACTTCGTTGGGTGGCGGCCATGTCACTAATGCAATGGCCCCTTTGTTTCAGAGGGGCTGATGCCTAGTAGCGGCCCCATCCCACTGACAAGCGCTCGTGCTGATGCCAACACCTGCGCCAGGCCGTGCACCTTCCCCTGGGAGCACCGCGTGCACCCTCTGTTTGCCTTTTCTGTGCTGCCCCCACTGCCTCCCAGAGCCGGGCACATGGCAGGCACGCTGCGTCGTAAGCAGGCACCAGGACTGGACGCTCTACAACACGGAGGGGAGCCTGGAAGAAGGATCTTGTTCCAGGCCACCAGGTAACACATGGAGCTCTATGACCCTCCTTCCTTGATGGAGAGTGGAAGAGTGGCCTTGATCAGTGTCATGGGAGTTGGATTAGAGCCCAAGGTGGTGCCCCTTACCCACTGGCCGATATGCAACCTCAAATACCAACAGTTGGGGGAAGGGCAGGCACTGGGTGCAGCGAGTTAAGCCACTGATTGGGAGGCCTGCGTCCCACCTTCGAATGCCTGGGATTGCGTCCTGACTCCACTTCCTCCCCAGCTTCCTGCTCGTGTGCAGGTGGCAGCAGGTGCAGGCTCAAGTACTTGAGTCTCTGCCACCCATGTGGGAGACCTGACTGGAGTTTCTGGCTCCTGGCTTAGGCCTGAACTAGACCCAGCTGTTGGGGGCATTTGGGGAATGAACTAGTAAATGGAAAATCAATTCTCTCTCTCTCTCTGCTTTTCAAAGAAATAAGAATAAATAAATACACTTTAACAATGTTAACAGGGTGTAGAAGACAGCTAACACATGGGAGTTTAAAAAGGTTGATGAGAAAGATGCATAGGGAGTGGTGAGGACTGTGGCAAAACACAGAGTGCCTGCCCCTGCTGAGTCCAGCCCACCATTATGCAACCGCGTTGATGGCTGCCATGTGGGACTGCTGGGCCAGTGTGGCCAGATCTTCTAACATTTCCAGAGGAGCCAGAGTTCTGGATTTTCATGAGAAATCTCATTTTCAAATGTTGGCAGCGAATTAAAAAAATGTAAGCACTACAAAACAAACAAAACACATCTGCAGACCAGATTTGGCGGGTGGACTGACCGCTTAGGACCTCTGGGCTGCAGGGTGAATGGGAAAGTCACGCCTTTAGGTGATGTCAGTGTCAGAGAGGGATTCCTTAGGCAACAGCAGCCAAGGTCCCCAGATGGAAAGGTGTGGAGCCCCCAGGAAGCAGAAGCAAGGGGCAGCAGAAGCTGGAGGTGGGTGGATAAAGTCCACAGCCTCAGAGCCAAGGCCGGCGGCTAGGGCTTTATTCTCAGGGTCTGGGGGCAAACAAGGCTCCTGGAAGGGGACCACAGAGAAATAAGACGACCAGAACAGAGTGGGTTCCACCGGGGACTCTGCCACCATCATCACCTTCCCTCTATGGAGCTCCTTGGAAACCATGGCAACAGTGACCCGCAGACCTTGGCGTAAACAGCCCCAGAAGCCACCCTGAACACCAGTCCCCGGTGAGCAGAACAGGAGGCCTCATTGCAGGCTCATGGCAGCAGGGCCACAGGCTGTCCCTCAAGCTGCACCACCAGCCTTTATGGTCAGGCCTACTTGTCACCGGGTGCTTGGTCCCCATCCCTCGTGTGGCTCTAGCTTTCCTAACCTCCTCTCCCCAGCCCATTGCTGTTGGCTGGTTTCTAAGAAGGGACAAAGGGAAGGCACAGCCCTGTTTCTGCCAGCATCTTTTCTGGGAGGTCTTGGGTCTGTAAGCAGACTGTTCTGAAGCCCCAAGCAAGCAGCATCATGGGAAGGAGCCCCACAGGCACGGAGGTGACCTACTTAGCAATGTGTGCAGCAGGCACTGCGTATCCAGTCCCCATCTCATCCAGGGAACTTGGCAAGAGGACCAAGAGACTCATTCCTGGCCTAGAGTCCGACCCTCCATTTTACAGAACTGAGGTTCCCAAGGCGGAGTGACAGCCCAGTGTTTGCCGTGCAACGGGCAACTTGAAGGCACTGGTTTTGTCCAAAACCAACTTAGCTCAGTATCATGCCCAGTAAGGAACGGCTTCGGTAGGGGCAGACATTCAGCCTGTGGTTAAGACACCAGCTAAGATGTCTGCATCCCACACCGGAGCACCTGAGTTCAATGCCTGGCCCTGAATCTTGATTCCAGCTTCCTGCTACTGTGCACTCTGGGAGGCAGCAGATGATGCTCAAGTGCTTGGGTCCTGCGGCCCACCTGGGAGGCCTGGGTGGAGTTCCAAACTCCCAGCTTCAGTCTTGGGCCAGCCCCAGCTGGTGGGAACATCGGGGGAGTGAACCAGTAGATGGGAGTCCTCTTCTCTATCTCTGTGTCTTTCTGCCACTCAAGAAAATTTGAAAAAGATTTTTTTAAGAAAATGCTTGAGTAGTAAGTATATTTGCAACAAAAGTCAGTTTCCAGCTGTAACAAAGTACATCCACCTAAAAAGGCTAAGAAAGACAAGAACGGGGCAGGCACTGTGGCGCAGAGGGTTAAGCTGCCATTGGGACAGTCCTATCCCATACTGGAGTGCTGGTCTGGGTCTCTGCCTCTGCGCTTCCGATCCAGCTCTCTGCTAATATGCTTGAGAAGCGGCAGATGGTGGCTCAAGTACTTGCGTCCCTGCCACCCCCGGGGAGATCCGGATGGAGTTCCTGGCTCCTGGCTTTGGCCTGGCCCTCTCCCAGCTGTTGGCAGTCATTCCAGGTACGAACCAGCGGATGGAAGAGCTTTCTGTCTCTCCCTCTCTGCCTTTCAAATAAACAAATCTTGAAAAGAAATACAAGAACAAAGATGCATAGCTTTAAAAAACACAAAATGCTAAGTTAAAAAATTAGGAGGCGATTACATATGGGATAATGGATCCTATATTTTATTAACAAAGGATTTACCACAGTGTTCTTTAAAGTCAGGGTGAGAAGCAAGTGTGTTTGTTGTTGTTAAATCTAGGACCACAATACTGGGCACATTTATTGGAGGATGACATAAATAAAATGCCTTTAGTGGGAATATTTCCTTTTAATCTGCTTCAGATAACAGCTACCATTTAGATTAGTCTAGGAAACACAGAATTTCATACAATAAGCACGAACAAAAACGCACACACAGCTCAAGGAGAGTGAACATGGACCCAGATGCAGTGAACACAGATGCTGGTGACTGAAGGTGAAGCGAGCCGTCTGTGGTCAAAGCTGAGAGGCCAAGGTCGAATCCTCATCTGATGCCAGCAGTCTCCAACCCTCAAGAGGCTGGCCCCAAATTCCACAGATTAAGATGGCCGAGGGGAATGCACAGAGCATTTTCCCATGAACACGATGTTCCAACCAGCAGAGCTAGGGTGGGATTAGCAGGCTCGGCCCCCAAAAGCCAGGTTAACCCAAAAGGAAGCTGGACCTCCCCAGGGGTGAGTTTGCTCACCCACTGCCTCCCAGACAGAGGCTGCTCTATCACTCATTCTTCTCATGAGCTGCCCCTGTTCCACTATCCCCCCACCCCGCAAGGCTCGTCCTCAGCTCTTCTCGGCTCACTGGTGCTCCCTCCCTGCTAGATTCTTCCCCCTCTCCAGACTTCCACAGAACCCCTGCATTGGCAGTGGGCTGAGGAATCATGATGCACATGCAGGCAGGATGGCCATGCTGGGGCAGGTGCAAGAAGAGGAGACGGAAGCAAAAGCAAGAGAGGAGAATTCAGCTTTGCGCCTTCTCTCTCATTCCTAGCTCAGTCCCCAAGAGATGGGCTCTCCTCTGCTTCTGTCCTTAGAGGGCTAGGAAAAAGTACTCCTAAAGCAAAACTCTTTGACTTGAGCTCTCTTGAGTGGGATTCTGCAGCTTGCAACTGAAAGAACCTTGGCTGGACCGTCAGCTGCTAAACTCTTACTTGTCCCAGTTTGTCCAAGTCGTCCACCCACTGTGACGAAGCCCCCAGAGTCATGAGCCCTGAGGGTGACAGCCACCTGGGATGCATACTCACGGGTAGTCACTGCCCAGGCCCTGCCTGGCCCTGCACCCCACTGGGGTCCCAGGTGGACTCCCAGCCCAGCTTCTCCAAATCCTGACAAATGCAGTCACACTGAAAATCAACTTAAAGGTGAATTTATTTTTCCCAACACTTCAAGTTCTCAGTGAACTCTGGCTTCAGTCCAAGGCATAAGTCAGCCCCCGAATGAGGCCCCAGAGAAAGAGATGATAGAATCCTTATGTTGCATTCTTTCTTCCTTCCCAAGGAGCAGATGGACGCTATCAGATGCCTCTTTATGATCTCAAATCATCTTCCCAAATTAAAAACTTTACGGGTGGAATAGCAGCCAGACCTTGCCCATTTCCTGCCCAAAGGCCCCTCCCCTCCTGGCTAGCACCTGCTGACTGCTCTGTCTGAGGGCTGAGCTCCGGCCCTGGCTTTGCCCCCAGCCCTGTCCTCAGGCAGCAGGGTCTAAGGAGTTTGAATTTGGCCCTCAACATGATCCTCGCTTCTGCTCTGGCTCTGACCTGGGCCTGATTCTGATTTATGGATGTCTGCTTTATTTCTGTCGCTTGTCCACATCCCGTGATCTCAGGCCAACTCCCAAATCCCCACTTCCCACAAGTTCTAGGGGCCCTTGCTATGTTCTTTCCAACTTCCATCACAGAGCTAGAAGCCTACCTAAGGCCTCTCTGATGCCATTTGCCTGGCTCTTGGGATCCCTAGGCTGGACCCAACACCAACTCCTGCCTGAATGACAGCCATTGCACTGGTTCAGCCTGCTCAGGGAGGATCTCTGCACCCCAGGGCCCACCTCAAGTCTCCAGTGCTCCCAGAGCATGGCAATAATCCCAGCATTCAAACCCCATCTCTTTATGGTGGGAGAAAGTCAATCACATCAGGTCCTTGGTGTGCAGCCCCAAAGAGCTCCCCAGCTGGTGTTTATTTTTAAATATTTTATTTATTTTTTAAAAAATGTATTTATTTATTTGAAAGTCAGAGCTACACAGAGAGAGAAGAAGCAGAGAGAGAGAGAGGTCTTCCATCCCCAAATGGTCTCACTTCCCAAATGGCCGCAACGGCTGGCACTGCACCCACCTGAAGCCAGGAGCCAGTACCTTCTTCTGGGTCTCCCACATAGGTGCAGGGGCCCAAACACCTGGGCCATCTTCCACTGCTATTCCAGGCCACAGCAAAGAGAGCCAGATCGGAAGTGGAGCAGCTGGGACTCGAACCAGCGCCCCTATGGGACACCAGCACTGAAGGCGGTGGCCTCACCCGCTATGTTACCCAAGATTTTATTTATTTATTTATTTACTTATTTAGGATGTAGGGTTATAGACAGATAGAGGGAGAGACAGAGACAGAGGTCTTCCACACACTGGATTACTCTCCAAAGGGCCACAACAGCCAGAGCTGGGCCTATCAAAAGCCAGGAGTCAGGAGCTTCTTCTGGGTCTCCCACATGGGTGCAGAGGTCCAAGCACTTGGGCCATATTCTGCTGCTTTCCCAGGCCACAGCAGAGAGCTGTATTGGAAGAGGAGCAGCTGGGATAGGAACCGGTGTCCCTATGGGATGCTGGCACCGCACAGTTATACATGCTATACCACAGCGCCGGCCCCAGCTGGTGTTCATTACCCGAAGGAAGGAACAGGGGAGAGAAGGCCATGCTAAGGAGGGAGCTGGCATTGCAGAGGCAGCAGAGCCGAGGGACAGGCCCCAGGGGAGGGTGCAGAGCAGGACAGACTAGGAGACCCCCACACGAAGACCAAGTCCTCAACTGTGCAAGCCAAGAAGTCTCATGGGGGAGCAGCTGGACAGCCTGCAGGTCTGGGGATAGGAAGGCTGGGAGGGGCACAGGGGGAGTGAGGGAGAACCCTGGCTCACTCTCTCTGGCTCAGAGAAGACCTAAGGACCTTTTCTATCTGGGAATCAATACAAGAGGCCCAGTAAGGAGATGCTATCGGCCATGTAGCTAAGGATGCCCTTTTCCAACATGCCCTGCAAAGTGGCGTGGGCCTGCCCAGTCACAGGGACCACCCTGAGTGTGAGACTGTCTTCTGCTGAGGGTACCCACTTCCAGCTGGGGATGTGAGGCACCAGACACTCAGATAGTCCTAACCCCAATGGCCTCTTGGTACAGAGACAAGTTGCCACGGTTGACCTGCCTGGTGAAGGAAGGAGACAGCAACGGCAAGCGAGGCCATGGAGGGCAGGATGAGCGTGGTCCCCACAAGCCCGCGGGAACCATCCTGCTCCTTACTGCTACCCTGGGGCAGTGACGGAGCGGCCAGCCCAGTCTACAGCAGCTCGAGGGGACAGGGTTAGTGGTGAGTGAGGCCAGCTACTTTCTCAAAGCAGCAGAGTATACAAGTCAGAAGCAGAGCCCTTGACATTAGTTGATTAAGACTTAACCTTGACTCTGCCAGTAGTTAGCTGTGCAATTGCATGGGAACATTAGGCATGACATCTATAGGCACTAACGGTCTTGGCTAAGTGAAGATCAGGTGAGATCCTGGATGTAAAGCATTTAACCCACAGTTAACACACAACCAGAGTGGTGATTATCAATCTTTCTATTGATTATTATTAAAGAGGACCCAGGCTCTGGTCAACTTTCAGATCTTTCTTTCCCTCCCTCTGTGGCCCCAGAGTTGGACTCAGAACAACGAAGGAAGTCTTTATGATGAGGATTGATCTTGTGATTTCCCGGGTGTGGGCTGGGCTGCAAATCCAAGGATCTGATAGGAGCGTGTTGGTGCAGGCCCAGCTCCAGCGTCCTATGGATCTGGCAGAGCACCGGCATGAAGACCTTCAAGGGTTAGGCATTTAGGGAGCACAGGGGCTGGGACCCACAAGTGGGCCAGCAGAGGGATTTTGGGTGTGAGCCCCTGGAATCAATGCCTTACCTACTACACTCATTTAATCCCCACTGTATGACAGGCGCTATTTTCCCATCTTACAATGAAGGAATGAGCTACGGTAAGTCCCCAAGCTAATCAATACATAAGTCCCACAGCTAATGGATACACAGCCATGGCCGCAGCCCAGGCCTGCCTGCCTCCACCACCACAGCTTTTCACACTGCAGCCCTCCCAGTGCTGGCTGCCGTGTGAACATGTCCCACAGGACAGGCGCACACAGGAGAGGGAGGCCGCAGGCAGCATTTTGTAAAGTGTGCTCCATCGGTAGTTAAACCTCTTGAAAGTGCAAGTGGAATTGTGTGTGTGTGCATGCAAGTGTGTGCTTGCTCAGAGAAATGCCGCCCATAGCATTTATTTTTTTTCTTAAAAGATCTATTTATTTATTTGAAAAGCAGAGTTACAGAGAGGCAGAGGTAGAGAGAGAGAGAGAGTGTCTTCCATCCGCTGGTTCACTCCCCAGATGGCTGCAACGACCAGAGCTGAGCCGATCTGAAGCCAGGAGCCAGGAGCTTTTTCTGGGTCTCTCAAGCAGGTGCAGGAGCCCAAGGACTTGGGCCATCCTCTACTGATTTCCCAGGCCATAGCAGAGAGCCGAATCAGAAGTGGAGAAGCCAAGACTCAAACCGGCACCCATATGGGATGCCAGCACTGCAGGCGGCAGCTTTACCTGCTATGCCACAGCGCTGCCCCCCGCCCCCCATAACATTTATAAGACCCTCAGAGGAGGCTGTGACCCTCAAAAGGCTAAGTACAGCAGAAGTCACCAAGATAGGCTCTGGGCCTCCTCACCCCACACTGAAGGGGAGAGAGGCAGGGGTGGGGATAAGTAGGAGAGCTCCCTCCACAGGGGCCACCCAGCCTCTCAGAGATGGCCCTTGGCAATGTATGATGTGAGAGAAGACAGACTTGAATGAATGAAGTGCCCTAGCAAGATGGTAGCCTGGCATTCATTCACACCCTCAGGCCATCGTCTCTTCCATGGGACATCGCGCTGGCCCAGGCCTCAGCCAGACCCCTATGAGTGGCACTCCCTCCCAATGCTGAAATCACGAGTTCATGTCCGCAGAACCTGGGGTACAGGCTGGAAAGCCACAGCCTGTCCCTGGGGCTGCTTAAGACAACCTCACCCGTGAGCTCTCATGAGAGCCTCGGAGCTAAAACTGTCACAGAAACAAAGGAACGTGGGCTGTCTTTTCAGACCCTTGACCTTGGATAGCACAGCATGGAGACCTGGCATCAGAGCTCTCTGGTTCAGGAGAACTGGGACCTTCCGGGAGTGCACCCGCCTTCCAGGCTTAAAGTTAGCTCGGGGATGCCTTTGGGCCCCCTCTTTTCTCTGGCCTGAAACACTGGAGCTCAAAGGCAGAGCTCAAACTGGCTTGGAAGAAGGGAGAATGTGGCTTCATCAGCCCCTCTGCTCACATGGGAGCCCTGAGACCAGGTGAGGGTAACATGAGCCCCTCCAGGTCACAGCCAGAGAGGAAGAGGAAGTCTAGGAGCCAGAGGGTTTGCCAGGAAAGAAACCTCCTGATTCCGAGGTGAGGCCCAGGGAGGGGACGCAAGCCATCCAAAGGCAGGTCCTGGCCTCTGTCCCGCTAACGCACTACGTCCAACCCGGATGCCCAAACCACTGGGGTTGTGCAGATGTCTACACAGGCAGTGGGAGCTTAGGAAGCGAGGGTGGGGGGCAAGGCAGGCTTGCGAAGCGGAGATGGACATGGCCCAGCGGCCCGGAATAGACAAGGCGGAGACATCAGCTTCCGTCAGAGCCAGTAAGTAATGAAAACCAGCTCCCGGCTCCCAGCCTCATCGCAGAGACCAAGAAATCAGATCCATTATCCGGATGGAGAACGCTGCGAGACATGATATCCCCTGTGCTGACTTCCTGGGCTCTTTAGGAAAAAAAACAGAAAGTCTGAAGCGTGTCACCCAGGTCTCCCTGCCACACAGTGCATGGCCAAGAGGACAGGGGTCTGCAAACTCAGCCCCCAGACTGTCAGTTTCAGCCCCCGACACATCGAAGTGGATGCCAGAGGGTGGGAGTGTGTGTGTGTGTGTGTGTGTGTGCATGTCTGTGTGTGTCTCCCACTAAGTACTTCCTTTCGCTACACAGCTAATCCGATTAGCAGCTTTAGGAAACTCTGCAGTGCCCATTCAAGGGCCCCATTCATAGAACAGCTTAGCCCATGCCTGCCCGGAGCTCCCATTCTTCTCACTGCAAATAAAATGCACACAGAAGGACTTTCTCTCCCCTGAAGAATACACGCTTGCCTCCATGTCCCCCACACATCCAAAATGCTGCCGCCTCTTCGCCCCGCAGCTCCCATGGCGGGGAACGGGCCTGTCCGCAGCGGGGCTGGACATCCGAGCCCTCTCCCTCCCAGGCCCCACATGAGCCCCGCCCTGAGAGCCTGCGCACCCAGGTGGTCTTGTGCAGCTGACAGCTGGGCTGAGCGAGGAGCGTGAGGAATGCACAGTGGCCGCAGGGCCTTGGTGAGTCACCGGCCTTCGCTGGGCCTCCACTGCTTTCTCTGTAGAATGGGGACTGTGACAGAGCAGCAGCTGGAGCAGGAGGCTGCAAGGGAGGAAGCCCAGGGCGTGGACAGACACGATGTCATGGTGTTTGGCTGCGGGACCAGGACAGGAAAGGGAGCCTGGACGTGTTGGTTGTGGACAGAGTGTGCAGGGCCTTGAGAGCCAAGCGCAGGAGCGGTTCCCGCGAGGAGGGGCTGCCGGTGTGCTAAGCGGCACAGTGCGTGAGTTTCCTAGCACTGCTCTAGGAACGACCCCACACTGGGGGCCTTCCGCCCGTGGGACCCTGCTCTCTCACGGTTCCGGAGGCCATGTGTCCGGAGTCAGGGTGCTGGCAAAGCCACGCTCACTGGGAAGGGCCTGGAGGAGACGTCTCCTTTGCCACTGCCTACCTCCCGGGGCTCCCGACAAGCCTTGGTGGTGCTCCTTGGCTTGTGGGCACATCCTGCCAAGCTCTGTCTCTGTCCTCACGGCCCCCATCCTGCTGTGTCTCCCAGGGTCCTCTTGTCTCCTTATAAGAACTCCAGTCAACGGATTCAGGGTCCACCCTCCATGCAGGCTGATCTCCTCTCCAGATCATTCACTGTACAGACCTGCAAAGACCTTATTCCCAAATACACGTACACTCCGAGGTTCCAGTTGGACGTGAACTTGTAGGGGTGGCAGAGCGTGGTGGTGAGGGAGGGGACACAGTGTTGACATTTACTATGTGCCAGGTACTATGCTAAGTACTTCACATCCTTTCCTTCCAACCCACCGTAGGGACTGCAAGATTGCCAGGAAGATCACCTGGAGGCAGGGTGGGGAGCGAGAGGCTAGGGGCAGGGAGACAAACTAGAATGCAATCCTCGAAAGCCTGCAGTCCCAAAGTGAACAGCGACAGCGCTCTCCAAAGCCCTTGGTGCCCGTCTTTGTGGCCAGAGCAGTGCCTTGAGGGGGCTCTGCAACCAGCCTAGATACCAGGCCCCGGCTCACCCCTGACCCAGAAAGACTACGGTTTATTTTCCAAGTGACAGCAAAGGTGGGATTACCCACATGCTAGTCAGTTCCTTCCCGGTGGCAATAGGGTGGCACATTGGCCCAGGGGAGAACACAGCAGCCTAGGGGTTGGGTGGGGGCAACTGAGCCCTAAGCCTGATTCTGCTGCTGACTGAATTGAGAACATTGGGCCCATCAAAAGAAGGATGCCAGCTCTCTGCTGTGGCCTGGGAGGGCAGTGGAGGATGGCCCAAGTGCTTGGACCTCTGCACCCCATGGGAGACTAGGAGGAGGCACCTGGCTCCTGGCCTTGGATCAGCACAGCTCTGGCCGTTGCGGTCATCTGGGGAGTAAACTAGTGGATAGAAGACCTTTCTCTCTGTCTCTATCTCTCTCAGTAACTCTATCTTTCAAATAAATAAAATAAATCTTAAAAAACACACACATTTTATATATACAGACATGTGCATGTGTGCATTTGTGTGCATGGGCCTACAAACATTAAGACTGGAAGGAATGCAGCAAACAGTCATTGATGAGTGTCCCTGGGACTGAAATAACAGAGGTTTTCCTTTCTGCTTTATACAATTATAGGCTATTGAATTTTTTCTTTCTTTTTTAAACATCAAGTGGTATTAGTTTAATTAGCAAAAACAATCAAAAACATTCCCCCTTCTGAAAATGAAATAAGTATTCCAGATAGATGCAAGGAACTCTAGGCCCCCAGAGATCAGCAACCAGGAGAAAGATCACCTTGGCATAAAATCACCCTGGAAAAGCCTCATCCACCTTGGGAAGGAAGATGTGCCATGCCCGAGGGCCTCACTGCCCAAGACCCCAAATCTCCCCAGCAAACGTGACCTCAGGGGCCAGATCCTCCCAGGTCAATATTCTCAAACAATGATGAGGAGGAGGAGGCGGGTTGATATTTATTGTGCATTTAGTATGCGCCATGTACTAAGCAAAGCACTTTATGGCTTTTGGTTTCATCCTCAGGACATCGCTGTGAGGAGAGGAATCTACCCATTTGACAGGTGAAGAAATAGAGGCCCGGCTCAGAAATCCAAGCCCAGGCGGTCTGGCTGTGACGCCAGGGACTGTGACCCACACTCCAGCCACTCTTGTAGGAGCTCTCGCTGACACAGCAGGCCCTGGGAAGACGGCTCTGGGCCGTGCCCTCCTCCTTCTCTGCCTCAGGCTCCCCCCTCCCCAAACACTACCCAGTGCCTTCTGGGTGTAAGGTGCCTGGACTTGTGTGTGAACTCTGCTGCCCACCAGCTCACAGGGCAAAGGAAACTGAAGACAGACACTCGAGTTCTTAGCCCACGTCCACCTTGGGCGCACGCCATGAGAGAGGCACGAGTGGAGTGTTAGACGGCCCCTCCCCGCAGCAGCCTCAGGCTAATCTCCCCCAAGGCCACTGTCAGGCAGCTGGCACAGAGCTGGCGTGGCGGCTGGCTACCGCGCAGCCTCGCCCTGGCTCAAGCCTCACTCGTTTGTGCCAACTCCGAGCTCCCAAGCTGGGCCAGCGCAGCAGAAGGGGGGCGTCCTGAGCACGGTATTGGTGTTTGGTCGTCAGCCGACCGCTGTGTGGGCTCAGAGCAGGAAGCTGGGACTCCAAAGGCCTTCCTGATCCTGCACGGACGCCGTCCCTGCTTGCCCAATGGAAGTGCGCCCACCGAGAGTGTAAATTAGCACAACCACTTTGGGTGGTACTACCGAGGCAGAACCTGAGTATTCCCCACGAGGCTGCAGCTCCGCTGCTGAGTACGAACACATGTGTCCACCCAAAGATACGTACAAGAACGTCAGAAGCAGTTCTGTCTCATCGCCAAGGATGTTTGTCAAGAGAAGAACACGCCCACTTGGGTGCAGCTATGCAGTAGAATCTTGTACAACAGTGCAGGTGTGGACTGTCCCACACAGCCCCAGGTGAATCCCACAAAGTCAAGTGGAAGAAGACAGAGACTAACGCACGCCGACCCACCCTGCCCTCTGTTCCTCCAACCAAGGGAGCCCTCCCACTCCCCGCTCCCCACACGGCTCCACCTGGAAGGCTCTTGCTCCCACTCAGGACCCCCGCCCACCCCTCAGGACACAGCGCCTGAGTACCCGCTCCCCAGGCTGGCTCCTTCCCTCACCCTCCCCACCTCCCCACGCTCTTGGCTCCTTTCCCACCGGCCACATGGGTTAGGGTTTATCTGCCTGCCTCTCCCTAGACTGGGAGCCTCTTAGGAATAAGAGAGCTCTGTTTTCTGAGGTCTCACGGGCCTGGTGTGGAGTCCATCTCCCAAACCTGTGTGGGGCAAGTGCTGAGTTCGTCCCCATTTCACAGACAGGAAAGCTGAGCCCTGGAGTGTCAGAGACTTGACCAGATCTACACCCAGTCTGCCCAGTGTGAAATGAATCCATGAAGGCAGGGCCCACGCTGTGTCCCCGTTTCTCCAGCACTGCTCTGGGCCCATGACAGGTGCCCAGAGAAGCTTTGAGAGGAAGCAAGGCTGCAGGGACTGGGCACATGGGAGCCGCAGTCACCAAATAACAAGCTAGCAGCAGCCACCCCAGGACACCGGCTCCCACCACGTGGTGCTCCTGGGCTGCCTCTGTAGAGGGAGCCCCCACGAGGCAGAGGCAGCTGAGCAAGGTGGGCAGGGAGGCAAGAGTGCAGGAGACCCGTCCTGTTACTCTTGACCCCCTGGGAGGGGTGAGGCGGGGGGAACAGTGCTGGGAGCAGGAAGCCTGGCCGGCCGGGTGGTCAGCCAGACCAGAGCACCACACCCTGGGAGTGAACCCACTCTGGTCAGACATGGCCCCAGTCAAGCTCACCCAGGAGTGCTCCCCAGTCTGGGGTCAGAGTACTCCAAGGCCAGAGGCTAAAGAATCAATAGGGAGCTTTGGTCTGAGGCCTCTGATAAGGAGGCAAATAGAAATTTTCTTGGAAAGATCAGCAAGCTTACAGGCCCCAGCTCCGAGTGGAGAAGGGTGACCCCGTTGGCTTTCCATAAACGACAGGCACCAGGCTGAGAAGTCAAATACTGACATCTGGGGGTCCCCACCTGCCCCAGCTGGAGCCCCTCGCCCCTCCCATCTGGTGCAGGAGAAGAGGGAGGTGGCACTTACCTGTGCTGTGTCCCACTTCCTCCGCCGACTGCTTGGGCCACTCTCTGACCTGGTCAATATGGAATAACTTCAGGTCATCTTCATCTAAGGCAATGTCTCCCCAAAAGACAGCTGGGAAGGAGAAAACAGAAGTGGGTCAATTTAAGCTGGAGATCAAGAGAAATGGATTTACTAATGCCTCAAAGGGCTCTGGATTTTGGGTAGCAAACTCTAGAAGAGACAATGCATCTATTCCAATTTCTCATTCAGCCTGGTAGACAAAGAGGAGCAGGAACCCAAAGCCTTTTCAGTAACATATTTTGAAAGGTCACCCTGTCTTGCCTTGCTCTATGCAGCCCTGGACAAAACCAGCACAGAAAAACAGCTGTTTGGGGGCTGGCGTTGTGGTGTAGTGGGTAAAGCTGCACCTACAGCACCGGCATCTCATATGGGTGCTGGTTTGACTCCCGGCTGCTCCACTTCCAATCCAGCTCCCTGCTAATGCACCTGGGAGAGCAGCAGAGGATGGCACTGGGCTCCTGCACCCACATGGGAGACCCAGACCCAGTCCCGGCCATTGCAGCTGTTTAGGGAATGAACCAGTGGATGGAAGACCTCTCCCTTTCATTCCCTCTCTCCCTCTCTCTGTGTAACTCTCCCTTTCAATGAAGTTAATAAATCTGGAAGAAAAAAAAAAAAAACAAAAAAAAACAAAGACAGCTGTTACTCTCTCATTCAAGGTCCCCAGGATTTAAAAGAAAAGGCATAGTGTAATAGGGTCCACTGTCGCTCTCAATATTTGTTGTCGTATTTTCCTGCCCACAGGATGGACCACATCACCTGCCCTGACTAGCCCAGGGTGAGATGAAGCTTTCAGGGTGAGTGCACGGCTCACATGTCCCCCTCTCCCTTCCCCAGCAGAGAAGCAATGTTAGGTAACAGGAACTCCAGCACCCAGGGATCTGGACGAAAGATATGCAGCACAGGTGTGGCTTCTCTGGCTGGAGCTGTGTGATTTGTAAGTACTTGTTACTGCAGTGCAGCGCCTCCTCCTGACTAAAACAGGTACTGCTCCCAGAGGTGGGCTGCTACCCTGGCAAAAATCCATTGTCTTTGTGCCGGATGCCAAGAGAGTTGTTACTGCAGCCTGGTAGCACGTGAGCCATTTGGTGAGCTGTTGTGTGCATTAGCATGGAAGGCAAACGATGAACTGAATGAGTTTCCGTCTTTAATTGAAGAGACTGGGGTGAGAATGTTTATAGCACATGTTGGGTGCAATTATCTGTGTTTGAGAAGGTACTAGAAGAAAGAAACAGGCTCAAAAAAGAATGGGACAATTCCAGTAGGGATGGAAAAGAACAGTCCAAAAATCCGGGGACTTGGAGTCTGGAAGAGACGACTATTCTCATAATTCACAATGAAAGGACACTGGAGGGAATGCTGAGGAGCCAAGGCTGATTCAAACTCAACTCCGTGGCATGCAGAAATGGCAGCCTCCCCTGTCGCCGGTGGGCATTTAACTTGGCACAGCCTTTATGGAAAACTGCTCAGCAATTTCTTTAAAAAGTTAGAGATACATTTATCATGAGAGCCAGCCACCTACTCCCAGGAACCTTCCCAAGAGGAATGAAAAGATGTGCCTGCTAGGCCGGCGCCGTGGCTCAATAGGCTAATTCTCCCCTTTGCGGTGCCGGCACACTGGGTTCTAGTCCCGGTCGGGGCGCCAGATTCTGTCCCGGTTGCCCCTCTTCCAGGCCAGCTCTCTGCTGTGGCCCAGGAGTGCAGTGCAGGATGGCCCAAGTGCTTGGGCCCTGCACCCCATGGGAGACCAGAAGCACCTAGCTCCTGCCTTTGGATCAGCGCGGTGCGCCGGCCGCAGTGCGCTGGCCACGGTGGCCATTGGAGGGTGAACCAACGGCAAAGGAAGACCTTTCTCTCTGTCTCTCTCTCTCACTGTCCACTCTGCCTGCAAAAAAAAAAAAAAAAAAAAAAGAGAAGATGTGTCTGCACAGGGACACACACCACACACTGGAGTGGTTATAGCAGCCTTGTTGCCAACAGCCCAAACCTGAAACAACACACAGGTCCACCAGCGACTGAATGGATCAAAGGAATGTAGCCAATTTACACAGTGGAACACTGGCGATTAAAAGGAACAAACTGCTACTTAGCACAACATGAATCTCCAAACTACCCTGCTGAGTACAAGAACCAGATGCAAAGAACTACATTTAGCATTCAATTTCTAATAAGTGCTCATAAAAGGCGAATTGACAGAGCTGGAAGATTAGCAACTGCTGACGGCTGCGTGTGGGAACTAGGGTGGACTGCCAGTGAGGATGAGGGATTTCTGGGGGTGATGAAATGTTATAAAACCGGTTTGCTGGATTGTAGTGATGGCTGCACAACTACAGATTTACCAAAATCATTGAGTTGTACGCTCAGAATAGGTGACTTGTACAAAACGTAAGTTACATATCAAAAAGTCTATGAAAGAAAAAACTCAACCATGGTGTCCAGTGAATCCTTCCAGTTGGAAAAGGATGGTTCACCCAGTGAGAATGTGGTCCTCTCCCACAGGCTCAGGAAGTGCAAGCTAACAGTGATTAAATCTGTCTTAAGAGACAGAGGTGCACCTGTAAAATAACTGTGTGTGACCCTGGCTCATGGCACTGAAGCAAACAGATGAGACAACCAGCACTGTAGAAAAGTGTAGCACCTAAAGAACCATGAGCACAGCCCTCGGGAGACTGGGACACTTAACGGGACCCAAAATCGTCCTTGGTCCCCAACCTGGTCTGAGAACGAAGCAGACTAAAGAAGCTGCCCCAAGGAGGACGTAGCCTCTGACAGGACAGGAAGAGCAAGGCCCTCCCGAGTGTGGAGCCCAGGGCCACCCGGGAACAGTGACTGGGGAACCTCTCCCAGGAGGTGGGAGCAGGGCCTATGCGAGACCCTGCCGCACCCGCCCAGAATGGCTGCAAAGCTTCCCTGGGCCAGTGGCTGCTGCATCTCCCACTCTTGCCCTTTCCCGGTGGAAGGCTTTGTTCCCTCTGTCGTCTCCCTGACCCGCAGTCCTGCGAGTAGGCACGGAAGGGGGCATAACCTAACCCCTTAGGCTCACAAGTCTGGGATGAGGAGGAGCCACAAGACCTCGACTGGGCGCCTTGGCCTCCAGAGCACTCTGGGGAAGGGAAGTGTGTCGTGTATGCGAGCAGAAGGAAGGCACACATCTGTTACCGGAGGGGCCGAGACCTGGAACAGAGTCTTTCATGGTTTTTAATTTTGCTCCTGCTCCTGGGGAGAAAGGAGACCTCCCGATCTCTCTGTTGCAGGCTCCACCATCTGATTTGTTTCTGGCTAACACCAGTGAGGGGCTAACACAAGTGACATCCAAGCGGAAGCAGAACCTGTAAGGCCTCCCACCTGGTTTGCCATGTTCTCTTTTCCCAAAGCCCTAAGACAAAGAATGTTCCAGAAATAGGCTGCTCCAGACTGACACAGAGTGAAGAGAGTGTGACCCTGGCTGAGCATGTAACACGAGGCAGAAACCTCAGTGGTTGTTGGCCACCGGGACCTGGGAAATTGTCATTACCACATTCTAATCTAGGTTATACATAAAGCTTTGAAAAATCCCTTCATTCATATCTGCCTCTGAAACTGACCTTGAACAAGTTCCTCGACCTCAAGGAGCTACAAATGATGCTTCAGTAAAGAGATAATTCTGCCTCTTCTGGAGATCTCTTGAGAAAACTGAGATCTTACATTCATTTGTACACACATGTGCGCACACATACACACACATGCCCCATGGCCTTACATCTATTTGTTCAAAGGAGTCCATAGCTTTTGAGGAATGAAAAGTGCAGTTTGTGGATAGGATATGGTTTCCCTGCAGAGATCAGACATGAGTGTTTAAATCGTGAAACCTAACTAGTCTGTCCAAGCTATTTATGTTAAAAAAAAATCTATACATTGAAACTCACATTCCTCACTGATTCCTGTCTTCTTTTTTTTTTTTTTTAAGATTTATTTATCTATTTGAAAGGTGGAGTTACAGAGAGGCAGAGGCAGAGGCAGAGAGAGAGAGAGAGAGAGAGGTCCTCCATCCACTGGTTCACTCCCCAGATGGTCCTAACGGCTGGAGCTGCACCAATCCAAAGCCGGGAGCCAGGCACTTTCTCCGGGTCTTCCACACGAGTGTAGGGGCTCAAGGACCTGGGCCATCTTCTGCTGCTTTCCCAGGCCATAGCAGAGAGCTGGATCAGAGGTGGGGCAGCCAGGACTTACATCAGTGCCCATATGGGATGCCGGCACTGCAGGCGGCAGCTTTACCCGCTACACCACAGCACCGGCCCCTGACTCCCGTCATTAAATTTCTAACTGGGAGTTTTCCAGCTCTCTGTCCTCCTGTCTCGCATGGTCACAAACCACCACAGGCTTTAAAAAGAAGTGAGTATGCAAAAAAATAGAGTTGGACCCCATCTCACACCATAAATAAAATTAACTCAAAATGGATCAATGATTTAAATATAAGAGCTAAAACCATAAACATATTAGAAGAAAACAGGTTTAAATCTTCATGACCTTAGATTTAGCAATGGCTTAGCTATAACATCAATAACACAAGCTGCAAAAGACAGAATGAATAAATAAATAAAAGAAAAATTACAAACTTTGATTCATCCATGGATATTATCAAGAAAAGAAAAAGAGAGCCTGCAGAATGACAGATCATGCAGCTGATAAGGGTCTGGTATGCAGAATGGGAAAAGAATTCTCACAACTTAATAACAAAAAGACAAATAACCCAATTTTAAAATGGAGCAAAGAGGGCCTGCACTGTGGCACAGTGGGTTAAGCCACAGCCTGCAGTGCCTGCAACCCATATGGGTGCTGGTTTGAGTCCCAGCTTCTCCACTTCTGATCCAGTATTATAATGTACCTGGGAAAGCAGTGGAGGATGGCCCAAGTCTCTGGGCCCCTGCACCCATGTGGGAGACACAGAAGAAGCTCCTGGCTCCTGCTGTTGCGGCCGTTTGGGGAGCAAACTAGCAGATGGAAGGTCTCTTTCTCTGTTTCCTCCTTTTCTCTCTAACTCTACCTTTCAAATAAATAAATAAACTTTTTTATATTGCTGCTGGTAGATAAGTAGGTTTTGAATTTACTTTGTAAACAAGACCTGTTCTATCTATCTTTTCATTTAGGAGGCTAAAAGCAAAATAAATAAATCTTTAAAACACTTTTTAAAAAATGCAGCAAAAGATCTGAGTAACACTTTTCCAAGGAAAATTTATTAATGACCATCAAATGTAAAAAGACGATCAAAGTCGTTAGTTGTAGGGAAATGCGCATGGTAACACGGTGAGGCAGCACTTTGCACTTGTCAGGGAGGCCATAATCAACACCGAGCTAGAAAATAACAGGCACTGAACACAGCAAATGTCTCCCGTGCCTTGGCCCAAGGCCATTTCCAGCTGCTTACCCGAACCCATCCCAGTTTCTGGAAGATCTAGCACAGGACGACCCACCGCACGGCGCCACCTTCACCCCCAAGGAACACATGTCCTGTGTTGATTACAGCATTGCCAAAGCCATGTCGTCAAGAGTCTTCTCACAGAACCTGAAGGTGAAAGAGAGGGCAAGAAGGTGGGAGGAGAAGGGCCCCGGTTAACAGCCCCTGGGAAAACCCACACGAGCCAGGGCAGTGACAAGACGGCCCTCAAAATGTTTTGCTCATGCACTCTCAGCATCATTTTGAAAAACCACAAATCCCCAAGTATGTTGTTAGCCTGGCACCAAAGACGCTTCGCCATAAGAATAATTGTGTTTATTTTGTTCACAAGTGGAAATGAATGATCATTTTACACGACGGAGACTGCTGTATTTGGAATACACGTCTGAGGATGTGAGCGGGTAGCACAGGTTGGACAGCACTATTGAATAGCACACTCAATCTGTAAGAAAACGAGGAGAACGCTCACCTTGTGTTCTATCCGTACAGCTTGAAAAGTCCTAAGCCTAGAGAAGGATTCCAGCTACACAGAATAGCATTAATTTACCCTTCCTCAGTTGTTCTGAATCCCGAACATTCCACCCTGCCCCCAGGGTCCCCCTCAACAGTTTCCCGGGGATGGGGAGAGACGGAGTGCAGGTCTGACTCAGCGTTAAACAGCGCGCCCTGTAACTGGCCAGTGCTTCTTTCCTGCTGACGCGCTCGGGGTTTTGTACTTGGGGGGACGCGTGGGGCGGGACTCCGGCTGGCTGACAGATGAGCCCCTCTCTGGGAAGCAGAAGGACCACGTGACCCGGTGTCCGCTGGCACAGCTTGGACGGCAGCGTTAGAATCTGCAAGTCTTTTCTCCTGCAACTGTCCACACAGGGCACCCTCGGGGAGCCTGGGGGGCTCCTGCACACCCCAATTCAAAAGCAAGAGAGCGGCAGGGGCACAGAGGGCAGAGCCACCTCCCGAAGTCCCTGGGCTGCTGGGAAACCCCTCCCACACTGCCCCGTGGGACTTTCAGTCTCTTCAATGCTGGGCACTCAGGTGCCCTCCTGACACCCCGGGGCAGAAGTCGGGGCTGATTCCTGGGCAGGGAATTCTCCATGAAGGCACTTCCTGTCTGCAGCCTGTGTGCTGCTTTGCCTGGGGAGGCAGGTGCATTAAAAGCTGCCATTTCCAGCTCTCTGCTGTGGCCAGGGAGTGCATGGAGGATGGCCCAAGTGCTTGGGCCCTGCACCCCATGGGAGACCAAGAGAAGTACCTGGCTCCTGCCATTGGATCAGCGCGGTGCGCTGGCCGCAGCACGCCGGCCACACCGGCCATTGGAAGGTGAACCAATGGCAAAGGAAGACCTTTCTCTCTCTCTCTCTCACTGTCCACTCTGCCTGTCAAAAAAAAAAAAAAAAAAAAAAAAAAAGCTGCCATTTAAGAGATGGGTAACCTCAGGCAAATCACTTGATCTCTGAGCCTGGTTTCCTTGTCTGCAAACAGAGGTACCAACCTTCCTTGGAGAGCTGTGTGAGAATTACACAACATAAGGTGTGTGCTATGTATGGTTGCAGCGTCCTCTCCAAAGCACACGTGAGACTTTAACTGCCATTGTGACTATACGGGAGGTGGGCCCTTTAAGAGGTGATTTTGTCATGGATGCTCTCTTGTCCTTATTGGGAGAGTGGCTTTGCTGCAACACACACACACGCACACGCACACACACACGCACACGCACACACACACGCCACCTCCCACTGCGATGCCCTCTGCCATGTTCCCGCGTTGCAGGAAAGCCCTCACCAGACACTCGGCCTCGATGTGGGACTCCCCAGCCAGTTTCCTTTCCCTATAAATCACCCAGCAAGTGCACGAAGACCCCGTGTTGAACAGCTGGTGCAGGGCCTGGCCGAGGTGACGCCGATTTTCCCTGGGTTCCTCTTGCCTCCCGTCTCTCCCCCGCCTTCACCCTGTCCTCGCCCAGAAGATCCTGCTGGTCAAGACTCAGGTCAGCTCCCATCACCAACTTCCCCGTGTGCTCCCCAAAGCTCCCCCTCCCACCCCACACCCTCCTGCCACTCTGAGCAGCCGTTAGAGCAAGTGAGACAACAGGGGCTACCTGGTGCCCACATGTCCACCTACAGACATCTGAACCAGGAAGTCATGGGCACTGGCCGGGTGGAGGAGGGGGAGCTGACAATGGATTTTACCAAGGCATCACTTTAGTTTTTCTGCAGATGGGCCTCCGAGTGACTCGCTAAGGTCACACAGCTCTGTCCAGTCCCCCAAGCTGCCTTCCTCAGCACCAGCCTCTCCCCAATACCCCAAGCTGTGCCAGATTCTAAGTGCCCTGAGGGCAGCCTCCAGCTTTCCACCCATATTTCACCCATGAAACCCCACCTCACACTAAGGAAAGCCGTCACGTGGGGTGCTGTGTGGGCACACAGGCTAGAGAGAGGCTGAATGACACCCCACGGCTCGAGCCTGCCCGTGACACCTCGGTCAAATAACCTGAGCTCTTGAGTGAGCCTCAGTGGCTTAATCTTTCAGATGGGGACAAACGATGTCTTCCCTACAGGGTCATTGTGAGTGCTGGTGAGACACTACGAACAGGGTACAGGCCTGGTGCCTGGCTCCACTTCGTATGGAGCTGCACTTCCAGCCACTGTGACAGCCCGTGGTCAAGGTGATGTGCAGGTGTGACCCCCTGGGAGTCACAGACTATGGCTGTGTCCAGCCTGGGGTGGCCCATACCCATGGAAGCCACAAGGGGGCACAGGCCTGGCCCTGTGAAGCACATTTGCAGGTGACCACGGCTGGATTGTCACCCACCTGAGAGCCTCTTACCACAGACAGCCCAGTCTCCCACCCTGCGTTCCTGTAGGCTTCCTGTGTGAGGGCCTGCATCCCAAACTCTGCCTCTCTGATCTACAGATGCTGTCTGTGTGGACGTCCCTCAAAGGCAGTCCAGGCAGCCTCCCTCAGGATACATCTCCCACAGTGATACCCTGCAGCACTGCGAGGCAGCCCCTTCCTCGGGGTCAGAGCCACGGCCACCAATCCCCCAGGACAGTGGTCCATGGATCCAGAATGTTCTCCAGAGTCTGCATCCCCTCCCATGCTGTGGACCTGGCACATTCTGCAGAGGGCCAAGCCAGTTGTTCAAGGTCACGCCCAGGGTCATTTGGCAGAGCCTAGGCTCAAGTCCAAGACCAGTCTCCTGGACTAGCAGTGTCCACAGGCATCTAGGGGCTGCGGTGAAAAGCCCTATCCTGAAGGAGGAAGGAAGTGGTATTTGGCGCTCTAAATAAGCCCAGGGAACCATGGGAGGTCAGCTCCCCAGGCCCCTGCTACCACCTGCTCGAAGGAGTTAGTCTCCATGCTTCTCCCATTATGCTTGATGTGCATCTTCCCAGACATGATAATTCAGAGAACAGCAGAGTGCTGAGATCGATTAGTGATGTCTGTCAGGGGCGCGAGTGAGCAGTGGAGCAGCAATCACCTTGGCATAAGTGAACATTTGCCATCCTTGATTCCATCTTTACGAAGGAAATCAGAGTAAGACAGAAGTGTGACATAAAAGTAACTGCTGTTCCTGGAAAATCTAAAAGAATAGAAGGAAAAATGGTGCCAAACAAATGAGAGCTTATAACAATATACAAGAAAAAAAGGTGTGTCAACAACAACACCCCACATGCAGATCAACGGAAGTTTTGTGCACTGAGCTCTTTGATGTGACACCCAATAACCACAGGGTTGGTTTTTTTTTTAAGATTTATTTATTTATTTGAAAGTAAGAGTTACAGAGAAAGAGAGAGAGAGAAAGAGAGAGAGAGAGAGAGAGAGAGAGAGAGAGAGAGAGAGGTCTTCTATCTGCTGGTTCATTCCCCAAATGACTGCAATGGGCAGAGCTGTGCTGATCTGAGGCCAGGAGCCAGGAGCGTCCTCCGGGTCTCCCACGTGGGTACAGGGCCCCAAGGACTTGGGCCATCTTCTACTGCTTTCCCAGGCCATAGCAGAGAGCTGCATGGGAAGTGGAGCAGCCAGGACTCAAACGGGCGCCCATATGGGATGCGGGCACAGCAGGTAGCTGCTTTACCCACTATGCCACAGTGCCGGCCCCACCACAGGGATTTATGAAGTACCTGAAATGTGCTTAATGTGGCTGAGCAATTAGATTTTAAATTTATCTCATCTTAATTTAAATGGCCAGATATGGCTAATGGCTATATTATAAATATAACATTAATAATATAAGATAGAATATGTGCAATATAACTACTATAGCCAAAATTAAAATTCTATTTCAAATAGCAAAAAGCACCACACATCCAGGAGCAACCTTGATGGGGAAAGGGTGGTGCTATGCCAAGAAACGTAAAATCCTACCAAAAGCTATAAAAGGGACTGGCAGAAAAGGAAGGACATTCCTGAATTAGCAAACTAAAGTAAAAAAAAAAATGTTGAGGGGCCGGCACTGTGGCAGAGCAGGTAAGCTGCCACCTGTGACACCAGCATCCCTTATGGGCACTGATTCAATTCCTAGCTGCTCCACTTCTGATCCAGCTCCCTGCTAATGCGCCTGGGAAAGCAGTGCAAGATGGCTCAAGTGCTTGGGCCCCTGCACCCATGTGGGAGACCTAGAAGAAGCTCCTGGCTCCTGGCTTCTGCTTGGCCAAGCCTTGTCCATTGCAGCCATTTGGGGAATAAACCAGCAGATGCAAGATCTCTCTCTGTAACTCTGCCTTTCAAATAAATAGAATAAATATTTTTTAAAAGTTTAGCATTTCGGGGGCGGAGCCAAGATGGCGGAATAGTGAGGGCGCGCACCGATAGTCCGGGAAAATTTAGTTTAATAAAAGGGGAGTTACGGTAGCCTCAGAAAAAAGAACCAGGAAAATATTGCAGACAAAACTCTTCTGGATCCAGTGGGCGTGAATCGGAGGACCTACTGGGAGAACAAGGTCGCCCACCGCGCGCGAAAGCCGAACCGCAGGACCGAGCAGCGGGACGGAGCCGCGGAAGCCGAGCCTTGGGACTGAGCTGCGCAAGCTGCAGGGTCTGCGCGCAAGTGCTCGAAGGGGAGTGCAACAGCGGGGAGACTTGGGAAGTCCAGGGCTCCGAGTCCACACATCGGCGCTGGAAGGGGAGCAGACCTGCGTGGAGAGCGTGGGAGCCCACAGTTCGGGACATCAGCGGCAGACTCAACACACCAGCGCTGGAACGCGAGGTGAGCCGAACCTCAATAACCCGAGACACCGGCAGGCAAGCGGAGAGAGAAGACTAGAGGGAACGACCCCCGGGGCGGGGGGGACTTCACCAAGCTAACTGGAAGAGAGAGAGAGGGAAAAAAAAAAAAGGTGACTGGTACGGACACGGGTTTCTCTCTCTCCGCTCACCTCTCAAGGGCGAGCAAGACAAAGAGCAGGCACCATCTTGGACATACGTCATAAGCAGAGCGACCTCAGGTCTGCACCGGCCCTGAGCCTAGCAGTAAAACCTGACTCTGGGTGGGGCGAATTAATAGGAGATTAGGACTTAGTAAATTTATGGTGCTACTGAACTGAGACTGTGAAAAAAGAGACGGTGGGGGAGAGAACTCATGGAATTCACGTGAGCACTCTCCAGAGACGCTACAATTCCGTAACTTTGGCAACCCAGTGGGAGACTGAAGGAGAATTTGAGCCCACTCTAAGGGCCGAACAGATTCCCTGTGTGGTCCTTGGGAAAGAGCTTCTGATCTCTGGCTCCTGTGGGTATATCATTTGCCTGCTAACTACCTCCAACTTTGTTCAGCTGGGCAGAATAACTTCCCTGTTGAATCAAAAAAAAAAAGAGAGAGAGAGAGAGAGAGAGAGAGAGGTTTACCACGCCTAACCTGGGAGTGTCACCTTTGGCACACCAAACAGAGCTCTCAGGCCACACCCATCTCAAGCCCTAAGGCTCCATCAAAAACAGATAGTCCACTTAATCTAGAGTCATAGTATAACAAGAAAAAGCACCACAGTGAAGAAACCAAATATCTCCAATATGACAAATAACAAACGCAAAAACCAAGGTAATAAAAACAAGGAAGTCACCATGAAGCCCTCAAATGAAAAAGACACCCCAATTCAAGATTATGAGGATGATGACATAGAAGAAATGCAAGAAGCAGATCTCAAAAAATTGATAAGAACATTAAGAAGTTCTCAAAAACAAATTCTTGAACTACAGAAATCCTTAATGGACAAGATAGAAAATCTCTCTCGTGAAAATGAAATATTAAGGAGGAATCAAAATGAAACGAAACAACTAGTACAACAGGAAACTGGGATAGTGACTGAAGTGAAGAATTCAATAGATCAAATGAAAAGCACAATAGAGAGCCTTACAAACAGAATGGGAGAAGCAGAAGAGAGAATATCGGACTTAGAAGACAGAGAACAGGAAAGGATACAGTCAGACCAAAGAAAAGAAGAGGAAATTAGGAATCTAAAACATATTGTCGGGAATCTTCAGGATACTATTAAAAAACCCAACATTCGGGTTCTAGGAGTTCCTGAAGGCATGGAGAGGGAGAAAGGATTAGAAGGCCTTTTTAGTGAGATATTAGCAGAAAATTTCCCAGGTTTGGAGAAGGACAGAGAAATCCTAGTACAGGAAGCTCACAGAACCCCTAATAAACACGACCAAAAGAGACCCTCACCACGGCACGTTGTAATTAAACTCTCCACAGTGAAACATAAAGAAAAGATCCTAAAATGTGCAAGAGAGAAACGTCAGATTACTCTCAGAGGATCTCCAATCAGACTCACAGCTGACTTCTCATCAGAAACTCTACAAGCTAGGAGGGAATGGCAAGATATAGCCCAGGTACTAAGAGAGAACAACTGCCAGCCCAGAATATTATATCCTGCAAAGCTATCATTTGTGAATGAAGGTGAAATAAAGACTTTTCATAACAAACAGAAATTGAAAGAATTTGTTGCCACTCGTCCAGCCCTGCAAAAGATGCTTAAAGATGTGTTACACACAGAAACAAAGAAACACGGTCATCAATATGAAAGAAGGTAAAGGAAGGAAACCAAGGAAGGAAAGCTCACAGCAAAAGATCACAGGGAATTCAAAGCATATATTAGAACTTATCTTTGGCAAATGGCAGGGCAAAGTTACCACTTATCATTAGTCACATTGAACGTGAATGGCCTGAACTGTCCAGTTAAAAGACACCGTTTGGCTGATTGGGTTAAAAAACAAAACCCATCTATTTGCTGCTTACAAGAAACACATCTTTCCAACAAAGATCCATACAGACTGAAAGTGAAAGGCTGGAAAAAGATATACCATGCCAACAGAAATGAAAAAAGAGCAGGCGTAGCCATCTTAATATCAGACACCATAAACTTTACCACAAAAACCATTAAGAGAGACAAAGAGGGACACTACATAATGATTAAGGGATCAATTCAACAGGAAGATATAACAATTATCAATGTATATGCACCTAACTACAGGGCACCGGTTTATCTAAAAGATTTGTTAACGGACTTAAAGGGAGACTTAGACCCCAATACAATAGTACTGGGGGACTTCAATACTCCACTCTCAGAAATAGACAGATCAATAGGACAGAAGATCAACAAGGATACAGTAGATTTAAACGACACTATAGCCCAAATGGATCTAACAGATATATACAGAACTTTCAATCCTACAGCTAAAGATTATACATTCTTCTCAGCAGTACATGGAACCTTCTCTAGGATTGACCACATACTAGGCCATAAAGCAAGTCTCAGCAAATTCAAAAGAATTAGAATCATACCATGCAGCTTCTCAGACCATAAAGGAATGAAGTTGGAAATGAACAACTCAGGAATCCCTAGAGCATACACAAACACATGGAGATTGAACAACATGCTCCTGAATGAACAATGGGTCATAGAAGAAATCAAAAGAGAAATCAAAAACTTTCTGGAAGTAAATGAGGATAACAGCACAACATACCAAAACTTATGGGATGCAGCAAAAGCAGTGTTAAGAGGAAAGTTTATATCAATAGGTGCCTACATCAAGAAATTGGAAAGGCACCAAATAGATGAGCTTTCTATTCACCTCAAGGATCTAGAAAACCTACAGCAAACCAGACCCAAATCTAGTAGGAGAAGAGAAATAATTAAAATCAGAGAAGAAATCAACAGGATTGAATCAAGAAAAACATTACAAAAAATCAGCCAAACAAGGAGCTGGTTTTTTGAAAAAATAAACAAAATTGACACCCCATTGGCCCAACTAACTAAAAAAAGAAGAGAAAAGACCCAAATCAATAAAATCAGAGATGAAAAAGGAAACGTAACAACAGACACCACAGAAATAAAAAGAATCATCAGAAATTACTACAAGGACTTGTATGCCAGCAAACAGGGAAACCTATCAGAAATGGATAGATTCCTGGACACATGCAACCTACCTAAATTGAACCAGGAAGACATCGAAAACCTAAACAGACCCATAACTGAGACAGAAATTGAAACAGTAATAAAGGCCCTCCCAACAAAGAAAAGCCCAGGACCAGATGGATTCACTGCTGAATTCTACCAGACATTTAAAGAAGAACTAACTCCAATTCTTCTCAAACTATTCAGAACAATTGAAGAAGAGGGAATCCTCCCAAATTCTTTCTATGAAGCCAGCATCACCTTAATTCCTAAGCCGGGAAAAGATGCAGCACTGAAAGAGAATTACAGACCAATATCCCTGATGAACATAGATGCAAAAATCCTCAATAAAATTCTCGCCAATAGAATTCAACAACACATCAGAAAGATCATCCACCCAGACCAAGTGGGATTTATCCCTGGTATGCAGGGATGGTTTAATGTGCGCAAGACAATCAATGTGATACACCACATTAACAGACTGCAGAAGAAAAACCATATGATTCTCTCAATAGATGCCGAGAAAGCATTTGATAAAATACAACACCCGTTCATGATGAAAACTCTAAGCAAACTGGGTTTGGAAGGAACATTCCTCAATACAATCAAAGCAATCTATGAAAAACCCACAGCCAACATCCTATTGAATGGGGAAAAGTTGGAAGCATTTCCACTGAGATCTGGGACCAGACAGGGATGTCCACTCTCACCACTGCTATTCAATATAGTTCTGGAGGTTCTAGCCAGAGCTATTAGGCAAGAAAAAGAAATTAAAGGGATACAAATTGGGAAGGAAGAACTCAAACTATCCCTCTTTGCAGATGACATGATTCTTTATTTAGGGGACCCAAAGAACTCTACCAAGAGACTATTGGAACTCATAGAAGAGTTTGGCAAAGTAGCAGGGTATAAAATCAATGCACAAAAATCAACAGCCTTTGTATACACAGGCAATGCCATGGCTGAGGAAGAACTTCTAAGATCAATCCCATTCACAATAGCTACAAAAACAATCAAATACCTTGGAATAAACTTAACCAAGGACGTTAAAGATCTCTACGATGAAAATTACAAAACCTTAAAGAAAGAAATAGAAGAGGATACCAAGAAATGGAAAAATCTTCCATGCTCATGGATTGGAAGAATCAATATCATCAAAATGTCCATTCTCCCAAAAGCAATTTATAGATTCAATGCAATACCAATCAAGATACCGAAGACCTTCTTCTCAGATCTGGAAAAATTGGTGCTGAAATTTATATGGAGGCACAAGAGACCTCGAATAGCTAAAGCAATCTTGTACAACAAAAACAAAGCCGGAGGCATCACAATACCAGATTTCAGGACATACTACAGGGCAGTTGTAATCAAAACAGCATGGTACTGGTACAGAAACAGAAGGATAGACCAATGGAACAGAATTGAAATACCAGAAATCAACCCAAACATCTACAGCCAACTTATATTTGATCAAGGATCTAAAACCAATTCCTGGAGCAAGGACAGTCTATTCAATAAATGGTGCTGGGAAAATTGGATTTCCACGTGCAGAATCATGAAGCAAGACCCCTACCTTACACCTTACACAAAAATCCACTCAACATGGATTAAAGACCTAAATCTACGACCTGACACCATCAAGTTACTAGAGAACATTGGAGAAACCCTTCAAGATATTGGCACAGGCAAAGAGTTTCTGGAAAAGACCCGGGAGGCACAGGCAGTCAAAGCCAAAATTAACTATTGGGATTGCATCAAATTGAGAAGTTTCTGTACTGCAAAAGAAACAGTCAGGAGAGTGAAGAGACAACCGTCAGAATGGGAAAAAATATTTGCAAACTATGCAACAGATAAAGGGTTAATAACCAGAATCTACAAAGAGATCAAGAAACTCCACAAAAACAAAACCAACAACCCAATTAAGAGATGGGCCAAGGACCTCAATAGACATTTTTCAAAAGAGGAAATCCAAATGGCCAACAGGCACATGAAAAAATGTTCAAGGTCATTAGCAATCAGAGAAATGCAAATCAAAACCACAATGAGGTTCCACCTCACCCCGGTTAGAATGGCTCACATTCAGAAATCTACCAACAACAGATGCTGGCGAGGATGTGGGGAAAAAGGGACACTAACCCACTGTTGGTGGGAATGCAAACTGGTCAAGCCACTATGGAAATCAGTCTGGAGATTCCTCAGAAACCTGAAGATAACCCTACCGTTCGACCCAGCCATCCCACTCCTTGGAATTTACCCAAAGGAATTTAAATTGGCAAACAAAAAAGCGGTCTGCAGCCTAATGGTTATTGCAGCACAATTCACAATAGCTAAGACCTGGAACCAACCTAAATGCCCATCAACGGTAGACTGGATAAAGAAATTATGGGATATGTACTCTTTAGAATACTATACTGCAGTAAGAAACAACGAAATCCAGTCATTTGCAACAAAATGGAGGAATCTGGAACACATCATGCTGAGTGAAATAAGCCAGTCCCAAAGGGACAAATACCATATGTTCTCCCTGATCGGTGACAACTGACTGAACACCAAAAAGGAAACTTGTTGAAGTGAAAGGGACACTATGGGAAACGGTGACTTGATCAGCATAGCCCTGACTGTTAATGAACAACTTAATACATTATCCCTCATAGTATTTTTTTGTGTGTGTGTTCTACTTAATATGACTGATTTAATTCTGTAATTAATACACAGTTATTCTTAAGTGTTGAAATTTAACTGAAATGTGATCCCTGTTAAACATAAGAGTAGGAATAAGAGAGGGAAGAGATATATAATTTGGGACATGCTCAAGCTGACTTGCCCCAAATGGTAGAGTTAGAAGCATACCAGGGGACTCCAATTTAATCCCATCAAGGTGGCATGTACCAATGCCATCTCACTAGTCCAAGTGATCAATTTCAGTTCGCAATTGATCATAATGAAAGGACTAAGAGTCAAAGGGAGCACATAAGCAAGTCTAGTACCTGCTAACACTAACCGATAGAATAAATAAAGGGGAGAGTGATCCAACATGGGAAGTGAGATACTCAGCAGACTCATAGAATGGCAGATGCCCTAAATAGCACTCTGGCCTCAGAATCAGCCCTAAAGGCATTCAGATCTGGCTGAAAAGCCCATGAGAGTATTTCAGGCATGGAAAGCCAAGACACTCTGGCAAAAGATCTCTGTGAGTGAGATCTCAGTGGAAAGAACAGGTCTTCAAAGAAGGAGGTACCTTTCTCTGAAGGGAGGAGAGAACCTCCACTTTGACTATGACCTTGTCTAAACAAGATAAGAGTCGGAGAACTCAAGGGGCTTCCATAGCCTTGGAAACTCATGACTGGAGCATAGGGAGATTACTGATGCCATAGACAGGAGTGTCAATTGGTAAAGTCAACAACAGGAGTCACTGTGCACTTACTCCTCATGTAGGATCTCTGTCCTTAATGTGCTGTGCATTGAGATTTAATGCTATAACGAGTACTCAAATAATATATTTCACTTTGTGTTTCTATGGGGGTGCAAACTGTTGAAATCTTTACTTAATGCATACTAAACTGATCCTCTGTAAAAAAAAAAAAAAAAAAAGAAAAAGAAAAGAAAAGAAACTATCAACTCCCAACTTGACTCTCACTGGGATTAAACATGACAATAGGTCTGATCTGATTTCATCATCATTAAAAAAAATCATCTATTATTTTTCACTTTATGTTTCTGTGTGGGAGCAAACTGTTGAAAGCCTTACTTAATGTATACTAAGCTGATCTTCTGTATATTAAGATAATCGAAAATGAATCTTGATGTGAATGGAAGGGGAGAGGGAGTGGGAAAGGGGAGGGTTGTGGGTGGGAGGGACGGTATGGGGGGGAAGCCATAGTAATCCATTATTCGTACTTTGGAAACGTATATTCATTAAATAAAAGTTAAAAAAAAAATTTACAACTCAAAAAAAAAAATGTTTTCTGTAAAAAAAAAAAATAATAAAAAAATAAAAGTTTAGCATTTCCAAATTACTGTGTGGATTTAATACACTGCAGTAGTAACAATCACCTGAACAGTTAGAGAATAACAGTTATGAACACAAGCAGTGGGTACAGGCATTTCCTAGCAGGTAGCATACTGATTAAGATGCCCACATCCCGCATCCAAGTACCTGAGTTGATTCCCAGCTCTGGCTCTTGACTCCAGCTTCCTGCTACTGCAGACCATGGGAGGCATTGGTGATGGCTCAAGCAATCAGGTTCCTGCCACTCACACAGGAGACCTGGATTGACTTCCAGCTCCCAGCTTTGGTCCAAGCCATTAGAGGCACTTGGGGAGTAAACCAACAGAGGGAACTTCTCTCTTTCTCTCTTCTCTCTCTCTCAAATAAAAAAAGAGTACCAAAGAAAGACTAGGTTCCTCCGACATCAAAACCATGTTATAGGGCTTCCACAGTCCTGCAGTGTAGTGTACTCTGGAAGAAGTCCCTAGGTTACACTTTTGTAAGAAAGCTTATACGTGGTAACAGAAGTCTCACAAATGTGGAAGTAGGAGAGTCATCAACGAATTGTGTTGAAACAAGTGGATTAGCTACCTGAGGAAAAATCAAGTTTTCTGAACCTCATACCATTCACCAAAATTAATTCCAAATAAATTAAGACATTAAATAAATCAACTGGCTCGACAACATTTAGAAGCAATATTCAAAGTCTATAGTCAGCTTTCCATATCCATGGGTTCTGCATCCATGGATTTAAGCAACTATAGATTAAACATATTTGGGGAAAAACTGCATTTTCATTGAATAAGTTTTTTTCTTGTCATTATACCCTAAACAAAATAGTATAACAGCTATTTACATAGCACTTACATGTACTGGGTAGTACAAGTCATCTAGAGTTGACTTGAAGTATGCAGGAGGGTGTGTGGGGGTTACAGGAAAATGCTATGCCATCCTCTGTAGCAAGCTTGAGCACGGTGAATTTTGCTGCCCACAGAGGGTCTGGAATGAGTCTCCCGCAGACACTGAGGGACGACTGTGCACAACACACAGCCATTGAATCCTTAGAGAAAGTCAGAGATAGCGGCCTCCTAAGAAAAGACTCTCAAAGGGTTCCCACCTCCTCTTAAGCCACCAACCCTGGCCACTCAGAGTGTAATGTGCAGTCCAGCAGCCTCAACATCATGTTGGAACCTAATAAAAATGCAGAACTTGGGGGCCAGTGCTGTGGTGCAGTCTGCAGAGCCAGCATACCATATGGGCACTGCATATGGGCACTGGTTTGAGTCCTGGCTGCTCCACTTCCGATACAGTTCCCTGCTAATGCACCTGGAAAGCAGTGGAGGATGGCCCAAATGCTTGGGCCCCTGCATCCATGCAGGAGACCTGGAAGATGCTCCTAGCTCCTGGCTTCACATCAGCCCATCTCAGGCCATTAGGCCATTTGGGGAGTGAACCAGGGGATGGAAGACCTCTCTTTCTCTCTGTCTCTACTTCTCTCCATAAATCTTCCAAATAAAATAATAAAATAAAATAAGATCTTTTTTTAAAATGCAGAACTTCAGAGCCTGCCCCAGACCTGCTGAACCAGGATATTCATGCTAAGATCCTTCCAGTAAACCATGTGCACACTAAGGTTTGAGAGCCACTCACCCAAGGGACCAGAGACTTCGTCTCCAACAGTGGTGACCCTGGGGGCATGAGGTCCCCTCTGTCTCTTCTGTGTGTCCTGGCTGTCACGGAGAGGTCAGGCGGGGTTATTCCTCACAGAGATGTAAAACATGAATGGAGAGGCCAAAGGCATGTCTAAAAATGGCAATGCCATCCACTCTGGTTTGGGTTGACCCCACTGGGACTTAACCTGCAATTCAAGAAGTTGTCACCAGGTGGTAGTGTTTCGTTATAAAGCTCTGGCTAGCGACTATTTTATTTTATTTTTTTTTTATTTTTATTTATTTTTTTTTTTATTTTTTCTTGACAGGCAGAGTGGACAGTGAGAGAGAGAGACAGAGAGAAAGGTCTTCCTTTGCCGTTGGTTCACCCTCCAATGGCCGCCGCGGCCAGCGCGCTGCGGCCGGCGCACTGCGCTGATCCGATGGCAGGAGCCAGGAGCCAGGTGCTTTTCCTGGTCTCCCATGGGGCGCAGGGCCCAAGCACCTGGGCCATCCTCCACTGCACTCCCTGGCCACAGCAGAGGGCTGGCTTGGAAGAGGGGCAACCGGGACAGAATCCGGTGCCCCGACCGGGACTAGAACCCGGTGTGCCGGCGCCGCTAGGCGGAGGATTAGCCTAGTGAGCCGCGGCGCCGGCCTTAGCGACTATTTTAGACGTTGATCATGAAGTACAATAGTGAAAATGCTTTCCAAAAATCAAAAAACAGAAATCTCTGGGGCCAGCATTGTGGCACAACAGGCTAAGCTACCACTGTGATGCCAGCATCCTATATGGACGCCGGTTCAAGTCCTGGCTGCTTCACTTCCTATCTAGCTCCCTACTAATGTGACTGGGAAAGCACTGTTAAGATGGCCCAAGTGTTTTGGCCCCTGCCACCCATGTGGGAGACCCAGATGAAGCGCCTGGCTTTGGCCCGGCCCGGTGCTGGCCACTGCAGCCATTCGGGGAGTAAACCAGTAGATAGAAGATCTCTCTCTCCCTGTAACTCTGCCTTTCAAGTAAATGCATCTTGAAAAAAATAGAAATCTTTGTAAAGTAGTCAAATATAAATTTAAAGCTATGGTTTGATAAATCTGGAAATACAAAGAGGCTAATCTTAAAGATATTTTCTATTTTCTAATGATACAAAAGCAGTGGCAACAAGTGGTGGGAGCAGCCTTTATCTGCAGTGTTTGCTGACTTCCCTGGCGTGAACACTCCCCCGCTGCGGCAGATCTGGAGTCACTGACCCTGGGGCGGGGAAGAAGTGTGCACGAGTGGCGCTCACAGGCAACGCCACCCCAGGGACAACACACACCTGCGCCGGACCTCACGGCTTCTGCAGCTCTGCTACACGGCCCTCGGATGCCATGCCTGCACCTGACCATGATCAAGGCTTGCAGAGCAAGGTCCCCCTGCCTGCAGCCCCCATCCCAGGGTGTCCGCAGCAGGATGACTTGCCCTGTCTGCCTCCCATCTGCAGCAGGAACACACAGCACCCACTGGGTGGCTGGGACCGAGCCACGTGCCTTCTACACGGGACCTCCATGCATCCTCTCACCAGAAGTGACAGCACCATTCCTGTCCCCACTTTTATTTATGACTTGAAAGGCAGAGAGAGAGAGAGAGAGAGAGAGCTTCCATCCACTGGTTGTGAGTGTTCCGAGTGGTGTCTTAACCACCGCACCAAACACCTGTCCCTTGTCCTTTGTCTGCAGATGCAACAATGCAGGCCATGAGAGGAGGTAGGGTTTGGCCAAGGTCATGCAGGCAGAAAGAGGCCCTGGACTCCCTGATTCCTAAATCAGAACCTGCGCTCGACAGGTCAGCCCTTCGCAGGGCCATCACTAGGACATCCTGTGTTGAACCACTCGCTTTCTGTGGGACTTCTCAGAGCCTTACAACCCCTAACAGAGAAAGGCAGAGAAGGCAGCACTCCCAGCAAGGCTGCCCCAAGTCTCTGCGCTGAGTCCCCTGGCCTCAGGAACACACTCCCGTGTCCACGGCCACACGGCCATCCCCCAGGCATTCTCGGCTCCTAGGACACAGGGGCGCCCTACAGGGCACAGCGCCCACACCACCAGCTGACGCCAAGTGGCCTCTCTGCTCACATCCAGATGTGCGAGCTCAGGCTCTTCCAGCACCTGATCAGTCTCTCCCAGCCCCGCTGGCTCCGACCTCCCTCCCGTCGGGACCAAAGCGCCGGGGGAAAGGGCCGGTCGTCCTCACACCTGCGGTGTGCAGGCACCGCACGCTCTTCTGACCTTCACAGCAGTGCACCTGCGCATCACGCACCAGCACGCCCACTTTTCAGACGAGATGACTGGGCTCAGAGAGATTAGGCAACTTGCTCCAGGCCCCCTTTCAATGCTAACTCGCTTCTTTTTGCCTCTCTTAGTAAGAGAAAGAGGCATGGGCCTGTGCCGCGACTCAATAGGCTAATCCTCCACCTAGCGGCGCTGGCACCCCGGGTCTAGTCCCAGTCGGGGTGCTGGATTCTGTCCCGGTTGCCCCTCTTCCAGGCCAGCTCTCTGCTGTGGCCCGGGAGTGCAGTGGAGGATGGCCCAAGTGCTTGGGCCCTGCACCCCATGGGAGACCAGGAGAAGCACCTGGCTCCTGCCATTAGATTGGTGCGGTGCGCCGGCCGCAGCGCGCCAGCCGAAGCGCACCGGCCGCGGCAGCCATTGGAGGGTGAACCAATGGCAAAAGGAAGACCTTTCTCTCTGTCTCTCTCTCTCACTGTCCACTCTGCCTGTCAAAAAAAAAAAAAAAAAAAAAGAGAGAGAGGCATGGAGAGAAGGAGGGACTAACTCAGAAGTGGGGCACGGAATCAGGGAAGGCCTCCCAGAGGAGCTACACTTGAGCAGGAAGGTGACAAATGCACAGATGTCTGGTTGGTGGCTAACGGCCAAGGGATAGCATGTGCAAAGGCCCTGGGGTTAGAAACAGCAAGGCTCTGTGACAGTAGGAGCAGAAGGGGCCCAGTGAGAGGTATGAACTGGAGGAGGGGACCCAACCATGGCCAAAGGTGCAAGGGCAAGCAGGATCCGAGACCGCAGGGGCAGGAAGGGCAGCTCAGACCCAGGGAGCAGAATTCTGGGGCTGCAGGAGCCCAGAGGGAGCCCCTTGCTCTGTCCAGCACTTTGAAGCTGGCCCTCCCGCCTCCCTCCCGGCCCCCAGTCCCCAGCATGGGGCCCAGCACTGCACTTCAGAACGTTTTCATCAGTGACCGAGGAAGCTAACAGGTGCCCCTTGCAGAAGTCTGAGGCAGAGGCAGGGCAAGAACCACGAGCCCAACTTCGTGGGGGAAAGCGAGGCTTAGGGGATAGCGATGAGCTCGAGCCAACAGCCAGTGAGAAAGGCAGGGCGGGGCCGGCGCTGTGGGTGCTGGTTCAAGACCTGGATGCTCCTCTTCTGATCCAGAAGTGGAAGATGGCCCTGCACCTGCACGGGAGACCTGGAAGATGCTCCTGGCTCCTGGCTATTGCAGCCATTGGGGAGTGAACCGGTAGATGGAATCTCTCTCTCTCTCTCTCTCTCTCTCTCTCTGCCTCTGCCTCTCTGTAACTGTGCCTTTCAAATAAATAAATACATTTTTTGGCCAGCACCGTGGCTCACTTGGCTAATCCTCTGCCTGCGGTACCAGCACCCCAGGTTCTAGTCCCAGTTGTGGCGCCAGGTTTTAGTCCCAGTTGCTCCTTTTCCAGTCCAGTTCTCTGCTGCAGCCCAGGAGTGCAGTGGAGGATGGCCCAAGTGCTTGGGTCCCTGCACCCACATGGGAGACCGGGAAGAAGCACCTGGCTCCTGACTTCAGATTGGCGCAGCTCTGGCTGTGGCGGCCATTAGGGGAGTGAACCAATGGAAGGAAGACCTTTCTCTCTGTTTCTCTCTCACTGTCTATAACTCTCTGTCTCTCTCTCTCTCTCACTGTCTACCTCTGCCTGTCAAAAAAATAAATAAATATTTTAAAAAATTAATTAATTTTATTTATTTGAAAGCAGAGATACAGAGAGAGGGATCACTCATATACTGGTTCACCACCTGCAACATAGCAGCTGAGAACCAGGAACTCCATCTGGGTCTCCCACGTGGGCGGCAGGGACCCGAGTACCTCACCTGCCACCTCCCCGAGTGTGCACCAGCAGGAAGCTGGATTGAGAGCAGAGCAGGAACTCGAACACAGGCCCTCCAATATGGGAGGTGTGCGTCCCATGCTGGGGTCTTAACCGCTGCTCCAGGGGCCTACCCAGGGGTGGAGGATCTTTCCACGCACTTCCTCCTTATGCTCCTCCTCGCAAATATTCCACAGGGGAGCTGCCTCGCAGGCATGAAGCACGGTCTACACCGCCAGCTGTCTGTGACTTCGGCCGAGTCATCTGCCTCCCATCTGCAGCAGGAACACACAGCACCCACTGGGTGGCTAGGACCAAGCCACGTGCCTTCTACACTGGATCTTTTCCTTTCCCAATGACTTTTTCTTCAGCCGTCCAACGAGACAGCTGAACCTGTTCAAGGTCTGTTCCACAAACCACTTGCATTAGAAGAATCTGAATACCCAGAGAGCTGACTTGCAGGTCCCCAGGCCCCAATCCAGATCTACAGAATCAGAACCTCCAGGGACAGGGCCAAGCGACGAACATTGTAAATTCACGTCCCTACTGCCGTTACGAGGGACTCCGTGTGCACTGAATGGAACCAGTGGCCGGCAGCCCTTCCACCCTGATGCTGGGTTGCACCCCTGTTTCTTTTAGTGCAACACTGGGGCACCTGCCTGGGGCGGGGGCTGTTCTTTGTCCAGCCCAAGAATAGGCTGCTTCGGAGGCAGGGAGGGACTCCCGGATGCTCCACGGGGCGATCACCTACAGACAAACTCCGGCAATTGCAGGGACTAAATGTGGAGCGCTCGAACCCTGGGGATTGCTCCCGGCACTCAGGCCGAGCCGGGTCGGGAGGCCAGAGGCAGGAGGGTTGCAGCGAAACCCTACCCGGAGATGCGTTTAGTTCGCTTCAAGTTTCCAGCAGAGGGATTTAACAGGTTTAAAGCAGTTTTCTGCGAATCTTTGTCAAGGAAGTGTATGTACAAACAAACAGGGAGGGTTTTTTTTAGTAAAAAGTTAATCGGCTTAAAGTGTGCAACTAAATAAGCAAAGCTTACATTAAAGTGACCCAGAGAGAAAGAAGCCCATGGAAAGAAAGTGCTGGGACATACAATATGGCTTCTATGTGCTTTTGTAGCTCCACGCTATAAATATTCATGGGGCAGTGTTAATGGGGTCTGCAGCTCTATGCAACCACAATAGTTTTTTTGTTGATTCTCAGGACCATGAACTTTGAAACCATGACCCTAAATTTCAGGACTCTGCATTCAGCCACATTTGCCGAGCAGGAGGGGAGAAGGCCCGGCTCGCGGACAGAGGAGAGGAAGCGGCGCGGTGGGAATCCCGCCTCCTGGGTCTTTGGCCCGAGAGTAACCGGGAGGATCTGTTTAGCATGGGAAGCCTCCTGTCTCCAGGGTCCCCAGCTGCTGCGACCGGGGAAAACGGCCCTGGCGAGGGCTGGATGGCTTAGCATATGGCAGAGGGGAGTGGGAGGTTCTGGGTATTTTAATTGCATCAAACGGATTCATTGCGAGTTGCACATGGATGACTTTAAAAAGTAGCTGGCGTCGTGGGCTTTCCACGATGGGGAGAATTTAAGCCATCCAAGCCCTGTCCTGGCTTCCCACACGAGGAAACTGGAGCCCAGGAGGGTCAAACGGGCTGCTCAAAATGTCTCCTCTACTGGCCAGGTCTGCTGGCTCCCAACTATGCTCTAGGGACAGCAAATATAAGGCAACCATGTGCCCCTCCTCACCCGCTCTCCCCGGGGACGGGTACCCCTACCCAGCCATGGCCTCCTGCCCACTGAACCTGGACACAGTTTCCAAATCCATCTTAGCCCAGCACTGCAAGAGACACACACAAGTGACAAGGAACACAGGCAAGCTGAGACCCATTCCCAATCACACACGATGCCACGCAGGCAGCGTCCAAAGCCCATTGCTACCATTTGTTGCGGTTAAGGGTTTTCTGTTCGGAGACATTGGCAGCCTGCGCTCGGGGGTCTGAGTGCGCGCCAGCACCGCTGCAGGACCTGAGAGTCCATCGGAATCGCGTGGCAAAGGTCAGTCAGCACCGAGGAGAGCGCCCTGCACAGCTGCTCCAAGCCAGGCTGCCCCTCCAGCGCCCAGCCCTGTCTTCCGCCCTGGCCCGCGCCACCCTACTTCACGGATGCACTAGGACGGTCTGGCTGCTGCCGAGGCTGACGCCGCCTTGCTGCAGGGGTCTAGGACCTCCTGCCTGTCTCTTCCTCTCCACCACCATTTGTTCGCATCAGTACATTTCAGGCCATCGCCACATCTTGGCTTTCCAAGCACGACTCACTGGGCTCAACAAAACACCTGCTTGGCCAATTAAAATATTAAAATTATATATGTAATATATATATATATTATCCATTGATTTGTTAAGGCCAGGCAGGCCATATCTGCAAATCTATGTTTTATAGCTCCAAATAGATTTCACCTGACATGCCACCCCCGTTGCCTTGGTGGTGCCTCTTTCAAGCACGGTGATGTGTCTTCTAGGCCACCATGGGCAGAAGATCCAGATCAACTAACATTGTCTGCCCCAGGCGGGGACGGGGCCTGGTATCGTATGTTCCACCTGACTCTCCGCCTCTCACAAATCATGCTGTGAGGACAAGCAAACATTTCCCTGAGTGTGCAGGGGCAGCTGTGGCAAGGCCTGGGCTTCAGTACACTTGGTTTTCACCCTCCCAGCTCTGTCCCAAGCCCAGGACCACATCCCCCAGCTTGCTCCACGCTCTCTGGTTTCTGGGGGGACCGCCTGGCAGGGAAGAGGGAGGAGGAGAGAGAGGGCTGCAGCACCTTCTCCTGCTTCGGTGCTTTTTTCTTCTCCTGTTTTTGGGGGGCCGGTGGCAAGCACACACCCCTGCCACTTCCTCTCCCCTCCCCGCCCAGCTGTGGCTCTGGGACCCTGCTCCCTCCACCTTCCCCTCTCCCCAGGGTGGCCTGGCTACTCCCCCTTCTCTTACCCTGTGACTAATCCCCGCCGTCATCAATGTCTCTTCATCTGAAACCTGTAGGGGCAAATTCTGTTTCCTGCTGGGCTCCCAACTTCCAGAGCTGTTCTAGGAAAACCCTCCCGCTATTTCCAGCGCTGACAGGAAGATGGGCTTCTCACCGCGGATGGAGATGGCTTCTTCAGCGACCGACGACACTTTCCCCTGCTTCCTTGCAGCAGGACAGGCGTTACTGCCACCTCACACCCGCTGCGTCCCCACGACAGGGGCTCACACGGGCTCCACTCACTACCAGAGAGAGGGCTGCCGTGGCGGTGCTAAAAGCCGCAAGCTTCTTGGGCTCTATTTTACTTTCAGTGTGCCTGATTCCAGGTGCCTCTCCTAAGCGCTGCTGTCTCCACTGGGGATGATGCTATGAGCCATCAGTTACGTGTGCAAGTTCATGACTCGCCCTGAGGATAGGGGCCGCTGGAGACCCTAAGTAGTGCAGAGAGTGCAAAGCTACACTGGGTGGAGAGCAGAGGAGGCCGGGAGCTGGCGCCAGCCAGGCCCACGGCTTCCACCTGACCGCGGACAAGTTCCTGCCTTCCCCAGGCCTTCAGGGATCTCCTGGGAAACAAGAGAAACAGGCCGACTAATCCCTACGTTGCCTTCCGGCTCCAGCCCTCCATCCGGTTGGACTGAGACCTTGCTAGGCGTAGCAGCCTGACTTCCAAGGGTGCTAGCGGGCTGTCATCAGCCCGACTGCATTGTCTTCTCAAAGGCCCAGCAGGTTCAGCCACTCGGGGCAGGCACTGCTCACGGGCCGCCAGTGCCTCTGCCCCCCTCTTCCCTGATAATCGAGGGTGCTCCCCAGGGATAAGGGGAACCACGGCATCTCGGAAAACTGCTCTGCCTCCTACGCAGGCTGCAGGCACATCCTTGTCGAAGAAGTTAGAATTTAGGTGAGGTGTGGGTGGCCTTTCCCTCCCTAGCACCTGCTCCTTACCATTGCTACTTCTGTTAGAATTCTCTTTGCAACCTTTTTCCTAGTTGATGATTATTTATATTAAGTTTTCTCATTACTGTTCAAGCGACTGGTGTGGTTTCAGCCTCAGAACTGGACCCTGATGGACACGGCCAATTAACTTGGGTCGGTTCCCACAGTTGAACCCAATCCCAGCTGGGACAGCTGTGCGACCATCTCCACAGGGAGTCAGGGTGGTGGCAGCATGCGTTTGCTGCTTTAGACAGCTCCTCTCCAAAGATCGTGAGAAACACAACTGGCCAAGGTGAACTCTGGATATTTAAGAGTCCCTACAAACTGCTAAAGATGATTTATTTGAAAGGCACAGTTAGAGAGAGAGAGAAAGAGGGATCTTCCATTCAATGATTCACTCCCCAAATAGCTGCAAAGGCTGAGGCTGGTCCAGGCCAAAACCAGGGGCCTGGAACTTCATCTTGGTCTCCCATGTGGGTAGCAGGGGTCCAAGTACAGGGGCCATCCTCTGCTGCCTTGCCTGGTGCATCAGGAGGGAGCTGGACCAGAAGTAGAGCAGCTGGGACTCAAATCAAAGCTCCAACATGGGATGCTTAACCCACTGTGCCACAATGTCGGCCCCAAGGTATATTTGAAAAGGTTCCAAACTATTTTAAAAAGAAATAGAAATTATAAGTGCAAGTTCACAAGATTGCAAAAACACATTTCTCAAGGCAGCCAAGACTTTTAAAAACCAGAATACAAAATATTAATCCTAACAGGAGTGCAAACAAGGGGAAAAATTCACGGGTAATTTGAAAAGAAGACTCAGAATACCTAAAAACGGGGCCGGCTCAGTGGCGTAATGGGTTAATCCTCTGCCTGCAGCGCCGGCATCCCATATGGGTGCCGGTTCTAGACCCAGCTGCTCCATTTCCAATTCAGCTCTCTGCTGTGGCCTGGGAAAGCAGGGCAGTCCTTGGGCCCCTGCACCCACGTGGGAGACCAGAAGAAGCACCTGGCTCCTGGCTTTGGATCGGCGCAGCACCAGCTGTTGCAGCCATCTGGGGAGTGAACCAACGGAAGGAAGACCTTTCTCTGTCTCTACCTCTCACTGTCTGTAACTCTACATCTCAGATAAATAAATATAAATTTTAAAAAAAGAATACCTAAAAACACCTACACTTTTCACCCATCCCCCTCCCCCCCCAGTTCTACTTCTGGGAATCTGTTCTAAAGAAATAAAGACGTACGTAAAACGCTAGGATCCCTGCAGCAGTGTCTGTACCAAAGCAAGAGAAAGAGCCCGGGGACACATGCGCATGTCCCACACAGAGGACTGGGCAGACGGGGCAGCCACGCAGTGGGGTGCAGAGCAACAAGTGCGTCTCTTATGGAAACATCTCTCCTGTTCACAGGGCTCAGTGAAAGTGAAGTAGACGCAGGTTCAAAGTCACATGGACAGCATTCTCTGGAAAAGGAAAGTTATAAACACGCACAGAGAAACTGCAGAAGGACACACGATAAAAGCTGACAGCAAGCACTTCTGCGCGATGGGGTTACTGTACATTTTTCCTCTTGCTTGCTCTGCAGTTTCTAAACGTTCCCCAGCGCTGTGCACAAGCGTTAGCCAGGAAATTAAGGAAAATTCTTTCTTTTTTTTTTTTTAAAGATTTATTTATTTATTTGAAAGTCAGAGTTAAACAGAGAGAGGAGAGACAGAGAGAGAGAGATCTTCCATCCGATGGTTCACTCCCCAGCTGGCCGCAACAGCTGGAGCTGCGCCGATCCGAAGCCAGGAGCCAGGAGCTTCTTCCGGGTCTCCCACGCGGGTGCAGGGGCCCAAGGACCTGGGCCATCTTACACTTTCCCAGGCCATAGCAGAGCTGGATGGGAAGTGGAGCAGTCGGGTCTCCAACTGGCGCCCATATGGGATGCCGGCGCTTCAGGCCAGGGTGTTAACCCGCTGCGCCACAGCGCCGGCCCCAGAAAATGCTTTCTGTTACGACAGACCCCGCCTCTCTTGCCCACTTCCAGGGCACCCCAGTGCTTGCTGAACATGTCTGGGTGGATTCAGGCACGTTTCAGCCATGGCCTTGGGACACAGCTCAGCTCAGGGCCCCACCCAGGCACAGGCCCTCCACCTCTTCCCATCTGCCCTCCCTTTCCAACCCTAAGGCCACAGCCCACGGCTCAGGACCCTAAGCCCAGAATTCCTGGCGATCCTCCTGCTTCCTGCTTCTACAGGTCCTAGGCATCGCATGTGTTCATTCTCACAGCCCTCTGCTCAAACCCATCAATAGCTCCCTGTTTCTTTAGGGACATATTTCAAATGTCAGCCCGACATTCACTGTCCCAAGCTTATTTCAGTCTTGTCACTGCTATCCTGCAAATCAAACCAGAGCAAATCTCTCCTCACCCCTGCCGCCACCACCACCACTCAGCACCCCTGCTGCCTCACCTTCGCTCATGCTGATGGACGCAGAGCCAACGGCCAGCCACCTGACACCTGAGACCCAGGAGGCACACACCGCCCACCCTGGGACCACAACCTCCTCGGGCCACTGAAGCTTCTCTGAGAGTTGCCCCCCACCTCCACGGGAGCCCCCAAAATTCCCGGAGCATGGAGGGTCATGGGGTGGGTCCCGCTGCCCATCAGCTCTTGGAGCAGGCCCAGCCCAGGCTCCCCGAGTCCAGACGCTGTACCTGCCCCCAGCTGGAGTCTTGGAAATGAGTGTGACCCCTGCTGTTGTTTGGTGATGGGCGCACACACACGCCCGCATGGCTGAGCTGCTCACCTGCTGTGACTCAGGAGCCAGGCAGGGAGTGTCTCCGCCAGCTCGGCCCCTTGGTCCCTTCCTCTTCACTGGGCTATGTTCACTGGCGTACAATTCATATGCCACAAAACTCACCTTTGCTTACTTTAAACAGCCTCTGTAACAAGTCATCAAACCTGAAATTAACAGTTTCTCACTTTTGGGGGCCAGCACCGTGATGCAATAGGTTAAGCCTTCACCTGAGGTGCCAGCATCGCATATAGGCACCGGGTTCTAGTCCCGGCTGCTCCTCTTCCAATCCAGCTCTCTGCTGTGGCCTGGGAAAGCAGTAGAAGATGGCCCAAATGGTTGGGCCCCTGCACCCGCGTGGGAGACCAGGAAGAAGCACCTGGCTCCTGGCTTCGGATTAGCGCAACTCTGATCATTGCGGCCATCTGAGGAGTGAACCAACTGAAGGAAGACCTTTCTCTGTCTCTCCCTCTCACTGCCTGTAACTCTACCTCTCAAATAAATAAATTAAATTAAAAAAAAGAGTCTCTAACTTTAATCAGACTTCATAAAATCAGTTGTTCATTTACTGCAAACTTAAATTTAGGATTACTTAAATCCTCTACAGTATTCTAACAGAGGAGTTTCAGAAGGGCTGTGTGCACCTGCTCTGTGTTTCGACAATGGAAATGTCAATCACAGATCACTTGCCATGTGTCAGAAACAACACTTGACAAACATCACATCGTTCAACCTTTGTGGCAACCCTGAGACCTGGATCTCGCAAGCTCTTTTCAAGTGAGGGAACTGACACTCAGAGAAGTTAAGTAACCTCCTCAAGCTCACACAGCCTTGCAGAGGTAGCGGCTCTGAATCCAGGTCTGGCAGGCATCAGAGTCTGCTCATTCCCTGCCCTCGTGCACTATGGAGTAGAAAATACTGGCAATAGAGGTGGACTAGATTCTGCTCCTGCCTGGAGAACCGAGGAGCACAAACATTTAATTCTTTTTTTTTTTAAGATGTATTTATTTATTTGAAAGTCAGAGTTACACAGACAGAAGGAGAGGCAGAGAGCCATAGAGAGAGAGAGGGGTCTTCTATCAGATGGTTCACTCCCCAAATGACTATAATGGCCAGAGCTGCGCCGATCCAAAGCCAGGAGCCAGAAACCTCCTCTGGGTTCCTGCACATGGGTGCAGGGGCCCAAGGACCTGGGCCATTTTCTACTGCTTTCCCAGGCCATAGCAGAGAGCTGGATCAGAAGAGGAGCAGCCGGGTCTCGAACCGGTGCCCATATGGGATGCTGGTGCTTCAGGCCAGGGCTTTAACCTGCTGTGCTATAGCGCCAGCCCCAAACATTTAATTCTAATTTAATTCCAGCAAATGAGCACCTGCCTACCCACAGGGACACAATGACAAGTAGGGATGAACTAAAGATGTAATAGTGCCAGCCACCCTTTGCTGGGTATGGTCGGGGGAAGTGGGTGTCTCAGGAGGACGGGATGGCAGGAATACCAGGGAGGTGGCAGCTCCTGTTCTGGGTTCGCAGTGCCAGGGACACAGCTTCTGCCAGGCACCGGGGGTGGGCGTTTGGTGCAGTGGTTAAGGCAGCGCTTAGGATGCCTGTGTCCCATATCTGAATGTATGGGTTCAAGTCCCGGCTCTGCTTCCAACTCCAGCTTCCTGTCGATGTGCACCCAGAGAGGCAGCAGGTGAAGGTCAAGTGCTTGGGTCCCTGTGACCCACAAGGGCGACACAGGTGCAGTTCTGGGCTCCTGGCTTCAGCCTGGCCCAGCCCTGGCTGTTATGTGCTTCTGGGGAGTGAATCAGCAGATGGAAGATTTCTCTCTGTATCTTTCCAATACACAAAAAGAAGTAAATAAAGTTTCTACAGTCTATTAATGAAAAGTGCTTGTTGTGTTTTGTTTTTTAAGAAGAGAAAGCAGAAGACCTGCCCTGCACACAGAGTGGCTACGCCGGAGGACCCTGCCCAGGCCTCCGCAGTCAGCCCAGCTCCGCTCTGAGGGTTCCCGGGTCAGCGCCCCTGCTGCTGCGTTTTCCAGGCTGCCGATGAGAGGACAGTTCCTCTGCCCAAATCATCATCCCTCACTCAGCAAACACTGACAAGTGCCCACAAAGCGCTGGGTGCTGCTCTAGGCCCTAGGCATGAAGCAGGGACCAAAGCAGACAGCTTCCCTGACCCCATGGAGTGTGATGCCCAGCCTTGCATCAGTCCAGCTGTCCCTCAGTGTCTGCCAGAAACTGGGTTTAGGACCCCCTGTGGATACAAAACCCAAGGGTGCGGCTGGGGCTTCGGTAGTTGGTTAAGCTGCCCACTGTAGTGCCAGCAGTCCATATGGGCGCCGGTTTGAGCCCCAGCTGCTCCGCTTCCAATCCAGCTTCCAACTAATACACCTGGGAAAGCAGTGGAAGACAGCCCAACTGTTTGGGCCCCTGCCACCTACGTGGGAGACCTGCAAGAACCTTCTTGGCTTTGGCCTGGCCCAGCCTTGGCTGTTGCAGCCATTTGGGGGAGTAACTAGTAGATGGAATCAATCTCTCTCTCTCTCACTTTCTCCTTCTCTCCTTCTCTCTCTCTCTCCCCATCTGTAACTCTGCCTCTCATATAAATAATAGAACAAATCTTGAAAGAAAAACACCCATGGGTGCTCACGTGCCATTCATAAAAAGCCAGGTGTCTGCAGAGGGCCCAGGTCTCTCCTCTTGGATGCTTTAAATCACAGAGAGAAAGGTCTTCCTTCTGCTGGTTCACTCCCCAAATGGCCTCTACGGCCGGAGCTGTGCCGATCCGAAGCCAGGAGCTTCTTCCTGGTCTCCCATGTGGGTGCTGGGGCCCAAGCACTTGGGCCATCCTCCACTGCTTTCCCGGGCCACAGCAGAGAGCTGGATTGGAAGAGGAGCAACCAGGACTAGAACCAGGTGCCCATATGGGATGCCGGCACTGCAGGCAGAGGATTAATCAAGTGAGTCTTGGTTCCGGCCCCCTTTAAATCACCTCTTGATTGCATCCGACACCCAACACACTGTAAGGGCCGTGTAAATCACTGCCACGCCGTGGGTGGGGAATGACGACCAGAAAGGCCCTACTCGTCTGTACAGATGCAATTTTTTTAAAATCTCAGTTCATGGTACGTTGAACCCATGGGTGCGAAACCAGGGACACAGCGGGTCAACTCTAGTGTGGGTGCTGCCGGCTAGAGCCACCCCAAAAGTGCTCTGGGGGATCCCGAAGAAAACCTGATCGAAGGTGCCTTGGAGAGAACGGCAGGCAGGAGTGAGGCCCCAGATTCCAGCGGGAAGCAAGGACTGAAGGCACAGGGGTAAGAGCCAGGCAGCCCGCCACCTTCACCGCCGCTCCTGCGCCTGAGCCAGCAGGGACCACGAGCTCCATCTGTTAAACCAAAGCCTGAGGACGGCCCTGGCATTTACCAAGCCATGGGCCGGAAGTCCAGCTGGTCAACCAGCCAGGTGCCTTGGATCTCAGAAACGCAAAGGCTGCCCAGCACTTCACAACCACCGGAACCTCGCGCGGGCGACTGGTGGCCCGAGCCGCACACCCCCAGCTCAGCTCTGCACAGGTCTTGCCTCTGCTGCTTCTCTCCCCCTCTTTTCAACTCGAGAGCTTTTTCTGAACCCACAGAGCCCACTACACCTAGCGTGGGGACATTGGCACCTGTGAGTTTTCCAAAACTGACTGCAATGATACCTCCCATCCCACAAACTCTTGTAAGTGCGACTTCACCATTCCTCCCACTGCAGAGGCAGGTCTAGGTGCCCTCCCTAGAACCTAGGAGGGCTGTGTCCTTAGGGGAAGTGCTGCTCCGTGGCTCCGGGACAAGGCCATCAAAGGCAATTCAGCTTCCACGGAGAATCCAGCCACTGTGCTGTGAGGAAGCCCAAGGAGCCTGCAATGAGAGCCCATTTGTAGATGCTCTGGCCAACAGTCCAGCTGAGGTCCTGGGATGGCCATTTGGTCCAGTGGTTAAGATGCTGGCTAAGGAGGCTGGTGTTGTGGCATGGTGGGTTAAGCCGCTGCCTGCAATGTTGGCATCCTAAACAGGTGCCAGTTCAAATCCTGGCTGCTCTGTTTCTGATCCAGCTCCCTGAAAATGTGCCTAGGGAAGCAATGGAGGATGGCCCAAGGACTTGGACTCCCGTCACCCACGTGGGAGACCTGGATGGAACTCCAGGCTCCTGGCTTCAGCCTGGACCAGCCCTAGCCATTGTGACTATTTGGAGAGTGAACCAGTAGGAGGGAAGATCAGTTGATTTCTCTTGATCTCTCCCCGCAACTCTATCTCCCTCTCTTTCTCCCCCCACCTCCCTCTCTCTCTCCCTCTCTCCCTCTTTCTATTACTCTGTCTTTCAAATAAATAACTCTTAAAAAAAAATAAAAATATGCTAAAATGTTCACATTCCCTATCAGAGTTTTTTTTGTTTGTTTGTTTGTTTTGTGTGTGTGTGTGTTTTTTTTTTTTTTTTTTTTTTGACAGGCAGAGTAGACAGAGAGAAAGGTCTTCCTTTGCCGTTGGTTCACCCTCCAATGGCCGCCGCGGCTGGCACACCGCGCTGATCTGAAGCCAGGAGCCAGGTGCTTCTCCTGGTCTCCCATGGGGTGCAGGGCCCAAGTACTTGGGCCATCCTCCACTGCACTCCCTGGCCACAGCAGAGAGCTGGCCTGGAAGAGGGGCAACTGGGACAGAATCCAGCGCCCCGACCGGGACTAGAACCCGGTGTGCCGACGCCGCAAGGCTGAGGATTAGCCTAGTGAGCCGCGGCGCCGGCCTCTATCAGAGTTTGATACGCAACCCTGTACCCTGGTTTCAGGTTCCTGTCAGCATAGACCCTGGAGACAGCAGGGATGGTTCAGTCCCTCCACTCGGTGGGAGACCTGGATGGAGTTCACAGTTCCTGGTTCTGGCCCTGGTCCATCCCTAGTCTCGCACGCATTTGGGGAGTGAACTAGGGGATGGGGGTTTGTTTCTCTCCCCCCACCCCTGGCCATATACATACATACATACAAATTTTAAATTCTGACAGGCCAGACGTGGGTGACTGAGCCTCCAGATGATTCCAGACCCCAGCTGTCCAGTCCCCGAGCCTGCAAGTCTTGCCGGCTGATGGGACAGAGAAGTGGCCCCTGCTCTGTCCTCCCCAAAGTCCTGAGGGAAGGACCCGTGAGCATTAGAAAGGGGAAGCTGTCCTCCACCACCGAGTTTGGGGTGGCTCCGTACACGGAACAGAAGCGGGAGCAGTGAGCAAAGGGAAGGGCAGCAGCCCCTGGGTAAAAGCCCCGCCTCCTAATCACCAGGTGGGAACCCTGGGAGGCACTCAGGAAGCTCGGGGGGGGGGGGGGGGGGCCAGTAGGGTCAAAGCCTGCAGCCTCCAGCAGGAACCTCAGTCCCGCTCCCCTCAGTGAAGTCCCTTCCTCCCTCACCCCTGCTTCCTGGGATCCCCTTGCAAACAGACTACGCATACAGTTCATGTCTGAGGCTCCACTTTCCAAGAATCCAACCACAAGCGGCTTCACATGCACCATGCACAGTGAGTGATTTGACTCCCGGTGCCGTAGTGCGGATGGGGAGACGGAGGCCAGGGAAGCGAATGGATTTATCAGGGCCACAGAGTAGGAGTGAGGGTCAAGGTAAGCACCCAGGCCTTCTGGCTCGAATGCAGCTGAAGAATTCTGGACGAGAACAGGTAGAAGGGCTCCCAAGACCTGGTGTCGGGAGGATACCCAGGACTTACAGTCATCTGAACCTGGCTGCATGGATGGTCCCAGTTGGAAAACGAAAGGGCAGAGCCATGACCCCTCGACAGACATCACGTCCCAGATCCAGGCCACTCACAGCCCCAGACAGGAGGTTTTCAAACCACACTCCCAATCCACAATCATCTGGTTTTAAAGCCATCCTTTTGCATAGCATCAAATCGACTATTAGGAAATTTGAATTTTATGCCTTAAAACCTGCTGCAAGGTTAGCATGAAGATGGTCTTCCAACAAGTTCCTAGAAAAATCTGTAAAGTACTTTATCAGGAGTTGTCCTCATTTACAGATGAGGACTAAGGCACAGAGAAATGGAATAACTTTATTCCAAGTCACACAGCTCATGCATGACAGCAGAACTGGTAACATTAACAGTGTCAGGTCAGCGAAGTAGTAAGCAGAGAGGCTGGGCTAGAGCCACAGGTCACAGAACCCTAACACCAACCAGGCAGCAGCCAGGGGCTCCAACCCCAATGCCTGCAAGGTGTGATGCGGGCCGGGCAAGGCAGCTGGTGTGGACCAGAATGAGCCCCACAGACCCGTCAGTCTGCCACCCTAACAAGTCCAACGTCTCTGCTGTGCAGGCCCAGAGAGCAGGGGACTTGTCCAAGGCAGCACAGCCGCTGAGAGGCCTGGAACACATGCCGGCCCTTCTCCTCTGCCCTCTGGGCCTGCAGCTGCCCTGCTGTGGGGACAGGAGACAAGTGTGTTGGACGCGATGCCCTAGGGGAGGCTTCTGCCTGGAGGAGTCTGACTGGGATAGGAGGAGGGGCTGCCCCTACAGGCTTGCTTTAAGCATGCCATGGGCAGGTGCAATGTCTCCACAGCTAAGAGGCTGTCCTTTCAACACTGACATGTGCATGCGGCCTTCCAGTGGGTGAGCTTGCCAGAGGATGGAGTCTGAGAGGTTACTTTCCCGCTATGTGTCCCTCGCCATCGCCCTCTCCTGGTCACTCTCAGCACCAGCATGGCCCAGGAAGAGGCCAAAGGGTTGGGAGGATTCAAGGATGGCTATGGAACAGCAAAGGAGCTGAAACCACGCCCCCAAAGACCCGCCCCCTTCCGGCCCTGCCCACCCTGTCTTGGAATAGTCATGGAACCTGCACACCCGTGATTATCCGTGAGCTTCTTCTAAGGAGGGGGAGGGCCCCACGAGCGCGCTCCCACAGACCCGTGTCTCTTTCACCTCTGAATCTGAGCACCGGGACCAGCACCAGCCTGTGGAGGTGGGCACCGCATTCCTGAGCAACTGCTGGCTCCTCCCCCCTTTCTCCCACCCCTGCAGGCCCCAGCAGCAGAGCCCAGGTGTGACCCGGAATGGTAGACACCCCTCCCCCCCCACTGTCTCGGTTACGTTTCCAGGGTGAGGCCACCATTCCAACAGTGCTCTGCAGAGCCTGCTCCCTGCCTAGGGAGCGCCCCTGAGAAAGTTTCCAGGCCACACGGTGGAGAATTAGCCAGACACCAGCTCTGCCCACCTTCTAGCCTGTGAGGCTCCACGAGGTATAGGATAGGTGGGTGTTCTGCAGGCATCTTCCCCTTAGGGTCTGGTTTGAGCTGGTCTCCCGGTCCCCCAGGACCCTAGGCCACCAGCTTCCTCCAGGCCTCACCCCACTGGGGCCCACCCAATCCCTGCCCCCCACCCCGTCCTGTCCTGGACCACAGCCACTGCAGCAACACGAATCGGTGCTGCCATCACTGTGCCACCTGCAAATTCCCCGCCGGTCATCTGAGTCTTCCCCCAACTACCTCCCCTGAGAGAGGAGGAACCCGGCTGAGGAGGCATCCAGGGCGCTCACACAGACCCATCCAGGGCCGCACCACCTGCCCCTCCCGCTTCCTGCTCCTCTGCAGCCTCCAAGTGCAGGTGGGCCGGCCAATGCTCAGAGAAACGTCACCACCCGCGAGAGCCCGTCATCTCCCGGGGGTCCAGGGACACCTCTCTGTCCCAGCCCGGGAGCGCCCCGTAACCGTCGGCTGTTTGGAACGGGCTCTTGGGCCCTTCTAGGGCCAATGATCCCAGCTCAGAAGCCGCTCCTCTGGGGACCCCGGAGCTGGCTGGTGGCGGGGGAAGCAAACGGGAGCTGCAGCTCGGGGCTTCGGTTTGCATCCGAAAGGCCCGAGCGTGCCGGAGCGCCGCTCCCTGACGGGATTAGAGCACCTGCCGGCTTCCATCTCCACCCGCCCGGGGCGACTCCCAGGCGGTGAGGGGACGGCAGGGAGATTTGCGCCAATTCCAGTCTTGCTGATTCTCCCGTGACCACCCTATTCTTTGCCCCGCAGTGAAGCGCACCCCCCGCCCCGCCCCGGTCATCTCTCCCAAGAGTTAACCGCAACATCCTGAGAAAGTTTGCACGAAACTTAGAAATGCTGTGAAATAGGAGCCAGCAACTCCATCGGAGCCTGCGAGCGCCGCGCCCCGCCCGGCTCCCCAGCTCCGGCCAAGAGCGTGCGGCGTCGGCTCGGGCGGACCACCGGCTGTCAGCCGGCTCCGCGTCCGCCCCGGCCCCCGAGAGCCCTCGCGAACCCAGGGACCCTCCTGTTCCGCTTTGGGAACGCGCCCGCGGCGGCCACCGGTGCGCGCCGCAAACCTGGGGCGGGACGTCCCAGGCGCTGAGCGGCTCTCAGCACTTCCTCGGGAGCTTTGTTTTCCCGGGGAGCCCGGGGGTCCCAAGGGAGACCCGCCCCACAGACGGCTGCGCCGGCTCGCCCACCACCTCGTTTACATTTCAAAGGCAAACTTCTGCCGGACTTCGGCGGCGACCGCACCTACCGGCTTTGCACGGGTCGTGGTAGTGCTCCAGCTGCTGCTCCGCGCCCTCTTCGCCTTCCAGGGCCGAGTAGTCCGAGACGGCGTCCGGGCGCTCCCTGAGCCCCCCGGCGCCGCGCGGCGGCAGCAGCAGCAGCAGCAGCAGCGACACCGGGACCCCGAGCGCGGTCACCCGGGGCATGGTGGCGCGGGGCCGGAGGTGACCGAGGGAGTCGCGTGCACGGAAAGCTCAGTCCGACGACGCCCGGCGCACAGGATCCGGTCGGCGGCGGCCGGGATTCGGTGGTTACGCGCAGCTGCGGCGCATGGCTCCGGCGCGGAGAGAGCAGAGCGCGGCGCCCCCTGTCCGCGTCGGAGCGCCCGGGAAGCCGCGGCTCTGAGCGACTGCCCGGCGGCCGAGGCTGCAGCGGCTGACTGTGGCGGTGGCGGCGGTGGTTGGAGCTGTGGCCGCTCCGCCCCTCTCCACCAGGGCTGGACCACACAGCCCTCGCCAGGGGCCCCGGGCAGCCAATCGCTCGGGCGCCCGAGGCGAGGCCCCTCCTCTTCGCAGCACCTCCGCAACTTCGGAGGAAGGGGAGCGAGGTGAAGGTGCCAAAAGCATGGGTCCCAGACCAGCGGTGTGCCCACCCGGCCCAAGCCGCCCTTCTCCGGGCTGCTCCCGGAGACGAAGATTGGGCTTCCCGCCTGTTTATTCTCATAACTCACTTTACAACTCCGGAGGCACACGTGGACGAAAGCAGCAGCAGTGGTCAGAGCCCGGAGAGCAGCTCCGAGACCGAAGTGCGCGAGGCGCACTGCTTCCAGCTCGAAACGTGCTTTTGGGTAATTGTCCTTTGCAGGGCCAAGCGAACCGTCTGAGGTGCCTTTCAGGCAGGGAAGCCCTGGGATTACGGTTCTCCTGGCTCGCTGAACACGCCCTCGCCCGGCCAGGAAGGGCGCTCACTGCAGCACCCAGCTACGTTAACGTATGTGCTGGTAGTGTGTAAGGCAGACCGACTTAAAACGACAGTTTCCCCTCGAGGTGACCGGATCCGTTAATAAAACAGCCTAGGACGCTTCCTACAGGCAAACATTGTCAAACGAATTGTACCTATTAATTTTACAGATGTATTAAATAAGCCACTCACCTTTAACGTGATGGAATACAAATGACCAATTTTTGAGGTCTGGTTATTTTTTGCCAATTCAAAATACAAGCCCAGATAATTTTAGAACATACTCAAGAGCTATGTGAAACCCACTTCTACACTGTATGTTAAACACAAAATCGTCAGAACTGAACCGTTTTGGAGACATAACATGCACGATTACTGAGGCTTTTCACTGATCCTTTTTATGCAAGCCACTTTGCCCTAGTCAGGAAGTCTAACATGCTACCATGTATGTGCAAAGGTTTTGAGTATTGCGTCCAATAGCGTCTTCTTTCATTTAACTCCCAGAAGAAAAAGGACTTCCCTTTAGAGAGTCCACATGATTCCACAGCCACAAATGAGCAAATAGCCCAGACCTGAGCTGCATGTGTCATGGTCCCCTGTCTTCTCATCTGTCAGCTAGGATGCTAAGTCTTTAGAGCGGAAAAGGGCGAAAGCAAGGCTGCTCCAGGTTTTGACCCTGCTTCACGCTGTTCTCATCAAACGGGCACCATATAGGATGGAGCCAGGCTGAGCAAGCAAGAGCTGGATAGGAACTGGCAGGCAAGAGGGTGGAATCTGGGGGGAAATGGATGCCACCAAATGGCAGGGAATGCCAAGTGGCCACTAAATAGGCAATAGGTGTGGGAAGGGACTGCCTGAATGCTGGAAGGAGTCAAACCCAACGCCATCATTCCCTGCATTCGCCCCAGTGAAGGTCACCACCTGTCAACAGACAAGTCCACACAGTCAACATCTAAAAGGCTAACAAACTTCTGTGACACTTCCAGGCCTCCAGATGGCACAGGCAAACAGCCAACTGGCTTCCTCGTTAGCAGGGAATTCCTCTGGAAAACAGACATTAGACTGCCTCTCGTGAAGCACAGAGGTTGTGAGCTTTGATTGTCTGTAGTCCCCAGCTGGTGAGTAGCTGCCAGGGCTTCTCACCAACACCACCCATCCAAATGTTTGGAGGACAGGGTTCTCCTGGATGAGTGTGCGATCTCAGTCTTGTGCTACTTCAGCTAGCAACCAACAAGTGGCAACGAAACGTTTGGATTATAATACAAAGGTTAGACAGGAATAATTGAAAAGGGAAGGTTAATATTCTTCATCAGTCCTACAGTTCCTGATTTCACTTAGCATTTTTATAAACTCCAATCTGGAGTCAAAAATTTTTTTAAATATACCCCCCCCCCCCGCCCGCCAAAGCCTCTTATTTTAGGAATACAAACTTCATGCATTTCATAAATACAACTTTAGGAACATAGTGATTCTTCCCACTGTACCCACTCTCCCAACCTTCCTCCTCCCTCTCCTATTCCCATTCTTATTTTTTTTTTACTACAATCTATTTCAAATCCCAAGAAAGAAACTGGGATAAATTTAGAATAAAATACTTTATGACCTAAAGCTGCTCTATTATTACACTCATAGTTATCCTGGGTCCCTGCCCCCAGTGCCTCCCCAGAGCCTGTGGAACACGTGCAAGTGGACAAAAGTGTTTTCTTCTTCTGTAGTCCGCTCTCTGCTCCCTGCCCCACTTATCCCATCTACACTTTCCTGGCAGCCATTCTCAGTCCCCTTCAAGTCTACCCAGTTTTGTCCTTAACGACCCCACCTAGGCCACTGTCTCCTTTCACCTTTGTGGGTCACTTGTCATTAAAATCTCCTCCAACACAAGGAGAACCTCCAGTCAAGTGGGCATTCATGTCTCATGGCTCAATCCTTCATTTACATTGCTGACCACTGAAAATGTACTTCTGAGTAGAGAAATTAAAATATTATATTGCTACCATTTTGAACAGCGGCCTACAACCATCTGCGGCTCTCCAGAACCTGTGTCCAGTTGCTCAAGGTGGCGTATCAGGCTCTCCATCCACCATCAGGTCTTCCTTGCAACCTTACCAGCCTGGGCTCTCGCCACCTCCCACGCCCCACTCTTGCTGCACTAAACACCTAGTCACCCTAACAGAGCCTTGCTGCTTCACACCTCCATGTTTCTGTCAGGGCATCGTGATAACCACATCCCACATCTGTGAGCCAACATCTATTATAAGAACTACTACCTCTCTGATATTTTCCTGCTCAGATGCCCTGCCCTACTGCTCTGCAGTGGGCCTCTGACCAACCCCAGCTTGGCCCTGTCTCCCTCCCCAGACCCTGTCTTTCCTTCACTCACCTTTCAGATTATGTCCCATAATCTCAGTGACTTCAAGTGAGCCACTAAGAGTAACTAACATTGGCTAATATAAAATGACTTCTACCAATTCCTCCCTACAATTGACTCCTGATAACCTTTTTTTTTTTTTTTTTTTTAGCTGAAACTCCTGTCATTTTAAGCACCTAAACTTTGAAAATGAGTCATTTCGGAGGCCGGCGCTGTGGCTCAGCAGGTTAACCCCTGGCCTGAAGTGTGCACCAGTTCTAGTTCCGGCTGCTCCACTTCTGATCCAGCTCTCTGCTGTGGCCCGGGAAGGCAGTGGAGGATGGCCCAAGTGCTTGGGCCCTGCATCCACGTGGGAGACCCGGAGGAGGCTCCTGGCTCCTGGCTTCAGATCGGCGCAGCTCTGGCCGTTGCGGCCATCTGGGGAGTGAACCATCGGATGGAAGACCACTCTTTCTCTCTGCCTCTCCTCTCCTCTGTGTAACTCTGACTTTCGAATAAATAAATCTTTTTTTTTTTTAAGAAAATGAGTCATTTCAAATAATCAAATAATTTTAAATACATTTCTGGACTACACAGACTCCACACATACCACCTTTCTAATAGTACAGTGTAAGTTAAATTCAATGAAATTACCACTGTTACCAAGCAGCTGGCTGCCTAACAGACTCCCTTCTACCCTTAGTTTTCTAACCAGAAAAGTTTGTACCAACTTAAACTCTCTGGCTAATGGAAAATGCCAGGTTGGTGGTGTTATCAATGAGGGGGGAGAAAAGAACTAAGGAGGTTGGTAAAGATTTAAGAACTAGTTTAAAAAGGAGATGAAAATCAAGGACTACAAATAGACCAGGGAAATTAATCACTGATTTCAATGCAACATAAAACAATCCCTTCCACTTGCCTAGCACACTAACTTCCAATGTGACTACTACATGTATTATCTGCTCCACAAACTGACAACCCCAGTTCACAGACACAATAATCAAGACAACAGTCCTCCCAGTCTTCTGGGCTAAAAATAAAAGCCCCGTTAGCTGCCCTGTTTGTTATCTACAAAACATAGCTCCTTACAGGCCTCACAAGGTGGCTGTGGGGGAATAGATTTGAAACCACTCTGGAAAAGCTGTCAGGTACTAAGAAATTGAATCTATTACCCATCAGTCAGAAGAATGACAGGTGTAAGGGTAGTGTGGGATTCAAAGTTTGTATATATAAAAAGTTACAAGGATGGTATAAAAACCCAAAAATCATTTTTAAAAAAGACAAAGTCCTTATTCATTGTACCATTCTTTCAACTTTTCTGTAATCTTTCTCCACCCAAAATGCAAATGGGGGTATATCAAACCTTAAATTTGCAATCTTTCAATTCAGGGTTTGGTAGGGTGTTTTTGTCAAGTCACACTGGAACACAGCCACGCTCGATAGTCTATGTGCTGTGTAGCGTGGCTGCGTTTGCGCTGTAACAGTAGAGCAGTTGTGACAGGGATGACATGGCCCTCAAACCCTAAAACACTATCTGGGCCCTGGCAGGAAGAGCGCTGACCCTGCTTTCTTCCACTGTAGGAAGTTTTTAGCAGCCTCCTCACACGCATGCCAATAATGAAGGGCTCTCCCTTATGCTTGTTTCATCAGTTTCAAAAACGAAAGAAAGAAAGCATCCAAGGGAAGTACGTTTAACTTTTTATTACTTTGTAAAAATCCAACTTCAGATAAATTAACAGACTAGATCAGAATCTCAATTGTAACTGACACATTTTATACTGAATTTCTATTACTAAAAAGCCCACTGGAATATGGCCTACACAAATCAAAGGTGCATACAAAATGGAAATGATCATTGAACAGTAATCGCTTCCTTCCAACTCAGGTGACAACTGTCATTGCTGTTTGGGGATTTCAAGATTCATGTTTGATACCACTAACAAGCCCAAGTGGGACTGCTCTGTTATCCTTCAAACAGAATTCCAGGTTACTTCTTTTTTGCCTTAAATTCTGCTATATATAACAGCTCTCAAAAAACCTAAGCTGATAAACTGGGATAAACATGTACTATGCTGTTTGATCAAATATCAGCAAACCTGGTTCACCAATACTTTAATAAAAGTTCTCTCACAATTTATTTCCATTTCCTAGCAGATAAATAAGAATTTTGCTTAGTTTTTGTCTTTGCACATTTCTGTTTACAGCCCCAATAAAAATGCCAAGTCAGATGCCATATAGGAAATGCTCACAGAACAGAACTAGAGTTATTCCTCATACTGACTTTTTCTGCAACTATAACTTCTGATATACCCTACTTGTGGATTTAGTCTATTTCTGTTCCCACTTCCAAACAATCTTATGCATTTTCACTTCTCTGATCTCTTTAACAACTTGATTGCTAATATAGTTCCATAACTACAGAATTTTAATGAAGATACAAAACGTTAATGAATATATTTTCATGTTACTAATGAGGAGTGATTTATTACATGTTGATTTATTATGTATTCCAATAAATCAATAGAATGAAACACTAAAGACACATTGAAATCTAAACTTAAAACACAGGTGCTACTGTAGTGTATAGATCACAAACAGGACCCCCCTCCCCAGGATGCATATGAAGAAGCCCTTCAATATGTAGCTTTTCCTGAACAAATTACATTAATACATTTTTTCCCTTTTACATGTATAAAAATTCAGGAAGTTTTAAATAACATTTTTTGCAAGACATTTGGCAGAAGGTGTTTAGTAAACATTTAGGAAATAAAAGCTACATCAAAATGAATACAGTTGTGGATAAACTCTAAAAAAAGTGACTTTCAGAAAAACTGGAATTCATGGCAACTCTTTCTCAAGAGTTCTATCCACTCTCAATGGAAAACACGCAAATATACCATTCACTAGGTTTCGCTTTCACTACAGTCTAATGACTTCCGAGAGTATGGAGTTTGACTGATGGACAAGCCAAGTGCATTCCAGGAGCCCAAAATGAAATGCCAAAGAATGTTTTACCACCCCCAGCCATTCCATTTCCACCTTACCCTATTCTTGCACTAGGATACACGTATAATGACATCAACTACTAATGGAATTTTCAGGAGATGCCTGCTTAAAGATGTATGGAAAAAAGTTTCGCTTTACTTTTTGTTAGTGTTCAAAGTGTCAGATGATAAAATGAGAAAATGTTAGTAAATGAAAGGGAGACTGCATTAACTGGGGTAGGAAAACTCCACCCTTCAGTTAACTTAGATAATATTCTTCTATTTTGTCACTGTACAACAGAGAGCTAGGGAGCCAAAATATTTGTGAACTACATTTTCTTCAAGATACACACATATTTACTCAGCCCCTCTATGAAGCCATAAGCCAATAGAAATCCTTTTCTAAAGGACTTTTTCAAAGTGATTTATATTACCTTTAATACTTTTAATACATTTGGAAATACCACTTTTCACTACAGATTCCAAAGAACTTCAAATACAACCTGAACTTAGTAGAATGAACCGGTATACCTGAAAACAGCTATACTACATTCTTTAAAAATCCCTACATCTTACCTACAAGAATCTTACCACCAGAAATTGCATTTTACTAAGACAAAAGCTTGCTACTTTATACTCCATCAGTCAGATCATGTGTTATGTTAGAACTATTTTAACATGTTCTTTAAAAGTCACATAATATAAGCAATTAAATGTTGACTTTTAGTTTCTTTTCAGATAAGATCTTAAAGGCAGGTGAGAAGGAAGAAAAATGGAAGAACCAATGGATGACACTTAATATAACATTTTGGCTTTAAGAGGATTCACCTACAGCTTCTAAACAAACTCTTGTTTGTTCATGTAAACCATACGTTAAGTGATAAGAAATCAACCTTTTTACTCTTGATAGGACTTATATGTCACAATAGGATACAGAGTCCATCAATTTATAGAAACACATTTTGCAATGAAAACATAACTATTAGTGGCACAAGTTTCATGTTAAAGTTTAAACACAGCTGTTTTGAGTCTTTCTAAAAATACCAACATATAGTATAGTTTTAGGCAGTCATTTGCATAGCAAACTATTAAACTAGAAACTCAATTTCTAGGAAAACTTCACATTATGGACAGTTTCAGAAAAAGGTATTCAAAATTAAAAATCACTTCTCTTAGAAAACTGTAGCCTTTATTTGTTCATACAATAGTAAGCTCACCACTTGTACCGCATCCCCACTTTACACCAACCTCAACATATTTTGTGCCACAATTTCATTCAAGGGCTTATCAATACTTTGTGACTAGACTGGAGAATCCAGAGTTGAGAGATTTTAAAGTATGGGTCCCCTGTATCAAAAGAATAGTTTACAGTATATTAAAAAAAACAAATTGGCATTCAGTAATATTGTCTTCAAGTTGCAGACACATCTATTTCCACAAAATAATTTGGTCAGGAAATTTTATTTGAACATCCTAAAGCAGTAATGCTTTAGATGTTACTTAATTGTCCCAGGCAGGATTAACAAAATTAAAAGTTTCTAAATTACAAATTTAGCTCCTGTAGAGTCTTGGAAAAAGAAACAGAAAAAAAAAAAAAAAACTCCCAAAAGAAGTATGACACACACATTTTGAAGAAACCCCAATGTTTCATGCAATGGTAGGCAAGATGTAAAAAGCCACCCAAATTCACACATTTCTACACCAATCATCAGAAAAAAGTACTCTGTAGTCAATCTGTACATCCAAATGCATTTGGAAATCTACACCTACGTTACATTATTTAATGTTATATACATGTATAGCCCCCCTCCCCTCCCCCCCTTTTTTTGTTTTTTAATAATTTCTTATGTAAAGCCTTCATTCAAACCCAAAAAGGATGTACAACTAACTTGGGAAGGAAAAAAAAGATAATCACTTTAGACATTCAGTTAAAATGTAGTTTATCTAAATCTCAAAATGTTTAATAAAAACAAATATCTTCTCCATTTAACACTTTGCTTTCTAACTGTACAGTAAATTGCATTGAGAGAGTACATCTCTATCTTCGGACTGTATCTTCTTTGGATGGAATTAGGATGTAATTGGATAGTTTTAAGATAAATAAATGGGAAGGTGGTCCAACTAAGATGACAGCAGATATATTACATGCAGGATTTAATATTTTTTAATTCTTTAAAAAAAAATAATGCAACTGAATTCGGGGGTAAGAACAGGTCAAAAAAACCCAGATTATATAAAAATGTCCCACATTAGGTCGACGATGGCAGTAAAAATAAGAGGAAAAGTAATCTCTCCGGAACATCATTTTTCAGTAACACAGAAACACTAAGTGCCAGGAAGATTTCTACGCATGTAATTTTAGCATCCAAGTTTCCCTCTATTTTATTGGAACAAATGCTTTAAATAAACTATTTGTCCTCTTCACTGAAGAGAGCTGGTCTATTTCATCTTTAATGAGCTAGTTTTTGGGAAGGATTAGCCATGTACTGTGGTAATGCCTACTGCATAAAATCCAAGCATTTGCTGTGAACAGTTGGAGAAAGCAGTAAGAACCTAGGATCAATGGAAATAGATGTTACTTTACGCCATCCACGACAGAGAGACCCACAATGTACCCAGTGTTAAGCCCAAATCTCTTGCGCTTTTTTTGCTGTGCAAGTTCCACCCCTATGAAAGAGAAATTGATCCGAAGTTCCAGGTTTCCTTGGGTCTCTAGTCAATTTTCACATTAGTATAGATTTTTCGGACAAAGGCACTTGTTCCCATGTAACCAATTGCTCCTGCAAAGACAGAATAAGATGTTTTGAATCAAATACATGCAGAGCAGGATCCATCATTTACAAATGCTCCCTACTCTGGAAAGTTATTTTTCAAGATGACTTTATGTTGGTATTTTCTCTGAATTTTAATAATAAAATTATATCATTTTCTTTGCAAATCACCCGTTATCATCATACACCTGACCTTATGCAATCTTTAAAAAAAGCAAGTAGCAATTAATACTTGTATAATCAGTGACTACAGAATTAAAATATATCTCCTATAAGGCAAAATAATTTGATAAATCAGAAATTCATTTAAAGATGACAAAAAGTTCATGGAAAACATATTATAATACATAATATTCAGAAGAATCTCTGTCTATATAACCTCAGTAACAGGTACTCAGTGACTCTCAAGGTAACACATCCTATCCTTACCACCAAATTAGGAGGCCTTTATGTTTATGCACTAAAATAAACTTTTTAATTGTTTTTCCATGGATTTTTTTTTTTGAAGTGGAAAAACCTTAATCTAGGTCATTAAAGCATTATCAATGAATGTTCCAAAACCTCATGGATACTTAAGAAGTGACATGGATTCTCCTGGAGACAGACAGAGAGCCACAGCCCAGTGGCTTTTGAAGCTCTAGAACAGAGAGATTCTCTGATGGCTTCTTTTCCACATTTAAGCTGTAGAGCTGTGTGGCTGGTAGAAAGGATGACATATTTAAGAATGGACAAGAGAACAAGAGAGACAGGTAACTGGGTTAGGAATTACAAAATGTTTTTGAATAAATAGCCTCAGTGGGACTCAAGACACTAGAAGACAGGATATTTGCTTGGTTTTTGTTACATAAATTACCTCCTGAGTCAAGACAGTGCCTGATACATAACAAGGTTCTCAATAAATTATCTTCTGAATGAAGGAAGGAACTGCAGAGTTCTTTACTGCCAATACTAAGGGCTCTTTAGAATGAGACAATTGGTCATTGAACTGTCATAGAAAATTCTGCAATGGATTGAAAAATTTATCACCTAGCCACTATTATCTCAAGTTTAAAAATAAAGCTTCATGAGTTAATAATCACACACACATACAAACACACAACACACACATGCATGTGCCTAATTGGTCATCTTTGAACCAACTTTTATTTATCCAACTGATAAATCAAAGGAAAGAAACAAGCATATATTCTGCCTTTCCTATATACAGTGAGTACCTCAAAGTAACCAAATGGTCATTGAAAGGAAAAGTGTTATACTCAGACATATCCCAGCTAATAAATATAAAAAGAACAAGACAATCAGAGTATTATATAACCACTAGTAGATATTTTGAGCTAGGCAATGATTATCACTGGCTGCTAACCTCACAGAAGTTTTGACAGGCAGTTAGACAGTGAGAGAGAGACAGAGAGAAAGGTCTTCCTTTTCTATTGGTTCACCCCCCAAATTGCTGTTGTGGCAGGCACGCTGCACTGATCCGAAGCCAGGAGCCAGGTGCTTCTCCTGGTCTCCCATGCGGGTGCAGGGCACAAGGACCTGGGCCATCCTCTACTGCCTTCTTGGGCCGCAGCAGAGAGCTGGACTGGAAGAGGAGCAACCGGGACAGAATCCGGAGCCCCAACTGGGACTAGAACCCAGGGTTCTGGCACTGCAGGCAGAGGATTAGCCTAGTGAGCCACGGCGCCAGCCAAACCTCACAGAAGTTTACAAACCATCTGTTAAGCATTCTTGGAGAAATATTCCCAAGTAAGATTGAGCCTGCAGACTGAACTATCATCTTACAGGAAATATGGAAGGTAGTGAGTGCATGGAGAAACATTAAACGACACTTCAGCAGCATAACTGGCCAAATCCAGAGTGTAGAAAATACTATAGGAGTTTTTAAAAAAAAAATTTTTTTAATTACAAAGCAAAAGAGAGAGGACATCTACAGATTTAGAGAGCCTAAAGAAGACATTTTAACCAAGAAATGCATGGACCTTAATTAGATCTTGACATAAACAAACTATTTAAAGAGAAATGGTAACAGGGGAAAAATTTGAATACTAACTGATACTTCATCATATTAATAAATTATACTGTACTCTTCCCTGAAGGGAGGAGAGGACATCCACTTTGCTTATGGCCGTGTCCAAATACCAATGGAGTCTATGGTCACAAAAGGCTTCCACAGCCTTGGTAGCCCATGGCAAGAGCCTCGGGTGATCACTGATGTCATAAATAAGAGTGTTAATTGTTAAAGGAACAACAGAAGTCATTGTTGTCCCCATATAGGATATCTGTTCCTAATGAATTGATTTTCTGATTTATTTATTTATTTATTTTTAACTTTTATTTAATGAATATAAATTTCCAAAGTACAGCTTATGGATTACAATGGCTTCCCCCCCATAACGTCCCTCCCACCCGCAACCCTCCCCTTTCCCACTCCCTCTCCCCTTCCATTCACATGAGGATTTATTTTCGATTCTCTTTATATACAGAAGATCAGTTTAACATATATTAAGTAAAGATTTCAACAGTTTGCTCCCACACAGAAACATAAAGTGAAAAATAATAGATGATTTTTTAAATGATGATGAAATCAGATCAGACCTATTGTCATGTTTAATCCCAGTGAGAGTCAAGTTGGGAATTGATAATTTCTTCTTCTTCTTTTTTTTTTTTTACAGAAGATCAGTTTAGTATACATTAAGTAAAGCTTTCAACAGTTTGCACCCCCATAGAAACACAAAGTGAAATATACTGTTTGAGTACTCGCTATAGCATTAAGTCTCAATGTACAGCACATTAAGGGCAGAGATCCTACATGAGGAGTAAGTGCACAGTGACTCCTGTTGTTGACTTTACAAATTGACACTCCTGTTTATGGCATCAGTAATCTCCCTATGCACCAGTCATGAGTTTCCAAGGCTATGGAAGCCCCTTGAGTTCTCCAACTCTTATCTTGTTTAGACAAGGTCATAGTCAAAGTGGAGGTTCTCTCCTCCCTTCAGAGAAAGGTACCTCCTTCTTTGAAGACCTGTTCTTTCCACTGGGATCTCACTCACAGAGATCTTTCATTTAGGTGTTTGTTTGTTTGTTTGCCAGAGTGTCTTGGCTTTCCATGCCTGAAATACTCTCATGGGCTTTTCAGCCAGATCCGAATGCCTTCAGGGCTGATTCTGAGGCCAGAGTGCTGTTTAGGACATCCGCCATTCTATGAGTCTGCTGAGTATCTCGCTTCCCATGTTGGATCACTCTCTCCTTTATTTATTCTATCGGTTAGTATTAGCAGGTACTATATATATATATATATTTTTTTTTTTTGGACAGGCAGATTTAGACAGTGAGAGAGAGACAGAGAGAAAGGTCTTCCTTCCGTTGGTTCACCCCCCAAATGGCTGCTGCAGCCGGCGCGCTGTGCGGATCTGAAGCCAAGAACCAGGTGCTTCCTCCTGGTCTCCCATGTGGGTGCAGGGCCCAAGCACTTGGACCATCCTCCACTGCCTTCCCAGGCCACAGCAGAGAGCTGGACTAGAAGAGGAGCAACTGCGTCCCTAATGAACTGTACTATGAGAATCGACTGCAAATGTTTTTCCCAAAGTGTACTCTTTATGTTGTGTGTGTGCATGGGTGCAAACTGTTGAAATCTATGCTTAAAATAGAGCTGGTTCTCTGTATATAACTCAAACTAAAAATGAACCATAATGAAGAAGGAGATGGGAGAGGGAGGTGGGATGGGAGTTGGGGGTGGGCGGTAGCAATGGGGGAAAGAACCACTATATTCCTAAAGTTGTATCTATGAAAAAATGTATTCATTAAATACAAACTTTAAAAAATAAATAAATTATACTGATCTTTTAAAGAGAGATACATACAGCTGAAAGAGAGATATTTACTGTTGAAACTTATGTCAGAATAAAAAGGGGAATGGGTAAGCATTTAGTTTGGTGGTTAAGACTGGCTAAGACATCTGCATCTCAGATGCAAGATCCTAGGTTCAATCCCTAGCTCTGGTTCCTGACTGCAGGTTCCTGCTAACCCAGACCCAGGGAAGCAGCAGTGATGGCTCAAGTAGGTGATTGCCTGTCACCAATATGGGAGACTCAGATTGCATACCGAGGTCCCAGCTTCAGCTTGAGCCCACTTCCAGCCATTCTAGGTATTTGGGGAGTGAATCAGTAGATGAGAGCTAACTGTCTCTTTGCCTATCTGTCTCTCTCTCACCATGTCTCCTGCCTCTCAAATAAGTAAAAAAAAATTAAAGGGTGCTATAAATCAGGGGATATAGATAAAACAAGACTTGCCATGAGTTGGTAATTATTGATGCTGGGTATTTTATGTAGTGACTCACTATATATACTATTGTTCCTCTTTTGGCATGTATGTTAAATTTTCCCAAAATTAAATATAAAAAATTTAAAAGAAACACACCAAAATGACAAATCAAATCAATTTCCAATTATTTTTGCAATGACTGCATATTTCTTTTATAATATAAAATAATGGTATTATACTTAAAAATACTAATAATATACCTTAAGAGTTACAATACATTTCTTTGCAAGGTAAGAGAAAAATTATAAATTTTATAAACATAAACCTGAGTTCTTAGAACATAAAAAAATCCATAAAATTTTAATTGGCATCAAAAACTTAACTGGCATAATATAACACTGGTCCAATAACCAAATCCAATTTTGCAGACTTAGAAAACATTGCTCCCCTCTGAGCAGAGACATGCTTAAAACCAAAACAGTATCAACCCAGAGGATCATTCTTCCTAATCTTATGAGTACCCTGAGAATAAACTCACAAAAATATGACTTTACAAAAACAGGATTCTGTGTATGCTCCCTAGAAAAGTAACTGTCTTAGGAATAATAGAGATGCACTTTTAAATCTAGTTTCCTTGAAACAAAAATACTATGCTCCTAAAGGAAAGACTGTAACAATCTAAATACCTCCCACCTTAACACAGTCATTTAAAATTTTAAAAATCAACAAATATATCTCTTTAATTAATGAACATTTTAGCAACATAAATTGATGTTTTTTATGTGTAATTTTTGTATATGTGATGACATTTTAATCAGTTTTTGTCTGAACAGTCCCTGCCCCCCACCCCCAAGAAATAGATGAACACAGAGGACACATAACCCCCTTACAGAGTAACCCTGGACACGGCCAGAGCAGCAGGGACTACAAATGTGCTAAGATGTTCAGGCAGCAAGATGCAATTCAACAGAAAAAGCACTCAAGAAATCTAGCTAGATTGATTCCTCCTCTCTCTCTCTTTTTTTTTTTTTTTTTATGAATGTCAAGATACTACTTCTTTCATTCTTCCTAAGATCACACAGAAAATGTCAAGAAAAAAGAATTTTAGCCTTCTGAATATGATTCTGTCCTTCACTGAATGCTGAGGGTGATGTGAACAGGAGTCGTGAGCAGCATTCTGAAGGAAGGGAGGCTGACAACACTAAAAGAACCTACTCATTCTCTACAGATAATAAGGACATCCCCACTTGAGAGGATCTGGACTTCACTTTCAGAATCAATCTTTCTCTCCAAGTTGGTTAACTGATTATCTCAGGGCATGGCTATCACAGCAGCCATAAGTAAAACATGGGACTTCAATACAGAAAACTGCCTTCCCACAGAGCTTGTGAAATCAGTTTTACTATTGTACCGACAACTTCATTTAGGTGTGCACATGCACATTGTCACATACATGGTATACACAAATTAAACACACTCTTGATGGAGGAACAGAGCAATCCTGGTACCCGAAAGATGTCCAAAATGCTAGGACCTAGCTTTTAAAAACATTATATCTCCCTTATTCCACTACCCACCCTATTGTTAAAGATGCAACTATCAAAAAATAAATAAAATGGGGGGTATGGTGGGCGGAGCCATGGCTAACAACAGAGAAAGAAGGAGGGTCTGCATTACCCCCTCTCTGGAAAGGTTTCCACAGTGACTAGTCCCTAAGCTATACATCATTCCTACGAGGTAAATAAATCCGCCTTACTCAGCCAATAAAACAGTAGATGAGCAAAAAAGGTATTTTCTATGAGTTTCCCTTAAGGAAAAACTGCTCTGAGGTAAAAAGCACAGGGACCGAGCAGGGCAGAGCCACCACCCCAGAGCAGGAGGAGGCCCAGCACACCAGGTCCTCAGCAGCAGCAGCAGCAGCCCCACTAGCTGGGCTCTTGCCAAACCTCACATTTTTCGGCATTGAATCCCCACACCTCTGTGAGGTAGGTCGGACTTCTCGTTTGCCAGGAAGGAAAGCTGAGGAAGAAGGGGTCACTAGCGTGGCTAGTCAGCGGGGGCACCAGGATTCATTTTCTAAGTGCCAGGCTTTCCCATGCCTCACCACCTCTCTCTCACGTAACTGGCTCTCTCTTACCACCAAACACTGTTCCTCTCAACCACTCTGGAAGACACGCCATCTGACAGATGAGAACAAGACTTAAGAATGTGACTTTCTTAGTGGAAAAGAGGGAAGGGCAGCAGGAAAATCTATTCCAGGTCTTTTGGGCTCTCAAATCCAGGCCTGTTCTTTTTATTATGCTGTTTCCAAAGGTGCTTTCTTTATTTTCCAACTGCTTCACCCATGCTAGAGACTCCACTGTATGGTGGCAACTACAGTCTCTTCTTTTAATAGAAGACTGTGCTTAGACTCATGAAACGGTGGTGCTATCCTCATTTAACAGAGGCTTGGGAAGCTTGGGGAACTGGATAAAGACACAAAGCCAGAACTTAAGCCCAGATTGCAGACACCCGAGGATGAACTCATAGCCAGTAAATCACGCTGCTTCTTGGACACTGGTACTTCTATGAAGAGTCTGAGAAACTTTCAAACAGGAATGATTCAGGCAACACCTTAACTTGCCTATATCATGATTTTTCTAATGAATCTAAGCTTAAAAAATGCCAATTCACAACATGAATGAGAAACTAATTGTGGTACAGAATTCTATGTTATACAGAATTATCAGAATTTCTATAAAAATAGACACTAATGAGGTAATAAATTAAACCTTGGAGTAGAGTCAAAAAGGACTAAAATCAGACTCAAGTTTATTCTGATATTTCTGATCGCACAACAGAAGGGAATTTCCTAATTTCCAATTACTGTATTTTTCTGATTCTGAGACACTCAAAAGATTTATTCATGATGTTCCAAGAATTTCAGAACTTACCACACATTATCCCCAATGCTGTGCTAAATACCGCCATATATCCAAAGTAAAATGATGTTTGAAATAAGCCATACATCCTGAAAGAAAACACAGTAACAACATATAATATACATTTTATTTTCAACACAGGCTAAACTTGCATACTTAAAGGACAAATTTACTTCCCTAATTAAAAAAAAAAAAATCTCCACTTACTTTGTTTTGAAAAAATAGTAGTAAAAGGAATACATGTAAACATAGATTGCAGTTGATGCAGCAGAGAGAAAACTTGTCCATTGCCTGCGGGGGGAAGAGGGGGAAACACAACTCTTGAATGAATGGCACAGAAGCAAAAATTATAAAGCAGAGATTTATAATAACATCCTTTAAAATTCTGTATAGGGGCTGGTGCTGTGGCGCAGCAGGTAAAGCTGCCACCTGCAGTGCCGGCATCCCATATGGATGCCAGTTCAAGTCCTGGCTGCTCCACTTCCCCTCCAGCTCTCTGCTTTGGCCTGGGAAAGCAGTAGAAGATGGCCCAAGTTCTTGGGCCCCTGCACCCGCATGGGAGACCCGGAAGAAGCTCCTGGCTCCTGGCTTCGGATCGGTGCAGCTCCAGCCATTGCGGCCAATTGGGGAGTGAACCAGCAGATGGAGGACCTCTCTCTCTTTCTGCCTCTCCTTCTCTCTCTGGGTAACTCTGACTTTCAAATAAATAAATCTTTAAAAAAAATTCTGTATATTTAAAGTAAGTGCATGTGCACAGTAATTAAATGTGTCAAAAGAGGAAAGACACTAAGAATCAGAAGGAAAGCTTCTGAATTTTGTTGTTGGTTTTGTTTTTTTTGTTTGTTTTGTTTTGTTTTGTTTTGTTTTTTTGACAGGCAGAGTGGACAGTGAGAGAGAGAGAGACAGAGAGAAAGGTCTTCCTTTGCCGTTGGTTCACCCTCCAATGGCTGCCACAGCTGGCGCACCATGCTGATCTGATGGCAGGGAGCCAGGTACTTATCCTGGTCTCCCATGGGGTGCAGGGCCCAAGGACTTTGGGCCATCCTCCACTGCACTCCCTGGCCACAGCAGAGAGCTGGCCTGGAAGAGAGGCAACCGGGACAGAATCCGGCGCCCCGACCGGGACTAGAACCCGGTATGCCGGCGCCGTAAGGCGGAGGATTAGCCTAGTGAGCCGCGGCGCCGGCCCTGAATTTTGTCTTATTCCCTATTACAAATGACTTCAAATAAACCACTGCCTTTTTCAGACCTGAGTCTGAAATGGAGCAGTGCCTCCTTATAAAGCTCTTTCCATATCAAGCACTTCGTAAAACTATTTCTAAGACTGCATCCCTCATTAATATGAAAAAACAAATGATGATGATATTTTTCCTCTAAAATCTTCATTATTTTTAGAATTGGGGAAAAAAGCTACATTATCTTAAGCAGCGAAATTTCTATACAGATGTTTTACCCTGCTTGACAGACAGGAAATCTTATTTAAAACATTATGATCCCCAGAGGTTCTTCTGAGAGCTACTCACCACCGATAATCCTCTGCATTTAGTAGGAAGTATGTGCACACGATGGTCACACAGACAGTCACAATGCACAGGATGACCAGCACCAGCATCATGAAGCCGTAGACGTAATAGATCTTATACGCCCAGAAGGAAGTGAAGATGAAATACCTGAATAAAATGCAAGGAAACAGGCTGCGTCTTTACTCCTGAAGCTGATGCTGATGCTGCTCTTGCTAAGTCTCATTTACATCTTGGTTCTCACTTTTGTCGCGCTTTTGTTCAAGTAACTTCCATGTTTCCTTTACTCTTTCTCATCTATTAAATCCTTGAAAATTCCCTCAAAAATACTTTTTTGGATAAATCTTTCAAAACAGATTCTTCTGTAGGGCGTTTGACCTCTAAACAAGCTGACTAAATTAGAAGTTTAAAGAAATACAGAAAGAAAACAGCTAAACATTTGTAAAATAGTCAACTTTTTTGTTTTTGGTAGATACATCAGTAGTCAAGCAAAGTATTTTATAGCTTTCAAATATCTATTAAATAGAAAAATAAGTTTGAGAGAAAAATGTATAAAATTAGGAACAAAATTAGAAAAAGAATGCCTAAAGAAGATGCACGCTACCTTTGGAGAACAATGAGGAAAAGGACATTACAATTATTGTACATATTTATGGGATACAGTGTGACATTTTGATACATGTATATGACATGCATATAACATGTAACCAGATCAGGGTAACTGACAAACATACCATCTCAGATATTTATCATTTCTTTGTGTTATAAACATTCAAAATCCTCCCTACTAGCTATCTGAAATGTTAATTACTATCCACCAGTTCTCCTGATGCACTGTAGAACATTATGCATCTCCTATTAGACTGCACGCTGTTAGGGTTTTCATCAAGACCCTTCACTCTACATCTACTGCGCACGTCATGTAACTGGAGCACGGGCTTGTAGCCTCTTTTCTTGTTCTTGTTCTCTCTGTTTGCTAGTTCATTTATTCATCATCCATTCTTTCTACAAATACCTGGAGCCCTAAGCATGTATCAGGAAAGCAGTGAGAAAAGAACTGTGCAGATAACAAAGAGGTTCCTGGTGGGCAAGGAAACACCAGTCAAGTGGCAATCCTAACACCCTGTGATATCAGCTATATGCCAGTGCACCTAAGAGTGGCATCTTGTTTGGACTGAGTTAGTGAGAGGAATCAGATCAGACATGACAGAGGTTCGGGGGTCAGGGGACAAGAAGAATGTTCCAGGCACATGAACAGCAAAGGAACAGGTTGGTAAGTAAGTGCTTTGAAAAACTGAAAGTAATTCAATTATGGCCAGACCTTCAAATGAAGGGGTAAGAGGCAACAGAAGCAAACAAGACCAGTTTCTCTATTATGAAGGCCCTTCTGGTTGTCTTGTAGAGATGGGAATTCACCTCAATGAAAATGAAATTTTCAGCAAAGAAGTGGCATGATCAGACAGATATCTCAAAAAAAAAAAAAAAAAAAAAAAAATCACTCTGCCACCAAGATAGAGGAGAAGTTAAGGACACAGCAAAGAAGCTATCTAGTGGAACAGAATGCCTGAGAGTGGGATCCAGACCTCCCAGAACAAGCGTGGGAAGGAAAAACAGTCAGAGGTCAAGTCAGGATGAGGACTCACAGGTATATAAGACTGGGAGCACGAAGAAGTTCCCAAAGCGGCCTTATTAAACCACATACCCCAATCCCTCTCTACGGTACTAATCAATGCCTACAGCACATTAACAGCTGGTAGGTGACAACCAGAAGTTGGGTATCAGTTTATGTTGGTGAACTTAGGCCATTTAATTAGATGTACACAAATCAATAAACAGGACAGCAAAAGGGATGTGTGGTTTCCATGAAAATTATGATGAATGCTTTGGAAAGATTCAGTAAGGTCACTTAAAAAAAACCTATAAAACTAGGTGACCTAGGTGTGGATGACCTGGCTATAAAAGACTGAGGAACAAATGTACAAATCCAGGAGGAATCTGTATTTTAAGTGCTTCAGGTAGATCTTTATGTTCTTGTTCCACTTTAAAAAAAAAAGACTGGAAAACACAAAAGCTGTGTAACAAATGTCAAAGGAAAAATGGCAGAAACTAACTAGTGGACATGAATCAAAGATAATACCTTTGGCTCTATATTAAAAAAAATCAGTGAAGGATGTACATTAATTTGTAAAATAAAATGTTATTTACCTTTTTTTAAATAAATCACTCACATGACCCAACTTTTTCCATTAACCAACTACCAAATCCAATCATGTCTGTTAAGGAGGCTTCAATATACACAGCATGGGGCATCTGGAAATGTGTAAGGGCATTCTGAGTTGTTACAATGACTGGCATGTGCTGGGCAAGAGCCAGAGAATATAACTTCAGTATCTCAGAAAGTTCATACAGAGAGCTGTCTTGCCTAAAATTCCTAAAGCATTCATACAGAGGAACATCAAGAACAAGTAATTAAGAGCTGAGAAAAAAAAGGATATTTTAAAATAGCAGGATACAGACAGGAAGCACAGTAAGTGGGCACAGGGGGCAGACCTCTCATCCTCACAAACATGCATGTGTGCTCACGTGCACACACACATACACACACATACACACTTCCCAGAACTCCTATAGGCCTCTGAGGAAAGAGCCTGGAAATGATTAATCACCAAAAGACGCCAAGATCTAGGTGGACCAGTATATAATGATTTACCAAGTTCTCTGGACCTCAGAGATACTAAAAATGTACAGTAAAAACTAGTAATTTCTTACATCATGCCGTGATCAAAAGCTTGTCAGCCATTTTCAAGCATGTGTGCTTTGATTTCTAAAGTCTGTTAGGTCAGAGAAGTCTAGAATACAATACAAAAAGGTATCTATACTTAACCTGATTGTATGATACCAGAGCTGACAACTACCCTTAGACAGACAATGTAGATCCCTTTCAGGAAGCCATGGAATTAACAAACCAACTCTGTTAGATGCTTTCTCTTTCAATGATTTTACACCTACTATAACTCCTATGTTATCTTATCATAATCATATCCTTAAACATCAATGAATATATTGTAAAAACTTACATTTCAATAAAGATTGAGCCAAAAGGTAAAATTCCTCCCAGGCAAACAATAACTGCAGGCTCCATGAACCTAGAAAACATTAAAATTAAACTTCTAATATGCTTTTCATATTATACTACATAAATCCCAACAATAGAAAGCAGATGCTTAATACTTTAAAAACATCATCTCTAAAGGACAGAAACAAATCAATAAAATGAAAATCAAAATCCAAAGAGGCACAATGAATAGGCAAGACTTTATATTAGGCACAGGTTATCATCAATATCCCTTCCAGCATTAAAGGCTAAGATAACTATTTGAGGAACAGTAATTACTGAAGATTTAAGAACTCTACAGGCTTTTACTAACAGAAAGCCAAAAGAAAGGGCAGGCATTTGAAACAAAGGTTGACTCCCACTGGGACTCTTGCATCACGTAACAGAGTGCCAGGTCAGAGTCCTGGCTCCACTCTGGGTTCGCCTTCCTGCTAATACTCATCCTGGAAGGCAGCTAGTTAAGATTCAAGTAGTTGGGTACCCACCACAAACGTGAGCGACCCACACTGATTTCTCAGTTCCTAGCTTTGGCCTGGCTCAGCCCTGGTGGTTTTAGGTATTTAGGGAGTGGATCAACAGATAAAGACCCCTGTCTCTCAAATAATTAAGATAAATGAGATAACAGAAATACAGACCCTCAGGTCCCTTCTGGACCCCGACCCAGATTCTGCATTTTAACAAGAAGCCAGAAACCCAGGGGTCTCCTTGGTTTCTTATGTTGTAAGAGGCCCTGACCCAGGGAAACCGCCGTGGGCTCTGCTCCTAACAATGCTCCCAGATGGGCAAAAATAACTGACTGTTGGGGCCAACGCTGTGGTGTAGTGAGTAAAGCCACCTATAGTGGCAGTATCCCATATGGGCGCTGGTTCGAGTCCCAGCTGCTCCACTTCCCATCCAGCTCTCTGCTGTGACCTAGGAAAGCAGTAGAAGGTGGCCCAAGTCCTTGAGCCCTTGCACCCACGTGGGAGACCTGGAGGAGCTCCTGGCTCCTGGCTTCATATTGGCGCAGCTCCAGTCGTTGCAGTTCTCTGGGGAGTGAACCAGCAGATGGAAGACCTCTCTCTCTCTCTCTGCCTCTTCTCTCTCTGTGTAACTCTAACTTTCAAATAAATAAATACATCTTTTTTAAAAAAATAACTGGGAGAGTCATTTTCCCAAAGCACCCAGTGACTCAAATAGCTACCTTCTCCTGCTGTAGGAGCTCTCGCCACGCCTGCTGTGCTGTGCTGGCTAAGCTGGAGAATGGGCCTCTCTGAACTGGGAAGGGGGAAGAGGAGATTTCTGGCCCTGACTAATTCCCAAATGTTCATCTGAAGGTTCTGCCAGGAAGTCCTCAGAGCAGCCCCTGATGGCGAGGGCCATGGGAAGGGTGCAGCCAGCTTGGATTTTACAGCAGGGAAGTAAGTGTATGGATGGGGGTGTCCTGGCTCCTAGAGACTGCTGAGGCTGAGGGCACGTGTGCTCACAGTTGTCACCACCCCAGCTGCAGGCCACGCCCTGTCCCACCTATACTTGTACCAGGGTGGGTGGTTAGCCTAGTGGCTAAGACACTGATTGTTAAGACATCCATATCCCACAACAGAGTGCCTGGGTTCAATTCCTGGCTCTGGCTGCTTCTCCAGCTTCCAGCTAATGCAGACAACTAGGAGGTAGTGACGAGTGTTCAACTGGGTTCCTGCCACTCACAGGGGAAGACAGGTTGAGTTTAAAGACCGTGTTTCAGCCTGGCCCAGTTCCAGGTGTTGAGGGCATTTGGGGAGTGAACCAACAGATGGGAGATCTTTTTGCCTTTCAAATAAAACAAACAGAGCCTGTGCTGTGGTACAGTAGCTTAATCCCCTGCCTGTGGCGCCAGCATCCCATATGGGTGCCAGTTCGCGTCCCGGCTGCGCCTCTTCCAATCTAGCTCTCTGCTATGGCCTGGGAAAGCAGTAAAAGATGGACCAAATGCTTGGGCCCCTGCACCCACATGGGAGACTGGGAGGAAGCTCTTGGCTCCTGGCTTCAGATCAGCGAAGCCCCAGCTGTTGCGGCCATTTGGGGAGTAAACTAACAGAAGGAAGACCTTTCTCTCTATCTCTTCCTCTCACTGTCTGTAACTCTACCTCTCAAATAAAGCTTTAAAAAATAAAACAAATAAATTTCAAAAAACAAACTCAAAGGAAAAGAAAATATCAATCTTGAAACTTCTATCTAAAATAATGTTTCCTGGGGCTGGTGCTGTGCTATAGCGGGTAAAAAGCCACTGCCTGCAGTGCCAGCATCCCACGTGGGCACTGGTTCGAGACCTGGCTGCTCCACTTCTGATCCAGCTCTCTGTTATGGCCTGGGAAAGCAGTGGAAGATGGCCCAAGTGCTTGGGCCCCTGCACCCACACGGGAGACCCAGAGGAAGCTTCTGGCTCCTGGCTTCGGGTTGGCGTAGATCCAGCCGTTGTGGCCATCTGGGGAGTGAACCAGCGGATGGAAGACTTCTCTCTCTCTCTTTCTCTCTCTCTCTCTCCCCCCTCTTTCTCTCTGCCTCTCTGTAACTTTGCATTTCAAATTAACAAATAAATACTTAAAAAGTAAATAAACTAAAAACAGGTTTCCTAATTTGTTACCTTGCCATTTCTTTGCTTTCTCCTTGGTTTTTAATTCCTTTCCTGAGAATAACAGAACTAAGGTATTATGAGTTCTGGCTTAAAATGGGGCCAAAGAAAGAATTCAAAAGAGCCAAATTTCATTCATTTACACAATTAACATCTACTGACTGTAAATGGTAATTCTCATTTTAGAATACCTCCTCTCATCTCTTATTTCTCTTCCTGTAAGCAAGCACTGGATCAAGTGTTCTCTCTTGAAAAGCCCTCCTTGAGTCCTCGTTGAGAGCCCTTCTCTTCCCCCGTCTTCCACTGCTTCTTACATATAACTCCATCATAGCATGTGCCACACTGCACTTTAACTGCTTAATTACAGAGACATGGCCGGCCTCTCTAGATTATAAACCTTAGCAGAGAGAAGCTACTCTAGGTATTTCCCAGTGTGCAGCACAGCAAAGATACTAAACTAATCATCTCTGAAATGGACGAATTGAAAAACAGGGAAGAACATTTTTTGAAAAATTCTTTTTGAGAGCTGAAAAAATAATCGAGTCTTCTTTCCTCATTTTACAGAGAGCCAAGACCCAGAGGTTAAAGGTAGGTTTGCCCAACATGACACTCTCAATGGGAGCAAGATCTAGGATTCATATTTCCATTCCCATATGACGATATTTTCACAAACAAGCAGACACCCATGAGCTTTCCTCTATCTAATGTCACATGTGCTGTGACTCTTCTTCCCGAGTGCTGTGACCGCGAAGGTTGGTGACTTCTAGCTATGCTTTTCCTTTCGCCTTTACTGTCCCCAGAAACGAAGTGAACATCAGGCTATCAATGGGCCCCAACAGTGTATTACTGATTTAGAAACATTTAAATGGCTTTAAAAAACAGACTCAAAAAACTTCTAGCCAAAGTGTCTCATAAGCCCCATTCTAGAAAGAATATGGCAAAACCCTAAGACTAAAATAAAATAGATCACTCTCCTGGAAACTACAGAGACTGTTTTATTCAGCCTTTATTTTTATAAATGCCTACATGTTTCCATGTCTAGAAGGACAGGACAATTACCACCTGTTCATACAAGAAGATGAATGAAAGTTTAACTTGTATTTGTAATGTGGCAAAACATCTAGGAACATGAGCTTTTCAGTGTAAAATCTTTATTATGACTGTATGGTCTACTGCACAGCTATTCTTCTGAGATGAAGGAATATAATACATATACAGAAAGAGTATTCTATTTTTGTTTGCTATTAGAAACTAGGAAAATAAAGAACAAAAGCAGAAACACCTAAGTTAGCACTAATATTCAATTTACAATACAGGGGCCAGTACCGTGGCATAGCAGGTGAAAGCCACCAACTGCAATGCCAGCATTCTATATGGGTGCTGATTTGTGTTCCAGCCACTCCACTTCCGATCCAGTTCCCTGATAATGGCCTGGAAAAGGCAGGAGAGGATGGCCCAGGTGTTTGGGTCCTTGCCACCCACGTAGGAAACCGGGATAAAGCTCCTGACTCTGGTTTGGCCGAGTGCTGGACGCTGCAGCCATCTGGGGAGTGAACAAGCGGATGGAAGAGCTCTCTCTTTCTTTGTAACTTTTTTTTTTTAAAATAACTTTTTAAAGATTTATTTATTTACTTGAGAAGCAGAGTTACAGAAAGAGAGAGAGGGAGAGACAGAGAGGTCTTCCATCTGCTGGTTCACTCCCCAAATGGCTGCAATGGCTGGAGCTGGGCTGATCCAAAGCCAGGAGCCAGGAGCTTCTTTCAAGTTTCCCATGAGAGTGCAGGGCCCAAACACTTGGGCCACCTTCTACTGCTTTTCCAGGCCATCAGCAGGGAGCTAGATCAGAAGTGGAACAGCTAGGACTCGAACCAGTGCTCATATGGGATGCTGGTGCCGCAAGCAGATGCTTAACCTACTATGCCACATTGGTGGACCCTGTAACTGTAACTTTCAAAATAAATATATAAATATTTTTAAAAAGAGGCAAAATATATGTACTTGAATTCACATTTTGTTCAAGTGTGCACTACAAAAATTAGAATTTTACTTTTTGAAAAATATAAATCATTTCAAATTAAAGATACCTCAAAAATCATCATTTCAAACTACTGACTGAACAAACTGTAAACTATTTACACTATTGCCATAGTGTTAAAAAGAAACTCTTTGTCAGGATTAATCTTGAATCATGGGAGGTCCACAAGAACATGCAGTGTGACAGACAGGTAAGTGTGTTTTAAAGATTCTATACTACCCTATCCCAGGTTGAAGATAAAGAATGTCAATCAGTAAATTATAATTGGTCCCAAGCCTAATTCATCTCTCAATTAGTAAGATGCATACAGCTATAAATGCAGACCAGTTACATTTAGAATAATTAAATATCTGGAAAGGAAAATAAAATTGTGAATCAAGGATTAGCAAACTTTTTCTGTAAAGGTTCACATACTAAATATCCCAGGTTTTGTAGATGATACGGTCTCTGATCTGTCAACTCTGATGATACATGAACAAATGGACATGGCTGTGCTCCAACAAAATTTTATTTACAATAGGCAGCAGGTCCACTGGCCTGTAGATTTATAAAACTGTTGTAGTTCCCACTCACTTCTACACATTAGTGCAATTATCAGAACATCTGACTTCTCTGTAAATGGCACCCATATTCAGAAAGGGAAATACGGATATCATTTATAATGACTCCTAACAATGCAGGTTAAAGGAAAAATTTAAATAAACAAGTTCTGAAGCCCAAAGTTAAGATAATCATTCTCAGAAAGGCATGCCAATTCTAAAGGTATATATGCACACAACAGTTTAGTAACTTATATACTGTGAGAAACAATCGCATAAGATTCAGCATTCTCTTTACCATTTTTTCTCCGGTATAGGGCGAGGCACAGCATTGACACGACAAGGAAAGTTGGGCTGACCTGACAGATTTCGGCCAAGTATTGTACCAACAAGATTTAGAGGAAGAATAACAAAAAAACAGATGCAACAAACGGCCACCTGTAAATTAAATAAAAATGTGTGTGATTACTCAGAGAACAGTAACACTAATAAAAACAAATAAAAGGGACACTTAAAAATTTAAACACAATTTGATCACAAAAGAAAATGTTTAAGTTGAATATGGGCTAAAATTATAGAAGATATACACTGATGAAAATAGGAAAAGAATGTGCTTTAAAATATTAGAAGTGATCTAAATACAAGCTGAATTGTCTCCTATCCATTTAATTCATATTTTTCCTGTTCTTCCATACTATCTCTGCTACAGTCCTTTTCTCCTTTTTTTCACTTTCAGCTGTCATGATTATAATGTATAAGGGTTCTTCAAAAAGTTAATGGAAATGGAATTAAAAGATAATGTGTATTTTCCATGAACCATTTGAAGACCCCTTTGATCCTTCATCATTATAACCAATTTGAAGAGTATTTACTTGACTATACTTTACTGACATCCTCACGTGTACAAGAAAATTTACATATGGAACTTCCCTACTTTATAGATAAAGAAAGACAGAGGCTATGTAACTTCCCATGACTGCATAGCTAGTATGTAGTCAGATTAAAACTTCAGTTCAGATCTGCTAGACTCAAAGCCCAGCCTCTTATCTATTCTATACTGCCCTAGAATCCAAATAACAGAAGCACAGCTCCAGGTATATGTATCTGTGTGTGCCGTTACTAAAAGAAACGTTTTCTACCCATTAGTAGTCCAATGTCTAAAATTAAGAGAAGATCATATAGAGATTCTAGAACTAAAGCAGCCTATTTGGAAAATATTTGTTTTTGTGATTTTCTTTTCCTTTATAAAATGTGCATACACAAGGACACACACTCAATCTCTTTTTTGGCCAACAACTAGTTAAGATCACTTCGCTCTGAATATCTTTAAAACAGAGTAGAATTGAATCACTTCTAAGATCTCTTTCAATTATACATTTTTGGATCCCAATCAACAGAAAGTAACAGACAAAAGCTAAACAAAAACTATGAAGAAACTGACTGAAAGAAATGAAGAAGTACAAGAGAAAATCCACGGTGATGGCAGGAGAAGCAAAGAATCTCTTGCGGCAACATTATAGTGAAGACTATTCTCTTCATTAAGTTGTGTGTGGTTAAACAAGCCAAAGGGTATCCTCTTTCTTCTAGATAAAACCTCTATACACGAATGAGTTAATCTCTGTAAGGGCCAGCATTGTGATGGAGCAGGTAATGTCACTGTTGGTGACACTGGCATCCCAACTGTTCCACTTCCAATCCAGCTGCCTGTTAATGGCCTGAGAAAAAAAATCACTGGAAGATGGACCATATGTTTGGGCCCCTGACACCCATGTGGGAGAATCAGATGAAGCCCCTGGCTTCAGCCTGGACCAGCACTGGCCACAGCAACCACCAGGGAAGTGAACCAGTAGATGGTAGGTCTTTCTATCTTTCCCTCCTTCTGTGATCTAAATTTCAAAATAAATAAATTTTTAAAAAACAACAAAAGAAGTTCTATAATCACATTTGAAAGATCACACTTAGCAAGTCTCTCAGTTTAGACCTATAAATAAGATGGACTACTATTCATATTACATATGAATATATCTTGTTATATAATAAGAATCTGAAATATGAAAAGGCACGAATTTAATATATCTTAAATATTTTATTGTCAATTATATCTAAGTCTCACACATATGGAAGAGTAAATCCTGTCTCAATTTTTGCTTCTGACTGCTTTCTTAATTATTACAAGATTCATAAACCTAACATATTATAATAAAGATCTATTATTTTCCTGGTAATTTACAAGAACTTTAATTTGAAATAAGGATTAAAGAGAAACTGAAGAAAACACTCTTAGATGGTATCACATGGTCTGAAGGAGTGGTTTACATACTATTCCATGAAACCTTCAAGTCCTGCTCTGGAACTTCAGGAATTCCACAGGCATTTGATTTGAATAGCCTGTGAAAACAGCTTTAAAAAACCTTTTTTAAGCATTTGTAATAAAAACATATAGAGTTCTCTACCAAGTATTAACAAATTGGAGATACCATAAGTAAGTACTCACTTTCATGCAAAGCCTAGATTAAATTTTCTCCAGCTATCTCTGTGTATTTAATCAAGCTTCTAGAAAATGTATCATTGATGAGGAAGGCCTGTATGGTTACACTGGTCTTACATCCCTTCTCATCTCCATTCAGGCCTACACATACTTGCTTATTAGGATTTGTACAAGCACAGGCACTACTGCCACATGTGTATCACAGGCTATGAGCGGCAGCTGAAGTGATGGTACATTCTGCCTTCTGGGCATACAACAGGCAATAAAGGCTCCTTTAAGGTCTATCAAGACATTATCTACTGTTTAGCACTAAAAAAAACCTTCTTTCTTTTTGCATTTTTGTGCACATGATAAAAAATGTAAGCAGTTTTGTCAGAAATTGTTGGTGATTAAATTGTGAAACCAATTCCCTATTCCCTTATGTTCAGGCTCTGGATGAGTTTACTTGAGGAATTCTCTGAGATTTCAAGGCAAGCTGTTAAAAACATCACATAGAACTAATTAACTTGTGAAGTCAGGATATTTCTCAATACTGATAACCAAATAAATTGGTTGGTGATGAAGATGAACTGACCTGTTATTTATACTCCTAATTATTAGATTTGTAGTCATTACAACTCTATTGCTCTTTAAATTTAGGTGGTAAAATAGTGAATTTGAAAAATATATTTAGACTCCTAGAATCATGTTTACATCTGTTTTCTATACTGAGTTTCCAATGAAATTTAGCAGCTACAATAAAAAAAAAATTGATGTAAAAAAAAATGGTGGAAACCCTAGAATTCAAATTAATACAAGGCCCTCCCCAAGGCTCCTAGCCACTATTCATGGACCAGAGGACAGTGATAAAAAGGCAGTGGAGAGAAGATGTACATACTCCAGGTAGAGGTCTGTCTCCCCACTCTGCAAGAACAAGTTAGAACCAAGTACTGGCTATCAGCGCTTAGTACCCCAAAGATCTACCAAGTAGTCAGCTCTTCCCAACTTCAGCCAAAAATGTAGCTGTTACTTATTCTGTCTCTGCTTCCAGACTCACCTTTTATGAAATCTATGGTGTGAGTGGAATGGAAAGAAGAAAATCAGCCAATCATGAGTTATTTAGGAAATTTTAAGGGTGATGGATAGTAATGTTTATAGGTGATTCTTAAGAAACAAATCATTCTTTGTCACCATGCTTAAGCATTTCTTCAACATTTGCTCACAGTAGATCATTTCTAGTGTTCTTTTTTCAAATTCATATATTTCATGAATTTGTCTATTTAAAATTATTTAGCCTCTCTATTCAAGTATTTCCACTAGTGGATCTATTAATCAGAGCATCATCAACTCAAACACAAATCTATCTAAGAAGTCTATCTACTTCACCCAGATATTTTCAACATGTTAAAATGTAACTTGCCATTCTGTTTCTTGGGTTACTTCAGTACTCTACAGGAAGAAGCACTAGACTTGAAGTGAAATATTCATTCTAGGAAGTGAGCATTATCCTGATCCCAAAACCAGAAAAAAAATTATAAAAAACTATAGATCAGTGGCTTTCACAACATGCATGCAAAAAAGAACAAATTTCAGCAAACAGAATTCAACAATATATAAAATGATACTACATCATGACAAATTGAGGTTTATCAAGGAAGCAAAGACTGATTTAAGCTAGAAAATTAATAAATGGTATTCACTATATTATCAGACAAAAAGAAAAAGCATAGATCACCTCAAAAGATACAAAAAAGGCTGTTGCAAGATTCAGTCTCTAGTCCCAACTTAAAAAACTTAGCAAACTATAAGTAAGAAGGACTTTATCAACCTGATAAAGGGCACCCACTAAAATACTACAGTTAACATTTTACTTAATAGCAGAAGACTGAATGTCCACCCCCCCACCCAACCAAGACTGGGAACAGGGCTAGGATGTCTGCTCTCATCACTTGTATTCTAAATGCACTGGAGATTTATTCTGTGCAGTAACCCCAAGAAAAAGAAATGAAAGACATAGATAAGAAAGGAGAAGTAAAACTGTCTTTATTCAGAGACAATTTAATAATCTCTATCTCTATTTCAAAGTCTGAGTAAAGCAGCTAGGAATAATAAATGAATTTAACAATGTTGTGAGATGTAAAGTCAATATTCAAAACCAATTATTTTTCTCTATGTCAGGAATAAACAGTCAGAATTTGAAATTACAGACAGTATAAAAAATTAACAAAATACTTGAGGATAAATTCAACAAAAGATGGATAAAACCTTAGTACTAAAATCTATAAAACACTGCTAAGAAAAAGTAAGACACCTAAATAAGTTGATATGAATATACTGTGTTCATGAATCAAAACACTCAATATTGTTAGGAGGCCAATTCTTCCCCAAACTAGCTATAGATATATTCCATGCAATCCCATTCAAAATCACGAGCAGGCTTTTGGCATAAAACTGACAAGCTGATTCTTAACTTTGTATTGGAATATAAAGGATATAGAAAAGTTGAAACGACTTTGAAAAGAACTGATTTTAATACTTACAGAACAGTAATCAAAACAGCATGATATTGGCAAAAAAACAAGATAATTTTCCCAATGAAACAGAACAGAAAATGCAGAAATAGAGAACAGATGATCTTTTCAGGTCAGAGTCAAGAATTTTTGTCACTAAAGGATAGTATGTGGTAATGTCTTAATATTCTTTGTCACTGTTTAGTTACACATCTATCTACTATACTAATATTCTGGCCACACTTCCCTATCTTGTCCAACAAGATATAATACTTCCTTCTTTTGTTCTTCTAGTCTAGTAAAACCTAAAAAAAAGAGGAAGTAAAGTTATTCTAGCATTTTTATTTTAATCAATCCATATTGGCTCCTCATCTTAATTGCTTCCTGCCATTTAACAACAAATTTATATGAACAACAAGACTTTCTAACTAAAATAGCAAGGTACTCCTGGACAATCAATTGCCTTAGCTAACTAATCTCAGGCTTCACTCTCTTTTATCAGGGAATTATTCTTCTTAATTTCTTGTCAGAAAGTTACTTTACTTGACAAAAATTAAAAAGAGGGGAAATGGGATGAAACTATTCTTTTATTCTGTTATATCAGTAATCCCATGTAATGAGCTTTTGGACTTGCTGTGAAAATATCCTTACAGAATCCTTTTGTTCACCTTAGCACTTGTCAATAGTTCAACTAAGGTAATGGGAGTCTTAACACTATTTTTTATAAATTTTTATTATTCTTTGATGCCTGGAGGACTGGACTCTTCTCACCACTTTTGAGGAATATCCTTTTTAATCTCTGCTTATTACAAAGTAGTACCTACTCCACTAATTCTCATCTCCATTTTTTTCTTCACTGTGATAATTTCTGATTACATTTCATGAGTTTCATTTTGAGAATCTAAAATTCTCAAGCCATTTTCCCAGTTACAGCTTAAGACTTGGATCATGGGGGAACAGTTCTCTAAATATATGTGAAATCTGATTCCTAAAGTCTATAAAGTCTATAGCATACTTGTGATTATGTTAGATTCATCCCCAATAGGATGGGATGGCATGGCTCAACCACAGCCTTTATTACTTCTCCTTCATCAACTGTTCTACCCACTGAGAGCCAAATTATCAGTATGATAAGTAAAGGATTTATCAGGGAATGCTTTGTTGAATAATGTGTAGAACAGAAAGACCACTAGTTCCCATGCTATCTTGCCTCTGTGAGTTTAAAAATTCTGTAACTTCTCTGTCCCTTGAAAGACTACAATAACATCAAATTTAGTATCTGTGGGCTACAGCCCACAACTGATTTCATGCCTAAAACTCTTTTGCAAATCTTTCCTAATTCACACATAACTCTCATAGGACCAAAACCTAAATCATTCTTGGACAAATTTCCAAAGAAAAAGTTTTTATCTTCCCAGAATCAATCTAATTTCAAGTACATTCTAGTCTGTTCTCTGCAGTACTTCTGCCATCAAACTTCAAAATTCAGTTTCTCTTACATCTTCTTGTATTAGTCTCTTGACTGCAGGCATCATGTCTTAAACCTGGGACATTAGGTGTTAGTTCAGAATATCATCAAAACCCTCTACCAATGTGATGGAACAAAGATATTAGCCTCAGCCATTTCTTGTTCATTGTCCCAAAAGACAGATGAACATTAGAATGAATTCCTTGCTCTTGAATCTCAATTGGGTCTTACACCCTATTGCCTTCATACCCCAGCCCCCATGGCCACCTGAAAGATCAGTTCCAGAAATTCCCCTCTGCCTGCTGCCCCCTAGCCCCTGCCCCCCCATCCCTAGCCCTCCTAAAATATAAAAGGCCTGGCCCCTGGGGGTCAGGGGCCTTCTGCCACATGTTCAATGTGCAGGTGGGCAGTTGGTCACCCACCTCTGTGAATTTATTTTCTCTGAATAAATTCGGTCTGGCTGTAAATTCGTACACTGCCTCCTCTCTATTCTGCACCTAATTTTCCTAACATAGTAACCCATGTGAGGTGCACCAACCCGCAACTCTTTTCCTAACACAATGTTTCTTTTATTTGTATTGAGCTTCTAAGATTCCCTATTCAACAAGTTTGTCATGGATTTAATGGTTTTATGCGTAACTAGTGGAAAAGCTGGGGTATAAAGACAAATTTCACCCACTTACAATATTATCTCAGACTAGTTCTGGTAATAATAGCAGCATTCCACCCAAACTCCAGACCTCAAGTGGGCAAAATTCCTTTTTCTACTACCCTGCTAGGGCAAAGCAGAAGTTTAGTCACTAAGCTTAGATTAAGTCCTCAGTCATGGAAACTTTGATAAACAAACAAACAAACAAACAAAAACACCAGAAAATTCAAGCACAGATAACACAGAGAAAGGACTCAAAATCTCATAGATCAAAGGACTACAGGGATAGAAAGAGGTATGGCCTGGGGAAGAGCACACAGGAGGATCTGAAACTTGGGTATGCAGTTGTTAAGTGCACCTGGCTTTTCCAATACATGGTGAACCTTGGTCTGGGAAACTTGCAGCTAACAGAACCATCCCCAGATGCTGTGAACTGGAATCAGATAAATACACAGACTGGCTGCAAAACAGGACACATCAACCGGCTTACAATAAAGCCCTGGCACTGGAAATTTTCAAATCTCCAAATGATTACATTGTGTGCCTGGGGTTGAGAACCACTGAGTTTATAAGAATATACAACCACTTCCTTCATGTAACACACCAAACAACTAAAATTACAAATTTAAGTAGTTAAAGTGATTAATGAATAGCTAGGTTCACCACAAGTTCTTAAATTTTCACATTCTAAACAAGTTTTGATACTCTTAAGTGAGGAAAAACATGTCACACCATTGACCTGATTAAAACTTGAAGCCAATGTAATGCATTCCTTCATTAGGATGCAAATTAAGAACATGATATTGTAGGAACCTATTAAGCAGCCACATTTAATCTTTGATTCGCTAAGTTCAGTTTTATAAACTTTCTCTAGTTCAGTTTAGAGTTTAATACTATATTTTAACAATTATCAAAAGGGAGATTACACTGAATAATAATATTAAAAACTCCACTTACAAAGCGGCAAAATTTATAATATTAGTGAAACAAAGCAACTTGAAACTAGAATTTTAACCAATGCCAAATTCAAAACTCTCTGAGAAAAACTATAGCAGAATCAAAATTTTAACTTTTAAAGCATCATGAAAATAGTTTATTCAGCAGATTATCTTTAAGATATCTTTATATTACTTTGATGGCCTGGAATTACTATGAGGTAAACTTTTTCTAGTCAGAAAGTAATTAATGACTTTATCTTTTCCTTTTCCTAACAATTAGCACTTTGGCTTGAAAAAAAAATTCAATAAGGAAGCAAGTATTCATAACTAAAAATCATTAAATATTTAGTAAAAATACACATTCAACGTATCTTTAAAAAACCTGGACTATAAAAAAACCAAAATCACCTGGAATTTCTGTGAAACCATTTGATAACACTCATATAGAAAGAAAACTCAGACAAGATTAAAACTCAGGGGCCAGTGTTGTGTTGTAGCAGGTTAAAGCTGCCACCTGCAACACCAGTATCTCATATGGGTACCGGTTTGAATCTCAGTTGCTCCACTTCCAATCCAGCTCCCTGCTATTGTGCCTGGGAAAGCAGCAGCAGATGGCCCATGTGCTTGGGCCCCTGCACCCATGTGGCAGACCTGGATAAAGGTCTTGGCTTCTGACTTAAGTCTAGCCCAGCTCTGGCCATTGCAGCCATCTGGGAAGTGAACCAACAGAAGGAAGATCTCTGTCTCTCCCTCACCCTCTAACTCTAGTTCTACCATTAATTATCTGTATAACCTTGACTAAGTTATTTAGTCTCTCTTAAAAGTAGTACGATGGAGGCTGGCGCAGTGGCTCACTTGGTTAATCCCCTGCCTGTGGTGCAGGCATCCCATGTGGGCGCTGGGTTCTAGTCCCAGTTGCTCCTTTTCCAGTCCAGCTCTCTGCTGTGGCCCGGGAAGGCAGTGGAGGATGGCCCAGGTGCTTGGACCCTGCACCCGGATGGGAGACCAGGAAGAAGCACCTGGCTCCTGGCTTCGGATTGGCGTAATTCCAGCCGTGGAGGCCATTTTGGGGGTGAACCAACGGAAGGAAGACCTTTCTTTCTCTCTCACTGCCTAACTCTGTCAAATAAATAATAATAATAATAAAAGTAGAACCACCTGGTCACTTGCATTTGTGTGTGTGTGTATATATATGCACAAGGTATAACTAAGACTACTTTTTAATCCAGGTCTAAAATTCTGTTTCTAATAAAAAGGTAACAAGAAGAACTGGGATACTATGGATTAATTCTATTGAGAATCACTGTATCTGTGTTCTAGTTTTAATACATGAAAATAATCCTGGGGCTGGCATTATAGCACTGCAGGTTTAGACAATGCTTATGACACCAGCATCCCACGTAAGAGTAACTGGTTCTAGTCCTTGCTGCACTGCTTTTGATCCAGCTCTCTGCTAATGTGCCTGGGAAAGTAGCAAAAGATGGCCCTGGTACTTGGGCCCCTGCCATCCATGTGGGAGACCCAGATGGGGTTCCTGGCTCCTGGCTTCAGCCTGGCCCGGCCCTGGCTGTTGCAGCCTTTAGAGGAGTGAATCAGCTGATGGAAGATCTCTCCCTTTCCCTTTCAAATAAATAAATCTTAAAAGAAAAACAAACAAAAAAATAAAAAATAAAAAAATAAAAAACAGCTGTACTGGCAATGACATTCATGCTTCTTGATGTGTCACTATTCTTCCTCTAAAATATATTCACCACCTTCCCCCATTTCTGATGAAAAGCCGTAGTGCTCTCTTTCATCATAATTGAACTCAAGACTTCTACTTTACTGGCTTATAGAATCAAGAAAAAAAGGACAGCTATGGGTTTGAACTTAGTCAAAATTTTCTGGAGTTTAACAACAATAGTTTCCTGCTGACCTAATATTCCAGGGCTGAACAGTGACTGCCTAAAACTATTTTATAGAGTAGGTCTCATGTTACAATGTTCATACTCTTTCAGATTAAAAGTAAAATTTAATCAACTTACCATTGTTCCAAAAGGAATGGCTCTTGAAGCATGGTAATAAATGGCTATAAAATTGATGAAGAAGGCAGTGCCACACACCATAGCTGGGATAAGGAATGCCCCAATGAACATCTGCTTTATCCATCTTCTTCCTGAAAGAGAAGGGAAACTGAAAACCAGAACTAGACAGACACACATGAATTTTTTTTTTTTTGCCAGGCAGAATTAGACAGAGATAGAGATAGAGATAGAGATAGAGATAGAGATAGATAGAGAGAGAGAGAGAGAGAGAGAGAGCGAGAGCGAGAGCGAGAGCGAGCGCTACAGACAGTGGCTGCTACAGCCAGAGCTGTGCCGATCCAAAGCTAGGAGCCGGGTACTTCCTCCCGGTCTCCCATGCGGGTGCAGGGACCCAAGCACTTGGGCCATCCTCCACTGCACTCCTGGGCCACAGCATAGAGCTGAACTGGAAGAGGAGCAACCAGGACTAGTACCCGGCGCCCCAACCAGGACTAGAACTCGGGGTGCCGGTGCCACAGGTGAAGGATTGGCCAAGTGAGCCACGGCACCAGTGCACTTTTTTTTTAAAGACTTATTTATTTATTTGAAAGGCAGAGATAGAAAGAGAGTTAGTCTTCCATCTGCTGGTTCATTCCCCAAATTGCTGAAATGGGTGGAGCTGGGCCAATCCGGAGCCAGGAGCTCCTTTTGGGTCTTCAGAGTGGGTGTAGGGGCCCAAGGATTTGGGCCATCTTCTACTGCTTCCCCAGGCCATAGCAGAGAGCTGCATTGGAAGTGGAGCAGCCAGGACTTGAACTGGCACCTATATGGATTGCTAGCACTGCAGGCGGTGGCTTTACCCGCTATGCCACAGCGCAGGCTCCACATTGATGTTTAAAATGTAATTACTTAGTATCAAATTATTTACTTAAAATTTTAATATAGAATGCAAAATTTGATATCCTAATGATTGTTTCAAAACTAATAAATACCAGTCCAGTTCTGTGGGCACATGTAACAGAAACACAACTTGTAAAGTCAACCAGTTGTACAGGAAAAAGGGCTATGACCTGTACTAAAATACTCTGATCTTTTGTCCTAATCGTGCTACCAAAATGTTGTGAACTTTGGTAAACCATTGAATCTCTCTGGGCTACAAGCAGGCCTAAACAGGAGTTTCAGAAGTATTACTTGGAGGCCCAGCATTGTGGCACAGCGGGTAAAGCCATCACCTGCAGTGCTAGCATCCCATTTGGGTTCCATTTCGAGTCCTGGCTGCTCCACTTCCAATGCAGCTCTCTGCTGTGGCCTGGGAAAGCAGTAGAAGATGCCCAAGCCCTTGGGCCCCTGCACCTGTGTGCGAGACCTGGAAGAAGCTCCTGGCTTAGGATTGGCACAGCTCCAGCCATTGTGGCCATCTGGGGAGTGAACCAGCAGATGGAAGACCTCTCTCTCTCTCTCTCTCTCTCTTTCTCTCTGCCTCTATAACTTTGCCTTTCAAATAAATAAATCTTTATATAAAAAAAAGTATTAGAATTCCAGAGCTTGTTGCCATGCCCATGAAGTTACTGATGAAAGAAAATCCCAGGATTCCTGACCCTGCTTCAACCAGAACAATTCTATTTTCAACAGTTTTATGCATTAGAGTTTGGAGTCAGAGGATGGAATGAGATTACAGTGTTTCAGAAACAAGTGTAAACACTGCTGGGTTAAACATTCTCTAAAGGCACTCAGTTCTATAATTATAGATATGTGTATCCATGTTTTAAAAGGAAAAGAAAAGGGGCTGACACTGTCTCGAAAGAAGCTAAGCTTCTGCCTGCGATGCCAACAACCCTGTGGGCACCAGTTCATGTCCCAGATGCTCCTCTTCCAATCCAGCTCTCTGCCAAGGCCTGGGAAAGCAGTAGGTTTCATGATGACAACTACATGTGAACAGCTTTAAAAATAGCTTTTCAAAATATTTTTATGGTGCTGGTGCTGTGGCATAGCAGGTAAACTGCTGGCTGCGGTGCCAGCATCCCATATGGGCACTGGTTCAAGTCCTGGCTGCTCTACTTACTATCCAGCTCCCTGCTAATGTGTGTGGGAAAGCCAGTGGAAAATGGCCCAAGTGCTTGGGCCCCTACACCCACATGGGAGACCTAGAAGAAGCTCCTGGCTCCTGGTTTTGGATCAGTCCAGCTCCAGCTGTTGTGGCCTAAATTTAGGGGAGTGAACCATCGGATAGAAAACCTTTCTCTCTGTCTCTCTCTCTCGCTGATTGTAACTCTACCTCTGAAATAAATAAAATCTTTAAAAGGAAAAGAAAACAATGTGTTTCATGAGCTGTTGCTCAGTGATTCAAACTACAGATTTGTAACTGGATTATAAATAGACTTTTTTTACTGTATTTTTGTATCTCCATGCATTGCCACAATTCTATATAATGATCACATATTATTCAAATAATCATCGAAAGAATTTTAACTTGCATAATGAAAAATTTTACATCATGTTTAAATAAACGAGGAGAGCAACAAGGATCTGTATTTCCATTACAGCAAAGTAAACACAGAAGTGCACCATAGGTGTAAAACAATTTCATATAGCTTAGGAAATGTAAAGAATTGCACTGGATCATAACTTAAAAATGCAACCTCACAATCACAAGCTGTAGGGATCCAAAGAGAAAAGTGTCACAAGAAAGACAAGCAATATCCTAACTTTTGTTTTCTCCTAAAGAACTTTATATAGATCATTTTAAACATTGGTCTCATTGAACTGCTACTCCAAATCTTAACATTCCTCCAGAAAAACTTTCAGTCTGTTCTTTTCCCTCTATTTCATTTCCTTTTCAGGCAATTCAAGAACCCTTCCTTTCCAACTAATATCAAGCATATGAAAAATAACACTAAAAAGGCTAGCCATTAAAGTATTATTCTTAGTTAATTCCAACTCTGTCCTGTCATTTTCTTTTTCTGCATTCTCCATCAACTTTCCAGAATCAGGCGTGTTCTTAAAAAAAAAAAAAAAAAAAAAAAGTCCTTATCCAACTCCGTTCCTCCTTTTTCCCCTCACATACTCTAAGAGCCCCACGCACATTCCACTGGGTACAGTCAACAGCCAAAGCATCCACATTACTGTGCTTCCTACTGTTCCTCACTCCCCTGGAGACTGTACTGAAGTTCCAGGCTATCCCTGGCTTCAAATTGGTTCTAGAGCATTATTCAGTGTACTGCAGACAACATGATCTTGAGCTTCACTGTAATTCAAATCCTGAGATAACCAAAAAATTCTTGATTCCCCATGTTGACTTCTACATTAACCCATTTTCAAGGAATAGCTCAGACAAATTATCAGGGCATGATCAGACCCCCTCAGGGGACTATAAATCAGAATATAATCTTCAGATTATACATCATATGATTTGATTCTCCTAGACCTCAGCATAAACTGTGAAAACCTTCAAGTGTACATGAGGTAAAAGGAAGTTTAGGTGGGTGTTCTTAACTTACAATGAGACTAAAAGCAAATTTATGTACAGGTTTTGAATAAATTTCCTCTTTAAATAAATTTGCTTCTGCTGTGGAAACTTTTTATGGGTTTAATAAACTGTAAAATTTCTACTCTAATGAGTTTCCAGGTCAAAATCAAAGGAGTCACCTTAGGTCTATTTGTTTCCTCAGGATTCAATCCTATTTGATAGGACTCATTTCCCATATCTGGAAGTAGAATTTAGAGACTGAATACTAACAGTCAGGAATTCATAATGATGCTCCCTTAGGCAATCCAAAGAATTATCTATACTGAAGATCTAGTAGGAGCAATAAAAAAAAAAAAAAATCAATGGTAATCCACGATATCCTGAAAGAATTTAAAATGATCCTATACTCTAATTTCCTATAACCTGTAAGCCTTCCTGGTTTACTAAAAGATAGGATCCCCTAATGCTGACACCACTTTGGATGGGCTGTAAAACATTACCTTAAGATGTCTCCATTCTTGCAAATATAGTTTTGAAATCTTTCAACAAGCATTCATTCATAAACTAAAATATGCAAGTCTACTATTTTCAATACTTTTCTGACAAAGAATATTGTAAGGAAAACAAAGGAACTTCAAGACTACTGAAAGTCATCACAGGAAGACAACACCTGAGCACAGCGCCCCTGAATCATCCATGAACTATCCCCATCATTTCTAGGTCACTGTAGCAAAGGAGCAAGGGGATGACGAAGACCTCCTAGCAAGAGACCATGATACAGATAACAAATGTTTGCAGTGTCTTTTGATAAACATTTAAGTCAACAGGAACAGCTGCCTCTCCTATTTTGCTTCCACTGTCCAAAAACTTTCCCCACAAGCCATTATGTATACCTTTATATTCGTCTATAAGGTTATATGCTCTGTGGAGGCCTTACACATAGCTATACTACCCATTTTAAATTCCAAGTACCTCACAGTGAAATACTAGCACCTATAAGGAAAATAGACTGATAATTCCTAAGTTACCTCCTTGTCTAGCATATAGACTTCCACCAAAATAACCATTCACTGGAGATGTAGCAGCATAGACAAATATGGCTGTACTGAGCATGGATCCCCTCCTAAAAAGAGAAAAAATATAGGTGATAAATTAAAACCAAAGATTTAATGAAAACATCATATACTTCAAGAAAAATTTAATAGAAACACAAAAATATCACATTCTAGACTGTAAAAGACCTCAAAATGTTCTCTAATGAATGATTTTCTAGTTAAAATATACTTAAATTATACAGGGTGATCCTAATTTTTTCTAATCTGCAGTTAAATTTCATAATAAACTAATATTTCACATTTCTTTGGCAAAAATATTACAAACTGGTGCTAAAACTTTTCACAACCCTGTAAACCAACTCTATCACATGAGAAAGAATATTCACCTACTTCAAAAAAAACCTAGAATATTCCTTTCCTTTTTAAAATAATTTTATTTTTTAAAATTTGTTATTAATACAAACAGAACAGATTTCATGTAGCTCATAGATACAATTCTAAGAAAATAATGCTTTTGTCCTCCTCTTTTCTTTTTTTTCTTGTAATTATTTTGATAATATTTTTAATTCACTTTATAATCATGGGCTTAATCCTCTAGAATATTCTTTTTCATAACTTGATTCACCTGCTTAAGATTCTTGCCTGTTAACAGAAATAAAATGAAGTGGGATCATTTATATTAAATGCTATTATTTTAAATTGTACAACACTAATACTTTCTCTATTTGGTTTCCCTTACATTGTTAAAAATTGTGTTTTTAAAAAATCTATAGGTCCACAGTCAACACTAAGTCAGAACAACAATCCCTAACCTCTTACTCCTCTAATAATGTCATCTACAAAATTCAGATCAACCCACCTATTGAGTAAAACTGGAAAAAATATTTGAAAATGTCTAGTTGCATAGGGAAATATTAAAATTGATGACAGTATCAATATCACTGATACCACTTGCCGTAATACAGAGATGTACTTATTAGCCAACTGTATATTAGTCTTGAAATATGTAGCAAGTTTCTGCTCAACTATGCTCACTTCCTTAAAATGGATGACAGTGACAACACCGTGGTATTTCATTTCTGTCAATAGGTAGCTAAACAAATGTAATATAAGAAGTTGTCATTCCCGCGTTTAAAACGCAACAAATCTCAGCCAGTTTTAAAACTCAAATTTTTTTCCCCCAAGAACCCAATTAACAATGCTTCCTGTAGAGATCTTCTGGTTTTGGGAGGTAAATGACAAGTACTAATTTAGTCAACTATGAAATTCTTATACTTCTTACAAAGAATCTAATTGGATCTTCAACTTTAAAAGAAAAATGCCTATTAACCTCCCTAAACAGTTTTAGAAACAAAGTAATCTCTGCTCACATCTCTAATGGAACATAACCTTTATAACCAACCAAAACGTTCAGGAATGCTCATAAATTTTCACGTTACAGAAAAATACACTTATAGCTAAAGATTACTATTCACTATTTAATTTGTCTGCAATGAAATTTATTGTATTTAAATTCTAAGATAATTTAAATAACCAAATATTTAATGATGATTGATTCAGAGGGTTCCAATAATTTAAACCACTCAAGAACAGAAACATCATAAAGTATATGCACTTACTCTGTATATAAATCTTCTATCATTGCAACAATGATAACAATGAGAGATACAGCAAATATCTGACATCCAGAACCAATGAGAGAGGAAAATATCAGTGGGTGACTTGAGGGTCTAAATACATCTCCATGCACCTGTTTCCATCCATATTCATCTCCTAGGTCTCTATCCTATATATAAATATATTTTTACAGAGAAAAGAAAAAAATTTAAAATTAAATGAAAATATAGTTGTTTAAAAAACATTGCAGCTATAATTTACCACCCTCCAAATTTATAGCTATTTAAAGGGATTTAAATATTGAGAAAAGAAATTTCAGTTTAAAATAATCCCTGTCTTAAAAACTGATGTTAGTATTGAAGTTCAGGAAGGTGATTCCTGGTTGTGATGAGAGAATCTCAAAGAATGAAAAAAGAAAAGATTTGGGAGCAGAAAGAAAAGGTCAATGGGGCTAGCACTGTGGCACAACAGGGTAAGCAGCTGCCTGTGACACCAGCATCCCGAATCAGATCACTGGTTCGAGTCCTGGAGCTGTGCTTCCAATCCATCTCTCTGCTAATATGCCTGGGAAAGAAACAGCAGATGACACAAGTGCCTGGGCCCCTGCCACAATGAGGGAGATCTGGATGGAGTTCCAGCCTCTTGACTTTGACCTTGCCTAGTCCTGGCCATCGTGGCCATTTGAGAGTGAACCAAAGGACAGATCTCTTTCTCCGTCATTCTGCCTTTCAAATAATTAATTAAATATTTTGAAAACTGAAAATTTTTAAATATTTTCTTTATTGAAATGGTCAAATTGACAGAACAGTATACTGACTTTCTTGTTATTTTCACACACCATCCTTGACATTCTTATCAGACTGTGGCCTAAATAAAACTGGGACCAGAGAGAGGGAAAACGAATAACAGTTCCCACACCAGTATATGCCCTAAAAACATAATGTACTTATAGACTAGAATTTAACAAAACATATGGGGAAAATATCAAAGTTTTAATTTAATTGTATATAGTATTTTTAAAAAAAGAACTCAATTTTCACTTTTCAACCCTAGTAAGCAAGTGTTCCTAAAACAGTTTCCTAAGGAATGGCAGTCGTAAAGAAATTCTCTTTTGGTGGGGGAGACGCACACCTGATGAGATTTGTTTGAGACGCGCCAAATATTTTATCTACCCTCTGATTCTTTACAATATAGTTTAGCATATTAACATTTAAATTTTGTAACTACTTCCCAAACTAATTTAATATTGGAGAATACCCACTTAGAACAGCCATTAATACTCTATAGAATGTATCTCTGTTCTATAATATAGTAAAAGAACTAAGAAGACAAACCTTTTCTCTCAACCCTCTAAATTAAATGTCAATTGATCCTTCTACCTGCTCCCTGAATTTTATGCAACGATTCTCAGGACCAGAAAGAGATTAATATTAACCTAATCAAAAGCTCTGAAAAACTAAAAAGTTTGTTTGATGTATCCTTAACTTGGTGGCAAAACTTGGCTTCAACTAATAATATGATTTATACTATTCATTGATAGATAGGATGAACACTCACATGTTATGCTGAAAAAATTAATGTATCTGATTACAGGGCATGGTCTCAAGACTCCACGGAGGGTTTTATACCTTTCCGAAATCTGAAAATTCTGAACTCTGAAAATTCTGAACTCTGAAAATTCACCTGGCCTCAAGCACTTCAGACAACAAAGAATGACTTTCAATCCAACATTCAAAATAATAATGAATTAAGCTGCTTTTATAAACATAACATAAAATGTTCACCATGTCATCCATTTCTTCCTCTTTACTGTACCGGGCATAATCTTTTCTTAAAGTTCTCATTAAAATCATTGAAACTAGGCCCACCAAGAAGATCACCATCATGAAGGAGTTGAAAATGGAAAACCAATGAATCTAAAACAAAACAAAATAAAATGTTATCAACATAAAATGACAAAATTCATAGGTTTCATTATGACAACTATACATTAACATCTTTAAAAATAACTTTTCAAAATCTTTTTACTGGGCCGGTGCTGTGGCATAGTGGGTAAAGCCTCTGGCTGTGGTGCAGGCATCCCATATGAGCACCGGTTCAAGTCCTGGCCGCTCCACTTCTGATCCAGCTCCCTGCTAATGTGCCTGGGAAAGCCAGTGGAAAATGGCCCAAGTGCTTGGGCCCCTGAACCCATGTGGGAGACCCAGAAGAAGCTCCTGGCTCCTGGCTTCAGACCAGTGCAGTTCTAGTTGTTGTGGCCATTTGGGGAGTGAATCAGCGAATGGAAGATCTCTCTCTGTCTCTCTCTTTCTGTAACTCTTCTTTTCAAGCCTGGAACTCCATCTGGGGTCTCCCAAGTTGGGGGCAGGGACACAAGTACTTGGGCCATTCTCTGATTTTCCAGGCACATAAAGCAGGGAGCTAGATCAGAAGTGGAGCATCCTGGGGTGTGGCGCCGTGGCAAACTTTGGTTAATCTTCGGCCTGAGGTGCCAGCATCCCATGTAGGCGCTGGGTTCTAGTCCCAGTTGCTCTTCTTCCAGTCCAGCTCTCTGCTGTGGCCCGGGAGGGCAGTGGAGGATGGCCCAAGTGCTTGGGCCCCTGCACCCACATGAGAGACCAGGAGGAAGCACCTGGCTCCTGGCTTTGGATTGGCGCAGCGTCGGCCGTGGCGGCCATTTTGGGGGTGAACCAACGGAAGGAAGACCTTTCTCTCTGTCTTTATCTGTAACTCTGTCAAATAAATAAATAAATAAATCTTTAAAAAAAAAAAAAAAGAAGTAGAGCATCCAAGATTCGAACAGGTGCTCTTAGGGGATGCCAGCATCACAGGTGGCAGCTTAACCCACTGTGCCATCACACCAGCCCTGAGACTAGCTTGTTTTCTTTTTTTACAGTAAATTTCCATTCATCAGAAATATTATACAAGCTTTCACAATCAAATTTACTGTACAATTTGACTGGGGCTGGTGCAGCCACCTTCTGCAGTGCCAGCATCCCATATGGGTGCCGGTTCAATACCCTGTTGCTCCACTTCTGATCCAGCTCTCTGCTATAGCCTGGGAAAGCAGTAGAGGATGGCCCAAGTCCTTGGGCCCCTGCACCTACGTGGGAGACCCAGAGGAAGCTCCTGGCTCTGGATTGGCGCAGCTCCAGCCATTGCAGCCAATTGGGGAGTGAACCAGTGGATGAAAGACCTCTCTATCTCTCTCTCTCTGCCTCTCCTTCTCTCTCTGTGTAACTCTGAATTTTAAATAAATAAATACATTTTTTAAAAATATACAATTTGACCATATAAACATGCTATTCAGTATCGTATAAAATGAGCACGGGCATCAAAGTGGTCTGGGTTTTAACCAAGGTTCTGCCAATTCTCATCTGAAAAATGTGTAAGGCAAATCACATAATAATATATACAAAAATTATGACATCATGTCTGGCACGAAACAGCAGATAATAAATGTTAGCTCCGTACAAACCTATAACCCTTAAAAATGAGGACCAAATCATCATGGTCGGTTGATATGGACTAAGGCCACCTTCCTTGAACAGTGTGCTTCACTTGCTCACAGTTGGTTCATCCTCTCTACCCCTTAAGGTCCTCAATGTTCTCAAAGCTCTTGGCTTTGATTTCATGTGTACATTAATCACAACTTATATACATATTCTGGTTCTTCATCACAAGGTATATCTCTGAGTGCATCTCAGAACCCAGTGCATCTTACTTGAACTAGGTCTGTGGCACTGCCCAGTTATTCTTTTATGAATATTCCATTCCCAGAAGATCCTTAGAGGCAGTTCCAGAATTTCTCTTCACTCTTCAAAGCCTCAAAGTCACCCTTTCTCTTGCCTTCGCTTGAAGCAGATTAGCATAACTTCTATCAGCCAGCATAACGTGACTCTCTTCACTTATCCTCCTAGCCTGTCACTCCTCCTGTCAATCTCCTATGGCACATCATAAACACTAAACAAATTTCGAAGTTACTGTTATCACTATTATTATCTGTGAAAATGTTCCCCTGCTGTTTTGTACCCTCACATTATTCAGATCTTCTCAACACCCTCCTTCCAATGTCAACACTTTTCCAATCAGACTACTGCTCCATTTCTTGCTCTAAAGCACATTGCAATTTCCCTTTGGTCCCACTGAAACATCTCTCAAAGGCCTGCAATGAATTTCTAACCCAATTCAGTAGTCCGTTATCTGCCTAACCCTCCTTGATCTCTCTGCCACCCTGACCCTCAACGCTACACCATCCTTCTTCACTGACTGCAGCTTCTCCTGTTTCTACCGGTTCATCCCACCCTTTGGGAACTGCCTGCCCCCAAAGCTCCCCTCTTGGTACTCTGCTGTGACCTCTTTAGGCTCTTGGAACTTTCAACCAGTGTTCTAATGACAACACCCTCCATTCCTAAATGCCCAACCTGCTCCTAATCTCTAACTTTCTTTCTCATTTTTCAGACTTCTGCTAACAACAATAGTTTCCACTTGAATGCCTTCCTGAAATTTCAAACTCAGCTTCCCAAAAGCAAACTCATAACATGTCACGTGTGAACATTTGGCTTTGGAAATTCAGAATTAGCTCTGGTTCTTGCTTCTCCTTAATGACTTCATAGGTAACAATTATTGACTTCTATTTTCCTTCAAAAATGTCTCCTGTATCTCTCCCTTTCTCTCTATTCCTACACCATCATCTCATACATTGACTGTTCTAATGGCTTCCTAGTTGGCTAGTTTGTGTGTGTCTTTGTCCTCCCCTTCGATCCTGTAAAAAGTTACCAAGAAAAATCTTTCTGAAACACATTCATATATCACTCCCCTATGCTAACACTTACAGTGACACATCTTAAAATGCATCCCATAGCAGAGTGCCTGGGTTGGAGTCCTGGCTCCACTCCTGACTCCAGCTTCCTGCTAACATACACCCTGGGAGGCAGTGATGATGCTCAAGTACGTGGGTTCCTGCCACCCACATAAGTGACCTGGACTGAGTTCCTACCTCCTGGCTTCACCTGGCCCAGCCCCAGCTGTTGCAAGCATTTCAGGAGTAAACCAAGGATGGGATCACGTTCTTTCTCTCATCATCTCTCACTCTTCTGTAGATGTGTGGGGGAAGGGGCTACCTTTCAAATAAATTACAAATTAAAACATTTTTAAATCTTAATTTTTTTTTTTTTTGACAGGCAGAGTGGATAGTGAGAGAGAGAGACAGAGAGAAAGGTCTTCCTTTTGCCGTTGGTTCACCCTCCAATGGCCGCCGTGGCCGGCGCGCTGCGCCCAGTGCACCGTGCTGATCCGATGGCAGGAGCCAGGTACTTATCCTGGTCTCCCATGGGGTACAGGGCCCAAGCATTTGAGCCATCCTCCACTGCACTCCCTGGCCACAGCAGAGAGCTGGCCTGGAAGAGGGGCAACCGGGACAGAATGCGGCGCCCCAACCGGGACTAGAACCCGGTGTGCCGGGCGCCGCTCCAGGTGGAGGATTAACCTATTGAGCCGCGGTGCTGGCCTAAATCTTATTTTTCTCCAGTATTTAATACTTCCTGAAATAGGGCTACCTCACCTTATCTAATCAATCTTTCATTCCATTATATTCTATATTCCAGTCAGGCCTATACCTCCTCAATGACCGACAAGCACAGCATACTCACTTCCATCTCTGTGTTTTCTCATAATTTCTTCTCTCACAGGATGTGCTCCTATTCACTTTATAAATTCTAACTAGTCTCTAATTCCAACTCATGTACTCTTTCCTCCATAAAACCTCATAGGTACAAGACTCTACTTCTCATAGACATCCTCTTGCTCTAACCTTCCACACATACATACATAGAAAACTGAACATATGGACATACTATCTTATGTAATCAGGATAGATTTTTAACTTGGGCTACTCTGTTGAGGCTGTGCACTATGATAAAGGGCTCCAGGCCCTCTTACCTACCCTGAGGCATCAGGGATAAACTCTTCCTGAAAAAAGGAGAGAGTCAATGCCACTTCATAAGAGCATTCTTTCATTCACTCTATTTATTTATTGACCACCTACTGAAATTATAAAGGAAACAATGAATACATTATATTTTAAAATGTTTTCCCCAAAAAGGTTATAAAACTTTATTATAAAAGTATCACTTAAGATTTATAAGGGTAGTTAGTAACGATTGGCTTTTCCAGGGCTGGCATCATGGCATAGCAAACAAAGCTGCCGCCTGTGGTACTGGCATCCCATATGGGTGCTGGTGCGAATCACAGCTGTTCCATTTCCAATCCAACTCGCCTGGGGAAGGAGTGAAAGATGGTCCAAGAACTTGGGCCCCTGCACCCACATGGGAGACCCAGAAGAAGCTCCTGGCTCCTGGTTTCAGATCAGTGCAGCTCTGGCCACCTAGGGAGTGAATCAGCAGATGGAAGGCATCCCTCTCTCTCTGCCTCTGCCTTTCTGTAACTCTGCCTTTCAAGTAAATAAATAAATCTTAAAAAAAAAAGGGGGGGGGGGTGGCGCTGTGGTGTAGTGGGTAAAGCCACTGCCTGCAGTGCCAGCATCCCATATGGGCGCCAGTTTGAGTCCAGGCTGCTCCACTTCCGATCCCGCTCTCTGCTATGGCCTGGGAAAGCAGTGGAAGATCGCCCAAGTTCTTGGGCCCCTGCATCCGCGTAAGACCCAGAAAAAGCTCCTGGCTTCAGATCGGCACAGCTGCAGCAGTTGCGGCCAACTAGGGAGTGAACCAATGGATGGAAAACCTCTTTCTCTCTCTCTGCCTCTCCTCTCTCTCTCTATGCAACTCTCACTTTCAAATAAATAATTCTAAAAAAAAAAAAAGAAAGAAAGAAATATATATATAAAATGTTAGGCTTTTCCAAAGATTTGGTTTTGCTTCTATACTGGGAAATTAATAATAACTCAGAAGAGGTCAAGAGGGGGAAAAACATGACTCTTATCATTAAACTGTTAAAGACAATAGAAGTTTTGCATAGTTACTATGCAGTAATGAGAGATACGACATAAATGCTAATATTTATAACAAGGCTCTCTTCTATTTTCTAAGACACAAACTTGATAGCAATACCTGTTATAATGCACCACCAATAACTTGACATTTTATAATATTCTTTTATTCTAAGATTATGAATTTTTTTTTGACAGGCAGAGTGGACAGTGAGAGAGAGAGACAAAGAGAAAGGTATGAAATTTATTTTGGGGGAAAACATTTTTATAATTATTGCATCAGGGAAACCATTTCTCGAAAACAATAAAGAAACCGGACATCACAAAGGGGTAACTAACCCTAGTAACTGCTGCACTCCAGCACCCCCTAGTGTTGATAATCCTAGAGCAGCACCTTGAATTTGTCATAAGTTTAGGACACAATAATTAACCACACCAATAGTGCTGCCTCTTACTGAGAACCAGCTATGTGCAAAACACCAAAGTAGGTGCTTCAGGCCATATATTATCAAAGTGAAATTTCCCCACAACCCTGTAAAGTATTACAGTCCCTGCTTAACTACTGAGGAAAACAGGAGGTGGAGACCTGGTCATTTAGCCGAGTTTGAATCTGGTTTAGCTCCTATGCTGTGTTTTCAGCCACTAGACTAGAAACAGTCCCTATACTTACATAGTAAGTCCCTACACTTACATAGTAGATTCCATCCCCTCTCACCTACAAAAGGAAAACACTGCACATGTTTCCCATCGCTCCTGTACACTGTCAGTTTTTGGCAGTCTGCTGAACCCTGCCGGCATATTTACTTAATATGCTTCTTTAATCTTAAAAAAAATAATTCCTGTCTCCATCTTCCCTACCAGCTACTGCACTATTTCTTTGCTCCATTTAGCAGCCAATCTCCTCACAGGTCTGTACTTGTTGTCTCCAATTTCTTTCCTGTCAATCTTCACAGTAGCTCCATTCAGATTTTGCCCCACCACTACACAGAAACTGCTATTCATCAAGTCCACCGATAACTCCAGATGAACCCAACAGTTGCTTTTCAGTACCCATCTTACTTGACATATCAGCAATAAATTCAGAACTAATCTTTCTATCCTCCACAACACACTTCCTTTGTATGACAGATTACTTTTTGTCCTCACTCCCCAAAGCCATTAGCTAGATTTCCTATTCTCCCTTAACTCTTCTTACTACACCAGGAATCAATCCTTGGAAATCATATCCAATCTCACAGCTTTTAATACTACTTATAGCTGGTGCCACGGCTCACTAGGCTAATCCTCCGCCTGCAGCGCCGGCACCCCGGGTTCTAGTCCTGGTCAGGGCGCCAGATTCTGTCCCGGTTGCTCCTCTTTAAGTCCAGCTCTCTGCTGTGGCCCGGGAAGGCAGTGGAGGATAGCCCAAGTGCTTGGGCCCTGCACTCGCATGGGAGACCAGGAGGAAGCACCTGGCTCCTGGCTTCGGATCGGCGCAGCTCTGGCCGTAGCTGTTATTTGGTGGTGGTGGGGGGGGGGGGGGGTAAACTAACGGAAGGAAGACCTTTCTCTCTGTATCTCTCTCTCACTAACTCTGCCTGTCAAAAAAAAACACAACAGTACTTATATATCAATTACTGAAAAACTTGTATCTATCTCTAGCCCAGACCTCTTCCTCAGGACTCCATATTGACATATCCAACTTAATGGAAAGTGTCTCCATTTGGGTATCTTACAGACATCTTGAAACTTTTAAGTCCCAATCTCAAAATATGGCCCTAGTGAGAGCAGCTCCATTCTAACAGTTGCTCAGACTGAAAACCCTGGAGTTCTTTTCAACCCTTCTGTATCTTTCTGTCAATTAGAAAATCCTGTTGGCTCTATCTTCACAATATATTAACAGTCTAACATTTTCACCCCCTAGGTCACTTACCACCCTGGTCTGGGTTACCTTCACTTTTTATATGAGTTGCTACCATATCCTCTTCATTAGTCTCCCTGCTCCAACCTTAACCTCACAGAACCTACTCCCAACCTAATAACCTAAATTAGCAGGTAAGTCAGATTTACCTCTCCCCTGCTCTCTAAAAACACTACAGCACTCCCCTAGATCCTTCACATTCAAGAGTAAAGGAAGTCCTTTCAAGGGCCACGGATGATTTGGCTCCTGCAACCTTGCTGACTTCATCTTCTGCTCATCCTCAAACCACAAGCAGGTCCCCACTTTAACAGGCTTTTAATAAGTGTCACCTCTGCCTGGAATACTCTCCCCCCAAATATCCACATACTTTATTTCCTACAACTCCTTTAAGCTTTTGATCCTAAGTTTAAAGGAAACCACTAGGTATAACAAAGTACGTAGACCTTAAGTTTTACAAGTGCAGTTACCTACACAGGGAAGCCTCCAACAGTCCAGCACTGTCTGTTTTAAATCTAATTTAAGTTTCAGTTCTAAGAAGCCCACTTAACAACCATGGATATGAACTGCATTCTCCCATATTATAGCCTTCTTTGAAGAGTAACATTCTGGCCTCCCACATGTTGTATTCTTCCTTGTGTATCTCTTAATTATTATAAACTACAGGCATGAAAAAGTGAGCTTTTGGTTTGCCTTCTACCACCTCCTACCACCCTATGACACCCCCAGGTCATACTTGCAATCATCATTAGCTAAATCTTGAAATCCACAGCCTTCATTCAGCACAGTGCCTTGCATATGGCAGGTCCCCTGTGTTTGTTAACCTGGTGCAAAGCTATACAAACTATTTACCTACCCTGTGTTGAAAAAAAGATGGATCCAGATATTTGTCAAATCGATCTTCAAATTTTACATCGGATTTTTTCCATTTTACCTGAAAAAAATGTTTTTCCATTTAAAAACAAAGGCCAATAAACAAATCAACAATTGATGACAACACCTTAAGCAAAATTAGAAAGATTTACAAACTTAGAGTTAAAAATAAAAAAACAGTGCAAAGTTACTGACAATCAGTGAAGCTTAAAAAGACATTACAAAAACTAATCCAAGTTTTCTGTGTATTAATTAAACTTACAACTTAAAGGGATCATTTCAGTTTTCAAGGATTGTTTATTACTCTTGAATTACATATTCTGACCTGAAAAATGTGTTAAGAACTAACTTAACAGAATCATGTTATAAGTGTTTAAACTAATTAGAATTTATCCTTATTGCATTATTTTTATCACAACTATCAAATTTCTTCATGTTTAGCTATGCAAATATTATTTGCACTAGGCATATGTGCACAAAGCTTGAACACTACTATTATCTACTAGTAACAGACTCATCCCAGTTACAAGGAAAATAAATGGCAGTTCTAATAGCAAACGGTACTGTAAAAAACAAATAGCAGGTCCCACAAATGCTTAATTGGCATCTAACATGACAGACCAGAAACAAACCTACTGCCTGCTTTTAGGAGGCTACTAGGCACACTGAGAAAACAGAACAATAATAATATTTTGAAATGTCCCATTTCAAGCCACATTTCATTTACTGAAGTTTGAAAACACAATTGCTGACATTAGATCACAAACACATCTTCCTGCACACAATTATGTTAATACTCACTGAATAAGACATCTGGATTTTAGTATTTGGAACCAGTTTCACCTTCCCTTCACTAGTTAGGTTAACATCAACTATTCGGTTTCCATTAAAACCTATTTCAAGTTTTTTGTAGGTCCAAAGATAATAATCTTCTCCATTTTCATCTGCTTCACCAACAATACCTACAAAAGAAAAAACACTTTATACAAGGTAATACCACTTAACATTTAAAATATCCTAGAAGGTAATGCACATTCAAATGTTTTTGTATATAAAAGCGTTTATCACTACTACTCCTTATAGGCAGAACAAGGCAGAAGTGCAGGCAGGACTTCTGCTCTTTGTTAACTACCTAGCAAACATACACCATGGCCGTTCCACATCAAGAAAGTGATGAACAGAGGCCACTGCTGTGGTACAGAAGATTAAGCTGCGGCCTGCAGTGCCAGCACCCCACAAGGTTGCCAGTTCGAAACCTGGCTGCTCCATTTCCAAGCCAGCTCCCTGCTAATGCACTTGAGAAGGCAGTGGAGGATGGCCCAAGCCCTAGGGCCCTGCCACCCGTATGGAAGACCTGGAAGAGGCTCCTGGCTCCTAACTTCAGCCTGGCCTAGCCCTGGACGTTGGCTGCGCCATTTGGGGAATAAACCAGTGGATGGAAGTTCTCTCTCCCCACTACCCCCTTCTCTTTTCTCCTCTATTTTTGCCTTTCAAATAAATAAAAAAAAAAAACTTTAAAAAAATAATGAACAGTTCAGCATAAGGTACCATTAATTTGATCCTCAAAGTTCATAACTGTCATTAGTTTCACCTTCATTGTAACAATTATCACCTTACATGTGCATACTATTTAGCAGCCCAAAATTTCTCAATTCTTCTATATCACCTTCTGTAAGGTTACTTCACCACTAGTTCTCAAAGAAAAATGAAAACCAAAGTTTCCAGAGGCCCAGTAGAACACCCTCTCCAATAACCTATTATCTACCCATTCCTAATAGGATGCACACTTGTATACCTGGGTCTCAAACTTAAAATGCCTCCTCTTGGGGCCAGCGCTGTGGTGCAGCGGGTTAATGCCCTGGCCTGAGGCACCGGCATTCCATATGGGACCCAGCTGCTCCACTTCCAATCTAGCTCTCTGCTATGGCCTGGGAAAGGAGTGGAGCATGGCCCAACTCCTTGGGCCCCTGCACCCACACGAGAGACCCAGAAGAAACTCCTGGCTCCTGGCTTCAGATTGGCGCAGCTCCGGCCATTGTGGCCAACTGGAGAGTGAACCATTGGAAGGAAGACCTCTCTCTCTCTCTGCCTCTCCTCTCTGTTAACTCTTTCAAATAAAAATAAATAAATCTTCTTTAAAAAATGCCTCCTCTTTATGCCTCAAGTTCTGTACCTGTCCACAGAAAGTCATTAAAATGAAAGAAGTGAAGATAAACAGTCATGAGGCAATAGTTTAAAATGATCACTTTGATCATAATTTGCGATATTGAAGGTAAAATTTCAAAAATGTGAGGACAGTAGATGGTAGCTGAGGAATCATCTCTTGTTCCCTGTCAGCATTTTTCCAGTGTTCCCCCACAAGCCTGTATACTTTCCAAGAGCCTTAAGCTCTGTAAGTTACTGAAGGCCTTCCTGTCATGGTCAGTGCACCCTGTTAAAGCATTAGAAAAAAAATAAGATGATTTCTTAGAAAGGATTATTTGATTATTGACAAAAATGATTCTTTCTAATGATACAAATTCAAGAAGTATAGTTTTGTTTTGTTTGGGGTTGTATAGGGGTAACGAAATTTTTCTAATAATGAATTTCATTAAGGTTTATTTGCCTGTCTGCTCTGAAAGCCAGACTTTGGAGGCAGATACAATATCAAATAAGAAGCTATTCTCTAAGAGGCTTTTAAAATCAATTCTGAAACCTTTACCCCAAAAAATCAGAGAAGAACTTTTTTTTTTCTCCATACAGGGATTCTCCAAGGCTCAGACATTATAGGACATCCAGAAGTATCTCCCCAAAGACGGCACAACCTGGAGTTCCAGGGTTGAAAAATATTTACACATTTTTTAAGACAAAAAAAAGCACAGCTGCCAACGTTGTTAAAGAAGCTTACAGGGCCAGCTCTGTGGCATAGCAGGTAAAGCCGCAGCCTGCAGTGCCGGCATCCCATATAGGTGTCGGATTGACTCCCGGCTGCTCTACTTCCAATCCAGCTCTCTGCCACTTCCTGGGAAAGTAGTGGAGGATGGTCCAAGTCCTTTGGCATCTGTATGGGAGACCCAGAAGAAGCTCCTGGCTCCTGGATTCGGATCAGCAGAGCTCTGGCCTTTGCAGCCTTCTGGGGAGTGAACCAGCATACGGAAGCTCTCGCTCGCTCTCTCGCTCGCTTTCTCTCTCCGGAAGATCTCTCTCTCTCTCTCTCTCTCTCAGCTTCTCTGTAACTCTGCCTTTCAAATAAATAAATCTTTAAAAAAAAATAAAAAGAAGCAGCAGCAGCAGCTTACAGCACTGACTGAAAAACACTTAAGAAGTCAGAAAAAACCCATAGGCAATTTTTTTTTAATTTTTTTTTTTATTTTTATTTTTTGACAGGCAGAGTGGACAGTGAGAGAGAGAGTCAGAGAGAAAGGTCTTCCCTTGCCGTTGGTTCACCCTCCAATGGCCGCCGCGGCCAGCGCGCTGCGGCCGGCGCACCGCGCTGATCCGATGGCAGGAGCCAGGTGCTTTTCCTGGTCTCCCATGGGGTGCAGGGCCCAAGCACTTGGGCCATCCTCCACTGCGCTCCCTGGCCACAGCAGAGAGCTGGCCTGGAAGAGAGGCAACCGGGACAGAATCCAGCGCCCCAACCGGGACTAGAACCCGGTGTGCCGGCGCCGCTAGGCAGAGGATTAGCCTAGTGAGCCGCGGCGCCGGCTCTAGGCAATTTTTTTAAAAGAAAAAAAAAAGGGAGGAAACTGCTCTCTCACCAAAAGCTAAGGGAGCTCAGACTAATGGAATCTCATATATTTATATATATATACATATATACACAGGCTCATAAAACTTTAGTCAATAGTCACTACCTCCGAGTTGATCAGAAATGTCTGTGTTGCTGTAACTCTAATTACAATGATTTATATGAAATGCTTACTACATATACCTACTTAACATGCAACAGTAAAGATGAGGCACACAAATATCTGAGATTAACTTTCTTACAAATTCCATTTTATTATAACAGTCAACTCTGCTCTATTCAGTCTTTCATAGTTTGTTGCTCATGAGCACAGTAATCGGCTAACAATCTTTAAAAATCTTTCGTCCAAGCCAGCGCCGCGGCTCACTAGGCTAATCCTCCGCCTTGCGGCGCCAGCACACCGGGTTCTAGTCCCGGTCGGGGTACCGGATTCTGTCCCGGTTGCCCCTCTTCCAGGCCAGCTCTCTGCTGTGGCCAGGGAGTGCAGTGGAGGATGGCCCAAGTGCTTGGGCCCTGCACCCCATGGGAGACCAGGAAAAGCACCTGGCTCCTGGCTCCTGCCATCGGATCAGCGCGGTGCGCCAGCCGTGGCGGCCATTGGAGGGTGAACCAACGGCAAAGGAAGACCTTTCTGTCTCTCTCTCACTGTCCACTCTGCCTGTCAAAAAAAAAAAAAAAAAAAAAAAAAAAAAATCTTTCGTCCAGAGACAAAAAAAGAAAAAACACTATGAGAAAACACTATGGAGCTCTTCTCCATTAACATGCATGAGCAAGGGCTAAAACATAAAATATTTTAAATATTTGGAATTTGGAAAATAAGAGGAATTAGCAAAGTAAATAAGCCATTTCAGAAACTATCACACCTAAAAATCATATTAACACAGTACCACAGGCAGAATCATATTTCAAACTCTTATTCAGTCTCTACAATTGTTTTTTAAAAACACAAAGTAAAATAAGATAACAAGAAAAATAAGAGCAGAGGATATTTCAGACTGTCCAAAGAACTTTTTAATTCCTTGAATCTGAGAAGTTACACTGTATGAAAGTTATACTTAAGCAGAGTTTCAAGTAAGGTTTGGTCTTGTCAAAAATCACTAATAACACAAGACCATAAAATTGGAAGTAAAATCTTTCAGTGGAAAATACTGAAGACATTTACACAATGATAGGAACCAATCACATTAACAGAGTGATTACATAAATGTTGATTATTATACAAACATTCCCAAACTCTAAATATAACATGTAACACTTACCCCATATTGGTAAGTCATCTATGTACATCTGGTACCAGTAGTGATTTTTGATGGCATACACAAATGCATCTCTCTTTTCTTTATCTAAGTCAATTTCACAGTAAGTGGCTGGCATCACATCATCTGTGTAAATTAAAAATTGTAATTTACCCACTGGTTTGCAAAATAGTTACAGGAAAAATAACAAGAAAAAAAGTCAACATTTCCTGAAGATTTCTATACATAACAGCTGAATCTGTACTATTCATGTATCTTTTAAGATTTTTTTTTTATAATCAAAGACTCAATCTTTATTTTCAAAGATTTTCTAAGAAATTCTCTCTTATATAAAGAAAATTATACAAGAACATTTACAAACAAAGTTTAGGGGAATGGCATAGTAGGGAAAGCCGCTGCCTGCACTGCCAGCATCCCATTTGGGCGTTGGTTCAAATCTCGTCTGTTACACTTCCAATCCAGCTCCCTGCAACGGGCTGGGAAAGCAGAAGATGGCCCCAAGTCCTTGGGCCCCTGTACTCTCGTGGGAGATGTGGAAGAAGCTCCTGGCTCCTGGTTTCCGCTAGGCTCAGCTCCAGCCACTGTGGCCATCTGGGCAGTGAACCACAGGATGGAAGACCCCTCTCTCCCTCTCCCTCTCTCTCTCTGTAACTCTGCTTTTCAAATAAATAAATACATCTTAAAAAAAAAAAAAAAGATAGTTGCTTGACATACAATAGCTTAAACAATTAAAAAGATTCAAAGGAACTTTAAAATGGATAAATTGGTTTAATGAATAAATCCAGCAGGCATCAGTACTTGGAAATTCTCCCAAAGTCCCTTTAAGATGAGCCATTTCCACCCTTAACTGCTATCAAAACTACTACTACCATAATTCCATACAGATGGTCTCTAACTTACAAATCTAGTATTTCAAAATCTACTTAATGTTTCTAATGAAACACAACAAAATAAAAATACCTACAAATATTCTAATTGTCAATCAAAAGATTAAACTTTTGGTATGTCACTTAAGCAATTAAAAACCGAAAAAGAAAGCCCAGGTCTGTTTTTATATTTTTTGTACTACAATAATGGTTATTTAGAATCTGAAATGCAGTTCTCCCAAAAAACATACACAAACTTCTTAAATACTAATTCAAACGTTTTAAATATAAAGTATAGTTGAACCATGAATTTATGGTCACCGACAACATTATTTCTGTAAAAAATAGCAATCTGAGTTACAACTCAAGACATGTGGCAACATTATCTCTCCAACACTCAACAGAGAACAGCTTCCCTTTACTAAGCCCAAAGAGAAAATCCCAAAACCCCCAACACCAAGATGCCAGTGAACACTGAAGTCCCATGAAATATAGGAAAATACTCTCACCCTCAAAGTGGGAGAAGAAAATTGCTTTTTCTGCAACAACAATGATGCCTACAAAGATTTCTTTTCTACTCAGTTCCTTCTACACAGTAAGTAACTTAGGATTCTCATAATGATAAAAACTGAGGCTGAGCAGTGAAGCAAGGGAAGGTTAGGAAATTGAGACAGCTAAAAAGGGTCCCTGCAGCAGGAATCAGCACTGGCAGCAAGGGCGCCCCAGATGAGATTTCTGTGAAGTGTAATCACAGACAAATGGCAGCAGGCCATCGCTGCTACAGAGCAGCCAGCCAGAATCAAAGGAGCTCAGACTTGGAGGGTAACAGATGGCTGCAGCAGCTATGGGAGACCTCACAGCTCCCTCTGCAAAGCCACTGAAGTCCTGGCTGTTACACACATGTGATAATGGTCATTAGCACTTTGGTGGTTTTTGAAGGAAGTTCTGATACACTATATGACACTTCTCTCAAGATTTTCAAAGACTCTTGTCTGAACTTTAGTTCAGCTCTGTCTTCCAACTGACCTATTACCCCACCCTCTTGCCTATGGGCCATGAACCTCACAGACTAGCAGTTCCCACACACGTGGTGCTGCCCTGGCCTCTGGACTTTTGTACTCCTGCTGTTAACTCCACCTCATATGCCCATCCTAGAATTCTGTCGCTCATAGCCCCGCTGTCCTCTACAGGCCAGTTAGTCCCCGATTCCCACCCTCACACCTTTCACATCCCATAGCCTATCCCTATCCCTTTCTCTGAAGCCCCAAGGTTTTCACTACCCAGTTTCCTTATGGCCAAAGGCATACACAACTTTTTAACTTCACAGGAACATGTCAGTGCCTTAAAAACACCATTAGATCTTGAGAGCTATGTCCAGAACTACCTACAACCTTTTCGTCCCCAGCACGCCTGCTTCAGTATCCTGCACAGAGTAGCAATACTTTAATTTTAAGAATAAAATTCTCCATTTATTTAACAAACAAAATCATTAGTTATACCAAAGTACGGACATACACATGCACCTATGTATGAATGGATGGATACCTGCATATATGTGTGTAGGAGAAAAGACAATAAAACAAATGAAATTTTGAACAGGATCTCTCAGAAAGAATGAGAAGGAGGGTGAAGGGTATCCTTCAGTGATATAGATATAAAAAAAAATTAGAGTAAAAGGAAAAGCCTGGGGCTGGTGCTGTGGCAAAGTGGGTTAAAGCCCCAGTCTGCAGCACTAGCATCCCACAGGGGTGCCAGTTCAAGTCCCAGCTGCTCCAATTCTGATCCAGGTCTCTGTTATGGCCTGGGGAAGCAGTAGAAGATGGCCCGAGTCCTTGGGCCCCTGCACCTGCCTGGGAGACCCAGAAGTTGCTGGCTCCTGGTTTTTGATCAGCTCAGCTCTGACCATTGCGGTTATTTGGGGAGTGAACCAGCGGATGGAAGACCTCTCTTTCTCAGGCTCTGCCTCTTTCTGTAACTGTCTTTCAAATAAATAAAACAAATCTTTAAAAAAATAAAATAAAAGGAGGCGGGCAGCCAATCATGGCAGACTGCAAAAAGGGCACTGGTTGGTCATATTTTAATGAAATTCCTCTTCAGACAAGTAAAAAATATATATAAACATCACAAATAACTGAAAAACAAGCACTTCTCTCAGGATAGAGCCACTCTGAAGTCAACTAATGCAATGGGTATGAATATGCCAAATCGATATTCAACAATCTACTTGGAAGACAAATCTGAGAAACTCATCACCATAAATCATTGCTTTAAAATTATAATGGGTTTGGGGTTGGCACTGTGGTGTAACAGGTAAAGCCACTGCCTGTAGTGCCAGCATCCCATATGGGCGCCAGTTTAAGTCCTGGCTGCTCCATTTCTGATCCGGCTCTCTGCTTTGGCCTGAGAAAGCAGAAGAAGATGGTCCAAGTCCTTGACCCAGAAGAAGCTCCTGGGTCAGATCAGCCCAGCTCCAGCCACTGCAGCCATTTAGGGAGTGAACAGTGGATGGGAGACCTCTCTCTCTCCTCTCTCTCTCTCTCTGCCTCTCTGTAACTCTGCCTTTCAAATAAATAACCTTTTTAAAAAAATTAATAGGGTATACCTTTCTCAGATAAAACACATACTTGGGGAGCCAGCGCTGTGGCTCACTTGGTTAATCCTCCGCCTGCGGCACCAGCATCCCATATGGGAGCCGGGTTCTAGTCCCGGTTGCTCCTCTTCCAGTCCAGCTCTCTGCTGTGACCCGGGAAGGCAGTGGAGGATGGCCCAGGTGCTTGGGCGCCTGCACCTGCCTCAGAGACCAGGGGGAAGCACCTGGCTCCTGGCTTTGGATCGGCACAGCACCCAGGCTGTAGCAGCCATTTGGGTGGTGAATCAACAGAAAGGAAGACCTTTCTCTCTCTCTCTAACTCTGACAAAAAAACACAAAAAACAAAACAAACAAACAAAAAACCACATACTTGGGAATTCTAAAGATACAGGTAAGATTTTACCAATGTAAATACTTAAAAAACAACACAAACTGGCCTCTTTTCCTAGAAAGTTTGAGAAGCAGTTTAATTTAATTTATTTATTTCAGAGGCAGAGAGACAGAGGGTTCCCATCCACTGGTTCACTCCCCAAATGTCTGTAGCAGACAGGGCTGGGCTAGAACAAAGCATTCCAATATGGGATACAGGAATCCCAAGTAGCAACTTAACCTCTAGGCCAGTGACCCTGTAGATACTTTTAATGTGGAAATAAATAAAACTCAAGTTGTAAGGTAGCAAATGCTAAGTGATTTTTCAAATAAAAAGCAAAGTTAGATTCTGCAAACTGTACCCCAATACACCTTTCATCAATTCTCATTAAAACTCCAGGTTAATGACTGAATAAACACATGTAGCATTGAGAAAAGAATGTCATAATTATTCTCAGGTTCTCTAAGAACATATCATGCTGCACTTTACCTTATCTTTTGATAACACTACTAAATTAGAAAATCAGATATGCACTATCTCAAATTCAGCAGTACTTGCCAGGGTCTCTCAAGAAATCACTATGAGAATATATAATCACTATTATAGAGAAATGGGAAGCAACATGAGTTGTAGTCTGAGCTCCCCTATTTCCTGGCTATGTGAATAGGAGTTAAGTCATTTACCCTCAACTGTGAAACAGACACAACATCTGTACTATCTCTTTCCCAGAGTTAAGAACTCAATGTTCCCTATCTTCCAAGACAGTATTCTTGAGTCTCCTTGGGCCTTACATTCCTTTCAGAATCCAATGAAAACAGTACCTCCCTTCGCCCCCAAGAAAGCTCATTCACATAATAATATTAGGTGACCATTTCAGAGAGCCTGTGAAAAGGAATCCTGAAGCCTGAAACACACAGCGTTACTGGTTGAATTCTGTGTACTCAGAGCCTACCATAGCGCTGGAATACAGGAAGGCATTCCAATAACAACCACACAAATTAAAGAAAATATGGACTGGAAAACCTGGTGTATCACAGTCAATTAAAAAACAACATAAAGAGTACTGATTAACTAACCAACTCAACTGGCAGTATAAACTGCAGTTTTTTGTGGATGGCAACATGTACCCATGAGGAGCAGTGTTTAGCCTAGTGGTTATGATGACCATACCCCACTTGAGTACCTAGGTTTGATTCCTGGCTCTGGCTTCTGACTCCAGTTTCTTGATAATGCGGATTCCAGGAAACAACAGTGATGGCTGGAGTAGCTGGGCTCCTGCCACTCATGTGGAGACTTCATTGCATGCCAGCTCCCAGCTTCAGCTTGCCTAGCCCTGGTCACTGCAGGCATTTGGGGAGTGAATGAGCAGGTAGCAGAACTCACTCTTGTACATAAATGCATTTGGTCTCTCTCTGTATCTCAAATAAATAAATAAATAAATAAATAAAAATTCTAAGGAAACATTCTAAAAGTGTTTATACCCTTTGATTCAGTAGTCAGAATTTATCCAAATAAAAGATTCAGAGACTCATTACTTATGCGCAAGGAAAGTCAAACACATTGTTATTTTTAATAGTAAAAAAACAGGGGGCCGGCGCTGTGGCACAGTGGGTTAACATCCTGGCCTGAAGTGCCGGCATCCCATATGGGTGCTGGTTCTAGTCCTGGCTACTCCTCTTCCAATCCAGCTCTCTGCTATGGCCTGGGAAAGCAGTGGAAGATGGCCCAAGTGCTTGGGCCCCTGCTCCCGCATGGGAGACCCAGAAGAAGCTCCTGACTTCTGGCTTCAGATCGGCTCAGCTCCGGCCGTTGCGGCCATCTGGGGAGTGAACCAGTGAATGGAAGACCTCTCTCTCTGTCTCTACTTCTCTGTAACTCTCTTTCAAATAAATAAAAATAAATCTTTAAAAAAAATAGTAAAAAAACAGAAAAAGGAAAAACAAAAAGAAGGATGTATCACCGTAACTTGTTAACTGGGAAATGATGAAAATTACCATGTACAAGTTGTTTATAGAGTATTATGCAGTCACATTTCTAAAACAGCAGTTAACAATATAATCTCACAAAATGTTGAGAAAAACAAGTGGAACAAAAAATAATTATGGAGCCAGAGTTGTGGCATAGCAGGTAGAACTGCCACCTGTAGTGTGGTCATCTCATATGGGCACCAGTTCAAGTTCTGGCTGCTCTGCTTCCAACCCAGCTCTCTGTTATGGCCTGGGAAAGCAGTGGAGGATGGCCAAGTCCTCGGGCCCCTGCACCTGTGTGGGAGACCCAGAGGAAGCTTCTGGCTCCTGGCTTCAGATCAGCACAGCTCCGGCCACCGCAGCCATTTGGGGAGTGAAGATGGAAGCCCAAATCTCTCTCTCTCTCTAACTCTACCTTTCAAATAAATAAATAAATAAATATTTTAAAAAATAATCACATATATAACTTTTTCAGTTAAAACAGTGAGAACAGTGTCTGGCAAATAATGAGAACTAAATAAGGGTTTGTTAAACTAAAAAATTACTCAACAAAAGCTCAATTTTAGAATACTTTTAAACAATGTGGATGAACAGGAAAATAAAAAGCGCTGAAGAAAATATACCAAAATGTCAAATGGTAATTGCATCCAGGCGATTTTTTATTTTCTTCTTTATATTTTCCTGTAGTTCCTAATTGAATACACTGAACATATATCATTTCTGGAAAAGGGAAAAACAGATGGACAATGAGAGATGACTAATAACAGGGGAAAAACAGAACAGAAGGACACGTACGCAAAGGGAGGAAACTGGTGTCACAGAGCTCAAGACACACTTAAGACTTAAGGCACTACAGACCTAAAAAGCAGGGGGTACAGGGAGGGCACTGTGGTGTGGCGGGCTAAGCCGCTGCTTGGGACATCAGTACCCCAACAGTGTGTGGGATGGAGTCTCACCTCCATGTCTAACCCAGCTTCCTGTTAATGTACACCCTGGGAGGTAGCACACGAGGGCTCAAGTAGTTGAGTTTCTGCCATCCACGTGGGAGACCTGGACAGAGTTCCAGGCTTCACCTAGCCCAGACCTAGATGTTGTGGGCATCTGGGGAGTGAACCAGTGGATGGAAGATCTCTCTCTGTCTCTGTTGCTCTGCCTACCAGATAAAAAAATAAACTTTATAAAAACAACAAAAAAGATAAACAACAGTATAAAATATATATTTGGAGGGAATGGATACCCAAGTCCCCTCCTCCACTCATCACACAGCTAGATGAATGATGTCAACTCATTCCCTACAGCAGACTAGAGAGGCAGTTTCCTCTTAAACTTCTGGAGAGCTATGTAATCCAGGTGGATCTCTAGAGGGCAACAGTGCATAGTGAGGTTGAGAACAGCCAAGACTCTGACTCAGAGAACCAGAAAAACTTCAGGCAGTCCAAAAACTAAGCAGTCCAAGGCATTTCTCTATCTGTAGTATTTTCAACTTAACAATTCACTCTACAGAAGAATATCTGTAAAATAATTCCATCCCTCTTTTAATTTGGGATATTCAAGGAAAAGAAAATTCAAGGGAATATTAATAGAATAAATGAGGGGACCAAGATTGTGGTGCAGCAGGTTATTAAGCCATCACTTACAATGCCTGTATCCTATACTGAAATGTTGGTTTGAGTCCCAGTTACTGTTTCCAGTCCAGCTTCCTGCTAATGTGCTTGGTAAGGCAGTGGAATTATATGGCCCAAGTACATAGGCCCCAGTAGGAGATCAGGATGGAGTTCCTGGCTCCTGGCTTTGGCGTGGTCCAGACATGGTTGTTGGCAGTCATCTGGGAGTGAATTTCCCTTTCAAATAAAAATCTTTTAATAAAATAAAATAAATGAAGAAATCCTCCAGAAGTCATTGAAATTTCAATGATTAATAACCTGCATCAAGAATTTTTAATGGGTTGGGCCCAGCGCTGTAGCACAGCAGGTTAAAGCCCTGGCCTGAAGCGCTGGCATCCCATATGGGTGCCAGTTCTAGTCCCGGCTGCTCCTCTTCCGATCCAGCTCTCGGCTATGGCCTGGGATAGCAGTAGAAGATGGCCCAAGTCCTTGGGCCCCTGTACCCCTATGGGAGACTGGGAAGAAGCTCCTGGCTTTGGAGTGGCCTAGCTCCAGCCATTGACACCATTTAGGGAGTGAACCAGCAAATGGAAAACCTTTCTCTCTGTCTCTCCCTCTCACTGTCTGTAACTCTGCTTCTCAAATAAACAAATAAAATCTTCAAAAAAAAAAAAAAAGAATTACTATTCCATGTCATCTAATTATCAAAAGAACAAGCAGGCAGGAACTGGCCAGCTGCAGACAATTTATTAAGAACTTATTATGCCTTAGTAGCTGAGGATGCAATGGTGAATAAGAAAGCTACTCTGCCTGCCCTGGAGGAACTACCAGGCTAATACAGCAGCTTGGAGACAAAATTGTATATTCAATCAACTAATTTAACATTTCATAATCACTAATACCAAATCAATTGTAACTACAGACCCATACTATGTGCTATCAGTATTTGTAACAATTAGCACTTTTTTTTTTTTTTTTTTTTTTTTTTTGGACAGGAAGAGTTAGACAGTGAGAGAGACAGGGTTTACCCCCCAAATGGCCACTACGGCCGGCACACTGCGCCGATTCAAAGCCAGGAGCCAGGTGCTTCCTTCTGGTCTCCCATGTGGATGCAGGGCCCAATCACTTGGGCCATCCTCCACTGCCTTCCTTGGCCACAGCAGAGAGCTGGACTGGAAGAGGAGCAACCGGGACAGAATCTGGCGCCACGACCGGGACTAGAACCCAGGGTGCCGGCACCGCAGGCGAGGATTAGCCAAGTGAGCCACGGTGCCAGCGGATTATCACTTCTTGAATATAAACTATGGACTGGACACTTTGACAAATGCTCTACATGCATGACCTCATTTAAACATGAATATGATTCTATGATTTAGATATTTTTCCCTACACTTCAAAGAAGAGGAATACAAGATCAGAGAAATTGAGTATTTGTCTCAATCACAAAGGCAGGCAGAGGAGGATCCGGGATGTGCCAAGTCTCTCTGACCATAAAGCACACGTCCTTTCCTATCCATTACAGCGAAGTTCCAACAGGTATCCTCTAAAATGAGAGGGTAATGAATTCAAGCTTGGTTCAATTTAAGACTATCATTCTGTATTTAATATGCTTCTCTAAACAGCCTGAGTTTGGAATTTTTGCCTAATGCCAGTACACAGACTATTAGGAAGGAAAACAGTTGTACATAAAAATCTTAAGAGGTATTCTACTTTAGACTTAACACTATCATTAAGTAATCTCTTTAGTGATCTTCATTTTACAAAAAGATATCAATCCATTTAGCCTGACAGAATCTACTAGTTTGGAAAAAAAAGATGAATGTGTATACATATGTATATGTAGATATAATTTTTTCAGGTTTCACAGTAATTCCAAAAGTTTTATTTGAATATGCTTTCAGAACAATCTTTAAAAGTCAAATGTTTAAGGGATACAAGATTAACGATACAAATACTTCCAGAGCTCACATACAGAATGTTTTAGTTCCCATTACATCCTTAGTATGCTATGATATGCCATTATCAAATCATTTCATCTCTGGGCCTCTGTGAGAAGAAACTGGATGACACAATCTCTAAGGAACATACTACTTTTAAAATATTAACAACAGCCAAGAACACTTCTCAAAGCATGACCTACCTTATCTTTGAACTGATTAAGCGAAGAGTTAGAGTAGAGGGAGAAGAGAACTCTAATCAGCATTTACTGTTTCATCTGGACCACTTCATTGAGCAACGTCTGCAGCATATCCACACCAGAGGAGGTGCAGAGATGACAAAACCCCAAGAAACCACACCAGTTTTCAAGTTTTTCTTCTTTTAATCTAAAAATGCTTAGTCTAAAAAGAAAATAAATCCTACTTTCTTGAACAGGAAAACATTCTCCTTCTGCTTAACTGGCTTTTCCATCTCAGCCTGAAGGAACTAAACAGAGATGCTGAGATTCTTCTCTAGCAAACAGGGTGAAGGTTCAAAAACAGATGAGACCAAAGCAGCACAGGACTCAGTTTTTTGCTGAATCTCTCTTGCTGATTCCTCTTTAATGAACTAGAAATGTCCATGAAATATAGAAGCCCACGAAATAAGGAAGAAAATAAAGAAGGTGACTAAGTATAGTATTAAGGTTCTTAAAGATCACGTATTCTGGTTTAAGTTTTCTCTTTTTTGTGATTGAATGTTTAAATTATCTGATTAATTTAAAACACAAGCCTCAGGACATGTTTACAAATAATGCATAAAATTACAGGCCATACCACTGTGGTTTAAAATTATAATAACTTTATAATTAATCCCCAAGGGATACAATAAGGAGAAAAGGAATTTAAGTATGTATACCTATTCTCAATTATAACCAAAAAAAATCAAAAACCAGGAATAGAACTTAACAAATCAAAATTAGAGTAACATCATCTTTAAATTATTTCATTTCAGATCTTCTTCTGTAAAGCACTAAAAATGCCAAGTCATTTACTTATTTTCCAGAGACAATAAATCAAAACTAGAGTAAACAACTGTACTAAAATCAATATACTACAAGAGATGAAATTAAAATTCAAAGCCCCTGGTTACAAAAGTTATGTTCTATTCAAAAACCAAGGCACCTAATCAAAGATTCTACAACAATTCAATCATTTCAAGTTCTGTTCACTGTGCTAGAAACGCCTTTGTAGGAAATGCACTCTCTCACAAACTTCACAGAGGAGAGTAGAAATACACTCAACTGGCTTGACAAGACACTTGTATAACATACAGATGAGTTTTCCCAAGTTGTCAGCCTTTGACTTAAAATGTAAACATCCTATAGATACTGAGATGACAAATTAACATAACACTGATGAATACAGCCCAATCACAGTACAAGTTTGAATTTGAGGCTTTACATGAAATCTTCTAAGCAACCACACTTCCCATTACAATCTTATACCTCCAGAAATTACTTGGTTAGGAATCTCTGAAGGTCCTCTCAGGCTAGTTTGTCTAATCACTAAAGGATTTACTAGAAACCACTTTTTAGAAAAAATGTTAGAGAAATACAATGTTATATACAATTATTTTATTAGTCTATAAATACTCAAAATAAATCTGTTGTTACTAATATATATTTCTTAAAAGAAATACACTTAACTAACAGATTATAATTTTGTTAGTCTTGAGCAGGGCTTCTCATCAGAGGGTGATTAACAATGTTTGGAGATTTTTTTTCATTGTCCAACAGGATGGTGCAGCTGGCCTCACTGCGAAACATCCTTCAATGCATGCGACAGACCCACACAACAAACATCTGGTTCCAGTGTCCATAGTTCCAAAGTTAAGAAATCTACTTACCTTTAAATTTAATATCCAGACCACTAAATTCCAACTCAACCCCTTGAAGGGCTTCTCCCAGAGTTTCATGGTAATGACTGATACTTTTTTTTGACCCCACACAAAATGGAAGTGAAAAGTACTTGTATGTTTCTTGACGATTATGGTAGGGCCCAACAGTATTCATCCATAAGACAACTTCTTCTTTATCTTGATACTGAAACAAAAAAAAAGTAACAACATAAATATGTATTTTAATCTAATTAAAATTAGTTATTTAAATTGATTTGTTGTAAACAATAGTACTAGAAGCTTACTTCCTTTGTTTAAAAAAAAAGGATTTACTTATTTGAGAGGCAGAGTTACAGAGAGGCAGAGGCAGAGAGAAATCCTCCATCCACTGGTTCACTCCCTGAAATGGCCACAACGACCAGAGCTGAGCTGACCCAAAGCCAGGAGCCAAGGACCTTCTTTTGGGTCTTCCACGTGGGTGCAGGGCCCCAAAGACCTGGGTCATCTTCCACTGCTTTCCCAGGCCATAGTAGAGAGCTGGATCAGAAGTAGAGCAGCCAGGACTCAAACCAGCGGCCATATAGGATGCTGGCACTACAGGTGGTGGCTTTACCTGCTACACCACAGCGCCAGCCCCTGGAAGCTTACTTTGATGACTACTGTTCAAATTTATTTTAAAGATTTATTTATTTATTTGAAAGGCAGAGTTAGAGAAAGAGAGGGAGAGTAAGAGAGAGAGATCTTCCATCCACTGGTTCACTCCCCAAATGGCCACAATAGCCAGAGTTGGGCTGATCTGAAGCTAGGAGATAGGAGCTTCTTCCTGGTCTCCCACATGGGTACAGAGACCCAAGTACTGGGGCTATCTTCTACTGCTTTTCCAGGTGCATTAGCAGGGAGCTGGATTGGAAGTGGAGCAGCTGGGACTGGCAGCTTAACCTGCTACACCACAGTGCTGATCGCAACCACTGTTCAAATTTTAAGAATGGAACTTTGAGGGGCTAGCACTGTGGCTTGGCAGGTAAATCCACTGCCTGCAATGCTGGCATCCCAAATGGGTACTGATTCGCGTCTTGACTGCTCCACCTCCTAGCCAGCTCCCTACTAATGGTCTAGGAAAAGCAGTGGATGGCCCCAGTACTTGTGCCCCTGCCACCCTTGTGGGAGATCTGGAAGAAGCTCCTGGCTTTGGCATGGCCTAGCCCTGGCTTTGCAGGCATCTAGGGAGTGAATCAACAGATGACAGATCTCTCTCTCTCCCTCTCTCCAACTCTAATTTTCAAATAAATCATTAGATACAAAAAAAAAAATCCCTAACTTCATCAGCAAGCATAAATAAAACTGAATCTCCTTTCTACTCTTTCACACAGCCACTGGTCACAGTACTGAAGACAGAAATGGCTAAACCAGAGGAAGAAAAGTCACACTATGAAATCTCCTCAAGTCCATTCTGTTATAGGCTTGAAAGATATGTACTGTATGTATATTTCATTACATCAGTGAATACTGACTGTACTTAGCTAAATCTGGAGTATGGCCCAATGGCTTTAGGTAGCTGGCTTTATCTTATTAGGGTCCAAATGGGTTATCTGCCAAAGATTTCTAAGATATCTACAAGTTTAAAATTCCAGTGATTCATGTAAATCAATTACCCAAGTAATTTTAAAACTCGTAATTGTAATTGGCAGTATAAATTAAAGAAAACAAGGGATGCATTTAAGTCAGCTGATAGTGAAGTTAATTCATTGAATAATTATTTACTGTCTTATGACAACAACTATATTTATAGCTGAAAATCCAGCAATGAACAAGATGTGTTCCTTGCCTTCTGGAGTTTAAAGGGAAAGGTGAACATTGAGCAAGCAATTATAAGACAGGCTGCTCTGCAGCATACAACAGAAAAAGCTATCCAAAGCCCATTACAAAATCATTATCTTCAACTTTTCATCTAAAACTAATTCATAAACATGTTCAATAAAAATGTAACATCACCAAAACCAAACTCATCCTTCCAAAGCCCAACTACACCAACTTTGTTTTTCTAATGGTACTACCCATTCTCTCAGGCATGAAGACTTGAAATTCCAATTCCCTCTGCATTCTAGAGAACCAAAAAATATTAACTTGTCTACTGTGATCCAAAGCATCAGCCTCTTCCTTTTTATTCACATCATCAGCACCCTAAAACTTAGATCCAAGGACTTCACCTTCAAACACTATAAATACTTAATGTCTTACTGTTCATATAAAACATCATCCAAGTAGTCAAGGAAATAAATCTCACTTTTTTAATATGTGTAAGACATGTACCATTTATTATTAGGTATTAGTATTAGGTATTAAGGACATAAAGATAAAGAACACACTTTCTTTCTATCATGAACTTCACAATCCATAGTGAAACTAGATAAGTAAATGATTAACAATGAAGAAATGTTACAGTTAATGAAGGGCTATTACAACAATAGTAAAAGAATGATTAATTGTGTTTTGGCAAAGAAAGGTCAGGACGAATAATCACACAGAAAATCACAAGCTTTCTTAAGTGAGTTCAAACTACAGATAACCTTCATGTACAAGGCAACGAATCAAAGGTCTGAATGTTAATGCATCCACATATCCTCATTCATCCTCTTTTTACCTTAGAAGGTTGATAAATGTTTTATATGACACCACTCTTCCATCAAGGTTCATAGTTACATAGCACTAACCAATCAACTTATTCCTCTCTGCCGTATGTATCTTCAAAATTCTTCTCAATACAGTGCTCTAAACTAACTGGCCAGAAATAGTACTAGAAATGAAACCTGTTCACAAAGGTAAATCCTTTCTGCATAGTACAATGTACCTAACAAATACTTAATAAATATGATAGGAAAATGCTTAAGAAATGCTGAAATGTTGTCCACCAATAGCCTAGTAAAAGAAGTCTGAGGTACAGGCAGCAACAGTGCCTACTGACTGCGACAGTATGTTGTTGAGAATGTATACATTTAAGATTAGAATTCATGGGGCCAGCACCGTGGCACAGTGGGTTGATGCCTCTGCCTGCGGCATGGGGGTGTGGTTCTGGTCCTGGCTGCTCTTCTTCCAATCCAGTTCTCTGCTGTGGCCTTGGAGGGCAGTGGAGGATGGCCCAAGTCCTTGGGCCCCTGCACCCACGTGGGAGACCGGGAAGAGGCACCTGGCTCCTGGCTTTGGATCGGCACAGCTCCGGCCATACGGCCATTTGGAGAGTGAACCAATGGACACAAGACCTTTCTCTCTCTCTCCCTCTCACTGTCACTGTCTGTAACTCTACCTCGCAAATAAATAAATAAAATCTTAAAAAAAAAAAAAAGATTAGAATTCATGAGGACCTTGTAGAAATGTTATAAAACAAAGTTGTGAAAACAAGCACCAAGACACCTTTCCCATAAATCCCCATGCAAATATTCCTTTAAAATAAACAAAATATTGAACATATATTTAAAAATAGGGCATTTGTTTATCTACGCAAACTGAAACATAGGATTAAAACAAATTAGGGGGTCACAGTATATGTTAAATTACTTGTTCTGAAGTCACACATTTTAAAAAAGCTTTTTTGTGAGAGCCACAGAGACAGAGCAGAAAGAGAAAACTCCCACCTGATGGTTCACTCTCCAAATGTCTGCAAAGGAGCCAGGAATTTCTCCCATAGTGGCAGAAATTCAATTATTCAAGCCATCACTGCTGCCTCCCAGGGTCTACATTAGCAGGTAACTGGAGTCAGGAGTCAGAGCCAGGAACAGAACCAAAGGACTCCATGCTGGCATCTTTTAATAGCTAAGCTAATTGCTGGCTCCCTGAAGTCATTCATTTTAAACAGTCTAGAAACCTTAATAGAGTGGGAGAGTTGCGTTGATGTGATGCAAGTACTACTACAATGTGTAAACTACTTTGTGATCCTTTCTGGGACAAGGACAGAAATACTAATTAGAAACACGCACAGAGTTTAGGGTGAATAATAACACAAAATAATGTGATTTTTCCTTTTATATTGTTCCTTATTATGCAAAACATGGTCAAATACAATGAAATTAAAATGTTTGCTTTCATTCCAGTCCTTGATTATCCCTGAGAATAAGGGCTCCCAAGACAAGATCAAGAGATCTTCCTCAAGAGAGAAAATGTGTTTTGAAACATGTTGCTAATAGAAACTACCAAAGGGAAGAGTCTTTTAAGGAGAAAACAAAACAGAATAACAAGAATAAAACAAATCTTTCTAGTCCCTGAGCTCTCCTATTTGTGGGAGGGGAGAGCAAGGTAAGGCTCTTTCCTCTACCACTCTACTTCTCAGGAATGCTTAGCCAAATAGCTAGTATAATTCGCTTCCAAAACACTCCAGGAAATCCTACCAAAAATTTTAAAACACTTTTCCTTGAAAAAACTTCGAATAAACCAGTGGCACTGAAAATGACATTTTTAACTTACCTCCAAAATGTAACCAAGAGAAGGGGAAAATCAAGGAAGGACAGCAGTGATTAGGAAATCCCTGGGCATGGCAATAATTCCTTTCATTTGAGGCCTCCTTGGGAAGTGGCCAAGGAAGAGAATGCTAATTCAGGCTACCTGCATTTTTTTGAGATTTATTTTATTTATTTGAAAGGTAGAGTTACAGAGAGGGAAAGAAAGGGAGAAACAGAGAGAGATCTTCCATCCACTGATTCACTCCCCAAATGGCTGCAATGGCCAGGGATGGGCCAGACTGACGCCAGGAACCAGGAGCTCCTTCTGAGTCTCTACATGGGTGCAGGGGCCCAAGCACTTGGGCCATCTTCCGCTGCTTTCCCAGGTATATTAGCAGGGAGCTGGATCAGAAGTAGGGCTGCAGGCAGTGGCTTTACCCACTATGCCACAACGCCTGCCCCTACCTGCATTTTCCAGCTCTCTGAAGAATGTCACTGTTAAGATTCAACTTATGAGCTGTCCACCCCAGTCTAAATGGCTTATGAGATTGTCTTCCTTTCCTTTTCTGTTCTATTTTGTTTCCTTTGCTCTCCTTTTCTTCACTTAGCCAAATTCTACTTATCCTTCAGAGTTGCTCGATTCCTTTCTCAAATCTTCAGATAAAGCTAAAGCAACCAATTCTTAACTTGACATGTTCTCACCATCTTCTGTAACAGTAACTTCATTAGCAAATTCTTTTTTTTTTTTAAGATTTATTTATTTACTTGAAAGGTAGGGTTAACAGAGAGGCACAGAGACATATATCTTTCATTGGTTTACTCCCCAAATGGCCTAAACCACTGGAGCTGAGCTAGGCCAAAGCCAGGAGTTTCTTCCTGATCTCCCACGTGGGTGCAGGGGCTCAAGCACTTGGGCCACCCTCTGTTGCTTTCCCAGGCCCATTAACAGGGAGCAGGATTGGAAGTGGAGCAGCTGGGTCTCTAACCAGTGCCCATATGTGATGCTGGTATCCCAGTAGGCAGCTTAACCCGCTACACAATGCTGGCTCCAGTAGAAAACTCTTAACACGCACATATCATGAGGTATAATTCTAAAATCATTGCATCAACATTTAATCCTCTCAAAACTCTGTAAGACAGGTCCTATTATTTTCCCATTAAAAACAAAAACCAAAAACTAAAGAACAGAGATGTTGAGTCATTTGTCCAACATGATATAACTATCCAGTATCAAGTTTACAAACCCAAGGCTATACTTCTGTGAATTCCTGGTCAGCTTCACCAACTAAAGAACACAAACTCAATGAAACACAAAGCAAGTGCACCTGTGCGAAGCAACAAACGACAGTACTAAATACTGAACAACTTTTCCATTTGAGCCTCTAATCTGCCCTAAAAAGGAAAATCTTCCTAGGGAGCGACATGTGCTCTAATCTCAAAAGCAACGACCTTTTCCTCGAGAAGTCTCCAATGCGGGAACCCTCTTACTGAAATACTTTGGTACTGCGAGGGGGGCACCAAAGCTTCCTCCCTGATAGAATTCATGTACTAATTTTTTCAAGAGGAATACTGTAGGAGACAATGCTGCTGACATGCACATGTAAAATCTGAATAAAGAAATCAGAATTTGACAGACAGGAAAAGGACTGAGGACTCAGCATAAGCACCCAAACGCTGTTTTTTGTTTTCAAGGGAAAGGTAAAAACAAACAAATAAAAGCACGTTTACTTTTAAATACCTACCACAGAAGGCAAAATCCAGTTCTGGAAAAATTTGTCTATTCAAACCACACATCAGAATTCTAATTCAAATAAATCAGGAATAGTCTCTTGTGATAACTGTTCTCTCTCAAAATAGCGTTGTACCTAAATAAGCTGCTAGTCTATCACTGAGTACAGCTGAAAATAGGACAATGAATTATGGAATTTCTTAAAAAGTAGATCTACATTAGAGCCCTTACAAATTCACTTGTAGTGAACAGTTTATTCTCAAATAAGGTTTATTTATTTATTTATTTATTTTGACAGGCAGTGTTAGACAATGAGAGAGAGAGACAGAGAGAAAGGTCTTCCTTTTTCCATTGGTTCAACCCAAAATGGCCGCTACTGGCGTGCTGCGCCGATCCAAAGCCAGGAGCCAGGGGCTTCCTCCTGGTCTCCCACGCGGGTGCAGGGCCCAAGCACTTGGGCCATCCTCCACTGCCTTCCTGGGCCACAGCAGAGAGCTGGACTGGAAGAGGAGCAACTGGGACAGAATCTGGCGCCCCAACTGGGATCAGAACCCAGGGTGCCGGCGCTGCAGGCGGAGGATTAGCCTAGTGAGCTGCAGCGCCGGCCCTCAAATAAGTTTTAAGAGTCTCTATACTCCCAACAGAGACAAAGACGAAAGGCTGCCATTTGCCAAAGTGAAGTGAAAAAAAAAGGAAAAAAAAGTTTTAAAATCACTTAGTGGTGTAATACAAAGTATCTAATTTAAGATGATACATCTTAAATTAACAGTGTTCTCTAGGGCCAGCACTGTGGAGTAGTGGGTAAAGCTGCCACCTGCAGTGCTGGCATCCCATATGGGCACCGGTTCGAGTCTCAGCGGCTCCACTTCCCATCCAGCTCTCTGTTATGGCATGGGAAAGCAGTAGAAGATAGCCCAAGTCCTTGGGCCCCTGCATCCACGTGGGAGGAGACCTGGAGGAAGCTCCTGGCTCCTGGATTCGGATCTGCTGCAGCTCCAGCTGCTGCAGCCAACTTTTGAATAAATCAGCGGACAGAAGACTTCTTTCTCTCTCTCTCTGCCTCTCCTTCTCTTTCTGGGTAACTCTGACTTTTAAATAAATAAATAAATACAGTGCCAGCATCCCATGGGGCACTGGTTCAACTCTCCTTCTCTTTCTGGGTAACTCTGACTTTCAAATAAATAAATACAGTGCCAGCATCCCATGGGGCGCTGGTTCGAGTCTCGGCTGATCCACTTCCGATCCAGCTCTCTGCTATGGCCTGGGAAAGCAGTGGAAGATGGCCCAAATGCTTGGGCCCCTGCACTGGCATGGGAGAACTGGAAGAAGCTCTTGGCTCCTGGCTTTGAATCAGCCCGGCTCTGCCCGATGCAGCCATTTAGGGAGTGAACCAGTGGATGGAAGATATCTCTCTCTGTCTGCCTCTACCTCTCTGTAACTCTGCCTTTCAAATAAATAAATCTAAAAAAAAAATAGTGTTCTGGGTTTACTGTGGTTTAAGCAATAGAGTTCCACTGCATATCTTTGGGGTCCTGGTAGCTCTCCAATTACCCAAGCTACTCAATAAGCACTGACTAAAAATCATTGTCCATTGCACAATGCTTAGTACGTATGTAACAACCCTCCCAACACACCACACACACACACACACACACACACACAGCTGACTTGGTGAGATTGTTAAGTAAACAGAACCCATAAAAACTCAATGCCCTAAAATACCTACGGTTTTGATCGTACTGGTTTTTGGTGCTAACAATATATATTACTATGGAGATAATGCGAGTTACGTACAAGACAGGCACAAAAAGGACGGACTATGGCTCAGGAAGTTCAGGTGACTTCTGTGGTCTTGAGTCAGTCACTGGGCCTCTGTGGGCGACTGGGAAAGTGAGATTAAATGATCTCAAATCTTTCCAATTCTAAAATAGTCTGATTCATAATTTGAAATAATTTTCAGTGGAGATCTCTGGAATCTTAGGAGACACAGTATTCTAACTCTAGACATACTTCTTTGTACTTTATGTTTCAAAAAACCAAACAAGGATAAATCACACTCTATACATCTTTCTCTCACTCCAAAGAGGGCTTTTTATGACCTTTCACTTACTAAAAGCCTTTCAAGAAAGTGTCCTTTAATTTCAAATGCATCCTATAATTACATATAATTGAACTTTTAAAATTTAAGAAAAATGTCTCTTTGCCTATTCTAGATCTATAAATACTCTACAAGTCAGTACATCTCCATCTCATCATTCCTCTGAGAATATTTAAAGAACTATAGATAAATAAGCACCTTAAAATACCATGCTGGTCAAATGTCAGCTGCATCCTAATTTGGTAGGTACAGTAAGAGAAAAAAGGGGCTTTGAGGAACAGCATAAAGTAGCTGCCCTTTCTTAGAAACAGCTATGTAATGTGTGTGTGTGTGTGTGTGTGTGTGTGTGTGTGTTGGAGGGGCAGTAAAAATAAAAATGCAGGATCCTTGCTCAAACATGAAGAATTTCAAGATGGTGACAACAGAGCATTAAAATACAGTTCTATGTGATTATTTTTTATTTATTTATTTATTTATTTATTTATTTATTTTGCACAAGCAGAGTTAGACAGTGAGACAGAGAGAGAGAAAGGTCTTCCTTTTTCCATTGGTTTACCCCCCCCCCCCCAAATAACCGCTATGGCCGGTGCGTTGCTCCAATCCGAACCCAGGAGCCAGGTGCTTCCTCCTGGTCTTCCATGCGGGTGCAGGGCCCAAGGACCTGGGCCATCCTCCACTGCCCTCCCGGGCCACAGCAGAGAGCTGGCCTGGAAGAGGAGCAACTGGGACAGAATCCAGCGCCCCAACCAGGACTAGAACCCAGGGTGCCGGCGCCGCAGGCAGAGGATTAGCCTAGTGAGCCGCGGCGCCGGCCTTCTATGTGATTCTTCATATCATGTGCTCACAAAGCCAGCCACAGCGCTCTTAAATGCTAATCCAGGCCGGCGCCAAGGCTCACTAGGCTAATCCTCCACCTTGCGGCGCCAGCACACCGGGTTCTAGTCCCGGTCAGGGCGCCGGATTCTGTCCCGGTTGCCCCTCTTCCAGGCCAGCTCTCTGCTGTGGCCAGGGAGTGCAGTGGAGGATGGCCCAAGTCCTTGGGCCCTGCACCCCATGGGAGACCAGGAGAAGCACCTGGCTCCTGCCATCAGATCAGTGTGGTGCGCCGGCCATTGGAGGATGAACCAACGGAAAAAAGAAGACCTTCCTCTCTGTCTCTCTCTCTCACTGTCCACTCTGCCTGTCAAAAAAAAAAAAAAAAAAAAATGCTAATCCCGACATCTAAGTAACAACCCATTCTGAACCTAGACTCAACCATACATTTCTTTAAACACTTAAAGCATACTACTGATACAGAGAACTACTCAATTTAAAACCAAGAGTTTTACTGTCCTATTTTCAAGATAAAGGGTTTTAAAACATATCAGCAAAGCATGTAGAGCACTAAAAACTCAGAACTGTATGGGTTCAAATCCCACCTTCTACCTCTACAGGTTCTGTGGCTTCTTGCAAGTGACTTAACCTCTTTGGCCTCAGTTTCCTCATCCTTGAAAAAAAGCATAATCTTATCTATTTCACAGTTGTTAGTGTGTGTATTACACCTAGCCCCTAGTTATCATTTCTATCTGCAAATAGCCTTCACAGAAAGTTAATGTAAACGGCAAGCTTTAAATTCCGAAAGCTGTTCCTTAATAATTCAATTCCACAAGTATTTATTAAACACCCGCTCAGCAACCTTCCCTTGGCAATCTGTCTCCTCCTTCAGCGGCATTCTCTCTTCACCAGCTACTTCTGCCTTTTTGAAGAAAAAAAAAAAGTTACCAACCCATAGCCCTCCTAGTCTGTTATCTGGCTAGGGTGAATGCCTAGTTTTCCAAAAAATATTTTAAGGGAACTTAGAAAAAGCATAAGATTTTGGCTAACAGTAAAAAACAGTAATATGAATACCACTGATTTGAGTTTTACACTTATATCTTAATGCTATTCTTCTTATAACTTTTTTGCTGTTTTAATAATAGGCATGTAATTATGGGTAACCAAACAAGAGTAGTTCAATGTAGACATCAAATGAACAGATTCTCAATTGTGTGGCCCAGCAACCACCTCAGATAGTCCACATTCTCTTTTGTGGCAGTCAACAAAAACATTTTATCTAATATCTTATATTCAACAACTGTCATTAAAAAAAAAAAGTTCCTGACAATAAAATTTCATTGAAACTGGCATTTACATTTTAAATTTGTAAATTATTCTAAGGCTTTTATACACTTTCAATTTATAAATTTTTAATTAATAGTTTCCCCTACTAATAGCAGTACGAAGCACAAGATAAAAAAGCAGACTACTCTCAAGCATGTATGCCTGTTACCACCAAAGGTAGCTCAGAGAGAGTTTTAAATTTTACACAGTAACTTTTTTAAAAATGTTTGAGTAAATTGGAAAAATATTAGTAATAATACCACTAACCAAATGGACGCTCACTGGAAATTAAAAAGTAATTAAATATCCCTATCAATACTTGGTCTCTGTATACTACATGAAAAAAAACAGTAGTTCTTAAACTTACAAGTTACAGGATAGAAAAACAAAAACAACAGAACACCGGATTTAATTTAACTGTTTGACACCCAAACAAAATTATCTGAAGGTAAAAAAAAAATCACAATGATAAAAACATGTCATTAATTGAGGACTTGCGTCCCTAAATAACTTCATATATACAGTTAAGACGACTCTGGCCGTAAATGAAGGTGAGGTAGCCAAAAGCTCAGAACTTTTATTAGCTAAAGAAAGAGTCCAGCTAACCCAGGTGGCACCAGAGACTTTTTGCTCATTACAGAGAAAACACCAATCGAGTCCATTAAATAGATACGGACGACTGCTTGATTTCCTCTCTTATCAGCAACGGCAACACACTGCCCCAAATCCATCGGGCTTAGCACACACGCAAACTCTGGTGCACAATTGTGTCAGAATAATTACTGGAAAGCAACCTCTCAATTTACCTGACTTTTCTGCCTTGCTCGCGTCTACCACCCCGCAAACCTGGGAGTTAACAGCCCCAAGCGAAAGCCACCGCAGGAGTCGATAACACCCATGCTTTGATGTGAAAGTGCAATTAAATAGAGCACCCACTTTAGGCCAGATGCAAAGAGAGACTGCTCCAGCCCTGATCGGAACACTGGACAACTTAAGACCCTTCCCCACGGGAAGCTGCCCTAGTTAGAGACCCCCGGGGCCGGCGGCTGGGAGAGTGAAGAGGAGAAAGTTAGCAGAGAGGCCCCGGACCCAGGGCGGGCGGGTCGCACGTACACGTGTAACCCGCGCTCCACCTCAAGTTTGTTAGCGCTGTCCCCACCCCGGGGTTTCGATCCGGCTGGGCAGAAGGGAGGGGCGAGGGGAGCCAGGCCGGAGAGGATCATAAAGTGGTGGGTATTTCCTGGTTGCGGTATGACGGGTAATCGCGATGCATCCGTGTTCCGTCGTGTCGTAGCCCCAGCCCCGGGCAGCCAGACAGCAGCCCCCATCCCTGGGGGCTCCAGCCCGAGTCCGGCCGGCCTGCAGCCCTCCCCCCTCCCCGCCCACGGCCAAGCGAACCCCGTCCCTGCCCAGGCTCCTTCCCGGCCCCCGGCCCCAGAGGCAGAGCGCCCCTGGGGTCCGGGGCCCGTGGAAGGAAGCCCCGGCTCTCCGGGAGCGCACGGAAGGGCCTCCTCCCCGCTCCCGGGGCTCCTGCTCCGCCAGGCCCAACCGGAAGGAGCCCTCGAGCGGCCGCGGGGCTGCACTGGGCCTCCAAGCCCCGCAGGCCGCGCTGGGCCTGCCCAGGCAGTGAGCTGAGGAAGCTGGCCGCGGGGCCCTGCGCCGGCCGGGGCTCCTCACCGTGTGTTCGTGCTCGTCCGCCCGGGCCCTGGGCAGCAGCAGCAGCAACAGCGCAGCGGCCGCCGCCACGCCAGGAGCGCCCGGCAGCGGCCTCATCCTCCGCGCTCCCACCGGCCCGCCGCCGGCCCACCGACTCCTCCTCCGCCGCCGCCGCCGCCGCTTCTGCCGCGGCCGATTCGCATCCACGGGGCGCGGAGAGACGCACAGAGCCCGGGCCCAGCCGCTGCCTCCGCCGCCGCCGCGGCCGCCGTCACCGCCCGCTCCGGAGCCTCCCCCGCCCGCCGCGCCTCCCCGGCCGCTTCCTCTGACTCAGCCACGTCATCCGGCCACCCCGGCACACGCCGGAAGTGCCGCGCGACGCGGGCCGCAACCGCCGCCGGACGCTGGGGAGGCCGCGCTCGCGCCGCCCGTCGGGCCCGCGGACCCCGTCGGCCGTCCCTCGGGCTCCGGGGCGGCGGCTCGGCCACCTTGGCGGGCAGTCGGGCGGGCACCCGCAGACTCCAACTCGGCCCCATGGCGGCCTCGTACCCCTTGTGAATGGCCTGGTCTGGCCCATGCTTACAGGCCGAAACCTCCTCAGGGCCGCGTCCGGGCCCTTGAAGCAGCGCGACCTTGGCTGAAGTGCTTAGCTTTCCCTGGCTGCGAAATGGGATGATGATCGGACTCCCTTCTCCAGCGTGCGGCATCAGATCAGAGGCCTGACAAGGCTGTCGTCTACCCCAGCGAAGGACTCGCGGGCATGGGCGATTGCTGAACTTGTACCGGGTTTAAAAGTGTTTTAAAGTCTCTCGGGCTTGATTTGTTTATTGGACCAATATCATTCGCTCAGAAAAGACTGGGCTACGTTGAACTTCTCGTTCGTTTATTTTCTTCTTATTTGTTGGTCTCCCATCGTCATTGATCTGTCTTGGAATGTGAATTTCTCAGAGCACAGAATCTGTTGCCCTATTTTCTGTGCCTAGAACAGTGCCAGACCTGTAAGAGGAACTCACAAAATGTGGCACCACCATCTATACATACAACCCTCTAAGCCAAAAACGTGCAGGTCGCCTGTCTCAGAAGTCAGCAGCCAACAAGTTCTAACATTTGGTCTGTTAAAAACTACCTCGAATTTATTTCTCCTCTCTTTTTCCTGCCAGTAACAGCCAATCTTGACCTCACTGTAGATTACAACAGTCTCCCCACCACCAATCTAACTTCCCCTGCTAGTGATCATTCCCCCACAGGTGCTAGGCTGAGCGTTCTAAAAAGAAACCAGCTTGTAACTCCTGCTTAAAACACCCCTGGCTGGAAGGAGTTGCTGCTTAGCAGGTAAAGCCGCCCCCTGCGATGCTTGCGTCTCATATGGGCTGGTTCCTGTCCTGGCTGCTCCACTTCTGATCCCCATGCTCTGCTAGTGGCCTGGGAAGGCAGCGGATGATGGCCCCAGAACCTGGGATCCTGGCAGCCACATGGAAGACTGGGAAGAAGCTCCTGGCTTCATCCTGGCCCAGAGCTGGCAATCCGGAGAGTGAACCAGCAGATGGAAGCCTTCTGTCTCTCCCTCTCTGTAATTCTTTCAAAATAAGTAAATCTTAACAACAACAACAAAAGCCACTCCCAGCATATTAGTTAAAGGGTTTTAGTCTAAGGACATTATTCTGAACTCTTTACTGAATCCTGCACAGCAGGTTCTATTAGTATGCACCTGTGGCAGATGAGGTAGAGAAGGCAGTCTGTTGCTGGAAGACCAGACCCAAGAAGTCTGGTGCCACAGAGGTCCTTTTACTACTCTTGGATACCAACTGTACAGCCTTTCTAAGAAATGAAATAGATTTGTATGATCTGGCATGGAATGATATCCAAGGAGTACTTTTAAGTGCAAAAAGTTGAAAAAAATAGAGCACTGTGGCTTTAGTAGGCTTAGACTCTGCCAGTGGCGCCAGCATCCCATATGGGTGCCGGTTCATGTCCCAGCTACCCTCTTCCTATCCAGCTCTCCACTTATGGCCAGGGAAAGTAGTGGAAGATGGTCCAAGTACTTGGGCCCCTGCCACCCACGTGGGAGACCCAGGAGAAGCTCCTAGCTCCTAGCTTTGGATCGGCCTACCTTCACCTAATGTGGCCATTTGGGGAGTGAACCAGCAGATGGAAGACCTTTCTGTCTCTCCCTCTACCTCTCAAATAAGTACAATCTTTAAAAATAAAATAGAGATAATCCCATTTTAAATAGTAAAATGTTAGTCTACCGATAGAAAACAATGTGAAGGATGACTCAAACCATAACAAATGGTTAACTTTCTACTTCTGTACATGCCTATAAATGTTTGGCTTTTTTTTTTTTTACAGTGAGCATGTGTTACATTGTTAAGGGGGAACTAGCAAAGGAGGAGAAGTTCCTGTCTACAGAATAAAGTCCAAATTCCTAAACCTGTTAATATGCGCCTATACCATCAGACTACAATTTATCTCCCCAATGTTAACTCTCACCAGTCTCTATGCTCAGCCTTCACCCATGCATTTTCTAAATACACTATCTTCTTTTACACTGCTGTGACTTTGCTCTTTACCCTGCTTTTATCTAGAATGCTGTTTCACCTTGTCCATTGGATGCTATCTGTCCAGGCCTAGCTGAATTATCTGCTCTTCAGTGAAACCTTGCCCCTGGGCAACTTATAAGGTTGAGCATCCCAGTGGCCAGTGTTGTGACTTAATGTGTAAAGCCAAGGCCTGTGACACCGGCATCCCATATGTGTGCCAGTTCATGTCCCAGCTGCTGCACTTCCAATCCAGCTCCCAGCTAATGGCTTGGGAAAGCAGTATAGGATGGCCTGAGTGTTTGGGCCCTTGACACCTACATGAGAGACCTGGATAAAGTTCCTGGCTTCTGGCTCCTGCTTTGGCCTGGCCCAGTCCTAGGGAGTGAACCAGCAGATGGAAGCGCACTCTCTCTCTCCGTGTGTGTGTGTGTGTGTGTGTGTGTCCCCCTCTCTCTGCATAACTCTTTCAAATAAAGAGATCTTAAAAAAAAAAAAAAAAGTTGAGCATACCTTCTCTGGGGTGCCAGTAGCATTTGAAATGCCACATTGTAATTACTGCTCTGTTCCCATTTCATCTTCTGAACTACAGTGTAACCTCTTTTTTGATGGCAATGACTATCATTTATCTTTATACTTGGCCCAGCTGCTAGGATAGTGCTTGTCACATCATAGACAATTCAGTAACTATTTGCTGAATGAATGAATGATGACATTAACAAGTGAAAAGTCAAATAGCATTGCAGGATTTAAAGAATGCTTTCTAGACATCACAAGAGACATCACAAGGCAGTACGTGATTAATTGCTGAATAAATCGTACACCAGTAATTGCTATAGAAATCAGAGGAGGCATCCTATGCATCTTTGCATATCTTCAGAGCACCCAGCACGGTGACTTGCTCACAGTAGAAGCTCAGCAAATGCTCCATGAATGAATAATCACTGCTTTTGAATGCAATGATGATGGGCAATTGATGAACAAGCAGTGTAAGTGCTGCATTAAGATGGATGAGTAGTTCCTTGCTTAAACACCCATTACAGCCTCCACAGATTTGAGGGAGTAAGAATTGCTGGCTGTTAGGGGAGCAGTGAGTTGGCAAGTGCTTTGGAGTAGGGCAGACACAAGAAAAAGTATAAAGTAATCATTTGGGGAGGGTACACTTAAAACCAAGAAACTATACACACAGTAGAGATCAGGCATGACAGTGTACAAAAAACTCACACAATGACCAGCTGTGTAAATGAATGGGCAATAAAAGCAATAACTAATCTGAGGAGTGGAAACCCAAGGAGCTCATTAGAAGTGTGGTTTGGAATCTGATGACTTCAAAGCAACAAAATGGGTTCAAGGGCACCATCAAAATTAGGGTTGTTCTATGAAACCAAGAAGCAGAAAACACTGATAGATCTTATTCACCAGTTTCTTCATCTAGGTTAATGACCTCATTCCCTGTCACCCAAATGGGAAAAAATGTCAGTGAAAGGAGACCCCCACCTCCCTCCAATGGCTGTACAGTTTTTTTTTTTTTTTTTAACAGTGGCTCTAATAAGATTTTATTTGGTTAAGGAGCTTATAACCACTAAACACAGAAAACCACAATTTCAATTTCTTATTCTCATTCTGGATAAACATGATCATCAAAAGTCTTGGGATGTGGATGAAAACATCTCTTCTGATTTTATCAGCTACTTTTTCTTTGAAATTCTGTTTCTTCTTCACAAGTTTGCTTTGCCACTTATTTACTTCTGGGTGCCGGGGGCATAGCAAGCAGCCTTTTCATTGTTATCTGCCACTTACAACTTCCACTTTTTCTGTTCTGGATGAAATACTCCAGACACTGGTGACCTTCAGGCTTGCTCTCAATACTTTAGGAAGCCATCACATAAAACATTTGGGTCTTGGATGGAAGAGCAACCAAGATGATTAATTTCTTTGTGCCATTCTTATTTCACTGTCTCTAGTTATTTTTTTTTTTTTCTGTTTTCCTTCAAACTGATCTGTTACAGTAATACAGGGCAACTAACAGCAATTGCCACATGACTGTGTGTGTGTGTCCTTTCCAGTTTGGTAGTGCCTCCAGTAAGGCTGTGTCCCTACATCTGCAGAATGAGAAATTTCCTATCCTTTGCCTTAGACTTAGACTTGTAAAGTTGAAGGAATATAGAGTATATCCAGGGGCCTATGGTATAATCAAGCACATAGCTCTCCACTTCATAGCATAGATGATGAAACACACGCCAATGTAGTCAAGTTATGTGAACTCATCAAGTAGAAGCAGATCAAACTGAGAACCAAGCTTCCTGAGTTCCAAACCAATGTTCTCTTCCCTGCCCCCTTACTAAATCCTACTGCACAGATGGGACATTTTCTCCCATGTTGTAGGATACAAGGGCTTTTTCAGGTTAGCCTGTTTCACAGTTTCTATGAGAAAACAAATCCCAAGTTGTGTCTCAGAATTCAGAATACATCTTTCAACCTCCTACTCATTTTCTCACCACTCTGGTGAACTTAATAGCTGGCCATCAGGAATAAATGAAGACTTTGATATTCTTAATAACTTGCTTGGAAGTGAACAGAATGTAATTTACCAAACTAAAGGAAATATTTACGTAGGCATATCCCTCAAGATTGAGGATTGATGTTTAGGGTGAATCTTTTAGAATTATCCAAATTAATCACTTGTCTTTCAGAAATAAATCTGTTACTAATGCTTCCTCTGCCAAGCAGCTCCAAAAGCACGCACTTTTGTTTGAAGGAGCAGCACTGAAAACCAGCCTACTGCCTGGGCACAGGGGGAGGGTCTAAAAATCCCAGCTATTGAGGTAAAACAGGATTGACAAGGGACTCTTTTTTAATAACAAAGCAGAACAAGGGGGTGGAGACCTGGCTTGACACAATATTCATTGACATTCTCGAGATACTACCACTGTATGTAATGATGGCAAGGCATCAGAGTATTCACATCATTAAACATGTCAAGTTAAACTATTTTATTACAACACGAACCTCTTATTCATATCTCTCAGTCTTCACACTTTGTTGCTTCTATAGTTAGGCTATCTGCTCCTGGATTCTAATATGCAATGAAGGAACTGGGCTGGCCTAGGAACTGGAAGCCAAGTTATCTCCTACCATTGTGGGGAAAGGCGATGGCAATGAAGAGGAGCAGTAACTTCACTCTCTAGTGAGCCGGCTGGAAACACCGTGGGGAAGGATGGTGGCAGCAGAGCCGTCTCTCGGAGTCCTGTGGAAAACTTCTTATGAGTCTCTTTCCATACCTCCTTATAGTTTAGTTTCTGATTCTCATTGTATAGAGAATCCATGGTTTCGTTACATAATATATTCCTAAAAATGTGTACAAATGTATTGAGTCTGTGGAATAGGATACACCTAGGTTGTAGTTGAATATTTTTCTGTCTCCAGAGAAATGAATTAATTCACCTCCTTGTTAGAGACATTCTTTGATAATGCAGTCCTTGCGTTTAACCCAATTTATTTCATTGTCCTCTTTTACACACAGTCAACCAGCTTGGGTGGTCAGTGAACACCTACGAAGCACTCAAACCTCGTCCCTTGCGACTTGGTGTCCAGATCACGCCCATTCACGACAGAGGCATATCGCATTCATGGGACCCGGGCTTCTCTTCAGCACTTTCAACTTTGCTTCTTCCACTTATTTTTGTGTACGAATAAAATGCCACAGAATATTCACATATTGCACGGTGATGTTTACCATTACCTGAGAGTAGGTTTTGCCATGTTATCAATCTAAACGTTCATTAGAGGATGTACAAAAAAAAAAAAAAAAAAAAAACACCTAGATTTGGCATCCAAAAGGGAATTTAAAGATTTTGAATGTAATAAAAAAAAACCTTTTGTCAAAATCAAACATCCTTACTATTGAGACTATTCATAATATAAACAGGAGCCAGACCATATCAACATTGTAATTTTTTTTTCTCCTTTTATGTCACATCTTCTTATTGCCCTGAAATAAGTGACCAGGGGAGTAGAGGAACCACTGCAGGGACTGAATAATGGCTGCTATGTAACAGGACTGGTACAATGCAATTTGTACAAACACTGAAGGACGAGGCGGGAGTGGATTTTATGTCAAAAGAAAACAAAACTCAAGACTCCAGAAACTGCTAAGTTCAATAAACATCATTGTTTTCTGAAGTGAGGCATGGGATTTAGGAAGAACATTGGATGATCAGAAAAGGACCTAATAAAAGTGTACTTAAATGGATCATTACTAATGTGGTTTTTATATACCTGTGTGAAACGGAGAATAATTTCATGGGAAACATCCAGCTTTCTGATATTTCTAAAAGAAACAGTTCTGACACTAATTTCACTACATAATTAGCTGTCATTACAGACTCATGCTTTAAAGGCAGGTTTATGTGACAGGGACTTGGAATGAATGACATATTTAAGGCTCTACATTCTCTGCCCAGTTTTACTGAGCATGGTGGCAAGAATGTGTAAGGAAGGAGGTGTACAACTACTCCTATTAAGGTCCCTCCTTCGGACCCCTCAGCAGAGCAGAAGTCAAGGATCCCACCCCACCCCACCCCCGCCTCAGGCCAGAACTAAGACTTTAAAGGCTAGGGCAACAAGTGGAGTTCCTGGCATCCCGAGTTCCGGTTCCCAACCATGTTTAGATGTTTTCTGTCAACACCACTGCTTGGAAAGCATACTGCAGTATAAATGCCCAGACTGAAAGTAGTACCGTGCCTGGAAGCTATGAAGGGAGGAAACCTCTGAGAGGCCAGCAGCCAATCTGTAGACCCCGGCACTCCCTGAGAGAGAGACTGGGTATTTGGAGATCAAAACTGTGGCGGTCTAGAACCTGCAGGTCCTGAGTCCAGGCCCAGGTCTCCCTCTAACCAACAGGCTACTCTCGGTTCCAGACTCCTGTGGGACCTCACTGGCCTTCTGTATCAGAAGAGTCAGAATCAATCCCCCCTTAATGTGCTGACTGCTTTATTCTCAGTTTGTGGTAGGTGACTGGTGCTAGCACCTTCTGAATATATAGAAAACCTGAACAATTATTTAAAAATGGGGCTCTGATCTTCTTACTTGAAAGTATAAGTCTTATCATAAACATTTCTTTTTTTTTTAATTTATTTGACAGGTAGAGTTATAGACAGAGAGAGAGAGAGAGACAGAGAGAAAGGTCTTCCTTCTGTTGGTTCACTCCCCCAATGGCCGCCACAGCCGGAACTACGCCGATCCAAAGTCAGGAGCCTGGTGCTTCCTCCTGGTCTCCCATGCGGGTGCAGGGACCCAAGCACTTGGGCCATCCTCCACTGCCTTCCCGGGCCACAGCAGAGAACTGGACTAGAAGAGGAGCAACCAGGACTAGAACCCGGCACCCATATGGGTTGCCAGGGCCACAGGCAGAGGATTAACAAAGTGAGCCATGGTGCCGGCCCCCCAATCATAAACATTTCTAGAATTTAGGCTAGACTAGCAAATACAGGAGAACTAATATAAGTGCATTTCAGTAAAATCATTTGTAAAGTACATTTTTGACTGATCTTCTCAAGCTTCTGATATGCAAAATTAGAAGCACCCTGACCAGGCCTTTCTCCTTTTGGCTAACAAGTATCTGGGTCAATACACTTGGCAATGGTGAATACAATCCTTAGTCTTTCACTTCTCCGTGCTTTAATAATGTCTTCTTCAAGGACAACCCAAACAAGCAGGGCTGCAAACACCCCCCATGAGGGTGGATCCTGAAGTCTGGAGTCACTAACGGGCTGAGAACTGCAGTCTGAAGGGCCTGCGGCAGGCAGGCTGGCGGAGTGGAATCAGCGGCCTCTGGGTGGAACAGGTGGCGGAGGATGGAACGTCTCCCTGGTTGGAGGCCTGAAATGGAAGACAAAGCAACGCCATTTTAAAAATCATTTGATTAAATAGCTTTCAGGCACCCACAACTTGTGGTACACTTGGTAATGCCATGCAAAGGAAACGCTCCTCTGTCAATGAGACGGGACACGCCTCCGAACACCTGAGCGACATATGCTAGCTGTAGCTCCCGTTCCAGCTGCACAATTAGATGTCTAGGGAGCTTTTATTTATTTATTTGAGAAGCAGAGAGCCAGACAGAGAGCTCCCATCCCCTGGTTCATTCCCCAGAAGCCTGCCGTGGCTGGAGTGGGCCTGGAGCTAGGAGCCCAGAATTCAACCCAGGCCTCCGATGTGGGTGGCAGGAACTGGTTTCCTTGAGCCATCACTGCTGCCTGCTCGGGTCTGTACTAGTAGGGAGCTAGAGTCAGAAGCTGGAGCCAGGGATCAAACTCAGATGCTCTGACATGGACTTGGGTGTCTTATCCTCTAGAGCAATTGCCTACCCCAATGGAGCTTTTAAACATAAAAAATAGGGGCCAGCACTGTGGCACAGTGGGTTAAGCCAGACTTGTGATTCTAGCATCCCATATCAGAGCACCAGTTCCAGCTCCAGCTTCTCTGCTTCCCACCCAGCTCCCTGCTGATGTGCCTGGAGAAGCTGCAGATGGCCCAGTGTTTGTGCTCCTGCCACCCACCTGGGAGAACCATTTGCAAATCTGGGCTCCTGGCTTTGGTCTGACCCAGACAGTCAGGTTGTAGTCATTTGGGAGTAAACCAGTGGAGGACCTCTCTCTTTCTTTCTCTTTCTCTCTGCCTTTCAATAAAGATATAAATCTTTAAAAATAAAAATAATTAAAAAGTAAACAATTTTCAGGCTCTATCCCAGACTCAGTCCACCATTAATCTCTAGGGGCTAGGGCACAAACAACAAAATGTTTTAATAGTTTTAGTAGTGTCCTTCCCGGCCGGCGCTATGGCTCACTAGGCTGATCCTCTGCCTGCGGCACTGGCACCCCGGGTTCTAGTCCCGGTTGGGGTGCTGGGTACTAGTCCTGGTTGCTCCTCTTCCAGTCCAGCTCTCTGCTGTGGCCCGGGAGGGCAGTGGAGGATGGCCCAAGTGCTTGGGCGCCTGCAATTGCATGGGAGACCAGGAGGAAGCATCCGGCTCCTGGCTTAGGATCGATGCAGCGCCGGCCATGGTGGCCATTGGGGGAGTGAACCAACAGAATAAAGACCGTTCTCTCCATCTCTCTAACTGTCTAACTCTGCCTGTCAAAAAAAAAAAAAAAAAAAAAAAAATTGGTGTCCTTCCCCAAACCAGCTATATTTACCATGCCTTTTATTTTCTAATTCTTTGTTATCTCGATCCTTGCTGATCCTCGAAAGACTGCCCATCCCAAGGTGAGCTTATTCCCAGAGATAGCAAACACATGCCTTTCACATGCAAACCAACCAATGCAGATGCAAATCACAACCCCCTCCTCTGGGTCACTATGCACCTGCCTCTATCACCCCTGGCCAGGTACCAGCCGACCAGGGACAGGCCCCACTTTCCAGAGCCCACTGCTATGACTCAAACTAGCCAATCCTAAGTCTGCTTACCCTGTCGCCTCTGGTTCTTCTCTTGGAATCCACAGTAAAGGCTTTGTCCTCATTTCCCCCGCCCTCTCTGTGTGTCCTGACCAACCCTGGTGTGCACTGTGTGCTCTCCCACATCAACAGGGTGATGTGGCCCCTCCTCTTGGGAACTGTGAGTATAATAATCTTTCTTGTGGAAGTTGTTACCTGATCTGTTGACTCTGCCATTTCTAAATAATAATAAAACCTCGAGTTTAGGGGCTGGTGTTGTGGCCCAGTGAGTTAAGTCACATTACATACTGGAGTGGCAGTCTGCTTGCAATCTAGCTCCCTGCTAGTGCATCTGGAAAAGCAATGGAAGATGGTCCAAGTAGTTGTGTCCCTGGCATTCATGTGAGACACCCAGATGGAGCTCCCAGCTTCAATCTGGCCTAGCACCTACTGCTTCAGCCATCTGGGGAGTAAGCCAGTGGACAGAAGATTTCTCTTTGACTCTGCCTTCAGATAAATAAAATAAATCCTAAATAAATAAATAAATAAATGAACCTAGATTTTAAAACACTAGTGATTCTAACAGGAAGCCAGGCAGGAGACACACTGCAGTAGAGAGGTTGCTGAGGGAGGAACTGAGAACTTTCAAAATCTGCTTCTCACGACTACTTCCTCGGGAGACCAGGGTGTGTTATCCCAGCTCCAGGTCTGCTTTCCATGTTATTCTGGGGGGGGGGGGGGGGGGGGGGGGTTGCACAGTCCCAAGTGACATCTCAGGTGGCCCATTTACAGATAGGTTCAACCATTACAGATAGCATTTCCACAAGTGTACTGTAAAACCAATATTTAATTCTCTTGGAAGCAAGTCAATAAGTCAAGAAAGAGAGCTTTGTCAGGTGCTACAACCGAACAGGGCTCCCCTGGAGTTGCACACTTGAGGACCGACTGAATCAATGAGTAAATATTTACCAAATGTCTCTTGAAAGCAGGTTTTGTGTAGATCAAGGAAATGACAGCAGGGTTTGGAAAGCAGAGGCCGGCTCAGGGACAAGAAAGAGAGGTAGAGGCGGAAAAGAATAACCACAGACGTCCTCAGGAAATCGGCAGCAGATGATTTTGTGTGATTGTCACCGAGGGACCGAGCGTTAAGAGTGAAACAGCGTCCTTCCATCTCCCCAGCCTGCCCTATGAACCAGGGCTCAGAGCAGCTGTTACCTGAGCTCATTCGGCTGCTCCCCCTCCCTTCCCCGCTTCCTCCTTTCTCTCAAACATTTGTCTGCTGGGCATTCACCCCGGTATGATCTGTAACAGCAAACACAACTGGTACAGAACCACCCTGAAGATGCTGTAAGTGAACAGACAGCAGGCAGCCTCTCTAAACCGTACTGAGCCTCTGGACAAGGAAACTGAGAATGACAATCTATGAGGCCGTGCAGCGGATGCATTTACGCATACATCTGTGTGTGTGTGTGTGTGTGTGCAGATTCAACTTCTCAGAAACTGTTCTCTCTCTGCCAAGCAGAGGTAACGATGCCTGCGCTGGAGAACTGGCTGAGGCTTAAAGGGAACTGGAAAGCAGGTAGCACAGCTTCTGGCTTGGAACAGGCACTCAAGAAGAAAAGCTCACAACCTGGCTGTGCGTGTTCCAGGTCTACTCTGAGATCTTGCGACAGGCACACTCCCTGAGCCACTACCAGGGTTCAGGGCTTGGGGAAGGGACAGACTGGTGCCTCCACCTTAGGCAGGGAGCTCCTGAGCAAAGCCACTCCATTTTGCACGGGCCGTGTTTGGGATAACTGTGGGACACCTGGGTGGAGGTCCCCAGCCGAGAGTAGGCAGGAGGTTGAGTTAGGGGTGGGGGCTTGCAGTCCATGTCTGCTGGTGGCAATGAGCAGAGGAGAGGACTGGAAGTGGGATGGTGTGATGGATGGGATGCAGGCTGTGCCCACCAGTGCTGCTGGTGGGAGGGAGGATTCAGGAAAGCACCAGAGGAGGAGGAGTGAGGACAGGGACTCCGAGGTCAGCTTCCCCTCCTGTCTGTAAGCAGGTCAACAGCAAAGTCCCTCAGATGGGAGGCCTGCTTTAACCTCTGCTCAAAAATCCCCTCCTTTTATTATGAACATTGTATGCGTCCTTACAAACCAACTGCATACTTGCAAATCTTTTTTCACACCAAAAATGCACACAAACGCCAAGTCTGATCAATTACAGACCTCCTTGCGGACACTGTTTCTTTACCAAAGGTGTTTTCCTTCTTCTCTCTCCCATCCTTATTGTGACAGGCCTCCAGACTCCCCGAGTAATCCACCTGCATCTCTTCTTACCCACGGACAGGCATCCCAGTTTCTAGCCTAGATCCCATTTCCCTGTTCTGCTCCTGTTCTCTTCCCTTAACAAAATCCTGCAGTACAGTATTTCTGTAGCCATACTTTCAAGCTGACAACACTTTCATGCGGGTAGAATTAGATAACTGCCTCCAAAGCCCTCTACCTTCGGGACTAAAAGGCCTCGGACATTGCATCTCCTCCCAACACCCAGGCTTCCTGGGGCAGGTGTAACAGTGACGAAGAGAGGGGGTCCTGGAGTCAGGCACACGGGGGTTGCCACACAGAGCAAGTCTCAACTCAATCTCAAGCTCCGGTTTCTGTATCTGCAAAATGGGCTAACACCCATATCTACCTCACATGGTTAAGGACAGAATTAAATGAGGTAATGTTTTTAGTATGTTTAGTGTAGTACCTGCCACATAGTAAACTCTCAGTACTTAGCATTTACTATCATAGTTGCCCTTGGTAGCCTTCCTCCCCAGCCACCAAGTATATTAAGAATTTTTAAGCAACAAAATATAATGCAAATTCAAGGATTGGACTAGATTGTTACCAAGATTCCCTCTAGGACTGATATTCTAATATATGCCCCCTAGTCTACACCAAGGAAGCACACCGGGTGAATGCGGTACAACCTGGTGCTGTGGAAATTGTGTGCGCCGTGGGTGTCAGTTCGCCCCTGTTGCTGGGAGCAACAGAGAAAGTGGGAAACAGCAAAAGGAGAAATGGGGAGATGGTTAGCATAGGGTCAGCTTCTCTTTCCAGTTCACTGGGAGGAGGGCCTCCTTGCTATACCTTCCCCAATTCTATTGAACTTCATTTAAGCTAGGATGTTCAAAATGCAGAAAAAAATCCTGGCTGATACAAAAGCTTCCTCATTTATCCTTCTCCTCCCCTCCTCCCAAAACATACCGCGTCTCAAACATCAAAGAATGAGACTCCCAAGACAAGGGCTCCTTTCTGCATTGAGAGACACATAAGCCAGCTCTGACTGCGTTCGCCACCACTCTGCACCACCATACAAAGAGGCCCGTGCTCCACATGCAGACGGACACACATCGAGCCCAGTGCAAACCTCAGGCTCTGTAGTGTCTTGCTCACCTCCAGGTCTCCAGATGTTTCTTCCTCTGATGTATTAAAAACCACTTACATTGTTAAGCTCTCGCAATAGGCTAGGAACCCAATCAACCCTTAGAGCTCTATGAGGAAGTTGTAAACATCCCCATTTTATGGACAAGGCAAGTGAGGCACGTGAAAGTCAAACAAGCCACCCAAGCTCGAGAGCAGTTGCTGGAGAACTGGCCCCAGGACTGTGGCTCTGGAGCCAGCCTCGCCCCCAGGACACCGTGCTGCTTCTCGTCTGCATTTTTATTTCCAATTCCTTCTCATCGCCTGTTCCTCAAAGGCCACGGTTCCCGCAACAAAGCCAAGGAAATGTGCTAGTAGGGAGCTGAATTCTAGTCAAATAGATAAAAAATTACTAAAAAGTTGATGTTCATCAGTGTACTTCACTTATGAAATACTACACACCGGGGCTGGTGCTGGGGCCTAGCAGGTAAGGCTGCCGCCTGCAGTGCTAGCATCCTACATGGGCACTGACGCGAGTCCTGGCAGCTCCACTTCTGATCCAGCTCCCTGATGATGTGTCTGGGAAAGCAGCAGAAGATGGTCCAAGATCTTGGGCCCCCGCACCCAGGTGGGAGGCCTGGGAGAAGCTCCTGGCTCCTGGCTACGGATCGGCCCAGCTCCAGCCATTGTGGCCATTTGGGGAGTGAACTGGCAGATGGAGGACTGATTCTCTGATTCTCTCTCTCTCTCTCTCTCTCTCTGTGTGTGTGTGTGTGTGTGTGTGTGTCTTTGCCTCTGCCTCTCTGTAACTCTGCCTTTCAAATAAATAAATAAATCTTAAAAAAAAAAAAAAAGAAAAATTGCACACGCAACTTGAGTAATGCATCACTGAAATCACTCAAGTCCACACTGACACGTCAGGAGCAGGCGTTTCCCTCATCTCTGCACTCATTCTTAGTTGCCGCAGATGTCCCCAAACCACCCCCGCCCCTAGAATTCGGAGAGTGAGGGGGAATCATCCTGTCAGCTTCAGTGTTACCTCTGGGAGGCAGCTCGGGGAGGCACCCTAGGGGGCCGCTCCATGGCCATGGTGGCTGTTCCATCCACTTGGGGGCCAGGACTCCGACTTCTCGTAACCTCTGGGACTTCATTATCCTATGGCCAACAAGATGAGAAAGGAGGGTGGAAATTATGTTATGCCCCCAGCTCAGCTGAACACCCCTCCCACAACCTCTCATCCCTCCTTAGGCTGTGGCTGAAGCTTGGTCATGAACTGATAATGGAACCAGTGACACTGGCGGCTTTCCACTTCCTCCCAGAGTCACTGCAGAAGACAATCTGGACAAATTAGCATCAATCACCTAAATTCTAAATCTCTGTTACTCAAAGTGTGGTGTGTGGCCCATCTACATGGGCACTGCCTAGGAGCTTGTTAGAAATGCCCACCTAGGGCCCTTTCTCAAGAGTCTTCAGGGTTGGTAGCAGCGCTGGTAAGTCCTTCTGACTTGTCCCAGTCAGTGGTCACAGGATCAGGGCAGACTCACTGACTCAAACTGGGCCGACCTGGAGTGCAGTCCCTGCCTAAAGCGAACTTCTGTTTACCAATATTTACCAATTTTGCCACAAACCTCTGTCTGTCTATCTATCTATCTATGTATATCTATCTATCCATCCATCCATCTATCCATCCATCCATCCATCCATCCATCTCATTCCTTTGTTTCCTTTCTTTCTAGTCAAGGCAAAATTCACCTAACATTAACCATTTCAAAATGAACCATTTTGTGGCACTGATACATTCACAGTGTCATGCGGTCACCAACTGTCTCTCGTCTCAAACCCTGTCCATCATCCCCAAAGGAAACTCAGTAAGCAGTTTCTTCCCACTCCCCACTCCCACCAGCCCCTGGCAACTACCAGCCTGCATTCTGTCTCTGTGGGATCACCCACTCTGGGTATTTCATACACGTGACCCCTGTGTCTGCCTCCTGCCTCCTGGATTCCAGCCTCTGGCGGAGATGAGCCCTGGAACAGACAGATGGGCGTGGTCCCGGACCTCACCTCGTTGTCCCCTTCCATCCCGCTGCTCACGCTGAGGAGACTCCGCGTGCTGGATCGGTTGCTCGCACTGCCTGCAGGGCAGAAACAAGATCAGCCGGACTGTGGGTTCTCTCAGGCTGAAGCAAAATGCAGGGCTCCAGCACTGACAGTTTTACTGTTAGAATTAACACATAGGCCGTGAATACGGGGTTCTGCAACATGTGGCCATCTTATACCGTTTTATCAAAGTTTTGTTTTCTTACAGCGTAAAAGGAAATAGCCCACTTTTTATCACTTATTTTTCTGTTTTATAGCTACCATTTACTGAGACTTAACACACATTAAGTATAAAAAAACAGGATTGCCACTTAATCCTTAGGAAAACCCTACTTCATATTAGTGCTCTCATTTGACAGACAGGGAAGCAGACGTGCTCAGATTCTCAGTGGCTCAGCAGTATCTCCAAATTCTGCAAACTAATTTTGTTGTTGCATTTTTTTTACTTCTTTTGGAATTACAGCAAATATGTTCACGCATTATATGTGCAGATACACTCTCTAATAAAGGGCCAGCCACTCTAACACAAACAAAACGCAAAGCACAAATTCAAAAAATACATTTCTGTTCACGGAAGGAACTCTGACCATGCGAGTTTAGGTGCTCAAGGCTTCTGAGTTGGGAATCAATGACTTACATCCTTCGATTAGTGCTATCTGATAGAACTTGCCAGCAATGTTCTGTTGTGTACCATCTAATATGTGAAACTTGGAGACTACAACCAAGGAAATGCATTCTGAATTTTATTTAGTTTTAATTAACATAAATTTAAATATAAATGTGTGGCCAAGGGCTACTGTACTGGTCAGCACAGTACCAGAGCAAGCTCAAGCACGTGGTGCTCTAGTGACCAAGGAACAGGACTAACCAACTATAACATGCTGGGTTTAACTTGAATTTACCAATGTCGCCACTAACAGTATTGACAGCTCTTAGTTTTGCAGGCTTTCTACTTCAACTAGCTACCAATCCTACTAGTCTACTATAATACTAGTAAGCAGTCATAATTTTGACTTAATTTATGGCATCAATGTTGACCTAATTAATTTAGACGCTAGCTTGTACAGCAGGTTATGATAATAGCTTTGGATTATACCTGGAGAGAATATTTTAAATTGAAAACAATGTGCCAAGGGTCAGACATTTGGTACAGCAGCTAAGATGCCACTTGCGGGCTGTTGTGGTGCAGTGGGTTAATCCACAGTTTGGGAGCCCCACATCCCATATCAGAGTGTCAGCTTGAGTCCCAGCTACTCTGCTTTTAATTCAGTCCATGGGAAGGTAGCAGCAGAAAATGGCCCAAGTATTTATGAACACCAAGTACTTGCCACCCACAAAGGAGACCTGAATGGATTTCTAGGCTCCTGGATTTTGCCTGACCCAGGCCCAGCTGTTACAGGCATTTGGGGGGTAAACCAGCAGATGGGAGATAAAAGATAAGTTAAAATCAATGTGTCAAACTATTTTGTTTGGGGCCGGTGCTGTGGCATAGCTGTTCCACTTCCAATCCAGCTCTCTGACATAGCTTGGGAAAGCAGTGGAAGATGGCCCAAGTCCTTGGGCCCCTGCACCCACTTGGGAGACCTGGAAGAAGTTCCTGGCTCCTGGCTTCGGATCAGCTCAGCTCCAGCTGTTGCAGCCATCTGGAGAGTGAACCAACGGATGGAAGACCTCTCTCTCTCTCTCTGCCTCTCCTTCTCTCTCTGTCTAACTCTGACTTTCAAATACATAAATCAATCTTTAAAAAGAAATATTTTGTTCACTTGGCCACACTGTCCTTTCTCCCCACTTCCCCAGCCCACATCTGTCCATAAGTCTAAAATCTCCTCTGTCTCTATGCTCAGGACACATGATGCCAAACCTCTCCAGATTTACCCAACTAAAAGTAACCCCTCAGGCCTAGAGGCTATCCACTTCATTGATAACTGCTCATCAAGTTCCCTCCCAGTGAACTAAACTTTTTTTTTTATTAAGATGTATTCTAATTTTATTATGTATTCTTATTTTATTAAGATGTATTTTTTATTAAGATGTATCCTTGGGCCCTTTTCTTCTGCTTTCCCAGGCCATAGCAGAAAGCTGGATCGGAAATGGAGCAGTTGGGACTTGAACCGGCACCCATATGGGATGCCGGCACAGCAGGTGATGGCTTTATCTGCTAAGCCACAGCATTGGCCCCTAAACTTGTTTTGAAGGTTATCCATTAGCTGGGAATAAAAAAACTGTCACAGGTACTGGCTCTGTGGCTTGGGAAATTCACGCCCATCAGCTCCCATTCACGCCCATCAGCTCCCACCATCCATTCCTGTGGCATCCTTAGATCTTGAGCCTCAGCTCTGACTCAGAGCCATGGTTCCCCTGCTTAATCTGCCCTGGTCCTGTCCCCTCTTGGGGCGAACACCTTGCCCCACACAGCCTCTGTGCTGCACAGTGAGCAGGTGTTTGTGGCCCAGCCCTCCTGACCTTCAGACTTCCCAGAGGGAAGGAGGGCTCTGTCATCCGAGGAGAAGGGTCAGACAGAACTGTATTCATGCTACTCCTACACTTTCTCTCTTCCATTGCAAGCTCCTAATACAGGCCCTGATTCTTTTTCAGCTTTGTGTCTCCAGTGTTTGGTTTGGCTCCATTTTTTTTTTTTTTGTACAAAGCATTCCCCAATATTTGGTGGATGAATGAATGAGGGTAAAAAATGACCACACATAACACAACCCTTAAGAAAACTGGGCCAGACAACCTAGGAGAAAGTCAACAGTGCATCTGTAATGCAACTTTGTTCTCTTTTAAACTTAACATGAATATCGAGGGCTTCAATTTTTACTTATAACCAGATTTAACCTGCAACTATTTTTCTGTGGTTCCCAAGAGCTGACAGCTGTGCCATCATTTAAAATAGTGCCATTTTAGGGTGTGACTCTAGGGCTTGAGGAGCAGCTGGTGGGTCAGAGCTGGGCCACACCCAGTCTTCCTCTCTGTCCTAGGAGCTATTTCCACGTGGCAGGCAGTACTTCTCCATGGTTAAGAGACGGACAATCTAGATGTGAATCTCAGCACCTCTGCTTACTTGCTGAGAGATCCAAGGCAAGGTGCCCAATCTCTTAGAGTCTCCATTTCCTCATGCAGAAACTCACAGCACTGTTGTTTACAATGAATTAGAGCACACGGTACACGCGTGGCACAGGGCCTCCTCTGAATAAGCAGCCATCACTAGCAGCATCAATTCCAAGATGGTAGACTAATCATTAGGGACCCCCCAATGAACCTCACTCCCAGCGCTCTCCCCTGCCCCTCCCACTCACCCCTCATCACCACTTCTGGGCTAGCCAGGTGCCCTGCTTTAGCCTGGACATTAGCAAGTGTGATTCAAGCTAGCTTTTATTAATCATTTGTCCTTAGGGCTTGTCCATCTGGAATGCTCCCTTTCCAGATCTTGTTGCCATACAAGAAATTAGGCTACTGAATTAAAGGCCATAGGGAGAGGCCATCTTAGTTGTCCAAAACAAGCTCACAGCTCATCATCTGATGTCACACAGAGGAGAGATGAGCCAGCCCCTCTGAGCCCTGCCCTAGGTGTAGAATCAGCCATCAATGAATGGTTATGTTTCAAGCCATGCTTCAGCATGGTTTGCTGCATAACAAAAGCTAACAGAAACTGTGTAACAGGCTGGGTGTGTCTAGAGCCACAAAGGAGAGTAGAATCCTGTGGTCGGTCATTCAATGACACTTTCTAACCAGATAAGCCAGCTGTCTCTGGGCAATAAACCACTGCACAAGGTAAAAGTACAGCTTACTCTTTCTACCCTGCCCTCACCCTAAGCTATCCCAAGGTAAGACACACACTTGACACATTTTCCACGATACTACTCTAAACCGGAAATGAGCTTTCCCAGTTCATCTTGTTTAATTTCCAGCTCTCGCTCTCCTCCTCTCACCTTGGAAAGCACTTCCCTCACTGGGGAGAATTCTCGCTCCTCTCCTCTCCTCTCCTCTCCTCTCCTCTCCTCTCCCATGTATCTGAGAGAAGAACCACCTACTCCTTGCCTCCTCTGCCAGCTGTGATTGCCTGGGAAAACCTCCCCACTTCTGAACTTTTCAGAATTCTTGAATTGTCTCAGTGGGTGATTTGGAAACAAACTATTGCCTCTTTTGTCCCACCTGGACTTCCCAGGTGGTCGAGGGACAGGCTTTGGCTCTGTTTTGACAGTTGTTGGTGGCAGGAACTTTAGCCTGGAAGAGGCAGGAGCTGGGTTCTAATCCTACCTTTGCTACCTACTGGCTGTGTGACCTTGGCAAAAATTCTTTCTCTCTCTGGGCTGCAAATGCCCTATGCATAAAGGAAGGAGGGAAACTAGTTCAGAGATTCCTGACCTAATGCCAAGGGCGGGCAAAAATGCATGAGTGCTCCAGCATGTGTGTGTGCAGGTGCATGCTAGTGCATGTGTGTACGTACACAAGCATTTTTCCAGGAAAATGACAAGGGCATATCAGTCTCTCGAGGGAGTTTGGATGCAGAAAAGACCAGAAGCCTGGGTTAGATGGCCTTCCTGATCCAACCTATGTGGGCTTCTCCACCTGACACTTAAGAAGGAGTTGTGATTCCTGAACTGCAGCTTTTCTCTGGCTCTCCTATTGCTTTGTTAGCTGTTCTGATAACACTGAAATACACGAAAGGAGAGCAACTCAGTCTCTGCAGTTTGAAAACCCAGCATGTCTGGAGTCAGCTGATCCTGCCCGGGAAACGAGAGTAAAGCCCCCAGCCCGCTGCACATTAGCCGGCATTGTCTACTCAATCAGGCTCCTCTTCAAGAAAGACGTTGGCTAATTAGATCCCCCCTGGCCTGTAAAGTTGGAATTCTCAAGTTTGAGTCCATTGCTTCCCAAGGTCTCTGACTGCCCTGTCCTTCCCCTCACCCCAGCTGGGGAAGCAGCAAGACTAGGCGCTCAGAGTCTTGGCTCTGGATCCAGACCAACTGCGGTCAAACCCAGCTCCACCACGTGAGCTCTGAAACCTGCACAAGACACTCAGCCTCTAGCTCCTTCCTCAGGAAACAGCAGTGACGGTGACGGCTCCTAGAGTTTTTGTGAGAATTAAATTAGATAATCCATGCAGGGTCTTTGCATTTAATAGGTGCTCCATAAACGTTAATGTTATTATTAGGGGCTGCTATTTCTAAAAGGATAGAGTAATGATTGTCCATCACCATGGTTTCACAGGATAAAAAGCAAACCTCACAGGCTAATTGCTCCCCATTTTTACCCCTCTCAAACCCAAACCAGGCCCAGGGAGATCTTCTGGGCCCTGAGCAGAATGTCCCCCTAGGCCCAAAGGTGCCAACTGGGGTCCACCCCTCCCCTCCCCGGGTCTGCTGCTCACTCGCTGTGCTGGAGGTGCTGTCTGTTTTCCAGTCTCCCCGTCTCAGCTCCAGCCGTGGGGGGAAAACACTTTTCCTGGGACCGCTCTCGTAGACTCCGAACTCGATTTTCCCAGGCTGGGGCTGTGAGTGTCGAATTGGGACTGTGATCTCCAAGTCTGGAATGAGAAGACAGAGGGAGAAGCTGGGATACATCAGACTGTCATTTGCCAACCTGCTCAGCCACGCCCTCTCCACCTGCCTCCCTTATCTGAGGCTGGAGGGTAGACAGGGGAAGAGGAGGAGAAAGGAAAGGAAAGAGGGAAGGGCAGGGGCCCCGAGTTGGTCTCCCCACCCTTCAGCACTGAATCTCCAGAGAATCCTGTGTGGCCATTGCTGGAGGCAGGAGAGCTTTATGGAGAAATGCAAGAAAAGGGCAAGGGGCGGATGTTTGACGCAGTGGCTTAGCTAGCACGTGGGATGATACATCCATGCCCTATCAGGATGCCTGGTTCGTGTCCCAGTTAGTTTAGTGATCCAGTTCCTTGCTTGGCAGGGCAGTCAGAGACCTTGGGAAGCAATGGACTCTGGCAAATGATGGTCCAAGTATTTGGGGCCCTGCCACAACAGGTGGGAGAGCCGGATGGAGTTCCTGGCTCTTGGCTTTGGCCTGGCCTAGCCCTGGCTGTTGCAGCCATTTGGGGAGGGAACCAGCAGATGGAAGATCTCCCTCTGTCTCTGCTCTTCAAATAAATACAATGCATACATTTTAAAAAGGAAAGGACACAGAAGTGCTTCTGCATCAGGGAGTGGGAAGAACACGTGATTAGGAAGAGGCCTGGCCCGAACTCTGCCACCGAGCAGCTGTGGGGCTGGAGAAGTCTGCCTCTCCGAACCGGTCAGATGCTAACAACAGGCTAGCCTGTGCACGGGCAGTTATAAGAGCTCCCATGCTTTTAGCTCATTTAGTCTTCATGATATCTGAGAAAGAAATGTAGTATCATCACCCCCAAATGAAGCTAAGGCAGAGAGAAGGGAAGTAGCACACCTGCCCTGCAGCTGGTGAGGGGCAGAGCGGGGGTCTGAATCCAGGCTCACGAGTCCAGGCTCTTAACCATCACTCCTACTGCCTCTCAGTCCCCGAACAGGTCACAGGTGATGGGTGAGCGGGGTGGGTGTTGACAGTAGGGACCCAGGGTAACGCACGGAGCCCCTTCAGACCTGAGAGATGTGGCTTATAAGGCTGACAATGATATAAACAGATGACTCCTTTGCCCAGCAAAGCCCTGACTGGATCTCCTTCCTGGCTTAACCTTGCCCATGGTTTGTCTCTGCTTCTCTCTAGATTTCCACTGCTTCTCTCTAGATTTCCACTCCTGGTTCTCTGTGCAGAAAACAGCTCCTGCATAGCAAAACAACTGTGGTTCTGACACCAAGTCTGGCCCTGGGGAATGTGCAGGCAGGAGAGCTCCTGCCTAGGGGTGGGGTGGTGGCAGGGCCTTTCAGAAGGTAAGCTCAGGTGTGCACTTCTGTTCACGGATACACTTCCTCCTCTGCCTCCATTCTTCTATGGGATGGGTGTGGCAGGAAGTTCAGAGAGTCCAAGCCAGCAGTGCGCAGAGAAGGGTAAATGGGTAAGCATGAATGGCAGGACTGGGGGGCACGAGGCCAGGGTAGCCCCAGCTACATGCAGAGAACACTGAAAGGGTGGTCTTGTGGGGCCGCAAAAGGCCCAAGTTCCAGGTCCTCATTCTAGAAACTCCAATTCCAGCTGCACGGCAGAGCCTTGGTGTCCCACAGGCTCCCAGGCCTCACTGCAACACCGGCCCTCTCACAGCCCGGGGCTCTCTTGGTTACCTCTTTTTTTCTTTTAAGGTTTATTTACCTGAAAGGCAGAGTTACAGAGAGGTAGAGGCAAAGAGAGAGGTCTCCCAACCGCTGGTTCACTCCCTAAATGGGTGTGGTGGTCTGAGCTGTGCTGATCCGAAGCCAGCAGCCAGGAGCTTCTTTCAGGTCTCCCACGTGGGTGCAGGGGCCCAAGGACTTAGGCCATAGCAGAGAGCTGCATTAGAAATGGAGCAGCTGGGGCTCAAACCAGAGCCCAAATGGGATGCCAGCACTGCAGGCGGCGGCTTCACCCACTACACCACAGCGCTGGCCCCCTTGGTTACTTCTGTGCAGGGGAAGCACCCACCCAGGCCTGGACCATTTGGGAGAGAATAGCTGGGTGCAGCCTCATCTGAGTGTACGTGATGACACCTTAGCGCCCAAGCAAATCGCACACGTTTTTGTTCTCTCGGTTTTAACCTGTCTTTTTAAAAAAAATCATTTTTTTTCTTGGGGGGAGGAAGTGGAGGCTGTTTCTGCCTGCTTAATGAACTCCCAGGGAGCAATCTTCTACCTCCAAGCAGGTCTACGCAGAAGGAAAACGAAACACACAGGGGAACATCTGCGGCCAAACGTTCAGCAGATCAGGTGGAGCCAATCTAAATGGTTACTAAATCCCGACAGCCTTTGAATAAAGGCAGGATGCCAGGAGTGTTGACCGCTGTTGCTTCGCGGCACTCTCCCGGAGTAGGCCCACCAGCACCAGGAGAACTCCTCTGAGCTTCATGACTTCTCTCTCCGTTAAGCAGGTAAATCAGGTGCAGCCCCCGGTGAGGAAACTGAGGCACGGAGTGGTTAAAGGACTGGCCCTGACCACAAAGTGATTCAGGGACAAGCTGGGGATCAGAGCCTAGGTTTCCTGGGCCCCAGCCTGCTTCTCTCTGTGTGCCCCACATGACACACCCGGAACACAAATATTGGTTGTCTTCATGGTATGCGCAAGCCAGACTTTGCCTGATCTCTACACCATCAGCACTCTGCACCAGCCCGGTAAGGGCAGAAGAGCTCCCTAGGGCTGCAGAGAAACTGGCCAGTTATCATGAGCAGAATCTTCATTTTTAATTATCTTTGGTGCTCTAACCCAAATTCAAGAAAACTCATTTTTCTAGAGGAAAATGAAGTTTCTAGATTAATAGAGCCAGTCCTTGTGTTTAGAGTGGACTAAATTCTTTAGAAAAGGTCTCCTAAGCTGAAGTGACATCCTTCGGCCCTAATTGTTCTACAGATCAATGTTACCATGTACTAGTGGTTTTCAGTGATGTGTGTGTGGCAGAATTCTTCCTTCCTGAGAAAACAGAAGTTCAATGTGGAAACAGACTTTTAATGGGCCAGTGTTGTGGTGTAGTGGGTTAAGCTGCCACCAGCAGTGGTAGAATCCCATATGGGCACCGGTTCAAAACCCAACTGCTCCACTTTTGATCCAGCTCCCTGCCAATGTGCCTGGGAAAGCAGTGGAAGATGGCCCAAGCGCTTGGGCCCCTGCACCCACACAGGAGACCCTGAAGAAGCTCCTGGCTCCTGACTTCAGTCAAGACCAGCCCTAGACATTGTGGCCACTTGGGGGAGTGAACCAGCAGACAGAAGATCTCTCTTTCTCTCTCTCTCTCTCTAAATCTGCTTTTCAAATTAATTAATTAATTAAATCTTTAAAAAAGAACATGCAGAATTAAAAAAGAAAACAGACTTTTAAAAGGGGCCATGGTGATGTACGCAGAGGAGGTGCCCCAAACCCTGTGGATCCTAATGCACCCGTTCCCTGCCCACCACCCCACCCCCCCTGCCCGGTCCTAAGCCCATGCCCACGAGCAGGCATGCAGCAGCTGAGCCCCCTCCAGGGACCCAGTGTGAAGAGCACAGAGCAGGCGGGTCTGCACCTGAGGACACGCCGAGCTCTGCAGCCAGCTGACACCTCATGTTCACTGAGCACCAGCGATGCCTTCCCTCCAGCGGGTGCCCTCACCCTGCAGTGCAGGCTCCAACTGCCAACTGCTGAGGCTTTCTGTGGGAGCCGAATTAGGAATGCCCCTCCCCCAGCCAACAACTGATGGAAGCTAGAGTGCCACTGCCCAGCTCTCCTGCCCCCCATCGGGACGACTCAGAGCCGAGTTCTCCAGGGACTCCTTTCCTGTCTCCCTTCTGCACCCCCTGCATGTTCCCTGGGATCACCTCCCGTACCAGCTGTTTCTTCTCGAAGCCTTGCTAGAGCAGAAAAACTTCTAGAATAGAAGTGGTAATGGCTGTAGGATGCAGTGAATGGTTTAATACCACTGAGCTGTACACTTAAAAATGGCTCAAAGGGCTGGATACTCGCCTAGCAGTTAAGACCCCACTTTGGGGCTGGTGCCGTGGCTCACTAGGCTAATCCTCTGCCTTGCAGCGCCGGCACACAGGGTTCTAGTCCCGGCCAGGGCGCCGGATTCTGTCCCGGTTGCTCCTCTTCCAGTCCAGCTCTCTGCTGTGGCCCGGGAGTGCAGTGGAGGATGGCCCAAGTGCTTGGGCCCTGTACCCCATGGGAGACCAGGAGAAGCACCTGGCTCCTGCCTTCAGATCAGCGCAGTGCGCCAGCCGCGGCGGCCATTGGAGGGTGAAGCAATGGCAAAGGAAGACCTTTCTCTCTGTCTCTCTCTCTCTGTCCACTCTGCCTGTTAAAAAAAAAAAAAAAGACCCCACTTTGGGACACCGAGTGTCTCCATATCTGAGTGCCTGGGTGAGTGCCAGCTCTGCTCCTGATTCCAGCTTCCTGCTACGTGCACTCTGGGAGGCACCAAATGGCGACTCATGAAGTTGGGTTCCTTAGGGCCGGCACTGTGGTGTAGTGGGTAAAGCCGCCGCCTACAATGCTGGCATCCCATATGCACACTGGTTTGTGTCCCAGATGTTTTACTTCCAATCCAGCTCTCTGTAATGGCCTCAGAAAAGCAGTGGAAGATGGCCTCAATGATTGGGCCGTGCCACCTGTTTGAAGACCCAGATGAAGCTCCTGGCTCCTGGCTTTGGCCTGGTCCAACTCTGGCTGTTGCAGGTTCAGATTGTAAACTTTATATTATAGGTATGTTATCACAATCAAATTAAACACAAGGAAGCTCTCCGAGATGACGGGCAGAGCATTCTCCCCAAGCTCCTTGCAGAGTCCTGCTGTCTCCACCCATTCTTGCTCAGTGTGCAGTGACGTATGGGTTCATCTCTTCATAGTTAAGATGTAGGCCAAAGCCCCCGATAAAAAAATAAAAATACTCGGGGCTGGCACTGTGGCATAGTGGGTTGAGCATGCACCTGCAGCACTGACATCCCATATGGGTGCCAGTTCGAGTCCCAGCTGCTCCACTTCCGATCCAGCTCCCTGCTCTGGCCAGGGAAAGCAGTAGAAGAGGGCCTAAGTCCTTGGGTCCCTGCACCTGCATGGGAAGACCTGGAAGAAGCTCCTGGCTCCTGGCTTTGGATCGGCCCAGCTCCGGCTGTTGCAGCCATTTGGGGAGTGAACCAATGGATGGAAGACCTCTCTCTGTGTCTCTCCCTCTCTCCATCTGTAACTATGCCTCTCTAGAAAGTAAATAAAGCTTATAAAATAAAAAAAAATACAAATGTAATTAACCTCCTCTTCCCCCCACATTCCTTTTCAAAGAGTCTGGTCTTGTGGGGCGGGACCGGGGAGGGAGAACAAAGTCAGCACCAAGCTTGGAGAAGAAGGTACACGCTGACCCTTTCTCTTCAGACTGAGGCTACTGGTGCATCTAAGTTGCTTATTTGCAGACTGATCAGCCTTGGCTGAGCTTGGCAGACTGTTTCAAAACTTGTGATTCTACGGCAGGACCTGGACAGGGAGTCCCAGTCCAGTGCACTCAAGGACACCAGCCTGGGGGGTGGGCATGTGTATTCACCCCTGGACAGCTGTTGGGGTGCTCCTGTGTGCCAGGTGCCACAAGAGGCACTGGTCCCCGCCTCCCACAGCTCACCCGACCCTCACGGCAACCCCAGTGGGGTGGGCACCTTCATTTTTGCCATTCTGCAGATGTAGATGAAGATGGAGACTCAGGGAGGCCCAGGATCTTGCTCGCAGTTCCCAGCTTGGCAGGAACGAGCAGTGGGCAGGGATCCACCCCGGCCTGGCCTGCCCCCCGGCCCCCTCAGCGTGCCTGTCTGTCCTGCTTCAGCATCTCCAGTGCACCAGCTGTAGTCCCGGCGGCAGGTAAAGACGTGACGATGTGCAGAAAGCTCGGTTCTCGGCCCAGACAGCTGGGCACACGTGACTCCAACACTGCTGCTCCCGGGCCTTCAGACGCCGGGGCAGCACCAAATCACAGGTTCCTCGAGGCTGCCTATATTTAAAAACTTGCAGTGTCTCATTTAATCCAGACTTGAATCTTTGGGCTCATGTGCTCTGGTTTTAAAAGGCACCTCAGCTCTTTTACCATCGACAGCCCTTTTATCTGACCCTAGGATGGCTATGCAGGACTCGAAACAGGTTTTCTGCCTTCCCTCTTTCCCCCTCCTCTCAACCAGGAGGGCACACAAGTGTGAGCACGGTAGCCATAGCACACACCCAAAATCTGGACACCCAAGCAAAAGTCTTAGGAGGACCTCTCTAACCTTCCATTAAGGTTAACTGCCCTCTCCAATTCAGTCCAAATCATTAACTAAGCTACTCCTATCTGCAAAACACAGTGCTAGGCATTTGGGACAGACCCTAAGAAGGGAAGCCAGGCCTACATGACTAAAAAGACAATTAACTCATTAGCTACTGGATGGAAGATGATGTCACTCAGGTCTCTGCATTTACCTGGGCACCAGAGGCTCAGTGTGTGGAATGACTGAATGGTGTCACCAAGCATTTTACTCCAATGAATCCTTCCAACAAAGGCTTCTTGGGCTCCCCCAGCACACTGCACTGCACTCCGGGGATTCAGCAGAACACAGACAACACACTCTCACCCTCATGGAGCTGAGCGTGGGAGGGAGTGGGGTGTTGGACCTCAACCCAGAGAACAGAAACACAGGTAATTCCAGGCTGTGCTGCGTGATACGTATCAGAGGGAAAGCAAGTGAACAGGCAGTCATGGGGGACGACTCTGGAGAGGGTGGCAGAAAAGGCCTCTGAGGAGGAGACAGCCAAACCCTGGAAGATCAGCAGAGCCAGCAGGGGAGGTGTGTGGCACACAGCTCATTCACCCACTGGGGCACCTGCATCTCCTACCAGAAGCGCCTGGATTCATGGCCCAGCTCCTCGCCTGATTCCAGCTTCCTGTTCATGTATACCTGGGAGGCAGTGGTGATGGCCCAAATGGTGGGGGTCCCCGCCACCCAAGTGGGAGACTCAGCCTGAGTTCTAGGCTCTGTCATTTGCAGAGCAAACTAGTGGATATGAGCTCTCTCTCTCTCTCGGATGAAAATGTGGGGAAAGACAGGGGATAGCAAGTGCAAAGTCCCCAGGAGACATGCTCTTGGCTTTGTCAGAGTCAAACCCAATGGACAAAGAAGAATCCATTGGGTTTGGTGCACAGAGGGGGAGAAAGAACGTAGTATGAACTCGGGGGACAGATCACATGGAGTTCTGTAGGCCGAAGGGAGGAGCCTGCCTTCATCCTGAGTGAGATGGGAGCCCTAGAGAGCTTTGAGCAAGGGAATGGCATCGTCTGATCTTTCAATGGCCTCTGAAAGGGTCATTGGCTGCAGTTGGGAGGGTTAACCGTGGAGGGTGAGAGTGGACTTGGGAAGACAATTGAAGAGGCTATTACATTGGGTCCAGCAAGATAATGGCCTGGCTGTGGCTGTGGCAATGCAGACAGTCAGAGATGCCCGGATTTGGGATGTGTTTTGCAGACAGGAATCCTGGCAATTCTTGGTAGTTTGAAGGAGGGAATAGGTAACAACAAAAGAGGCAGTGAAAGAGAGGTGAATGGGATAGAAGTCTACGATGCTCAAATGGCAGGAGTGCAATGGCCTGGAGTGGCCAGGAAGGCCTCTCTGAGAAGGAGCTAGGGGCTGTCAGCCCACTTATTTCCCTCTGGGTGTGAAGGAAGAGGCATGAGCAAGGGGCCTGTGGCAGCAAGAGCTCCCGTTTGGAGACCAGGATACCTGTAGCAGATCAGGCCCGCGGGAGGTGGGCTACTGACAGCAGCTGGATGTGGACTGCGGAAGTTGCGCTCAAGCGGGGCTAGAGGCGACCCTAGTTCTCGGGGCACTAGGGCTCCACTCGAGGTCTGAGGGTGTCCCACAGCGTTTTCTCGCCAGCTCCTCTTGCTGTCAGGCACCAAGGCCCACCATGCCAGAGGCTCTCCGTGGGAGGATAAGTGTGGGTAAATGCCACCTCCTTGCTCGGGGCTGGTGATACCACAAGGCTGGCCCCTGGGGGGGCGGGGTCAAGGAGAGCAGAGGGGCCCAGTCCTCAGGGTGCACAACGGGTGTCAAGTCCCTGCCGTTGTGTGGACCCAGGGGCCCCGGGCTTCGGAAGCAGTATGTGGTGTGGACGCTATTGGCACGATTCCCTGCTCAACCAGAAATGCACACTGTGTGGATGGGGCTTCCTCCCTCTGCACAAGGACACATACCTCCTGCTGATGGCCCAGGGGACGGTCAGATGCCAGAGCGAGCCACGGCCTTTCCTCTGAGCAGGAGGGGGAGGCCAGCGGAGTCGGACCCAGGCACTCACCTGTTTGCTGGGCACATCTTCCTGGCCGGTACTAGGTTGCTTAGAGTAAATCAGACAGAAGCCCTCACAGCGTCGCAGGGGACCCCAGTCTCTAGTCAGGGAGAGTGCGAGATGCTGGGCAAGAGGTCTGTGCACTCGGACCACAGCAGAACAGAGAGGGACAAGAGGTGACAGCAAGGCCCCCCCTTCCCGCCACCAAGTGCGGGCCCCCAGGAAGCTGCATACCTGTCTGCTTTCCTGATTTTTGCTTCTCTCTTTGTCTTCGGGTGATGCTGTCCCTTAGCCGTTTAAGATTTTCCTGGGAAAAAAATTTAGTGTAATTTTTAAGTGCATACCGGGCTTATGCCCTCTGGACATAGAGTTTCCGTCTTGTTTTATGCCATTTGCAAGGTTCATCACATGGCAATGACGTTTTCAAGATGCGAGTGAGACTCGGTGCATTTACAGTCAGCGCCCAGTGGGGTCCCAGCGCTCAAAATGTGCTCCTGCAGACATCCCTTCCACAAGGAGCGTCTTTCCTCCTCTGTCCCCGCTCCACTCTCAACCTCAGAACCCACGCTTCCCTCCACGTGCAGCCCTTGGCCAAGTCAGCCTCTTACCTACTCACAGATGCTCTTCGTATACTCCTGCCTCTGAGACTGGGTTCCCACCTCGTTCCCCTATTCTTCAGGGATGCCGATTGCTTCCCATGAGTCTGCCCCACCTCCTCCATGAAGCCTCCCCAGATTGCTGCAGTCCTTGGTACTGGTCAGGCTAATCATCTGGTGCTTGAGCTTTGCTGTCTTGCTGTGTGTGTGTGTGTGTGTGTGTGTACCTGTGTACACTTTGCCTCTTCAGAGTTACTGGGAACTCTCCAAGGGCAAGGGACCAGCCCTCATAGCCTTCTGTAATCTGGTCCACTGTGATCTGTTACTGAACAGATATGAGGGTCAAGAACTGCTGCTGCTAGTCGATCCACAACAACACAGACTGAGCATCCCAGGACAAACGGCCGGGGAAAGCACCCAGAGAACCTGTGAGATGTGAGGCAGTCGCAGGAGGCCACACAGGAAGGGCGGGCTGTGTCCTGCAGGTTGGGGAATGGAGCAGGGCGATGGGAGGCAGCAAGGAGACATGAAAGCCAGGAGCCTGCAGTCATCTCTGGGAGGCACTGGAGACAGCGGAGAAGGCCAGCGGCCCACAGCCTGGAAAGTGGCTGTGGGACAGAAATACAGGGGCAGATGCAAGAGGAAGAAGGCCACAGGGTGAGAGCAGGCAGGAAGTGCAGCTCACTGGGCGTGGGGAGCATGGGAGGGAGCTGGGAAGACAAGGGCACAGTGGTCAGGGAGAAGGGGTCAGGAGAGGGCGGCAGGCAGCCCTGCGTGGTGTTGGTGGCTGGACACACCTCAGGTCTGGGCACCTCCGAGCGCATGCCCTGCTGGTGGCTTGAAACAGGCAGCTGGACACAGAGGCTGCAGCGCCATCCACACAGGGCGGCAGCAGAAGAGAAGCTGGGCGGTGCCCACCCATGGGAGAGGCAAGAGAAGGAGACAGAGAGGCAGAGCGGAAGGCAGATGGGGCCGTTCACACCAGGGATGGTCCCCACACCCACCAGCCCGGGGATAGGGAACCGGAGGCTGCTGGTGCAGAACACTGTGCTCCCACGGGCTGGGACGCTCTGCCATGTTGAGCATGAACCCCAGTCGTCTGCTACACCCAGGAGTTCCAGGCAAGTTCCTGGGAAAGGAAGGCGCCCCTCAGGTGGAGACACAGAGCGCAGTCACATCCCCAGAGCCCTAGCTGTGCAGCAGGCGTGCTGAGGCTTTACGCGGCTCACTCCCACCTCGTCCTTGCCGCTCACCCTTCAGGGGAGGCACAGCAAAGTCAAGGTCATCCAGGTGCAAGGGGCAGGACAAGGAAGTCCACCTGTGCTGCCGCTCAGAGCCTTTGCCACTCTCAGCTGCACTGCCATGTGGCAAGGAGCAAAAACAACAACAACAACAACAACATTGTTGGGCTTGGGCCAGGGCCAGGGCCAGGGCCAGGGCCAGGGAGAAGGGCCCTGGAGGCCTGCATCCAGCACTGGAAGACCCCCTCCCCCCACCCCCGTCCTTCAGACCCCAGGAGCACACAGTGGGCAACTCTGGTTTTTTTCTGTTAAATACACTTATCTTTCTAAAATTATCATTTGTTTGTTCGAGAGGCAGAAAGAGAGAAAGAGAGAGAGAGAGGAGTACGCTTCTATTCACTGGTTCACTCCACCAATACCTGCAGTGGCCAGGGGCCAGGTACCCAATCCAGGTCTCTCATGTGAGTGGCAGGACCCAACCACTTGCAAGGTGGAGAGAAAAAGCAGGAGTTTCAGTCCTGACTCAGCAGCTACTCACTAGTAAGTGGCCTTGGACATGCCCCTTACCTTTGGCCTAAATTTCCTCCTTTTTTTTTTTTTTTTTTTTTTTTTAAGATTTATTTATCTATTTGAAATTCAGTCACAGAGAAACAGATCTTCCATCTACTGGCTCACTCCCCAAATGGCCACAATGGCCAGGGTTGAGACAGGCAGGAGCCAGGAGTTTCTTCAAAGGTTTCCCACTTAAGTGGCAGGGGCCCAACTAAATGGGCCATCATCTGCTGCTTTCCCAGGGGCATTAGCAGGGAGCTGGATCAGAAGTGGAGCAGTTGGGACTTAAACTGGTGCCACCATGGGATGCTGGTGTCCAGACAGTGGTTTAACCCACTATGCCACAGCACTGGCCCAACTTCCCCCTTTTTAATCTGAAGGCACTGGATTGGGGGTGTGTTTCCTAAGGTTGAGCTGCAGGTCTTTTGATTGTTTTCAGTTATGCACGGACTTCTTTATTCTCATTAAAAACTTCAAGTCATACAGGTAAAGCAAGAGTCACCGCTGACATCTTGGTCCTCCAATCCCCGTCTCTCCTGGGAGGTAACAATGGGGTGGGGTGGAGCGGGCCCTCTCCAGAGCCTTGCCTTTGCTTCGCACACATGCCCGTCTGCATATGCATGAGTTATTGTAACTCAGGCAGTCTAGTAACTGAGGCTGATGTATCCGTTTAACCAGACTTTCTGGGGGCTTCCCATGTTCCCTCTGCCTTCTGAAGTGTGAGGGTTCTGTGGGAGATTGGACACTGGCAATCGAGAGACGGCTGGGAAGCAAAAGCAGAGGGCCGAATGCAAGGGACCAGGCTGCGGAGGGCAGTATCTGCTTCTGACCTGCAGCCGCGCTGCACCTGGAGAAGCCACCTTCCTCTCATTTTGGGGATCCAGACGCACAGGCGCGACCACAGGTGCTCAGTGATGGCCCCACACGGCCAGCTGTGGCCCAGCCTCTGCTGGTACCCAGTGGAGGCAGAGACCTGAAGCCAAGTGCACAGGGGGCCGCTCACCTGCTGGAAGCGAAAGGATTCGGACCGCTTCTTCTGGTTGAGCTGCCACTCTTTGAAGTGGAGCACGGCCTCGTCCACGTTCACGATGCCCAGCTTCACCTGCTCCTGGAGGGTGATGAGCTGCCGCTGGCCCGGCGTCTTCATCCCAGCGAAAGGGTCATATATACTGGACTGGGGCCTGTCCCTCCACGGTCGGACAGCCGGCTCTGGAAAGGACGGCGAAACTCAACTGGACGCTCTCCCTGGAGTGGGCTTGACAAGGCTGGTCACGGGCTCAAGGGGACGTGGAACCAGGAAGGGGGAAATGCGACGTGGACTTGGGGTGGAGGGGAGCATCTGATAGTTTCAAAGCCTATCTCGCTGATGTAGACAAGGCTGCAAGCTTTGAGGGACCTGCAGAACCTGCGGAATGCCCCGATCCTCAGCGACCGAGAGCTCCGTAGTCCCGCATTTCCCAGCCTTGGCACCACTGACATTTGGAACTGCACGATCTTTGTTGTAGGTGCTCCTGGCCTCAGCCCATGGAAGCCAGTACCTTCACCATTCCCCACCTGTAACAACCAAAAATGTCCCCAGACATTGCCAAATGTGCCCTGGGGCACAGGCCCATATCTGCCCCAGTTGAGAGCCAGCGCTTCAGACCGAAATCCACTTCCAGAGGCAAATACACAGGAAGAACCCAGCCAGGATGCTTTTCCCAGCACCACTTCCTGCCCTCACTGTCTATCAGAAGTGTGGCCTGCGCTAGACGGGCATAGAAGGCCTAGGAAAGTGGAAGAGCAACAGGACGGGGACACAGGTCCCACAGCACAGTTAGAAGTGAGCTGTCAGGGTTGTTCTGTGCCAACGTCTTTTCCACACTGGAAACCCATGGCTCTCTGCCTTACGGATTCAAGGGAAGTAGGTAGCCAGCCCCCTACCCTCTAGGCTGTGACTCCAGTGCCAGGGGGAAGAAACCACTGGCAGAGATGATGGGGCCATTCACGTGGTGGGGCATCTACTTCACCCCAAGTTTCTCCAGCAGGACCCCAACTGGGTGTTGGGGTCACAAGGACACAGCAAGAAGGAGAAGGAGAGAGAGCATCACCAGTGAGCACTGAAAACACCTCAGAGAAGCTTCTCTCTCACTCCACGCAACCGTCCTCGCACCCTTCTCCTGAGTCTGCCCTCTCCAAGGCTGTCTTCAGAGGTAACGGAGGTTGGGGCTGGGAGGTGGGGAATGACACACACGAGGCGACCAGGCCCACTGCCCCACTATCAAAGTCCTTGGGGCATGCCTTCGAATGTTTGCATGGTGTCCTGGCTGCAAAGGAAATCCTCAAGGGGAGCATTCTGAAGGCCTCTGCAAAGAGCATTCAGAAAACTACTTGAGAAAAAAAAAATAGAGCTCTTAGCTCCTCAAACTTCCTTCAAAAGTCTTTAGAAAAATGGAATGTCCAAGTTGTCACCCAAAGGCAAGTGAAATGTCTCTTAAATAAAAGTTGAATCAAAGTATGGTGGAGCTGGTACAGACCGGCGAGTGAACAGCCTGAGGGCCCTACCATTAGGTAGAGAACGGGTGCTGCGACTCCCGCCTTCATCCCGTTGGCATGGATCTGCGTGTGTAGACTGTATTTCTAGGTGCTGGGTGGACACTCTAGTGTGTTAGTGCCCTCCCTACGATCAGTTTATACACTCTTCTAGGGTTGATGCATTCTTCTCCCTTCATTGTCCACACAGGATTCTCAGAAAGCCCCGCCCTAAGATGTCTCCTGGATCTCTGTAGGGTTTTGAAATTTTGTGTGTTTATTTTAATTGAAAGGCAGAGAGAAAGAGTCAGACCAGACAGACAGACATATAGAGCTCTCATCTGTTGGTTCACTCCCCAAATGTCTGTAAAGGCCAAGGCCGGGCTATGTTAGGCTGAAGCCAGGAGCTAGGAGCTCACTCCCAGTCTTCCACATGGGTAGGGACCCAACTACATAAGCAATCAGCAATGGCTCCCAGAGTGTACACTACCAGGAAGCTGGATATGGAGGGGAGTCGAGACTCAAACCTAGGCCCTCCAATGTGGGATGCTTGTGTCCCAAGCTGCATCCTAACCACCAGACTAGCTGACCTCTCTTCGAGTTTTCAATACCAAGGAACTGCTGTTACACTTGGAAATTGCTGGAATAGGAACACCCCTGCCACCTGGAAGTTCAGTTCATCCAAAACAAGGCTGAGGACAACACATGGCTTACCTTTCCTGATGCTCTCGGAGGAAGTATAGAAATTCCCCAGCTGCTCTTGACGTCTTTCTGCAAAAACTGAGATAAAAAAAATTCTGAGTAAAAGGTAAGACACAATTCTTCCTAAATTATGGATGTATAACTTTTATACATTTATCAAAAAAATTTATCAAAATTGTATGCAAAAAAACCCCTAATGTTCCCATATCTGGGACCACTGTATGCAGCTCTACAAATCAAAACTCTACAAAGAAGCAAAGAGTGAGAAGGTGTAGGGACTGTCAAATAAGGACAGACCAAACCAACAGGACCTCAAACCTAGAAAGACAAGGAAGCCAGAGGACACGACCGATGTTTACGTGACTGTGAAGAGAAAGAATACAAGGACGTGTGCGCAGGTCCCTGAGCTCCTGGAGCCAGATGGGGAAGATCATAAAGCCCGAGAATAAAGGAAGTCCCAAGTCCCATGATCCATGTCCCATGTCAGCACATACTGCAGGAGAGAACACCAAGTGATGGAGCAGGTGAAATATATGCAGAGCTCCAGAGGGATTTAGCGGAAGCCACTCGCAAGGAACAGACTTACGAGTCAAAGGAGAAAACTGGGGCATGACAAAGGTTCCCTCCATGGCCGGATGGCCTGACAGTCACTCTTCCCTGGGATCCCAGGGAGGCTCCCTGGATCCAAACCCTGGCTCTGCCACTCATGAACCATAAGCTCTAGGACAAGACGTTGACCGCTCCCTGCCTGCTTTTCTCATCTGTGGGGTGAGGGTGACAATGCTAACTTCATTGGGTTAGGAAGATGAAAAGAGTTAATATGTGGAAAGAGCTCAGAGAACATCCAAAGACCCCACTGGCATCGTTCTCAGCCCTGCTCACCTTTGGAAATGTAAGGTTCATTGTCAGGCAGCTGGTGAGCACCAGGAGCACTGGTCTCTGGCCTGGGAACGGGCACGGGGGGCCTGCTGGCCAGGTCCACAGCGAAGGCCTCCTCCTCATCTACTGTGTGATAAACGTCTTCCTCCTCACTGAGATGGCGCTGCTCTCTGTCCACACCGCTCATTCCCATGCTGTTGCCTGGAGACACAGAAAAAGATGACTGAGAGCAGTGGCCACACAGACTGGACGGTGCCCGTCCCGAGGGCAGAGTGAGCGGCCATGCCTTACCTGCACACTGCTGGCCTCTGGCAAAGGGTTTCCCCAACACCGTCGCTGAGCAGTCTGCTCAGAACTCCTTGCAAAGCAGCTGAGAATACCCTGATGTCACCCCTCAGTACAGTGAAGGAAGTGAACACCAGCTGCCACCATCCCGAGCGCACTGCTAGGATCCTCTACTGGGAACAGCGCACTGGGTGCCTGCAAGCCTCAGAACACCGGTCACCAGCGCCTGGTGCCCTGCTGAGCAGAGGAGTCCTCTCCACCAGCACGCTCTTCTGTCTCTTCTTTTACCTCCGAAAGGCTACAGAAAATCATTCCTCAGGACCTCCCTGCTCCCTGTCCCCTGTGCACCACCCACAGCCTGGATCTCCTTTGATTCACAGTTGTGCCGTGGAGGAGCCACAGTCATCGCTGTCACCTTGCAGATGAGGAAACAGGCCCCAGATGACTTAAGTACTGTGCTGAAGTCACTCCCAGCCAGTGGGCGCCCAGGAGGGCCAGCTCCGGAACAGGCTCCCCTCAGTTTCCAGCACCTTCTACTTCTTCGGCTGTCTTTGCTGCTACCCTGCTCCTCACTCTCCAGGACGGAAACCTGCCCCACTCACTGCCCTGGAGGACCCCACAACCCCAAGTGTCTCTAGTGTGCTCCCTCCTTCTCCCTAGCATCATTCCGTCAGAATTCTTTACTGGGATGCAAGACTAAATAAAGCTTGGCCTCCTTCCCTGGGATGTGCGATGCAGGGATTTCCCGGGAAAGTCTGCTTTCGTGGCACCCTTTCCGAGCTGCAGGGAAACCGCTCTGGGCCCCCTAGTGACCCAGACCAGGTCAGACCAGCTCAGTAGAGGACACTTGGTCCCGGGACGCTGACCCTGTGGGGAATTGCCAGTTAGTGGAAAAGCCTCTGTCTTTGAACTTGTTGTAGAAGGGCCTGGAGAGAACCTGAGGGGGCTTGTCCTGCATTCACAACACAACGTGTCCCGGGGGCACTGCCGGCTGCCTTAGGGTAAGCGCGACTCCGCCAGCACCTGTCTCCCGCTCGCTGCTCCCAAATCTCCCGGCTTCCATTCAGTTCTGCTACAGGAATGCTCCTTTGTTCCTCCATAGGGGGCCACAGCAACCTAGCTCCCGGGCAGGGTCTCAGCTAAGCGGCCACTTCCTCTGAGAGGCCCCGTCTGTCCTCACTGTGCCACATGCCTTGCTTCACGGCCCTGCGGCCATGTCTACCCACACACGCATCAGTGTGCTGGGCTATTTCGCACCTCTTTCCTCCACTAGTCTGTGAGCTGCAGGAGGGCAGGCCCTGCCCCTGGCTTCCCATGTAGTCCTACGGCCCAAACACTTGCCTTTCACAGGGCAGGTGCTCAGTCACATTTTAGAATGAATGGCTGAGTGGACTCTGGGTAAAATGGGCTCTCTGGACCAAGCAGAGATCCATACACCAGGCGTGAGCCCCCTCAACAGCCTGCACCCTGGGCCCACTGTCCTTTTGGGCTGGGCAGGCCCCTGGGGACCCTCAGGCAGCCTGAGGGTTACAGTTTAACTGAAGAGGACACAGAGTTTAGATCAGAGACCATGCTCTCTACCACGATGCAGCACAGCCTCGACGTAGTCTGCTGTGTGTATTCTCTTCATTCACTCCTGAGGATGCTGATCATAGTCTCCGTTGAGGCCCAACCCCAGCATCCAGAACACTGTGCAGCTCCCAGTAAGTATTCAATGCATCTTGGCCAAGTAACAACAGACAAGCACATTTTAAAAGAGATCTTGCTGGAGGTAACTGGTTTAACCAAATGAGTGGCTCTAGGATGGCAAGTTCTGGCCACCCGTAATGGGCTGCCAGTGCTCAGGGCCGCTCAGGGCTGGAGGGGAGGCAGCGTGCCTTCAACCTGATCCACCGTGGATGAGGCAGCCCCAGCCTTGAGAGAAGCGACTCTCCTATGGGCCCAGGCAATGTCCTGCATTTGTTTCTCTTTCCTTCCTCTTGCTTCCCTGCTCCCAGGTACAACCTTACCTTCTAAAAACTTGCGGATCATAGAGTCCTTCGTGGCCTGAGAGAAACGCTCTCCAGGGATTGGGTTAGAGGCACTGGCTTGAAACATCTCAACATCTAGAAGGAAAAGGAGAATAAGGTTTGTATGCTGTTTTTGCACAAAGGCAAGGAGATTTTACAGAGGGATTTATAAAGTGTCATGACTTTCTTAAGAGACTTAACTGGGGCCGGCGCTGTGGCATAGTGGGTAAAGCCACCACCTGCAGAGCCGGCATTCCATATGGATGCCAGTTCTTTAACCCATGGGTTAAAGACTCTTCGACTTCTGATCTGGCTCCCTGCTGTGGCCTGGGAGGGCAGTAGAGGATGGCCCAAGTCCTTGGGCCCTTGCATCCATGCGGGAGACTTGGAAAAAGCTCCTGGCTCCTGGCTTCAGATCGGCGTAGCTCTGGCCATTGCGGCCAATTGGGGAGTGAATCAGCAGATGGAAGTCCTCTCTCTCTCTGCCTCTCCTTCTCTCTCTGTGTACTTTCAGATAAATAAGTAAATCTTTAAAAAGAGAGAGACTTAACTGTTCAGCCATTCCTCCATACTGCATACCCCCCCACTCTGTGTGTGTGTGTGTGTGTGTGTGTATAAACTCCCAAATTATTGTGCTGAATTTTCCCATGGGTTAAAGAAATGATTAGGGAAAGAGAAAAGAACACCAGTAATAAAACCATCAACACCATGACTCCTCAATGTGATGCACTGACAAGAACACAGCATTTCTAGGGCATTCTTGCCAAAAACTCATAACCTCAGTCCAATCATAGAAACATCAGGCAAACTCAAACTGAGGGTATTTTACAGAACAACTGACAGGTGCTCTGCAAAAGTGCCAAGACGGGGAAGCCCTGAGGGACTGTGACAGATCATTGGGAACGGAGCAGAAAGCACTAAATGCATTGTAGAATCTCAGGGAGAATCCCTGAGTGGAAAAGAACAATCATGGGAAAATGAGTACAAGCTGAAGGAGGTGTGTAGTTTGGTTAGAAGCATTGTGCCAATGTCATTTCCTCACTTTAGTCACTGAATAATGGTTATGCAAGGTGTTAATGTTAGGGAACTTGGGTGACAGGTAAGGCAGGACCTTTAGAATTTTTGCAACTTTTCTCGAAGTCTAAAAGGAGTTCAAAATAAGGGTGGGAGGAGTGGCATTGTGGCACAGCGGGTAAAGCTGCTGCAGTGACGTTGGCATCCCCTGTGGGCACCCGTTTGTGTCCCACGTGCTCCACTTCTGCCAATGGCCTGGGAAAAGCAGCAAAGATGGCCCAAGTGTCTGGGCCCCTGCCACTCACTTGGGAGACCCGGCTTCGTCCTGGCACTTGTGGCTACCTGGATAGCGCGCCAGCAGATGGAAGATCTCTCTCTGTGTCTCCTCTCTCTCTCTGTAACTCTGCCTCTCAAATAAATAAACAAACCCTTTTTTTTAGAGGAGAATAATAAATGAGAAAAGGAGAGGAGCACCTGGCCTTCTGTCCTGCCTACCTGCGAGACAAGACACACACCTGCCAAAGACACTTGTGGGTCTGCCTGGGTGGGTCCAAGGATCAAGGTGGTGCTGAATGAGCCACCTGGCAATCGTAGGTCTCTTGCTTCACAGTCAAGCCTGCACTGTATTTTGGAGGTAGGCAAAGAAGGCTGCAACCTTTGTGGGTTATTCAGCTTCCTGTAGCTCCCTGTGTCTAGCAGGATGGTTAGAAGCTTGAGCATGCAAGCTTTCCAAATATATGGCTCCAACTTTGATAGCTCCACTCTGACTGTATGATTACACAGTCACCCATCCAACACCCATTAGTGTTTTCAGGTCCAGCTGAACATTCAGACACTCAGGATGCCCGCGGCCATGCCTGGCACTGTCCCCTCCAAAGGATGCAGGATACAGGCGGCAGCACGTATCCTGTCCTCAGCTGGGGCAGTCCTGGTACCGCAGCAGCCCAGGCACAAGCAGAAGACTGCCAGACAGGCTGGTACAAGAGTCACCCGGGGAAAATGTCTCGGGTCCCCCAACCCTCCTCCGCACAGCTGGTGCAGAAGCATCGCTTCCCAGTTACTGCCAGGAGACGTGGTAGAGGCGCTGCCCACGGGGGAGTCCAAAGTATGCTGGCCCTCTCAGGTATTTATAATTTGCGCTCAGCTCCTCCCAGGCCCAGATATAATTTAACCAATCAGGGAGGTCGTTTTTATCCTTGGCAATGTTGCCTAGAAATACAGTTGACATTTGGCTCTTATCAAGTTACCAAGGTAACAGCTAGGAAGTCAATCAAAGGTCAAATTCTCATGCAGAAAGGGAAATGATAGCTGCTATATTAACTCTTTGCCCACAGTTATTTCGGGTGAATTTGTGTAAATCCTCTCAGCTTCTCATTTTCCATCTGTAAAGTGGTGACAGGGACAACAGCATGTTTCTCATGGGTTTGCCACGACTGTTACAGGAGAAGCTCAGGGGAGGGCGTCTGGCACAGGAGTTAAGCAGCCACTTGGGACGCCCGTATCCCATGTTAGAGTCAAGTCCTCTGCTTCTCATTCTAACTGCCTGTTGATGCACACTCTGGGATGCAGCAGGTGATGAATCAAGTACTTAGATCCTTGCCATCCATGTGGGAGTCCGGGATTGAGTTCCAGGCTCCTGACTTAAGCCTGGCCCAGCCTTGGCTGACATGGACATTTGGGGAGCGAACAGAAGATTCTCTCTCTCTCTCTCTCTCTCTCTCTCTCTGTATATGTGTGTGTGTGTGCCTCCCTTTGCCTTTTTTTAAATTTATTTTTTAAGGCATACAAATTTCATAAGTATAACTTTAGGAATATAGTTATTCTTCCCACCATATCAGCCTCCTCCCACCCATACTCCCACCCCTCTTCCTCCTCCCTCTCCCCTTGGCAGTCCCATTCTCCATTAAGAATCATTTGAAATTAATTTTGTACTCAGAAGACCAACTCTATACTAAGTAAAGATTTCAACAATTTGCACACACACACACATACACACACACAAACTGTCTGAGAACTGGTTTTACAGTTAACCCTCAATACAACTCATTGAGAACAGAGGTCTTGCATGGGAAGTTAGTGCACAGTGACTCTTGTTGTTAACAATTAACACTCTTACATATGACATCAGTGACCACCCAAGGCTCTTGAAATGAGCTGCCTAGGCTATGGAAGCCTTTTCCATCCACAAACTCTGTCAGTATTTGGACAAGGCCATAAGCAAAGTAGAAGATCTTTCCTCCCTTTAGAGAAAGGCACATCATTCTCTGATGGCCACTTCTTTCCACTGGGGTCTCACTCACAGAAATTCTTCATGTAAAACATTTTCTTCCAGAGTATCTTGGCTTTCCATGTCTGAAATGCTCTCATGGGACTTTCAGCCAGACCAGGAAGCCTTAAGGGCTGATTTTGAGGTCAGAGTGTTGGTTAAAGTGATTGTCATTCTATGAGTCTGCTGTGTGGACTGCTTCCCGTGCTGGACATTCTTTCCTTTTTAATTTTGTCTATTATTATTGCCAGGCACTTGATCCTATTTATATGATCTCTTTAACACTTAATCCTATCTATATGTTCACTTTAACACTTAATATGATCACTTTAACAATTAAGATGGCATTTTAACCACCAAGTTTGATGGGATTTGAAGTCCCATGGCAAGTTTTTAAAATGTACCCTTAGAAGTAAGTCTGGGGGCTGGCACTATGGCACAACAGATTAACACCCTGGTCTGAAGCACTGGTATCCCATATGGGTGCCAGTTCAAGACCCAGCTGCTCCACTTCCGATCCGGCTCTCTGCTATGGCCTGGGAAAGCAGTAGAAGATGGCCCAAGTCTTGGGCCCCTGCACCTGCATGGGAGACCTGGAAGAAGCTCCTGGCTCCTGGCTTTGGGTCAGCACAGCTTTAGCCACTGCGGCTAATTGGGGAATGAACCATCAGATGGAAGACCTCTCTCTTTCTTTCTCTCTCTCTCTCACTCTGACTTTCAAAATAAATAAATAAATCTTAAAAAAAATTAAGTCCATAAGAATATATGTAGAACTATACAGCTTTACTGTTACAAACTTCCTCCTCCCTCTCTTATTTCCACTCTTATTTTTTACTGAGATCTGTTTTCAGTTAACTTTATACACATATGATTAACTCTATGCTATGTAAAGAGTTCAACCAATAGTATGAAGAAAAAAAGGACACAAAAACAAAGAAAACGAAACTGTTTTTCGACAGTCAAGACAAGGGCAGCTCAAGTCATTCCTTCTCAAAATCTCAATTTCACTTCTACAGATTTCATTTTAGGTGTTCTGTTAGTTATCAAAGATCAGGAGAACATATGGTATTTGTCCCTTTGGGACTGACTTATTTCACTAAGTATGATGTTTTCCAGGTTTGTTCATTTTGTTGTCTCTTTGCTTTTCAAATACATTTAAAATAAATAATCTTAAAAATTATTTTTAAAAACATACAAGAAGTTTTCCCAGGGAGACCAGGAGAAGTACCTGGCTCCTGCCATCGGATCAGCGCGGTACACCGGCTGCAGCGCACCGGCCGCGGCGGCCATTGGAGGGTGAACCAACGGCAAAAAGGAAGACCTTTCTCTCTGTCTCTCTCTCTCACTGTCCACTCTGCCTGTCCAAAACATAAAAAAAAAAAAAGAAAAGAAAAGAAAAAAAAAGACAGTACCTATCACATTGGAAATGCTAAATGAATGCTAGCTGATATTATTGCCATTATTATTACTATTTTTTAAAAAGATTTATTTTATTTATTTGAAAGACAGAGTTACAGAAAGAGGTAGAGACAGAGAGAGAGAGGTCTTCCATCCGCTGGTTCACCCCCCAGATGGCCACAATGGCTGGAGCTGCGCTGATCTGAAGCCAGGAACCAGGAGCTTCTTCAGGGTTCCCAATGTGGGTAAAGGCCCAAGGACTTGGGCCATCCTCCACTGCTATCCCAGGCCATAGCAAAGAGCTGGATTGGAAGAGGAGCAGCTGGGACTAGAACAGGCGCCCATATGGGATGCCGGCACTTCAGGACAGGGCGTCAACCCGCTGTGCCACAGCACTGGCCCCTATTACTATTACTTTTATTGTTAAATTCTATACCAAGGCTAATGTCCTAAGCAGAGACCCATTCAAAAAAGTAGGCTCAGTTTACACTTATTCTAACCAGTTTATTTGATCCTCGTCTTTTAAAGTAATGAATGTCTATACTACCATCTGAATAGCCCTGACTGTTGCCACCATTTGGGGAGTGAACCAGCAATGGGCAGATGGAAGAACGCTCTCTTTCTCTCTCTCTCCCTCTCTCTCTCTGCCTTTCAAATAAACAAGTAAATCTTTAAAAACAAAATGAAACAGCTCACACTGGGCCAACCTCAAGGCATTATCAGGACTGCATTCCTTTCTAGAAGCCCTAGGAGAGGCTCTGCGCTCCCTCCTGCCCATTTCTAGAGGCCGTCTTCATCCCTTGGTACCAGGACCTCTTCCTCCACCTTCAAAGTCAGCAGTCAGTGTGAGTATCCGGCCTAGCAGTGAAGATGCCAGCACCCCTCACCAGGGTTCCTGGGTTCAATACCTGCCTCTGGCTCCTGACTCAGGCTTCCTGCCAGCGCAGAGTGTGGGAAACAGACGTAGAAAGGCGATGGCTAAGTAACTGAACTCATAGGAGACTTGGATGGAGCTCTGGCCCCTGGCTTCAGCCTCAGCTCAGCTCTGGCTGTTGCAGGCATTTAGGGAGTGAACCAGCGGATGGGAGGGTGTATTCTCTTGTGTGCATTCTCTGTCTGTCCCCGTCTCTCAGTCTGTAATTAATTATTTCTACAAAGGCAGCAATGTCGAGCAGGTGGTTTGGCTGAACTCATTCTCACGAGGCCACCTCTCTGATCTGTCTTCTGCTTCCCTCTCCCACGTGTAGGGGTCCTGGTGACTACACCGTGCCTACCCAGACACTCAAGGAGAGTCTGCTTCTCTGAACATCAGCTGACTGGCAACGCGAATTCCAGCTGTGCCTTTAACTCCCCTTTGCCGTGGAACCTTGTGTGTCCACAGAGTGTGCTCCTGAGGGAAGCAGCAGCCATGGGGTACACGTAAGTGAGCCCATCACACTCATACACACACTGGGCAGCCTGTCCCAAGGGAGACATTGGTCTCTGCTGAGAGTTTGGATGTGTGCTGCTTTAAATAAAGATATCTAAAAATGATTTTCTTTCTATTTATATTTGTTTATATTATAAATAAAATTATTTATACTTAATTGAACATAAATATTTCTGAATTAGACCAGGAACAGCAGATATGTATATATACATGAAACTCTCCATGCCCTATTCCATTTTTGCAAACAAAATCACTAAAGAATCAATGTATTCTTTTTCTATATAAGTAAACTACTTTTTAAAAGAGTTATTTACTTATTTGGGGTTGGCACTGTGGCACAGTGGATTAAGGCCCCAGCCTGCAGTGCTGGCATCCCAAATGGGCGCCGGTTTGACTCCCGGATGCTCCACTTCCTATCCAGCTCTCTGCTATGGCCTGGGAAAACAGTGGAAGATGTCCTTGGCTCCTGGCTCCTGGCTTTGGATTGGCACAGCTCCGGCTGTTGCAGTCATTTGGGGAGTGAACCAGCAGATGGAAGACCTTTCTCTCTGGTTCTACCTCTCTCTGTAACTGTCTCTTTCAAATAAATAAATCTTTAAAAAATGTATTTATTTGAAAGTCAGAGTTAGAGAGAGAGAAGAGAAACATACAGAGAGAGATTTTCCATCTGCTGGTTCACTCCCCAAATGGCTGAAACAGCCAGGACTGGGCCAGGCCAAAGCCAGGAGCCAGGAGCTTCTTCCGGGTCTCCCACCTGGGTGCAGGGGCCCAAGGATGGAGCCATCCTCTGCTGCATTCACAGGTTCATTAACAGGGAGCTGGATTGGAAGTGGAGCAGCTAGGACTTGAACCAGTGACCACTGGGATGCAGGCACTGCAGATGGCAACTTAACCAGTTGCACCACAGTGCTGACCCCACAATCAATATATTCTTTCTGGCCTCAGAATCCTTCCCAGCACAGCACCCAAGCACTCAATACCATCCAGCTGGCATCGGCACATGAAACTATGCTTAAAACACTATTTTCCAGGACTGGCATTGTGGTACAGTGGGTTAAGTTGTCACCTATGGTTCTGGCATCCCATGTGTGTACCAGTTCGAGACCTGGTGCTGCTCCACTTCCAATCCAGCTCCCCGGTAATGGCTTGGGAAAGCAGCAAAGCTGGCCCAAGTGCTGAGGCCCCTGCTACTCATGTAGGAAGCCTGGATGGAATCTCCTAGCTCCAGCCGTTCTGATCATTTGGGGAGCAAATGGAAGATCGATCTTTGTTTCTCTGTGTCTTCTCTCTGCAACTCCGCCTTTCAAATAAAATAAATGAAGTCTTTCAAAAAAGAACCTCCCCCCACACTATTTTTCATATGTACATTAGACACTAAATCCCTGTAGTAATGAATAAAAGGGGCCTAATTGTTTGGAGCTAATGAGCAACAAGACCCTCTCAAGCTATAAATCTGCCACGGCAGCCACACAGCGAGTAACACGCGAGCTGCCGGAACCATCGGAAGGCTGCAGGTGAAGGGTCTGCTTCCAGGAAAGGGCGTCTGGGAAGGAAAACGAGCAAGTCCTTGCACTCCTGGATGCTCCGCGCTCGCACGTCAGATTCTAGCCACTTAACCTGCACCACATCCCCATTAAACATGAGATGAAGTGTGCTGGAACCGGCTGGTCCGAGAAGAAGGGCACAGTTGGGTCTTTTCAGAGAGGAAAATGGTGACAACCACGTCCAGGAGACCCTGGGGCCACAGCCCCCTTCTGTGAGCTCCAGAGCCACACTGTCCTTTACTGAAGGGTCAGTGGGACAGCACAGCCCGCTCCTCGACTGCAAGAAGCTCCGACAGATGCGAGCCTGCCTCGGCAGGCGCTCCATGACAGAAGGAATTAGCAGCATAATGAGTTCTCCGAGACCCTCTCAGGATACACCCCGTGGGACATACACCTACACCACTTAGCTGCTGCGGGAACGTCACGCTAGTTTACTACAAAGCCAGGTCGGAGTCTATAACAGGAAAATGTCAGCTGCTGAACGACTTCTCTACAAAGGCTCTCCAGCCTTGAAAGTCAGCCAAAGGAATTTCTTCCCCCTAGCAAGTATCTTTTGTGGGAAGAAAAACAAAAAACAAACAAACAAAAAAACAGCCAAACAACAACAAAACAACCCTCACATGGTAGAACATCTGAAGAGAACCTAAACTGGCTCAGTTTGCAGCCAAGCAGAGTGGAGTGATTGGACTGACCATACCAATAAAAAAGTTCCCCTTTGCCATCTCTCTCTCTTTTATTTTTTTTTAAGATTTACTTTATTTATAAGTCAGAATTATAGAGAGAGTAGAGACAGAGAGCTCTTCCATCTGCTCGTTCATTCCCCAAATGGCCATAGTGGCGAGGGCTGGGCCAGGCTGAGGCCAGGAGCTTCTTCTAGGTCTCCCACCTGGCACAGGGGCCTGAGCACTTGATCATCCTCTGCTGCCTTCCCAGGCACATTAGCAGAGAGCTGGATTGGAAGTGGAACAGCCAGGACTCGAACCGGTGCCCAAATGGGATGCTGGTGCTGCAGATGGTGGTATAATCTGTGGTACCACAGTGCCACTACTCCCTCTCCCCACTTTGCTATGCATTAAGGGAGAAGTGATGGGAGGGGGGGGGTTTGGGAGACAGATGGACAGAGACACAGATGCACAAGGGAGAATGGCAGTGTGAATTTGGAGGGGCCAAGGAATGATGGGTAGTTGGCATTGCAATGAAAACTAGGGGCCCAAGCACGAAAGGTTAGGAAAGCAGCAGGTATACTTTATGACTTTCTTATGCAGACAACAAGGGCCTCTCCTAGGTCTCCAGGAGAGCACGAAACCCTCTGCTGGGCAGCAGTCAGTCTAGGGGCAGGTCTGCGGCAGGGCGCCGTGAGCACTGAGTGCCACAACACGCTAAGTCACTAGTGCTGTCCTTTTCCTCCAGGGCACCACCACAGCTTGTGGTTATATATCTAGTCATGAGAAACTTGAGTAAATGCATGAGCAAGTAAACAAGTGAATGCAGAACAAAGAAATGAATACAAGACTAGGAGGTATTAGGCTCTGTGAAGGAATCTGAGCCATTCCCAAGCTGATGAAAGCTTAGGCAGAAGGAACAGCATGGGCAAGCACGTGGAGACTGAAGGAAAAGGCAGCCGCCCTGGGACGGCCCACCGGTGGGGACAAGTAACAGATGTCTCCATCACTACCAGGAAAGCAAGTCCTTGGCCTCGTAATATGAACAAACTTTCCCACACTGCAATGTCTAGGATTACATCTTACTTTCTGGTATCTCAAATTCAAGAGCGAGTTGAGGGGCACACACTCTGTGCAGCCGGTTAAGCTGCTGCTTGGGACACCCCCAACTCCATATCAGAGTGCCTGGTTTGAGTCCTGCTACTCCTTATTTCCAATTCAGCTTCCTGCTGATGCACCTGGGAGGCAGCAGATGACAACTTAAGTATTTGAGTTTCTGCAACCCATGTGAGACCAAGACAGAGTTCTGGGATCCTGGCTTCGGTCTGGTCCAACCCTGGCTTTTGTGGGAATTTGGGAATTTTGGTGCCTGGAAGATTGCTCACTTACATGTGCTCTCTTTCTTTCTGCATTGCTGTCACTCTGCCTCTCAAATAAAAAAAATGGGGGGCTGGTGCAGTGGCATATCGGGTAAAGCCACTGCCTGCAGTGCCAGCATTCTATATGGAGCGCTGGCTCAAGCCCCGGCTGCACCACTTCCAATCCAGCTCTCTGCTAATGTGCCTGGGAAAGCAGTGGAAGATAGCCCAAGTGCTTGGGTCCCTGCACCATGTAGGAGACTCAGAAGAAGTTCCTGGTTCCTGGCTTTGGATCAGCCTAGCTCCGGCTGTTGTGGCCATTTGGGGAGTAAGCCAGCGGATGGAAGACCTTTCTCTCTCTCTATCTGCCTCTGCCTCTCTGTAACTCTGCCTTTCAAACAAATAAATATTTTTTTAAAAAATGTTTTCTTTAAAGAACTAGTGGAGCACTTATAGTATACAGTACTGTGTAAAGCTAAAGGACATGCTTTATACTGAGGCCAGGAGCAGGTAATGTGAGAAACATGTAAATAACCACAGTCCAGGATGATTTGTACGCCCCAAGGAAAGCATGCTCCACGGCTGTGCAAGGTTGCTGCTGGGCTGGGGCTGTCATCGTACTAACCTTAAAACACAGCGCGGCACTTGTTCAAGAGGTGCCCACGTCCCCAGCACACTGCTCACGTTTCCGCAGGAGCGCAAAGCAACAGGAAGTCAAGGAGAGCCCTGAGCTCATCTCCTTGCCTCTGAAGCAGTGCTGTCCTTGCTGGCAAAGACCCCATGCCCTGCACATAGCCCCACTGCCCCAGGGCATCTCTGGGCACCACTCGCCTGAACCCTCCTGAGAGAGATGGCTGAAGGAGGACAGAGCCTTAGCAGCTTCAGGAAGACCCCTGAGAAAAACAGGGTGCAGAGGGAGGAGGCATCCTGTTCTAGAAGCCGGCCAGCAACTTAGTCACGGTGCCCTTCTGCTGGTCTCAGAGCCATGGGGCTGGGCGATGGTGTCCATCCGCACCCCCAGCCTCGGGGAGCAAGGGAGGCAGCTCAGAGGAGCTGTAAGCAGAGATGGCTGGAGGTGATCTGTTACAAAGACAACAGTTGCCAAGGGGGTTGCTAAGAGAAGGCGGCCAGGTAGCTGGGGCTGAGGCAGCTCTGCACTGTGTATGAACTTGAGCTGTAGAAGGGAGATCAGATGCTCAAAACCCAAGTTCAATGCAGGGGTAACATGAAGCAGAACAGCCCTCTGGGATTGATTAAGGGGATGCGTGTGAGCCCGCCCTGTCACGTGGGGAGATACTGCACCATTCTCTTTGGTTCCTTCCCCCTTATGGACCCAGATGAGACTCGGCAATGCTGAACCAAAGCTCCAATCCACCAAGTGGATGACTTTCCCAGCCTCCCAAAACTGGCTCCCAACACCTTAGTACTCGGAGTCCCTGGGAAGTGAACAATCACTGGGCAAAGTTTCAACACGAAATTATTGCCTCTGTCAAAGGACCTCCGGGACCACAGCAGCCTTCTTGGACAGCAAGGATGGGGCAAAAGAATTACATAACAGAACTAGGAGATGGCGGAAGCCTCCAAAAAGAGTGTTGCTTTGATTTTGTTTGGTGTTTACATAAACAAACTCTTCATAAATGCATTCATTTCTTATAAAGTGTTTAAGTCAAAGGTTCAAATCTGCAGGATCTTGAACAAAAAAATTGGAAGCAAGATCCAAGGTCTGATAACAAAGATGCATAGTTACCACCTGGTGGCAGCATACCTAAACTAAAGACTGAGTGTGAAGTATGGGGGTGTGCACACCCACACACATTCCAACAGAGATGGAACCGCAGAGGGATCACAAGACCTCAGGGTCAGAGCCCAGCACCTCTCCCCGCCCCTCTGCATTCAACACTGGGCACCTCCCCTAGAGCCTGCCTACTTGGAGGTAATTTTAGATGGATTCCCTTTGGAGAAGGGAACCTCACAACCATTTCTTCCTCAAACTGCTCAATTCAGAAAGAAGCAGATCTGTCCCTAGAATGGTTAGGTAATCTCCAAGGCAGTGGTAGGGAGCTGGCCTAACGCCTGGCACTCCATCATGTCTGCTCTGAGGTGAGGGAATGAGTGAGCAAGTGAGTAAATGCACACAGCCTAATGTCCTTAGTAACTTTACTTTCTAGGGTTCCCTTCACAAATGGTAACAAAGGCGGGGCATGGGTAAGCTCCTGGTGTGTGAGGGGGTGGCTGGCACCATGGTGTAGCAGGTAAAGCCACCACCTGCAATGCCAGCATCCCATATGGCCACGGGTTCGAGTCCCAGTGGCTCTACTTACGATCCAGCTCCCTGCTAATGGCCTGGGAAAAGCAGTGGAAGATGGCTCAAGTCCTTGGGCCCCTTCCACCCACATGGGAGACCTGGAGGAAGCTCCTGGCTCCAGCCTGGCCCAGTCCTGGCCATCTCAGTCATTTGGGGAGTGACCCAATAGATGGAAGATGGGAGATAGCTCGCTCCCTCCTCCTCCTCGTCTCTCTCTCTCTCTCTCTATCTATACACACACACACACACACACACACACACACACATATATATATATATTCCTCTCTCTCTCTCTGTAGCTCTGACTTTTAAATAAATCAATGAATCTTAAAAGAGAAAGAAGGAAAGAGAGAAAAAGAAATAGCTCTGGGGGGTGAGCACTTGGCCCAGTGGTTAAGACAATGGTCAAGGTCCAAATGTCTAGGTTTGATGCCTGGCTTGACTCCTGGTTCCAGCTTCCTGCTAATGCAGGCTCTGGGAGGCAGCAGGTGATGGCTCAATGGTTGGGTCTCCGACAGCCATGTGGGAAAGCTGGACTGAGTTCCTGGCTCTGATTCTGATCCCAAGCCACACCAGACTTTGCAGGCATTTGGGGAGTGAACCAGTAGATGGGAGCTATGTCTGTCTGTCTGTCTCTCTGCCTCTCAAATAAACATAATTTTTAAAATATATCAATAAACGGCCCCTGTGTGAGTGTCTATCCAAGGCTGGCAAATGCAGCCCCTAGAAGGATGGCTCGGGTGAGCCCTGGACTCGTGTCCTGGGGCTCTGAAGACCCAGATCCCGATGCAGTTCTCCCTTGGTTTTCTCGCCTATGAAATGGAGATTATGCTGTCCACCAAGCTTGGGTGGTCAGATGCGGGGACAGAGCTCAGACGTGCTGGGCGTGCTGCAAATGTACCCTTTGGATCTGGCAGGGTGTCGTCTGTCCTACTGCAGGAGCCATGTGGGGACAGTGGGTGCTTCCTCCCCAGGTCCGAGTTGTTGCTTCTTCTGAGCCAGTAGCTAAGTGAATGTTCTTAAGGTAAATCTGACTACTACAGAGACAGAAACACAGACCAAATCATATCTAGTCAGAAAATCCAGGGATTATCTGACTTGGCAGATGAACAGTGTGCCGCACTGGCTTTCATCCGGAGAGCGGCCAGGCTCTGCTGACCTCCTTTGTAGCACCGCCGCAACCCGAAGCCCCCCCCCCCCCCCCCCCCCCCCGACCAGGTGTGACTCCAAGCTGCCAGTTCAGGTTACTTGCAATAGCACACTGCAGCCTCGGGAGGCGCTGGTGAGCCTCACCGCTGCCGCTATAAGGCAGATGGGGAGCTATGGGACAGAGGCTGTCACAGGTTCCTGGGGCACGGCCTGCAACGCCCTGCAGTGTAACAGGTGTTAAGGCGCTCTGTCAACACTGAAGAGCTGGTGAAGTGGGGGAGTCTGCCATTAGTCCACAGTCCCAACCAAGTCACAGGCAGAAATGAGGCAGTCTCTGGCTTCCTGCACGGGGATTGCTGGTTCCCCAAGTGTTCGTTCTTGTGTGTCCCACAATGGAAGGAGCTGAATCTTGGGTCTGCTATGGATAGAGGCATGGATATGCTAGGGCAGGGGGTGCCAGGGGCTGTTCAATCACAGACGTGTGGCCCTGCAGAAACAGGGAGCAGGCTATGGATCTGAGCGGCGTGCTTTTTCTAGAGGAAACCAGGACTAAGGCTTGTGGTGTTAGATGGAAAATTTCTGGCATGGTATAAAGAATATATAGTCATTGGGGCCAGAATTATGGTACAGGTTTAAGCCTCCGCTTGTGGTGCCAGAACCCCACACTGGAGGTCCAGTTAGAGTCCCAGCTGTTCTACTTTCAAGACAGCTCCCTGCTGGTACACCTGAGAAGGCAGCAAAAAATGGATCGAGTGTTTGGACCCTGTCACCCATGTGGGAGACCTGGATGGAGTTCCTGGCTCCTGGCTTTGGCCTGGCCTAGCCCCAGCTGTTGCAGTCATTTGGAGAATGAACCAAAAGATGAAAGATATATATATATATATATATATATATATATATAGAGAGAGAGAGAGAGAGAGAGAGAGAGAGAGATATCTATATAGATAGATATAAAGATATATAAAGAGATATAGATATAGACATATAAATAAAGACATAGATATAGATATAGACATAGTTAGCTTCTCCCTCTCTTTCATTCTGCCATTTGAATAAATAAATGAATCTTTAGGTGTGTGTGTGTATACACACACACACACACATATATAGTTATACAGATGGAGAGGCCTGGGGATGGCAGTGTGGCACAGTGGGTTAAGCTGCTGCCTCTGACACCAGCTGCTCTGCTTCTGATCCAGCTCCCTGTTAATGAACCTGGGAAAGCAGCAGCTGACAGCCCAAGTACTTGTGCCTCTGCCACCCATGTGGGAGAGCTGGATGGAGTTCCAGGCTCCTGACTTTGGCCTGGTCATTGTGGCCATTTGGAGAATGAACCAGAGGTTGGAAGAGCTCTCTGTCTCTCTTTCTCTCTGTAATTCTGACTTTCAAATAAATAAATATATTAAAAAAAAAAAAACGGAAAAGATAGGAAGGCCTGGATTCAAATCTGAGTTCTATCACTTACTAGTTGTGACTCTGGGAGACCTATTTTACCTTTATGCCTCAGTTTCCTCATCTGCAAAATACAAGTAATACGAGGCAACCTCAGAGGGCTGCATTAAGGATTTGATGAGATAAAGAACGTGGAGCCGGCGCCGTGGCTCAATAGGCTAATCCTCCACCTTGCGGCGCCGGCACACCGGGTTCTAGTCCCGGTTGGGGCGCCGGATTCTGTCCCGGTTGCCCCTCTTCCAGGCCAGCTCTCTGCTATGGCCAGGGAGTGCAGTGGAGGATGGCCCAGGTGCTTGGGCCCTGCACCCCATGGGAGACCAGGAAAAGCACCTGGCTCCTGGCTCCTGCCAGGATCAGCGCGGTGCGCCGGCTGCAGCGGCGGCCATTGGAGGGTGAACCAGCGGCAAAGGAAGACCTTTCTCTCTCTGTCTCTCTCTCTCACTGTCCACTCTGCCTGTCAAAAAAAAAAAAAAAAAAAAAGAACGTGGCTGGTAGGGATGGCCACTGTCCTCGTCACATCCCTGCTGGCCAGGGCTCCTTCAGGAAGAGCTCAGTCAGCACTCCAGTCCTCCCGAGTGGGTGCAGAAAGGGAGCTTTTACCACCTGCCTTAGACCAGCAGCCACTCTGACAGGCAAATATCTAACAACCGCCGGACCCAGCTCGCAGGCCCTGCTGGTCACAGACAGCCTCTGGCCCCGGCAGGCCTGCGTCTCCTGCTCCAGGGCACCCTCCCAGTGCCTGCTTTTGCACGAGTTTGTGAATGGGAAAGTCAGGCCTCCTCCTTGCAGGCCCAGGGCCCTGCTGCATTCTTTCCGGGTTGAAAGGTACAATACTTAGTCCAGCCCATTCCAGAAAGCCCTCCATCCAGAAAGCTGGTGGGTATTTTTCTGTCTCTCTTGAATCAGTTAGACCCAAAGGGAAGGCAGGCTACACCCTGGGCAGTGTTTTCGGGTGCTTAGCTTTTGACAGTAAATAACACATTAATAAGCTTCTAAGAGACACCCTCTCCCCGCCCTCCCCCGCCACTGTGTGCTCCTCCTTCAGCACTGGCATGTGCACTGAAAGCCAGCGTTACACAGATCGGGGTACCCAGGGGGGGCTTGCTGTCCCCCCAGCTGCGAGGGGAATATTCTGAACATCTGTGAGGGGTCTGGTGTTGTCACCATGATGGAGGGACACCATGGCATTTAGTAGGACCAGGAAGGACACTAGACATCTTGTGATGTATGGGGCAGCCCCGCACAATGAAGTGCTTTGTGTTCCTCATGAATTTCTTTTAAATAAGCTATTTATCTATTTGAAAGGCAGAATATTGGAGGTGAGGAGAGAAAAAGAGGAAGGGAGAGAGAGATCTTCTATCTACTTGTTCATTCCTCAAATGGCCACAAAAGCCAGGACTGGGCCAGGCTAAAGCCAGGAGCCAGGAATTCCATCCAGGTCTCCCAAGCAGGTGGCATGGGCCCAAGCATTTGGGCCGTCTTCTGCTGCCTTCCCAGTTGCATTCACAGGAAGCTGGGGGAGAAGTGGAGCAGCCAGGACTTGAATCTGCAGTCCAATATAGGATGCTAGTGTTGCAAGTAGCTATTTAAACCCACTATGCCACAACACAGGCCCCTTTCATGATTTTTTTTTTTTTTTTGACAGGCAGAGTGGACAGTGAGAGAGAGAGAGACAGAGAGAAAGGTCTTCCTTTGCCATTGGTTCACCCTCCAATGGCCACCATGGCCAGCGTGCTGCGGCCAGTGCACTGCGCTGATCTGAAGCCAGGAGCAGGTGCTTCTCCTGGTCTCCCATGAGGGTGTAGGGCCCAAGTACTTGGGCCATCCTCCACTGCACTCCCTGGCCATAGCAGAGAGCTGGCCTGGAAGAGGGGCAACCGGGGCAGAATCTGGCGCCCTGACCGGGACTAGAACCCAGTGTGCCGGCACCACTAGGTGGATGATTAGCCTATTGAGCCATAGCGCTGGCCCCTTTCATGATTTTTAATATTCCACTGGACATACATATAGGTTAAAACTGTTTATTATACATATTATTCATGTGCATATACTAATACATATCTGTATTATATAATACTATATATAGTATACACATATATATTATAACACATCATATAATTATTATATAATATTATATATTATATAATACATATTATTATATAATACATATTATTATATATAATATTATAATTATATATTATATATATCTGTGTATATGAGCTGTGTATTTCCTATTTCACCTCAGCAGATACAAAAGAAATATGGACAGGTATATCCACCAAACCATTACTAATCTATATTGGTTGACAGTCATACAGATTTTTATCAAGTCAGTATACATACTTGAAACAAAATAATTTCAAGTTTTTGTAAAAATGCATTACTTTTGCAATGGGAAAACAATTAAGATAACCCAAAATGGGCAAAATTTGTTGTGCAGTTTATTAAAAAATGCCCTGGAGTATGATATTTTAGAAATGAGTTTGCCTTTTATTAATAAAATCAGATTCCTGCCCTCCCTAAAATAAGCCTGCTTATAATTTTCCGAGCTTTGAACCTAAACTGTTTCACATATAAACATAACTTTTTTTTTTTGACAGGCAGAGTGGACAGTGAGAGAGAGAGACAGAAAGGTCTTCCTTTGCCGTTGGTTCACCCTCCAATGGCTGCCACGGCCGGCGCGCTGCGGCCGGCGCACCGCGCTGATCCGAAGCCAGGAGCCAGGTGCTTCTCCTGGTCTCCCATGGGATGCAGGGCCCAAGGACCTGGGCCATCCTCCACTGCACTCCCGGGCCACAGCAGAGAGCTGGACAGGAAGAGTGGCAACCGGGACAGAACCCGGTGCCCCAACTGGGACTAGAACCCGGTGTGCCGGCGCCGCTAGGCAGAGGATTAGCCTAGTGAGCCGTGGTGCCAGCCCACAACTTTTTTTCATACACTGAATTTTCCAAGAACTTGATTATGATGCAAATGGAGAGGCAACTGGAAAGAGTTGTAGGAAAATCCATGCACTGATGCCAACACTGCCCAGAGCATCCAAGCCACCAAGACAACAGACATATGTCAGTCCATACTGCAGGCCATGATGTCGACAGTGATTCTGAGTGTAGGTGTTTGTGTTGTACTATTTCATGAACCCTTCACATGCAGGCAGATCAGAGCTTGTCCTCTGCTTTTATTTCTCTTGTATGTGAGGGTTTCAGTTTGGGCAGTATACACCTATTTGATTTCAAAGGAATTCACATGGAGATGGGTTACGTTACAGATGAATCGCACGTGGGGGGAGTGGGGTAATGGGCCTGCTCGTGTTTAGACAGGGGTTAGTGTGTCTCCACAAGGGTTCCTGTGCTGGAAGCCAGGTCCCCAGCGTGGGGGTGATGGAACCTTTAAGAGGTGGGGCCCCATGGGAGGTAACTGGGTCATGAGGGCACCGCCTTAAAAGGAATGGAAGCCAACCTCCAAGAGTCAGATGGTCCTCCCAACAGTGCATTGTTTTAAAATGAGGCCAGGCCACTCTGGCCCTTGACCCCTTCTGCAAGTGCCCAGTTCCCTTTCTGCTTCTCCGCCTTGTTGTGACACAGCCAGGGGGCCTCACCTGGAGGCAGGCAACACATTCTTGGACCTCCAGAACGGTGAGCCAAATAAACCTCTTTTTTTTTACAAAGAAGCCAGCCTTGGGCATTTCACCGTAGCAACACTGAACAGACTGATACCGGGACATTAGAAAAGCCTTGCTCCAAAACTGGCTCACGGGCTGAGAGGCACCGATTGAGCTTTCCGGCTCCCAAGCAGAGCCTTCACCCAGTCTGACTTCCAGGTTCTCTCTACCCCACTGCAGCCGCGGCAGAGGAAGTCTGCAGGAGGATGCTGCTGCGGCAGCACACAGCTGGGGTCTAACTCTGTAAGACAGGATCTTCACCCCACGGGGGAGGGCACAGGCCGGCAGGGACTTCCCCTCAACAGACCCGAGTGAAGAAAGCCACTTCTCGGCAGGAGGGTGGAAGCTGAACGGGGCCGGGCCACTTACACAGGTCCTCGGCGGCGGCGGGGGCGAAGGCAGCCATGGACTCATACAGGTCCTCGTCGCAGCCGGGGTTGAGCGAGCATTTCATGAGCAGGTCTGTGGACAGGTGGGCCATGGACTCGTACACAGCGTCCGCCTCCTCCCCCTGCATCAGTTCCTCCTTGATGTGGGTCTTCAGCATGTCCACAGTTTCCTGCAAAAGATGACACAGTTCACAGGCATCCCGAGACAACCTGGCTTACGGGTGCAGTCAGGCCCGCGGTGGGCGAATGCAAGGTTCATGCAGGTCAGGCCTGTGACTGTTTATATGTATCTGTACTCCCCCGCCCCCAACTGCAGACTCCTGGAGGCTGGGCTTCGGAGAAACGTGAGCCACACCGACTTGAGCCCCCACTGAATGCATGGGTAAGCTTCCCTGTCACACGGAGCAGGATAACAAGTCCCAGTATTGGTATCAAACTAGGTTCAAAGTCTGTCTCTGCCTTTTCTAACATGTGGTTTTATGCACAGTCACTCCACCTTCCTAAACCCTTTATTTTTAAAATGAAGACCACAATATTGTCAACTTTAAAGGGTTACAGTGAGGATTAACTGAAACAATGTCTTTGCTGATCAAATAAATTAAATAAATATTCATTACTGCTATGAACATAGTATGTCCTTAATAAAAATTATCAGCATGGAAGTGAAACATTCCATTGCATGCATTTGTGATTTCAACGTACCTCAATGGAAACAGTAAAAAGTCAACTCTAACACTGTGAGCATCTGTAGCCTCACTTATGTCAGTGATGTCTGAACAAGGACTCAGGCTACTTCACTCCTTGGAAACACTTACATACCCCCCAACACTGGGAGGCCCCCTCTGCATGCTTCAGTGGTTTTCCAATGCACAGCAGAGAGTCAAGTTCCCAGGAGTTAAATGTCAAGCTCATTCCTATCTGGGGGTAAACAGCAGAAGACTGGACTGTAGTTATTGCTCCTTTGAGAGGCCAAGTTACTGTCAGTGCCCTCTGTGAGTCTTTGGGAAATTGAACAGCAGCTGCCCCGGGTGATGGAGGCAGTCCCAGGGCACGGAGTAAGATGGAGGCACAGGTGAGATCAGACTCAGAGAAGGACGCAGGAGTCCATGGTCCAGGAGCAGCTGGGGCCCCCCAAAAGATGAGCAGATAGGCAGCTTGTACCTGTTGTCTCAAGGCCAAACTCAGACAGAGGGTCAGGAAGACAGAGAGGCTGCTGACAGGAAGTGGGTCTCGGGGGTCTCCCTGATGCTGCTCAGGGGTGCAGCTTTACTATGGTCGATCCTAACGCAGTTCATCTGGGCCCGAAGGTGGACGAGGTAGGTGGATGCCCCCTGCCAAGGTGCCGGGAGGAAGGTGGGCGTTGGCTGCAGAAGAGGGATCAGCATCAACCTACAGCAGATTCACTCTATGAATGTCCCTGTGAATTCCTTGAGGGGGACCTCAGTACTTTACATGCATCATTTCCTCTTGCCCTCAAAACAACTCTATGAGCAGAACTACTAGTATCATCCTTCTGCATCTTAAAACACCAAGGGAGAGGATTCATGACTTGCCCAAAGTCACCTGGCTACCAGTGGTACAGGAATTTGGACCCAGGGCCACGTGCCCGCCAGGCGCATCTCTGAATCCCAGAGCACTGCTGACAGCTGGAGGAGGCACATGAGGCCAAGCTATAGCTTTGGTGAAAAGGGAGCCCTGGGACCACACAGCGCATTTCCAGTCCTGCGGCCTCCCTGTTTTGACCTTACCACGTACTCATCGATGAACTGCCGCAGGTCCCTGAAGCCGTGCTTCTCGGCGATGGTGTTGGGGTAGTGGCCATGCTTGTTGGCCACGCTGTATGCCTGGAGGGCTCCTGGGCAGGTGAGCAACAAGGCAGTAAGGTTCTTCAGTCCGTACTTTGCAGCAAAATGCAACAAGGTGGGCAGCTCTTCGTCCCTCTGATCTGAAAATTTGACAAGGAAAACTTCATTGAGATAAAAAGGAAGGCACAGACACCATTGTTCATGGAGATGAAGCTGCCAAGCCTCACGTGGCATGCAGTAGGCACTCAATTACTATTGATTGATTGACCGAACATCTGACAGCTTCCTTTGGGGCACCCCTGATGATCATGTGCTCAGATGACAATAGAAGTGATAACTTAATTAACTAGCAGATGTAATAATCAATATCCTACCCTCTTTCTCCAAAAGGATTGGGAAGTCCTGAGGAATAATACTAATTCAAATGTGCTTACATAGCAACCATGAAGCACAGCAGAAATCACATTTTGACCTTCTCTGCAACGTCCAGAATGCTGTAAAACTACTGTTCTGTGCTATGAAAACAAAGAAGTCCATCCTCCCAGCTCTAAGTCCCAGCTTCATAATAAATATGCCAAATGATCCTGGGTATGTCACTTGGCCTTTCTGCAGTCTTTCATTTTGGACTAGAAAATATTTCCAGATGATCTCAAAGGGACCTAGGAGGATTAGTAAGCCTGCCTTCAGTGAGTTTCTTGCTTAGGAGACATTTGGGGTATTGGTATTAATGCACATGGGCCTCACTCTCATGGGCAGGAAACTAAGTAGTTCTGAGGGTCCATGAACCCTCACAGACCCCTATCGATACCTGAAGACAGCAGGTTCAGCAAGAACACAGACATGTTTTTGTTGTGGAGTAGAGGAAATTTTTTTAAAGTTGATTTGTTTTAAAAAATGTATTTATTTTAAAGGTGAAGTTACAGAGAGGGAGAGGCAGACGCACGTGCACACACACACAAACACACACACACACACAGATCTTCCATCTGCTGGTTCACTCCCTAAATGGCCACGATGGCTGGAGTTGGGCCAGTTCGAAGTCACAAGCTAAGAGTTTCTTCTGGGTCTCCCAGGTGGGTGCTGGGGCCCAAGGACTTGTGCCATCTTCCACTGTTTTCCCGGGCACATTAGCAGGGAGCTGGATTGGAAGTGGAGCAGTCATGTCTCGAACCAGCACCCATACGGGATGCGGTGCTGCAGGTGGTGGTTTAACCCACTACACCACAGTGCCAGCCCCAAAAGTTGATTCTTTTCTTTTTTTTTTTTTTTCTGGACAGGCAGAGTGGACAGCGAGGGGGTGGGAACAGAGAGAAAGGTCTTCCTTTGCCGTTGGTTCACCCTCCAATGGCCGCCGCGGCTGGCACGCTGTAGCCCAGCCGGCGCACCATGCTGATCCGAAGCCAGAAGCCAGGTGCTTCTCCTGGTCTCCCATGAGGTGCAGGGCCCAAGGACCTGGGCCATCCTCCACTGCACTCCCTGGCCACAGCAGAGAGCTGGCCTGGAAGAGGGGCAACCGGGACAGAATCCGGCACCCCGACTGGGACTAGAACCCAGTGTGCTGGTGCCACAAGGCGGAGGATTAGCCTATTGAGCCGCGGCGCGGCTAAAAGTTGATTCTAAACCCAACAATTACATATATACTTTTTAATCTGACAAACCCAGCTTCTAGCTCTCCAGGATGTTATGCTTGGAATGAAGGGTTTGAAGATATCCCCCAGCATCCCTCACTATCAGGCTATGAAACTCTCTTAAGCCTAAAGTATAAGATTGGAGAGTAGTAGCATCTACCAGAGGGGATGTAAGATCCTCCCATGGTAGGAAACCGGGAAAAGGCAACAAGGAAGAGAATGCTCCCAGGAAAAGGCCATGAAAGCAACATAGGATCATGCCTGCATTTCTTAGGGAAAGGCAGGATAGACAGCAGGCAGGAGGTAGCCAGGGACTCGAGTCCCTTTGGAGCAGTATGACCACAGTGTAAGGGAAGAGTGGTACCCATATAAACTCTACAACAGGCCCCTGTCCTAAGCACCAAGCACCATCCCATTCTGCTAGCATGTCAAAGGTACACCAGAGGCTGCTCCCCCCTCACCAAACAGATATTTGTTTGGAACCGGAAATGAGTCTTCCATCCAGGAACAGCTTAGACCTTGCTGAGTTGACAGACCAGCAAAGGAGATGGACCCTGCTGTGAGTGCTAGGACAGGGGCATTAAGGATGCTGGGGAAGCCCACAACAGGTGGGTAGAAGAGAGTGGGCATTTGGAAAAAGCTTTTTTTTTTGACAGGCTGAGTGGACAGTGAGAGAGAGACAGAGAGAAAGGTCTTCCTTTGCTGTTGGTTCACCCTCCAATGGCTGCTACAGCCAGCGCACCGCGCTGATCCGAAGACAGGAGCCAGGTGCCAGGTGCTTCTCCTGGTCCCCCATGCGGGTGCAGGGCCCAAGGACTTGGGCCATCCTCTACTGCCTTCCCGGGCCACAGCAGAGAGCTGGACAGGAAGAGGTGCAACCGCGACAGAATCCAGCGTCCCAACCGGGACTAGAACCCCGAGTGCCGGCACCGCAGGGGGAGGATTAGCCTAGTGAGCCGCGGCGCCGGCCGGAAAAAGCCTTCTGGGGGAAGTGCTACCCAAGCTGCTGCACGAGGCAGTTAGCCAGGTGAGCCCAACCAAACTGGAGAGGAAGAAACTCTTCCCGCAAGTCACAGTAGCAAGAGACAGGCAAAAGCTCGCACCTGCCATGGAGCAGACATCAAAAGAGAGCACGAGGAGACGGGAGGGCAGATATGCAGCCAGGGCCCCTTGGAAAGGGCTCGCTAACAGGCTAAGTGGTTTAGATGGCATCCAGGAGGCAAGTGGGAACCGCCCCTGTTTTTAGAAGGGGATGGAGTACAGTCATGTGGGCCATAACAACGCTGAGGGGCCAAGAAACAGCAGCATCTGCAACTATGGTCCCAGCAGATTATAACAGTCAAAGGATTCCGATCAGTAATGACCTCCCAGCCATCCTGACATCATGATGCAGTGTGTTACTCATGTGTTTGTGCTGATGCTGGTGTTAACAGACCTACCGCACTGCCAGTTGTACCAAAGGGTAGCAATGCAATGATCTACAGTACATAATAATTGATACAGATAATAAATGACTATTATAAATTATAAATAAATGACTATTATAAACTGGTTTATGTATTTACTACACTATACCTTGGACTCCTGCTTATCAAAACAAACAGGGGAGAGTGTTTGACCTAGCAGTTACATGCTGCTTGACATCTTATCCATGTGTATGTATCCCACATCAGAGTGCCTGGGTTCCAATCCTCGCTTCCCTCCCAATGCTGGCTTCTTGCTAATGCATACCCTGGGAAGAAGCGGATAATGGCTCGAGTAGCTGGCTCTCTGCCACCCATATGGAAGACCTGGATTGAGTTCCTACCTCCAACTTCAGCCTGGCTTCATTTGTGGGCATTTAGGGGGTGAACCAACAGATGAGAGACCCCTACCCTCCTCTCTCTCACTCTCTATGTGTACTTCACTATCTCTCTGTCTCTCAAATAAATAAATAAATATTTAAAATTTTGTTCAAAAAAGCTTAATGTAAAACAGTATGCCACGGGGCTGGCACTGTGGCATAGTAGATAAAGCTTCTACCTGTGGCACCAGCATCCCATATGGACACCACTTCAAGCCCTGGCTGCTTCACTTCCAATCCAGCTCCATGCTAATGTGCCTGGGAAAGCAGCAAAGGATGGCAGAAATACTTGTGCCCCTGTACACACATGGGAGACCCGGAAAAAGCTCCTAGCTCCTGGCTTCACACCACCCCAGCTCCAGTCATTGTAGCCATCTGGGGAGTGAACCAGCAGATAGAAGATCTCTCTCTCTCCCCTCCCTCCCTCTATCTGCAACTTTGCCTTTCAAATAAATAAACCTACATCTATAACTATAATCTGTATCTATAAAACAGTATGCCATGCATGCAGCAGCCTCATAGGAATGTATCTTATGTTTAATCTCATCCCTTGATTGCATAATCTTGCACTTAATTCAATCTCATATTGTTTTGTTCAGCATGTCCCAAGCAATGAATGGGCTGTGCCATATACATATACATCATAGAGGCTGGGCATGCAACAGGCTATGCTATCTAGGTTTGTGTAAGTGCACTCTATGACGGGTGTACAACGCACTCCTCAGAACACATCCCCTTTGTATAGTAAAACATGACTGCATTCAGATTTGCAATTTAGATGACTCTCTGGTGACACAGTGAAGAGTGAATCCTTCTCAAAGGCGGGGCTGTAGAGCAGACACCCAAAAGAAGGTACATGTGTGGGCTGACTGCACGCTGAAACCTGCAGGCTGCAAGGAGCCTGCTGCTGGTTTCGGAGTTTAACTGCTGACTTACTCGTCATCATATCTTCTTCTTCCAGCTGGTTGATCCCAAAGAGGTGCAGGCCACTTGCAGGGATGTTGTTCTTCAGGGACTCCGTCAGCAGTTTGTCAAGGGTCTCTGTGTTGTAGGGCACAATTTTAAAGGCCTGAATGCAAAAGAAGCGAAAATGGTCAGATTTAAAATCGGGCTGCTTCCAGTCCAGCAGATTCAAGGCTGAGCAACTCTGAGCAGAAATATGTGGCCAGAGAGCTTGGGTTTCCTGCAGCATCCTTACCTGGCACATAAACTGCACAGGATTGGCAGCGCTGGACAGTAAGTTCCCGATTTCTTCCATGTCAGTATAATAGTTGATAACGGTTTCACACACCACCAAGTCTCCTGAGTATACCTTTAGGGACACATTCCCAGACGAAAGGTCTGCACAGAAGACCAGACAGGATTAACACGCTCAGGATGGAGCAGGCATTTAGTCTAGCAACTAAGACACCTGCATCCCATCTTAGAGGGCCTGGATTTGATTCCTGATTACAGCTTCCTACCGATGCAGACGCTGAGGGGCAACGCTGATGCTGGAGTTAACAGATCTACCGCACTGCCAGTTGTACAAAAGGGTAGCAATACAATGATCTACAGTACATAATAATTGATACAGATAATAAATGACTATTATAAACTGGTTTATGTATTTACTACACTATACCTTGGACTCCTGCTTATCAAAATAAACAGGGGAGAGTGTTTGGCCTAGCAGTTACCATGCTGCTTGACATCTAATCCATTACTCAAGTAATTACCCAAGTAATTGGGTTTCTGCCACTCACGTAGACCTGGAATGCAATCCTAGCTCCCAGTTTTGGCCATGGCCCAGCCCCAGCCATTGTGGGCATTTGAGGAGTGAACTAGCAAATGGGAGCACATGCTCTCTCTCTTTCTTGCTCTTGCTGTCTCTGCCCCTTAAAAACAACAACAACAACAACAAACCCAAGGATCCAATGAAAAGTGCTCATGGATATAGGAGGGCACTTTCAAAAGTCTGTGAAAAATAGAATTAAAAGATAAGTTGATTGTGGTGCAAAAACTTTTTGAGGGACGGGCATTTGGTACAGCAATTAAAACATCAACCACTTGGGACATCTTCATCCCATATCAGAGTTCCTGGATTTGAGTCCTAGCTCTCTTCTGGTTTCAGCTCCCTGATAATGCACAACCTGGAGGGTGGCAGACAATGACTCCAGTAGCTGCGTCCCTGCCATCTAGTGGGAGTCCCAGGTTGAGTTCTTCAGCCTGGCTTCAGCCTGGCCCAGGTCTGTGTGGACATTTGAGGAGTGAACCAATGGATGGAAGACTCTCTCTCCATGTCTTTGAAATAAATAAAAAATTTTTTAAATTTGAGATTCATTCATATGAGAACCCTTCAAAGCTTTCACAAAACATGCATATTATTTAAAAAAAAAACTATGCATAGATTTCCAAACTTTGTACCACAATAAACTTCTCTTTTAATTTTTTCCATGAATTTTTGGCATACCAGTATATGCTCTCTCTGAATAGTGAAGAGACCAACTTGGACAGGGTGGAGGGATGACTTGGGAGTGAGCTGGAGAGGGACAGCCAGGGAAAGGGCAGGAGTGGAGGGGGAGCAGATTTTCCGGCTGTGAGTGGCTCCACCTCCCAGCAATTGCCCTCACTGGGTCTGCGATTTACTTTCCCAAGGCCCAGGAACTCAATTTTGAGAACACTTTACAAAAACGCCGGTGGCTGCTGACGTGGGGAGGGGCCCTGGGAGGCGACACTATGTCTGTGCCACGTGCGACCAGCTGAGAGGGTTCACCTGCCCTGCTGCTGTCACTGCGATGCGTTCCTGCTGAGGCAGACTTCTACACCACAGGAAGGGGTTTTGAGGGGGAAAGAGAATTAAAACTACACCAACCACAAACATTCAATTCACAAAAGAGGAAACGCAAGAAGAGAGCACGAACAAACATTCAACCTCACTAGTAAACAACAACGCAGCTGGAAACAAAGGGACGACTTCTGAAAACAAATCAAAAGAGCAAAAAACGATGATGCCTCGTGTTGGTGATGGGGGGCAGGCGAGCTTGGCTGTGGTCACAACGCAGACCGCGAGGAAGCACGCGGCCGGCCACGCCTCGGCCGGCTACTCACTGGGCGCCTTCACGGACACGGTGTACTCATTCTCCAGCTTGGCCTCCACCTTGATGGACGGGGACTCCTCAGGAAAGAACTCTGCCTCCGTGGTGACTTTCTCATCCAGCTTGCATCTCACAATCACGTACACGGTGGTTTCTGCCTGCAACGGGAGACCCATCACCGTCCCCTCCCTCTCGCCCTCATGGATCCCCTTAGGGCGCCTGCCCAGTGCGGGCCTCCCAGGCCACTCCGCCCCAGCTCCATCCAGTGAAGGTGTCTGGGTGCAGGTGGGCTCCCATCCCGGTGACACGAGTTACCAAAGCTGAGAGTCAGCCTTTACCAGCCTTTACGGCGTTTGACGGGAATACTGTTAAGTATGCTGAATCTAAAATGATAATAATGTTGTAAAGCCTGGGGCTTGTATTTTATGTCTTTTTATTGTTTTTTCTAATATAAAATCATTGATCTGTTGCAGAATAGGAATTTTTTTTTAAAGATTTTATTTATTTGAGAGGCAGAGTTACAGAGAGAGGGAGAGACAGAGAGAGAGATCTTCCATCCGCTGATTCACTGCTCAAAAGGCCGCAACAGTTGAAGCCAGGCCATCAGAAGCCAGGAGCCAGAAAATGATCCACGTATCTGGACCCCTGCCATCCATGTGGGAGACCCAGATGGAGTTCCAGGCTCCCAGATTCAGCCAGGGCCCATTCTGGCCATTGTGGCCATTTGGGAAGTAAACCAGTAGACGGAAGATCCTCCTGCCACTGTGTGTGTGTATGTGTGTGTGTGTGTGTGTGTGTGTGTGTGTAGCTCCCCTTGCTTTGTAATTCTTTCAAACAAATAAATCTTTAAAAAAAGAAAAAGAAAGGAAGGCAGAAAGAAAAGAAACACAGACTCTCAGGCTTCTCCTGACCCCCGACCCAGTCTGCATTTTACCAAGAAACCAGAAACCCAGAGGTCTCCTCTGTCCGTTATGGTGTGAGAGGCCCTGACCCATAGACGCCCCCGTGGGCTCTGCTCGTCACACTGCTCCTGGATGTGCAAAAATAACTGACTGAGAGAGTCATTTTCCCAAAGCACCCAGTGACTCGAATAGCTACCTTCTCCTGCTGTAGGAGCTCTCGCCACGCCTGCTGTGCTGTGCTGGCTAAGCTGGAGAATGGGCCTCTCTGAACTGGGAAGGGGGAAGAGGAGATTTCTGGCCCTAATTCCCAAATGTTCATCTGAAGGTTCTGCCAGGAAGTCCTCAGAGCAGCCCTTGATGGCAAGGGCCATGGGAAGGGTGCAGCCAGCTTGGATTTTACAGCAGGTACGTAAGTGTATGGATGGGGGTGTCCTGGCTCCTAGAGACTGCTGAGGCTGAAGGCACGTGTGCTCACAGTTGTCATCACCCCAGCTGCAGGCCAAGCCCTGTCCCACCTATACTTGTACCAGGAAGCAGAAGGAGCCAAAGAAAACATGTGTGCTCCCTGCTAACAGTCAGAACCTGGCCAGCTACCCAGGACCCTAGAGCAGGCAACAGAGAGAACCCTGGCTAATGGGCAGATAAATCAGGGATAATAATCATGGGGATGAGTGAAGAGAACTGTGCTTTGGTTCCAAAGCCCCTCACCCACAGGCACCCAAAAGCCTGATCCGAGGGGCTGAAAGAGACTAGAAGGCACAGGGGAGCTTGAGAGCTGAGCGTCCACAGAGGCTGGGCTGCCAGGAAAAGGAGTGAAAGAGCAGGAGGTGTGTAGACCAGCAAACTGGAGGCTCCGCGTCCCGGGTAAATGGCTGCCCGGCCCTAACCAATGGTCTTGGGGCCAGTATCACAAGATTCTGATTCAAAGGAAGCTGGAAACACGGATTCTTACAGCCCATTTGTAAAACATTGTGCAATCTAAATCAAACATGCCTCTGGGTTAAACAGCACAAAGCAGCAGCTGGCAAGCCCTGTAGGAGAAGCACCTGCCCAGTGAAACCAGTTATAAGTGCAAGGAAGCCACTGCATCCCATTGCCAAGGCTCTCAACTGTCTTCCCTCGAAAAGCCCACAGCAGTGGCGAGCTGAGCAAAGAGCTTATAGCCACAGGATAAAAAAGAATTCCCAGGGCTAGTGCTGTGGCACAGGAAGCTAAGCCTCCACCTGCAATGTCGGCATCCCATACGGGCACCGGTTCATGTCTTGGCTGCTCCATTTCCAATCTAGCTCCTTGCTGATGGCCAAGGAGAGCAGAAGAAGACAGCCCAGGGCTGGCACTGTGGAACAGCGGGTTAAAGCCCCGGCCTGAAGCGCCGGCACCCATATGGGTGCTGGTTCTAGTCCCGGCTGCTCCTCTTCCGATTCAGCTCTCTGCTATGGCCTGGGAAAGCAGTGGAGGATGGCCCAAATCCTTGGGCTCCTGCACCCACATGGGAGACCCAGAAGAAGCTCCTTGCTCCTGGCTTCAGATCGGTGCAGCTCTTGCCATTGCGGCCATCTGGGGAGTGAACCAGCAGATTGGAAGACCTCTCTCTCTGTAACTCTGTCTTTCAAATAAATAAAATAAATTAAAAAAAAAAAAGACAGCCCAAGTGCTTGGGGCCATGTACCCACATGGGAGACCCGGAAGAAGCTCCTGGCTCCTAGCTTCAGCCTGGCCCAGCCCCAGTCGTGGACATTTGGGAGTGAATCAGTAGATGGATGACCTCTCTCTCTCCCTCTTTCTCTGTATCTCTTTCAAATAAATAAATAAATCTCAAAAAAAGAGAATTCCACAGCCTGAATCATCATAATGCCATTTTTTTTTAATTAGGAAAGAAAAGATGAGGTAACCCAACCAACACTATGGTTGGGCTCAAATGACTGAGGCTCATCAGTTAGGCCATCACACTCAAGTCACTTTTTTTTTTCAAAATTTATTTTTTATTTATTTGAAAGGCAGAGTTAGAGAGAAGTAGAGACAGAGAAAGAGAAAGAGGTCTTCCATCCACTGGTTCATACCCCACCCCCCGCCAGTTGGCTGCAACAGCTGGAGCTGTGCCAATCCAAAGCCAGGAGCCAGGAGCTTCCTCCATGTCTCCCACGTGGGTGCAAGGGTCCAAGAACTTGGGCCATCTTCTACTGCTTTCCCAGGCCATAGCTGAGAGCTGGATCAGAAGTGGAGCAGCTGGCACTCAAACCGGTGCCCATATGGAATGCCGGCACTGCAGGCAGCAGCTTTACCTGCTACACCACAACGCCGGCTCCCCCTTTTTTATATTTTAAAAAAAGATTTATTTATTTGAAAGGCAGAGTTACAGAGAGGCAGAGGCAGAGGCAGAGTGAGGGAGGGAGGGAGGGAAGGAGGGAGAAAGAGAGAGAGAGAGAGAGAGAGAGAGAGAGAGAGAGAGAGGTCTTCCATCTGTTGGTTCACTCCCCAGATGGCTTCAATGGCTGGAGCTGGGCCAATACGAAGCCAGGAACCAGGAGCCTCTTCCAGGTCTCCCATGCAGGTGCAGGGGACCAAGGACTTGGGCCATCTTTTCCTGCCTTCCAGGGCCATAGCAGAGAGCTGGATTGGAAGTAGAGCAGCCAGGACTTGAACTGGCGCCCATATGGGATGCCAGCACTGCTGGCGGCAGCTTTACCCACTATGTAACAATGCCGGCCCCATGTCCAGTCTCTTTAATAGGCAATATTGGCCAGTGAGTTTCAGCCACCCAGTTTCAAGGCACTCCCTTGGGCCACACTGGCAGGCAGCTGTTAGACCAACATGCTCTCAGGATGCTCTGCGTCTCCTGCCTCCCAGAGCTAGCTGGCAGGGACAGATGCCTGCCTCTAACTTCGGAGCTGGCTCAAGTGCCAGGTAATGCTGCTGTCTACAGGTCTCCTGAAGCTTCTATGCTATCTATCTGTGAATCAGAAGTCTTTGATGACCTATACATTCTTGGGCTCATCTCTCTTACTTAAAAGAACTAGGTACAGGGATGGCATGATGGTGCAATGGGCTAAGCCTTCACCTAGGAGGCTGGCATCCCAGATCAAAGTGGTGGTTTGAGTCCCACTTGCTCTGCTTCTGACCCAGCTTCTTGCTAATGGTCTTGGGAAAGCACAAGAAGAGAGTTCATGTGCTTGAGCCCCTACCACTCATATGGGAGACCCACAGACTGAGTTCTGGGTTCCTAGCTTTGTCCTGGTCCAGGCCCAACCTTTGTGGCCATTTGGGGAATGAACCACCAGATGGGAAGATCTTACTGTCTGTCTCTGTGCCACTCTGCCTCTCAAATAAATAAATCTTTTTAAAGAATAAAAGGAGCTAGGTGTGTCCAAGGTCCAGATAACAGGGGTCCAAGGAGAAATGCCAAGGGAAGGCTGTGATTATACCGAGGTGCAGTGTCAGAACCCACCCCACTCCCCTATCTGCAACAAATGCATGCATTTGCAAAGTGCCTGTTCTGGCCCCCCGATCTGTCAGCTCCAGGGGGGGCCTACCCCACAGCGGATGCGCTCCGGCTGCACCACCATCAGGTTCCCAGGCGGAGACTCCAGCGGCAGGCCCTGCTGCTCCGAGTGGGGAAACAGCTTGTCGTCCTCGGGCTCCGTGTCAGTGACGGAGTCACAGCCGGAATCTGCAGAATAGAGAACACTGCTGAGTGGGAACCAGAGGAAGTAGAAGTGAGGGGGATGTTCCACCCCGTGAAAGCCCCACACATGACCAAACAGGAAATGGCTCTGAACACCCAACAGCTACAAGCCAAAGGGAGTGACTCAGAAAATCACGAAAGGAGACCCAATGAGGGAAAAGTTAACCACCATTTAGGCCACAGGATGGGGTGACAACAAGAGGACGAATCAGAGGGACAGGCCAGAATCTGAGGCCGGCAAGTCTCGTTCTAGCCAGCAGCTTCCAGGAGCTTCACCACCGAACTTCCTGCAGGGCCGAATAGTTGAGAGCAGAGGCGGCCCCTCCTCTCAGGTGGGGTCAAAAAGGGATTGCCTGAGTCATCCTTGGGTCATCAAATGAAGCTTGTGCTATCCAGAGAGCCCGTAGACCTTGGGGTCATGGCTGGCCAACGCATCCTAGGGAAGCAACAGGGACAAGCAGGCCCACAGCTGACAGCCACACCATGGGAAGATGTGAGCATGCACAGGTTCAGAGCAGATGAGCGGGGGGGGGTGGGGGGGGGTGGGGGGGGGACACATGGCACATGGAGATGACGCTGAGAACCTACCTACCTGAGCTGTAAGGCAAGGGCTTTTTGGGTTTTTTTGTTTGTTTGTTTTTTGCCAGGCAGAGTTAGACAGTGAGAGAGAGAGAGACAGAGAGAGAGTTGTAGACAGTGAGAGAGAGAGAGACAGAGAGAAAGGTCTTCCTTCCATTGGTTCACTCCCCTAATGGCCGCCACGGCTGGCACTGCACCAATCTGAAGCCAGGAGCTGGGTACTTCCTCCCGGTATCCCATGCAGGTGCAGGGACCCAAGCACTTGGGCTATCCTCCACTGCCCTCCCAGGCCACAGCAGAGAGCTGGACTGGAAGAGGAGCAACCGGGACTAGTACCCGGCGCCCTGACTGGGACTAGAACCTGGGGTGCCGTCGCTGCAGGCGGAGGATTAGCCAAGTGAGCCACAGTGCTGGCTGGCAAGGGCTCTTAACCAGCGTCCACTGATTGACAGGTCTGCCTGTGATGTGGTGTGTAAGAGAGTGTGTGTGTTTGCCTGTACTGCTCTGGAGAAGTCCAAAACAGATCCTCAAAGAAGGATGGGACCCTAAAATGGTTAACCAGAGAAGGAAGCTTCATTTGGTCCCTTTTGGGGGCTTGCTCTTACTCATTCCCAAACCATTTACAGAACCAGCGGAACACGTTAGGCACTTGAGGGGACAGCAGGATGAATCAGACACCCGTGCTGCCCCCAGAGAGGTCACAGTCCAAGAGGACAGGAGCAGCAGGCGTGGGGAGCTGGGCTGACCCTGCGGGCTGGCCTCTCCAGAAGAAGGTGTGCTCTGCAGGTTGCAGAGCCATCTAGATCAGGCCGCTGATAGGTCCCTCAGAAAGCCATAGCCACGGGCTCACACCCTACACCCCAGCTTATGCCGGGGAAGAGGCTGCACTCCCATCATGAGGGCTGGGGCTGCCACACCCTCCTGGTGTAGTCGTGAGGCGTCAGCCCCTGGCCCGCTTGGGTCAGTGGAGGGGTGAAGCTCCCCTAGCTGTGTAGGACCTCAGGCAGGAGCCCTGTCCCAGAGCCTGGCACCCACATGTGTTTAGTGCCTGCAGACTGCCCACAGTGCGACCGGAAACGCGGCATGCATCCCCGTTCTCTGGGCCAAGTTCATAGAGGCGGCCATTTCCCTTGTCAGCTCTGTCACCCTCTTCTCCGTGATTGGTCACTTATAAAACACCCAGGGCCCATGCCATGCACAGACCTGTACGTGCTATCCAAGCAACTCTCTCCCAACACAGGAACCTGAGAAGGAATGAGCCAAAAATATCAGAGATCATGTATATGCTTCTTCCTAATGATTACATATCACTTCACATTTCACATTTCAATTTTTTATTAGATGCTTGGACATCACTAAAATATCTGAAGTTCTTCCTGGATAAGAAAATAACCTTATTGGGGCCAGCGCTGTGGCATAGCGAGTAGGGCTGCCGCCTGCAGTGCTGGCATCCCATATGGGTGCCTGTTCAAATCCTGGCTGATCCTCTTCCGATCCAGCTCTCTTCTAAGGCCTGGGACAGCAGTAGAAGATGGCCCAAGTCCTTGGGCCCCTGCACCCGCATGGGAGACCTGGAGGAAACTCCTGGCTCCTCGCTTCAGATCGTTGCAGTTCCAGCCACTATGGCCATCTGGGGAATAAACCAGTGGATGGAAGACCTCTCTCTCTCTCTCTTTCTCTCTGCCTCTCCTTCTCTCTGTGTAACCCTGACTTTAGAAAAAATAAATAAATATTTTTTTAAAAAAAGAAAAGGATGGAGGACGTCTGAGACATATGAGAAAGGAATGGTAGCTACAAACATGGAGGAGAGAAGCCAGACAGGAAGGAAGCATCTGCAAAACGCAAGTCTGACAAAGGACTCAACACACAAAGAACTCCTTAAACTCAACAGTAAGAAAATGGGCAACTCCAGTGAAAAGTGGGCAAGACCTGAACAGACAGCTCACCAAAGAAGACAGACAGATGGCAAACACGCATAGGAAAAGATGCTCCTCATCATAGCCATCCAGTGGATGCAAATGAAAACAACAAGGAAATGCTGCATCCATTAGAACCCAGACCACAAACAATGCCAAGGACTGGCAAGGATGTGGAAAACAGGAACTTCATTCATTGTTGAGAGGAATGCATAATGGGGACAGGTGTTGTGGCACAGTGGGTTAAGCTACCACTTAGGATGCCTGCATTCCAGCTTCCTGTTCATGTGTCTGGGAGGCAGCAGACGATGGCCCAAGTACTTGAGTCTCTGCCACTCACATGGGAGGCCTGGATGGAGCTCCTGGCTCCTGGCTTCAGCCTGGCCCAGCCTCAGCTGTTGCAAGCATTTGATGAGTGAATCAGTGGATGAAAAATCTCCATCTCCTTCCTCCTTCCCCTTCCCTCACTCCCTCCCCTTCCCTCTCCGTCTCCATTGTCACTCTAGCTTTCAAATACATACATCAATCTTTTTAAAAAGATTTCTTTTTAATTTTATTTAAAAGGCAGAGTTACGTACAGAGAGGGAAGGAGAGGGATAGAAAGAGGGAGAGAGAGAGAGAAAGAGAATCTTCTATCCACTGGTTCACTCCCCAAAAGGCTGCAATGGCCAGGGCTGGGCCAGACCAAAGCCAGGAGCCAGGAGCTTCTTCTGGGTCTCCCACATCGGTGCAGGGGCCCAAGGACTTGAGCTATCCTCTGGTGCCTTCCCAGGCATACTAGCAGGGAGCTGGATCAGAAGTGCAGCAGTCAGGATTCCAACCGGTGCCCCTAGGGGATGCTGGCAGTTCAGGAAGCAGCTCTACCTGCTATGCCACAACACCAGCTCCAAATCAATCTTTTTCAAAAACAAGGAATGTAAAATGGTACAACCACTTTGGAAGACAGTCTGGCAGTTTCTTACTAAAATGAACACATGTTTACCATACGTTCTATCAACTGTGTACACTGCTTATTTACTCAAAGGAACTAAAACTGATGTCCACACAAAGATCAGCAGAAGGATTTTATAGCAACTTTATTTGTTAACTGCCAAAGCCTGGAAGCAACCACACTAACCCTCAGCTGTGGTACATTTGATAATGCTGTTGTCATTCAGCACTGAAAATAAAAGAGCTATCAAGTTATGAAAAGACATGAAGAAAATCCAAATGTATATTACTAGGTAAAGGAAGTCAATTTGAAGAGTGCAATGAGGGGGCCAGAGCTGTGGCGCAGCGGGTTAATGCCCTGGCCTGAAGCACTGGCATCCCATACAGGTGCCGGTTCAAGGTCCGGCTGCTTCTCTTCCGATCCAGCTCTCTGCTATGGCCTGGGAAAACAGTAGAAGATGACCCAAGTCCTTGGGCCCCTGCACCTTCATGAGAGACCTGGAAGAAGCTCCTGGCTCCTGGCTTTAGATCGGTCATCTGGCTTGTGGCTATGTGGGGAGTGAACCAGTGGATGGAAGACCTCTTTCTCTGTCTCCACCTCTCTCTGTAACTCTTTCAAATAAATAAAATAAATCTTAAAAGAGTGCAATGATCCTAACTGTACCACACTCTGAAAATGGCAAGGCTGGCACCGTGGCTCAACAGGCTAATCCTCCGCCTTGCAGCGCCAGCACACCGGGTTCTAGTCCCGGTTGGGGCGCCAGATTCTGTCCCGGTAGTGCCTCTTCCTGGCCAGCTCTCTGCTGTGAGTGCAGTGGAGGATGGCCCAAGTGCTTGGGCCCTGCACCCCATGGGAGACCAGGAGAAGCACCTGGCTCCTGACTTTGGATCAGCGCAGTGCGCCAGCCACGGTGGCCATTGGAGGGTGAACCAACGGCAAAGAAAGACCTTTCTCTCTCTCTCTCACTGTCCACTCTGCCTGTCAAAAAAAAAAAAAAAAAAAAAAAAAAAAAAAAAAAAAAAGAAAAGAAAGAAAAAAGAAAATGGCAAAACTATGGAGACCAGTGGTTGCCAAGGTTTGGCAGAGCAAGGAGTGAACATGGAAGACAGAGGGGTTTTAGGGAAGTGAAAATACTTTGATACTGTAATGGTGGATACAGGTCATATACATTTGTCCAAATCCATAGGAGGTACAACAATAGGAGTGAACCCTAATGGAAACTATGGGCTTTGGGTGATAATGGTGTGTCAGTGTAGATTCATCCATTATAGCTAATGCACCACTCTGATGCTAGATGTTGATAATGGAGAAGGATGTGTATATTTAAAAGCAGGGAATATGTGGGAACTCTCTGTAGTTTCCATTTGAGTTCAGCATGAACTTCAAAGTGCTCTAAAAAACTAATCTAGGGACTGGCATTGTAGCATAGCAGGTAAAGCTGCTGCCTGTGACGCTGGCATGCAGTATGGGTACATGTTCAAGTCCTGGATGCTCCACTTGCAATCCAGCTCCCTGCTAATGCAGAGGAAGATGGCCCAAGTACCTGGACACCTACTAGTTACTCAGAAGACCCAGATGAAGCTCCTGGCTCCTGGCTTTGGTCTGGCCCAGCCCTGGCCATTGTATCATTTGGAGAGTGAGCCAACAGATAGAAAATCTCCACGTATCCCTCCTCCTCCTTCTCTATGTCTTTCAAATCAATGAATCAATCAAAAAAATCTATTGGGATGGATATTTGATCTACCAGACAAACCATCAGCTGGGATGTCTATATCCCATTTTAGAGCGTCTGGGTTCTAGTCCCAGATCCATTCTGAATTCCAACACACCCAGGGAGGAAGCAGTGATGACTTGAGTAGTTGGGTCCCTGCCACTCATGCTGGTGTCTTGAACTGAGTTCCCAGATCCCAGCTTCAGCCTGGCCCAACCCTAGTTATTGCAGGCATTTAGAAAGTAAAGCAGTGGGTGAGACCACTTACTTTCTCTCCCACTGCCTCTCAAGTAAATAATAATACTAATAAAACTTCCATTAAAAAGCAAACCAGCACAGGATAAAGGACATGGTTGGTAAGATGACTCAGCCGATGGTGCTGGAGAATACTAGCCTGAGGGTGATGAGGTCGCGGGGAGAGGAGGGTTACGTTCAGATTCCTTCTAAGCCTCACAACTGCCAAGTGATAATTTGTAAATGGAAATACAAAATAAAGATGAAACAAATTTTAAAAATTAAAAAGACAGAGATATGGGGGAACACATTATCACTGGTTTGGGAGAAAGTTTGTTAAGTAACTGAAGAACTCAGAACCTAAATGAGCAACAGCCTTGATGGCATGGATTTAAAATTTTAGTAAACAAACTAAACACTAAGCCTAATGCTTATAGGAGAATGATACATAATAGCTCAAGGGCAGAAACAACCCAAATATCTATCAACTGATGAGTGAATAAATAAAATGTGATCTGTCCAGATTATTTGTGGGAGATAAAAAGAAATTGATTTCAAAACATGTTGTTTACAATAATTACAATCTTTGTTTAATTAAAACAGATGGATGTATGGATAGATCAAGAAAGGAATGAAGCACTGACACATGCTATAGCACGGATGAATCTTGAAAAGATTCTGCTAAGTGAGAGAAGTCAGTCACAAAAGACTACGTATTGGGGCTGGCTCTGTGGCATGGTAGGTTAAGCCTCCACTTGCAGAGCCATCATCCCAAATGGGTGCCATTTCCAGTCCAGGCTGCTCCACTCCCAATCCAGCTCCCTGCTGATGGCCTGGGAAAGCAGTAGAAGATGGCTCATATACTTGGGTCCCTTCACCCACATGGGAGACTCGGAAGAAGCTCCTGGCTCCTGGCTTCAGATTAGCCCAGTTCTAGCTGTTGCAGCCATTTCAGGAGCAAACTAGCAGATGGAAGACCTCTCTCTCTCTCTCTGTGTCTCTCCCTCTCTTGGTCTGTAACCCTGCCTCTCAAATAAATAATTTTTTTAGAAAAGATTACATATTATGATTCCAATATATGATATCTCCAGGAAAGGTAAATATATAGATAGAGAAAGATTTGGCGTTGCTTTGGTCTGGGCACGTGGGCAGGTCTGTGGGATGACAGAGAAAGGCTACAGGATTTCTTTTTTAGGTGATGAAATTCTAAAATTGACTCTGGTGATAATTGCACCAATCCATAATGTACTAAAAACCATTGATCTGTATACTTTAAATGAGTATATTATATGGTATGTTAGTTATATCCCAACAAAGATGCTACCAAAAAATCCAATGGCAAACTACAAACTGATTAAAATCTTAAAATAACATTGACAAGAGGATGGTCTCCTTAACACATGAAGAGGTCATAGACATTTCTTTTAAAATGCTAAAAGCCCAGTAAATAAACAATTTACAAAAGAAGAAAAACAAATCACCTCCCTACTCAAAAAAGCAAAGTGCCGTTCATCCTCTCTGGCCACCACAGTATTGAAGATAGAAAGAACCTACAGCAACTTTGCCTTTTCAAATTAGAAAATGTCTTCAAGTGTCCTCAGCATGCTGAGTGAAGGTGACTGCAAGACAGACTCTTGCACCTGATGCTGGCTGAAGTCTGAGGGGGTCTTCAAAAAGTTCATGGAAAACATGTGCCATCAAAAACCTGCATGTGTTTCAAAATCTTTTGCACCAAAATGAATCAATCTTTTAATTCCATTGCCCCCATCGCTTCTCGGCCTTTTGGCTAAGATCAAGTGTAATTCCATTGCCCAAGAACTCCCTGAAGCGGCCCCATATAAACTGGGAGACTCTTTCTGGAAACCCAAGAGTCCATGTCCACACAAAGGGAAAGCCTCTTAAATGCTAACACGGGGGCCTGCGTGTGGCGCTGTGGGTTAATGTGCTGCTTGTGGCACTGGCATCCCATATGGGCACCGGTTCCAAAACCTGCTGCTCCACCTCCAATCCAGCTCTCTGCTATAGTCTGGGAAGGCAGCTGAAGATGGCCCAAGTGCTTGGGCCCCTGCACCTACATGGGCAACCCAGTTGAAGCTCCTGGTTCCTGCCTTTGGCCTGGCCCAGCCCTGGCCTTTGTGGCCATCTGGGGAATGAATCAGCGGATGGAAGACCTCTCTCTATTTCTCCTTCTCTCTCTGTAACTCTGCCTTTCAAATAAATAAATCTTCAAATAAAATAAAATGTTCACACATTTTCCACATAATTCTACTTCCAGAAGTCTCTTTTAAGGAGGAAACTAAATGTCCAAGATACAAAGATAACAAACCGAGCCATCTTTGTTTCAGTGAAAAAACATAGCAATCTGTCTGAAAGATCATAAACATTGGTTCAAAGAGTTTTAAGTGACACGGGTAAATGCTTAAGACACCAGAAGCCACAAAGCAGCACACAAGATGACTTATCATTTACTGCAGGAATTCAATTATATTTTAGAAGGCATTTTTAAAGATCGGATGAAAACGTGTGGCTGAATTCTGCAGGGCCCCTTCCCCCCGTGCTGCCCGCCCAACCTCCCTCCTTCCCTGGGCTGGGTGATGAGAATCCACGGGCTCCTTGTCCTCCCAGAGAGGCCAGCGTGACATAGGGGAGATGACCTAAGAGTGCACAGCATTCGGCACGTACACAGCCCCTTCCACAAAGTCGCCTTAGGGGGCTTCTAGCAGCTCCCTCATTTCAGGAAGCCAGGCCGGTGCCATTCATTCTGCAGGTTTACTCTGGGGGTGCGGCCACACTGCACTACAGAGGAGGTGGACATCTCAGCAGGGCCAGGGTCCAAGCACTTCAGCAGATTAAGTCTTATCTGGGCATGGGTGTGGGGTGCAGCTGGTGGAGCCATCGTGTGGGAACCCCACATTCCATACCTGCGTCCTGGAATGGAATCTCGCCTCTGTTTCCGATCCAGCTTCTTGCTCATGCCCTTGAGAGGCAGCAGAGGATGGCTCAAGTACTTGCACTCCTGCCACCCATGTGAGAGACCTGGCTGGAGCTCCAGGCTCCTGGTTTAGCCTGGCCCAGCCCAACCCCAACTGTTGTGGGCATTTGGAAAGTGAATCATCAGATAGAAGAACTCTGTCTCTCTCTCTCTGTCACTCTACCTTTCAAAAGATAAACATATAAATCTTTTTTTAAAAGTTTCATTTGGGGGCTGGCACTGTGGTATCAGCAGGTAAAGCCACCGCTTGCAGTGCCATCATCCCATATGGCCACTGGTTCAAATCCTGGCTGCTCCACTTCTGATCCAGCTCTCTGCTATGGCCTGGAAAAGCAGTGGAAGTTAGCCCAAGTGTTTGGGTCCTTGCACCTGCATGGGAGTCCGAGAAGAAGCTCCTGGTTCCTGGCTTTGGACTGGCTCAGTTCCAGCCATAGCAGCCATTGGGGGAGTGAACCAGTGGATGGAAGGCCTCTCTCTCTCTCTCTCTCTGCCTCTGCCTCTCTGTAACTCTGACTTTCAAATACATACATAAATAAATAAATATTTAGAAAAAAGTTTCATTTGAGGGGCTGGCACTGTAGTATAGGCGGTTAAAGCCTCAGCCTGCAGCACCAGCATCCCATATGGACACTGGTTCGAGTCTCAGCTGCTCCACTTCTTCTTCTTTTTTTAAAGATTTATTTATTTATTTGAAAGGCAGCATACAAAGGAGGAGGCAGAGGGAGAGAGAAAGTCTCTCATCCTGTGGTTCACTCCCCAAATGGCCACAATGGTCAGAGTTGGGTCAATCTGAAGTCAGGAGCCTGGAGATTCTTCCAGGTCTCCCACATAGGTGCAGGGGCCTGAGGACTTGGGCCATCTTCTACTGCTTTCCCAGGCCATAGCATAGAGCTGGATCAGAAGTGGAGCAGCCAGGACTCCAATCAGCATCCATATAGGATGCCAGCACTGTAGACCGGGACTTTAACCCACTGCGCCACAGTGCCAGCTCCTGCTCCACTTCTGATCCAGCTCCCTGCTAATGCACCTGGGAAAGCAGGACAGAATGGCCCAAGTCCTTGGGCCCCTGCAGCCATGTGGGAGACCCGGAAGAATCTCCTGGCTCCTGGCTTCAATTGGCTCAGCTCTGGCCATTGTGGCCATTTGGGGAGTAAACCAGCAGATAGAAGACCTCTCTCTCTCTCTCTCTCTCTCTCTCTCTCTTTCTCTGCCTCTCTCTGTAATTCTTTCAAAATAAATAAAATAAATCTTTAAAAAAAAAGTTTCATTTGAAGGAAATGCAAACTCAGTCAGAAACCCTGTTGAGGGGCTGGCGCTGTGGTGCAGCGGGTTAAAGGCCTGGCCTGGGGCGCCGGCATCCCATGTGGGCACTGGTTCTGGTCCTGGCTGCTCCACTTACGATCCAGCTCTCTGCTGTGGCCTGGAAAGGCAGTAGAGGATGGCCCAGGTCCTTGGGCCCCTGTACCCATGTGGGAGACCCGGACGAGGCTCCTGGCTTTGGATCGGTGCAGTTCCGGCCATTGTGGCCAATTGGGAGTGAACAAGCGGATGGAAGACCTCTCTCTCTCCTCTCTCTCTCTCTCTCTGCCTCTCCTCTCATTGTGTAACTCTTGACTCTCAAGTAAAAAATAAATAAATCTTAAAAAAAAAAAAAAAAGAAAGAAACCCTGCTGAAACCCGCCTGATGGAGTGGGCCAGGCCCATGCTTTCCCACGTGAACATGTGGATTCCCCTCAACTCCCTCCCCTGAGGACAATACCATGTTCACTTGTTCTGAGACCCAAATGCTGAATGCTGGAGTGAAGGCACTCAGAAGCCCCAGCCCTCCCCTGTGTAAAGCAGTGTATCATGCCAACGGCAGCTCTCAGCTTTGTGAAGTCCAGAGAAACCCTGAAGAAATCTCAGAAAGACTCCCTCCGTGCATCCAGTTCCCCCGGTCTCATCTGTGAGGGACCCACGCACGTGGCAGTGCTCCTGGAGCTGAGTGGCAGGACAAGCCTGTCGCTTCAGGGCACAAGGCTGCCTCCTCCTATTAGGAAACAAGAACACACTGGCATGCTACGCTGGCCGCCAGGCAGCTCGGCGACACTCTGTCCAGGTCCTTGGTCCATCTACTTCTGTTTCTTCTATCATGCTTAATTTTGGCAGCTGCCTCAAAAACTCTGAGGATGCAGCTGGTACGCGAGTCACTGTTTCTCAAGCATGGAGGTGCTAAGGCGGCTGAAATGGGAGGCAGGGGCGATGCGGGCTCTGTGGATGATCAGGCTGTAGTGGAGCTGCCACAGGCTATGGGTGCCCTCTGTGTTTGTGTCTGCAGTCCCGGTGTCCTTGCACCATGCTATGCTAGAGGCCGGCAGCTAACGAGGAAAGAAGCAGGGGGCAAGACAGAACGAGGCATGTGTGTGCAGTGAACATGGCAGGGTCTCCCTGCATGCTGCTTGAAACAGAGAAGCACAGTGGGAGAGCCAAGTCTCCACAGAACGCGGTGGAGCTGCCTGCACACCCTGTTCCTGCTGCTGCCTCCACAAACCAGCATCGTCTGTGGCAGAATGAATGGAGTCGACGTGCCTTTATGTCATTTATACCTATATCTATATCTTGTTCATTTGTTTTGCTTTCAGAGTTGGGAAAGAACAATGAATACAAATTAAATACATTTATACATATTTACACAGCATCAAAATAACCTGCCAACATCAAAGGTTCATAATAATTTGTTTCCTTTAAAGGAGAGTCTATACGTTATTCAGGTCTGAATATTAATTTAAATGCAATGCAATACACACACTTGGACCCACAGCTAAGCCACGTGGAGCAGCTAACAGTTGGTAAGAAAGTGGTTGACAGACTGACCACTATAACTGATAATGATACAATAAAAGTTACCATTTATGGAATATTGTGGTGCCTTCTCAACAATCTTAATCTCATGGAATCATCACAACTCTGGGAGGTAAGAATCTATATTCCCATTTTATGGATAAAATACTGTGCCTAGGAGTGAAATAACTCAGTCAGGGTCAAGGAGCAGGCAAGGGTAGAGCTAAGTGTCCCTGTCTTGCCTCCTCTTATGGCTGTGGTCAGCGGCAGCAAAAGGCAGGGTCATGGCCGGCGCCGCGGCTCACTAGGCTAATCCTCCGCCTTGCGGCGCTGGCACACCGGGTTCTAGTCCCGGTCGGGGCGCCCGATTCTGTTAAGGTTGCCCCTCTTCCAGGCCAGCTCTCTGCTGTGGCCAGGGAGTATAGTGGAGGATGGCCCAAGTACTTGGGCCCTGCACCCCATGGGAGACCAGGATAAGCACCTGGCTCCTGCCGTCGGATCAGCACAGTGCGCCGGCCGCAGCGCGCTGGCCACGGTGGCCATTGGAGGGTGAACCAACGGCAAAGGAAGACCTTTCTCTCTGTCTCTCTCTCTCACTGTCCACTCTGCCTGTAAAAAAAAAAAAAAAAAAAAAAAAAAAAAAAAAAAAAAAAGGCAGGGTCGCCTGCCATTCATTACTGGTCTGGGTTTGTGACTCTGCCGCCTGTGACGTGCAACTTGGGCTCTTGCCATCACTAGCACCAGGTGGTGTTGCCTTGTTCTGAGCAATGCCATTGGTTGGGTGCTGGGACCCCCACACACTAGGGCAAACGGGCACATTGCAAGGATGGGGCTTACGTGAAGAGACTTTTGAATGTCAACTAAACCAGGGTATACCAGTGGCTTCTGACCCAAGGCTGCACTCTTTTTCTTTCCAATTAAGTTTTCACCCCTAAATATTTACTGCCTCCTTTCCCTGTGCATCACCAGGTACTCAGTCAGCACCCCCAGAAGGAGGAGGGGAAAGGAGAGTGGCAGTGCTTGATGAACTTGCAGCATTTTCCCCCTAACTTCTCTGGTAAAGTTGTGCTCAGTCTTGAGGGAAAGAGTAACAAGTACATAGTACATATAGACAAACACACTGCTGTTCCCTGAGCAGTGACACTTTGCCAGGCACTAAGCAAAACACAACACGGAGGATTCCATTTCACCACACAGCTAGGAGATTTCACAGGAGTTTGCCCATTTCACAGGTGAAATCCTAGTCAGTTGCCCAAGTCACCCAGTGCATGCTCTGTGGAAAGTCAACCCCCAAATCCTTGGGGGTGCTCCATTTTCCAGGGTTTCCCACGCTGTGAGCCACGCACCCTGGGGGCACAGGGATGGTTCTAAAGTGTAAAGCAGTCAATGACGCTGATCCTTTGTCAAGTCTTTCAATTCTTCTAAGATCAAGAAAGATTCTGCCTGGTAAAGGGAAGCTGGTCACACCTCTTTAATATGCTTGTCTCCCACTGCACTATCATGGGCAAAAAGCTCTGAAGTCACAGGCTCCTGTAGGCATCTGTATCTTGCAGAATTCAATATTGATATTTGGTTTTTATTGTCAATATTTTATAGCTACCTGCAATCTACATCAAGAAATACTGGTTTTTCATTCACAGTAGCAGTTTACTTTTTTTTTTTTTTTTTTTTTTTTTGACAGGCAGAGTGGACAGTGAGAGAGAGAGAGACAGAGAGAGAAAGGTCTTCCTTTGCCGCTGGTTCACCCTCCAATGGCCGCTGCTGCAGCCGGCGCACCGCGCTGATCCTGGCAGGAGCCAGGAGCCAGGTGCTTTTCCTGGTCTCCCATGGGGTGCAGGGCCCAAGCACCTGGGCCATCCTCCACTGCACTCCCTGGCCATAGCAGAGAGCTGGCCTGGAAGAGGGGCAACCGGGACAGAATCCGGCGCCCCAACCGGGACTAGAACCCGGTGTGCCGGCGCCGCAAGGTGGAGGATTAGCCTATTGAGCCACGGCACCGGCCCAGCAGTTTACTTTTAAAATAAATCTGCTTAGAAGCCAGGCATTGTGGCATAGTGAGTGAAGCTGCGGCCTGTAACCAGCATCCCATATGGGCAACAGTTCGAGTCTTGGCTGCTCCACTTCTGATCCAGCTCCCTGCTAATGCATTTGGGAAAAACAGCAGGAGATGGTCCAAGTGCTTGGGCTCCTGTGACCTATGTAGAGAACCTGGAAGAAGTTCCACATTTCTGGCTTAAACCTGGCCCAGCCCTGGTTGGTATGGCCAGTTGGCACGTGAAACAGTGGATAGAAGATCTCTCTCTCTCTCTCTCTCTCTCTCTCTCTCTTCCTATCTCTTCCTCTCTTGCTGTAACAATGTCTTTCAAGTAAATAAATAAATATTTAAAAATAATAAAATAAATCTACTTAAGTAAAAAACATGGATTTAAGAAAATATTAAGTTCAGGCAGGTCATCGATACAATGGTTAAGACATTTGGGACACCTGCACCCCATATCCAGGTGCCTGGGTTCAAGTCCTGGTTCTGCTCCTGATTCCAGATTCTTGATAAAGTGCATCCTAAGAGGCAGTGGATGATGGCTCAAGTACTTAGGAGACTGGATAGAGTTCCCAGCTCCTGGTTTCCACCTGGCTCAGCTCTAGCCATTGCAGGCATTTGGGGAATGAATCAATGGATAAGAGTTCTCTCTGTGTCTGTTTCTTTCTCTCTCTCTTTTTCTCTCATAGTGTGTGTGTATGTATCTGCCTTTCAAATAAATAAAATTATTTTTAATATCTTTTTAGAGTGGTGTCATTGGTGTGTGTCCCAGGCCTCCAGGCCTCCTGGGTGGATGATAAGAGGAAGAGTGGGGAATATTCAACAATGCAGAAACGGCAGACAACCTGAGAACTGGGCTCCACAACGAAAGGGCTGTGCATCCTGCATGTGCGTGAGATTTGGGAAATCTTACCCTCACACCCTTTTCAAGGCTGCCCAGGACCTGCAGAAGCTTCCAGAGGCTTTTCCACTTGGCATGGAAACTTCCTCAGCTGTTCTGATGCCAATCTCTCCTGTCTAAGCTGTGAGGTGACAAGATCATGAAACAGCTCTTTCTCAAAGCCCCAGATGAAATGTTTTGCAATCTGGGCCTACTGCGAAGTTTCCTAATTACGTAGCAAGTATCGGTGGAACACGCATTACACATTCTAGCACTGGTCTGCGCTCCTGGGGGGGGCCCCAAGTCTGTGGCCTCTCTAGTCTCAGCCCTTAAGGAGCTGAACTGAATTGGGAAATGAGACCCCACAATAAAAATGCAGAGAGGGTTTTGGGATATCTCAATGAATAAGAAACATCCAAAGCTCATCTCAGGCATCCCCATGAAATGCAAGGGTGAAAAAATGAGTGTCCCCACAGTGGAGACCACACAGGAGAGGGGAAAGGACTTCCCAGCAGAGGCAAAGTCTGGTTAAAGGCACTAAGGCTGGGCACAGAGGCTGTGTGGGCTACAGGAAGCAGTGTGGGGGCTCCTCCTAAGTGGGGAAGGACTGGGTGAGAGGAGAGAGAGCTCGGGTGTCTCGGAGGCCCCCTGGATGCCACCCCAAGGGGCTTAGTTTGAAGGCCTGGCAGCCTAAGTTTTCATGAATCAAGAAAATCCTGTGAAATACAGATTTAAAATGCTGCTTCCACACTGTTATATAAGATTTGTAAAGAGAGGTCGGCGCTGTGGCGCACTAGATTAATCCTCTGCCTGTGGCGCCAGCACCCCATATGGGTGCCGGTTCTAGTCCCAGCTGCTCCTTTTCCAGTCCAACTCTCTGCTGTGGCCTGGGAAAGCAGTGGAAGATGGCCCAAGTGCTTGGGCCCCAGCACCCACATGGGAGACCAGGAAGAAGCACCTGGCTCTTGGCTTCAGATCAGTGTAACTACAGCCATTGTGGCCATTTGAGGAGTGAACCAGCAGATGGAAGACCTTTCTCTCTGTCTCTCTCTCTCACTGTCTGTAACTCTACCTTGCAAATAAATAAATAAAATCTTTTAAAAATTTTGTAAAGTAAGGTGAAGGTGGAAAGGCAGGAAGGAGCATGTACATGATGCATTACCTTCTCCAAGTTTTGGTTGACAAGGAAAAAGAAAATGAAGAGAGAAGGAAACCAAAAAGTTTGATCAATTACAACCAAGAATTCAGAGTTTTCCACCAAATTAGTGGAAAGCAGAACACACAGAAACAGTTGCTGGGGCCGGTCAGGGGAGTTGCATGCTTATTTTTCTGAAAGTTAAAGGAATTTTCCTTTCTTGTTTGTAAAGTAATTCCAGACCCTCAAGCAGACTATGTCAGCTCTTTTGCAAGGTCAGGCCAGCCCCGAGGAGCGGCTGACCGCCCCCAGCGCACCACAAGCAAGCACTGTCTTCAGATGCATAAACCAGCCGAGTTTAGTGGCTAACACTAGGTTACCAAACCAACATCCTGCTCGATCTGCTTTCAGGAACTGTCAGCTGTTACAAGAAACCAATGTCTGAGATGGACCCCCAAGCACGCTTTACAAAGTGCTCATAAAGTCATTAGACTGCACATTTTTATCCTGTTTGCACTGGTTATTAGCTCAAAAAGTCAGTGTCCTGGCTATTGTGATGTGCCAGGAAACCATCAAGGGAGATCCAAGTCTGGCCCTGACCCCAAGTTCCCAATCTGCAAGCCCAAACGAAGGAGCCTCTGCTCCACTGCAAACACTGTGGGCTCACAGGGTGGGAGGTGAGACGCCTGCGATGGTGGGACCCAACTCCTCCCCCGCCCCCCTCACTGCTTCCTGGCAAACATCAAGACTGCACTCTCATTTCAGACATCACTCTCCAGTGTTCTTCCCCCTTGCTGGCCCACTTTGGTTAATGGGTCTTGACGTTCCTGTCCAACCAACCCCTTTCACTCACAAAGCTCCCAGCTGAGAGTGGCAAGAACATCCAGCCCGAAAGTCACCAGCTACCCCCAAAGTCACAAGCCGTCATTGGATTGATGATAAGCTGGCCAGCGGAATGCTGGGCTCTTGCCAGCCAGATGTCTTCCTGGCACTGCAAGTCAGGGGAAATGGTGATGATTCAGTGCTGTTAGTGTGAGTTAAAGTGAGGGAATCAGTATCCTCATGACCTTCATCATCGACATCATCATCATCATCTTAATGCCAAAAGGGTAAGGCAGAGTCCTGTGGACACATTCTCAAGTCAGATTTTAAATAAACCCACGGTGACCACTCTGCCTTGCTGGAAATTAAAAAGAAAGGAGTTGAAGGAGGAAGGAAGAGCGAATTTCCCTCTCCCACAACCCCACGCTGACTTCCAGAATGCAGCCAGCTCACCTGTCAACCTGCTTTGCCATCCAGGTGTTCTGCGCCAGGTGCAGACTCCTGAAGCCACTGGTCTCACTGCACATCAAAGGCTTTGCACCACTGCATGGAGGGCTCTGGGTCAGGACTCTACTGCACATGGACCCAGGTGTTTTCCAGGTCACCGAGACAGGCAACAATGATTTCATTCACCAGGGGATTCGCCTGGGCCTCCCCAAGGCACTTGAGGTTCAGGGTAAAGGGGCAAGACAGGAAGAGTGGATCTCAGCCTCTGCAACCTTCCTCCAGCCCCCACCAGCGGCTCTAAATGAACTACTCAAAGTGTTTGGTTTTTAGTTTTTTTTTTTTTTTTTCAAAGCAAAGGATGATGGTTCTTCCCCTCCCCTCCCACCCCTACCTGCTCTTCAGCCTGAATAAAAATAGCACAGCTGAGGCTGCCATGACAACCCATGAGAGCCATGCTCACCCATGTCCACCAAGGGGAGTCTGCCCGCCATGCTCCTGATTCTTCCAAATCCAACCTTCAGGAAGCTTTCCTGAGTAGTAGAGCCAAGTTGCTCCATCCTCATCCAAGAAGCCAAGGGCTCCTTGGAGTTCTCTCACTCCCAGTGTCTCGGTGCCTCACTATCTGCAGGGCGCCTGTGCCAGGCCCTCTGTGGACACCACAACCTGTGGACACTAAGGTCCCTTACATACAATGTGCACAGAACCCAGGTATTCCCCCAATCTGAATCATCTCTAGATGACATCTAATACCCAATACAATGAAATACCATGTAATTAGCTGCTATAGTATATTGATAAGGGAATAATGATGACAAAATGTACATGCTCAGTGTGGATGTGATTTTTAAAATATTTTTGATCCATGCTTGGTTGGCTCTGCAGACGTGGAACCTGCAGGTAGAAAGGGTTCATTTGTTCTCATGTTGCTCCTTTCAGTGTTATTGGGCATGTGTGACAGAGGAGACTCTTTCCATTTTGCAGATGGAAAAATGGGAGGTGGCTGGCATGGTGGTGTGGCGGGTTAGCTGCTGCCTGCCATGCCGACTTCCCACATGAGCATCAGTTTGAGTCCCTGTTGCTCTACTTCTGTCCCAGGCTCCTGGTGATGAGCCTGGGAAAGCAGTGGAAGATGGTCAAAGGGCTTGGGCACCTGCCACCCACATGAGAGACCAGGATGGAGCTCCAGGCTTTGGCCTGGCCCAGCCTTGCTTGTTGAAACCATCTGGGGAGTGAACCAGTAGATGGAACAACTCTCTCCTTCTCTCCCTCTCTCTGTAACTCTGCCTTTCAAATAAATAAGTAAATAAATCTTAAAATAAAAAAAAGAAAAGAAAGGAAAATCGAGGCCCAGGGGCACAGACTGGCCCCAAGCCATTGGCAGCCGGCTGAATGGTAGAACTGCATTCAGAACTCAGGGTTCCGAACCTCAGTGCTGCTGGCAGCAGAGCAGCTGCCCCCAGGAAACACGGCGCAAATGGGGAAAAGGCTCCACTGTATGGGCTGCTTCTCAGCCAAGGCCTGCAGTCCCCTTGCCCTGTCTTTGGAATACAAACCTGGAAACGGCTCAGGGAACAAAAAAAAAAAAAAAATCTGCTTCCCCACCGTGGAAATGTAAATGTAAATTCGCATTTGTAAATCTGGGCTCCACAAAGCCCACCTCTGCCCTGGTCTCAACATCCCGTAGGCTGTTCTGGTCGACCGCAGGCAGCCACACCAGAGCCCAGTTGATCGGCACCATTCGTACTCACATCCCAGTGGTCAGCACGGGGAGAAAGCTGTCCACCAGGGCAGGGCAGCCAGGTCTGCAGGCCCCTGCTGCACCATTCAGGAAACCCCAGCATTGCTAACAAAGCCGGAGACACCACAGCACCCGTGAAAGGCTTCCTCTTTCTTCATCTCTTTCCGACACTTATAAATGTGCTTCCTCTCTCTATGTAAATGTAGTGCAAATGGCACAGCGCAGGCTTGTGACGAGGCCATTAATAACTAGCCTCTCAGCAGGCGTTCTTTGGTTTCCTGGTTTGGGAATCAATTCTAATCTAAACAGCCACTGAAGTCTAGATCGACTGGAGTGAGGACAGACAAACACAGGCTTTGTTTGTCAGTACAAGTTTATTCCCACTGGGCCAGGAACCGAGCTCAGGGAATGGTGAAGACACTGTCTTTCCTGCCTTCTCTCCAGCATTCAATTGTCAAATTCAGTCCCAGGAAACAGTGCTTACTTCCCCCCACTCCAGCTGACTCTCAGTGTTCCGGGCAGCTGAAGCCGGGACACCGAGCTGGTCAGTTTCGCTCTGCATTTTCAGGAAGGGAAACTTACTGTCCCCTAGGCCTCACCTCACCCCGAGCCCTGAAACTTGTGCTGGGCAGGACAGTGAGAGGAAGGGAGGGGGTGCTGATGCTCCACAGGGAGGGGCTGAACGAAACACAAAACAAGATGCACATGCCAATCCTCTTCAATAATTCTGGGCCAAGACTCTAACTCCTGTTTGACTGACTGCCCCAGCAATGACAACCTGGGCTACCAGGGCTGAGGTGCGGAAGACATTCTGTAACATTTCCTCGCCACAGACAGGCAGGTGCCAAGGAAGGCTGCACAAGCACATTCAACCAAGACATGAAGACCTGGGTTCAAGTCCCACCCCTGCCGTTCACTAGCCGATCCACTTCTCCAGGCTTCCATCGCCTCTCCTTTAAACTGGGAATATTTCCACCTGCCTGGCCAAGGGCACAGGTATCCTCTTGGACATTTCATGCTGGACAAAATGGAAGCACTTAGTGCTGTTCATCTGTCGATCAGCTTGTTCTCCCACTAGACTGCGGTTTCTTTGAGAGCAGATTCCCTGACACTCATTCATCTTTGTACAACCCCACCACCCCCAGTCTAGAATACAGTGAGAAATCAATAGTTGCTTCTTGCGTGAATGGACAAATCGATGAATGAGATGAGACCAACCACCTATGCCACCAGCAGGGGGGGTCACAAGTGCCTCTGAGAGGACCCAGCAAGGCTTCGGAGGTGCTGGGGGACCTTGACTGTGGAGTCTGGAGAGAAATGGGAAAACTGGAACCGCCGCCCCAGCCCCCAACCCCACAATTTTCAGTAGCAGGCTGAGCCAAGTGGCCCTGGAAATTCTGCATGGTACAGCCTGTCAGTCCAGATCTCCCAAGAAACAGAGGCTAAGGCAGGATTAAACATACTAAGGTTCTTCAGAAAGTTCTGGAGGCTTGGGTGTTTGGGGCAGTGGTTAAGATGCTGCTGCAGACACCGACTGTCCACACTGGAGTGCCTGTGTTCAAGTCCCAGCTCTGCTCCCGATTCCACCCAATTCCACCCAATTCCACCCAATTCCACCATTCACTAGAGCACATCCTGCGAGGAAGAAGGTAATGACGCTAGTCCTTGGGTCCCTGCCACCCATGTGGAAGACCCCGATTGGATTCCAGGTTCCTGGTCTCAGCCTGGCTCAATCTTGGCTGTTACAGACATTTGAGGAGTGAACCAGTAGATGGAAGATCTCTTTCTTCTCTCTGTCCTTCAGGCTTTTGAATAAGCAAAAATAAAGCAATATTTTTAAGCTTGTGGAAAAATGAGATTAAAATATTATCTTGGGCAAAAAAAAATGCTGAAATTCACGCCTAGTTGCTTCATGATACACATTTTCCATGAATTTTTTTTTGCAGAAACCCTCCCCCATACAAGGGTATTATTGGGCAAAGTGCACAGGACAGAGAATGGGGAAGCAGGCAGGAGAAACCAGAGTCCATCTGAGCCTGAATGAAGAAGGGGGGAAGGAGCTCAGGTCCCAGACCCCTGAGTGGGCTGGGAAAGGTCTGCAGATCTGCCAGGGTGCCTGCTCTGGCCTTGCTCATCCCAGAGTTCTGTGTCCTCCAGAAACGGGCCGCTCTGGTGCCCTTGGCACATCCAGCAGCTGCTGGGAAGGAGGCCTTGGTCAAAGGCCCTGACAGATGTAGAGGGCAGCACCAGGGCCCTCGGTCAGCTCCACTCCCGAGGCTGAGGTCTGCACTGCCAGCATGGGGTTTAGAGTTCTGACCATCTGGATTGAACCCTAGCTCCGACTAGCTGGTTCCCCTGGGCAAATTACTCAACCTCTCAAAGCTTCGTTATCCTGCTTTGTAAAATGAAGATTTTACTTCCTACCTCTCTGGATGGTTATTGTCCAACACTGTGCCTGCCACAGAGTAAATGCTCAGTAAAAAGTAGCTGCTATTACTTTACTAATAATTTTTTTTGACAGGCAGAGTGGACAGCGAGAGAGAGAGACAAAGAGAAAGGTCTTCCTTTTTTTTTTTTCCATTGGTTCACCCCCCAATGGCCGCCATGGCTGGCGCGCTGCGGCCATACACTGTGCTGATCGGAAGCCAGGAGCCAGGTGCTTTTCCTGGTCTCCCATGTGGGTGCAGGGCCCAAGGACCTGGGCCATCCTCCACTGTACTCCCGGGCCACAGCAAAGAGCTGGACTGGAAGAGGAGCAACCGGGACAGAATCTGGCACCCTGACTGGGACTAGAACCCGGGGTGCCGGTGCTGCAGGCAGAGTTAGCCTATTGAGCCGCAGCGCTGGCCTACTTTACTAATAATAACAACAAAAAGTACTTGTACTAGAACCTGAAAACAGCCCCCATGGTTGTATCCTTACATTGTGTTTTGTTGAGGCCACCGCAGGGATGTGGACTACGGCCTAAAACGATGGTTTGCCAGTGTCACAGTTCAACCAACCAAACCAGTCTGTCTACAAATAAAACGTCAAAGGGGCTTTCCCAGTCTGGCTGCTTCCTGGAGAGGCTGTCAGGGACGATCACACCGCCAGCATCTATCCACAGGTACAACCTGCTCTCTACTCTTCCGTGGGTCATGGGTCACTTGCACTGACCTCGGTCTGGCCCCTGCCAAAGAAAGCAAAGCAGGGTCTGGAATCCTTCCCCTGCAGGACAGGATCACCCCAGGCTCCTGGAGCAGAGCACCTATCCTGGGAGGCCCTGGTTGCCTTTGTCTCTGTAACCCTGTTTGTTTAACCCTGGGCTAACTCTGACCGTGGTCACCACCTGGATACTGCTGGTCCCTGGTCCCTACATCTTACTGGAGGCATGAAATGTGCTCTTATTGGGCCAGCAATGACCTGAGGCAATTACGAGTTTCACAACCCCAGTTTAGTGGCTGAGGCTTCTCCCAGCCTTGACAATACTCATGCCTTGGTGACAATCATGATGGAGAACCAACAAAGAAAGGGACCCCCAGACAAACCTGGCGCAGTGCTCTCACTCGTCCCATTGCCAACACAGACTTGTCTCCAGCCCCAAGTTCCCAGGGAGTCACCAAAAATACATCAGACATTGAGCATTTAGTGCATTGGTTAACACTCTGCTTTAGATGCTCACATCCTACACCAGAGAACCTGGGTTCAAGTTCTTTCTCTGCTTCTGATCCCAGCTTCTTGCTACTGAGCAGCCTGGGAGGCAGCAGATGATGGCTCAAGTACTTGTGTCCCTGCCACCTCATGGAAGACCACACTGATTTCCAGGCTCCAGGCTTTGACCTGATCCAGGCCCAGTCATTACAAGCACTTGGGAAGCGAACCAGCAGATGGGAAAGCTCTGTCTCTGTCTCCCTCTCTCTGCCTGCCTGCCTTTCAAATTAAATAAATAAATAAGTAAGCACACTGGGATTTCCTGCTTTTTGTCTTTGAATGCATGACCTTTGGTTTTTCAAACTGAAAGAGTCAAAATTAAACTTTAAAAATTGATTTTGTTTAATAATTACCAGCTGAACAAAGCTGACCAGACTGTACCTTCCAGAATCATTATCTCCATTTCACAGGGATTTTATTTTTTTGGGCTTTTCAGTTTCTGTGTTGGAGCAGGAATCCAGCACCTGAGGTGCCTCTGTTGAGCTTGAGGCTGGACAGCGGGGGAGAAGGTCAAGGACTGGGTGGACCCCATCCCCTCACCAGACCGAGAGGAAGGCACCTCGGATGCCGAAGGAAAGCCTCAGAGAGGTGCAAAGAGCACGAGCGCGGGTGGGACCTCTTCTCCAGGACTCCTCCAAGCCAGACCTGGTGCAGAGTAGGCCCACCTGACACCACACGTGCCCACATCCGGGAGTGAGAACGACCACCGTTGGTGGAAAATGCCGGTTACACCACCTTCTGCCCCATTACACACAAAAACATTTGCAAGTTAATAATTAGCCTCACCACACCACCTTTCTTTGTCTCTTTTTTGCATGAATCCCTCTCACTAATGGAAAAGCCAATTATGTTTGGCTGCTTTGCAAATCCCAATTCTTTTAAAAACCGATGCCCTGGAGTGGACCTGGGCCTTCTCACACTGCTGCCCTAGGTCAACTCTCCTTCAACCACAGGTAACCACTTGGCTCCATTGAGTCACTTCCCCTCTCAGAACCATTTTGTCCCTCTGTGTTGACACAGACTGGACATTACCATGGGATATTGGAGGCTCTGGCCAGCCCTGGCAGTCTGGGAGCCCACTGGCCTTGCCATCCACACTCTTACTAGCACAACAGTGAGCCCCCACGGTCTGCTGCAAACATGTATTCCCTCCTACAAGCCCCACTTGGTTATGTGAAGTACAAACCATGAAGCAGGAAAACACCCGTTCTGGTTTGGGGACACAAGCATGGGGAGGAGATATGAGGGCACTTCAGTTCTTGGAAGAGGACTGCAGTTCTTAGAAGAGATAAACTTATTTTGGTGAAAAATAATTTTGAAATCCACAAATACAAGGGAATCTTCTGAAAGTTAATGAAAATGTATTTTATGAAATAAAAATATAAGTGCCTCAAAAATTGTTTACATCAAAATACTTATCTTTTTTTTTTTTAATTGAGTGGCAGAAACACAGAATTACTGAGGTGCAGAAACACAGACAGGGAGCTCCCATCTGCTGGTTCACATTCACTTCCCGAGATGGAAGCCAGGAGCTCAGTCCCAGCCTCCCACGAGAATGGTAGGGACCCAACTACCTGAGGCACACGTGCTACCTCCCAGGGTGTGCACGAGCAGGGAGACAGAACTGATAGTGGAGCTGGGACTCGAACCCTGAGTCCTGAGTGGTGGCTTAACTGCTAGCCTAGATGCCTGCCCCTAGACTTTCAGTCTTTTTTTTTTTGGACTTGCTGAGGTGCCTTGTATGGTCTTCACTGCTATTTTATGTATTGAAATCTAACTGACATTGAGATCAGGATCAAGAACAGGGGTACTCTGGCAGAGGCGAGAGTGTTTGTCAAGTTCTGCCAGTGTGATGAGTACAATGGAGAAAGGATGTCGCTCTCGACAGTATTATTTTATACTTTTATAATTTATTTATTTTATTTATTTTATTTATTTGGCAGGTAGAGCTACAGACAGTGAGAGGGAGAGACAGAGAGAAAGGTTTTCCCTCTGCTGGTCCACCCCACAGATGGCCGCAATGGCCGGCGCTGCGCCAATCCGAATCCAGGAGCCAGGTGCCCCCACCTGGTCTCCCACACAGGTGCAGGGCCCAAGCACCTGGGCCATCCTCCACTGCGCTCCCAGGCCACAGCAGAGAGCTGGACTGGAAGAGGAGCAGCCAGGACTAGAACAGGATCCTCCACATCGCAGGTGGAGGATTAACCAAGTGAGCCACGGCGCCAGCCCATTTTTACACTTTAAAATGAATGAAACCACATTACATTCATAACATGAGCCATGGAAGGGGTGTGTGTGTCGAACTGCAGCATGGGTTAAAACAGGTAGAAAGCTGCTTTCTGGAACCCTTGCGACCTGTTGCCTACTGTGCCCTCACTCCCCCTAGCCTGTGTGCCCCCAACATCCCAAGACTTTTCTCTTTTTCACTTTTCTTCTTCACAATATTGTAGTCCTTCGTAGATCATGTTTTGCCAACCCAGTAGTCACACTATAGTTTATTTCCTCTTCAGTCAGGGGTTAGCAACCTTCCTGAAGCAGGCGTGCCAGCCACATGCCCCTGCAGGGGGAGAGGAGAGCTGCCCACCGAGCAGGAAGTAGGAAAGCAGCCCCCGGAAGGGTCTCAAGCACGAAAACCTCCCCACCTCCACACTCTACTAATAAAAACTGCATCTCAGTTATCGCCCTGGGGATGATGCAAATGCTCGGCAGAAGGTTCAGCTTCATGGTCATCCGCACCTTAATAAGGATTATTTTTGAATCTTAGATCATCAGAATTTGAAAGAAACCAAAGAACCATTTCAATAAATATTACACTCAATCAAGGGTTGGTGGCTGCGGTTTTCAATCACAGTGCTCTGGTTTGAATGTTGCTACCAAGATTTATGTTGAAGCACAATCCTTATGTGAGGTAGCGAGACTTGGGACCTTTAAGAGGTGCCAGGGCAGCAGAGCTCCGCCCTCAAGATGGATTAGCCCATTCACAGACCCACCCGTGGGCTAACGGATTCACCCAGTATCTCAAGAGTGGGCCTGCTTCCTAAAAGCCAGTTGGGTTGTCTCTTGGATGCAGCCCTCTCACCAAGCTCTGTGCCACCTCAGGTCTTCGCAGGGACCCTCCACCAGCAAGAAGACCCTTACCTGACAGGACCTCTTGACCCCCCCAGTCTCTAGAACCATGAGCTGAGAAATACCTTTACTCCTTGGAAATGACCCAGTCTTTGGTGGTCAGTTCTAGCAGCTCACATATTAAGACATGTGGTGACAGGAGCTCCTGCCCAGGGGGAGTCCAATCCTCTTTGCATTACCGCACCCTTCTCTTCCGTCCAGCCATGCGGGATCTGTGAGACGGTTCTGCTGCAGGAGCAGATATCTGCACGCGGAGTGCCCTACCCATTAAGGAATGCTGGAACAGACAACCCCGCAGCTGAGTGGGGTTCCACGACACCCCCAAGGACCCTGGTTCTTCACGCTTCTCTGTCCCATCATCTTTGGCAGAAGCCTCTTTTTCAGGCTGGCAGCAAGATGTCTGTGGCCACTGCAGGTCCACACCAGCCACAACAAAACTCCCAGGAAGAAGAGGAAAACACCTTCCCCAAACAGATAACTAAATCCTCCCTCGCCTGGACCGCTCCAGCCGCGCATGTGCACAGCCGCCAGGGGCCTCATCCCTCTGCATACCACGGTTCATCCGGTGTGTTTCCAGACTCCCTGCTGTCCTTCTCTGGACATATTTCAGATGGCCAGTGTCCTCCTTCAAAAGGTGGCACCCTGATTGGAACACCATCGACATTCCAGGGCTCCAGGACTGGGAGCTGCGCTTTCACTAATGTTGCTGAATACTGAAGTAGCTCTCAGCGACAGCATCGTGCTGATTTTTTTTTTTTAAAGTAGTCAACTCTAAATCCAGAACTCATTTTCACAAGTTAATACCTAGTTAGTTTCTGCCATGCTGCCCTAGCTCAGTTGCGTTTATGGACCTAGGAGAATAACAGGCTCACCACTTGGACCTGGACCGAGCCAATCGCAACTGTGCTCTATGTGATAATCATCCAGTCACCTACAAGTGTTATTTATCTATAAATCTGCATTTGTATGCTAGGCTGTCATGACAAAATACTACATACTGGGGGCCCAGCACAACAGGAATTCACTTCTTCGCAATTATGGAGCCTACAGGCCCAAGATCAAGGTGTCAGCAGGGTCAGTCTCCTCTCTGGCCTCTCTCTGTGGCTGGCAGATGGTGGCTTAGCACCGCGTCCTCACCTGGCCTTTCTTCTGCGTGTGCCTCTGTCCATAGCCTGATCTCTTCTTACCAGGACATAGTCATATTGGATGCGGCCTCATTTTACCTGAATTGCCTCTTTAAAACCTCATCTCCAGATACAGTCACGCTGTGAAGTACTCAGAGCTAGGGCTTCCAGAGGTGAACTCAAGGGAGATGGGATTCAGTAAGTAACAAATGAGGGTGTGGTACCTCCAGGTCAGAGCACGACTGGACAGGAAGTCCCAGACCAGAGCCTCCTAACCTCCTCCAGGCTCTCCAGCGCCCTGCTCGTGCCATGCTGAGATTAGTCTTTGGAGAGGGCACTTTGACGGGCTTGAGAGAGTGTTGAAAAGATAGATCACTGGGGCTGGGGCTGTGGCGTAGCAGGTAAAGCCTCCACCTGCTGTGCCAGCATCCCGTATGGGTGCCGGTTTGAGTCCCAGCTGCTTCAGCTCCAATCCAGCTCTCTGCTGTGGCCTGGGAGGGCAGTAAGGATGGCCCACCTGTGTAGGAAACTCGGAAAAAGCTCCTGGATCCTGGCTTCAGATCAGCTCTGGCCATTGTGGCCAACTGGGGAGTGAACCAGCGGATGGAAGACTTTCTTTCCCTCTCTCTCTCTCTGTTTCTCTATCTCTCTCTCTCTCCCCCCTGCCTCTCCTTCTCTCTGTGTGTAACTCTGACTTTCAAATAGACAAATAAATCTTTAAAATAAAAAAAGAAAAGAAGGATCATTCTAGAAACATGGTCACTTCTAGTTTAACAAAAACAAGGCTCCATTTGGGTGAGCCCATAGTCAGACTGGGTGACTTAAACATGAAAGTGCTCAACCAGGGGGCTACTGTGCGGGAGATGAGCTATATTGGTGGTGAAAGGTCAAAGAGCAGTAAGAAGGTTACCAGAGGGCAAATTCAGTTATCGCCCCATTTCACTTAGGACATGGGTAGCAGCAACAGCCTCTCCCGAGTGCCCATCTCAGAGGCTGACAAGGCCTGTCTCCATCACTTCAGTCTGCTGACAAGGCCTGTCTCAATCACTTCAGTCTGCCGTTAGCCAATGGACAGCGATCACCTGCACTTTGTACAGGGACTTCAAGACCCAAGTTTCCATGCATGCAATTAATGGGGAGCAACTGGCATCCTTGTTCACTCTTTTAAAAATATAAAAGGAGCCAGTGCTGTGGTGCAGCGAGTTAAGCACCATCTGCAGTGCCAGTATCCCATATGGGTGCCAGTTTGAGTCCTGGCTACTCCACTTCTGATCCAGCTCCCTGCTAATGCACCTGGGAAAGCAGTAGAGGATGGCCCAAGTCCTTGGGCCCCTGTATCCACATGGGAGACCTAGGAGAAGCTCCTGGCTCCTGGTTTCAAATCAGCCCAGCTCCAGCTGTTGTGGCCATTTGAGGAATGATGGAAGATCTCTCTCTCTCTCTGTCTCCCCCTGGCCCTTGGAATTCTGCCTTTCAAAACAAATAAATAAATCTTTAAAAAAATACACACAGGCTGGTGCTGCAGCTCAATAGGCTAATCCTCCACCTGCGGCGCTGGCACCCCGGGTTCTAGTCCCAGTTGGGGCGCCAGATTCTGTCCCGGTTGCTCCTCTTCCAGTCCAGCTCTCTGCTGAGGCCCAGGAGGGCAGTAGAGGATGGCCCAAGTCCTTGGGCCCTGCACCTGCATGGGAGACCAGGAGAAACACCTGGCTCCTGCCTTCAGATCAGCGTGGTGCGCTGGCCATAGCACGCCAGCCGCAGCGGCCATTGAAGGGTGAACCAACAGAAAAAGGAAGACTTTTCTCTCTGTCTCTCTCTCTCACTGTCCACTCTGCCTGTCAAAAAAAAAAAAAAAAAAACAACAACAACAACACACACACACAAATGCATGCATAAGGTTACTTTCAAAAGTTCATGACAACATATATTATGAAAAAAGGATGTATGCACTTCCAAAAACTTTTTGGAAAGTAAATTCATCTTTCAATTCCATTTTCCATGACCTTTTAGAAGTATTCATACACACACACACACATACACACACAGAGGGGGAGGTGTACACTACAAGTACAGTCACATATAAATACTAAATTAAGTAGATAGCCCCAAAGAGTTAGACTGAATAAAGAAATACTTGTCCATAATTACATCAGCTACTCTTGATTTCTAGACTGTTCCTTCTTACATTAAATCTCTTAATTTGAGGCAAAAGACTGCACTCCAGATGGACTGACAACTTGATGTAACTACCCCTTCTCCCCAGTGATTTCCCTTCTGCTGCTAAGAGCCTGTGTTCAAAGGCTGGAGGGTGTGCAAAGATCCTCAGCTGGGCTTCTGCCTCACATGCTCGAATCCCCTTTCCCACAAGCCAACATCTCCTTACAGCCAAGGAAACCTGGCACATGGGAGTGCCCCTTTGCAACAGCACCTGTCTCACAGGAAACTCTTCTTCCAGAGGTTGGCCTGCAACAGGACACCCAAGCGGACAGGGAGTATGAGACCCCATTCTTCTTCTGCCCCCACCCCCAATTAGTGGATGCTTTTTATCCGTTTTATGAACTAACTTCAAGCTTGGCCTCTGTCCTCTTATCAAAACCTTAGCAGGTTTTACATAAACTGAAATTTACATTGAATGATCACCATAGCAACCACCACACAGAATTAGATACAACTTCATCTCCTCTGACAAAATACAATTTTTTAAAGAGCTGCCTTTATGTTCAGTTGCAAATCCAAGCTATTTGGGAAACAACCATTAAAGATCTATTTTGGAAGAGCTACATTTAAACAGACTGTACCAAGGTTCTAAAAACAGGTACTTGAAGTGGCTTCTAAGTCACTGAGCACCGCATGCTTCATTCCTCCCATAAATGGCCACGCACTGCTGAGAGCTCAAGGGTTCAGCCCTGTGCTAGGAATTGTTAAAATCAAACAAGGCTGTGTTCCCAGGTGTGACAACCAACCCTGGGAAGGGGCCCCATGGCAACCACTCCCAGCCAGGGCTGACAACTGTGCTAATTTCCAAGAGATGTCTGCATCATGCTACAAAATAAACAAACAAACAAAACAAAATACAACAAGGTTTGGTTTCACTGCTCAACATGCAACTGGCAAATCCCCTTAATTTCTCGGATTCACTCAAGACTAGAAATAAAGGGAAAGCTCTCCATCTGAGAGGTGTGTTTCTCATTCCATGAGCACAATGCCATAGAAAGGCCCTGAGAGAAAAGTAAGAAAAGATATATTTCAGAAACTTTACTAAGACAAAAAGAAATCTACTGTCCCCACCCATCTCATCATTCCTATACTTGTCATTCCCTTGCCACTTAGAACCCCGGGGACTGGGCAAGTCAATTGTGCTAGAAATTAAGATAATGAAATTAAGTGCCTTTCCATAATCCAAGTAATTTGTTTATTTATTAGAGAGAGAGATTGATCTTCCATTCCCTGGTTCACTTTGCAAATACCTGTATACCCGCAACAGCCGGGACTGGGCCAGGCCAACACCAGGAACCTGAAACTCAATCCAAGTCTTTCCAGTGGGAGACAGGAACCCAACTATGTGAGGCATCACCTGCTGCTTCCCAGTGTGCAGGTAACAGGAAGTTGGAATCAGGAGTGGAACCAGGACTAAAACCCAGATACAATGATATGGGATGCTGGTGTCCCAAGCAGTTTCTTAATCATTGAACCAAATGCCTGCATTGGCCAGATAATTTGATTTTGCTTATTCAAAGCCAAATGATAATGTAGTGATACTGTAGTAATTCATTAACTATTCATCCAACACTGGATGTCACCATATGCTGAAAGCTTCAGCTAATAAAGGTGAGGACGATTTCATCTGAGACTGCCTCACTTTTCCTTTTTCTTTTTCTTTTTTAAGATTTATTTATTTATTTGAGAGGCAGAGTTACGGAGAGAGAGAGAGAAGGAGAGACAGAGAGAGAGAGCTCTTCCACCCACTGGTTCACTCCCCAAATGGCCACAATGGCCAGGGCTGGGTCAGGCCAAAACCAGGAGCAAGGAACTTCATCCAGGTCTCCCACGTGGGTGCAGGGATCCAAGTACTAGGGCCGTCTTCTGCCACTTTCCCAGGCATGTAAGTAGGGAGCTGGATCAGAAGCGGAGCAGCCAGGACTCGAACCAGAACCTATATGACATGCTTCCACTTCAGGCGGCAGCTTTATCCACTATGCCACGACACCAGGCCCCTCACTTTCCTAATACGCAGCAAAGAAGATGCTTTATGAGACAATGTAGGGAAGATTCCCACCCATTTTCTCTGAATAAACATGTGTCGATCTGAAGGAGGTAGTGCTGCTCACTTAGTGGTCCCCATCTGGACACTCGGAATAGACAGATGGCTGACAATCACTCTTATTAGGAAGACTCATTAGATCTCACCAGCAACATGTATTTGATTTCCCTCCGAATCACTGGGAAAGGCTGAGTCCACCAGACATTCCACATTTACTCCGAGATTTCGGAAAACATCCCGACTTGGTCCCAGTGAAACCCTGCCACTTAGGTTCCCCCAAATGCTTCTGCAGCCGGGTACTGTGAGCAGCCAGGAGAGGCAGTTCTGGACCTTCCTGTTCATTTTTCCTACTCAAGAGCGCGATAGGGTTACTTAGCAGCATGTGTGCAAGAAGGAGCTGATTTAAATTTTAAAACATCCAAAAGATCGGCTATGCCTAGAAGGGATGTGAAGGGAAACGTGTGTGAGAAAGGGGCTGGCCCAGGAAGGGGTGCTGGCTTCCTCTCAGCACCTGTGCCACCTCCAGCAGAATGATGCTGGGTGTCTAACGCTGCATTATGTGGGTGCTGCATCAGCGAGCAGACGTGCCCTGATCTATTAACAAAGTCTGATCTGGGAGGAGGCAGGTTGTGCCTCACAGTGTGCCCCATTGTGCAAGAGTCAGACACAGAGAAGCCACTGAGTTACCCGGCAGAGAGTGTGAAAATACTCAGAAAGAAAATCCAAAGATAGCATTTCTTGTAACTGCTACTTGCCCAATTCCAGTTTCCTGCTAATGCAGACCTTAGGAGACAATAATGATAGTTCAAGTAATTGGGTCCCTGTCACCTATGTGGAAGACCTAGATTGAGTTCCTAGCTCCAGGCTTTGACACACCCCTGCTCCAGCCATTGCAGGCACTTAGGGAGAGAATCAGCAGATAGGAGATCACTCTCTCAAATAAATAAATAAATAAATATTTTAAATGTATTTATTAAATTCAAATCTTTATAAATTATTAAATATATCATTAAATTTATTAAAATATTTTAAATCCCAATGTACTCCAATACCAGCGAATCCATGTTATCTTGATAAAAACTCTGAGGGACAATTGGTAGAATTTAAGACACAACAGGTGCCTTCCAAATCACTGAGAAAGATAAGAGTCAACTAAACACATGTTGAGAAAAATGCACCAAGAAGCATAAAACGTGGAAAATCCAAATAGGATCACAGAGATCAGAGCACGTGAGGTAACACTCTGACGAGTATGCCACATTGCGAAAGAACGGGACAAGCTGAGAACCAGGTTAAAACCCTCTCATGAGAACTGACAAGCTGTACAACACATGCATTACGACCAACACCAGCGTTCTGGGGCTTTCTTGTTTCTTTCTTTTTTTGTAAAGATATGTAGGAAGATCACAATCTCCCACACACAGCCTCCTGGCAGTGATGCAGACATGTGGCTTTTGAGGTCAAAGGAAGCCAAGAACACTGCCTTTGAATTTCTTAGGACTGCAGGTTTACTGCTTTTGAAAAATAGAAAGAAATACATCCACAAAAGCCACAAAATTCAGTGTGTGAGTTATTTATGTCTTGATTTTTTCAGAGCTCCTTAGATGACTAGTATCAAGTCTAAAATGATCCCCGTGCGTTCTGGGGTTGGTCCTTCCAGTGCTCATCAAATTCAGTATGCACAAGCTTCTCACTCTTGAGTCTCCCTCGCTCTAGGGCTTTGTCATTCAGGGCCATGCAGTCAAGAGAAAGGGAGGCATGCTAGCTGGGGTTCAGCGAGAAACGATGCTGACCACTGTCACCTGCCCTGGGCTCTTTTGCCACAGCTATAGCTGAGCTGACTGCAAATGAGGGCCTCATATCTCCTATGAGGGGAATAACTGCACCTCTCCTGCCCCCACTGTATAGGGAACTGTCACACCTGATACACGCATTACAGGAGTGAAGGTGGATCCAGCATGTACTACATGTTAGGCACTGAGCTGGACACTGGCAGGACCTAGCTGGATACAAACTGCTTTACAGCTCAGTTGTTTTTTTTTTTTTTTTTTTTTTTTTTTTTTTTGACAGGCAGAGTGGACAGTGAGAGAGAGAGACAGAGAGAAAGGTCTTCCTTTGCCGTGCTGGCACACCGCGCTGATCCAATGGCAGGAGCCAGGTACTTATCCTGGTCTCCCATGGGGTGCAGGGCCCAAGCACTTGGGCCATCCTCCACTGCACTTCCTGGCCACAGCAGAGAGCTGGCCTGGAAGAGGGGCAACCTGGACAGAATCCGGCGCCCCGACCGGGATTAGAACCCGGTGTGCCGGCGCCGCAAGGCGGAGAATTAGCCTAGTGAGCCGAGGTGCTGGCCTGCAGCTCAGTTTTTATCTTATCTCCTGGGCAACTGTCCTCCAGCTGATCTTCTTGCTTCCGTGCCTAAGGACCTCAAGTCTTGGAGACCTAAGCATAGTGATAACTCTAATGCAAAGAGAAAGGTCAACAACAGCCCAAGGCCTGGGGTGTTCACCATGAAAAAGGACAGACAAGTGACAAGGCTGAGTTCTCCAGAGCCAGTTCTCCAAACCTCAGTGTCTAAGAATGGGCTTCTTAGAATCTGAGAGGGAGCCTTCAGGACCATCACCAAAAAGATAGGAAACTCACAAGATGTATTTCCTCCAGGAGAGAAGGCTAACAAAAGCTTCCAATGTCATTATTATTTTTTTAAGTACTGGGTTGCAAACCTGTAGCAAACAAAGAGAAACTGACAAAGTTATGTAATGTCTGACTTCTCAAGGCTGATTAAGAAGGACCCACCTGCCCTGAGAGAGGATAAGAAGCTGGACAGAGAATGGGGACTGGAGAGCAGGGGAGGGAAGAGCGGGAGATGGAGCAGGCTCGGGTCCAGCAGCCCACAATATTCACATTAACTACAGGAGCTCCGTGACTCTGTCATTCATTGGGGGTACACAGAGGTTTTGTTCAGGGGACAGAAAGTTTCTGTGGAAGTCTGCAGGGACAGGATGGCAGACAGCTTTCAACAGTCACATTGAAGAGTCTGGACTTGACCTCATACTTGGCAGTTCCCCGTCCGGGTTTTGGGAAAACATTCCGGCAGCCCGGCAGAGGACGGGCTGGAGAGCTACGACATGGAAACAAGAAGATCAATCAGAAGCCACCGTCCGGGTGGGTGCTGAGGTGTAGCAGCTAAGCCACCACTTGAGATGCCCGCGCCCCCTCTCAGAGGGCTGGCTCTAGCCCTGGCTACTGAGCTTCTGATCCAGCTTCCTGCTTATACAACTGGGAAGGCAGCAAAAGGTGGCTCAAGTATTTGGGCCTCTACCACAAACACGGGAGACCCAGATGGCGTTCGAGGCTCCTGGCTCCAGCCTAGCCCAGCCCCAGCCATTGTGACCATCTGGGGAGTGAACCAGCAGATGGAAGATCTCCCCCACCCCTTCTCTCTCTCTGTCTCTCCCTCTCCCTTACCCCCAGCCCACCCCCATCTGTCTCTGTCTTTCTTTCTCTGTTGCTCTGCCTTTCAAATAAATAAATAATTTTTTAAAAAGACAGTTGTACATGAAGTTAAGGTAAAAGCAAGCTGTAAAAAAAAGTCGATTGTATGTTATAAATTACAGAAGAGAATTAAGTTTTTAAAATCAAGTGGCAGAAGAACAGATACACAGTGATTCTATTTGCAAAGGGACAGTGCTCCTGCCATTGTGTGTTTTACAAATCCTCAAACCTTGGTGGAAAGGGGCCCTGGGGCCCTGCAGAACACAGTGGGGATGCAGCGAGGGTGACACAGGAACAGCTTTGCTCTCTCCACTATAGACTTCTGACTGTTAGAAGACATTTTTGCAACAAGCATGCATTACTTTTATGATGTGGACAATATTTCTAAAACTGAAAAAAATGAAAAGATTACCATAAAAGAAATCAAATCTGGGACAAAGAAATGCTTAGGACCTAAAGCCCAATCAGTCTCCCTGAGAAACAGGAAAGACAAACCCAGCAGACAGGCGCTGCTGAAGCTGAGGCAAGCCCCCGAGAAGGAGGAGGTGGTGAGGGAAGAGGGACTCAAGTGTCCATCTCATTGCAGTTCCACTTCCTGCAGCCCTGGGTGTGCGTGTTCTCCCCTACCTTCCAGAGCGTGGAAACCGAGCCTCTGAGAGCCCTGCCCCAGCATCCACACAAGAGCCCTGGCCTGGACTTGCTGCCGTGGCCAACTGAATCCCTTCAGACCCAGGGTCCTGTGACTTCCCTTTTCTGTGCCCATGTCCTGATCCAGGACAGCAGTGAGGGACTAGGGACTTAGTTCCGATGGCAGGGCACAGCATGGAACACCAGCAAGGCCACAACGTGTGCCCACCCCTTTGAGAAGGCCCCAGCCGCTGAGACAAATGCCCGCAGGCTGAGCCAGCTCCTGATTCGCTGTGGCAGGGCCTGGCTCTGCTGCAGAAGCTGTGATCTCTGCTGCACAGAATACAGCACTGGCCCTCATTCAACTCACTGTGTGGGTGTTTAATAAATATATGTTAATGGGAGGGCAGCGAGATCACCTGAAGCAAATATGAAACTGCATCTGGTTCTTTATTTAGCTCGTAAGTGCTCTGAAAACATTCTCTTTTTTTCTCCCCATTCAGGATGGAGGCAGTCGGTGCACATTTGAGACAGACAATGACTGTAACCCTAAGGAGAAAGTTAATCACCTGTTCTAAAGCTGTCTCTGCAGAAAAGTAACTGTATCTGTGCTGCACGTCCTCGACCAAACAGCCGACCAACTAAGGAGAAGCTACAAAGACCCCTGAGTGCCGGCACCGTGCTGGGCCAATGCAGAGTCCCACGGAACGCACACACACTGAAGGGGTTTACGGGGAATGATTAGGTAAGCGGGCGTTACCTGTGGAGGTCCTGGAAATGAATTCTGCAGGAGTGCAGAGAAAGGAGAAGCCACAGGCACCAGAATTTAAAGTAGGAGGACACTGGGGACTGGTGCTTGCCACAGCAGTTAAGTCACAGCTTGGGACTCCCACATTCCCTGTCAGATCATCTGGCTCGAGGCCCACATCCCGCGCCTCCAATGCAGCTTCCTGCTAACGCACACCATGGGAGACAGCAGATGATGGCTCAATGACTTGGACCCCTGACACCCATGTGGGAGATCCAGGCAGAGTTCCAGGCTCTGGGCTTGGGCCTAGCCAGTCCTAGCTGTTGAGGGCCTTTAGGCAACGAACCAACAGATAGATGATTCTCCTCCCCTGCCCCCACCGTCACTCTGCTTTTCAAATAAAATGAAAATACAGAGATTTTTTTAAGTAAATAAATTAGAGGGACTTCGACCATGTGATAAAAAACAAGATACGAAAATGACTCAGCCTTTTAAGAATATAATAGCATTGTACAACACCCACAAAAGCACTCACAGCTTTCATGCTGTTCCCCTGGTCAGCCCCGGGCACTATATGGCTGCTGACAAGGACGATGCAACGCCCTGACCACCCTCTCTTAAATGCTAGCGACAGCACCACCAGAGTCCAGGGGATGAGGCAAGCAAACAACTTGCTTCACAAATATTTGTAGCAAAAAACAAAAGGAACACAACTCCACATGGATCCCAAGCCAGCCCACTCTGCCCTGTGAGGGGCAAGGTGCAATGTAGGGGTGCTCTGGTAACACAGCTGGAAACCCCTTCTTCCTTCTGCACTTCAGAAACCAAGCTCTTTACCTCTGCTCCAGGACCCCAGTTAAGATCTCCTTCCCAGGGGGAGCTGGAGCTCTCCTCAGTGTCTCATGCCCAGCAGAGCCTGATTCGTGGTGGGTGTCAGATCCACCTGTCCAGATGAGTCCCTTGAGTGCTGAGCCCATACTTCCCAGTGCTCACCATACAGCTACTCTGGGCGGTATCACCATCCCCAGAGGGTCAGGCCCTCCAAAAGCGAACGCCTAGTCTTCCTGCAATGCTGCCTTCCTCGGCACAACGTCATTTCTCTTAGCGACATCAACATTCCTCCAGTCACTCCTGCTCAAAACCTTATCATCATCTTGGGCCGGCGCCGTGGCTCACTTGGTTAATCCTCCGCCTGTGGCACCGGCATCCCATATGGGCGCCGAGCTCTAGTCCCAGTGTGCTCCTCTTCCAGGCCAGCTCTCTGCTGTGGCCCAGGAGGGCAGTGGAGGATGGCCCAAGTGCTTGGGCCCCTGCACCTGCATGGGAGACCAGAAAGATGCACTTGGCTCCAGGCTTTGGATCGGCGCAGTGCCGGCCATAGTGGCCATTTGGGGAGTGAACCAATGGAAGGAAGACCTTTCTCTCTCTCTCTCTCTCTCTCTCTCTCTCTCTCTCTCTATAACTGTCAAAAAAAATAAAAAATAAAAAAAAACCACCCTTATCATCTGGCCTCCTCCTTCTCTCCTTTCCCATTGAATCTCCCTCCTGAATGCAGCACACATGCCCTTGCTGTCCAACCCCACAGCATGGCTCCATATTCTCAGAGGCTTTCCCTGCCCTCTTGCCTACACTGAAGACCGTGGGCCGCATCTCCCTCTACAGCTCAGAGAAGCAGGTAGGAACTATATCCAACCTTCCTCACATTCCTGGCCACCCTGCCTCCTTCTGAACTGCACCTTGTGCCTCCCCCTGGGTCCCAGCCCACATCTCTGTCCCTGCTTCATCCTAAGGCCTGAGCTGGAAAGCTATGTGGGTTGCAGAGGTGGGAAGCTAGTAAGAAGTCACCTGTTCACAGAACGGTGTAGAGCAAACCAGGTGATTTGGGAAAGCCGGAGTGGGAGTGGAACAGGGAATCTGTCTTGAAGAAGCCTTGGTAGAGTAAGTACACTTTCTTTTCTTCAACTTCATGTTTATGTGCCAGGGAACTATTGCAGATTTAGGGACAAACCCACCCACCTACCCACCCCTAAATACTCTTTGGTGCTTCCACTGTTTATTCAAGGGGAAACACTGCACTTTGGGGCATTTTGCTCCTTCCAGCCAACCTCATTTCCACCCCCACTGGACATGAGGCTTTGTGAAAACACACACCACCCAAGATCTCTGAGGCACACCAAGACAGACAGTCCAGATGGCTGGTGATTGGAGTCACAGGGCAAGGATGTCAGAGGAATTCAGCACTTGATACTATCTCAAAGTACTCTCAAGTCCACGGACACGTACTGTAATATCTCAAAAGAAAAATCTCTGTGGAATATGGGTCCCATTTCCTTTTAAAAGTTATTCTATTTTTAATTATCTGAAAAGCAGAGGGAGATAGAGACAGAGAAAGAGAGACATCGGCATTTTTTTTTAAATGAGATCTGTTTATGAGTAGTTGCATGGAACAGACAAGAAGGTACAAGGCCTGGGTGATGAGTCTCCCAGGAACAGACCAACAGACAGACAGGAAAGGCCCAGACAAGCAGACAGGGGACAGAAATAAAACCAAATGGGTAAGAGGCCCAGACCCAGTCTCAATGTTTGTGTCCAGCATCAGATCCAGCTCTGCTCTGGGCACCTGGTAGATTAGCAGGGCTGGCGGGGGCCCCAGCCCTTGTCTGGCCCCCTCTGCTCACTCCCTGCTGCCCCTCATCCAGTGGGCTGGGAGCTTCGGCAGGGCTGGGGAGTGGGTGGGCAGAGAATCAGGTTCTCAGGAGCTCCCGGGGAGGTGGAGGCCTGTGGGCTTCCATTGGTTCATTCCCCAAATACCTGCAATAGTCAGGGCTGGATCAGGCTGAAGCCAGGGGCCAGGAACTCCATCCATGTCTCCCACATGGGTGTCAGGGAACCAGATAAACCAAGTACTTCAGCTATCTTCTGCTGCCTCCCAGGGTACGCATTAACAGGGAGCTGGATCAGAAGCGTACTCTGACACAGGATGTGGGTATCCCAAGAGGCAGCTGAACCTGCTGAGCCACAATGTCCACTCTGCATTCCTTTTTTAAATTAATCTTTAATTGACAAATAAATTTATCATGCACAAAATGGTGTTCTGAAATCTGTATACAGTCTGTAATGGGTAGTTCAGGCTGATTAACATACGCATCAACTCACCCATTCCTCATTAAAGGAGAACCCAGCAATGTTTCGTGCCACATCCAACCAATGCTGCGAGCAAGGCTGCCCCAGGACCTCGGGTCAGCTCTTTAGCTGGGCTGTTTCAAAGGCCCTTTTGGTCATATTCTTGGCCCAGTCAGTGAAAAGTCCTTGGCGATCAAATGAGCAAGGTCCCCTCACTTGACAGTGCAGGGCCTCCCCATCGGACTCAGTGTGACCTTGACAGCTTCTGTTCCCACCAGCCCTCCCAGGCTACTTCTCAGCGCGACTTCACAGCCACCCAGTGCTTTCCTGCCCCTCTAACTTGTCTGCAGGGTTCGGTTATCCTGGAACATCTTTCCCTCTCATCCCTGCCAACGCCTCCTAAAATCTAACCCTCTGTTCCAGGGCTGCCTCCTCTGTGAAGCTGTCAGCTTTCCACCCCGTCCAAAGTGCTTTCTGATTTTCCGATTCTTCGTGCCTGCCAGCTCCACAGCAGGCAGCTCTTACGCTTATGGACTGAACCCTCCCATTAGACTGCTTCCTTCCTCTAGCCCACAGCTACGTCCCAAGTCCTGCTGCTTCCATCCTGCCCACTCCTTCAGCCTTTGGTCACCCCACGGACCCCCATTACCTCTTCCCTGCAAGAGAGCAGTGACCCCAGGCTGTGTGCCTGGCGTGGCGGCTAACTGGCCCACGTCCCAGGCTGCTGCTGCTGTTCACGTTACTGGGAAGGAAGCGGGAAGGAACCCGTGAACAGCAGCAGGATCCAGGTTTTCAGTTGTCAGGGTTGCTAGCTCAAAGAGACCTCAGGGACTCCTCCTCCAGCACGCTTGGCAGATGTTTACCTGACCTGACCTGACCTGAAGGCTTCCAATGACAGGGACTCTGGCTACCACCTCCGGAGGCACCTGCTCTGTTGTTAGCATTTTCCCCTAAATCTTGAGGAACTCTGCTCATCAGTTACCGCTGTCCAAAGATCCTAATCTGCCCTTCAGAGCAGCACTGCTACTTCCCTGTAACAGTCCTTCAAATGCCTGAAGGTTATTCTCATGCCTCTCCTTGCCATTTGCTTCTTTGGGAGGAGAGCAAAGTATAGTGGATGAAACTCCAAGTTCAGCATTGAGGGCTTGGGCTTTTGTCTCTAACCAATGTGGCATCCTGGGGGAGTCATTTGATAATGCTGACCCTCAGTTTCACTCCAGCCTGGAAGTCTGTAATTCACCCCCTAATTGTTCCCTCTTTCCTCTTTCCTCTAGTTCAGACACGTTTCCAGATCCCTCAGTGTGGCAGGCAGCTCTGCATTGCTTGGTAAAAAGCAGCAATCCACCTTTGGGAACTGTCTTTATCCCTCCATATTTGCCAAGTGGTTTGAACAGAAGCCATCAAGTTTTTTGAATCCCCACACCCCAAGCTACCAAAATGGACCTCCATGATCCTCCAGTCCCTGGACACAGGTAATTGGCTTAGAGTTAGGCACCTGACCCAAGTTCAGTTAATTAGACTTCCTCTGAGATTCTTGAAATTGGGGTCAAAGAGAACAAATACAGTTCCTCTCTAGGGTTGGAGTTGGAAGAAGTGAGGTATGGAAGCTTCTTAAGGGCTCTGCTTCTCCTTCTTGGAGATGACTCACCAGGAAGAGTTATGCCAATATGCAGAGACACAGAAATAAGAGGAAACTGCGGAGTTCAAGTTCTTGGTTCCAAGTATCTCTGAGGATCAACTGCAACCCTGCCCTTTCTGTAGTTCAGTTAATTCCTCTTTTGCCCAAGTTGGAGTTCACTTAGGAGCAAATACAGAGCGATACTTTCACTTTCTAAGCAAACCTCACCTGGAGATAGCTCTAGCATATCTGTACCTCCCCCAACCTCACAACCTAACTCCCCAGTCCCCTGCCTCCTCCTAACAGCTACTCTGGATGGGAAACTGGAATCTGCACATAACACAAGAAAAGCTGTCGCTTCTTACCATCTGCCCATAGTCTGAAAGGCAGCATCTGAGAGGAGTGTGCAAGCTGCTGATTCATACCATGCCTGTGGTCCCCTCAAACTTCCAGCTCTTTCTCACATAAACCTGGCCTTTCCTGTTACTGCACTACAGCTGAACAACAGGTTTGTTTTGCTTTGTGGGGGATGAGGCTTGGGACCTCATTACAATAATGTAGCCTAGTTATGTATTAGATTGGGGCCAGGGGCCAGTCCATCAAGTTGTTTTGACTCAGGATTCTATCATCATGGCAGAATTAACCAACTGGTCTACCAATGGCATGGGTTATTAATATGACAGAATATTCATTCCTTATGTTCTTTGCTTGGTGAAATGAAGCATGGGGTTCTGAACCCATGTTAGTGGTTCCAACTCTGACAACCTTATCATTTTCTGAATATTCCTATTTCAAGTTCCCCTAGTTACAGTAATATTGAGAAACTACATTTTTATAAAGTAAAAGTTTTACTAACATAAATGTTCACTTATAAAATTGGTCCCCACTTAAACACCTCTGCTTGCTTAATCTTGGTTCATATTCTCATTTTTCAAGTTCTGTTTCCATTGTTGGTCTCTCCCAGATTTAAGATTTTTCCACAATAAACTACAAATGCAATGCAATTTGGTTTTACAAAGTAATATTAGATTTTATTTTTTTAAATATTTAATTAGGGACCAGTGTTATAGCATAGCAGTAAAGCCACCACCTGGGACACCACCATCCCATACAGTTCAAGTCCCAGCTGCTCCACTTCCAATCCAGCTCCTGCTAATGTGTCTGGGAAAGCAGCAGAAGAGGGCCCAAGTGGGAGACCCAGAAAAAGCTCCTGGTCCCTGGCTCCCACCTGGCCCAGCCCTGGCCATTGAGGCCATTTCGGGAGTGAATCAGAGGATGTAAGATCTCCTCTCTGCTTTTCAAATAAATAAATAAATTTCTACCCCCAAAATTTATTTACTTATTTTAATACAAAGGGATTAGATTTAATCTAGTCCACAGATACAATTTAATAATATAATAGTAAGATGCATCATTTCAGGAAGTTAATGAAAGTGATGTTGGAAATCTGAATCACAAGTAAAGCTGCTATCAGTTGGAGAGATTGTCACATGGACAAGAAAAAAATTTCCAGAAGGATGCTGTCGAGTCATTAAAAGCAAGTGATAGGAGAACATTTTAAAGTCAAATGTACTATAAATTATTTCAGTACCATTTTAAAAAACACATTTGGATTGGGTGCTTAACCCCAAAGTTAAAACACTGGCATCCTAGGTCAGAGCACCTGGGTTCTATGGGCTCCCACTCCTAACTCCAGTTTCCTGCCAGTGCAGACCCTGGGAGGCAACAGTATTGGTCAAGTAATTGGCTTCCTACCATGCGTGCGGGAGACCTGAACTGAGTTCCTGGCTCTGGCCCTAGCCTAGACCCAGTCATTGAGAGCCTCTGGAGAATGAGCCACTTGAATAGGGGCTCTGTCTGTCTGACTGTCTGTCTCTCTCTAAGTAGCTCTCTGCCTCTCAAATAAATACAATTAAGAAGAAAAAAAACAAACATGAGCTTATGTCACATCATTTTGGCATAAAACTGTAGGGAAAATGTACTCAACTCCTCTTGCACAAAGCCTAGCAACAGCTGGTTCCACCTTATGCAGTTTTAGAATTAGCACACAACTGAAACTATCATCAAAACTGTGACTATATGCTACAATTATTTTCTTAATTTTAGTTGTGTTTTTCAAAATAAAAGTCCCAATCAAACATTTTTTGGTATTTGCTCTGAAACTTTGACCTCTGCTCACGTATATTCATTCTAAGTGACCTTTCCCAGGATCAAGCTGTCTTTGGGTTTTGATGGCCTCGTACACCCTTGTTGTTGCCACTGTTGCAGTTTTCATCCATTTAGTCCTTTCCCTGTCCCTTGTAGAAACAGAAAAGGACTGGGCCCTCTGCTTTCCCATGGGACAGGCCTTCAAACCCCGAAGATAACTTTCATGGCTTCAGTAAAACTTTTCTCCCTTATAACAGATTTCCTTCAACATTTTCTCTCCTGACAGAATTTGAAATTATCCCATTTATTCCATTCAGACATTTGACAGTTTAATGAGGGCCTGTTACATGTCACATACTACTGAGGCCCTGGGACTACAGCAGTGAAGAAAGCCCCCATTCTCTTGAGGTGTACATTGTATTATAGGGACAATAAACAAAATGAATGGATGAAGGATGGATGGATGGATGGATGGAAGGAAGACTGGGTGGGCAGGTAGATGAATGGGTGGAAAGAAGAATGGACGGGTGAGTGGATGAATGGGTAGATGGAGGAGTGGAGGACAGATGGATGGAAGGATGGGTGGATAGATGCATATATGTACATGTTCTCATCAGCCAGCATCCCACTGAAATAGTGAACACTTCTCCATGGAAGCTGACCAATACAGGATGGAGAAGGAGCCTCTTCTCTGATACCAATACTTTGTTCACAATATGCATATGGCTTGTACTTTCTGGAAATGACATATTGCTCTGCTGAATCAGGTTTACCTTGCCCTCACCTAAAACCACCAGACCTTACATATGTTACTTTTAAAAAACATGTCCCGGCCGGCGACGCGCCCCACTAGGCTAATCCTCTGCCTGCGGCGCCAGCACACTGGGTTCCAGTCCCGGTCGGGGCACCGGATTCTGTCCCAGTTGCCCCTCTTCCAGGCCAGCTCTCTGCTGTGGCCCAGGAGTGCAGTGGAGGATGGCCCAAGTACTTGGGCCCTGCACCCCATGGGAGACCAGGAGAAGTACCTGGCTCCTGCCTTCGGATCAGCGCGGTGCGCCGGCTGCGGCGGCCATTGGAGGGTGAACCAACGGCAAAGGAAGACCTTTCTTTCTGTCTCTCTCTCTCTCTCACTGTCCACTCTGCCTGTCAAAAAATAATATATATATATATATGGTCCCTTTATCTTGCTCTCTTACAATTCTTCAACTACTTTCTTGGACTCTGCACAGGATTTCATACCATTCTTTACAAATTTTCAAATTAATCTTTAGTCTATTCTTCCAACCAATACTCAGTTAGATGAACTATAATGTGAAATTTGCAAATTGTGGGAACATATGAACATATGCACATCAGTATCACTGTTGTCTACAAATTTAAGATGCAAAATGCTAATTTTAAAATTGAATGCTTGGTATAGTGGTTAGGATGCTGCCTGGTGTGCCTGCATGCTCTGTGAGAATGCCTAGTTTGAGTCTTGGCTCTGCTTCTGACTGCAGCTTCCTGCTAAAGCGCACCCTGGGAGGCATCAGGTTCTAGTTCCAATACTTGGGTTCCTGCTACCCACAAAGAAGCCTGGATTGAGTTCCTCGTTCCCAGCTTCAGCCCAGCCCCAGCCATTACAAGAATCTGGGGAGTGAGCCAGAAGAGCTCTCTCTGACCATCTGTCTGTCCCTTTCTCTGTCTCCCTGTTTCTAGAATAATTTTTTTTAAAAATTAAGTTCTTAACTGCAGCTACTCTAAAATGTTAGACAGTTCTGATCACCACACTGAGTTACCATTAAGAAGCCATGTGCCTAACATATGCCTAACTACAGGCCTGGCCTTTTAGTCTCAGTTCCAAGGCAGATGCTCAGCACACTCATTCTTCCCTTAATGGATGCAATAAGGAACTATCAAGTAAACACCCAGTATATGTCAGGTCCCCTTCATGATTCACAGGGAGCTCCATGGTTTCTCCTGCATAGCAGCAGACACTCCCAGCATTAAGTAAATAACGGGGCAACTGTCCATTTAACATCCCTCTCCAGCTAGGACATGTAAACTCCAGGCCATCCAGAAAGCTCAGTAGACATTTATTAATTATAAGCACAAACTAGTAGTCTCATCTCCACCAGTGTGAAACATTAGGTAAGTTATTTAACACTCCTGAGTCCTAGTTTGTTCATTTTATTTTATTAAGATTTATTTAGTTATTTGAAAGGCAGAGTTATATATATAGAGAGAGAGATGGAGAGTCAGAGAGAGAGAGAGAGAGAGAGAGAGAGAGAGAGATTGTCTACCTGCTGGTTCACTCCCCAAATAGCCACAATGGCCAGAGCTGAGCTAATCCAAAGCCAGGAGCCAGGGGCTTCTTCCATGTCTCGCACATGGGTACAGGGGCCCAAGCACTTGGGCCATCCTCTGCTGCTTTCCCAGGCACATTAGCAGGGAGCTGGATCAGAAATGGAGCGGCGAGGACTTAAACCAGCATCCATATGGGATGCCAGCATTGCAGGCAGTGGCTTAACCTGCTAAGCCACAGTGCCGGCTCCTAGTTTGTTCATTTTAATCTAAAATGGTTGGACCAGCTGATCCCAAAGATCCTTTTTCTGGTATTGATATTCTGTATTTCCACCCTGCTGACTCAGGGGCTCCCTGGCTCAGTTTTCCCAACAGAGACTCTGGAGTTTGTTTCCTGTTTAATCACACCATCACCTTGGACCACAGGACAGGCTGGGACAAAATAACAGTTAAGGATTTTGTGGGCCAGCGCTGTGGCTTAGCAAGTTAAGCTGTAGCCTGCAATGCTAGCATCTAATCTGTCTGTCAATTCAAGTCCCGGCTGCTCTACTTACAATCCAGCTCCCTGCTAATGTTTCTCAGAAAGCAGCAGTTGATGGTCCAAGTAGTTGAACCCCTGCCACCCACTTGGAAAACTTAGATAAATTCCTGGCTCTTAGATAAAGTGCCTGGCCCAGCCTGGCCACTGTGACTATCTGGGAGGTAAACCAGAGGATGGAAGATCTCTCTCTCTCTCTCTCTAACTGCCTTTCAAATAAATAAATAAAATCTTAAAAGACAGAGAAGAACTTCTATACCTTCTGGAGACTCTAAATTCAAAGGGACTGAAAAATATAAACAAACACTTAGGGTGTCAAATGACTATACAATGGTTTCAGCATTATGCTTTTCCTGAAAAACCTCTAACACAAAAATACTTCACAATTACACTCAAAGACCTTTCCTGGCAATAGAGCGAGGCTTTGAGAAATGATATTCAGAAAGTTGTAGAAAATGGGAGGGCAGCCTGGTTCAGCACCAGGCACAGGTCAGCTCTGTTTGGAGTACTGAGTGCCATATCCTGCAACAGCAATGCATTCCCACATTTCACGTGATCAAAAAGCAGTCAATGGTAATGTCAATATTCTATTTGCTAGTTTGGCTGAATGTCCTGTCTTACTGGAAGCTTTGACTACAGCCACAGCCTCAAACATTAGCCATAAGTATAAAAGGAAACTTATTTTAGTCCAGTTTAAAAGCAGAGCATTTTCATGTCCTCATCAGCCTCCCCCTCTGTTTCCTGTGTTATCAGATGTTAGACAGAGAACCAGCAGTCTTCGAAATGGGCAGTTTGGTAGACAAAATATGCCCCTTCAACTGAAATTATTTTAAATAAGCATCTAGCATGGGTTTAACATTGTAAAGGTGATGGGGAAGATGTGCACAATCAGAAGGCAAAAACTCAGAAGAAAAAATGCCAAGGAATCCCCAAAAGGATAAGGCTAACTCTAGAGGTCTCCCCCAGTCTCTATAAAAATGTCTCTCTTGAAAAAGGACACAGCCAGTTTAATCTGTGCTGCTAATGGAACAACACACACTTTGAGAAGCTAACGATTCCAACTGTTAACTAACTTTTGTCATGCATATGTAATTCTTTTGTGGGACAGGTTGTCAAAGCTGGTCCATTTTTAAGTATGGACACATAAGAAGTATGCACTCCATGGAACCTGTCTAGCTTTTAATGAACCTGAAGAGACTTTCTCGGTTTAGAAGCATCCTATGCGACACAAAACAAAGTTACTCAATGGACACGGCCAATCCAAATGTCACCAACAGTCAGGTCCCTAAATGGGTTATCCATGAGAGGGACATCTTTTTCTCCAATTGGGACATTCAAAATGGGCTCAAGAATAAGGATAACAGAGAACAGGTCACGGTAGCACCCACCTGTCCATCCACCCACCCACCCATTCATCCATCCATTTACTGGGCACCAACACACATAAAACATCATCCGTGGAGACCCGTATTTTTTGAGCCATAAATACAATGAAAATTTTAAAACCTCCAAATGTCTTTTTCCCCCCAGAGAACAGGCAACTGACTTTACTTATCTTTCTGTATCTTGGAAAATCAACCTTCCTCTGTTTAAGCCTCAATTTTCCTAAACAGACTAGAATAGGAAATTTCTGCTCAGAAGTCCGTATGACAGACCTACAATGGTTTCAACAATTTCTTCAAAGCACGGACCAAGAGTCATTTCCAGCATTAAATCATCCTATTTCCTGGGCCACCTCAGACATACTCTCGGTCATGCGAATGGTTCTTGGAAACTGAATAGAAAAGCTGTGAAAACATCCTGCAATAATAGGGAAATTAACAGACCAATTCTGTCACACATATTTGCCCCATTTCCCCGTCCATTATCTTCCTATGAGCCTGCATGCTTAAATCTTTACGTGGACCATAATAAACAGATTGATTAAAGGTTAGAGATACACATTCCTTAACTCCCACACAGATAATGGTATAATGCTATAGTCTCTTAAGATTGAAACTTGAGCTGATGTCCATAAAGAGAAAACTATTATTAATATTTCACTTAAGGTTTTATTTAAAAGTTCTGTTGTGAAGGATAGTGTGTTAGATGAAATCAACACTCTACCTTGACTTGGATTTGGGAAAAATACTCAAATGAGACCCAACAACGAAATGCAAGACATGTAAAGTCACAAACAGTCAGACCAGGGAATTTCATGGCTACCAACAGCTGAGATGTCCACTCACTTGCAACACCCTTCCTGGAATTTTAAAGAGGATAAGAACAGATCCAGGTGACTTAGTGACTTACCTAAGGGAATACAGGCACTTGGTGTCTCCCTGTGAAATATACACCCCTGTTCTCTTACTGTTTATGGTAAAGACCAGAGCGACCTAAGAATACATCAGTCCAAATTTGACAAGAGTCAAAATATGACTCAGTGATAAGTAGCTGTTCCCTTTTTACAGGTATTAGCCCTCACCAAGTGGGTGACAATGCAGATGCTGTCGCAGTAACACAAAACATTACCACGTCCTTCCCCTTACCAGAAGGTCAGTCTATGAAGCCAAGAGAAAAAGGTCAATGAGTTTGTACAAAGAAACTTAACCTGAAACTCGACCTACATGGATTAGCTGGGTACAAAGCCCAATATCTTCTCCAGGATCCATAAAATCCCCAAGGCTCTGTCACTTTTCTTTTCAGAATGCCTTACTGAAAGTAAAACATGAACATAGAAAAATGAACATAGAAACAGGAACCTATTTAACCAAACCCTGACCCAAACAGGGTTTTTTTTTGACTCTTCATAGAGGCTGCCAGGGAGCCCAGTCTCCCTAGCTCAGAGGGTAAGCCGGTCAGGTCACAGACGGAAACCCTGCTGTGAATCAAAGCCAATGCTTCTTCACTGACACCACGCTCCCCAAGTCTGCGAACATGGCACAGCAGGCGACAAAATACAGACCCGGAGAAGGAGGAGTAGTGAAAGAAACACAAGAAAGAGGACGTCCGTGAGGGGAGGAAAGAAAAGAGAAAAACACAGCATCAGCAGCTGGCAGAGGCTCATCAAAACTCCTTAAATGACTCACTGAATAATGAACGAACGAATGGAGAAACCAAGGTAGGGAAAGGTGTGTCATAGACGTGTGTGTTTATGACACAGGTGTGTCACAGACATGTGACATCTAAGATATTAACTGATACACAGCTCCAATCCTCTGCAAAGTAAGCATTCTTTCTGAGTTACTGTGCAATACGATAGCTCCCTGCCTCGTGGGGCTAGTGAACATCTGAAACATGTGTTATCTGTAGTACCCACTAGATTCAAATATAAAACAAGGATACAAAATATCTCAATAATTTTTACTGAAGATGTGCTGAAATGAGAATTAGGTTAAGTAAACCATATTATTAAAATTATTTTCACTTGCTTTTACCTTTGTTTTATTTCCAGCTACTGGAGAGCTGTATTTTTCGCATGTGGCTCACATTATGTACGTTTGGGTAATGCAGGTTCAGAATGACACCAACATGGTAGTGACTGTGTCTGCCTTTCCCTGCTCTACCCCAGCATCCAGTCCAGGGTTTTTTGGTTGTTTGTTTGTTTTTAACTTTTATTTAATGAATATAAATTTCCAAAGTACAGCTTATGGATTACAATGGCTAGTCCAGGATTTTGAGAACAGGAGATGTCCAACAAATATCTGGCAGAGGAAAGCCTGGCTCTGGAGAAAGTAGCAAATGGGCCTTGGACTACAAAGCAGGGGAAGCCCTCGCCCTGATCCTACCTCTAATGGAAAGGCAGATGTTTGACCCAGGGCAAGTCATTGAACCTGCTTACGCCTTATTTTTGTCATCTTCAAAATGGAGATAAAGGGAGCAAGCATTCAATCAAGTAGTTAAGATGCACTCTTCCCACACTGGGGTACTGGGGTTCAATTCCCAGCTCTGGCTCCTGACCCTGGGAGGTCGCAGCAGTGTCCTAGGTGATTAGGTTCTGCCATCCACGCAGGAGACCTGGATTGAGTTCCCAGTTGCCAGCTATGGCTCCAGCCTAGCCCCAGCTGTTGTGGGCATTAGAGGAATGAGTCTCTGGATGGGAGCATGCGCTCTCTCTCCCTCTCATAGAAACAAATACAAAGATAAAATGGAGATAACATTGACATCTGCCTTATAGAGAAACTGCACAGATCAAATGAAATAATGTCCACAAAAGAGCTTTGAAACAGATGTCAGGACCACCACGGGTTCTCATAACCTTTCCTGGTAATAGTCCTAAGAGAAGCAAGATGCAAGATGGACTGAAACAACAAGGTAAGAAGTGAACTGATAAAATTCCTACACCTGCTGTTTCTGTTCTGGCACACTTAGGAACTTCAGACAAAGGCAGGTGCAAACGTGAGAGTCTCATTCTCGTGGAAACTTCAGCATGCACTACCCCCTCTCCACGGCAGCTCCCCAAGCTCGGCTGAGGCAAGGACTTACAGAAACACTTTCTTAGAGGCACCACAGAAAGTCTTCCACGAACGGGGAGCAGGAGCTGTCTCTGGGTGGCTGATGAAGCAGCAGGGTGTCCAAGCTCACTACCCCCGCCTGGAGCTCACAGCCTTGGGGGAAATCCGTAATCCTGGGGGACTGTGAAGCCTCAGGGGGAAAGTTCTGGGGGCACAAAATCCACCATGGGCATCCGCCCTATGAACTGTTCCAGGCATAGCTGGCAGGGAGCTGAGCAATGAGGAGAGTGAGCAGGCCCTGGCTCCCTAAGGGGGTCAGGGCACCTGGTAGTGGGAATTCTGACTCTTGGACAGGCTGTAGCTTTTTGGTGAGGCTGGGAGGATTGTCACCATTGCAGCCGGGCTGCTGGGTCCCCAAATCAAAAAAATCATTTCAGAGGGGAAAATAGGAAGAGAGCATCGCTCAGCGGGAGCATCTGCAGGAAGCCGAGGGTGGAGCGGACTCCACCACAGCAGAGAAAGAGTAAACCTAACAACCCGCAGCCCAGGCAGGAGGACAACAGAACCCAACCAGGCGCCCTCCAGAGTCCCAGGCTGGCCTCCCCTCCCAGTCTCTGCAGGGCAGCCCAGGAGGCCAAGAGCCACCCATGACTTACCATCCACGAGGCCACCACACGGAGCAGAGCGCAGCGACTTCCCCTTTGCTGGGAGGCTCTGACTCCCTTCCCCTCTCTAAGGGCTGCTGCCTGTGACGCACCCAGGCCAAGCTCTGAGTCCCTGGGACCACTGCTCCGTGACCTGCCTGAAATAGCCCACGGGCCTGAGCTGCTGCCAGCTGCTCAGATCCTGCAAGCCAAAAGACAGGACAGCAGGCACAGAGCAGAGCCCAAACAGGGCTGTGCAGCAGAACCAACTGTGGAGACTCTTTGAAATGCATACTCCCAGGAGCGACCCACAGGGGTTCCCTCAGTAGGTCCAGGGTAGGGACCAAACACTCACATTTTAAACAAAGTGCAGGGCCAATGAGAACGTACAGCCCAGCCAGTGGGACTTGGGAATCTGTGGTCTGGAGGCCTCAGGAAAGCTTCCTGTTTCTAATCATTTTCTCCCATGAGCTTTCTTCACTTGTCTCAGGGTAGAAGAGGAGGGAAGTGAGCAAGACAGAAGAAAAGCAAAGCACAGGGAAGCATTTTAGAATGCAAAGGCCCCAGGATCCAAGGAAGCTGTCCAGTCCTCACACAGGCATTCTACCCCTCTGAACCTTGGTGAAGTAGTTCAGAACTACTCTGAACCTTCTGCGAAGTAGCAGGAAGACCATCCGTCCACTCAGGGTTGTGGGGAGAATAAATAGACAAAATGCCTAAAGCATTACCCATAGTAACTGTCATGAAAAACGATCAGAATTTTATTATTTTTAGCCTTTCTGTAAGGGGAGAAGGGTGTGAGGCACTTCTCTAACGAGTATCTTTGCAAAAAAAAATTACAAACATAAAGAATGGGTTGGACCAGGAATAAAGAAAAGAGAAAAATAAACTGCAACAAGAGAGACTGCAGTAAGGAAAGCAATGGATTTAGAATACGGGGGAGGTGGAGACAGCAGGCTTGCTGCCAAATATTATTTAGCTGTTAAAAAAGAGGGCCATGCTGCCGTGTGTGTCAGTGTGGATGAACCTGGAAGATATTATGCTAAGGGACATTACCCAGACACAGAGGACAAATACTATGTGATCTCACATGTGGAATCTAAAAACGTGAAACTAACAGAAGCAGAGGAAGCAGACGGTAGGATGGTGGCTACCGGGGCTGGAGGCAGACCGAGGAGGTATCAGACAAAGGGTTCAAATTTTCTCTTATAAGACAAGTAATCAATAGCTTGGTGACTACAGTTCCAAATACTGCATGGCTTGGACAGGCATGTAGCACAAAGCCCAAGACGCCACTTGAGACACCCACATTCCACACTGGAGCTCCTGGGTTCAAGTCCCAGCTCCTCTACTTCCAATCAGCTTCATGCTAATGTGCACCCTGGGAAGCAGCAGGTGGTTCCTCAAGTACCTGGGTCCCTGCCACCCACATGGGAGACTTGGATTGAGTTCCTGGCTCCTGACTTTACTAGGCCTCAGCCCGGCTGCCATGGACATTTGTGTAGTGAACCAGCAGTATCTATCTGTCTCTCTCTCTCTCTGTCCCTCAAATAAAATGAAAATAAATAAATATATAGCATTGTTTACACAAAATTCACTAAGAGTGACTTTAAATGTCCTCACCTCCCTCTGCACCCCCCCCCACAAACATAACCCACAAAAATTGTAACTACATGTGGTGATGGACTGTGGTAATCATTTCACAGTGTACACATGTAACAAATCATCCTATTGGACTCCTTGAATGTATTTAATTTTTGTCAATTCTATCTCAACAAAAGTGAAAAACAGAAATTAAGCAATGGGTTGCTGTAGGAAAAGATTTTGGAATCCATCTGATTAGTTAGAAGCATTTTTAAATAGCATTTCTTAAACTGTCATTTCATGTTCAGATTAAGTGCTAATATCAACGAAAGAGGGCCAGATATGGCCAGAGCGCTTGCAAGCATCCCCATGGGAACCAGAGGTGAAACACAGCGTCGTTCTGAGTACCCTTAGAGCCTCTGAAACACAAAGGGACAGGGGAGGCCTGGGGAGACAGGGAAACACACACACAGCTGCAGACGGGATCTCTGCTGGAACACTACAGAGCACGGGGCAGTCAGACCAGTGCTTCCCTCCAACCCGAACACACACACAGACACACACCCAGATACACACCCAGACACACACACAGAGACACACACAGAGACACGCACAGACACACACACAGAAACACACACACACACAGAGACATACACACACACCCAGACACACACACAGAGACACACACAGACACACACACCCAGATACACACACAGACACACACATAGACACACAGAGATACACACACCGAGACACACACACACACCCAGATACACACACACACACAGACACACATGTAGACACACAGAGATACACACACAAACACACATACACACATTTACACACATAGACACACACCAAGATACACACCCAGATACACACACACACGTAGATACACAGAGATACACACACAGAGACACACACACACAGATACACACCCAGACACACACCCAGAGACACATACACAGAGACACATACACACACCCAGATACACACACAGACACACACACATAGACACACAGCGATACACACACAAACACACATACACACACAGAGACACACAGAGAGAGATACACACACAGACACACACAGAGACACACACAGACACACACCCAGATATACACACAAACGCACACAGACACACACACATAGACACACAGAGATACACACAAACACACATACACACACATTTACACACATAGACACACACCAAGATACACACCCAGATACACACACACACACGTAGATACACAGAGATACACACACAGAGACACACAGAGACACACACACACACAGATACACACACAGACACACACACCCAGAGACACATACACAGAGACACATACACACACCCAGATACACACACAGACACACACACATAGACACACAGCGATACACACACAAACACACATACACACACATTTACACACATAGACACACACCAAGATACACACCCAGATACACACACACAGACACACACATGTAGATACACAGAGATACACACACAGACACACACAGAGACACACACACACAGAGACACAGATACACACAGAGACACATACACAGACATACACAGACACACAGAGACACACACAGAGACATACACAGACACACACACACAGACACACAGAGATACATACACACAGACACACACCCAGATATACACACAGACACAGACACACAGAGACACATACACAGACACACAGAGACACACACAGACTCACACACAGACACACAAACACACAGACGGATGGGAAACTTCTGAAATAAAACAGCAGCACCCACCGCATCCTTTCACACACAGTCTAACAGAATCTATTTTTGTATTCCAGTGAGACTGGCAGCAAAACTTAGAGCTCCAGTAGAAAGAGGAAATAATTTCTGTGCTGTACCAGAGCTTTCTCACTTCCTTATTTTAAAATAATCAAGCAATAAGTTCCAAAAACTTCAGAAACAACCATCCAGTCCCCGATGCGGTGGCATAGGTCCCTGTGGACACTGTGGAGCTCAAGTGAACCAGCCCCAAGGCTCTGGGTGGTTTGCTGTCGCCTTAGGAAACTAAAACTGATCGATTACAGTGCAGAGGGCTGGAAGGAATCTTTCCAATCATTGGTTCCAACCTCATGGTTTCACAGACGAAGAACCTGGGAAACAAGCAGAGTGCTCCTGCACACTGAAGACTGCACTGAAAACATCGGCAGTGGCTGACAAATTTGGAGAGGGGGTGGGAAATAAAATAAAACCTCTAACACCTTTTTTATTGGAAGAGCAATTATGATGAGAGGACCTCTCAAATGAAGAGTAAGGATCATGACTGCAACAGGATCCCTACCCCAAAGTCAGGACCGATGGCCTCTGGAAAACTGAGAGATTAAAATCCGCCAGTGTGAACCCCCTGTGCACAGACTCAGGAGCAGAACTCAGAAGCTCCACCTTGAAGTCTGATGGTCTGAGGACCCCAAACACCAGCCTAATTTTGTACCCAATGGATGAGTATCCTGGTGCTGCCCTGATGGGATGCTGCTTCCATTTCAGGGAGTGAAGATTTGAGAAAACGATCTGTTCACAACCAGTGACGTGACAAGGGAGGAGTGGCTCAGACCCTTGCTGTCCAGCAGGCCCCTGGACCCCTAGCAGCTGCAACAACTGGGAGTTTATCAGATATGTGGAAACTTGGGCCCCCGCCAGACTGACCAAATCAGAATAAGCACATTGGCTGTCCTTCCATGCACAGTGAAGTTTGAGAAGCCCTTGTATAGATAATGCAGCAGCAACAGAAAGGGTAGCTGACTACCTGCAGCCACCTTTGATCTAAGTTCCAGGAACAACTACCTCCCCTGCTCCATTAGCAGCTCTACTCTCCAAAGCTTTTCATCTCTAAATATTAAATGGTCTAAAATTAAGCCTACAATTCAAAAGGCTCAGTGGCTATCTCATTAAATATATCTTTTTTAAAAAAAGAATGGGAACCAGGGGCCAGCACTGTGGTGCAGAGGGTTAAGCTGCTACCTGCAACACCAGCATCCCATGTCATAATGTGCTTCCAGTCTCGGCTGCTCTGCTTCCAGTCCCGCTCCCTGCTAATGCCCCTGAGAAGCCAGAGAACAATGGGCCCTTTCTAACCACGTAGGACTCCAGATGGAATTCCAGGCTCCTGGCTTTGGCCTGGAGCAGTCCCAGCAGTTGTGGTCATTTGGGGAGGGAATCGGTGGATGGAAGACATTCTATCCCTTCCTTTTTTTCTCTCTCTCTCTCCCCCTCCTTCTCTCTCCCTCTCTCTGTAACTCTGCCTTTCAAATAAATAAATAAAAAAAAAATTTTTTTTTAAAAAAGGTACCTCAAAGTTAAGAAGATACAAAGATCCCAGAAGGCTTATCCTTTTAAAAGATCACATAGGTTATGAATTGGGGTCTTTTTTCCCTGGAGGAACATAATCAAGACTTCTCCAGTTAGGACTCAGAACCGCCAGGAAGACCTGGAAAAGAGGAAAACTGAATTCAGAGTAGACGCGCTCCTGCGAGAAGAGGAGCTTCTTGGAAGGAACTTCATCCTCAAAATGCTGCAGGGTCACGTGGTCCATCAGGCTTCCAAAGCGGACCCCGCTGCCACACCCCCAGGGTGCTCTCTGCCTCCGAAGGCTACCACCTCACCTTCACACCACTCTAACGATTAGAAAGTTCTTCCCGAAATTCGCCTCCCTATGGTTTACGACAGCCCTCCAATCAGCAACGCCACAATGACCCTCGCCACCATTAGTGCATCCTCTTTAACTTTCCATTACATTTCCTGTTGAGATTTATTGTTAATCACAGAAAGTCAAAGAAACAGGTTTCAGGTATCTAATTTTCCTGAGAATGGGGCAGCTTGTGGTAGAGAGTTATATGAGATGTTGAGTACCCTGGGAAAACCTCATGTGAACAAGAGAATCAAGATAAAGATGAAACTATCACAAGTTATAGGGACAGTAACTAAGAACACAATTCCTCCAGAAACCTAGTTTAGGCGTACCACTGTCCTTAAACACTGTTTTAGCTCTGAGCTTCCTGGGAGTGTGAACCGGAGCAAGAAAGTGCTACTTTGAAAATGTTGAAGACTCTCTGGTCTAGGTGCGTCATAGATCACTAGCCCCAGGAAGTGTCCCAAATCAAGCTCAAGGTTGCCCCTTACAGAGAAGGAAACAGGAGGTCAGGAGGCCAGGTGACTGGACTAGCACCGAGCACACAGCTACCAACAGAGCCAGGTAAGGGAGAATCCCTACCCTGTTCAATGCTCCTTACACGGACTGCACCGCCAGACCACTAGTGACAAGTTTGTTAAGAAAACTTGCCCAGTGTAAAAATTAGGGATATGGCCCTATGCACTGGCCAAAGGCATAAAGGAGCCCAAAAAACAAACCCATACCAGGGCTGGAGCTGTGGCGTAGCAGGTAAAGCTGCCGTCTGTAGTGCCAGCATCCCAAATGGACGCCAGTTTGCGTCCCGGCTTCTCCACTTCTGATCTAGCTCTCTGCTATGGCCTGGGAAAGCAGAAGATGGCCCAAATCCTTGGACCCCTGCACCCATGTGGGCGGCCCAGAGGAGGCTCGAGGCTCCTAGCTCCTGGCTCCAGATCGGTGCAGCTTCGGCCATTGTGGCCAACTGGGGAGTGAACCAACGGATGGAAGACCTCTCTCTCCCTCTCTGCCTCTCCTTCTCTCTCTAAGTTTGACTTTCAAATAAAAAAAAATAAATCTTTAAAATTAAAAAAAAAAAAAAACCACACTGTCCTGCAAAGACAGACACCTCAAATCCCACAAGCTTACTACCAGATAAGAAAGTTCTGTTGGGGCTAGAGGCCTTCCTTCCTCCTCCTCTCTTTCCTATAATTCCTCTTGTCCCTATATCCATTGAATCTGAACTTCAGAGGTTTCCCATCAAGCAGCTTATTTTAATTCCCATTAGAATAAACTTTTCCTGATGAGAGATTCTGTGCTCTCAGAACAGAACACCATGAGATACTTCATTCTCTCTGAAACACCTGAGCCCAACGGTCACAGCCTGGTGTGCCAGAATCTTTTAAAAAGTACAACACTGGGGCCAGTGTTGTGGCATAGTGTGTAAAGCCTCCACCTGCAGTGCAGGCATCCCATGTGGGCACCAGTTCGAGTCCCGACTGCTCCATTTCCGATCCAGCTTGCTGCTATGGCCTGGGAAAGCAGTAGAAGATGACCCAAGTATTTGGGCCCCTCCACCCACATGGGAGACCTGGAAGAAGCTTCTGGCTCCTGGCCTCTGATCAGTCCAGCTCTGGCCATTGTGGCTATTTGGGAAGTGAACGAGCAGATGGAAGATTTTTCTCTCTGTCTCTCCCTCTCACTGTCTGTAACTCTACCTCTCAAATAAATAAATAAAAATCTTTAAAAAATAAAATTTTAAAAAAGTAAAACATTAGAAAAGATCAGTTTATCCAGTCATCTCCTCATTGGTTGCATCACAATAATACTAGAAGAATCCACTTTTTAAAATAACACTGCCATAATATTTGAAAGAACAATCTGTTAGCAGGTGCTGTACAGTGCGAGATGCCAGAGCAGTGACAACCTGCCCAGAAAGACTGGCTGAGGGGTCACAGCCACCTGCCCAGGGGGTCACAGCCAGACAAGCTGGTGACACAAATGCATAGGCACAAACAGCCAGTGGGGTCTTGGTTCTTTGTCAGTCTGGGCAGATCACAGTGCCCTCCGAGCAGTGCAGTGCAACCACGTCAGCAGGAATTGTGTGCTTTTTCCCTACTATCTCGCCTAAAGATGTGCAAACCCTAGAAAACTACGCATCCAGATCCCAGGCGATTCAGGTCACGCAGCTGCACATTGGCATCAGTCACGGACCCTACAAAAGGAGCAGGGCTCTTTCTATGTTAAGAGAGCTGCTCATATTTGTTGGTTTAGGGTGGCCTGTTCTGGGGAAAAAAGCACCTAGGAAGTGACATCATCTTTTTAAGGTCACTGGGAATCAGTAAGTTCTGACTTCAGTTAATTGGATGGGGCAGGGGTGGCTGTGTCAAGCCAATGCCCAGGCCACACCAGGGATCACCGAGCCCCTCTGCCGGTGTCAGGTATATATAAAAGACCTCTAATGGCGAGACAGCAGGAGGTAAATGACGGCCCACTCACAGCCCACAGCGAGGCAAAAATAGAAAACCAAAAGAGGAAGAAGAGCTGTGACACGCATCGATCCTGGAGCCCGTCTTCCGGTACCCTTAATCAGAGTGCATGTCATACTTCCTGGGGCCCCAGAAGTTGCTAGCCTGGGCAGAGAGGGCTAGAATTTTCCCACTTAAGAATGAGAACGGGGCAAAAGACAAGAGCTAGGCTGATAGGAAACAGAAAAAAAGAGAGCTGTTTCCCCATGAACATGCTCTCCACGAGGGATGCCTTTGCAACCAAACAATAAGGTCTCGCAAACAGGAGGGCAGGCCTCAGCCATGCTCCTCACACAGACTGCAAACCAAGTCTCAGCCCCGCCTCTCCACGGCCCTCTAGGCTGGAACCCATGTCCAAGGCATAGAAAATTCTAGAAAGAAGGCTATTGCCCCAGCACACGATGGAGGGGAAAGTGTTGTCTTTCCCACCTGAGGTCCAGGAGACCTATGCAGTCTCCATCTTCTCCTGTGAATAGGCCACTCCGAACCAGCAAGGAGAGTGCGCTCCCTGTGCCGCCTGTGGTACGCATGACCAGTGCTCCCAGGAGCCCTGCCTGGCACCTGCGTAGCTACTTTCCTGGGGCCTGCTGGCCTTTACTTCAGAAGAATGGCTCACCTTCAGAAATGGCCTTCCTCACGGCCGCCACGTAGGTCTCGGGCTCGTCGTCACAGGTAAGCTCCTGCCAGTGGGCCCAATCTGGAAAGTAGTTCAGAAACTCAGGGCTGTCCTGCACGCCGCAGAGCAGCCTCACCACGCGGTGCGCAGGCTGGAAGGCCCTCTGCAATGGGGGCAGCAGGGCCGGCCGCCGCAGCTGCAGCACCAGCTCCGCTGACAGCAGCACCACCACGCAGCGGGCGCTGAGGAAGAGGTGCAGGTCCTCGGCGGAGAAGCAGGCCTCGGGGCCCAGCCTGTGCGTCAGCATCTTCTGCCTGCGGATCTGCCGGCTGGACAGGAAAAGGTCCTGGAGGTACTGGCACCATTCCTTGGCATCCGGGCTGTAGACGATGAGGATGTCGCATCCTCCCAGCACCCCTGGGAAAGAGAGGCGTGGGGGCGTGTTACCACACCTGCTTCTCCCATTTGGCTCTCTACCCCCAGCAAGTTACAGCACCCAGGCAAGGGGAAGGGCAGTCTGCCTCCAGCCCATGTGTGTGACCTCTTTCCCCACTTACAGACCCTGTCTTTGCCCAAACGTACCGTGCTGTTTCCACTGGGGACAGGTGGGGCGGGGGGAGTGAGCACAGTGTCCGTGCACCTTGTGCAAAGCTGACACATGAAGCCGTCATGGGTTCTCATGACAAAATGCCAGCCTCGTGCCACATTTCACTGAGAGATTCCTGGCAAGGTCAGATGCAGAGCCCAGGGAGACCTTGACACCAAGCTCTGCAGAGACCTGGTGGAATCTCCTTTCCTTCCCCATCCACCGTGATATTCAAAATGTTTTTGAAAAGAGTAGAAAATGTAAACTTAATATAGTTCTGATTTCCCCCGGGATGATATTACCAAATTTTTTAAAAATAGCCAGGGAAAAGATTTGAGTTTCATTCTTTTTGGAATCCTGCTTTGCTGGATCCTAATCCAGTGCTAACATAAAACCCAATGCACTCATCTGCAGGAGTATGATGATGAGCTTAAAAGCACTTTGTGGGGCCCATGCTGTGGTGTAGTGGGTAAAGCCACCGCCTCCAGTACCAGCATCCCATATGGGCACCTGTTCGAGTCCCGGCTGCTCCACTTCCAATCCACCTCTTTGCTATGGTCTGGGAAAGCAGTGGCCCAAGTCCTTGGGCCCCTACACCCCTGTGGGAGATCCAGAAGAAACTCCTGGCTCCTGGCTTCAGATTAGCGCTTGCAGCTAAATGGGGAGTGAATCAGCGGATGGAAGAACTCTCTTTCTCTCTCTCTCTCCCTCTCTCTCTCTCTGTAACTCTTTCAAATAAATGTATGAATATTTTTTAAAAAAAGAACTCTGTGGTGTTGTGGCACAGTGGGTTAAGCCACCTCCTGCAATGCCAGCAACCCAAACAGGTGCCGGTTGAAGTCTTGGAAGTTCCAGTTCCACTCCAGCTCCAGCTAATGCACCTGAGGACAGCTCAAGTGTCTGGGCCCCTGCCACCCACATGGAAGACCCAAATAAAGCTCCTGGCTCCTGGCTTCGCTTTGGCCCACTCCTGGCTATCGTGGCCATTTGGGGAGTGAACCAGCGAATGGACAATCAATCTCTTGCTTGTTCTTCCTGTCTCCTCCCTCTCTTTCTTTCAAATAAATAAAATAAATATTTTACAAAAGAGAACTTTGGCAGGGAAAGTGTACAAATGTTTAAAGAAGTCAATGTTAGAACACTGTGTGGGACAGCAGAAAAGCAGCCAGGGCCTCTGACAACGCCGTGGACTCCCGCGGCTCTCCACGGAGCTCAGTCAGGGATGCTTACCCTGACCCCAAAGCTTAAGTAGACCAAGGACAAAACTCGAATGTACAGTATTGCAGACTTCAGAAGATAAATTCTTTGATGATCAGATCTATGTGTGTGTATACTTCTTTATACTCAGGAGAACACAATCTCAGGACCAGAGAAGGCATAAAATTGGCAAAGCTCCGCAACTCTGGAACTTGCGCTAAGGAAAGCGGAGTGGTATTGTCAGAGTAGATTTACCTCTGTCTCTGTACACGCTTGATTTAACCTAAGAGGCAATGTCCTTCCTGATGTGAAGTGCTATGGCAGATGGTGTGCATGAGCATGAGCCGTCAGGTGGGAAATGGACAAGGCTTTACATTCCACTACATTGTCAAGGATGCAAAGTCAGCGACTCTGCTTGGAATTCAGTTACGAATGCCTAAGTGAGAAGTGGTAGCGCCCTTCCCTCCCTGGACACACACACACTAGTGAGTATCATGTCCACAATGTGTGCAGTTGGTAGAGAGAGGCTAAATAGCCAGACGGGCTGGCTGCGGTCCCACACCAGGTGAGGAGGAAACCATAGGCAATGGTTTCAACACAGTCAACAATGGATGGCAAAGAAGCAAAGAAGAGAGAAGAGGATTTTTCAGAGCAAAAGCCATACCCTTAAGAAGGCAACGTCGTTCCTGCAGCGCTGTCTTAGCAACAATGAGCACTTTTCTGAAACGCTGCCCTGAAGAGCATGTGACATGAGCTATCATTCCAGTTTTATGAGAAAGATGTAATGACCTGAAAGTAAGCCAGCATTAAGATGACAAGCCCCAGGATCACGAGGAAATGAGTACTCATTTCACAAATCTCCCATGCATGAAAATTCCAAAAACTTGACGTGACTAACTACCCTCCAGGAGGTGCAGCATTAACTCCTCAGTGTGGGCTGTGCTCAGTGAGTTCTTTTTTTTTTTTTTTTTAAGATGTATTTATTTATTTGAAAGGCAGAGATACAGAGAGGCAGAGGCAGAGAGAGAGAGAGAGAGGTCTTCCATCCACTGGTTTACTCCCCAGATGGCCACAATGGCCAGAACTGAGCCAGGAGCCAGGAGCTTCTTCCGGGTCTCCCACTTGGGTGCAGGGACCCAAGATCTTGGGCCATCTTCTACTGCTTTCCCAGGCCATAGCAGAGAACTAGATCGGAAGTGGAGCAGCCGGGACTCGAACCAGCGTCCATATGGGATGCCAGCACTGCAGGCAGCGGCTTTACTCGCTACACCACAGCGCCGGCCCTGCTTAGTGAGTTCTTTACAAAGAGCACAGAGTGGAAGGAGCGAGTGGCTTCACAGAGGAGAAACCTGGTGAACTCCGCCTCAGTCTAGTGACCCGGCCGACATCCACAGTCATGAATCATGTTACCAGGAAGCGCCCTTATTCGATGATCTTCCTCCCCCAGACTCACCTCTTCACTCCAATGGTGAGGAAAATCTCAGAGAAATCCCAGCTGACAGACAGACATTCTACAGAGTAACTGCCCGGTGCTCCTCAAAACTGCCACCATCACCAAAAGCAAAGATGACAGTCGGAGGAGACTAAGGAGACTGGGCTACCAAATGTAACATGGACATTAAGCGGGTAAATACAAATGGAACACCACTGCCGCACCACGGCATTAGGATGGGATCCTGGGGCGGAACAAGGACACTGTAAGAACTCAGGAAATCCAAGTACAGGCCAGTTAATCCTAAGTTATCAACACTGGTTCACCCATTGTAACAAATGCACCACACTATTGGAGATGCTGCTATAGGGGAGGCCGGGCCTGGAATACTAGAAGCTCTCTGGTTCTATCTTGGCAATTATTCTGGCAATCTCGAGCTGTTCTCCAGCAGGACGGCATGCCCAGATCCAGGCATTTGGGGCAGTGAACTGGCTGATGGAAGACATTTCTTTCTGTTGCTCTGCCTTTCAAGTAGATGAAATGAAATAAACACACGTTTGAAATGTTGCTTTTTTTTGTTTTGTTTTTTTGACAGGCAGAGTGGATAGTGAGAGAGAGAGAGACAGAGAGAAAAGTCTTCCTTCTGCCGTTGGTTCACCCTCCAATGGCCACCACGGCTGGCGCACTGCTGCCAGCGCACCGCGCTGATCCGAAGGCAGGAGCCAGGTGCTTCTCCTGGTCTCCCATGGGGTGCAGGGCCCAAGCACTTGGACCATCCTCCACTGCACTCCCAGGCCACAGCAGAGGGCTGGCCTGGAAGAGGGGCAACCAGGACAGAATCAGCGCCCCTACCGGGACTAGAACCCGGTGTGCCGGCGCCGCAAGATGGAGGATTAGCCTAGTGAGCCGCGGCGCTGGCCGAAATGTTGCTCTTAAAACAAGGCAACTGAAATAAAAGGCCCCAAAGAAGTTAGTGGAAGACAGCTGTTTTAACCATCTCGTTCCTGGGGTTCCAGAGTTAATCCAATCCCCTTTGAGCAGAGGTATGTGAGAGGAAGTGGTTAGGGCCTCAGACTAGTTAATACTTTAGCCTCCTTGGTCACTAACTTGTGTTGTGACGGAGACTAAAATCCAGGGAAACTTTGCCTCTGCGGAGATGCGGCCGGGGGAATCTGTCATCTTCCTGACTTGGTTTGTTGTTGCCGAAACTGAAAGCTGAGGAAGCTGAAGCCCCTCCCTGCTGCGCTGGGGCACACAGGACCCAGGGCCTGGGGTCACCCCTTTCTTCCGCGATTATTTCCTTCCTCTAAGCACATGTTACTTCTCCACCAGTCCCCGTTCACTTCTCACATTCTTGGTTTGCTTCTGTATCGAGAGAAACTAAATACGTGAACCAAGCAGAAGCCCCGAAGCCCTAGACAGGCATGAGGAAGCGGCTTTGCTCTTGTGAGGCTTAAGGAAACTGTTTGGCTACAGGAGGAGGGCAGGATGGGGAAGGGGGTGGGGGGGGCTGGCTGGGGGCAGCGGGGAGTCACCATGCCTGCAGGAAGTGCCAGGGAGCTTCTCAAACTGCCTGGGCCATCTCCTGGGCGTGAGGTGACCCTGGCACGGTGTGCGCATCTCTCCTGGGGGCCTGTGTGTGAATGTTTAGCACCACATCGGGAGAGGGATGTGAGACAGGAACGGCAAGCAGGCCAGAGAGAGAGAGAGAGAGAGATCTGGTAGGGAGTGTGGGAGAGCCATCCTGTCCCTCACAGAGGTCAACTTCAGGGTTCGAGAACCACTAGAAGCTAAGGTCACCAAAAACGGGCAAAGTCCCTTCAAGCCCTGCGGTCCTGGGAGTCCAGGAGTGGTAGAAGGATATGGAGATCTGAGACCTTGGAGAGAGGGAGCAGGTATGGTTGGGGCTTCTTCACACCCCTCCAAGCTGAGACATGACAGAGAAAAAACTAGGCCTCCCCTAGCCTCAGACGGATCATTTGGGAAAGCCACTCAAGCCCTCTTTCTCACCTTGTTTTCAAGTGTCACTACATATGATGTTATCCATGACCTAGAGAATATTCTGGGACAGGCTAATTCCATTTCATTTTATTTTGCTACCCAAGGCTCTTCCAAGGAAGGGAGCTAAGATTCTCTGGGATTTCAACGAGCAAACATGTCTTTCAGAAAATAGGGGCCAGTGCTGTGGTACAGCAGGTTAAGCCTCCTGCAACACCAGCATCCTGTTTTGGAGCAACGGTTGGAGTCCCACTGCTCCACTTCTGACCCTGCTCCTTGTTAATCCACCTGGGAAAGCAGCAGAAGATGGTCCAAGTACAGGCCCCTGCACCCAAGTGGGAGACCCAGATGGAGTACCAGGCTCCTGGCTTCAGCCTGGCCCAGCCCTGGCCATTTGCAACCACTGGGAAATAAACCAGCAGGTGGAAGATTCTCTCTCTCTCTCTCTCTCTCTCTCTCTCTCTGTGTGTGTGTGTGTGTGTGTGTATTTGAGAGAGTGTGTGTGTGTTTTGACTCTGCTTTTCAAATAAATGAAGAAAATCCTTTAAAAAAGAGAAGACCAACGCTCACCCTTAGGTAGGAGGGAATTTAGGAAGGCCAGAGGATCAGGCCATGAAGCAGCAAAGCACTGACACATGCCACACGCTGCATGGAAACAGCCAGTCCCCAGAGACCACACACTAGAGAGCCCCACTCATTTGAGAGTCCAGAGTATGGAACTCTACAGACACAAAGCAGATCTTGGGGCTGGGGAAGTGGGGAGAACAAGATGACAAGCATATGGAGTTTCTTTCTGAGGTGATGAAAATGCTATAAAATGACTATGGTAGAGGTTACATATCTGTGAAGATGCTTAAAGCCACTAGATTGTACATTTAAGTGGATGGGCTGTATGGCATACGAATTATACCACAATAAAGCTGTTTGAAAAAAAGGAAGTGCAAGCATTTTGCCTAGAGGTTAAGACCCTAGCTATGATGCCTGCATCCCATATGGGAGTCCCTGAGTTCAAGTCCCCGCTCTGTTCCCAGTTCCAGCTTCCTGCTGACGCAGACGTTGGAAGAGAGGAGATTATTCCAGGCACTGGATCCCTGGCTTTCATGTTTGATAACTGAATCAAGGTATTGTCTCCCAGCTCTGGCCTGTCCCAGCCCTGGCTGCTGTAGGCATTTAGGGAGTAAACCAGGGGACAAATCTTTCTGTCTCTCTCTCTCTCTGCCTTTTGAATTTAAGAAGAGAAAAAAAAATAATGCACATTAGAAAGAATAGGGGGTGGGAGGGAGACAAAGAGGGAGGAAAGGAGGGAGGGAGGGAGGGAGGGAGGGAGGGAGGGAAGGAAGGAAGGAAGGAAGGAAGGAAGGAAGGAAGGAAGGAAGGAAGGAAGGACCATAGGTGAGAGTAGCCCAGACGACTGCAGAACTTGCAGCATCTTGGCAAAAGGTGTCTCCCATGAGCCCTGGTACCTCCACATGATTCTTCCAGACCTCAGGGAGCCTCGGGGACCCCAGAGGCCCACTCCCACATGCAGCTCCCAGGTGGGACTCACTGCAGAGCCTGTAGATGGCAAACGCCTGCAAACACCACTACATAGCCCATAAAGATCCGCAGGTTCAGTCACTGGCTAGGGGACCACATGAACCAGAACTGGCCCTCCTGGTGCCCTCGGCCATGCTCACAGGACACTGGACAAGAGTGGCCTTCTTGGCCTCCTCTGCCCAAAGGCCTGTCCAATTTGCTGGTTCCTGGATGCAGCAGCCCAGGGCCTGCTCCCAGCTTTGGAAGGAGGTGGGAACTGCACTGGCTCATTCTCTGCTCTCAGCTCCCTTTCCACTATCACCCACCTACCTACCCCAGTCCCTCTGGCCTGCTCCTGCTCCTTAAACACTGCATGCGCCCACTGCCTAAAGCACTGGCCCCCAAAAGTTCCCTCCCTCTGCTCCTTCAGGTCTGGATGAAACATCCCTTGCTCCATGAGGCTTAACCTGGCCACTTTATTTGAAGTACCAACCCCTCTCTATTCTCCACAGCACACATCATACCAAGGACTGTCCTTAGTAGGTATATTACAACTTTCCCTGCTCCAAAAGCTCCACAGGGGCATGGCTTTTGCCTTTTCTGTTTACTGTATGGACACCCAACCCCTGGAAACAGGACACATGCCATAAAATATGTGTGGGAATGAATTTCCCTCTGGATAACTCTGCTTCTGCTTCCAGTGGAATGCATAAATCCTTTCTTTCTTTCTTTCTTTTTTTTTTTTTTTTTTTTTTTGGACAGGTAGAGTTATAGACAGAGAGAGAGACAGACAGAGAGAAAGGTCTTCCTTCCGTTGGGTCACCCCCCAAATGGCCGCTACGGCTGGAGCTACGCCGATCCGAAGCCAGGAGCCAGGTGCTTCTTCCTGGTCTCCCATGTGGGTACAGGGGCTCAAGCACTTGGGCCATCCTCCACTGCCTTCCTGGGCCACAGCAGAGAGCTGGACTGGAAGAGGAGCAACCGGGACTTAGAACCCGGTGCCCAATGGGATGCTGGCTCCGCAGGCAGAGGATTAACCAAGTGAGCCACGGCGCCAGCCCCTGAGTGAATCCTTATTTACAACACAGCTTCTTCCAACTTCCAGAGCCCAGAAGCTGAGATTCATTTCCAGCTCCCCTCAAACAATGAGCTTGGATCCCCAGAGCCCATGGAACTGTCACCACTGGACTTCCAAAGCACCCGACCAGGCTGGAGCTAAGCAGAGCTGGGGGAGCAGGCACTTCCTACAGCACCTGCTCACACCCTCCGGAAACAATGCTTTTTCCCGGCCGCCCTAGGAGTTCTCTGTCAAGGGGTGCTTGCTTCTTGTATCACAGGTCGCATCTCTGCCAACACCTCCTCGCCGAGACACCAGCGAGCCCTTCACAAACGTGGTGACTCTCCTCCTACCTAGCAATTCCCTGCATGCCTTTACAAGACCATAATCCCCGGAGGGCACCGCCTGGGCGAGCCCTGCTTACCCCCGGGGAACAGACCAGGTACACACGAGCCCGTCAGTGATCTCTAAGCATTACGAGGACGTGAGTGAGCGATTTGGCTGCTGTACACATCCATGAACCCGAGAAGAACCCAACCCCAGCCAGAAACGACTCCAGGCACCTTTCGTCAGTGACCTCCAAACTCTGCCCAGCGCCCGAAGTGCTGCAAAGGACACATGCAAAGCGGAGCTAACGGGACAGTGCGCCTCGGTTCCTGGCGAAATCCAAACCGGGAACACCACGTCCAGTGTGAGTGGAGGAAGGCGGCCGAGCGCCAACGCCGACCGAGGGCTGTGCGCGCGCCCCCTTTTGGTCCGGAGAAGCATTTGCCCGGCGGGGACAAAACGCCCGCCGCCTGCTTTCAGCTGGGCTACGGGTTCGCAGGGTGGGAGGAGCGGGGAAGACGACCCTCGGGAGCTCTGAGCGTCAGAGGCGGAGCAGAAGTGCCTTGGAAGACGAGGGGCAGGGGAGGATCAGGCGGGAGGTGAAGAGAAACCCGCAACCGGCCGCGAAGGGGGCCGTGGGCCAGCGGAGGTGGGAAGTTTGCGACGGAGAACTGAGAACACAGAAGGAACCCGAGTCCCGCGCGCGAGCGGGGAGGCGCCGGGCAGGGCCGGGCCCTGCCAGCTCACCTGAGGCTGCCATGCCGTGGGCCGCAGTCGCATCCCCTCCTCGCCGCGTGCGGCTGCCCGGAGCCGGCGCCCGGCGAGTCCCTGGGCGCGGGGCGGGAGGGGCGCGGCGCTGGCGCAGGACCGGCCGCGGCTCCGGCGCTTCCTCCCGGCCGCCAGCGAGGACTGACGGCGAGGGCGTGTCCGCAGCGCCCGCCCCGCCTGCGGGGCCCGGCCTGGGCACCTGCGCCCGCGTCCGTTGGCAAGGGGAAGTGAGAGCCCCACGCCGGCGGGGGCCCTGGCCAGCTCCCCGTGCCGCCCCCCTCTCGGCGTCGGGAGTCGCCAGGGCCTTGGCGCCACGTGCGCCTCGCGCCTCGGGAACCCTACCCCCAATAGGCCAGCAGCCCAGGGTGGAGGGACGTTGGAAAGGGAGGGAGAGATTGGGCTGCGCGTCCTTTGGGACCTGGGGTGGGGGATGCTTATGAACACCAGCTGTCTAGACCACCTCCCCATTCCCTGGGGCTTGTCCCTGAGCCGAAGCCTCCGCAGGAAAGGGGAGGGGCAGAAGATTGGGCACCTGGCTGTGGTGTCTTTGTTACCCTTGACCACCCTGCTGTGACGGCTGTCATTCCTTGGATCTGGCCTTAGCCCGTGAACATTGGTCACCATCTCATATGACAACTGGTGGGGTGACCACCGCTGTTCATCGTGCTGCTGTATGCTGGGCAAGGTGCTACACGCCCTTCCACACGTTAGTGCATTGCTTCCTCAACCCTTTCTGTCTATGCGTTGGAGCACGAGCAAGCCAGCACCGTGCTCAGCCTCCACGGAGAGTAAATGCTGCTCAGGCTCCATACCAGCGTCCAGAGCCACAGCACCTGCCCAACCTTTCCTACCCCCTTCTTGTCTCTTTCCTTTTCCGGCTCCTGTACTTGACATGACAAGCACCTGCCCTTGGGTCCTCAGGAACCCAGGGTCCAGAGGATGGACCCTGCCAGCAGAGAGAAGGGCAAATTAGGGTTCAAGTCTAAGTGGAAATAAATGAATCGGATTTAAGAACGGAACCACTAAAATGAAGGTGTATTAGGTTTTTACTGTTGCTATAATGAATTACCAAAATCTAGTGACTTAAAACAGCACAAACATGGCCTCTTACAGCTCTCCAATACAACAAACCGCATGGCATGCTCTTAGGATCCATGAAGATAAACAGTGCAGCTAGGCCTGTAGAAGGTGCCCTGCACTCGTTCTCAGAGGCACTAGTACTCTTGGGTTTCACGCATTTCTTCTCTTTGTAGTACTTGCTATTTTTTAACTAAATGCATGCTTTTGCTTGCTTTTCCCGCTCTGTCTCCCTCCTCTACAACGTGTCTGTGTCATTCATCTTTGCAGAGGTAATGTGCTCTGTGGAGTTAAGCATCTTTAAAGGAATGACTGAACTGTTGAAGCTTCCCAGTAACAATATTATAGAGAATGAAAACATCACTCTCACTTTCTGGGGGATAATACTTATTTTTCCTAAGATGCTGATGGATACTAATTTTGAAGCCAGAAATTGTAGTTTTGCTTTTTTTTCTGTCCTCACAACAAACCCATATGACAGATGTACATTGCTATTTATATTTTATTAATAAACTGAAGCTTGTATTTGTAGAAAAAACAATAGTGTGACATGAATCTCACTAGGCATGGTTGGGTTCCTTTCTGCCAGAGAAGAGTCCATTTCCTTTGCTCTTTCAGCTTCCTAAAACTGCTCACATTTGGGTCACAGCCCCTTCCTCCAACTTCAAAGCCAGTCATATAGCATCTTTCTGATCTTGCCTCTGTCATCACAATTCTCTGTCTCTGTGTCTCTCTGTCTCTCTCTCCCTCTCCCCCTTTCCCTCTCCCTGACTTTCTGTCTCCTCCTGCCATCATTTCGGATCCTAGTGATTGCCTTGGGACTATTTGGATAACCCAGGAAAATCTCCCTAGGAAGGTCAGCTGATTAGCAATTTCAATGCCATCTACAGCTCCAATTCCCCTTTGCCATAGAACATGGAATATTCTCAGTTTCTAGGGATTAGAGTGTGTACATCACCAGGAACCATTTCTCTGGTTCCCACAGGCTGGGGATTCCTAAAGCACATTTGAGCTTGTTGCCTGCAACCTGCTCCTGTTGGCCCGACCTCCATGCCCCATCAGACACCACCACAGTCCTATACTCTTGTTTAGTAGAAATTATATAGGGTTTGGGTCATTTTGTGTCTCCTCCACTCAGTTATAAGTATCTCAAAGGCAGAATCAAAGTCCGTCTTTTTCACTGAGAAACCTCCAGCACCCGGAGCTAACACTGGATAGAGACTATGCTCAGAAAGGGTTTGCTGAGTGGATAAGTGAATATCACCAGGAAGTCCTCAAATTTCAGACTAAAGGATACGAGGGGTCTTTGGGCAGTGAACACTTTGGAAACCTGACAAAAGTAGGCCATTCAGAATAAGAGCCATCGGAGTAAAGGTGGAAAAAAGCTACAGTTTGGAAGTGTTGAGTTTGAGGTGTCCATAGGATGTCCTAGGAGTCTGTCTTTTCAGGAAAGACAGATGGGGACTAATGGCTGGTTGAGGATGTTGCCCTTGGCACTGAAGCTGCTTGAGTGGAAGGGGACAGGGGACAAAGAGCCCAAGGGCAGACCCATGGAGAAGAAGGATCCTGCTTAGGGCCACAGGCAGAAGGGTCTGCAAAGGGAACCAGGGCAAGCAGACAGGTAGATGAAAGGCAGGGCTGAGTAGCCCAGAGCCCTGGGAAGGAGAGTTTGGAGGTCACCAGAGTATGGATCCCTGGGAGGGTCTGGGAGAATGAGATCTGATCTAAAAACAACAGATCACTGGGTCACCAGTAACATCCAGGAGTCCAACCCAGAGCAGCAGAGGCCAGGCTGCTAGAGAACAGGGGCTGTGAGGAAGGCAGCCTGGGGCAGGGGACAGAGATCTGGACAGAAAGACAGGAGCCCCAAAGTCTCACGTCCGCCCTCCCCCACCCATGCGGGGCCTTGGACAAGCAGTAACTCTGCAAATGCCTCGCTTCCTCGTGTGCAGTGAGGACCCACAGCTCAGTCAGTGCCAGGACTCTGGAAGACACCTTACCTGGAGACCCCTGAATGAACACCGACCTCCAGACGCTGCTTCTCCCTGCAGCCCACTCACTCCTCACAGGCTTCCATGGCCCTGTGGAGTCATCTCTACCAAGGGTCCATTCATTCAGCCAAGGCCAACTCCCCCGAGGCCCCCACTGAATGTGTGGTCCTCCCTCCAGCTCCTGCTACCAGGGGATGAGGGCCCTTTCCTGCCTCCTAACCAGGAGGCTCTGGACAACTTTAAGTTAAGGAGACCTCTGCACCAGCTACCACTGTTAGAGGGCATTTGCCAGGTGTGGGGGAGGTCTTGGGTGCGGGGCCCATTCTCCAGTTCTGCTCCCACTGCTGTGCAGCACTGACCTCTGGCATTTGGCCGGGAAGGGGATCCAGACCAACATGCCCCTGGTGAGAAGACACGACTGCTTCTAACACGGGAAATTCTACCCCCTTTTCTTTTTGCAGGTGGGTGGGTTGAGGGAAGTAGTGTCTGTTTGCTTTTGCACCTCCATTTAGTGGGTTTTGCAGACATAGCGGGGGTGGGGCGGGCAACAGCTTCTCTAAAAGGCCCCACCAAATGGGTTTGAGGAAGACTAGAGAACCTGGACTTGAATACTGCCCACAGACCCGTCTGGCCTGGCAAACATGAGGGGCCAGAGTTGGATGTCTGTCATCCAAGGAACAAGGGGCAGGGTGGGGAAGGGAATTCTTGTTTGCAGATACATCTTCAAGACATTATATCATAATCTCTCAAACCTTGGGGCCAGTCTTTTCTCTGCTTCCAGAAGCCTCACTTGCTAGGCTAAAAGGTGGAGACAGAGGACAGAGGACCTAGGCAGACTGGACACTCCCAAGTTGCCTTAATTCTCCTAACTACCCTATGAGGTTAGGGACTAAAAGTAAACCCATTGTATTGATACAGAGGTTAAATAGCTTTTTCCCCAAAGCACACAGCCAGGAAATGCAGAGCTGGGTTTTGAACCCAGAAGGTCTGGCTCCAGAATGTGTGCTGCTGTCCATTAGTGCAGGTGTAAATGCACAGCAGGCCCACAGTGACCAAAGGCCCTGTGCTGGTTTCTCCTCTGTGGCAGGTGGGCAGAGCATAACTGTCACCCAGGGGCTCCCACCTCACTCTCACAAAACGCCATCATAGGCAGAAAGTCCTCCTTGGGAGCTCCCCTTGCATTCCCACTTCCTGTTCAACTCCCAGTTAGTGTCCCAAGACCCTAGTCCTTTGAGAGTGGGCCTGTGTCTTTCACCACAGCATCTCCAGTGCTTAGCATGGGGCTCAGACCTAGGCGGGGGGGAGTCATTTGTTTTTGAATCACTGAATCCAACCTACTTGTTTTTATATATGAAGGTACTGAGTATGTGAAGATTGGACTGTATGGGGCAGGCAGATGGCATATCACAGGTGCAAAGGTTGGGAAGAGAATCCCAGGGCACTAAGAGCCTGGTGTGGCCTGGTAGACACCCTGGATTAGTAAAGAGTGCCCTTGGGGCCCACACTGTGGCGCAGCAGGTTAAGCTTCTGCCAGCATCGCAGATGAGCACTGGTTCAAGTCCCAGCTGCTCCATTCTTATCCAACTCCCTACTAATCTACCTGGGGAGGCAGCAGAAGTACTTGGGCCCCTGCTACCCACATGGAAGACCGCATGGAGTTCTGGACTCCTGGCTTAAGCCTGGTCCAGCCCCCTGCAGTTGTGGTCATCTGGAGAATGAACAAGTCTCTAACTCTGCCTTTCAAATAAATAAACAAATCTTTTTAAAAAAAAAAAAAAAAAAGACTACTTCCCTTTCTATCTGCTTGAGACTGTTGGAACTCAACCTAGTATGGCAACATATTAAAACCCAATGCAGGCCGGCGCCATGGCTCAATAGGCTAATCCTCCGCCTGTGGTGCTGGCACACGGGGTTCTAGTCCCGGTTGGGGTGCCGGATTCTGTCCCGGTTGCCCCTCTTCCAGGCCAGCTCTCTACTGTGGCGTGCCAGCCGCGGCGGCCATTGGAAGGTGAACCAATGGCAAAAGGAAGACCTTTCTCTCTTTCTCTCTCTCTCTCACTGTCCACTCTGCCTGTCAAAAAATTAAAAAAAAAAAAAAACAATGCAGGCTGGCACTGTGGTATAGTGGGTAAAGCTGCTGCCTGCAGGGCCAGCATCCCATATGGATGCCAATTCTAGTCCTGTCTGCTCCACTTCCCATCCAGCTCTTTGCTATGGTCTGGGAAAGCAGTAAAAGATGGCTACTGGCTTCAGATTGGTGAAACTCCAGCCATGGCAGCCATCGCAGCCATCTGGATGGAAGACATGTCTCTCTTTCTCTCTCTGCCTCTGCCTCTCTGTAACTCTGCCTTTCAAATAAATAAATAAATAAATAAATTTTTTTTAAAAAAAATGCAGGGGCAGGTGTTTGCACAGCAGTTAAAATGCCACTTGAGATGTCCACATTTCATATCAGAATGCCTGGGTTAGAGTTCTAGCTCTACTTCTGATTCCAGTTTCCTGTTAATGCATACCCTGGGAGGCAGCAAATGATGGCCCAAGTACTTGGGTCCCTGTAACCCATGTCAGAGTCCTAGATTGAGTTTCAGCCTTGCCCAGCCATGGTGGTTGTGGGCATTTTAGGAGTGAACCAATGGATGGAATATTTCTCTTTTTGCCTCTTTGTCTTTCTGCCTTTCAAATAAATAAAAATACAGACAGAAATAAATTTTTAGAAGAAGACATTTTAACATAAATAAATAAAAAATAAACCCAATGCATGTCATTTGGGAACATGTACAGTGTTTCAGGCACAGCAACTTTGCAGATTAAGCGTAGAAGCCTAGCCCTTCCAAGAGTGCAGAATTCTTTCCCAACTCACCAAAATGGCTACTTTTCATGAATATTCTGCTACAGCCCGGCAGTCCCTACTTGGGCCTTTCGGAGCAATGGCAGTACCCATTTCCAGGTCCTGAATCTCAGGATCTGAGAAACAAAATGTTGGACACGTGCTAAGTGGCTCCGAGAAGGTAATCTGCCTGATCCATGACCACTTGGTTAGTAAATGTCAGAGTTGGATTTTGAATTCAAAACCATTTGTTGTACAAGAGCTGCCTTCATTGTCCCATGCTGTGAGCCCAAAGCTATGCCGGCTACCATATGGTGGTGCTGTGATCTGCAACCCAGAAGGAATGTTGGTAACCAGGAAAGGAAGTATTAGAGAGATGGCTGGTTGTCCCCCTAGTACCCAGTCTCCCTTGTGTCTTGGTGACAGAGTTACACTTTTATTTGTGGACAGCAGTGCTCTGCTAAAAGACTCTATTCCCTGGGGCTGGCACTGTGGCATAGCACATAAAGCTTCCACCTGCAGTGCTGACATCCCATATGGGCGCTGGTTCGAGTCCCAGCTGCTCCACTTCCAATCCAGCTCTCTGCTGTGGCCTGGGAAGGCAGTAGAAGATGGCCCAAGTGCTTGGGCCCCTGTACCCATGTGGGATACCCAGAAGAAGCTCCTGGCTCCTGGCTTCAGATCAGCCCAGCTCTGGCCATTGTGACCATCTGGGAAGTGAACCAATGGATGGAAGACCTCTCTCTCTCTCTCTCTCTCTCTCTCTCTCTCTCTCTCTCTCTTTCTCTCTGTAACTCTTCCTTTCAAATAAACAAATTAATTAATGAATTAAAAAGACTCTTTCCTGGCATTTCTTGCAATTTCGAGGAGATCCATAAAATGTAAATGGAAGCCATGGGCTGCATGCCCATGAAAGCCCTTTACAAGAGGCTAGACTATGAGGCAAATACACTCTTTCTCTTTCTCTTTCTTTAGTCCTGCCTGGAATGTGAATGGTATGGCCAGAGATCCAACAGCCCTCTTAGGTCATGTGGGTGGAAGCCAGACACTATGGATGGCAGAACAGAGCCTGGGTCCCTGCTGACCGTGGAACTCCCACACAAGCCCCATGTTTCCCACCTCTGACTCAGTTTACATGAAGACAGAAAGACATCTCTAACGATTTTGGTGTTTTGCTATATTTACCCAAACCTAATTCCTTTCTGAGAAGGGAATACAAGCAAATGTTGACTGAGCATTGACTATAATCCATGAACCCTCTGATGTAGTCTCACATGATTCTTACAGTAATTCTGCATCATAGGAGGAATCTCCACCTCACAGATGGTGAAACAGAGAGTCAGTGATGTGAGACCACTTTTCCAGGGTCATTCAGCAGGGAGCAGAACTACGACTCAAACCCAGATGGGTCGGAACTCAACGCCCATGATCTTTCCATTATATAATGACATATTGGATGCCTTCCAGAGAGTTCATTTAAAAGTACTTCCTCCAGACATGTGGGTGCTCTCAAGTGAATCCTCGGCACTTCAAGTCGTGTGCAGATGGCACCTGCAATCGTGCATGAAAGTGTGTCGTGTACATTTTCTACTTCTGCCTTTTGAGGCATTAGAGCAGAAAGTCTAGGCAGCTGTGACCAAAAGTTTAGGACTTAACCTCGCAGTGTCAGAGCTGGAAAAGACTCCAGGGGCTCATTATTGAACATATGTGGAATAGGGCCAGGATGGGCAGAGTGACCTTTCTAACATCATACTTGGGGTGGGGGGGGCAGAGCCAGGACTAGAACTCTTGTGATAATTCCTAGCCGTGCTTGTTTGCTATATCCGATCACCTATTGTTTTCCCTACCAGTAAATTCAACAAGTAACTGTAGAATGCATTTCTTGATCTGATGCTTGAAGTTTGTAGTTTCTTCCCATAAGTCTATCCCTAGCTCCTAAAAGATTAATCCAACCTTGAATCCCTGGGATAAACCTCACTTCATCATAACGAATATATTACCCATCTGCTAATATTTTGCTAACGTTTTTTACATAAACATTCACAGGAGATATTGGTCTGTTTGTTTGTTTGCAATAACTTTTGTCAGTGTTCTGCCATCAGCATTAATCTGGCTTCAAAAACAAGTTGTAAGTATTCCTTCTTTATTTCCTCTACTTTTTTACACGTCTATGATTTTTCTTTAATCATGTCTATGGTTTTTCATCTTTCATCAAGGACATTGTTGTTAAAGTTTGTGTTTGTTTTCATTTCATTTGAATGGTAAATAGATGGACAGAGATCTTCTGTCTGCTGATTCACTCCCCAGATGCCCGTAATAGCCAGAGCGGGCCAGAGGCTTGGAAGGGTTTATGAAGCTTGGAGTCCTTCCTTGATCTGTGTTTTCTGAGATACAACCCTTTCTTTCCGGACTTGGCCCTTCCTGTTGGCTGGACTGTAAACTCTGAATTTTAGCTGCCTCCCAGGGCACAAACTAGGGCCTGCTTGCTGTGGCCAAGTCTATGAAAAAGAGAGGCCCAGTGCCGTTTCCTTCTTCTGTGTGTTGACTTTGCTTTAGGGTCTCTGCTTGTTACTACTCTGCTGGGCCTTTTGATCCTTGTTTTTGTTTATTTTGTCCAGCTGCTGGTGGGAGGACTGCCCCAATAGAAGTTCCCCTTCTATTGTTGGAAGCTAGAACAACTGGTATCTCAAGTCCACAACTTGACTGCTGGACAGTGCCTGGGGTGCCATCTGAACAGAATCTGAAACATCCCAGGAATAAATGAGAAAGACAGTGCCAACCAACTCGTCTTTCTCTGTGTGATTCCTCATACATTAGAAGAAATGCGCCGGCGCTGCGGCTCACTAGGCTAATCCTCCGCCTTGCGGCGCCGGCACACTGGGTTCTAGTCCCGGTCGGGGCACCGGATTCTGTCCCGGTTGCCCCTCTTCCAGGCCAGTTCTCTGCTGTGGCCAGGGAGTGCAGTGGAGGATGGCCCAGGTGCTTGCGCCCTGCGCCCCATGGGAGACCAGGAAAAGCACCTGGCTCCTGGCTCCTGCCATCGGATCAGCGCGGTGCGCCGGCCGCAACGCGCCGGCCGCGGCGGCCATTGGAGGGTGAACCAACGGCAAAGGAAGACCTTTCTCTCTGTCTCTCTCTCTCACTGTCCACTCTGCCTGTCCAAAAAAAAAAAAAAAAAAAGAAGAAGAAGAAATGCAAACTGTTTCCTGCTTAAGCAAACACAGTACTTAAGTAGACACTTAGGAGTAAGAAAATTCCACTAAGGTCAATATGTATCTACTAAACTCATTCTTTTATAGTTGTATAGAGGCAGGTGTTTGCCTGGTGGTTAAGATGCCAGCTAAAACACCCACATCCCACACCGGAGTGACCGTGTTTGACCCCAGCTCTGGCTCCTGATGCCAGCATCCTACAATGCAGACCCTAGGAGGCAGTGGTGATGACTCGAGTAATTGGGTTCCAGCAACTCACATGGGAGATTTGAATTCCCAGCTCCTGGCTTCAGCTTAGCTGGGCCCCAGCTGCCAGACATACTTAAGAAGTGAACCAGTGGATGAGAACACTCTCTTTCTGGCTATCTGCCTCTCTCAAATGAAAAAAAAATTAAGTTGCATGATACTCCACATTAGATACACTGTCGTATGTCAATTACCTGCTGATGGAAGTGGAGTTCTTTTTCTTCACGTTAGCTGCATCTTTTTACTCCTACAAATCCATGATATAATAAATTTCACTGAACATATTTCTTTATGTACTGATGCTCTTCTTTCTATAGGATATTGCTAGATCAATGGATATGTGCATTTTAAAATATGTATTACTATAATACTTTGCAGAGTGGCTGCCAAAGTTCACATTCCACATGCATATTGATAGTCTCACCAACCTTTTTCTATTGTTGCCAATCTGATGGATCAAAAATGTTATACTCATTATTGTTAGCATTTCCTTGATGACCAGTGAGGTTAAGTATCTTTTTCATTTTGCCTATGATTTGCATTTTGTTTCTGGAATTTCCTATTAAAGTGCTATACCAGATTTTATTTGGATTATATTTTGGATTATTATTATTGGTTTGTAGAAGAAAAGACACGTTAGTAATTCTCATCCTTTGTCACATATATTTTAAGTATTCATGCTCATCTATCATTTGTCCTTTGACTTAGTAGTTCCTTTCACTATACCAAAAAATGTTAGCTTTTAGCATTAGCATGACTGTGATTTTAGATCATGATCCTTAGAGCTTGTGGGCTTAATTTTTTTTGCTTCAATTTCTTCTTTACAATTTTATAAATAATTCCTCACATTTGCATCTAATATTTTTATTTTTCACATTTAGACTTTTAATCCATCTGGAGTTTATTTTTGCCTAGGAAGTGGGAGAGACATGTAAGTGTGTTTCCTTCCAGATGGACAGTCACTTCTGCTTGCACCATACAGTAAGTAAACCATCTTCCCTCTCTGAGATGAAATGCCATCTTTATTTATGTTAAGTTCCCATTCACATTTGGTTTTGGACTATTTATTAAGTTCTACTTGCATTGCTCATTCCTGTGTTATACATATGGCTTTTATTATAATACCATGATAGTAAGTTTTATTACTTGTGTATAAGTTGAAATTGCGTTTGATGGCTAGTCATGTAGATGCAGATAACAGAAGTTTGTTTTTTAAGATTTTATTTATTTGAGAGGTAGAGTTACAGACAGCGAGAGACAGAGAGACAGAGAGAAAGGTCTTCATTCTGTTGTTTCACTCCCCAAATGACGGCAACGGACAGAACTCAGGTGCTTCTTCCTGGTCTCCCATGTGGCTGCAGGGGCCCAAGCACTTGAGCCATCCTCCATTGTTTTCCCAGGCCACAGCAGAGAGCTGGATCGAAGGAGGAGCAGCTGGGACTAGAACTGGTGCCCATATGGAATGCCGGTACAGCAAGCAGAGGATTAACCTACTGCGCCATGGCGCCGGCCTCAACAGAAGTTTTAACAAGAAGTAAATTCATTTATTTCCTGCAAGGAAATCTCGCATGTGTAGTAACTCCGACACTGGCACGGAGGCATCATTCTCATTAGGAACCCAGACATCTTCTGATAGGCCCTGCCATCTTTAGGAATAGCTGCCCTTGCAATCTCCTCATACTCCAAGATGTCTGCTGAAGCTACAGCCATACAACTCTTTTTCCAGGTAGAAAGCAAACAGAGCATGGAAGGACCAAGATATCTTTCTTTTTCTTTTCCCCTAAAGATTTATTTATTTATTTGAAAGTCAGAGTTACACGGAGAGAGAAGGAGAGGCAAAGAGAGAGAGAGAGAGAGAGAGAGAGAGAGAGAGGTCTTCATATACTGGTTCACTTCCCAATTGGCCTCAACAGCTGGAGCCAGGAGCCAGGAGCTTCTTCTGGGACTCCCACTCGGGTACAGGGGCCCAAGGACTTGGGCCATCCTCTACTGCTTTCCCAGGCCATAGCAGAGAGCTCTATTGGAAGTGGAGCAGCTAGGAGTAGAACCACGCCCATATGGAATACCGGCATTGCAGGCAGTGGCTTTGTCCACTATGCCACAGTGCCGGCCCCCCTGACTTTGTTTTTAAGAGCTTTTGTGAAAGTCTCATGTGGGAAGGTTATTTCTATTTTTATCTGAAAGGGGAGAGGGAAATGAAGTCCTTTAGATCCCGGATATCAGAGTTGAACCGAGTTAGTCTCAACCACATCTAGGAAGGTAACTTCTCCCTGCCCTCGTTCTTTCTGATGTTGTTAATTGCTTATTCTCAGACTTTTATATTTTTTCATCAATAAATTTTAGAACAGTTTTAGATTTATGGAAAAATTGAGCAGATAGCACAGAGACTTTTCATAAATCCCCTTCCCACAACCCCACGTCCCCCTGCTCCCCCAGTTTCCCCTGTCACTAAGATTTTGCATTACTGTAGTCCATGAATCACAGTTAATGAGCAGTCCAGGTACATTACTATGAACTACAGCCCAGAGTTTTCACCAAGGCTCTCTCTCTGTGTTTTGCATTTCCATGAGTTGTGGCATAAATATAATGTACTACAGAGTATCAAACAGCATCAATTCATCACATCCAAAATCTACTGTGCCTCATGCACACATTTCTGCCCCAAACATGCCTAAAGTCCTGGCAGCCCCTGATCCTGCTACTCTCTCTCTACAGTTTTCCTCTTCACAAACATCATGAAGCATGTAGCTTTTTCAGATGGCTTCTTCCACTTAGCAACAAGCATTTTAGTTTCCTTCACGTCTTCTCATGGCTTGTGAGCTCATTTCTCTTTATTGCTCAGTAATAGTCTAGCATGGATATACCAGCTGTTTATCCATTTACCTATTGAGGGACATTTTGATTGTTCCCTGATGTAGGTGATTATGGTTAAAGTGATTGCAAACAATTGTGTGAAGGTTTTTATGTGGACATCATTGCAAGCTGGTTGGGTAAATACCTAGGAGCACAATTGCTGGATTGTAAGGCAAGATTATGTTCACTTTGGGGACAGACATTTGGCCTAGTGTTAAGACACCAGTTAGGACTACATCAGAGTATCCAGGTTTGACTTCTGGCTCTGGCTTCTGATTCCAGCTTCCTGCAAATACAGACCCAGGGAGGCAGAGATGATGGTTCAAGTACTTGGGTTCCTGCCATCCACGTGGGTTACCTTGATTCAGTTCCATGCTCCCAGCTTTGATCTTCTTGACTGTTGCAGCACTGTTCTAAACTCTACAAATATTGACCCATGCAATTTCCTATTTTAGAAAAACTTATTTATTTATTTTTCTTATTTGAAAGGTAGAGAGACAGCAAGTGAAAAAGAGTGATCTCATCTGCTTGTTCACTCCCCAAATTCTTGCAACAGCCAGGGCTAGGCCAGGCCAAAATAACAGGCCCAGAACTCAATTCAGGTCTCCCCTGTGAATGGCAGGAACCCCTGTACATGTTCCATCATCTACTGCCTCCCAGAAGGTGTATTAGCAGGAAGCTGGAATTGAAGGGGAGCCAGAACTCTCACTGGGCCACTCCTATATGAGATGTGGGCATACCAAGTGGTGGCTTAATCACTACAACTTGCCTTTCCCCTCCTCTGTGTTTTCTATTGGCTTAGGAACACTTTCCTTATCACATCTGGCTGATCTCTAGGAGGATTCAATTAATAATCAGCCAATCCACATTCAAAAAATTAATTATTTAAAATAAGTAAAAAGAGATATACATGATATAGATATAGATTCTTTCCAATAGCTCTTGTTCATCATTTTTTAAAAATATTTATTTATTTATTGACAGGCAGAGTGGACAGTGAGAGAGAGAGACAGAGAGAAAGGTCTTCCTTTGCCATTGGTTTACCCTCCAATGGCCGCCACGGCCGGCGCACCGCGCTGATCCAACGGCAGGAGCCAGGTACTTATCCTGGTCTCCCATGGGGTGCAGGGCCCAAGCACTTGGGCCATCCTCCACTGCACTCCCTGGCCACAGCAGAGGGCTGGCCTGGAAGAGGGGCAACCGGGACAGAATCCGGCGCCCCAACTGGGACTAGAACCCGGTGTGCCGGTGCTGCAAGGCGAAGGATTAGCCTATTGAGCCGCGGCGCCGGCCTAAAAATATTTATTTATTTATTTGAAACTCAGAATTACAAAGGGAAAGGCAGAGACATGGAGAGAAAGAAATCTTCCATCTGCTGGCTCACTTCCCAGATGGCCACAAAGGCCAGGGCTGGGCTAGGCTGAAGCCAGGAACCGGAGCTTCATCCAGGTCTCTCACCTGGGTGGCAGGGGCCCAAGTACAGGGCTATCTTTTGCTGCTTTTCCCCAGCCATCAGCAGGAAGCTGGATCAGAAGTTGGAGCAGCCAGGACATGAACTGAAACCCATAGGGGATGCTAGTGTCACAGGCAGTGGCTTTACCTGCTGTGCCACAGTGCTGGCCCTGTTTTTCATCATTCTAAGAAATCTTCAACCACACAGATAGCTGACTAGAAGACTACACATACCAACATCAAAATTTCCTCCTGGTCGGCGCCACGGCTCAATAGGCTAATCCTTCGCCTGCGGCGCCGGCACACTGGGTTCTAGTCCCGGTCGGGGCGCAGCATCACCTGGCTCCTGGCTTCAGATCAGCGCGGTGCGCCATCTGCGTAGGCCGTCGGAGGATGAACCAACGGCAAAAGAAGACCTTTATCTCTGTCTCTCTCTCTCTCACTGTCCACTCTGCCTGTCAAAAAAAAAAAAAAAAAAAAAGAAAAAGAATTTCCTCCTGGACTTGTCTTTTCCCTCCTTAAATTCTTCATGCACCCAAGTAGTTGCTTGGAAAAAGGATCCTTATTTCAGAAATTGTAGAACTCAGCAAGTGTCCTGCAGAACCTGCTCCACATTGTCACTTCCACTTCAAAGCCCTGAGCCTCCTCTGGCATCAAACAGATGTCTCTCCCTCTTCAAATGACCACAGCTTTGCCCAACACTGTTTGTCTGTCTCTCTTTTTATTTAAAAGGCAGAGACAGAGACAAAGATCTCCGACCCACTAGTTCACTCCCCAGACGCCTGTAACAGCCAGGGCTAGGCCAGGCCAAAGCAAGGAGTCTGGAACTCAGTCTAGGGTTCTCACGCACATGGCAGAGACCCAAGCATAGGAAACTAGAACTGGAAGCAGAGCAGGGACTTGAACCCAAGCACTCTGAAATGAAATATGGGCATCCCGAGTGGTGTCTTAACCATTGTGCCAAACATCCACCCTCAACACTCTTTCCTGGCTCCTGAAGGAGTTCACTCCTTTCTGGTTCTCCATCTCTGTCCCCTCATCTGTTCCTTTTCTGCCCTATCACTCCTGCCCCAACTCCTTCCCTCTCCAGTGGAAGGGACCTCAGTGACTTCCTTTTTCCTGGTTCCAGTCTTGCTGTCCACAGACCTCTTTCAGTTTTCTCCATGGTCTCCTCATTGCATTTGAAGTTTTGGTCGTTAATGTTATTTCACATTTTAATGCAAAATGAGTCTATACATTCTCAGGAAAGAGTAAGTAGGGCAAACCTGCACTGAGGGAATAAGGTTCCAGGGGGCCTGATCTTACAGGATATTGATGACTGTATTGGCAGGGATCAATCTGAAGCTCAACAAAAGGATTTGAAAAACCCATTCCACCTATTTACCTAGATTCTTGCTTCCCCATAAAAACACTTTCTTGAGGCTGGCGCTATGGCATAGTGGGTTAAGCCTCCACCTGGCACAGGTGCCAGCATCCCAAATGGGCATCAATTTGAGTCCAAGCTGCTCTACTTCCAGTCCATCTCCCTGCTAATGCACCTGGGAAAGCAGCAGAGGATGGTTCAAGCCCTTGAGCCCCTGTACCCACATGGAAGATCTAGAAGAAATTCTTGGCTCCTGGCTTCAGATCAGCTCAGCTCTAGCTGCTGCAGCCATTAGGGGAGTGAGCCAGTGAATGGAAGACCTCCCCCCCCCCCCCCCGCCTTCTCTTTCTACCTCTTTTTATAACTCTGTCTTTCAATTAAATAAAATAAATCTTAAAAAAAAAAAACTTTGTTAAAGTCCCAAATGAGAATTGTGAACCTAATGCTGATCACAATGTTTTTGAGGTCCACTGAGCAATTCAATATCTACTCATGTGAAATCCATGTCACATTTATCTGAATAGATGAAAACTCAAGAGACTAAAAGGCTGGCACCGTGGCTCACCAGGCTAATCCTCTTCCTGTGGCGCTGGCACCCGGGTTCTAGCCTCAGTTAGGGCGCTGGACTCTGTCCCAGTTGCTCCTCTTCCAGTCCAGCTCTCTGCTGTGGCCTGGGAAGGCAGTGGAGGATGGCCCAGGTCCTTGGGCCCTACACCCGCATGGGAGACCAGGAGAAGCACCTGGCTCCTGGCTTCAGATTGGCACAGCGCACTGGCCGCAATGCACCAGCCGTAGCAGCCACTTGGGGGGTGAACTAACAGAAAAAGGAAGACCTTTCTCTCTGTCTCTCTCTCACTGTATAACTCTGCCTGTCCAAAAGAGAGAGAGAGAGAGAGAGAGAGAGAGAGAGAGAGAGAGACTATAAAAAAAGAATATATAATCATGGCAGGAAAATTAACATAGAGCAGAGAGAAGAGGCTAAAATTCTAAAACATCTGCAGTCCCCTGAGTCAGCAGGAGCAGCCACTCTAACAACATAGTGCCTTCAGGTATCCTTGATGCCTGTGTATACAGAGATTCATATTCTTTCACACACAATTGCAGAAAGTAGAAACCTCTAAAAAACACAAGGTTGTTTTGATTTTGTTTAAGTTTGTAGCAAATTTATTGGGCTACAAAGCCCCATTCAAACTGCTGTGTTGCTACGTGTAGTCTTCAGTTATTCTACTTTATGTATACAGTCTCATGTTTCACTGCAGAAGTATTAATGAGCTTGAGTTTGCTGCCTCAGACACACCAAATGTGTACTATCATAATGTGGTGCCTTTGTGAAAGCTGAAAATTTTGGATCACAAAGCAAACCTGACCCCCAGAAGTCTGAATGGTAGACCTGAGTACCTACGAAAGGCCATGAAGGTAACAGTGGTGCTGTTTAGAAGCTCTGTGCAAAGGCACTGGGAAGCACTTCATGCATATTCATCACTGAAACCCTTGCAACACCCCACAAAGTAGAAGCTATCATCTGCATCTCACTTTACACAAGGAACAGGACTGCATATGGTACCCACGGTGTTATTACCGCACTTAATCTGTCTTAAACATCTTTCCGTTAAGGGAAGATTCATGTTTGCATTATCTCTAGAGACTGCATCATATCCTGCTGTGTGGTTGTGCTGATGTTTTGCCAGCTCCCCGGTGTTGGAGATGCAGGCCGTTTCCACACTCCTTCCGTTGGATGTGTTTCTTGGTGCGACCCTTCAGTAGAGACTTGACTGCCCTCCCTCTCAAACCTTTGACCCTGAGAAGACAGTATATCCCAGGACTCGCTGGCTCCTTGAAAGGAGGTAATGTATTTCTTCTTCTTGACCATCTAGTTTCACATTTTTCATTTTTTCTTATTCTAACAGAAATATGCTCATCTTCTGTATGTCCCAAAGGTGCTGACAGTTAAAGGCTCTCTGTTGATGGCACTCGCTACAGCTGAGCAGCAAGCCCTTCCCGATGTCCTCCCCAGTGATACACTGGGATGACTTAGCGAGACAGAGCCCAGAGCTGCTCACAACTGCCCCGTGAGAACTGCGATGACCCGTCAGCACCTGGCTGCCATGGCCTGCTCCTGTCCCCAGACTCACAGCTGTCTGTGCCTTTCTGCCATCTGGAGACAGGCACCACCACCTTATTTCCCCTTTTGATGGCAGAAATTCTGGTTCCTCTTTGGCTGGGATGTGTGGTACAGAGCAGGGGGAGAGGAAGAACTTAGTTTTCAAGGCACATTTCTCTGACAAATATGAAAACAGAAATGGCTGAGGATTCCCACCGTGTTTAAGCCAAGCACAAAGGGTCATTCACACATGCGACAATGGGCCCTTTCTATCCACTTCCCCTTTCAACCATCTTTTAGTATTTTCCTTTCTTCAGCACTTGCTGACCCAAATCTCAAGTTGAGAATTTGAAGCCACTGTCCCATGACTGGAAAGGGGCAAATGCTACTGCCCTCCCCGGATACACCCCCAAAGGAGGCTGCTGTGTATCTTGGCACACTCAGCAGGCATATTCAGCTGGTGGCCCTGCACCTTCCCCAGCCCCTCTTATCCTTCTTCCTTCAAACATGGGTCTCCACTCACCCACAGAAAAGTGAAGATTGGGGATGGGGAGAGGGGAAGAATGCAAGAATTAGACCTTCACCATTATTATGGATGAGATAGGAATGTAGACTGGTTCAGCTATTTTGAAAAACAGTATGGCAGTCTCTTATAAAGTTAAATAAATACCACATGAACCAGCCATTCCACTCCTAAATAAATGAAAGCCTACATTCACACAATCACTTGGATGTGAATGTTGATAGCAGGTTTATTCCTAATAGCTCAAGCTGGAAACAACTCAAACATCCATCAGATTTTTAAAAGTATGATATAGTCTTACAACGAAATGCTAGCCAGTAAAAGGAAGGCACTAGTCATATATAAAATTAGTTCCAAAAGTTCATAGAAAATGTAATTAAAAGATAAGTTTCCATGCAAAAAAAAAGCCACATGAAATCCATGCAGTGTTTTTCATAAAGTGTTTTTCCATGAACTTTTTGAAGACCCCTCACACTCAAAACATGGATGAATCTCAAAAACATGTTTAGGAGTGGGCATTTGGGCTAGAGGCTAAGACACCTGCAACCTATGTTGAAATGCCCCATATTAGAGGCCTGGCTCCTCCTCCTCCTCCCCCCTTCTCCTTCTCCTCCCCCTCCCCCATTCCCTCCCTCTCCTCTTCCTCCTCCTCCTTCTTCTTCTTCTTTTTTTTTTTTTTTTGAAGATTTTTATTTATTTATTTGAGAGGCAGGATTAGAGACAGAGAGAGGGAGAGACAGAGAGAGAATCTTCCATCTGCTGGTTCACTCCCCAAATAGCCACAACGGCTAGAGATGGTCTGATCCAAAGCCAGGAGCCAGGAGTTTCCTCTGGGTCTCCCACATGGGTGCAGGGGCCCAAACATTTTGCCCATCTTCTACTGCTTTCCCAGGCCATAGTAGAGAGCTGGATAGAAAGAGGAGCAGCTGGGACTTGAACCAATGTCCACATGGGATGCCGGTGCTGCAGGCAGAGGCTTAGCCTACACCACAGTGCTGGCCTTTGGCTCTGGCTTCTAACTCCAACTCCCTGCTAATGCAGACCCTGGGATGGGGGGCAGCAGGTGATGGTTTAAGTGACTGGGTATTTTCCACCCATGGGGGAGACTGGGCTTTAGCTGCTGGCTCACAGCTTCAGCCTCTGTCCAGTGTTGGCCATTTCAGGCTTTCGAGGACTAAATGGGTAGGTAAAAGCTCTCTCTCTCTGTTGAAGAAGATCAATAAATTTTTTAGACCACATTTTAAAAAAATGACTTCTTTAAGTTATCTGTATGTCTATTGCAGCTCAATTCATACTAGCTAAGCTATGAAATCAATCCAGATGTCCATCAGCTGATGAGTGGGTTGTGGTGGTGTATATCTAGTATGGAATACTACTCAGCCATAAAAACAAATGAAATCTGTCTTTTGCAACAAAATGGATTCAACTGGAAACCATTACACTTGGTGAAATAAGCCAGTCCCAAAAGGACAAATACCATATGTTTTCCCTGATCTGTGGTAACTAAAAGAGTACCAAAACTGTAAAGATAGGAGTGAAATGGACATTTCGAGATCCAATGATTGTTTATAGCCCTTGCCTCTACCATTGAGGAACAATGTTTTTTTTTCTTCTTCTTCTATTTGTTGAACTCTTTATTTATTGTAGGGTTAATCTTATGAGAATAAAGCAAACTGAAACTAGATCCTTGCAAAAAATTAGAGGGGGGGACTGGCGCTGTGGTGCAGCAAGTAAAACTGCCCTCTGTGATGCTGGCATCCCAGATTGGTGCCAGTTCCAGTTCTGGCTGCTCCATTCCTGATCCAGCTGACTGCTAACATTCCTGGGAAAACAGTGGAAGAGTATGGGCCAAGTATTTGGCCCATGTGGGAAATCCAAAAGAAACTTGGCTCCTGGCTTCAGTCTGGCCCAGCCCTGGCTGTTGTGGCCATCTGGGGAGTGTGTCGCTCCCCCTCTTCATGGAGGAACGACACTAAACCCTGCCTAGGCTTCATATCCGAGTCACGGCACCATTATGTCGCTCCCCCTCTTCGTGGAGGAACGACACAGGACCCTGCGCTGTTCTTTCGTCTGCTCGGCCCTCCCCGGGTTGGCTACCGTCCCTTCCACCTCCGTGGAAGGGCGGTTCCCCCTGCCACATTCCCCACTTCCGCGGGGGAGCGGCACACCGCCGGCCGGCTCTCTCGGGGGCTGCACAGGTGTTCCTTCAGTTAGATGTTCCTGGTGCATGTTGTCTCTCTCCTCCTTTATAGTCCTCTTCCACCAATCCCAACTCTGCTACCCACACGCCGAGTACGCTGCTCTCCTCCAATCAGGAGCAGGTCCTGCTGTTTATTGGTTGAACTGGAGGCAGCTGTGTAGAAGCTGTTTCCTCCTCTCCCAGCGCCATATTGTGGGAGAGCAGATGCATAGAATAAGTCTTAATTCCAGTAACTTAGTCTAGTCAGAGTTGCTCCCCACAGGAGTGAACCAGCAGATGGAAGATCTCTCTGTAACTCAGACTGTCAAATAAATAAGTAAATCTTAAAAAAAAAATAAGAGAAGGAAGAGAGGAAGGAGGAGGAAGGATGGGTGGGAAAGAGGGTAGGGTGGGAAGTATCACTATGTTCCTAAATCTGTGTACATGAAATTTGTTCACCTTAAAAAAATTTAAATAAAAAATAAATAGTATGAGATTAAAAATGACTTATTTTTTAAAAAGAAAATTTATTTAATCTACAGTGGCAGAAAGCAAACCTGCAGTTCCCTGGGGCTACAGATAGAGGTAGAGAGCACTTGACTATAAAAAGGTGTAAGACCAACAGGAACGCCCTGTATCTTAACTATGGTGATGATTACATGGTATATAAATTTGTCAAAATTCATTGAGGTGTAAACTTTTTTTTTAAAGATTTATTTTATTTTTTGAAAGACAGAGTTACAGAGAGAAGTAGAGACAGAGAGAGGTCTTCCATCCACTGGTTCACTCCCCAGATGGCTGCAATGGCCGGAGCTGCGCCAATCCGAAGCCTGGAGCCAGGAGCTTCCTCTGGGTCCCCCACATGGGTGCAGAGGCCCAAGGACTTGGGCCATCCTCCACTGCTTTCCCAGGCCACAGCAGAGAGCTGGATCAGAAGAGGAGCAGCCAGGACTAGAACCCTGCACCCATATGGCGCTTCAGGCCAGGGCTTTAACCCGCTGCGCCACAGCACTGGCCCCCAAGGTGTAAACTTTAAATGAATGGTTTTATTGTATACAAATTATTCCTCAAATGAGTTGATTGAAAAATAGAACATATAAGTCAGAATATTCAAGGAACGTGTGAAAAATAAATTAAACCAAAGGTTTTGATTTTCCAGTTATTTTAACTTATAAAACTTACCTTTTAACCATGTGATAAATATCATAAAAGTTATTAATATAAATAATCCTAATAACAAAGGAGTATAGTCCCAAGATCATTTCAATAGGGATTAAGAAGATATTTAATAAACCCTCAAGACTAACATTTTAGAAACACTAAAATGAATAGAAACTAATAATAGAAAACTTTTTTTAGAAAAAAGAAGGCTTATTTATTTGAAAGTCAGAGTTAGAGAGAGAGAGAGAGAGAGAGAGAGATCTTCCATCAGCTGGCTCACTACCTAATGGCCACACAGTTAGGGCTGCACTAGGCTGAAGCAGGAGCCAGGAACTCCATTTGGGTCTCCCACATGGGTGGCAAGGATCCAAGTACTTGACCCATTACCTGCTGCCTCCTAGGATGCACCTTATTAGAAAGCTGGAACCTGAAGTGGAGGCAGGAAGGCAGTGATGGCTAGTGGAGCAGTGGGTTAAAGCCAGGGTTTATAAGGCTGGCATCGTATATTGGAGCACTGGTTCCAGGCCTGACCGCTCTGCTTCCAACAGATAATGATCCAAGTACTTGGGACCCTACCTTCCATACGCGAGACCTGGAAGGAGTTCCAGGATCCTGGCCTTGGCCTTGTCCAGCCCCAGCCATTTCTGCCATTTGGGAAGTAAATCAGTGGATGAAAGATCTCTCTCTCCTCTGTGTGCATGCATGTGAGTGTGTGTGTGTGTGTGTGTGTTGCTTGTCTCCACTCTCTTTGTCACTATTCCTTTAAAATAAAAAAAAAATTAAAAAAAAAAAAAACAAAAAACATGAAGAGTGGAGGTGAGACTCAAATGGAATGAGTGAGTCCTGGATGGAGTTCCTGGCTCCTGGCTTCGGCCCAGCCAAATGACCCAGCCCATTTTTGTGGTCATCTGGGGAGCGAACCAGCAGATAGAAGATCTCTTTGTCTCTGTCTCTCTGCCTTTCAAATAAATGAAATAAATAAAAATTGTTTAGAAACTTTAAAAAATACAAGCCACCTAGTCCACTCCTAGATATATAGCAGAAAAAAAATATGTGCTCACAAAAACTTGAAGTATTATTAATAAGAGAAAAAAGTGGAAATAACCCAAATGTTCAAGTAATCAATGAATAAATCCAATGAAGCATGCTCATTTGATGGAATACTCTTTGGCAAAAAGGAAAAATGAAGTACTGATATGTACTGTGGAATGGATGGTCCTTTTAATTATTATAACAGGTGAAACAAGTCAGCTTCATCATATATTTTTCATGTATATCAAATTCTCAGAGCAGGCAAGTCTGTGGACAGGAAATGAGTGACTGCCTAGGGCTGGGTGAATGGAGGCACTGGCGGGAGGGTTATGGCTAAGTGGTGCAAAGTTTCTGTTGGTAATAATAAAGATATTCTAGAATTAATTGTGATGATGGTTGCACACATCTGTGAATACACTAAAAGCCACTGAATTGTACATTTTATTTACTTATTTATTTTTATTTGAAAGGCATAGAGACAGAGACAGACTGAGATCTTCCATCCATCCTCTGGTTCATTTCTCAGCTGGGACTCAATCGAGAAACCAAATACATCACTTGTTCCCTCCCAGGGTGTGCCTTAGCAGGATGCTAGGATGAAAAATGAAGATAGGACTTGAAGCCAGGCACTCTGATATGGGATACAAATATCCCAAACACTGTCTTAACTGCTGTGTCCAATGTCTGTCCCAAATTGTACGCTTTAAGTGGGTCAATTTTATGCCAGGTGAATTATATTTCAATAAAACTGTTTTAAAAAACTTTACAAAGAGTACATATCACTTTTTTTAATTTTATTTATTTATTTTTTGACAGGCAGAGTGGACAGTGAGAGAGAGAGAGAGACAGAGAGAAAGGTCTTCCTTTGCCATTGGTTCACCCTCCAATGGCCACCGCGGCCGGGGCGTTGCGGCCAGCACACCGCGCTGATCCGATGGCAGGAGCCAGGTACTTATCCTGGTCTCCCATGGAGTGCAGGGCCCAAGCACTTGGGCCATCCTCCACTGCACTCCTGGGCCATAGCAGAGAGCCGGACAGGAAGAGGAGCGACCGGGACAGAATCTGACGCCCCGACCGGGACTAGAACCTGGTGTGCCAGCGCCGCTAGGCGGAGGATTAGCCTGTTGAGCCGCAGCACCGGCCGATCACTTTTATATTTATTAAAAAGCTAGTGATGGCTCTGATAAGTGTATATCTTATGTATTCATTATGTTTTAAAGGTTTGCCCCCAAAATGTCCTAACTACAGGCTCCACTCTGAGTTCCCTGGATAATTAGTCTTCTAAATAGATAAGTATCTAACAAAGGTGAGAAGGAATACAATGCAGTATTGGCAAAAAGAAAAAAAAAAAAAAAGGAAGAAGGAAAAGAAAAGCAAGATAAAGCAATGAACAAAATGGAGACTCCAGAAATAGCCTTTGCTAACTACAAACTCATTAGATGATTGTGTAAGCTTTTTAAAACTCTGGGGTGAAGACATTTTCTTTGAATGATGCTTGAATAATTAGATAGTATTTTGAGGAAGAAATTAAATGGATCCATATCCAACATACTGCAAAAAGAAACTCCAGATTGAAGTGTTAAATATAAAAATCACATTAAATAAAAATGAATAGAAATAAGAATGGAATATCCAACAGATCTATGAAAGCTTGGTAACTTTCTCCACTCTAAAAGACACAGAAACTACCATTAAACCCAGACATTCAAATATTAAAAATGTCTCATTTCCACATCTAAACAATGAAACAAAATTAAGATTTAAAAAAATCAAACTAGATTATAGCAAACTCAGAAGCTTCTGCAAATCAAAGGAAATAATCCATCTTACCCAACCAAGAATTAATATCCAGAATATATCAGCAACTCAAAAAACTCAACAACAAAAAAGAACCAATACAGTTAAGAAATGAACAAAGTACCCCAAATAGACAGTTCACAAAAGAAGAAAAACAAATGGCCCACAAATATAAGGAAAAAAATGCTCAACATCACTAGCCGTCAGAGAAGTGTAAATCAATCAAAACCAGGATGAGACATCACCTCACTCCTGTCAGCATGGCTATTATCCAAAAGACAGAAAGTAACAAATGCTGGCAAGGATGTGGAGAAAGGCAACTCTTACACATGGTTGGTGGGAATATGACTAGTGTAGCCACTGTGGGAAACAGCATGGAGATTTCTTTAAAAACTAGAAATAGATAGACCTTATGATCCAGCAATCTCTCTACTGGGTATATACCCAAAAGACCTGAACACAAAGTATCACAGAGAAACCTACACAACCATGTTTATAGCAGCACTGTTCACAGTAGCCAAAATAGGAATCAACCAAAGTGTCTATCATCAGATGAATGGAGAAAGAAAAAAATATACTCACACAGATGAACATTGTTCAGCTTAAAAAAATGAAATCCCTTATTTGAAACAAAATTGTTGCAAATGGAAGATACCATATTGAGTGAAACAAGACAGACCCAAAAAGACAAATGCCACATAATCTCTCTCTCTTGTATGTGAGAGCTACAATTAAAAAAAAAAAAAAAAAACTCAAAAAAGAAAAAGAAAAAAAAAGAAATGCCTATATGTATCAGTTTTGCTGCAAATTTAGTGTTTTGTCAAACTTTGTTTTAAATCTTTGCCAAATTGTTAAAAAATGTTACACTATTATAATTTTAATGATCTGTGACTATTTTAACATCTGTTGTATATAATGGGGCCAGCACTGTAGCACAGCAGGTTAATGCCCTGGCCTGAAGCGTTGGCATCCTGTATGGGCGCCAGTTCAAGACCCAGCTGCTCCACTTCCAATCCAGCTCTCTGCTATGGCCTGGGAAAGCAGTAGAAGATGGCCCAAGTCCTTAGGCCCCTGCACCCGTGTGGGAGACCCAGAAGAAGCTCCTGGCTCCTGGCTTCAGATCGGCGCAGCTCTGGCCGTTGTGGCCATCTGGGGAGTGAACCAGCGGATGGAAGACCTCTCTCTTTCTCTCTCTCTCTGTCTCTCCTCTCTCTGTGTAACTCTGACTTTCAAATAAATAAATAAATCTTTTTTAAAAAATCTATTGTACATGAGTGAAATCAACTTTTCATTTGTTTATTGTTTTTAGCCCTTCACATATTCCGCTGGGTTATGATCTTTTTACTTTTTATTGTTCAACTATTTAGTGGAGCACTAAGCCTTTTACTATAATGTAAGTTAAAAACACGTTATCTCAGAAATAAAAAAGTGAAAAAAAAAGAATATACAAACTACTTGTATATTCTTGATGCAAATGGCCAAAAAGTTAAATTACAAAATATTTATCATAAATATGACAAAAGATTAATGGACAAGTCTCCTACCTATTAAAAAAAAAGAAGAAAGAAAAGAGCTCAGGGGGTAAGCAAAGAAAATGAACAATTTGCATTAGGAGAATTCACAGTAAACAAATATTTGTTAAAAACTCAATTTCTGGTAATCAAAGAAATACAAATTAAAGCCATTGTGGGCCTGTCACTGTGTTAAGCCACTGCCTGCAGTGCTGGCATCTCATATGGGTGCCAGTTCGGGTCCTGCTGCTCCACTTCCGATCCAGCTCCCTCCTGGTGAGCCTTGGAAAGCAGTAGAAGAAGGTGAAAGTCCTTAGGCCCCTGCACCCATATAGGAGACCTGGAAGAAGCTTCTGGCTCCTGGCTTCAGATCAGCCCAGCTCCAACCATTGCAGCCATTTGGGAGTTGGGGAGTTAATCAGCATCAAAGAAGATCTCCCTCTCTCTCCCTCTAACTCTGCCTTTCAAATAAATAACTAGATCTTTTAAAAAATTAAAGCCATCTCATTCTGAATATTAGCACTACTGTATTAATCCACATGGTTGCTGTGGATCCTAGATCTGTATGTGGTTCAGCAGATACACTGATTTCCAGGCTCTCCTATACCACAGAGTTAACCTCCTGCTCAAGTACAATAATCTCACAATCTACATAAAAATTATCTCCCTTTTATCCTCCTTTTTTCTATACCCTCAAGCCCTATTTTTTCTCTGAAAAAAAAGTTACCAAATGTTTAAATATACTTTGCTTTGAATTTTTTGTCAGCAAATTTAAAGTCCATAAAACATATAACCTTATGTGATCTTTTATGAACCTTTTTTAAAAAGATTTATTTATTTATTTGAAAGGCAGAGTTACAGAGAGGCACAGTCAAAGTGAGGGAGAGATCTTCCATCTGCTGGTTCACTCCCCAAATGGCTGCAATGGCTAGGCCTGGGCCAGGCGGAAGCCAAGAGCTTCCTCTGGGTCTCCCATGTAGGTGCAGGGGCCCAGGGACTTGGGTCATTTTCTGCTGCTTTCTCAGCTGCATTAGCAGGGAGTTGGATCGGAAGTGGAGCAGAGAATTTGAACTGCCCCACCATATAGGAAGTCAGTGGTGACTCTACCTGCTATGCCATATAATCGGCCCCCTCATGTGAACTTTTAAAACCAGGAGTAACCATATTTCTCAAAATTCCTTCAGACCCTATTAAGCAGACCCATGAAATGACTCTGATGGGAGTGGCATCTCTCAGCACCTAACCAGCTCTCTGCCTCACAGAGCCCTCGCCAGTTCCCCAACTCAACATCAGTCACTCCAGAAACCCTTTCTCCTTCTCCACATCTCACAACGTTCTTATCCCGACATGGGAAGTGCTGCTCTGATACTGACCCTTCAAGCCTCTCATTTGATTCTTGCCACATTTCATCCCTCTTTTTTAAAAAGACATATTTATTTATCTAGCTGTTTGTTTACTTATTTGAAAGGCAGATAGAGAGGCTGTGTGTGTGGGTGTGGGTGTGTGTGTCAGAGAGAGAGATTGAGAGAGAGAGAGAGAGAGAGAGAGAGAGAGAGAGAGTCTTCCTTCCACTAGTTCACTCCCTAAATAGCTACAACAGCCAGGTCTGGGCCAGGCTAGAGCCAGGAGCCAGAGCCAGGAACTCTATCCTGGGCTCCCACATGGGTGGCAGGGGCTCAAGTACTTGAGCCATCTTCTGCTGCTTGCCATGCCCTTTGATATGGCATTGCAGGCCTCCCAAGATTCGGCTTAACCTGCTGTGACACAATGCTTGCCACCCCCCCCCATCTGTTTTATAAAGAAAGTTATTGTTTTGTTTTTAAAGTGTTGTTGAATTAGCTAAAAAGTAAAAATAATTTAATGATTAATTTTATAAAAGTGCATTGGTATACTCTCATATCAACTAACAGAAGTGGTAAACCATACAAGGATCATAAAGTTGTGCATTCTTTTTTTTTTTTTTTTTTTGACAGGCAGAGTGGACAGTGAGAGAGAGAGACAGAGAGAAAGGTCTTCCTTTGCCGTTGGTTCACCCTCCAATGGCCGCCGCGGCCGGCGTGCTGCGGCCGGCGCACCGCGCTGATCCAATGGCAGGAGCCAGGAGCCAGGTGCTTTTCCTGGTCTCCCATGGGGTGCAGGGCGCAAGCACCTGGGCCATCCTCCACTGCACTCCCTGGCCACAGCAGAGGGCTGGCCTGGAAGAGGGGCAACCGGGACAGAATCCGGCGCCCCGACCGGGACTAGAACCCGGTGTGCCGGCGCCGCTAGGCGGAGGATTAGCCTAGTGAGCCGCGGCGCCGGCCCAGTTGTGCATTCTTTTTAATCAAAAAGATGACGTGTGTGCAATGGCAACAAAAAATGGCATTCTCTAAATGCACAGCCATTGGGAAGAGTTAAATATATTGTATTCTGTCTCCTTGCAAGGATTGATGGGAATAAGGATGGCTATCTGTCCCTCAAGCCATCAGCCAGCCAGGGCCTATAATTTGTATGGCCTGGGAAAAAAAATAAAAAATAAAATGAGCCTATTAGAGCCAGCCTCCCCAACCAACCTCAAATCAAGGAATTCTTATTGCTGACTAATGTAGGTCTTGGGGCTACACCAGTGGTTCTCTAACTTCAACATGCACAAGAATCAGCTGGAGAGGGGCCCAAATTGTGGTGCAACAGATTAATTTTCCACCTACAATCCAGCTTCCCATACAGGCACCTGTTTGCGTCCCGGCTGCCCCACTTTCAATACAGCTCCCTGCTAATGTGCCTGGGAAAGCACTTGGGCCCCCGCCCTTATGGGAGACACAGGGGGCTTTGGCTCCCCTGGCCATTAAGACCATTTGGAGAGTGAACCAGCAGATGGAAGACCCCCTGCCTCATAATTCTGCCTTCCAATAAATAAATATTTTTTAAAAATCACCTGAAGAGCTTAGAAGAGATTTCTGTGCCCCCAGAGACACTGATTCAGTACATCTAGTGTAAAGCCCAGGAACTGCCAATTCTATTGAACTCTCAGGTGATTCTGAAGCTGTTGGTGGGGGACCACCAACTTTGAGAATCACTGTTCTAGAAATTGCAAAGCAGCAGCTATTTTTAGACCATGAGCAGGCAGCAGATGTTCCAAAGGAGGGACAAGGCCACAGAGACCAGCTGGATTCCTGACTACTTCCCAGTTGCCATGAGCCCAGTTGTCTTTGGACTTCGTGTGACCTTTCTTTGCCCTTATACTAAACTCCTCTTTATTTGACTTTACTAGAGTGAGTCTCCTCACAACGTCAAACTGCCAGGAACACAGTTGGAAGGGTACTATGTCCTCCAAAGGAGAAAACGTTTATTTCCCCAACTCCATTCCAATCCTCCCTCTGGAAAGCAAGCTTAAGTATCCTTCTCTAAATTTTACATACCCATGTATGCCAGGGTTTTTACTATTTCTTTTATAAACATTAAATTGTTCAGATTCTGTTCCTGAAATAGACCAACATACCTGTGGCTTAAGACAGAATTTATTTCTCTGCTACATAACAGTCCTGAGGTGGGTGGCCCAAAACCAGCAAGGTGGATTGCTCTCTGAGGTCATGTGGAACCCAAGTTCCTTCCTTCTTGCTGCTTCAGCATCTTGGAGGTTGCCTCAACCACACTTCCAGGGTGGCTCATACCTTGTCTGTGTTCCAGTCAACAGAAAGGGAAAGGGGGAAGGGGAAGAGAGCTTTCCTCTCTGGAGGAACAGACTCTCAAAGGCACGCAGATCATTCCTGATTACTACCCTTTGGCTATAATTTAGACTCATGTAGACAACTAACTACAAGGCTGGAAATAGTGTCTTTAGCTGTTAGTCATTAAAATTCAGATGGTCTATTCCCAAAGGAAAGAAAGCAAATGGAACTTGGGACACATTTAGCAATTTCTGCACAGCAGACTATACACATGCTCTGTGGTTTGTTCATTTCACAATAAATGAATGCCAATAAATATGGAGCCACTTTGGTTTAGTGGCTGTCTAGTATCTCATTGCATAGTTATAGCATAATATATTAAACCATTCCTATATTTATGGATATTCAGGTTAGGTCCATTTTTTTTACCCATAAAGTTTCTTCAATAAACATGCTTGTTCATGGATTCTTGTTCCCTAAAGCTTTTGTCTCTATAGGGTAAAATGCCCCAGATGAATTAAAAGATATATGCAGTTTTTAGTTTTTTAGGTATTGCTAAATTAAGTCCTCAAAAGTCTAGACTTAATAAATTATACATTCCTCAGCAATGAATAATATGAGTATATTATCGTTCATTCTCTTATTTTGGCTCATGTGAATGGATGAGAAATTCTAATTCATCATTCCTTAAGTGTGAACTCCTCTGGGTACAAGTGAGGTGGAAGGTGTTGGTACATCTCTGTTGACATGCATTTCTCTTCTGTATGCTGCTGGCTCTTATCTGTATCTGGTGGGGTCCCAGTGGAAATAGAATCTCCTCTCTCTCTCTCTCTCTCTCTCTCTCTCTCTCTCTCTCACACACACACACACACACACACACACACACCTGTCCATGGTTCAGATAAAGGGATGGCAGTGAAGTGACCACTTACAGAGCTGTGGGCAGGACAAGGGGAGTGTGTAAGACAGAAGAAGCTGGTTTGGCACCTGGAGCTGGAAACTGTGGGAAGCTGATTCTGTCTCCTTAGGCTGAAGGGACATAGTGGGGAACAGGTGTTACCCAGTGAGCCCTGTGAATTCTGGAACATGGAGGAAAAGCTGTCCACTTAGAGCTGCTTAGGTGGAGCACCTGCTTCTGCCAGAGACAAAATCACCAGACAGGGGAAATAGCCTGACTTCTCTCTCCTTCAGCTCCTCAGTGACCTGCTGGCTTTTCCCATTGGCCAAACCAAACGGGGAAGCCAGACCAGCAAGAATCCAGGGCATGCAGTTCACATGAGCAACTTCCCAGGACACAGATGCAGGCAGGAGAAGACAGAGATCTGGGAGTGGGGCAAGAGACCAACACTGTAGCACAGTGCGTTAAGTCACCTCTTGCATCACCCGCATTCCATATTGGAGTTCAACTCCCAGCTGCTCCACTTCCAATCTGCTTCCTGCTAATGTGCCTGGGAAGGTAGCTAAAGATGGCCCAAATTGCTTGGGTCCCTAATACCCATGTAGGAGATTTGGAGAGAGTTCCTGGCTCCCAGCTGCAGCCTGGTTCAGGCCTGGCTATTGTGGCCATTTGGGGAATGAACCAGTGGATGAACCAGTTTTCTGTCTCTCTCTGTTGCTCTGCCTTTCGAATACATCTTTAAAAAAAATGAGGAAATATAAATGTCTGAGACTGTTTTATGGTACTATAAGAGAATGCCAGAGACTGAATATTCTGAAAAACAGAAATTCATTGGCTCACAGTTCTGAAATCTGAGAAGTCCAACATCAAGGGACCAGCATCTAGTGAGGGTCTTCTTGCTGCACCCTCTCATAGCAGAAGGCAAAGCACAGGCCAGAGAGAGTAAAAGGGGCTGAGCTCCCCTTTTACAATGAGCCCACTCCTGAACTAATGGTATTCATCCATGCACTCTGCCTTCGTGGCCTAATCACCTCTCATTAGGCCCTACCTCCCAACACTTTTACATTAGGAATTAAGCTTCCTACACATTTTTGGGGAAACACATTCAAACCATAGCAGTAAGTGCTTCCCTGAGATCTGTGTGCCCTCCTCACACATTAACTGAACCCATGGAGTGTGTACCCCCAACTTAAAGCACACTGGTCGGAAGCACAGGTCACAGGCTGGGGCTTGCAACTGGCATCTAAAATAGGAGACAGTCTTATGGGACTGAGCCTCATCCAGTAGTATCTGAGTCTAATCTCAGGCAGATAGCATCAAAATTGAATTGAAGGGAATTGGTTGTTAAGTGGGGAAATACCTCCCCCAGAGGTTTGGTGACTAGAAATGAAGTGTGGTATCCTGTGTTGAGTGATATGAGAGTGGAAAGACTTTGCTGTTTTCCCTGTATCTCACAGTGTGTCTTTTCGCTATGAGTTTGTGGGAATTTGTAAACATAAGGGATACCAAACCTTGGTCTCTAACATGCATGTACATTATTTCTCAGTCCATCACTATCTATTGGTTTCTGTCTATAGTTTATTTTCCACATAAGCCACTTTTGTGGTTTTAGATTTCCTACTGTTTCAGAAAAATCCAGGATATGAGAACCAGCTGTCAAAGGCAGAAGATGCCATGAGTCCGAAGAATGCAGACCAATCCAAGATTACACAGTGTGATTCCCTGGGACTTACAGACACAAGCGCAGTCTCAGGCAGATGCTACACACATGGATCTCCATGCAATGAGGCAGAAGAAAAAGGGTTTTATAGACCAAGGTGGCTGGTGTCTAATTGGAATGCACCTGGACTTTTTAAAGGAATACTAACATTCATAAGAGAGATTCCTGTTATCAGATAAGAGTCATCTCAGATAAGAGTGTCAGATAACAATATCAGATAAGAGCAGCAGGTTGTCTTAATGACTTTGTTTTGGATAACTTCCAGGGTCACCTAAAAGACAACATGTTAGTTACAACCAAAATGGCAGCGGTCCTGTCAAGCTGAACCCTACACTTAGCTTGTTAAAGACATCTCCACCTTGGGTGGCAGGTATCTAGCCTAGCAGTTAAGACACCTGTGTCCCACATCAAACTACCTGGGTGCAGTCCAGCTTCCTGCTAATGCAGACCCTGGTAGGCAGCAGTGATGACTCAGTAACTGGGTTCCTGTCATACTCATGGGAGACTCAGATTGTGCTCCTAGCTCCTACTGGCCCCAGCCCAGCCTCAATCATTGCAGGCATTCGGGAGGCAAACCAGTAGATGAGAGAAATCTCTCTCTCTCTCTCTCTCTCTCTCTCTCTCTCTCTCTCCTCCACCCCCCTCTTCCTCTTTCTCTGTGTCTCAAATAAATACAATAATTTTTAAATAAAAAAAAGACATAGCTCTGGCCTGGCAATTGGCACAGCAGGCAAGACACCACTTGGGACACACATGTGCCCTATCAGAGTAGCTGGGTTTGAGTACCCATTCCTGATTCTAGCTTCTGGCTACACCCTGAGAGGCTGCAATGATGGCTCCAGTATCTGAGTCCCTGTTACCATGTGGAAGAGCCAGATGCAGTTCCACGCTCCTGATTTCAGCCTGGCCCAGCCCTGGCTTGTTGCAAGCATTTGGTGATGGATTAGCAGATGTGAGAGCTCTGTTTTTCAGCCTCTCAGATAAAATGAAAGTAAATAAAAGAACAATTAAAAGAAAACCGGTGTAGACATTTGACACACTGGTTAAGTCACCACTTGTGATATCCACATCCCACATGGGAGCTTCCTGCTAATGCATACCCTGGAAGGCTCAAGTGGTTGGGTCCCTGCCACCCACATGGGAAACTTAGATTGAGTTTCAGGCTCCTGGCTTAATCCTATTGCAGCCATTTGGAGAGTAAACTAGCAGATGGAAGATCTCTCAATCTCTCTTACTCTGTGTGTGTGTGTCTTCCTTTCTTTAAAAAAATATTTAGTTGAATCTTCAATCCATTGGTTCATTCCCCAAATTGCCACAATGGCCAGAGTTGGGCTGGTCTAAAGCCAGGAGCCAGGAGCTGCTTCCAGGTCTCCTACATTCCGGGTCCAAGCAATTGAGCCATCCTCCACTGTTTCCCCAGGTGCATGAGCAGTGAGCTAGATCAGAAGAGAAGCAGCCAGGACTTGAACCAGCGCCCATATGAGATGCCTGCTCTGCCAGCTGTGGTTTAACTGCTGCACCACAACATCAACCCCATGTCTGCCTTTTAAACAAATACAATTTTAAAGTAAATAAATAAGCCACCACTGAGACAGCTAACCCACTCCCACAATGATGACATTAATGCATTCCTGAGGCTGCAGTTCTCCTGATCTAATCACTTCTTAAAGGTCTCACCTTTAAAAATCATTGACATTGCCACAGTGGCAACTGAATTTTAGCATGAGTTCTGGGGGGCGGGATATTCACTCCATAGCAGGGAGGTTGTTGGTTTGATTACTACACCAAGAAGAGGACTCTGAGGAGAAAGCTATTAGAGAATTCTGAGCAAAGAAGTTATGTGGTTTGATTTATTATGAACACCAGACATAGCTGTCAGATTATTGGATGAATCTAGAAGATTATGGCAAATTTATCCTGAGTTCCCTTCATTTCTCAGTGCTCAGAGTTCAGAAGCACAGTGAAGGGAATGGGAAAGGAAAAACAACAATACTATCTTTTCCAACACCTCCTCTTCTCCCCTGATCTGGTTTGAAGTTAACACATTTCAGTTCCAAGGCACATCTTACTGTATGCAAACGGGAAGGAGGGAAGCAAAGAGGGAAGGCGGGCAGGCAGGCTATTCGTGTAGAGAAGAAAGAGATGATGAGAAGTAATTCCTGTGAAAACTATCACATTTCTGCTCCAGAAGTCGAGATTGAATGTAAGCTTATCCTGAGTTCCCTTCATTATTATTATTTGGCACTGCCTAATAATGCTTCCCAAGATTGCAGCAAAAGTAAAGGAAGGGAGGAACGGAGGGAGGGAGGGAGGGAGGGAGGAAGGAGGGAAGGAGGAAAGGAGGGAGGAACAGAGAGAGAGAGAGAGAGCAAGAGAGAGAGAGAGCAAGAGAGAGAGAGAGAAACAAAGTTCAATATAAACATTGTATATATGAACAGGCTTGTGGCACCACCATTGTGGTGCAGTGGGTAAAGCTGCCTCCTGCAATGCCGCATCCCATATGAACTCCTGTTCAAGTCCTAGTTGCTGCACTTCCAATCCACCTCCCTACTAATGCACCTGGGAAAGCACCAGAAATAGTCAAAGTGCTCAGGTCCTTGTCATCCATGTGGGAGACCCAGATGGAATTCCAGGCTCCTAGATTTGGCTTGGCCCAGTCTGTGCTGGTGTGGCCATTTGGAGAGTGAACCAGCAGACAGAAAATCAATCAATCTCTCTCTCTCTCTCTCTCTCTCTCTCTCTCTCTCTAACTCTGCCTGTCAAATAAGTAGACAAATATTTACAAAAGAAGAAAAAAAAAGGTTTGCTTAGGATGTCTGGATTTATTCTATCACATTCCTTTTCTCCCCCTAAATTAAGCAAACCTAGCTTAGTCCCCAATCCCTCCAAAGATTGATAGAAATTCACCTTTCATCATTTTGGGAGATCTTTAAACCCTCCAAGAACCCAAAGGATTTATGGGTACCACCAAAGTCATTTCTCTAACTGTATCATGATTCCCAGTTCAGACAACTATGGCCTATTCAAGAGTGGACCACTTCCATTGGTGACATCCATTCCTTCCCAACAAAAAGTTCTGTGGTCCCCAAAGCTAGCAGGCCAGCGCTGCAGCTCACTAGGCTAATCCTCCGCCTGCAGCGCTGGCACCCCGGGTTCTAGTCCCAGTTGGGCGCCAGATTCTGTTCCGGTTGCTCCTTTTCCAGTCCAGCTCTCTGCTGTGGCCCAGGAGTGCAGTGGAGGATGGCCCAGACCCTTGGGCCCTACACCCGCATGGGAGACCAGGAGGAGGCACCTGGCTCCTGGCTTCGGATCGGCACAGCGTGCTGGCCGTAGCAATCATTTGGGGGGTGAACCAACAGAAAGGAAGACCTTTCTCTCTCTGTCTCTCTCTCTCTCACTGTCTAACTCTGCCTGTCCAAAAAAAAAAAAAACAAAAAAAAACAAAAAAAAACACAACAACAACAAAAAAACAAAGCTAGGGTGCTTAATACACATGTCCCAGGCAACCACAGGCCACTGTATCCACTATCTAGTGCTATATAACAATGAAAGTTTTGTTCTTCAGTCTAGCTTACTCTGTCGGGTATAAACAAATGACGCCCCCAGATATCAGAAAACAGGTGAAAAGGGCACTATTGAACTTGAAAATCAATGCTCAGCTTTAATTCAAATGGGGATTGTCCCATGGGGATTATCTTATTTCTCTTCATACAATGGCCACTTTGTACTAGAAGTTTATCATGTAAATTTGCAAAACACAAACCAGTTTCCCAACATATAAATCCTCCCCGGGTATAAGCAAAGTCACTCTGGAGGGATTTTTTTAAATTTTAAATTTTTCAACTTCCTAAGAATGGAATTAATATGTAAGTGAGCATTGTGATTGTTCAAAGGCTATTCCACAACATTAAAAGTTAAATTAAATCCCAAAATGCCTATATAACCCAATGGCAAAACTCACTGCCAGTATGTCAGAAAAATCCAATAGGTAGAATTCAATGCAAATCTGTTAAAAGCAGTTTAGGGGCAGACATTTGGTGCAGTGATTAGATACTGCTTGGGACGTATCCCATATTGGAGTATCTGGGTTTGAGTCTTGGCTCTGTTCAATATTCCACCTTCCTGCTCATATGCATCCTGGCAGGGAGCAGGCGATGGCTCAAGTACCTGGATGTCTGCCATCCATTTGGGAGACCTGGATGTGTTCTAGAACTCAATCTGTCACAGTCCTAGCTGCTGTGGGCATTTGGGGAGTCAACTAGCACATGAGATATCTCCGTCTCTGTTTCTCTGTCTCTCTGCCTTAAAATGTAAACAAACAAATAAATAATTTTTAAACATTATATTATTTGGGGGCTGGTGTTGTGGCGTTGTGAGTGGGTCCACCCTTTGCAATTTCAGCATCCCATATGGGCACCAATTCATGCCCTGGTTGCTCTGCTTCTGACCCAGCTCCCTGCTTATGGCCTGGGAATAGCAGCAGAGGATGGCCCAAATGTTTGGGCCTCTGCCACTCTCTTGGGAGACCTGGAAGAAGCTCCTGGCTCCTGGCTTCAGCCCGGGCCAAAACTGTGGCCATCTGGGGAGTGAATCAGTGGATGGAGGGTTCCCTCCCTTCCTCTTCCTCTCTGTAACTCTGACTTTCAAATAGATAAATCTTTTTTTTAAAAAATGTATTACTTTTAAAAAGCTATGTAACTTGCCACTAACTAGTTAGCTGACTGTAGATGCACAGCATTTAACAACATAGTGTACAGCAATGGTTCTCAAACTTTAACTGGCATCAGAATCACCTCGAGGGATCATCAAAAGCCTGACGGTCTCAAGCTCTGAGGTTTTCTTTGAGCGATCTGAGATGGGGTCCTGGGATCTTCATTTTTTACAAATCCCAGGCTATTGGGGAACCACACAGAGAGCCACGGTCTTCCTAGCTGTTAGGTTAACCATAAAACGGGCATAAGCTATTTTAGTTAGGGACAGAAGGGGCTCAAAATGTAGCTCTAGTTTGGGAAACAAAGCTTGCCAGCCTTTTCTTTGGGGTTGTTTCCTATAGTTCCAGGGCACTGGAGGGCTACCTTCCAACAGAAGTGAAGAGGATGCTGATGTCACACTTCAATATGTGAAACCAGGTTGCTGAAACAACAGTGTAGAAGTGCAGTGGATGCCACAGACATTGAGATCTCACTCAGCCTAGCCTCTGTGCCCTGCCTTTCCCATCACTCTTGCCCTTAAAAAATGAAATCAGATTGATCTCTCAGAGCCAAGGTATGAATTAGCTTATCTGTTGATGCTTATCAACATTCTTAAAAATTATTTGTCATTAACACAGTGAAAAGCATTTTCACAATAGTATTGTCTTTGATACTGTGGAAATACAAGGAAAGTTACAAAAAAAGCAATGAATGAAAGAACCTTGCAAAAGAGAGACAAGAATTCTTTAGGAAACAGAATTTATGGGGCTGGCACTGTGGCACAGTGGGTTAAGGTCCCGGCCTGAAACACCAGCATCCCATATGGACACCGGTTCTAGCCCCAGCTGCTCCTTTTCCGCTCCAGCTCTCTGCTATATCCTGGGAAAGCAGTAGAAGATGGCCCAAGTCCTTGGGCCCCTGCACCCACGTGGGAGACCCAGAAGAAGCTCCTGGCCCCTGGCTTTGGATCAGTGCAGCTCCAGCTGTTGTGGCCATCTGGGGAGTGAACCAGTGGATGGAAGACCTCTCTCTCTGTCTCTACCTCTCTCTGTAACTCTGTCTTTCAAATAAATAAAATAAATCTTTTAAAAAAAAAGAGGTTGTCCAATCCTTATTTTATAGTCATTTCCACTTTGTTCATACATTTTTGTTGTTTTCTGTCTCATTGTGCTTGTTCCTTTTTATAGGTTTTTTTTTTTTTTTTTTTTTTTTTTTTTTTTTGACAGGCAGAGTGGACAGTGAGAGAGAGAGACAGAGAGAGAAAGGTCTTCCTTTGCCGCTGGTTCACCCTCCAATGGCCGCCGCTGCAGCCGGCGCACCGCGCTGATCCTGGCAGGAGCCAGGAGCCAGGTGCTTTTCCTGGTCTCCCATGGGGTGCAGGGCCCAAGCACCTGGGCCATCCTCCACTGCACTCCCTGGCCATAGCAGAGAGCTGGCCTGGAAGAGGGGCAACCGGGACAGAATCCGGCGCCCCAACCGGGACTAGAACCCGGTGTGCCGGCGCCGCAAGGTGGAGGATTAGCCTATTGAGCCACGGCGCCGGCTCCCTTTTTATAGTTTTTATAGAAGATATAAGCGAAGATTTAAGCTCCCACTTTTTCTGTCTTCCTCAGAACACTTATTCAGAGTTATTTAAACCTGTGTCTCCAAAATTGTGATTCCTAAGTTGACAAATAAAGTCTTTCTAATCTGGCAGTTTCTAAGTTTAGATTAAACAGCAATCCTCAAAACAATCCTACTAGGTAGACCTCATCATGCTCCTTGTATGATTGAGGAAACTGAACCACACCACAGATAAATGACTGGCCCAATATTAGAGTTAACTGATGGCAGTGCCAGGGCTCAAACTAAGGCCTTTAAAGACCGAGTACTAGAAGTTTAAGATGTTCAGGGGCCAATTCAAGTCCCTGCTGCTCCACTTCCTATCCAGCTCCCTGCTAATGGCCTAGAAAAGCAACAGAAGAAGGCCCAAGTGCTTGAGCCAGAGACTTGGAAGAAGCTCCAGGCTTCTGGGCTCAGCTTGGGCCAGATCTGGCTATTGCAGCCATCTGGGGAGTGAACCAATAGATGGAAAATATCTCTCTCTCTCTCTCTCTCTCTTTCTCTCTCAATCCCTCTTTCTCTCTCTCCTCCACCCCTCCCTCTCTGTAACTCTTTCAGGTAAACAAAATTTTTTTTTAAATGGGCCCAACACTGTGGCATAGACGGTTAAGCCTCTGCTGTGCCAGTATCCCATATGGGCATCAGTTCAAGTCCCAGCTTGTCCACTCCCAATCCAGCTCTCTGCTAAGGCACCTAGGATAACAGCAGAAGATGGCTCAAGTGCTTGAGACCCTGTATCTATGTGGGAGACTGGAATGGAGCTCCCAGCTCTTGGCTTCAGCCTGGCCCAGCTCCAGCCATCTGGGGAGTGAACCAGCAGAAGGAAGAATCTCTCTCTGTCTCTCCCTCTCTCTCTTTGTATAACTCTGCCTTTCAGATAAATTTTTTAAAAAAGTTTAAGATGTTCAGATATGTATATTTCCAGAAGTACTGAAGCCAAGAATAAAGTCTATTATCCTTGTTACTGTTGCTTCACAAACATGTTAGAAATGATTAATGACAGTTAAATACATGTAATACCTGTTTTTAAAAAGGAAATAGTACAAAAATTGAAAGAGAACATTTCCCAATTTTTAAAAAGGTTGTTAACTTTTATTTTCATTTTATTTGGAAAGCAGAAAGAGAGAGAAATTGACAAGAGAAATCTTCTATCCACTGGTTCACTCCCCAAATGCCACACAGCCAAAGCCAGTCTGGGTCTCCCACATCAGTGGGAGGAGCCCAGGTACTTGAGTCATCATCTGATGCTTCTCAAGAGTGCATATTAGCAGGAAGCTGGATCAGAGCAGTGTAGCCAGGATGTGAACCAGGCACTCCAATGTGGGATGCAGACATCCCAAGTGGCAACAAGAGCTGTTGCACCAAACACATGCCCTCCAAGACAGCCATATTTAAAGAAGATTATTTGATAAGTTTTGATGCACAAACACACCAGTGAGACTATCATCACAATTAAGATAATGAACATATTAATCACCCCTTCAAAGTTTCTCTGTTCCCTTTGTCCTCTTTCCCTCTCTCATTCCTCAAAACACAAACCTACCCCATCCTTGGGCAATAACTGATTTGCTTTCTTTCAGTACACATTAGTGATAGCTTTATATAAGTGAAACCATATCATATGTACTCCTTTTTGACTAGATTCTTTCATTCAGCATAATCTGATCCTCTTCTATATTACTGCACGTATTAAGTGTTCATTCCTTTTCATTGTTGAGTGGAATCCCATGATACACACTACAGTTGCTATATGTGTTTACCTATTGGTAGACATTTAAGTTGTCACCAAATGTTGGCTATTTCAGATAAAGATATATAAACAATCATGCACAAGTCTTTGTGTGGACATATGTTTACATTTTCCTGAGAAAATACCTGGGAGTAGAATGTCTGGGCTGTATTGATAGGTGAATTTTAATTTTTAAAGAAATTGTTACTCTGTTTCCAAAGTATTTGTATAATTTTACATTCCCACCAAGAGCATAAGAGAGTTCTAGTTGCTCCATATCCTCATCAATCCTTTTAATTTTGGTCATTCTAATGAAAATGCAGCAATATGTCAATGGGATTTAAACTTTATTTCCCTATGGACTAACATGCCATCTTTTTGTGTGTTTATTTGTCATCTGTATATCTTCTTTGATGAAGTGTTTTTTACGTTTTTCTTTTTAGTTGTTTATGTTCTTATTATTGAGTTTTGAGAGTTCTTTACATAATCTGGGCACAGGTCCTTTACTAGAGAGTGGATTTAAAGTTATTTCTTCCCCATTTATGGCTTAGTTCTTCTTTCTTTAAACTACCTCTTATTAAGTGAGGAAATTCTGATGAAGTCTAATTTATCAATTTGTTCTTTTATGGCTTATGCTTTCGGTGTCATATTTAAGAAATGTTGGTTATTCCCAAGGATATAAATATTTCTCCTACATCTTCTTCTAGAGGTTTAACAGTAATGGGTTTTACATTTTGGAGTATGATACTTTCTGAGTTGATTTTTGCTATATAGTGTGAAATATCAATTGAAGTTCTTTTTTTTTAAATAGGCAAATTGTTATTGAAAAAACTTTCCTTTCTGCAGTGAATTGCAGCTTTGTCAAAAATCAATTGTCTGTATAAGTGGAAGTCTATTTCTGGACTTTCTGTTCAGTTTGATTAATCTGTTTGTCTATCTTTGAGCCAATACCACATTGTCTTGATTATTGTAATTTTATATGTCTTAAAATCAGATTGTGTTGCTATTGTGTAAAATGTGACAATATCCATATTTATCAAGGGCAATGAAAATATAAACTCCTCCCCCTCCTCCTTCCCATTCTGCACATTTTTGGGAGTTCATTATCAAGAAAATAATTTGAAACAAAAATAACTCTGTTTTATTTTAAAATATTTTATAATTTCCCCTCAGTGGAGCTAGAGGCAATATTTTAAAATATCCAACACTAGAGAAATGAATAAGTCAATTATGTCATCTCTATGTGATGGCATTATACAGTTTTTCTAAATTTTTATTTAGTTTAATTTTATTTGAAAGGCAGCGACAGGTATTTTCCATTAGCTGGTTCACTCCCCAAATGCCTTAACAGCCAGTAGTTAAAAGTCAAAGCCAGGAGCCCATAACTACATCCAGGTCTCCCACACAGGTGGCAGAGACCCTAGTATTTGAGTCATCACCTGCTACCTGCCAGGGTGCACATTAGCAGGAAGCTGGAATTGGAAGCAGAACAGAGACTTGAATCCAGCCCCTCTATTGCGGGATGAAGTATCCCAATAACATCTCACTTCCTATATCAATTGCTTCTTTAAGAGACCTTCATGGTTGTAGTATTCTAGAATTTTGGGCCACTGTAGGTTAAAGTGAGATAAGCAATTCTGCAGGACTCTCCAAAGGAAAGACAAATTTCTTCCTTTTTTTATTTTTTAAGATTTATTTTTAGGGCCCAGCGTTGTAGCATAGATTAGGCCTCCCCCTGCGATGCCAGCATTCCATATGGGCACTGGTTCGAGACCCAACTGCTCTGCTCCAATCCAGCTACCTGCTAGTGCACTTGAGAAAGCGGCAGAATATGGTCCAAGTATTTGGACTCCTGCATTCACTTGGGAGACCCAGAAGAAGCTCCAGGCTCCTGGCTTTAGACTGGCCCAGCCCCAGCCATTGCGGCCATTTGGGGAGTGAACCAATCTCTGTAACTCATTCAAATAAATAAAAAAATAAATCTTTAAAAAAAGAGAGAGAGAGGAAGGGACAAAGAGAAACAAATAGAGAGAGAGAGAGAGAGATCTTCCACTGCTGATTCACTCTCCAAATGGCAGCAATGGCCAAGCTGGGCCAATCAGAAGCCAGGAGCTTCTTCTGAGTCTCCCATGTGGGTGCAGGGGCCCAAGCACTTGGACATTAGCAAGGAGGTGGATCATAACTGGAGCAGCCGGGACTCAAACCAGTGTCTATATGCAATACTGGCATTGCAGACAGCAGCTTAACCTGCTACACCTCAGCACCAGCCCCAGAAAGACAAATTTCCAATTCCCTGGAATTAGTGAAGTGGAGTGGGTAACAGAAATGGGGAGATGCTGGTGGAGATGAATGGTCAGATCAGAGAAAGAGGGGCCAAAGGAGGGGAAGTGGAAACTTTAGGAGAAATGACCTATGAGGGGCCAGGTGTTTGGTGCAGCAGTTAGACCACTGCTTGTTCAAGTCCCAGCTCAACTTCTGATTCCAGGTTCCTGTAAGTGTGCATCCTGGGAAGCAACAGGTGATGGCATAAGTACTAGGGTCTATGCCACCCACCTGGGAGACCCAGATTGGTGTCCAGGCTCCTGGCTTCAGCCTGGCCCTTCTGTGGCTATTGCAGGCAACTAGGGAGTGAGCAGCAGGTGGGAAATCTCTATGTTTCTCTCTCTGCCTTCGAAATAAATAAAAATAAATTTAAAGATGTTTTAAGTTACAATAATATTAAATTACCCTCTAAAATACTGAACTAATTTGCACTTCTACCTACAGTGTGTGACTGCCTATTTCTCTTGCTTCTTTGACCTTACTTGACATTTTCACACTTTTTAATACTTATCAATCTTATTGATAGAAAGTGGTATTTTTTAATGAATGAAATGGATCACCTTTTAGATTTGTAAAGACTCATTGTTTTTAATTAAGTAATTGATTAATTTCAAAGGCAGAGTGACAGGGAGAGAGAGAGAGACAGGGAGAAAGAGAGATCTCACATTCGGTTGTTCATTCCACAAAAACCTGCAATAACCAGGGCTGTGCCAGGTTGAAGCCAGGAGCCAGGAACTCCATCTAGGTCTCCCACATGGGTGACAGGAACCAAGTACTTGGACTATCATCTACCGCCTCCCAGGTACATTGGCAGGAAGCTGGATTGGAAGGGCAGAGTATCCAGGACCAGAACTTGTACTCCCTGGGTGTTCCAAGATGGGGTTTATCCTGCTGCACTACAATGTGCTCCCCACCATATCAGCACCTTTTAATGCAATCTGCCTGCTCATGAGCCTTGCCCCTTTTGCAGTTATTCAATTTTAAATTACAGCTATCAGGGGCCTACACTGTGGCATAGTGGGTAAAGCCACTGCCTGCAGTGCCAGCATCCCATATGGGCTCTGGTTCAAGTCCTGGTTCCTCCATTTCTGATCCAGCTCTATACTATGGCCAGGAAAACAGTAGAAGATGGCCCAACTACTTGGGCCCCTGCGCCTGCATGTGAGACCCAGAAGAAGCTCCCGGCTCCTGCCTTCAGATCAGCACAGCTCTGACCATTGTGGCCAATTGGGTTGTGAACCAGTGGATGGAGGACCTCTCTCTCTTTGCCTCTCCTTCTTTCTCTGCGTAACTCTGACTTTCAAATAAATAAATCTTTAAAAAATAAAAAAAGAAAGTGGTTTATGTCATGTACTAAAATCAGCCCTCCCAAAATTCCTGTCAACTGCCTCTAGTTCTACTCTGACAGCACACAAGGCTATTCCTCCTCCAATCTGCCACCTTTCAGTGAGTGAAGACTCCTACCTTCCCTCCCCTTGGCCTGCTTTATGGAAAACTCAGGCACTGATTGAAAAAGTTCTCCACTCATTGGAAGATTAACCAGTTAATGTACTTTTCTGCTTGATTTACTATATTTCAAAAATATGTGCCTATAAAAAACTCAAAATCTTCAACCTCTCTATTCCATCCCCTTTATTCCTTCTAACTCTGTGGGAAGCCTGGCATTTCCTCGTAGGTCTGTTCGGGTCCACGTACAGACACAGGCACACACAGAAGAGCTCCTTTAAATGATGTGCCCTGCCCCTTCCCCTTAGCCAGCGTCATGAGCAGCTTCCTCAGTGCACACAGAGCTCTCCAGATGCTGTGAATGACCTCACAGTATCTCACAGGATGGATCTGCCATCATTTATTCAACATCCCCTCTCCACATTCCTGACGGCTCCAGGTTTTTCTGGATCTTACAAAAGAAACAGTACGATGGACATCCTTACAATATAGATTGTTATGTATTTGGAGCTTTTATTTTGACAAGCCACTTTCTAGAATTAGAACTGCCACATCAAAGGATATGTGCATTTTAAGCCAGTGGCTATGGCCAGACTGCTTTCCAAGAAGACTGTGGAAATGCATACATCCTCTGAAAGGTGGAGTGTGGGAGCGATTCTCCAACTGGGAGAAAATTAGGTTGGAACCTGGCTTCACACACTACTCACACTATAAACAACAAGCAGTTCACAGAGAATGACACAAATTAAAAAAAAAAAAAACCTGAGAACTAAGGAAATAGAAGAAAATGAAAGATAACATTTCTCTAACCTAATGGTGGTGTTAGCCCTTTCGTTGTTGTTGTTGTTGAAGATCTATCTATTTATTTGAAAGGCAGAGTTACAGAGAGAGGGAGAGACAGAGAGAGATCTTCCATCCACTGGTTCACTCCCCAAATGGCAGCAATGGCAGGAGCTGAGCCAGACCAAAGCCAGGAGCCAGGAGCTTTATCCAGGTCTCCCCTGTGCGTGCAGGGACCCAAGGACACGGGCCATCTTCTGCTCCTTTCCCAGGCACATTAGCAGGGAGGTGGATCAGAAGTAGAGCACGGGGCCGACACTGTGGTGCAGCAGGTTAACGTCCTGGCCTGAAGTGCTGGCATCTCATATGGGTGCCAATTCAAGACCCAGCTGCTCCACTTCCAATCTGGCTCTCTGCTATGGCCTGAGAAGGCAGTGGAAGATGGCCCAAGTCCTTAGGCCCCTGCATCCACGTGGGAGACCCAGAAGGGCTCCTGGCTACTGGCTTCGGATCAGCACAGCTCCAGCCACTGGGGAGTGAACCATCAGATGGAAAACCCCTTTCTTTCTTTCTTTCTTTCTTTCTTTCTTTCTTTCTTTCTTTCTTTCTTTCTTTCTTTCTTTCTTTCTTTCTTTCTTTCTTCTCTCTCTCTCTCTCTCTCTCTCTCTCTCTCTCTCTCTCTCTCTCTCTCTCTCTTTCTCTCTACCTCTCCTCTCTCTGTGTAACTCTGACTACAAATAAATAAATAAATATTAAAAAAGAAGAAGTGGAGCAGCCAGGATTTGAACTTGGCACCCATATGGGATGCCAGCATCATACCAGCAGCTTAACCCACTGGCCGGCCAGCATTAGCCCTTCTAAGAACGACAGGGAATTTAGCAGCCTTAAAGGAAAAGTTGATGGATTCAAGCACAAAATCATTTAAAATACTATAGTCAAAGCCAAAAGATGACAGACTTGTCATATTGCAACATATGACAACGTCGAAAAATTTCTGAAATACAAATGACTCCTTCAAATTAAAAAAAAGGAATAAATAAACAAACTAATAAAAATGGGCAAAGAATAGGAACAAAAATTAATAGAAAGAGAAAGCAAGCAGTCAACAAACTAGAGAGAGCATTGTGGCGCAGTAGATTAAGCTGCTACTTGTGACACCAGTGTCCCATATCAGAGGGCAGGTTCAAGTCCCAGTGACTCCACTTCCCAGCTAGCTTCTGCATGCACCTCAGAACGCAGCTAATGCTGCTAATGCACAGATGAGGGCCCAAGTGCTTGGGACCCTGCCACCTCTGTGAGAGACAAGAATGGAGTTCTTGGCTCCTAGCTTCAGACTGGCCCAGCCCTGGTTGTTAGGGCATTTGGCATTTGGGGAGTGAACCAGCAGAGGGAAGATCTCTATTTCTCTGCCTCTCCTTCTTTGTTGTTCTGCCTTTCAAATAAATAAATCTTCTAAAAAATAAACAGTCAATAAACTTACGAAATGTTTGTCCTGAGAGGTAGTACAGGAAACACGTACTTACACTACTAGTTATCATTCTTGGTCATGAGACGGACAAACTGGCAAGTGCTGCTAATTTTCAGTGTACCTGAGGAATAAGGACACTTGACCACTCTCACAAGTGACCAGTTTGAAATAATCCATGAGTCAATTTTTCTTTTCTTGCTTGAGCAGCTGTATTTCCAAGCAAATGATATTTTATCACCAGCCACAGAAGATCGCACCGGAACAAGACGTGACAACGAATCTGAAACTGTGGCACACGGAAGCCTGCGCTCTGTGCTGGGTGACAGGGTGCCGCTCCCCCTCCCATTTTCCACATATTCTGCACAGTGGTTTTCGTAATTCAAGAGGTAAAAAAGGTAATGGAGGAAGTAGCATTTTCAGACTGTTTCCCGAGCATGCTGCTTGTTGGGAACCTCATGGTGCAATCTGGAAACTGTTTCTGTTTCCACCAACAACAACACACACTGGCCAAGAACAAAATTCTCATTTCATAATAAAGCCTTTCGTTTTCTTATCGTCTTTACTTGCAGGTAGAGAAAGAGGAAGTATCAGGGGAAGCTTTCGAGGGGGGTTTTTGATCCACAGAAAGAAACACAGTTCAGAAAGAGAACCTCAAGTTTATCTGGTTGCCTTGTTCATCCAGAAGAGGAAACTAAGTGAAGACAGACTTCAGATGTCAGAAAATGCACAGGTGGGTAGCAGCTGCTGTCAGACCTTGTCATAGCTCATCCAAAGCAGGGCTACCCTCCTGAGGAGGCCCCTTCCGTGGACACACACATTTTTCAGAAGACCCTTTGGCACAGACTCACCACTAGGTGGCACTGCACATTACTGGGCTAGTTCTGGTTAAATACCCCTGGCCCAGTTACAGCTTCAGTTTCTATGGATATGTCCCTTTCAGGCTTGCTAACTCTTAATTCTCCGAAGCCAACAAGCTCAGCCAATTTTGAGAGCCCTATAATTTTTAGAAGAAAGGAAAGAGTTGGGGTTTGTAGACTGGAAGACCCTTCCACTTGGGACATTCTCTGGAATCAGTCCACTCCTAATTTGTTATAGTAAAGCTTACCCAGTGTCCACGATCTTGTTGAGATGCCCAGGTGGCAAGCAAGGCCTGAGCTGTGCAGCTTGAGGACAAGTGTGTAGGAAGCAATGTGTACAGAAATGATTCTCGTGTCCAAGAGAAAATGAAAATCTCCACAACAAACTGTGTCAAACACCTCACCCCTTGCTGGGATTAATACTCAGTTTCAGCTTCTGACTCCAGTTTTCCTGGGATGCAGCAGGTGATGGCTCATGTAGTTGGGTTCCTGACACCCATATGGGAGACCTGTGCTGCATTTCCAGCTCCAGGCTTTGGCCCTTGCACAGTTCTGGCTGTTGCGGTCATTTGAGGAATAAACCTATGGATGGGAACTCTCTTCCACATTTCTCATTCTCTTGTTCTCTGCCTCTCATATAATAAATTATTTTTTTAAGATTTATTTTATTTATTTGAAAGGCAGAGTTACAGAGAAACAGACAGAGAGAGATCTTCCATCCACTAGTTCACTCCCCAAAATGCCATAATAGCCAGGCCAGGACAAAGCTAGGAACCTAGAACTCCATCTGCATCCCCCATGTGGGTCACAGGGGCCCAAACACTCGGGCCATCTTCCACTGCTTTTCCCAGGGCATTAGCAGGGAGCTGGATCAGAAGTGGAGCAGCCAGGACATGAACCAGGGCCAATATGGGATGCCTGTGTCACAAGCAGTGGCTTTATTCACTATGCCATAATGCCCCCTCCCCTAAACATTTTTTTTAAGTAGGAAACAAAAGTAAACACCAACTGATGAGGGTCTAGCTGGAAAGGAAGACAGGAATACATTCATTAAAAATGAAAATGAAGGAAAGAAAAGTGGGGGGGGATGCGGAGGAAGACAATTATTTATAAAATTGAAGTCCTTGAAGAAGAAAAACAAAGAAATGGAACAGAAACAACACTTAAAATTGTAACCCAGGGGCCAGTGTTGTGATGTAGTGGAGTTAAGCCAACACTCAGGACATCCATAACCCATATCAGTGCTGCTTCAAGCCCAGCTCCTCTGCTTCCAATCCAGCTTCCTGCTAGCCTATCCTGGGAGGCAGCAGATGATGGCTCAAGTACCTGGGATCCTGCCCCCCTGTGGGAAATCTGGATGGAGTTTCTGGTTCCTGACTTCAACCTGGCCCATCCCTGGCTATCGTGGGCATCTGGGGAGTGAAATGAACAGATGGAATATCTCTCTCTCTCTCTCTCTCCCTCTCTCTCTCTCTCTCCCTCTGTCTCTGTCTCTGTCTCTCCCTTTCAAATACAAAAATAAATCTCTACTAAAGTATATACTAAAATTCATATAGAAAAACAAACATTTAAGAATACCCATTGTCCAAAAGAAAAACCACTGAAAAAGAACAGTATGGGGTACCTCCCTCTACTGGGTATTAATATATGAAATAAAGTCTTTTTAAGTAAAGAAATTAATACTGATGCACAGGCTACATGATCATTGGAATTTAATAGAAATTCCAGAAACAGACTATAGTTGACATGGAAATTTGTATATGATAAAAATCGCATTCTAAATCACTGGACTGGTGCAACTGGGTAGGCTTCTGGACAAAGGTAAAATTATATCCATATCTCACTTCCTGCACAAGAATAAACTCTAAACTGATCAGAGAACAAATGGAAAACAATAATGAAAACATGTTAACTATTAGAGAAAAATATGGGTAATTCCCTCTTCAATCTTAGTGCACAGAAAGACCTTGAACCTATGACTCAAGTGCAGGAGCAAAAAAAGAAGATTGATAAATTTGTCCACATATGGGGCTGGGAATATGGCACAGTGGGTCGAGCTGCTATCTGCTACCAGCATCCCATATGAGCACCAGTTAAAATCTCGACTTCACTTCCAATCCACTTCCTGCTAATGTGCCTGGGAAAGCAGCAGAAGATAGCCTGAGTGATTGGGCCCTGCCACTCATATTGGAGACCAGGATAGAGTTCCAGACTCCTGGCTTCAGCCTGGCCCAGCCCTGGCCATTGCAGCCATTTGGGAAGTGAACCAGTGGATAGAACTCTCTCTCTCTCTCTCTCTCTCTCTCTGTAACTCTGCCTTTCAAATAAATAAATCTTTAAAAATATTTTCCATATAAAATTAAACTTCTGAGTGGGGAAAAAATACCATAAACAAAGTAAAAAAAAAGCACCTGATAACCTAGGATAAAATGTTTGTGGCATATATTACAGATAAAGGGCTAGTATAACCAATATTTTTAGACAATTGAAGAATAAAGGTCCAAAATCTCCATAGAAAAAAAAAACAGAAGATATGAATAATTCATGAAAGTATAGTAAAATGATCTTTAAAAATGTAAAGATATTCAGTCTCATAATTGGAGAAATGTAAATTTAAACTATGCTTCATTACTATTTCTTCCTATCAGATTGGTAAAAATTGGGGAAAAAACCCACATGACTCTGTTGGAGAGGCTATGGGCAAGCAGATACTTTTTTTTCCTGTTTTTTCCCAAAGAAACCTTCTATTTGATGAGTACAAATTTCACAAGCACCAACTCGAGGAATACAGTGATTCTTCCCACCATACCCCCCCTCCCACTCTCACCCCCACCACACCTCCTCCTCCTCCTCCTCCCATTCCCAGTCCCATTCTCCATTAAGGTTCATTTTCAATTAACTTTATACACAGAAGACCAACTCCACACTAAGTAAAGATTTCAATAATTTGCGCACACCCCCCCCCCAAAAAAAAAGCTGTTTGAGGATAAGTTTTATAGTTAATTCTCATACTATAACTCATTGAGGACAAAAGTCCTGCACTGGAAGTAAGTACACAGTGACTCCTGTTGTTAATTTAACAATTAACACTCTTATGTATGACATCAGTGATCACCTGAGGCTCTTGACATGAGCTGCTAAGGTTATGGAAGCCTTCTGAATTCACAATCTCCATCAGTATTTAGACAAGGCCCTAAGCAAAGTGGAAGTTCTCTCCTCCCTTCAGAAAAAAGCATAGCCTTCTTTGATGACCACTTCTTTCCACTGGGGTCTCTCTCACAGAGATACTTCATATAAGACTTTTTTTTTTTTTGCCACAGTGTCTTGGCTTTCCATGCCTGAAATGCTCTCATGGACTTTTCAGCCAGACCAAAATGCCTTAAGTTCTGATTCTGAGGTCAGAGTATTATATAAAGTGATTGTCCTTCTTTGAGTCTGCTGTGTGGACAGAGCAGGTACTTTTGTACATTGCTGGTGGAAGTCTATATGGTACAACCATTAAAGCGGGGAATTTGACAATATCCAGCCATGTACATAATGCACTTACTTCTTATCCTAGCAATGTTACTCTAGGACTCTACCTTGACTCTCCACCTCCACCATTATGGCACCACATGAGAACAGGGTGGCTCACTGCAATATTATATTTAATAGCAAAATATTGGAAACAACCTAAATTCTCTGCATGAGAGACTGGTTGAACAAACAGTGACACATCTGCAAAGTGCTCTGTCTCTATAAAAGAATGAGGAAGATTTATGAATCGATGTGAAGTAATGTTCCAGCTACATCATTAAACGAAAAAAGCAAAGTGCAAAAGGGATTTGTTGAAAGGCACTGGAGCTCAGCATCTCTCTTCTGAGTGAAACAATCATCATCAATAAAAATTATTAAAATAACAATAATCATCCTCCCCCCAAAAAAAGCCATTGAAAAGTTCTGAAAATTGCCGTAGGGCATGCTGAAAATGAAGAAACATTTATCCAAGAACATCTGCTAAGGGTTGGTAAGGCCAGTGAGATCTGTAGCACTTGACCCACTCCCTCTTTTTGCCCACTCTGAGTGACAAAAGCCATTCCCAATAGGTGTGGCACCATCTTCCCCCAGCACCCAGGCCAGCACTAGGGTATCTCCCCACGAAGGGCAAGTCATCAGCACTTCTAATCCACCCCCCCCCCCATAAATTCAAGGTGAATGTTGACAAGAGGTTAGAAGCTGTGGCACATTGGGTTAAAGCCCTGGCCTGCAGCGCCAGCATCCCATTTGGGCGCCAGTTCAAGTCCTGGCTGCTCCACTTTCAATCCAGCTCTCTGGTATGGCCTGGGAAAGCAGTGGAAGACAGCCCAAGTGCTTGGGCCCCTGCATCCATGTGGGAGACCCAAAAGAAGCTCCTGCCTCCTGGGTTTAGATCAGCTCAGCTCCTGCCATTGCAGCGATATGGGACATGAACCAGTAGTTGGAAGACCTCTCTCTATCTCTACCTCTCTTTGTAACTCTGTTGGAAGCTGCCTGCTGATACTCCATGTGGTAGAGATTGTACCTCAGGCACCAAGCCCAGGACCCTGGGACCCTCACTGCCCTGAGCCTGATGGTAAGGTTTAAGTTCTAGAAGAGCCACTTCCTCTCCCCAGTGCCTTGTTCATGAAGCACCGCTGCCAACTAGGAGAAGCAGGCCATTGTCCCCACCCCCAGCTCTGCAGTTATGTACGAGGAGACCCCATTTGTTACCTCTAACAAACCATGGTTCAAAAATATTAAATGGAAAATTCTAAAAATAAACAATTCATATGTTTTGAATTACCTGGCCTTTTAAGTAGCATGATAAAATCTTTCACAGTCCTGCTCCATCCCACCCAGACTGTGAATCATCCTTTGTCTAGCTTATCTGAGCTATACATATATACTACCTGCCCAGTAGCTACTTCCTAGCTGTCTCTGTCATCAGACTGCCATGGTATCACAGTGTCTGTGTTCAAGTAACCCTTACCTTTTTAAAAAAGATTTATTTGTTTATTTGAAAGGCAGAGTTACAGAGAGAGAAGAGACACAAAGATCTTTCATCCACTGATTTACTCTCCAAATGTCTGCGATGGCTGGGGCTGGGCTAGAGGCTGGGCCAAGCAGAAGCCAGAATCCTGGAACTCTATCCAGGTCTTCCACATGGATGGCAAGGATCCACACACTTGGGCCATCTGCAGCTGCTTTCCTAGGCAGGTTAGCAGGGAGATGGATCAGAAGTGGGCAGCCAGGACTCAAACAGGCACACATTTGGGATACTGGCATCGCAGGTGGTGTCTTAACACCCTGTGCCACAACACCAGCCCCTCAAGAAACCCTTATTTTACTTGATAATTGCCCTGAAGTGCAAGAGTTCTGATGCTAGCTAGCAATTCAGAAATGGCAAATGGAAACTATAGGTGCTTCCTTTAACCCAAAAATGTAAAAGAAGTACTTTTATCATAGTATATTGTTATAAGTGCTTTATTTTATTATGTTATTGCTGCTAATCTCTTACTTTATCTATAATTTATAAATTAACTTTATCATATGTATATAGTATATGGGGAAAAATGCATACTGTATAAAGAGTTTGGTACTAGCTGAGGTGTCAGAATCCACTGAGGGTCTTGGAACAAATCTTATAAGGATAAGGCGGGGACCAATGTATTTTAAAACAATACAAGAAAAGGAATACTGTGAGACTGGATATAGAATTAAAAGAAACTAGGGAGGCTGATACTGTGGCATAGCAGGTAAAGCCACTGCCTGAGGTGCTGGCATCCCTTATGGGTGCCGGTTCTATCCTGGCTGCTCCACTTCTGATCTAGCTCTCTGCTATGGCCTGGGAAAGCAGTAGAAGATGACCCAAGTCCTTTAGCCCCTGCACCCACGTGGGGGACCCATAGAGGTTCCTGGCTCCTGGCTTTGGATTGGCCCAGCTCCGGCCACTGCTGCATCTGGGGAGTGAACTAACAGATGGAAGACATCTCTCTCTCTCTCTCTCTCTCTGCCTTTCAAATAAATAAATCTTTAAAAGAAAGAAAGGGAGGGAGGGAGGGAGGGAAAGAGGGAGGGAGGAAGGAAAAAAGAAAGGAAAAAAGAAAGGAAGAAAAAGAAACTAGGGGTTGGCAGCCGTAGACCTAGCGGTTAGGATGTCTCTGGGGAACATGTGTCCCCTATCAGAATGCCTGTTTGAGCACCAGCTTCACTACAATTCCAGCTTTCTGTCAATACAGACCCTGAGGGCCACAGGTGATTGGTCAAGTACTTGGTTCCCTTTGGCCCACATGGGCTATCTGGATGGTGTTGGTTCCTGGCTTCGGCCTGGCCTAGCCCTGGCTGTTGCAGGCATTTGGTGATTGAACCAGCAGATGGGAACTCTCTCTCTCTCTTTGTCTTTCTCTCTGTCTCTGCTTTCAAATAAATGAAAATGAATACATTTTAATAAAGTAATTTTTAAAACTTCCTTAATGTGTAAAGTCTTCACAACTTGCTCCTGTCTAAGACTGGATCAATAGGAAAGTGACTGGAAGTTCTGGGTCTGAGGGGGACTTTTCACCTGGAGGTTTCATCATGGAGTGATCAGAATGGACTGTTTTATGAGAAACACTTGAGGTCACTATCTTTAAATCGTTCCTAAAAAAGACTTCAGTGGCAAGTGTGGTATAGCAAGTAAGGCCACTGCTTGTGATGCTGGCATTCCATAAGGACACAGGTTCAAGTCCTGGCTGCTTCATTTTAATCCACCCCCTGCTAATGCCCTGAGAAAAGCAGAAGATGACCCAAATGTTTGGGCTCCTGCCACCCAACACGAGAGATATAAATGAAGCTCCTGGCTTAGGCCTGGCCCAGCCCTGGCCGATGTCGCCATTTGGGAAGTGAACCAGCAAATGGCGGATCTCTCTCCCTTTCTCCTTCTCTTCCTCACTTTCTTTCCCACCTTCTTTCTATGTAACTCTGACTTTCAAATAAATACATATTTTTTTTAAAAGAGTGAGCGAGTGAGCGATAATAAGGTAGTTATTGAGAGCGCACAGTTTGAGCTCCAGCACCATCTGCCCAGTGACTCTGGTTAATTCACCTAACCTCTTCGGGCACAGTTTCCTTACCTGTAAAATGGAGATGATTACAGTGCCTCCCCAAGTATGAAAACTAAACAGAGTTCTGTATATAAAACAGTATTGAGCATACATAATCACTAAACAAACATTAGCTATTACAGTTATCATCAGTATTCTGGGCAGACTTCCCTTCTCCTACCTGGAAAGCATAACTCTGGCTGCCACTCTTCCAACAGGGAGCAGGAGACAAGAACTGACTGCAGAGTTGGCATTGTGGAGCAATGGGTAAACCACTGCCTGCAGTGCCAGCAGTCCATATGACCACTGGTTTGGGTCCCAGCTGCCCCTCTTCAGATGCACCTGGGAAAGCAGCTGAGGACGACACAAGAGCTTGGGCCCCTGCACCTACGTGGGGGACCTGGAAGAAGCTCCTGGCTCCTGCCTTTGGACCAGCCCAGCTGGGGTCATTGCAGCCACTGGGAAGTAAACCAGCAATGGGAGACTTCTCTCTCTTCTCTGTATAACTCTGCCTTTCAAATAAAATAAACAAGGTTTTTAAAAAGAAAAGGACTGACTACATAGGGAGGCAGCTGACCCGTTTTCTTTGCCCTTTCCTCAGGGGGTTATGCCCTTATTTCTCTATGTTGTCTCTTAGTGGGACTGGGAGAAAGAACAGAGGCTAATGTCTGTATCAGACCCACATTGTCATAATGATTTGCCAAGCAAATAACTAGTGGAAAGTCTCACTTTTGAGATGTTGAGTAGATTAGATTACAGAAAAATCCAAATCATGTATATTAAAACATTATAAACAAATCATAAAATCATTTTCAAGAACTAAAATTCAAGAAAAGCAACCAAGAATGAAAAGGACATGCAACACATGTGGTGCGGAAATGAAGTCCTACCCGGCAGGACTCAGGGCCTGCTATGGCACAGGAGCCAACCAGTCTCTTGCTTTTGGCAGAGATTCAAACCCTGCCAGGGGAGTGGCAGAGCTTAATAATGAAAAAAAATTGAAGGTTTCACCTCTGCTCTGAGTTGAGATTTTGGGCTCAGGAAGCTGGAGGGGAGACAGGCTAACTAGAAGCGAGGCATCTAAGGTGATATTTGGCTTTCTCTGGTTGGCCTTGAGTTGGAAGTTGGCGGGAGGGGTTAAAAAGGTAAGGGAGCAAGCAAGTCCTTGCGATTCTGAGTGGACTGCTGCAGAAGGCGTGGCTTGGCTATTGGGGTGGGTAGCTGCAGAGGCTGCAGGACAGAGTCCTATTGTCATACATGGCCTGTTTTGTTTTTTAAAGATTAGTTTTATCTATTTGAAAGGCAGAAGGACAGAGAGAGGGGGAGAGACAGAATGAGATCTTCTATTTGCCAGTTCACTCCCCAAATGCCTGCAACAGCCAGGGCTAGGCCAGGCCAAAGCCAGGAGCCAGGAGCTCCACGTGGATTCCCCACATGGGTGGCAGGAACCCAAATACTTAGGCCATCATCTGCTGCCTTCCAAGTAAGCAGCAAGTTGGATCCAGAATTTGATCCCAGGTACTCCAATATGGGATGTGGGTGTTCCAAGCAGTAGCTTACCCCACTGCACCACGATCTGTTTTATACTGTGTCTCAGTGGCTGCACTGAAAGATTAAAAAACCTCTGATGGGCTGGTGCCATGGCTCACTTGGTTAATCCTCTGCCTGCGGCGCCGGCAACCCATATGGGTACCAGGTTCTAGTCCCGGTTGCTCCTCTTCCAGTCCAGCTCTCTGCTGTGGTCCAGGAGGGCAGTGGAGGATGGCCCAGGTGCTTGGGCCCCTGCACCCCCATGGGAGATTGGGAGGAAATGCCTGGCTCCTGGCTTCAGATTGGCACAGCACCAGCTATGGCGGCCATTTGAGGAGTAAACCTGTGGAAGGAAGACCTTTCTCTCTGTCTCTCTCTCTCTCACTGTCTATAACTCTACCTGTCAAAAAAAAAAAAAACAAAACAAAAAACAAAAAACAAAAAACTGTTGTCCCAAATAGTCAAAGGCTACAGATATATATTCTATATATTTAGAATTGTAGGTAGCCAACCATTCAGTAGATTCAAATCAGTTAAATTTGATTTTTAAAAAATATTTACTTATGGGGCCAGCGTTGTGGCATAATGGGTAAAGCTGCCACCTGCAGTGCTAGCATCCCATATGGGCACCAGTTCAAGCCTCGGCTGCTCCACTTCTGATCCAGCTCTCTGCTATGGCCTGGGAAAGCAGTAGAAGATGGCCCAAGTCTTTGGGTCCATGCACCCGCATGGGAGACCGGGAAGAGGATCCTGGCTCCTGGCTTTGGATTGGCACAGCTCCAGCCGTTGAGGCCAATTGGGGAGTGAACCAGCAGATGGCAGACCTCTCTCTCTCTCTCTCTCTCTGCCTCTCCTCTCTGTAACTTTGACTTTCAAATAAATAAATAAATCTTTAAAAAAATAAAGATTTACTTATTTTTATTTAAAAGGCAGTTACTTAGAGAGAAAAAGATATCTTACATCTGCTGGTTCACTCCCCAAATGGTTGCAATGGTGAGGAGTCAGGAGTTTCATCTGGGTCTCCCACATGGGTGGTAGGGGCCCTATTACCCGGGCCATCTTCCACTGCTTTCTCAGGTGCATTAGCAGGGAGCTGGATTGGAAGTGGGGCAGCCAGGACTAGAACCAGCTCCCATACTGGCATTGCAGGGAGTAGCTTAACTCACTGTGTCATACTGCCAGCCCCCTAGATTTGATTTATGTAAATCTGATTGTAAATGCTAAAGCAAAAAAGAGAAAATGAGTCAATTCGTATTCCCGTAGATGAGACGATGTCACAGGTAATGAAGACCACTGTTCAGATGATCTTACAAAATGGACAGGGGTGGGGGCGGTGGCGTTTGGCACAGTGGTTAAGACACCACTGGGATGGCTGCATCCTGTGTCGGAGCGCCTGTGTCTGAATCCCTGATCCACTACCAATTCCAGCTTCCTGCTAATGCATAGCTTGGGGGCAGGAGGTGATGGCTTAAAAACTTGGGTCCCTGTCACCCACATGGGAGACCTGGCTCCTGCCTTCTGCCCCACTCAGGCGTGGCTAATTGCTGGCATTTGGGAGATGAACCAGAATATGGAAGGTTTTTCTCTGCCCTTCATTTCTGTGCCTTTCAAATTCAACTTTAAAAAACTTTTTAAATGGATTTGAATGGGGGCCAGCTCTGTGGTACAGTGGATAAAGCTGTTGCCTGCAGCACCAACATCCCATATGGGCATGGGTTCAAGTCCAGCAGACTCTTTTTTTCTCTCTTTGTCTCTCTACCTTTCAAATAATTTGAAAAGCAAATGAACAAACCAGAAAATAACAAATATTGCTGATCATCTGGAGAAACTGGAAGCCCTGTTCACTGCTCTCATATTGACACAGGGAGGTAGAGGAAGCAGCTGAGCCACTTGGAGGTAGTAGTTTTATTATCTCAAAACCTATAGGATACAAGATTGGATTCCTTTGCTCTGAGGATAAACAGACTCCCTGCCTGCTTAAGGTTCACACCACTGTAGGGGACTAAGGCTGACCTAGATTTACCCACAGTTCATTATACATTCATTGTAGTACATTAGAAAACTAAATAACATACCTCCCAGTGGCCATCACAGGAAATATCAGATCATATATGGAGCAGGTTAGCTAGATTCTGGGAAATCTCCACCTACTTCCCAGAAAACCATGAATATTCTTCCCTTTTATTAAATGACCCATATGTTAAAATGTAGTTCAGAGACAGAGCCACTCTCCACCAAGTAGGCCCACACTCCTTTCTCTTTCTCAATAAAATGTTTGCTGACTTGCTCCTGAATTCCTTCTTCAGAGGAAGTCAGGGTCAGCTTCACTGTCAAGTGCCAACATGCTTACAGCAATCCCGTTTCTGAGTATGTGTATATATATACACACATATATTTGTATATATACATATTGAAATAATTAAAAAGCGAAGTCTTAAATATTTGCACAGCTATGTTCCCAGCAGCATTATTCATGATACTCCTGGAGTAGAAACAATCCAAATGCCCACCAATGCATAAACAAAGTGTGGTATATAACTTCAGTGAATATAATTCTTTACAAAATAAGGAACATCTTTCACTTGCTACAACATGGATGAATCTTGAGGATGTTATGCCAAGTGAAATAAGTCTATCACAAAAAGAAGTGGTTACATGAGGTTTCTAAAGTAGTTCAGTTCATAGAGACAGAAGGCAAGATGGTGGTCACAGGGGCTGGGATGGGAAGTGTGGGAGCTGTTCACTAGGGGCAGACTTTCAGATTTGCAAGACAGAAAGGTTTTGGAGAGCCGTTGCTCAGCAATGTGAATGGACTCAACACAACTGACTTGTTCACTTGAAAATGGTGAAGATGAAATATTCTACTTTATTTTTAACTGCAATTTTACAAAATGATTTTTAAAAACTAGAACAAGAGTAGAGCCGGCGCTGTGGTGTAGTAGGTAAAGCCGCCACCTGCAGTGCTGGCATCCTATATGGGCATCGGTTCAAGTCCCAGCTGCTCCACTTCTGATCCAGCTCTCTGCTATGGCCTGGGAAAGCAGTGGAAGATGGCCCAGGTCTTTGGGCCCCTGCCCCTGAGTGGGAGACCCAGAAGAAGCTCCTGGCTCTGGATAGGTGCAGCTCTGGCCATTTTGGCCAACTGGGCCACAATGAACCAGCGGATGGAAGACCTCTCTCTCTCCACCTCTCCTCTTCTCTCTGTGTAACTCCAACTTTCAAATAAATAAATGAAACTTAGAAAAAAAATTAGAACTGATGTAGGCAGGCAGATAGGAAAATTTTGATTAGATTTGTGAGCTGGAAGATTACACCCTCACCACACCCCTGTGTGATCTCATCCCCCTACCTGACCCCAACTGTATGCCCACCTGCCAATCAGGCTACGTAACCAAGCCGCTTTGGAAGTGGATAAAAGGCCTAGAACACAGTGGGCCTGGCCCTTTTTCCCTTCTTTGCCTTTACTGCCCTTTGTTGCCCTTGCTGGCAGCGCCTCTGGGAGCATGGCCTTCGGGCCACCCACTCTGTCTTCACTTTGCTGCTTGTACTAAGCTACTTGTGGCTGCTCATAACCAAAAGCTCTCTGCATGTGGCTCCTGGCCTGCTCTCTGCTTGGTATGGACCCCAACTTAGTCTCTAGACCTTTCTTTCTCCATTAGACCAAGCCCTCACTCCCCTATGCATTTCTCTCACTGAATAAAATCCTTAAAACTTACCATACTGCCTGGTCTGTTTGAGCCAATATTCAGAATTCTCTGAATTCGTGGCAAGAGTCCACACCCTTATTGGTATGGGAAATATTGATAAGCAAAACAGTTTCATAACAAGATACCATTTGTCTATTAACTTCCTAAAGCTTTTAAGTAATAATGCTAAATGATGGTGGGAGTTTAATGAGATGAGGAGTCTCACACCATTGGTAAAAGCATTTCCTACCAGAGAGCAGTTGGGCAGCATCTTTCAAAAGACTTAGAAATATTAATAAACCCTCAGATCAGTAGTTCTGGTCTTAAAAACCTATCCTATGGAGTAAAAAAATATAGACAAGGAACTCACAAATGAAGATGTTCATGACATTGGTTTTTCATGTGTACAAAGGAAAAAGGGCAAACAATCTAAATATTGAGCACCTGGGGAACAGCAGGAGCCCATTCCCATGAACACTGAAGGGCGGGTGGCTCACCAGTCATGCATTTGTATGACGCAACACCAGAGTCAATGAAACTATATTCAGGAATAATTTTTTAAAGGAACAATATTTATGATATGTTAGTTATTTTAAAATCATGATTCTCACACAAATACAGTATAAATACCTGTGGGGAGCAACCCGGACTGGACTAAGTTACTGGAATTAAGACTCATTCTATGCATCTGCTCTCCCACAATATGGCGCTGGGAAAGGAGAAAACAGCTTCTACGCAGCTGCCTCTTGCCAACTTGAGTGATGACCTCCAGGAGCTGATCCTGCTCCTGATTGGAGGAGAGCAGCGTACTCGGCGTGTGGGCAGCCAAGTTGGGATTGGCAGAAGAGGACTATAAAGGAGGAGAGAGACAACATGCACCAGGAACATCTAAGGGGAACATCTATCTGAAGGAACACCTGTGCAGCCCCCGAGAGAGCCGGCCGACGGTGTGCCGCTCCCCCGCGGAAGTGGGGAATGTGGCAGGGGGAACCGCCCTTCCACGGAGGTGGAAGGGACGGTAGCCAACCCGGGAAGAACCAGCAGCAAACCCGGGGAGGGCCGAGCAGACAAAAGAACAGCGCAGGGTCCAGTGTCGTTCCTCCACGAAGAGGGGGAGCGACAAATACCCATCAAGATTTTATTTAACTCAATAATTAATAAGATACAGTAAGATACAAAACCAGTTTAAAAGAGAATTCAGAGAATCCCACATGAATCGGTCAAGCAGGGATACTTTAATGAATTGACAAATAAGCACAAAACTTTCTCTACTTGGGGATCTGGAAGTCATTTGTGCCTTCACCCTGCAGGAGTCACTGCATTGCTATCCCTTAGCAGAGATGTGCAATAGACCTGACATGAAATGATCTTTTTTCTCTCCTTTCAACATCTTTTACAATTTTTCCTGACAGTAGAAGTAATCAGAATATAACATTCAATATGTAACATTGCCCCAGTTAAGGAAAGAAAACATACTCCAAATATGATTTGTGATTTTTATCTCAGTGGTAGATTTACTGGTTTAGTTTCTTTGGTAATTATTTCTTTTTCATATTTTCTACCATAGAAATCTAGTCCTATTGGAATTTTTAAAACAATTTATAGTTGGGGCTAGTGCTGTGGCACAGTGGGTTAACGTTCTGGCCTGAAGCACCGGCATCCCACATGGCTGCCAGTTAGAGACCCGGCTGCTCCACTTCCAATCCAGCTCTCTGCTATGGCCTGGGAAAGCAGTAGAAGATGGCCCAGGTCCTTGGGCCCCTGAACTCATGTGGGAGACCCAGAAGAAGTTCCTGGCACCTGGCTTCGGATCAGCGCAGTCCCGGCTGCTGCGGCCAACTGGGGAGTGAACCAGTGGATGGAAGACCCCCTCACACACACACCTCTCCTCTCTCTGTGTAACTCTGACCTTCAAGTAAATAAATGAATCTTGAAAAAAAATTTACAGTTATATTTTCATGTAAATCAGTTTACAGGAGACAAAAAGACATAAAGAACAACATCCCTAAAATTCAGTAGTCAGCGTGAAAATTTATATCCAGAAATCTAAAGTTAACATCAATACAAAATGTCTGGGATTAGCTACTTACGGAAATATGCCTAAAGGATTCCTCCAAGGAAAAAATTTAATTGTAACTGCTTTTTAAAATTTTTTTAAATTTTATTTATTTTTACTTATATATTGTATTTATTTGAAAGAGCCACACACAGAGAGAGACACAGAGAGAGACTCAGAGAGAGAGAGAAAGAGATCTTCCATCCACTGTTTCACTCCCAAGATGGCCACATCTGCCAGGGCTGGGCCAGGCAGAACCCAGGAGCCAGGAGCTTCATCTAGGTCTCCCATATGGGTAGCAAGGGCCCAAGCACTTAGGCCATCCTCTGCTGCTTTCCCAGGCACATGAGCAGGGAGCTGGATCAGAAGCAGAGCAGCCAGGACACAAACCGGCACCACAAAGGATACCAGCATTGTGACAGTTTTACCCACTATGCTCTGGCCCCAGTAGTAAATGTTTTTGAGGAGAAAAAGTTTTCAATTTCCTTGATCATAATCCAGGTCTAACATAAAAAAGATGAATATATTTTGATCAACTGTAGCAAATTAGAGTAGAACTGAGATCTGTTAAAGGTAGATTTTGGTTTGCATGCAGTAAGGGGATAAAAGAACCAGAAATAAATAATTTGCCCATGTTTCTCATGTAGATCTCAGAGGAAGGAATGTAGTTATCCGAGACGGTTGTTCCCAAATGTTTCAGTAGAAAGGCTGTTTAGAGTCGAGTAGAGTGGAGCAGGACAATCCCTCTGCGTATTGTACTAGAGGTTACAAGAAGTACTTGTAAAAGAATACCCAACTCCGTTTGTTCTCATTCTATCCTCATATTTTTGGTCTTCTGTAATCAAACCTATTACAATGGCCAGTCTTGTGCACATGTCATTTTCTATCATAAATACTACCACAAACCACATAAGGATGTTTCGGCCAACAAGAACCCCATATGCCACAGTGATCGCATGAGATTATAATGGACCTGAGAAATTCCTATCACCTAGCATTTTTTTCATATCTTTCCTGTGTTAGATACACAAATACCATTGTGTTACACAGGGCTGTATGAAATCATTTGGTCTGGCCCTGCTAAAGCAATTGCAGGTGTGACTCAAAATTCAATAAACCTTTATATAGCGGGCTAATTTTTAAGCTGATAATTTTACATGGCCTGTGAATGATGTTATAAATATCCAAATGGCCCTGGGAAGAAAAAAAAGTCCCCCACCCCCGGTACAGTATTCAGTATAAGAACATGCAATACAAGTGTGTAACCAAGAGCAACAGGCTATCTCGTGTAGCCTAGGTATGTGGTAGGCTATACCGTCTAGGTTTGTTTAAGTACACTCTATGATGTTTGCACAATGATGCAGTACCCTAATGACACGTTTCTCAGAATGGATCCCCCATGTTAAATGATGTGGATCTGTATTAACAATGGACCTCAAACGTGGTTGTAGTAGAGTCTGCTTCCCTCTTTGAAGCTCATCCTGGACCTGTGCTAACAAAGAGGAATCAAATGTCAAGCTCTCTCCAGTCTTGGCAGCAGCTACAAGAGTGAGATTCTAGGAGGTCAGGGCTCAGGGCCAGTGGAGGGCAGAAATGGCTCTATATGAGAGAATTGCTTCCTCACCTATCAGGCTCAGTGTCCGCTTCCCACAGCCACCTTTCCCTGTCAGACCCCGAGGGTGTCTTGGGCAAATGAGCCAGGAAAGGGAAACAAACTAGAGAGAAAAGATATGATTGGGAAATCATAGGAAGACATACATTTCTTTCTGTCCATCATTTTCTGTCCATACAGTTCTGTCCATCATTTTCTTTTTAAGATTTTTTTTTTATTTGACAGGTAGAGTTACAGAGAGAGAGAGACAGACAGAGAGAAAGGTCTTCCTTCTGTTGCTTCACCACCCAAATGGCCACAATGGCCAGAGTTACGCAGATCCGAAGCCAGGAGCCAGGTGCCTCTTCCTGGTCTCCCATGCGGGTGCAGGGTCAGCACTTGGGTCATCCTCCACTGCCTTCTAGGGCCACAGCAGAGAGCTGGACTGGAAGAAGAACAACCGGGACCAGAACCTGATGTCCGTATGGGATGCCGGCGCCACAGGCGGAGGGTTAACCTAGTGTGCCACAGCGCCGGCCCCCTGTCCGTCATTTTCATCCATTAGACTTGTGATTTGTCAGACTCATAATTTCACTGTGTAGTTGTGATTTTATGTGCTGTTTACATAGTAAAGACTTTCCTGACCTTTCCTCAGCAAGATCAGAAGACAAAGTGTTTCTCTGACTCCACCCCCAACCCTCCTCAATATAAAGAAGGACCTAGGATTTCTCAGACTTCAGTGAGTTTAAAGATCACCTGTTGCATTCGAAATGAAGAGATCCCTCTCCCACCACTAAGATTCTGATCTTTTAAAGATGATCCCATTGTGCAGCCAGAATAGAGAACTCTGACACCTAGAGTTTTGCCCTTTTTAAGGGACTTTCACTTGTCTTCCTTAAAAGTGTGTTAAGTGGTTCACTCCCTAATCCCAAGCAGCCAAAGTGTGCAGCATGATCCAGTGCAGCCAATTACATATTGAGAACTTTGACTTTTGATGGAAAGGGTTCAAAGTCTCAGGGCCAATTAGAAATCACTGCTGAAATTGCAGTGGAATTGACTTAGCCCAGACTACAGGACCTGCTGGCATACTAAGCAGAACTTTCCTGGGTGGGGTTAAGCCCACCGATTTTGCTGAACCTTGAAGATATTTTTTAACACCTTATTTGACAGTTGGATGTGACACTTTGGATATATCAATTATTGCAATTCCTTGGCACACAAAAATCTTTTTTTCTAAAATGCAAAACCATATTCGATTTAACAGATTGTCCTTGTGTTGTGGGGCAGGTTGTTCCAGGCTTTTATAAAAAAGAATGAGAAAGATTTCAAGAAAGAGACATAAAGATGAGCAGGAAAGCAAGATTTATTTAAAGTGGAAGAACATACTCAAGGAATAAGTAGAGAATGAGCAGCAATTAACAAAGTTTAGGGTCGTCCTTTTAATAGATCTGGAGGCATGAGGGTGATATCTGGGCAGTCCTTAATTGAATATTCAAATGATGGCAGAGTTTGGGTGGGGCCTGAGTACCAGCTACTTCTGTTCCCCTTTGGAAATTCTGGAAGTGTCATGGCATCAGGTACTTGATGAAAGTGTGGTTCAAGTATATGATAGGAGTGGGTGTGGCAGTCATGGTAATTTTATTATTATTGCAGGCACTCACACTGCAGCCATACTGCATATTTCTGGTGCAGGCTGTACCTGCAAAGAAGCAGGTAGAGACTGGGTGGTGCACACTGGGCTGCAGTGGAGGGGCTGACAGCCATCAGTTCCTCTTTGCTCAGTACCTCCCTCTCTATATCACTTGGGCTAGTAGCTTAACCACACAAAGAATGGTATTTCTTATATGTGAAAAGGAAGTCCTGGAGTGGGCATTTGCCCTGCGGTGAAGATGCTTCTCAAGACGCCTGATTCCATATCAGAGCACCTGGGTTCATATCCCGGTTCCATTTCCAATTCCAGCTTCCCACTAACGCACAACCTGGGAAGCAGCAGTGAGGGCTCAGATATTTGGGTCCCTGCTACCCATATGGGAGACCTTGATGGCGTTCTGAGCTCCTGTCTTCAGCCTTGTCCAGCCTCAGGCATTGCTGGCATTTGGGAAGTGAACCAGCCCTCCCTGCCTCTCCCTGCCTCATTAATTAATTAAAAAAAAATGATGTCCTAACAATACCTACTTCATAGGCTATTGAGAGCATCAAACGAGAATCTGTGTACGAAAGTCCTGTGTGAACTACAAAGAACTTCATTAAGGTTGGCTGGGTGTCCATGTCTATGTGCTTTTATACACACAAACTTTGTAAAAATGGTGTGATTCAGATGATCTTTATAGAATGACTAGCATTTAAACTGACAGAGAGGGGGAGCAATAAATTACCATGTAGGAAAAATGAGTGGATATGCTAAAGAGTAATTAATCTAAACCATATTAAAGGAGAAACATGAGAGGCCACAATGATGCCCATTAATTATTATAATAATTATTTACTGTTTTGAAAATTATTTCCAATGCAGTAAGAAAGGAAGTAAAAATGAGGAATGGATATAAAAAAGGAAGAAACAAAAATCATTATTTGGAGATGATATAGTTTCAATACTAAAACCAAAAAGGATTGGTTAAAAGCATTGAAATTGGTAAGTGGATTTAGGAAAGCTAGAAAAAACTGATATACAAAGAAGCAATAATATTTCTGTAACAGGTAGGAAAAGATAGTACAATTTTGCCTACCTATGATTCCGAATACACTTGCCCTTCACCACTCAGTCAATACATGGTCCAAACCAAGTTGCCACTGTCGTCTCCTTCACCCTACACTAACTCTTCCTTGAAGACAATCTCATGTGTTGCATATATTCATTTTTAATGAATAGTATTGATAATAGCTTTTGTCTTTCAGGTTCTGTGCCAACGCTTTGGGTGGACAAAGTTTCCCTGAGAAGAGAGCCCCTCATAAAACTGTGATTGTTGTTTTTCTTGATGCTTATCTCCATTCCAGTTTCTCTTAGGTCTCGCTTCCCTTCAATCCCTCCAATTACTATTTATGGTGAGATGTAATAACCTGCAGACTTTGTGATAAGCCTGTCATAAATGCCAATGTCTGCGCATACAGCAGGCAGCTCAGACTCAGGGAGGGTTTGCACTCCGCTCTCAGCTGAAGCCTTCCCCGAGTCTACCAGCCTCGCTCACCAAGGCCTGCCGCCTCCCCGCTCACATTAGGGTGAGCACCTTCAGGGCTTCCCTCTCCGGTCTACAGAGTTGTCTTGTCTCTGGCCCCATGGGGACTTTGGCCCTAAACTTAATTTGAAGTTGAAGAATGTTGGAGGCGCTCGGCTGTGACTGAGAGGGCTGGATGACCAGTGAAAATGTAGATGAGGGTGGAAAATGGCCCCTTAGCAGTGTTAGCAGGGCCTTCTTCCTGGGGCAAATTCAGAACCAGCAGAGGCACATGGAGGGGTCTCAGTAGGGCTGAGTGAGGAGGAGAGGATTCCTCCAGCTCACAGTTCCTACTCAGCTTAACTGCTCTTTCCTGCTTCCTCCTCTGCCAGGTCAGGTGAAAGAATGAGTGGGGAATGAATGTTTCCAGGCTTTGAGGATTTGCCTTCTGGCCCCATAGCTCCATCTACTGCAGGTCCACACAGCTCCTGACTCCAGCATGCGAGGTTTCCCAGGAAGTTGCAAGAGGCAGGTTGCCTGGTCCCCATGCACCTTTGACTACCTTACATGGATTAATGTCTTACTCCACGCCTGGGTAGTGTGCTAGGCACTTTATTTTCAAAATCTAATTCAACATTTCCATCAAACTATTGAAATAGAGCTACTATAACAAGGAAACAAAAAATTAGAGAAGTCAAATCACTTTCCTAAAATCACTTACCTAGTAACTATGGTAGGAGCAGATCAAACTTTGGTCTAATGTGATTTTGTAAAATTAATATTTTAAAACTGTACAATTGCTTTAGATTCACAGAAAAGTTGAAGAGGTAGTACAGGAAGTTCCATATAACCCCTCAGCTAGTTTCCCCTAGCTTTCCTTTCCGTTAACATGATTCATTGGCAAAATGAAGAAACTAACCTTTGTATGTTGCTACTGACTAAACTCCAGACTCTGCTACTACTTGTAACTAGTATTAACTAAACTTCAGACTGTATTTCACTAGTTTTTTTTCCACTGTTTTTTCTGTGTTTTAGGATTCAACCTACAACATCACGTTATATTTAAGGAACAAGGTTCTTCGAACTATCATATAAAACTATTCACAGGCCACTTCCAGCTCCATACTTATACTCCCTTCTAAGACTTTCCATCAAATCTAGGGTAGGAGAAGGGACCAACACCCCAAGAAGGTCTGCTCTAAAAGTTGCCTGGGCACTTCTCATCAGCATTTCCTGAGGTATTCTCTCCAGATTAGTACCTAACAGGAAGGTGCTCTGCTATTAAAGAAAGGGGGAGAGAGGAGTGATAATCGAATGACTTAATAAATGCTAGATGCCAAACCCCTTCCTGAAGGGGCAGAATGCCCATCAACCTCGCCCAAAATGCCCCAAATCCTTGAGAAGTCTTGCAACAAACAAGGCCATTTTAATTTCATTTCACATAACTTTTCATAAATTCCAGCCGTCTGTGTACTACCTTCATGCCTTTTGCTAAACCTGCAGACAAGCAGGTTTGTACCCAGTAAGGTTCAGATTCCAAGTGATCAGGTTTGATCCCATTTTTGGGATTTTTTTTTTTTTTTTTTTTTGACAGGCAGAGTGGACAGTGAGAGAGAGAGAGACAGAGAGAAAGGTCTTCCTTTGCCGTTGGTTCACCCTCCAATGGCCGCCGCAGCCGGCGCGCTGCGGCTGGCGCACCGCGCTGATCCGATGGCAGGAGCCAGGAGCCAGGTGCTTTTCCTGGTCTCCCATGGGGTGCAGGGCCCAAGCACCTGGGCCATCCTCCACTGCACTCCCTGGCCACAGCAGAGAGCTGGCCTGGAAGAGGGGCAACCGGGACAGAATCCGGCGCCCCGACCGGGACTAGAACCCGGTGTGCCGGCGCCGCTAGGCGGAGGACTAGCCTAGTGAGCCGCGGCGCCGGCCAATTTTTGGGATTTTAAAGAGAGTTCCACACCATGCCCAGAAGGTTCCCTGTCTTTGTTTACTCCAAGGGACAACCTGGATTTTATTCTCTATCAAAGTACACAGGAAGAAAGTGTTTCTGATCTCATTTATCGTTGCTGCTGGCATCTCTACAACTTCCAGGTACCTGCACTTTGTACAGTTCTTCCTAAAGTCATGTTACTTCTAAATTTCATTGTGTCTGAGTAGGAGGATGTGGCAAGAGGGATGCCCAATAGTTAATCAGTAACAGATAGCAGTAGATAAAGCAGATGGTTCCAGCTGGGCTGGGCACCATTTGGCCTTCCCTTCTCCCTACAGTGGCCCCAAACCATGAGTACTCAGTGCCTTCTTCTCATGCCAAGAGCCTAGCCCGTGAATATCACTCTCTCCTCCATTTGTCCAGTTTCTTGTTATGTTGAGTGGGTTTGACAATGTAATGCCCACTACTCCTAGACCAGCTGGTATCCACCATTCAGACCTGAGTCATCCTTTCCTTTCCTCACTCAAAATACTGAACACCTATAGCAAGTCAGGCTGCACCAGGTGAAATGAGTAATGATAGATAATAGTTACAGATCTCTTGCTCATGTGTTAGGCATTCCTTGTACATTACCTCATTTAATCCTAGGACAACCTTGTGAGATAGTCTTTTTCCCCCCATTTTAGATCAGGTAAACCAGGGATCAAACAATGTAAATAACTTTCAAATTTCACATAATTAACAAATGGCAGATCTGAGATTTGAACCTAGGAATACACTTAACACCAGAGCCTACACTCTTAGTCTTACCCTATTCTTCCCCCTTGGGAAAGGCATGGTTTTGATCCTCAAAGATCTCATGTACTTTAAAAATCTCTGCTGCTTTTGGAGTGTTTTGTTTTCTGTCTTTCTCTATTCATTATCGTATCTTCTTCCTCCTGTCTACTAATTTTTATTGATTGTTATACATTGTAGATGCATTATAGAGCATCAGGATTTCATTGCCATTTTGTAAAAAAAATGCTAAGGCTTATTTTTTTTTTCTGCCTGGCATGAAATCAATTTAACTGAGAACACCTTTATCATACTACAGCCTTGTTTTTGGCTTTTTTTTTTTTTTTTTAAGATTTATTATTTGAAAGTCAGAGTTACACAGATGGAGGAGGAGAGGCAGAGAGAGTGAGGTCTTCCATCCACAGGTTCACTCCCCAATTGGCCACAACGGCCGCAGCTGTGCCAACCTGAAGCCAGGAGCCAGGAGCCTCCTCCGGGTCTTCCCATGCAGGTGCAGGGGCCCAAGGACTTGGGTCATCTTCCACTGCTTTCCCAGGCTATAGCAGAGAGCTGGATTGGAAGTGGAGTAGCTGGGTATCGAACCAGCACCCATATGGGATGTCAGCACTGCAGGCAGCAGCTTTACCTGCTACGCCACAGCACCAGCTCCTATTTTTGGCTTTTTAAATGGCTGGTCTATAATTTTCTTATTTCACAATTAAAATAGCCTTTTTCATAAGGTATTGAAGTTTGGGGATTCAAACTTGAAGCCCTGGGTGTAAAATATCAAAGTCTCCCTACTTTTGTGGTCAGAACTTGAATGTCTCCCATCACTCTCCCAGTGACCAAGAAGCTGTGTGCTTACAACCCAGTAGTAGCTGTTTTCTGTCAGGCCTTGAGCATGTGTTGCTGTGTACACGCAAATCAGTTTCAGCCAAAGCCTAAGGAAATCCTTTTGAATATTTCTTGACCTCCTTTTTGATGCACCTGTTTCTACCCAGCCTCCTGATCAAACCCCAGAGCAGTTTGGATCTGGTCTCTGTCTCCTCAGCTTAGCAATCTCTTTATGCTCCTCTTGGGCTCCCCCTCCACACAGCATGACTGGGAAAGTGTGCCCTGTACCACAGCTGGGGAGGATAGCTCTGTTAAACATGAAACTCACATCATGCATTTCCACTGGTCAAAAATCACAGCTAAGCACTACCTAAAAGGCATTTTCCAATGCCTGAAAGAGTTGCTTTGCATATTTTTCCAGTGTTATAATTGTTAATAGTGAGAGTAAGCCTAATACTCACTACTACTACCACCGCATCTGGAAAGCATATTCCTAACAATATGATGATTTCTGCATTTTAATTGGAACTTTAGTACAATTACATTAATTGAGTATTGATATATCTGATATATAGATATATCATTTAACTTTTTATTATATATAGTCTTCAAAAATTTATTTATTTATTTTCTCAAAGGAGAGAGACAGACCTTCCATCTACCTGCTGGTTCACTCCCCCAGATGCCTGCAACAGCCATGGCTGGGTCAGGCCAAAGCCAGGAATCTGGAACTCTATCCAGTTCTCTCAATATGAGTGACAGGGACCCAGGTACTTGAACCACCACCTGCTGCTTCCTAGAGTGCATATTAGCACAAAGCTGGATTGGCAGAAGAGGAGCCAGGCAATCTGATATGGGATGTGGGTGTCCCAGGCAATGTCTTAAGTGCTATGCCAAATGCCCACCCTTGATCTTTATGTTCTTCAGCACTTGGAAGATATTATCAATGAACATGTATTTTCCAACATTTGCTACTGTTAAAATATGTAACTTAGTTGTCATTCATTTATAGTTGATTATTTTTCCTTTTAGGCTGCTTTAAATAATTTCCTTTGTATTTTTACTATAAACTATAAAGGTCTACAGTTCTTTTCATTGATCAATTTTGCTATAAATCATGTTTTGTGTATTTATGGGTTGACATTATAATGGACAAAATTATAGTAATCAGCACAGTTAAACTGGCTTTATATTCAGTTCTAGAATCAAGCAAAACTTCATTCCATTAAATAGAATAAGCATTTTGATGGGCTGAACAAAAGGCAAGTTTTATAGAAAAAGAAGAAAACAGAAGCAAACAACAAAATGATTGGTCATTTCTTTTTTTGTTTTTAAGATTTTATTTACTTATTTGAGGTAGAGTTACAGTGAAAGGGAGAGACAGAGAGAAAGGTCTTCCTTCCATGGTTCACTCCCCAAATGGCTGCAACGGCTGAATCTGAAGCCAGGAGCCAGGTGCTTCTTCCTGGTCTCTCATGCAGGTGCAGGGACCCAAGCATTTGGGCTATCTTCTACCGTTTTCCAGGCCATAGCAGAGAGCTGGATTGGAAGAAGAGCAGCCGGGACTTGATCCGGCACCCATATGGGATGCCGGCGCCACAGACAGAGGATTAACCTACTGCACCATGGCGCCAGCCCCAGATTGGTCATTCTAAGTTACTTTCCTTGAAATCATGGACAGAGAAACAGAATAGAAAATAGCTGATTGGTTCATGTCAGGCTACTTCAAGTTTCTTTTTGTGATGATTAAATCATGTAAGGATGAAAGCACAGGGAACTTCATTGCCCAACCATTGTCTGTTTGGGAAACCAAGCTGTCTCTCATTCTCCTGATTTGCTAGTCTAGGTTGTTGTTATGGAATTTTAGCATGGGTAACTCCATGTAGGAGCCTACTACTCCAAAATCATGATACTCTGCATCTACTCAGATAGTTTTTCTCTACCAGTATCTTTCATCAGAATTGGAAAATTATCATCTGTTAACTCCAGTATTTCCTTTCATCTATCTATGCTCATTAATAATTCCCCCAGAAATCCATAAATTAGATTTATTGTTCTATTTTGTATCTATCTTTAATCCCGCTTTCATACTTTTTATCTCCTTGTTTTCCTTGGAACATTCCAGGTAATTTATTCAGATCCAGTTTCTATGATACTATTCTCTTTTCATCCACATGTAATCTGTTATGTAATTCATGGTTTTATGAAGGATTTGAACAGCAATTTTTTTTTTTTGACAGGCAGAGTGGATAGTGAGAGAGAGATAGAGAGAAAGGTCTTTCTTTTGCCGTTGGTGCACCCTCCAATGGCCGCCACGGCTGGCGCGCTGCGGCCGGCGCACCGCACTGATCCGAAGGCAGGAGCCAGGTGCTTCTCCTGGTCTCCCATGGGGTGCAGGGCCCAAGCACTTGGGCCATCCTCCACTGCCTTCCCGGGCCACAGCAGAGAGCTGGCCTGGAAGAGGGGCAACCGGGAAAGAATCCGGTGCCCTGACCGGGACTAGAACCCGGTGTGCTGGCGCCGCTAGGTGGAGGATTAGCCTATTGAGCCGCGGCGCCGGCCAACAGCAATATTTTTATTTTTAAAATTTTATTATTTATGTGAGTGACAGAGAGAGACAGAAAGTGAGAGAGAAATCTCCCATATGCTCTGTGTGTATATGTGTATTTGTCTATCTCTAAAATAAATACATTAAAATTTTAAAAAGTAAAATAATTCTTCCAGAATCTCCTTATTTTAGGGTAGTAAAGTGCTTTGTAGTTATAGTCTCTGTATTGACTAAAGTTGAAGCCCTATAGACTGCTTTTTTAATTTTTTTGGAAAAATTATTCCTGTGGGGCACATTTGGTACAGCAGTTCAAACACTGCCTGGAACACTCATATCCCATATTGGGGTGTCTGGTTTGAATTCTAGCTCTGCTTCCTATCCTAGCTTCCTGCTAATTTGCATCCTGGGCAGTAGCAGATGATGGCTCAAATACTTGGATCCCTGACATCCACATGAGACAATGATTGAGTTCTGGGCTCCTGGCTTCAGCCTGGCCCAGCCCCTTAGGGGCTATCTTAGGCATTTGGGAAGTAAATCATTAAATGGGAAATCTCTATCTGTCTGCCTTTCAAATAAATTTTTTTAAAAATTTTAAATGATTCCTGTGATTCCTCAGTTAATAACAGTAAAGAAGGTAAAACATGCATTTGAAAAATGTGGCAGATATATATTCAAAAATAATAAAATCATAGTAAATAAGATGAAGTTAGGTAAACTAAGATTTATATCTTAGTGGAAATTCAGAGGAGGAGGAAGGAGGGAGGGAAGGAGGGAAGGAGGGAAGGAGGGAAGGAGGGAAGGAGGGAAAGAAGGAAGGAAGGAAGGAAGGAAGGAAGGAAGGAAGGAAGGAAGGAAGGAAGGAAGGAAGGAAGGAAGGAAGGATCAAGGATAGGCTTCAGGGCAGAAGGTCCCAGGACAGGGAACAATTAAATCACTAGAGATTTTAGTAGGTGGGGCTGTGTTGTGAGACAAATAGAATACTTCAGGAGTCAAATGGAAGCATCTTCGGTCTCTCTCTTCCCTCAACATAGGAGCCAACTTTTGAAGCTGCTTGAGGTAGGAGACTGAAAACTTCCTAAGGGCAGAACATACACTGCAGAAAATCTTGAAGAAAACAAATTCTTGTTTCTCAAAAGCCCTAAAGGCCCATTCCCCAAGAAAGGGAACAAATCAGAGTTCAACTGCTTCCAACTCATTCCCATTAAACCCATCTCCCCATTCTCCCTCCATCCCGTGGATCAGTCCCAGGCTGAAATGAGATCGTTAGCTCCTTCCTCCATGAGTTCAACAGATTAAAGGGTGAATTCACTATGACAGAAGTGTTAACAAAAACACTTGAGCTCCAACAATCAGACTGAAAATCAAAAGGAAGTTACCAAGGCTAAAATTTCATGTCATCAAATCAAAACAAAGCTGTTATTCTAATTTCCTAAGAAACCAGGAGGAATAAGAGCTAAATTTCCCAAACTGGACAGTCTCAACTGGCATGACAATGAGGTTCCCTTTCCGTTAATCCTAACACAAAAAAGGTAACCAGAAGTAACCTAATGTTAGCCAATCAGCTATTTTTCTACTGCTTGGTCTCTTCCCTCATCCCTGTTTTACAAACAAAGTAACTTTTTCTATTTTTTAAAAAAGATTTATTTATTTTTTTTATTTGAAAGTCAGAGTTACACAGATAGAGGAGATGCAGAGAGGTCTTCCAACCGCTGGTTCACTCCCCAAATGGCTGCAATGGCCGGAGCTGCACTGATCCGAAGCCTGAAGCTAGGAGCCAAGAGCTTCTTCTGGGTCTCCCACCAGAGTGTAGGGGCCCAAGTACTTGGGCCATCCTCCACTGCTTTCCCAGGCCATAGCAGAGAGCTGGATCGGAAGTGGAGCAGTCGGGACTAGAATCGGTGCCCATAAGGGATGCCAGAGCTTGAGGCGAGGGCGTTAACCCACTGTGCCACAGTGCTGGCCCCCAAACAAAGTCACTTTGAAATAACCAATCTGCTTTTTATTCTGTTTCTGCTTTTTGCAGCTCTTCTCTGTCTAAACAACCGACCCCCTATAATAAGCCCATTGGAACTTACTCCATTTTATGGAATGAAGTGCTAACTAATTTTTAGAATTGGGAAAAAAAAAGCCAAGTATGACCTTTAAACTAAAATTGTAATTTTGGCTTTATATTTTTTTAAAAAAATTTTATTTATTTGAAAGGCAGAGTGACAAAGAGAGGAGAGAGAGAGAGTTCTTTCATCTGCTGGGTCACTCCCCAAATGCCCACAATAGCCAGAGTTGGGCCAGGCTGAAGCCAGGAGCCTGGAACTCCATCTGGGTTTCCCACTTGTATGGCAGGGAACCATGTACTTGGACCATTGTCTGTTGCCTCCCAGGTGCATCAGCAGGAAGCTGGATTGGAAGGGCATCAGCTGTCACTTGAACCAAGCACTCCAATATAGAATGTGGGTGATCTAAGGGGTGGCTTAACCCTCTGTGCCACAACATTCATCCCTAATTTTGTCTTCAGATCTGGAGCATGTATAGTCATTTAGACATAATCCATGACATAGAATTGACAATATTTGAACTTGTGAAGGCCAAGACCATAAGACAAATCCACAATTATAATGAGTTTTCAATATATCTTCCTTGTGGATTAAATTAACAGAAAATAGGTAAAAATATAGCAGATTGAAAAACACTATTAACCAATTTGATTCCATATAACAGCAACAGAACACATTCGTTTCAGGAGCACATGCAACATTCACCCAAGACTGACTATATTATGGTTATAAAATAATCTCGGTAAATTGAGGAGGATTAAAATCATATAGTAGGTTCTCTGACTACACTGGGATTAAATTAGAATCAGAACAATCTACAGAAAAACTGTAAATTTTTGGAAACAAAACAACTCTAAATAATTCATCAGTCAAAGAAGAAATGGCATAGTGGGTTAAGCTACTGCTTGGGCACCCACATCCCATATCGGAGTGCCTGCTCGAGTCCCACCTACTCAGCTTCCCTCCAGCTTTCTGCTAATATGCCTGGGAGGCAGCAGGTGATGACTCAAGTACTTGGGCCCTGCCACCCATGTGGGAGACCTGGATGTTGTTCTGGGCTCCTGGTTTCAGCCTGACCCAGTTCTGGCTCATTTACTACCCAAATGCCTGCAACATTCAGGTCTCAGCCAGGCTGAAGCCACCAGAACGGAACTCCTTCTGGGTCTGCCATGCAGCAGGAATCTAAATAGTTGGGTTATCATCTGCTGCCTTGCAGGCACGTTGACAGGAAGCTGGAGTGGAAGCACAAAGTAGACAGGACTCAGACTGGCACTACCACATGGGACCTGGGCATGCCAACAGCAGCTTAACTTGCTGGGCCACAATGCCCACACCCATTCTGTGATAGTTTATAGTGATTCCAGGAAATTAATATAAGATCCAAACTGGAAATAACCTAAATGCCCATCAACAGATAAATTAACACGCAAATGTTAGTATATACGTAGAATATAGTTCCACTCTGCAATCAAAAGGAGGAAATTAGTGATACAATCAGCAACATGAATTAATCTCAAAATAACTATACTGAATTAAATACACAGACAGAAAGTAATGCACATGCAATCTAATGTATAGTAACAGAAAACAGATCAATAGTCAAGGATTGTAGGGGGAGTATGTTAGGGAAGGATTGAAAAGGAGAACTTAATTTCACTGCCACTGGGTGTGGGCTGACCTTAGTAACCCCATCCAGAGTTCAGAGAACAAAATTATAGAATGGGAGAAATATTTTACAGTGGAGAAATACGGAAGACATCACTTAATGAAGAGGTACAAGTTTGTATTGGCCAGTGATAAATCACACTGATACCATGTGCCACCTGACATCATGCATGGAAAAGGGTGCCTCACCTCTATGCTATTCCTCTGCTAACCCCCAACCCTATTCTAGTCATGAGAACACATTAGACAAACTAAAACTAAGGGACATTCCACAAAACACCTGAGCAGGAGTCTTCAAAAGGCTCAAGGTCATGAAGAACAAGGAAAGATTCATAGACTGGAGGAGACAAGATGATAAAAGTAATATGACACTCCTCACCGGACCGTGGATCAGGAAGACATTTGTGGGAAAACTACTGAAATAGAAGTAAAGTCTACAGTTTAGTCTATGGTATTGTTTCAATGTTAATTTCTTAGTTTTGAGAAGTGTTCTATGATTATTTTAACATTAAATGATGGTAAGTGAGTAGTATAATCTTTGCAACTTTTCTATAAAATCTAAAATTATTCCAAAATGAAAAAAAATTTTGGCCAGCACCATGGCTCACTAGGCTAATCCTCCGCCAGTGGTGCTGGAACCCTGGGTTCTAGTCCCGGTTGGGGCGCCGGATTCTGTCCCGGTTGCTCCTCTTCCAGTCCAGCTCTCTGCTGTGGCCCGGGAGTGCAGTGGAGGATGGCTCAGGTCCTTGGGCCCTGCACCCGCATGGGAGACCAGGATAAGTACCTGGCTCCTGGCTTCAGATCAGTGCGGTGCACTAGTTGCAGCCCACCAGCTGCAGCAGCCACTGGGGGGTGAACCAACAGAAAAAGGAAGACCTTTCTCTCTCTCTCTCTCTCTCACTGTCCACTCTGCCTCTCAAAAAATATTTTTTTAAAGTATGTCAATGGATGGACCAGTGTTAAACAAATGTAAAATACAATTTTTAAAATTTTGAACATCAAAAATCAAATTCTCGGGGCAAGCATTTGGCCTGGTGGTAAAGGCACTGGTTGGACACTGGCATACCACATCTGAGTGCCAGGGTTGATTTCTGGTTCCACTCACTCCTGATTCGAACTTCTTGCCAATACGCACCCTTGTAGGAAGCAGGTGATGGTTCAAGAAGTTAGGTTCCTGCCATCCACATGGGTGACCTGGATTGTGTTCCCAGCTTGTGGCTTCCTTGCAGACATTTGGGGATTGAACTAGCAAAACGTAACTTTCTCTGTTTGTATGTTTCTGTCTCTTTTTCTCTCTGTTTCTAAAATTAAAAAAAAAAATCAAATTCTTGGGGCTTGCATTGGGGCATAGTGGGTTAAACTTCCACTTGCAACACTAGCACCATATATGGATGCCAGATTCTCCATTTTCTTTTTTGTTTTTCTTTCTTTTTTGACAGGCAGAGTTAGACAGTGAGAGTGAGAGAGTAAGTGAGAGAGAGAGAGAGAGAGAGAGAGAGAGAGAGAGAGAGAAAGGCCTTCCTTTTTCCGTTGGTTCACCCCCTAAGTGGCTGCTATGGCTGGCGCATTGTGGCCGGCACGCTGTGCCAATCTGAAGCCAGGAGCCAGGTGCTTCTTCCATGTTTCCCATGTGGGTGCAGGGCCCAAGGACCTGGGCCATCCTCCACTGCACTACCAGGCCACAGCAGAGAGCTGGACTGGAAGAGGAGCAACCGGGACAGAATCTGGCACCCCAACCGAGACTAGAACCCGGGGCACCGGCACCGCAGGCAGAGGATTAGCCTAGTGAGTCACGGCGCCGGCCAGACTGCTCCATTTTCGATCAGCCTCCTTACTAATGCACTTGGGAAACAGCAGAAGATGGCCCAAGTGTGCCCTGCCACCCATGTGGGAGACCCAGATAGAGCTGCAGGCTCCCAGCTTTAGCCTGGCCCAGCCATGGCTGTTGTGGCCATTTGGGGAGTGAACCACCAGACATATCTCTTTCTTTTTCTTTGTAACTCTGTCTTTCAAATAAATAAATTTTTTAAAAGATTTATTTTCTTTATTTGAAAGTCAGAATTACACAGAGAGAGAAGAGGCAGAGAGAGAGGTCTTCCATCTGCTGGTTCACTGCCCAGATGGCTGCAACTGCCGGAGCTGTGCAGATCTGAAGCCAGGAGTTAGGAGCTTCTTCTGGGTCTCCCATGTGGGTGCAGAGGCCCAAGCACTTGGGCCATCTTCTACTGCATTCTCAGGCCACAGCAGAGAACTAGATCAGAAGTGGAGCAGCCAGGTCTCGAACTGGCGCCCATATGCGATGCCGGCGCTTCAGGCCAGGGCATTAACCCACTGCGTCACAGTGCCGGCCCCAATAAAATAAATCTTTAAAAAAAATTAAATTCTTGGGAATAAATCTAATTAAAGGTACATGACACATCCATATTAGAAAACAGACAGAGGCCGGTGCCGTGGTGTAGTAGCTTAATCCTCTGCCTGCGGCGCCGGCATCTCATATGGGCGCTGGTTCTAGTCCTGGCTGCTCCTCTTCCAATCCAGCTCTCTGTTACGGCCTGGAAATACAGTGGAAGATGGCCCAAGTGCTTGGACCCCTGCACCCACGTGGGAGACCCACAACTCTGGCCATTGAGGCCATTTGGAGGGTGAATCAATGGAAGGAAGACCTTTCTCTCTGTCTCTCCCTCTCACTGTCTGTAACTCTACCTATCGAATAAATAAAAAAGTTAGAGTATATCATAGCCCAACTAATTTAAAAAAAAGAAAACAGAATATTATAGAGATGAATTTTAAATATATAGAGGGATAAATAGTCATGTATTAGAAGTCTTATGATTATTAAGATGACAATATCCTCAAATTAGCCAAACATTCAATCCAATCCTAATCAAAACCCTAGCAAGGGCTGTGTATGTGTGTGTCTATAAATAAAAAAGTTGATTCTAAAATTCAGATGGAATTAAAAAGCTACAAATAGCCAAGGAAATCTTGAAGAAAAACATTAGAAAACTTAGATTAACAAAAACTATAATGATGGGATAGTGATTAAGACTGTGTATATGGGGCCGGCGCTGTTGCATAGCAGGTAAAGCCACAGCCTGCAGTGCTGGCATCCCATATGGGTGCTGGTTCGAGTCTCGGCTGCTCTGCTTCTGATCCAGCTCTCTGCTATGGCCTGGGAAAGCAGTAGAAGATGGTCCAAGTCCTTGGGCCCCTGCACCCATATGAGACCCAAAAGAAGCTCCTGGCTCCTGGCTTTGGATCGGTGCAGCTCCAGCTATTGAGGCCAACTGGGGAGTGAACAGGGATGGAAGACCCCACCCCACCCTCCCAATCTCTGTAACCCTGACTTTCGAATAAATAAATAAATCTTACAAAAAAAAAAAAAGACTGTGTATACGGTACAAAGAAAGAAAACTTGATTACAGAAGATAAATGAGCCACCAGAAAGAAAAACACATACAGTTGGGGCTGGCACTGTGGCAAAGTTAAGCCTTTGCCTGCAGTGCCGGCATCCCACAGGGGTACTGGTTTGAGTCCTGGCTGCTCCACTTCAGATCCAGCTCCCTGCTAATGTGGCTGGGAAAATAAGCAGTAGATGGCCGAAGTACTTGGGCCCCTGTACTCTTGTGGGTGACACAGAAGGAGCTCCTGGCTCCTGGCTTTGGCCTGGCCCAAAGCCATTTGGGGGAGTGAACCAGCAAATGGAACCCCTCTCCCTCGTGGAGATGGGACTGTGGTATAATGGGTAAGGCCCCTGCCTCCTACAATGCCAGCATCCTATATTAGCACCAGTTCGACTCCTAGCTGCTCCACTTCCGAACCAGCTCTCTGTTATGGCCTGGGAAAGCAGCAGAAGATGCCCGAGACCTTGGGCTCCTGCGCCTGCATGGGAGGCCCAGAGAAAGCTCTTGGTTCCTGGCTTCAGATCTGCCCAGGTCTGGTTCTTGCAGCCATCTGTGGAGTAAACCAGCATACAGAAGACCTCTCTCTCTCTCTGCCTCTGCCTCTCTGTAACTCTGCCTTTCAAATAAATATATCTTAAAAAGAAGAAGAAGAAGAAAAGGTAAAAAAAAAAAAAAAGCATCAGCTCTGCTGAAATATTCATGGGCTTTAAAAAAAGATCTCTCCTCTGTATCTCTTTTAAATAAATCAATAAATCTTTTTAAAATATATGTAGTCGATTTATGACAAAGATGACACTATACTGCAGTTGGGAAAAAACATTTGCCAAACAGTGTTTTGGTAATAAGGTAAAAATATGGAGAAATGTATATCTTGATCCCTACCTAAGATGGCTAATAAAAATCAATTCTAAATGTATACTATAGATGTAAAAGTGAAAGATAAAATAAATGTCTTGGAAGAGAACATCTCCTTCACTTTGGAGTAGGCAAAACATTTTTTGAAAAAGACAAAAGCACTAACCAAAAAACAACTGATAAATTAGCGTATATTAAAATTAAGAACTTCTGGGACTGGCGCTGTAGCACAGTGGGTTAACCTGCTGTCTATAGTGCTGGCATCCCATATGGGTGCCAGTTCAAGTGCTGCCTACTCCACTTCTGAACCAGTGTGTGGGCCCCTACCACGAACATGGGAGACCCAGAGAAGATCCTAGCTCCTGGCTCTTGGTTTCAGACTGGCCCAGTTCCAGCTGTTATGGCCATTTGGGGAGTGAGGCAGCAGATGGAAGATCTCTCTTGGAATAATCCTGCAAAAGGCCATTTTGATAGGACAACACTTGGTAACTGGACACACGAGATTTATTTCAACTTTTTTTTATTTTGTTTGAAAACTTATTTTGCTAGATTTTGTTGTGGTTTATTTGTTTTGGGTTTTCCAATTGATGTTTCTATTGAAGCTACTAGTTTATATGGTTTTTGCCGCAAGGCAGGTATATATTTCTTTCATATACTGTCTTCCTCCTAGAAAATTACAAATGCCTTAAATTTTGCAGGTGTCACACCATCAAATTAAAATGTGTAGGTTCCTACAGACTTGAGTCTACTATTTTACTTAAGAAACTACAGAATGTATTACTAAAACTTTTCAATTCTATTTTACATATTGGGGTATCTTCTTAAAATCTACAAGTGCAAAATTATTTGAAACAACTGACATTGATGAATCTTAATAACTTAGACAACTGTGACCTAAGGGAACTTGGGAACCCCTACTCAACCTTCTCATTGTAAAGAAGTGGATAATAAGTGCTAGAGGAATCCAGTTATTTCTCAAATGTAGCAAAGCAAGTTGATCAGCAAAGGAGATGTCCAATATATTTTCAAAGTGTAACCATGACTATGGTCCTCAACTTTCTGAAGGGGTGATTGATCACAGAACTGACCACTCGAGTTTGTCAGAATTAAGTGTCACACAACATGAAAGGGCATTTGTGCAGCAACATCATTATCTGTTTGGAACATGCAGAGCTTCCTGGCATCATTAATACTGAATCTACGAGAGCATCTGTCAAGAAGAATCTGACTGAGAAAAAAGGTTTTCAGAGAGATGTACAGAGTAATCTTCATGAGGGAAATTTTTTATACTAAGGTGACATAAGCTGTAAAGCAACTTGTAGAGATTATGTTTTCTTTTTTAAAAAGTGAATGCATGGAAAACATAGAGCTCTCATTTATCACTTTAGCGCCCTTATTCTCTTTCTTTTGAATACAAAATGTCACCCATTCCATGAACAGATGAACTGCTCTTTGTTTTATGTTGTACCAGTTTATTGACAGTATTGCAATTCTTTCACAGTGTGCACTTTGGAATTTGTTGCCTCTGCATTTCAATTGATTTGGGAAGAACTGGTATTGAATCAACAAGACAATGCTCAAGAAGAAAACTGCAGAAATTATAGACCTTTGTTGCAGGCAAACTAACAGGAGTCATAAGCATATGTAATCATGTTCAGATATTGACGAATACTGAATAATACCACTTTAGTGACTGTACTTTTGAAAGGGTATTTCAATGAGAAATCACACATTTAAAAATATTAATAGAAATTTATTTTTGGAAAGAGTGTGGATTAACTGAATTATTAAATATATTCTAATGTATTATCTTTTTTTTTTTTTTTGACAGGTAGAGTTAGACAGTGAGAGAGAGAGACGGAGAGAAAGGTCTTCCTTCCGTTGGTTCACCCCCCAAATGGCCACTATGGCCAGCACGCTGCGGCGATCCGAAGCCAGGTGCTTCCTCCTGGTCTCCCATGTGGGTGCAGGGCGCAAGCACTTGGGCCATCCTCCACTGCCCTCCCTGCACTCTCTGCACACAACAGAGAGCTGGACTGGAAGAGGAGCAACTGGGACAGAATCCGGCACCCCGGCCGGGACTAGAACCTGGGGTGCAGGCGCCGGAGGCGGAGGATTAGCCAAATGAGCCATGGCACCCGCCCTAATGTATTATCTTTTAAAACTAAATGTTATTTGGGGCAGGTGTTGTAACACAGTGGGTTAAGCTGCTGCTTGGGATACCCACTTCCCTTACTAGGTGCTGGTTCACCAGACACCTCCACTTTCCATTCAGCTTCCTACTAATGCATCTTTGGAGAGAGCAGATGATGGCTCAGGTGCCTGGGCCCCTGCCACCCATACGGGAGAACTGGACGGAGTTCTGGGCTCCTGGCTTCAGCCTAGCTCAGGTCTGGCTGTAGCGGGCATTTGGGGAGTGAACCAGTGGATGGAAAATCTCTTTCTCTCTCTGTCACACTCCCTTTCAAGTAGATGAAAATAAACAAACAAACATTTAAAGAAAAATAAGTGTTATCCAACCCATTGGTTTTTATATTCTGAAGACCTAAAAATTCCAATTAAATGATGTAGAACTTCAAAGATTTTGTGGGTAAGCATTTGTTATATGCTAGTATTATAGAGTTTAATTTATATAGACCAAATAAAAGGCAAGTTTGGCATCTATCTTTTAATTACATACAGGGCCAAGCTAGCTTTCACCTTGATTTGTGAGGCACTACAGTGAAAGAAATAAAAAATCAAATTACTGAAATATCTCGAGTTCAAATTCTTCCACATACCTGTTTTGTGACCTTTAGTAAGGTTTTTTTTTGGTAATAAGTATTTTGTATGAATTTTATTTTTTCCCCAAATATTTAATTTATTTGAAAGTCAAAGTTACAGAGAGAGACAAGAGAAAAAAGAGAGAGAGGGGGCCGGCACTGTGGCTCACTTGGTTAATCCTCCACCTGTGGTGCCAGCATCCCATATGGGTGCCGGATTCTAGTCCTGGTTGCTCCTCTTCCAGTCCAGCTCTCTGCTGTGGCCCAGGAAGGCAGTGGAGGATGGCCCAAGTGCTTGGGCCCCTGCACCTCATGGGAGACCAGGAAGAGGCACCTGGCTCCTGGCTTCGGATCAGCGCAGCGCCGGCCATAGTGGCCATTTTGGGGGTGAACCAGTGGAAGGAAGACCTTTCTTTCTGTCTCTCTCTCTCACTGTCTGTAAGTCTACCTATCAAATAAATAAAAAAAAAAAAAAAGAGAGAGAGAGAGAGAAATCTTCCATCCACTGGGCTGGAGCTGGGCCAGGCTGTATAAAGGAGCCAGGAGCTTACTCCAGGTCTCCCACGAGGGTGGCAGGGACCCAGGGACCTGGGTCATCTTCCACTGCTTTCCCAAGCACATGAGCAGGAAGCTGGATACGAAGTGGAGCAACCAGCACCTATATGGGATGCCATCACTGTAGGCAGTGGCTTAACTTGCTGGTTTTGAGATAATATATTTTAAATTTACATTATATTTAAGTTTACATTATAGTAAAAGGTTTATTTTTTACTGAAAAATAAAAATGACAATAGTTCCACAGGAAAATAGGCAAAGGCTATAAATAATAATCTGATAAAAAGATGTTCAAGTTCACTCATATAAAATAAACTTTAAAAGTCACAAAATCACTAAAACTATATAGTATATAATTCCTATCAATCTGTTTGACAAAGATTTAAAACAAAGTTTGACAAAACTGATACACATAGGAATTTTTCAAGCTCTTTTTTTAGCTCCCACATATAAGGAAGAACATGTGATAATTGTCTTTCTGTGTCTTGCTTATTTCACTTAACATGATGCCCTCTAGTTTCAACCATTTTGCTGCAAATAATAAATTTTTTTTAAAATAGCTGAAAATAATCCATGTGTATGCACCATATTTTCTTTATTCATTCATCTGATGATGAACATCTTTCATGAACTAAAAAAAATCTATTTTTATTTGAAAGGTAGAGATATAGAAATAGATCTTCCATCTACTGATTCACTCCTCAAATGCTTGCAACAGCCTGGACTGGGCAAGCAGAATGCAGGAGCCAGGAACCCAATCCAGGTCTCTTACAGGAATGGCAAATACTCAACTTCTTGAGCTGTCACCTGCTGCCTCTCAGTAGGAGGGCAGCTTCCAGGTAGGAAGCTTGAATAGGAAATGAAGCTAGAACTCAAGCCCAGCTACTTCAATTTGGGTTGACAGTGTCCCAAGTGGTGTCTTAAGTGCTGTGTGAATCATTCACTCAGAGTAAATTATTTAAACTCTATGGGATGGACATTTGGCTTACCGGCTAGGATACATGTCCCACACCAGAGTGCCTGGGTTGGAGTCCTGGCCCTACTCCAGAGTCCAGCTTCCTACTGATGCACACCCTGGGAGGCAACAGGTGGTGGCTCAGTGTTGGGTCCCTGTCATCCACATGGGAGAACTGGTTTGAGTTCCTGGCTCCTGGCTTCAGCCCGGCCAGTCCTGGCCATTGGGGGCATTTGGGAAGCGAACCAATGGATAAAATTCCATCTGTTAGTCTGTCTCTTTCTGTTCTCTCTGCCTCTCAAAACAAACAAAATTCTGAGTTCAATTTTCTCTATCTCTTAAATGAAACTTAAAAAATAGTACCATCTTGGGGCTAGCATTATTGCACAGCAGGTTAAGCAACCACCTGAAGTGCCAGCATCCCATATTAGTGCCTGGCTGCTCCACTTCCAATTCAGCTGCCTGCTAATGTGCCTGTGAAAGTAGTAAAAGATGGCCCACATACTTGGGCCCCTGCCACTCATGAGGGAGACCCAGATGGAGTTCCAGGCTCCTGGCTTCAGTCTAGCCAAGTCCCAGCTATTGCAGCTACTCAGGGAATGAACCAGCAGATGGAAGATCTCTTTCTATCTCTCCCTTTCTCTAACTCTGCCTTCAAATGAATAAATAAATCTTAAAAAAAAAATAGTGCCATCCTGCAGAATTGTTTAAAGTTTTTTTTTAAAGATTTTATTTACTTATTTATTTGAGAGGTAGAGTTACAGAGAGTGAGAGCGAGCGATGGGAGAGAAAGGTCTTCCATCTGCTGGTTCACTCCCCAAAGGGCTGCAATGGCTGGAGCTATGCTGATCCGAAGCCAGGAGCCAGGAGCTTCTTCTGGGTCTCCCACTCGGGTGCAGGGGCCCAAGGACTTGGGCCATCTTCTACTGCTTTCCCAGGACTTCTTCTGGACTCTGCACATTCTCTATCCAGACCAATGAAAGCCAACTATGTGCAACCTGTCATTTGGAGTCAGTCCATAGTAAGCTCTGAATAATCAATCTTTTCACAGATTAAATGAAAGATAATTAGAATGGTTGCTCAGTATTGAGGAGGCATTTTTGTTACACAGGAAAATAAACAAGTGGAAATTTTCAAATATTTTTTACTAAATTTCAGTGAGGGCATTTAAGTACTTTCTGTGACCTTATTTTTTTTTCTTAGTTAAACATTTATTTGAGGACTTCATTTGCTTTTAGACACTTTCATTTAGCCTAATTCAGATGCATTTTACAACTTTTCAAGCATAAAAATTCTAACAAATTTTCCATGGAAACAGCTTTTGATTGCTACCTAGTTATAAATAACTCTTCTCTGGTTATTCTTTTATAAAATACTCCTTACAGTCATCTAACATAGACAATAGTAAATGATGTTTGCTTTTCCTGAAAACTGGAACAAAATATCATGAGTTCTGGTAAATACAGATCAGCATCAAATTTGATTTTTGAAGGCTTATGTAAGAGACTAATTTCTTTAAAAATCCAAAAAGTATATTAAAGACAAATATTCTAAGATTTTTATTTCTTTCCTTTTTTTTTTTTTTTTTTTTTTTTTTTGAAAGATCTTCCAGCTGCTAGTTCACTTGCCAAATGCCTGCAACAGCTAGGATTGAGTCAGATCAAAGTCAAGAGCCCAGAACTAAATCCATGTCTCCCACTTGGGCGGCAGGGACCCAACCTGAGCCATCACCTACTGTCTAGCAGCAAGCTGCATTAGCAGGAAGCTGGATTAGAATCAGAGGAGCAGAAACTTGAATCTAGGTACTCTGATAGGGGATGTGGGTGTCCCAAGAGGTAACTTAACTGTTGGACCAAATGCATGCACCTTAACACTGGTTACATCTCAGCCATTAAATTTATTTTACTGTTTTTTGGAAAATATCTCATTCAAAATATCTTTATGTAGTTTCTATATGTTTTACAGTACTGTTATTAATGTGAAAATGCTGTCGTCTTTTATGATTTTTTGGTTACTCTTATATTAACTGTAAATAACCAGATATCATGTGCTTATCATTCTAATTGGGTAGGTCATTACCTTATTATAATGCTTTAATGTAACCTTTGAGTAGCAAAGATCAAAGACAAATGAACATTCATCAGGGTGCCCATTTTTTAACATGAATCAGTCTAGCAATGCAGGACTTTTTCTGAGTTATGTTATAGTTTTCCATATCTTTGGGGATAGTGCTAACCAGATTTCACTTTTATTCTAAGATTTATTTCTTTAAATGGCAGAGAGAGAGGGAGAGGGGAGAGAGAAAGAAAGAGGGATCTTCTACCTACTGGTTACTCCCCAAATAGTTGCAACACCTGGGGCTTGGTCAGGCTGAAGCCAGGAGCAAGAAACTCCATCTGAGCTTCCCACATGAGTGACAGGGACCCAAATATTTGAGCTATCACCTGCTGCCTCCCAGGCACATTAGCAGGGAAGTGAAGTAGCCAGGACTTGAACCAGCATTCTGATATCAGATGCAAGCATTGCAAGTGGCAGCTTAACCTCCTGCGCCATAATGCCCACCCCAAGAGTCCAAATCTTGATTTCTAAATACTATCCTCCATCAAAAGAAACCAGAACTCCTTGGAGAACTGATTTCAGTGCTGAGGCAAGAAAAATACAAGGTGAGCCTAGAACATGTAGTTATACCAGAAAATAAGAAAATGCTTATAGAGGGACTGGTGCTGTGGCATCATGGGTAAAGCTGTGAACTGCAGTGCCAGCATCCCATACAGGCACCAGTTCAAGTCCTGGCTGCTGCTCTTCTGATCCAGCTCTCTGCTATGACCTGGGAAAGGTAGAAGATAGCCCAAGTCCTTGGGTCCCTGCACCAGTATGGGAGACCCAGAAGTTCCTGGCTCCTGGCTTTGGACTGGCCCAGCTCTAGCCATTGTGGCCATCTGGGGAAAGACCTCTTGCTCTCTTTCTTCTTTCTTTATCTGCCTCTGCCTCTCTGTAACTGCCTTTCAAATAAATAAATAAATCTTAAAAAAAAAAAAGAAAATGTTTATAGAATGAAGCAGCCATGCCAATAGGACCAGGAAATCAGCTTGAAGGGGTTCCCACTGGCCAAATGAGGAATAATTTGAAAATGAAAGTAAGTAACCATGGTAATACATTACAACTCACTGAATGATACAGGAGCCCACAAGCCCATACTGAGATCAGTAAGAAACTGAACAAGTAAGTAAAAAGGGACAAGAGAAACCCTCCCTTCCATTAGAATGCTAACTAGTAAATGCAGAAGAAAGGATGAAGGAAACACAATCACCATGTGACCATCATCGTGATGAGTGACCAGCCATTCATGAACTTTAAGCCTGGCATGTGAGGGTTTAGTGAGGGATGGGGTGTTGGCATAATCTCAGACTCTCTCCTCACAAAATATTTATGAAGTAGAAAGGAAGCAAGGGTGATTTTGGGTGGAGAAAATCATTTGACCAGATCAGCAAAGTTCTCATCACGATGCTGTGGAAGGTTCACACTGAGTGCCTCCTTGTGAGGAGGGGTCCTGGAAAGAGCCTAGCTTCCTGTCTTGTGGGTTTCCTGTCCAAACGCGTGGCTAAGCCTAGTCATGAGCAGACACTGGATGGGCCCAGGTAAGGAACAGCTTAAAGAATGCCAACCCTAGGGGCCGGCACTGTGGCTCACTTGGTTAATCCTCCACCTGCAGCGCCGGCATCCCATAGAGGCGCCGGGTTCTAGTCCTGGTTGCTCCTCTTCCAGTCTAGCTCTTTACTGTGGCCCATGAGGGCAGTGGAGGATGGCCCAAGTGTTTGGATCCCTGCATCCGCATGGGAGACCAGAAGGAGGCACCTGGCTCTTGGCTTCGGATCGGCGAAGTGCCAGCTGTGATGGCCATTTGGGGAGTGAACCTACGGAAGGAAGACCTTTCTCTCTGTCTCTCTCTCACTGTCTATAACTCTACTTGTCAAATAAATATTTTTAAAAAATGCCAGGCCTAGTCTCCCCAAAACTGTCAAGGTCACAAAAGACAAGAAAGATCAAGGAAATTTTCCACATTGAAGGAGACTGAAAATTCATGACTATTAAATTTAAAGTAAGTTCCTGGATATGATTTCAGGCCAGTTGGAATGTTGTTGAATTAAATGTTAAGATGGTCTGTGTTATGTCAACATTGATTTCCTGGTTTGAAGGGCTGTACCATGGTCAAAAAGTTCTTTGTGCTGTGGACACATACACGGGATATTTAGGGCAAAAGGGTATCAAGTCTCTAGTTTTCTTTCAGATTGCTCAAAAGGACTCTAGGTAACAACAAAATCACGTGTGTGTGTGTGTGTGTGTGTGTATAGAGAGAGGTGGTAAAATATTAAAAACTGGGGAATCTGAGTGAAGAGGACATGAGAGTTATTGTGATTAGCCATTTGAAATTTTTTTCAAAATATATGGAATACATTCATATTCATATTAAAGCAAACATGAAAACAGGTCTATATAAAACTTGTGCACAAATGTTCATAGCAGTAATATTCGTGTCAAAATGTTGAAAGCAGTAAAAACACTAATCAACTGGAATTAATGAACAAACTCCTGTGTAGCCTTATGATGAAATATTATTTGGCAATGAAAAGTGAATCCTGATACATGCCACAACATGGGTGAATCTTGAAAAATTCTCAGTGAAAGCAGCCAACTCTCAGAACATACCAAAAATTGCTGAAGGGTACACTTTAAATGAGTGAATTTTATGGTGTATTAATAAAATTATGAGATAAAATGAATTTCACATACATACAATATAAAGTAAAGCCATAGTTTTCTAGGCCAGTAGTAACAAGGGCAGGCTGAGAAGAGAGGGACTCTGCAAGTCTTTCACTAAGCAAAAGTTACAATGATATGAGTAGTTTCTCGAAAATACCAAGCCACCAACTGACATGGCCTCCCTCCCATCTCTCATTCCACATTTCCCCTGGTTGCACTGGAGGCAAAATAGTACAATAGCTGACTCCGCAGCCAGGTTGCCTGTGTTTGAATCCAAATCTACAATAACCTATGAGGCCTTGGGCAAAGTACTTAACCACTATGTATTGTTACAAAATGGGGGGATAATTGATTGTGTTGTTGTGAGGAATATCACATTATCCATGAAAAGCGCTTCAAAAAGAATCTGTTACTTACTAGACTTCATTAGAAGTCAACCGTATTTTTAAAAATCTCCCATCAGGATGTTTCCTTCCTTGGAAGGCCCCAATTCCCCATTTATCTAAGGTCATTTCCCTATTGCCTGCTGTTTCCGCCTCATCTGACACAAGGTAGTGGTGGGTCTAACCCAGACAGACCCAGACTCACAGTTCACAGACAAGTTGCTCCCTTCTCCACTACAGTTTCTCTGTAATCTATTTCTTCCGGCATCTGGAGCCCACTGAGAGCTACAGAGCACAACTCAGACTACGTTGTTTTCAAAGACCAAGGTCATGGCCGGCATTCCTTCACACTCTTACAGACTGACTCTGAGCTGCACAAGCCTCTTTGTTTCCTGTCATGCTGCATGCTGGGCAGGTAGACAGAAGTTTGGGAAACCTAATCATGAGATGTGACATGAACCTCATGCTGACAATATGTCAGCAGCTGCAGGTGGATCATTTCATTTCACCTTCACCTTCACAAAAACCTGATTTTGTACAGTTAACCTCCTTTTCACACAAGGAAATTGATGACTAGAACCACACAGCCCCTAAGAGATGGAACCAAGATTATAAGCAAGCTCACCCTGTTTTAGGTTTTTCTTTTTTTTTTTTTTTTTAATATTTATTTATTTGAAAGGAAGAGTTACTCCAAATGGCTGCAATGGCTGGAGCTGGACCAGGTTGAAGCCAGGAGCCAAGAGCTTCTCCCAGGTCTCCCACCTGGGTGCAAGGGCCCAAGGACTTGGGCTAACCACCACTGCTTTTTCCCAGGCACATAGAAGAGAGCTGGATGGGAAGTGGAGCAGCCAGGACTCAACCTGGCACCCGTATGGATTCCAGCATTGTAGGCGGCCACTTAACCCACTGAGCCACAGCACCAGCCCCCAAGTGCTCTTTTCTTAACTGTTGTATTCTTAACCCTTCTCAAAAGGGGAAAGAGTTTATAGCTAAGGGCCCCTTCCAGGGTGGCCAAAGGTAATGCAGGTCACAAATTAGGACTTTGCTATGTGCTTGTCCTCAGCACCTAGGACACTGCCTAACATCTGACAGGAGCTTAGAATGTGTGTTCCGACTGCTCACCTGGGCATGGATCATCTCTGCTGCTTCCACTTCCATGGCAACTTAGAAGGGTTTGGAGTCAGAGTGATCTTGGATAGAATTCTGGTTTCCATTGCTAATGATGTGACCTGGGACATGGATATATACAACTCCCCTGGAAAATATAGTAAAAAATACCTACTTCATTGCCTTCATTGCTACTCAGATGGAATTAAATCATGTAGTGATGCTAAACATACACAGACGGCATTCAATAAACAGTAGCTATTATCACCCTCCGTATCTTTTCTTCCAAAAAGGCCTTTATAAGGGATCAATTATATGTAGGTTCCCAAGGTAAAATAAGTGGAGTAGAGGTTGGCATTCAAAGTGAAACCGTGGAAATAATACTGAAGAGTTGGGAAACTTATCTCATGGCTTTTGCTGCCCTCCCTCTGTCTGGGAGTTCTGCAGCCTTGGTCAAGTCAGTCACCTTATTTGTCAGGGCTCCCAATTCTATGCCACGTATCTGAGAATCTATGGCTTTCTTTAGAATTGACCTCTGAAACCTCTAGGATTCTCTCCTTGAGACTCTTTAAGATATTATGTTGAGAAAGAATCAATCTTAGTTTGTTTTACACCAAAATTGTGTGGGGTGACTAGAGAATACATTCATTATCAATTCATTTTTGAATTACATTGTTCTTCGCACCCTGGACATTTTAGGAAACTTACTTCCCATCACAGAAAACTAGAAAACTCGGTTAAAAGCTACAAAAAGACTCAAACCCACCACCTAGCGGTGAAGAAAGGACGTTTCCGGATGGGATGCAAGGTGTGGTGCCAGGACTCGGGACAGGACGGTTGTCCAGGCAGCCTTTCGTCTCCCACCCCTCTCTCCTCAGGCCCTGGGATAGTACTGCGTGCACAGAAACTCGACACTCCCTGACTTAACAGTCCGGCCATTTGACAGTACTCTTTCGCCCATGAAATACTGTGGACTTTCTAGAATTGCGAAAAGGATTATTTTACATTGAGGGGTGGGGCAAGCCTCTTTCTGCCTAAGCAACTCAGATCAGCCCTACCCAAGGGGCCCACCCAGTCCCTCTCTTATGGATAGATTCCTCCATTCCACGAGAGAATGGTTCAGAGAACCAGGAACCAGAACTTTTGAAAAGATCTGATGGAAACACCAACGGGATCCTTAAGGACATTGCTTATCCACTATAGTAATTAAAATTGAGTGTCTGCATTTAAATATCTAAAAGCAGAAACGCGCTGTCCTTAATCTTAAACCAAAAAGGGGATATGAGGCCAGCATCCTAGGGTACCAGGCCTTGGGCACAGGGCTCTCTTTTCCTTCGTTTTTTCTCCTCTTCCTCTCCCCTCTTTCTCCTTTACCTTTTCTCCTTTCGCTCCCCCATCCTTCTTTCTTCGCTCCCCAGTAACAGTGAAGCAATGCTTAAACCAAACAGCAGCACAGGCAGTGCCTTGTGCAGAGAGATTATTTCAGGAGGTACTTGGAAATCCCCTTCCTCATCGAACACGCTTCTCTTCCAGACCTGTGCTGAAATCCGGAATTAGGGCATTTTCCAACAGTCTGCTTTGAATAGTTCTACCTGAGTCTGCTGTTGACCACCGTCCTCTTTCCCACAATTTCCTGAAACCCCTTGAGAATGTCGCCTCTGATCAGCCTTGCCGGGGAAAGCCTCCCGGCTTTTTCGTTCTCTTTCGTTTACGGATGTCGCCCAGGTCTTCCAATGACTTAACAGTTGCGTCCAGTTCACCTTTGAGAGCCTCAGGGCCTCCACGGCCCTCCGGGCTTTTATTCCTGCTCCTGCCTCTCCAGCACGCTCCGGGAGGAGCAGTTTCGGCCGAGAAGTTCCGAGGCGCACTTAAGCGGAACTTGCAACAGTTGGTGTCGGGCGATAGGCAGGTGGGACATGACAAATGGGCCTGGTTTAAAAAACAAAAAGCCCCGGGGAGGGAAGGGGCCGCCGTAGCCTTGGGGGACAGCGCGAGGCTGAGCCCCGGCCGTGGGAAGGCGCCCTCCTGGGCAGCCGGAGGCGGGGGCGGCCGCGGCCGCGGCCCAGCACGACCAGGATGGCAGCCCGACGGGCGGCAACGCAGGGCCGCGGAGCGTGCAGGCCGGCCGGCGCGTGGACCCACGGCGCCCCGGAGCCACGCCGGGGCCAAGGCGAGGTGAGGCCGGGCCTGCCCCCGCGCCGCCCCCGGCGGGAGGCGCGACGCCTAGGCCGCGGGTGCGTGCGCGGCCCCGGGCGACGCGGCTGGGCGTGCGCGGAGCCGCGGCGGAGGCAGGGCCGGGCGGGCGGCAGAAGATGGCGAGGGTGTGTAGGCGGCAGCAATGCTCAGTTGAGAGACGCGGCTTTCGGCAAGAACTGGACTCGTGGCGCCACAAGCTCATTCACTGTGTAGGTGAGACCCTCTCCCGGCCGCCGCCGGCCCCTAGACCGCCCCGCCGCCGACCGCCCCGGGCGGGGGAGGGAGCCGGGGCAGAGGCAATTGCTGCTCCGGCCCGCCCGCCCTCTGTGGCTCCGGCGCCCCCTCCCCCACCCCCCGGAGTGCGAGCGCGCGCGACCCCCGGGCGGGTTCTCCTCCCGCGGGTTGAGCGCGCGCGCCGGCCCCTCCCCTCCGCGCGCCTCCCCGGGGCGGGCTCTCGGGCGGGAGCGCGAGCCCCTCCCCCGCGGCCCGTCCCCTCCCCTCCCCCTCCCCCTCCGCGCCGGTCGCCTGGCCGCTGCCGGCTTTTTGTGGAGTCTCGGCCCGCGGTGCTGCCGCTGCTGCCGGACAAGGGGTGGCGCGAGGGAAGGGCGTGCTGGGCCGCGGCTCGGCCCCCGCGCCCGCTCTCCGGCTGCCGCCGGCCTCCGCCGTGCGCCCCTCCCCCACGCGCGGCGGCGCGCCCCGTCCCCGCGTGCACGCGCTGCTGGCGGCGGGCGGGCGCCCGGCGCTCGGGCGTGTGCGAGGCGTGAGGTGGAGATGGGGGCGGAGGGAGCCGGAGCTGTCACAGGCCCCGGGTCCGCCTGACGGAGCCAAGTGGGGTGTCATGGCCGCGGGGGGCAGCGGCTGCACTTCCTCTGCGGGTGCTGGAGGCGGCCGGGGAGTTGGTCCTGGACGCACGGGTCGGTGTGTGCGTATTTGTGTTCGGTGTGTGCGCGGCGCGGAGGCGGGGGTGGGACCGGCCGGACCGCGGAGCCCGGGCGGGGGTGGCTCTCGTCCGCTGCCCGGGATTGGCCGGAGCCGCCGCCTCGCGGACCGCCTCGCCCGCCCTCCCCACCCCCGCCTCCCGGGCCGCGGGCCGCCCGCGGGTGGCTTTTCCCCGGGCAGGAGGGAGGGCGGGCGGCCGAGCTGCGCCTCTCACGCTGTGTGTTTTGTCTGTTTTTCTCTCCCAAGGTCCCGTTTCCCTCTGTGCGGCGGCCGGCGGGACCATAAGGGCTTAACTCATATATTTAACCCCCCTCCAAAAAGTAAGTGGCCCGTGTGGTGTCTCCGCTCCGCCCGCCGCCCCCTAGCCCCGGCCCGTCCCTGTGTCTGCCTCTCCTGTCCTTTAGCATTGTTGTTTCCCGGTCTTGGCTCCGCTGCTGCCGGGGTTTGGGGGAATGCCCTTTCGTCGTCCTCGGTCCCCCACGCCCAGCCCTCGGGGAGGCCCAGGATTCCGGCACCCCCGCCCACCCCCGCCGGGAAATAGCCTTGGGAACCAGGTCTTCCCCAGCAGAATCTAGGCGATTGCACCCGTTCGCTTGGGCCCCTCATCCCCTCCTTCCCGACAGGGTTTCGTTGGAAGGAATTATGCAAATCCTGCTTTCTGGTGTCCATTCAGCGGCAATTTCATGCGGTGAGAAGTTCTCTTTGTTGTGCGAGGGGGAGAACAGACACTGATTTAATAGACATATCTGTTGGGGGGAAGGGTGGAGGGGGTGTGGAGAGGCTCAGTTTGGAAGAATTACAGCACTTGGTTAGCGCGGTGTCTTTGTGTTAGACTCTTCTGGCCTGACAGGAGGGTCTGCCCTCTGCAGTGTCCCACAAGGGATGTTTTCTGTCATGGATTAAAAAGCAAAACTGAAACTTTGAACAAGTGAAAAATAAGGTAGCCTTTACCTCGAGAATTACAAGCCTTTCCATTTCTGTAGTGTTCATCAGAATGTGTTATGTGAGTTTTGTTAAGGATTTCGACTGTGACATCGAAATGAACGCTCGCATAGGCAACAATGCTTTACGGTATCTGGTATCACTTTGGTTGTCCAAAGGTTAAAAGTACGTTTGAAAGCATATGCTTGTGTAAAGAATAAAAGCATGGGTCGGTTTTCTGGTATAATTTGTCTTGTTGGTTGGATTTAAAAATTCTCCTGTCAGTGCAAACCCAGCTTTTCCCTCCAGGAAATAGCCTTTTGGCGATCAGTTATCATAAACTCTTCTTGTTTATTCTTTCAAGTCTGTCATACATTTGCTGAAATGTTTCATTGGGTTAAGCCCTTCTCAGAATCATGTGTTAGTAGTAGCCCTCACTTAAGAGCAGATACAGGAGGTTCTGAGAAACATGGAATGAATGGGTTGACAGAATTGTGGTAATATAAAATGCTAAATTTTTACTTGTATTTGTTTCAGTTTTCTTAGTGATTGGTTTCTTTCAGTAGGGCTTATTAATTTTTAGAAGATTTTGAAATGACAGATATAACCCTGTAGGTTTTTAAAGTTAATATTGGTTTATTTTAGGTGGTTTTTAATAAGTTGTTTATCTTATTCTAATTCTGTTTGCTTTGAATCCCTGTCTTCTGCCTCAGGTCCCCTTTTTGTCAGTCATTGCTACCTATCCTTAGTGGTTAGTTGTTCCTGCTTGACAAGATGTTTTAGGAGTTTCTTTGTATTACAGCTGGTAAAATACTTACATAAATACATAAGTTGAGCATTAAAATTTAGATCCACCTTTTTTGAAGGAGCATTTCAATCTGGAGTTCAGTTTTTAAGAACATATTCTTCACTCCAGATTCCCTCTTGAAGGTAGTAAAGTTCAAGAGGAATTGAGTCCAGAGTCCAGAGCAGTATTTTACCCTGAGCAGTAATATGTATTGATAGTCTCCCAACTAAAATCAGCTGAGCCTCACGGTTTTTTTCTGTTTATTATTTGTGATTTTTGTCGTGTAAGAGGAGATGCTAAGAGGAAGAACTCTGTGCATTTATAAGGAATGGCAGTGGTCTTCATGAAATCCAAAAGGTGACTGTGTTGTTTACTACCAGATGTAGTAATTCCTCTTTATTTTAATGAGATTGGTTCTGAACAGTTAGCCTTCTGTTTGATTTCTTGACTGATTATCTTAATACTTAAGGGTCATTTAGTTTTTAAATGATACTTAATTTACATTAATCTCAGGATTAAAAATGCATTCTCATTTTCAAAATCTTATCTCCCTCTTTTTTAAGGGAAGAAAGGGATACTGGTGGTGGAGGAGGAGCTGTTGATTCTGTGACTGGTTTGGTTGAATTGGAGTTATTGAAGGTTTATTATTCCTTATCCAAAATGCTTGGGACCAGAAGTGTTTTGGATTTCGGACTTTGTTGGATTTTGGAATATTTACATAGTTTTTACCAGTAGAACATCCCTAATTTGAAAATCCCAAATCTGAACCCTTTTGAGGGTCATGTTAGTGCTGAGAAAGGTTTGGATTTTCAGATTATGGATGCATGACCTACAGTGGGTTCAGACAGTGATTGTGATCAAGATGGATATTTGGTTTCCAGGTGACTGGTTACTAAGGGGTCCTCTGGGACGCCGATGATCAGTGGAGATTCTGGGAAGACTAGGCTCTCTCTGCTGTGTGATGTGTAACCTATTGCTGGGCTGCTCCTCACCCTAACTGTATTCTCAAGAAGCTCTCTACCCGCTTTGCGGACACTTGTAGTGATTTCATTTTAGCTCTAGGTTGGCCAAAAAAGGACAGTAGAATGAATCTCTGTGAGTTACAGAAAGTTATTTCCTGTTTCCCTAAGCCCCTCAAATGTACTTTTAGCTGGAGCAATTCATTTGTTAGCCTTATGGGGCTATATAGGATGGACTGGAATTTTTTACATAGTGAGAATTGGTTAGTCAATTTCTATGGGAACTTGCCACTTTTGAGTACCTGCTTAATATTAATGCTCCTTTTAGGAACCGAAGGCAGTGCTAGGTAAATGCTTACTTCACATAATTATTTATTAAGTGGCTGCCTTGTAACAGCACTGTGGTCAGGTAAGGATATTTGGAGAAACTGCCCTAACTTTCAGGAGCTTTTTGTTAGTGAAGATTCAGTTACCATACAAGGCATAGTGTGTCATTTGATGGTGCAAACTCATGCTAGGTGTGTTTAGAAATTAAAGAAATCTCCTAGATGAAGGAAGGTCTGCAGAAAGTGGTGGCTTTTTGGTGAATATGGACAAGACATTGCATTTGTGAGAGGGTGGGCAGAAGTGGAAGAGGACAGAAGTGAGTTGTTTGAATTGTCCATCACGATAAGTGCCTGGGACGCGTAGGTGATCAGATTTGTAAAGGTAGGTTTTAGGATTTGTAAATGCAGATTATGAAGAAGAGACTTTTTGTTAGGCAACTTTGGGTTTGCAACACATTTCTTTCCTTAGCTGGGAGGAAGAATGTTTGCTTTTTTAAGGATTCTACTAACTAAAACAATGACACAGATTCTTAACCAATCTGACAGGGACATTAATATCATCTGCAGCAATACTGTCTTCTAATAAGTAGGCTCAGTTGGAGGTTACATCTTATTTCATTGAACAAAACATGACACAGTTTTTGAAATTGTGTAAAATCAGTGGCATAGTCATTCTTTGAATACCCTTAGTATTGGTAAATTTTCATCCATGTATGTTGGATTTGGTATTTCTTAAGTGTGGCAAATAAAGGTGTATGTTGAATAATGAGATTGCTTTTTTTTGTTGGCATGCAGACTGATTCTGGAAGCTCTGCACAGGGGCTTGATTTGTTTTGATGTGCCTCTGAACCTGTCTTGCTTCTTACTTCCTTTATGTCTGTCCATCTGGATTCTTTCTTCTTCCCATCCATCTGCTGTATGGAATCTGAATTTGTGATGTTAGATGAGAATAAACAAAGCTTTTTTTTTTTTTTTTTTTTGTAGCTTGAAGTTAAAAGCTTAATATTGCAACTGTACAAATTATCTTGTCTATCTGCAAATATTTAAGAAACCTTTTTATCTTTCCGTGTTCCATACACTTGGACGTTTCCTTGGAGGTAATCCAGTAGAATCTTAACTCATTTTACTGACTTAAATCTTGCATTTAGGAGGTATCCAAAATACTGTAATCCATACCTTGTTTTTTTCTCTTTTTAATTTTTTTGAGATATAATTTACATGGCATAAAATTCACCCTTTTGAAGTATACAATTCAGTGGTTTGCAGTTAATTCACAGGGTTGTGAATTATATCACTGTTTAATTCCAGAGCATTTTTAAAAAAAGATTTATTTACTTATTTGAAAGGCAGAGTGACTAATCTTTTGTCCATTGGTTCCCTTCCTGAATGCTTGCAACAGCTAGGGCTTAGGCCAGGCCAGAGCCAGGAGCCAGACTCTCCTTCCAGGTCTCCCATGTGGGTGGCAGAAACCCAAGTACTCAGAGCATCATCTGCCTGCCAGGCACATGAGCAGAAAGCTGGATCAGAAGTATGGAGAAGCTGGGACTTGAACCGCCACTCCATTTAGGAGTGCATGGGATGCAGGCTTCCCAAGTGGAAGCTTTACCTGCTGCACCACAATAAATGCCCCAAGGATATTTTTGTTACCCAATAAGAACTATTTACAGGTAATTATTTCCCATTCCTTCTATGAACCAGTTCCTAGCAAGCACTTACCTACAGATTTCTCTATTTTGGAAATTTTCATGTAAATAGAATCATACAGTATGTGGCCTTTTGATGTCTGGCTTCTTTGAGCATGCTTTCAAAGTTTTTCTAGGCTATAGCATTTATCAGCATTTTTATTCCTTTTATGGCTAAATAGCATGCATTGAAATACCACATTTTGTTTATTCATCAGTCAGTAGACATCTGGGTTGTTTGCACTATTTGGATGTTAAGAATAATGCTGTTGTGAAAACATGTTTTTAATTCATTTGAGTTTGTGCCCACGATGTAATTGTTGGATCATAATGATGTGTTTTTAATTTTTTGAGGAACTACAAAGTAGTTGCTGTATCTTACATTCCCATCAGCATTGCTGATGTGAGGGCTTCAATTTCTCCACATCTACAACAGTTTCTTTGTGCTTTATATTTAATCTCTCCTTGTGGGTTTGAAGTGGTTCTTCATTGTGATTTTGATTTGTATTTCTCTGATGACTAATGATGTGAGGATCTTTTTACCTGCTTGTTGGCCATATGTATATCGTCTTTGGAGACATGTCTCTTCAGATCTCTTGCTCATATATTATTTGGGTTGCATTTTTGTTGAGTTGGTGTTTTTTATATGTTCTGGATACTAGACCCTTACCATTATATACCTTGCTGATATTTTATTCTCATCATACCATCAATTTGCAAATGATTCCAGATTAACACATAAGCAGATGTATTGTAACGAGCTAAACTACAGGATGCCATGTGAAGGAAATACTGGAATGATCCTAGTGCCATAGAGTTGCTTGAGAAAGACTTCCTAGGACTGTGGTTGTGGCACAGGGGATTGAGCCACTGTCTGGGATATGTGCGTCCTGTATCATCAGCATGCCAAGTTGAGTCAAGGCTACTCTTCCAGTCATTTCTTACAAATACACCCCGAGAGGCAGCAGATGATGGCTTGGGTGCTTGGGCTTCTGCCACCCACATGGAAGGCTAGGATCCCATTGTGGATTCCATACTTTGACCTGGGCCAGACCTGGCTGTTGTGGGCTCTTGGAGGGTGAACCAACTGATGAAAGTGTGTGCGTGCTTTTTTTCTCTCTTTCAAGTAGATGAAAATTAAAAATAAACATGTTTTTAGAAACTTCCTTTTAACCCTTTTCTATGAATTATTCAAATTATTAGTTATTTGGGCCAGCGCCGTGGCTTAATAGGCTAATCCTCCACCTGCAGTGCTGGCACCCCGGGTTCTAGTCCTGGTTGGGGCGCCAGATTCTGTCCCGGTTGCTCCTTTTCCAGTCCAGCTCTCTGCTGTGGCCCGGGAAGGCAGTGGAGGATGGCCCAAGTGCTTAGGCCCTGCACCTGCATGGGAAGACCAGGAGGAAGCACCTGGCTCCTGGCTTTGGATTGGCGCAGTGCACCGGCTGTAGCAGCCATTTGGGGTATGAACCAATGGAAAGGAAGACCTTTGTCTCTCTCTCTCTCTCTCACTGTCTAACTCTGCCTGTCAAAAAAAAAAAAAATTATTAGTTATTTGGTAGAATTGTGCTAACAATACAGCTATATCTTGCTATATCTAAATCTAAGTTCTTGCTATTCTAAAGTGAGGGGTCAAAATACCAAGTTCAGATAATATGGTTATGCCGTATTATTTGAATCTGTTTTATGCTAAAATTTTGGATAATAAATAATGGGTTTGGGTAGGATAGGATTACTAGTATATTGCTGTATCACAAATGTTTTGTCTGAATCTGTTCTACTTTTGGGTAGTTTGCATAGAAATCTGTACACTAACTGTCTTTGAAATCCAAGATTACTTTTTTTTGCCTTTTATAAAACTTAGAAATCTGACAAATTACAGTTCATGGTAAACAATTTTAGGATTTTGTTTCCTGATGCTAAACTAAATACTGTTTTCAAAGGGTTGTTTTGCATTTTGTTGTTACTCTTAGTTTCTCTCTTTTTTTGGAGTGATTAGATTTGGTCTGACGTGGAGTGTTAGATGTAATGATGATTTTAAGGATACAGTTGAGCATCCTGTAAGGTAGGTAAAAGAATAATTCTGCAAAATTTTTTTAATGGATTATGAGGGGCAAGTTATGAAAAGTATGCAGCAATGATTCACAGTTTCCAATGATATTTGTCTTTTTATGCCTTTTTTTTAAAGATTTATTTATTTATTTGAAAGGCAGAGTTACAAAGAGACAGATCTTCCATCCACTGGTTCACTCCCAGTGGCTGCAATGGCTGGAGCAGGGCTGATCTGAAGCCTGGAGCCAGGAGCTTCTTCCAAGTTCCTCACACAGGTGTAGGGCCCCAAATTTCCCAGGCGATAGTAGAAAGCTGGATCAGAAGGGGAGCAGCCAGATCTTGAACCTGTACTGCAGGTGCTATGCCCCAGCACCAGCCCCTTTTTATTACTTCTGTTCCACATTTTTACTTGTTTTTAAATAAAGAGAACTGTGGGTTCTGTTAGTATGTCGCTTAATCACTTTTTTGAACTCAATGTTTTGTAATCCAATGATGTTTCAAGTATAAACCACTTTTATATTTGTATTAACTGCTCTTAGTATAATGAAATTCTTGTAATTCAGGGTAACAGAAGGGTCCAGTTTTATGTTATGTGCATTTTTTAATTGTAAGAGCAGGGTGAATCAAAGGTGTGGCTGAAAGAAAAAACTGCAGGTGTAACCACTGGTTTAGACTGACATTTCACATTTTCATATTGGGGAAGTAGGAATGAATAATATGCTTGAGACATCTCATCCTAAAGAGAAAAAAATTCCCAGTTGTACCTTACAATCCTATAACCACTATTATAGTACAAAAACTCCATTTGAGGTAAAGCAGCATTTCTTAGAAACTTCTGAATTGTTAAAAATCAGCCTATCACAGTTTTGCGAAGTTTTAAGAGGATCATATAAAAAAATTGTCTTATAAGATTTTTTGGTAAGCACTATAAATTGCCTTTTTAAAACTGGACACAAATAGCATAAATTTATCAACAAATATTAATGATATTACTGTCTTGTCTTCAAAGTACACTTTATACTTTTCAGAAAATTTGCACACATTTCATTATGTTTATTTAGAAACATAGAAGAATGGGTTTTAAAGAACAGTAGGTCAGTTGGAAAACATTTAAAATACTCTTAAAACAATCAGCTTTTGTATAGCTTAGGGTAAATACTTTCCTGTTATCCACAGAAACAATTGTATAATATTTTAATGTTAGAAATATCTGAGATATTTAACTTCTCAGGTAAGAATGAAATAGAAGTAACTTTTCTGTTTAAATTGCTTAAAGTGCTATCTAAAATTAGGTATTTTTTTAAATAACTTCTGTTAAAAATGATATACACCACGACCTAATTTTGGGTTAAAAGATGCTTTGAACACCAATGTTTTCTCATTAGATTTACTATTATTGAAAAAACTGTTATATAATTAGTATTGTTTTTGTTGGTATTATTAGATAGGCTGTGACTCAGGACTGGCTTATTTTTCATAAAATTTGAATCATTATAAACCAGTTGTTACTGTGCATAAAAGTAGAGAGTGTAAAAGCATATACCTTTTCTAAATTCACGATATAAATGGGGAGGAAAAACTCATTAAAAGAATGTGTAGGGAATATCTTGCTTGCTTGGTTAAAGAGAAATCTCATATGTGTAAATCTGAATTTCCATAATGAAATGTGTTTTAATTTACAATAGAATTCATACCTATTTTAAGTAACAAGTTCAATTAGTAACATTTAGAATGGTTTAAGAAAATTTTTGGCATGGCATACAATATGCATGCACGAAGGAATTACTGAATTTGTTAAATTAAGACCATACATTCATTAATTTTTTATGATTCATTTTATTTATTTGAAAGGCAGAGTGATAAAGTGAGAGGGAGAGACACAGAGATATAGTCCATCTGCTATTCACTCCCCAAATGTCCATAACAGCTGATCTGGGCCATGCCAAAGTCAGAGCTAGGAACTTGGTCTCCTATGTGGGTGGCAGGAGCCCAAGTATTTGTGCATTAGCAGGAAGCTGGGTGGGAAGCAAGAAGCCAGAACTTGAACTGGCACTTTCGTATGGGATGCTGATATCACAAGTGACATCTTTACCCACTTTGCCACCTCACTAGCCTCTACATTAATATTTTTTAAAAAATGTTTTTTTATTTATGTATTTGAAAGGGAGAGAGAGAGGTCTTCCAGCCTCAAGTTCCCTCCCCAGATGCTCAAAACGGCCATGGTTTGGTAGGCCCAGTCCGTAGTGAGAGGAGCCAGGGAACTGTAGTTGGTGACAGGGGCCCAACTTACTTGTGCCTGATGCTTCCCAGGGTACTCAGTAATGGGAAGATGGATCAGAAGTAGAGATGAGAGTTGAATCCAAGCACTCTGATGTGGTTGTAGGTGCCCCAAATAGTGTCTTAACCATTGCTTCAAATGCCTGTCTCTTCATTTATTTATTTTGATGTTCTCGTTTTTCTTGTATTTTTTTGTGTGTGTATGTTAATTATTCCCAGTACATAGTTTTGGGCTTTTACCTTCATAGTCTTCCTTCACTTCAATCAGGCATATTTGCTAGGTCGTATATAGCTTTTATCTTTATACCTTCCCCTTGAATATTCTCTAATTCTCTTTTCTTTCCATCTTTCAGGTTCACTATTTACTAAAGTTAAAGGGGATGCTAGAACTTTTTTTTTTTTTTTTTTGGTTTAACCATATCAAATTATTAACAGAAAGGAGTTTCAAGGAAATTTTCATTTTGGAAGACTTCAAGCATAGCCAAAGATAGAAATAATAGTATAATGAACCTAGCTACATCAACTGAGATCATTCTTATTTTTTCCTCACTGAATTGTTTTGAAGCAAATGCTAGACATTGTATGTAGTATTGAATCTTTTTTTTTACAGCCTTTTGTATGAGTGTGCTTCCAAGATAAATCACAAAAAAATGGAATTAAAAGCTAAGTTTATATTGGTGCAAAAATTTTTAAACCCACAAATAGTTTTTTCCATGATAAGCACTTTCGGGAACTTTTTGAATCTCCCTGTATAGTAACATCTTTTTCCTGTTTCCTAAGTCATCAGGTGATTAGTAAATTTAAGGAGATAAATGAAAAATTAAAATGGAGAAGACAAATTTTTGCTTTTGTTACTAATTTAATTAGTTTTTTTTTGTTTTGTTTTGTTTTGTTTTGACAGGCAGAGTTAGACAGTGAGGGAGAGGAGAGAGAGAGAGAAAGGTCTTTATTCCGTTGGTTCACTCCCCAAATGGCCACCACAGCTGGTATGCTGCGCCGATCCAAAGCCAGGACCCAGGTGCTTCCTCCTGGTCTCCCATGAGGGTGCAGGGCCCAAGCACTTGGGCCATCCTCCACTGCCTTCCCGGGCCACAGCAGAGAGCTGGACTGGAAAAGGAGCAACCGGGACAGAATCTGGCACCCCAACCAGGACTAGAACCCAGGGTGCCGGCACCGCAGGTGGAGCATTAGCATAGTGAGCTTTAGTGCCGGCCTAATTAGTATTCTTAAAATATGGCACATACTCTGTCATATGTGCCAGAGAAGTGGAGAAGCAGATTTAGAGAGGTTAATTATTTCATTCATGGTCATTAAGATATAGAGTAGTAGACCTGGGATTGTAACTCAGAATCCAGTACTCTTTAATCTTAAACTTTACACATATAGGTAAATTCTTTAAGAATTTCTTGTTGCTTTGCCTTTGTTTCTAGTTACTGATTACTTACTGCTTTATGTAAATCAAGAATTCTGGTTTCTTTACCCATAATCTTGCCATAAATGATAAATTACTTTCTGTTCTCTGGGCTAGAATTAAATCCCTTGTCACTTTCACTTTCTCCTCAGCTGTTATAGTACTGCTTGTTTTTCCTTTTTACTTGCTTGATTTTTTTTTTTTTTTTTTTTTTTTGACAAGCAGAGTTAGGCAGAGAGAGAGAGGTCTTCCTTTCCGTTGGTTCACACACACACACACACACACACACACACACCCCAAATGGCCGCTATGGCCGGCACACTGCACCAGTCCAAAGCCAGGAGCCAGGTACTTCCTCCTGGTCTCCCATGCTAGTGCAGGGCCCAAGCACTTGGGCCAATCTCCACTGCCTTCCCGGGCCACAGCAGAGAGCTGGACTGGAAGAGGAGCAACTGGGACAGAATCCAGCGCCCCAACCGGGACTAGAAGCCAGGGTGCTGGTGTCGCAGGCGGAGGATTAGCCTAGTGAGCCGTGGTGCCAGCCAATTTTATTTTTTTATTTTTTTATTTTTTAGTTTTGTTACAGTATTTGGAGCTCAATAGATTTCCAAAGTGAATGTTTAGCTACTTTAATACTTTTTACAATTAACTGAGTTTTGAGTATATGCTTAGGGAGGAAAGACAGCAAAGAATATCCAAGGGATGCTGGTTCTAGGCTTCAAGTGTGCACCAGCAAAGACCTTAGGATAACAGTGTACAGGTGTTTGGTCTTGTCTTCTATTCATATCCTTCCCAGAGACCACAGTAGGGTTGGAGGGGCAAATAAGGGAAAGCACATTGAGGTCAGGATTCATGACTCCTGGATGTTAGCCAATTGCCTTCTTGGATCTAGTCTCTGTGACTTAGATTTGGTGCATTTGGCAATAAATATTTTAAAATGTGTGATATAAAGGGAAGTTGTTGGGGCCAGTGTTGTAGTGTATTGAGTAAAGCCACCACCTGTAACGCCAGTAAACCACGTGGGTACTGGTTAGGGTCCTGACTACTCCACTTCCAATCCAGCTTCCTGCTGATGGTTTGGAAAAAGCAGCAGCAGATGACCCAAGTGCTTGGGCCTCTGCCCCATTCATGGGAGACCTGGAAAAAGTTCTGGGCTTCTGCCTGGCCCAGAGCTAGCCGTTTTGGCCACCATTGTGAACCAGCAGATGGAAGATCTCTCTCTTTCTCTCTCTTTGACTTTGAAATTAAATAAATAATTTTTTAAGAGAAGTTGCTGAGTACTACTGCATACTTGCTGAGAAGGGGAGATTGGGCAAATCGAAAAATGATAAATTGTTTAGACAAAATAATGCTTCCTATAGCAGGCACAGGAAGATAATGTGACAAAGGTAATATGGAGACATTCCCATCTAAATAAGCTTTCACGAAGAATTAAAAAAATGAAAGGAACATAAATGTTTGTATTTCCCTTTGTTGAGGTGTGGCTTCTTTGTGACATGATTTATTGTCTAACTACTAATTTCATCATGTATTAGGTTATGTGGATTTTCCTTCAGCTAATAAGGAAGCTGACAAAGTTTCAGTTGTGTGAAAAGCGTATCTGATCACAGGTGGTGATCCTTTAATTATGGGTGGACATTAGGAAGTCCATGAATCATTGGTAATCATTACTGACAAAGTCTTCAAAGTAGTCATTTCTCTATGAGTATTTAATAGAACAATATATCTTCTTTTTTTAAAGATTTATTTATTTTATTTGAAAATCAGAGTTACACACAGAGAGGAGAGGGAGAGGGAGAGGGAGAGAGAGAGAGAGAGAGAGAGAGAGAGAGAAAGAGAGGTCTTCCATCTGATGATTCACTCCCCAGTTGACCAAAACAGCCAAGCTGTGCTGATCCAAAGCCAGGAGCCAGAAACTTCTTCCGTGTCTCCCACATGGATACAGGGGCCCAAGATGTTCTTCTGCTTTCCCAGACCATAGCAGAGAGCTGGATCAGAAGTGGAGCAGTCAGGACTCGAACTGGCACCCACATGGGATGCTGGCATTGCAGGTGGCAGCTTTACCTGCTACACCACAGCGCCGGCCCCTAGAATAATATGTCTTTTAAAAATGCTTTTAATATGTCACCAGTGGCCAAATAGTCAGTGCATTAAAATTTTATTTCATGTTTATCTATTTGGAACTTCTCAGTTATCTTCAGCAATATTATTTTTTATTGCTCTTACATCTATCTAGATCTGGTTTCTGTTCTTCAAAGAGAATACATAGGATAAAATAATATAGAATCATTTCCAACAGTTTTTAAGAGGTGTTAGAATTTTGCTTTATTGACTTTTTAAAGGTCAAAACAAGTATGAGTGAAGTGATAAAAGCTGTTTTCTTTGTGAGCCTTAATGCAGCAGTTTTTATTTGTATATTTGTGATGTACAGCTTTTCACTGTATGGTATTTATTAAAATAAATTCTGTCATGTTATGAAAGCTTATCTGAGAACCAGAAATCAAATATTTCTTCTGAAAACAGTTTCACAAAGACCTATAGCTATAAATGTATAGTCTTACCTAAAAGGTAACATTCTCTTGGCCTCCTTATCCTTTGATGAAGAATTGTTTACTTTTATATAACATTTCCAAATCAGAGATTAATACATTTTATTGATGAAAGGCAAAGGTAGCTGCATAAGTAGGTTAAAGATGGAAAAGCAAAGCTGAAATTTTTTATGTTAGATGAGAAGACTTTAGGCAGGAGTTTTCAGGAGCTATAAATAAATCTCTGTGGGACTTGGGTTTTCTTAAAAAAAAAAGTCGGGGCTGGCGCCATGGCTCACTTGGTTAATCCTCCACCTGCAGCGCCGGCATCCCATATGGGCACCGGGTTCTAGCCCAGTTGCTCCTCTTCCAGTCCAGCTCTCTGCTGTGGCCCAAAAGGGCAGTGGAGGATGGTCCAAGTCCTTGGGCCCCTGCACCCACATGGGAGACCCAGAAGAAGCTCCTGGCTCCTGGCTTTGGATTGGTGCAGCTCCGGCTATTGCGACCATCTGGGGAGTGAACCAGCAGATGGAAGACCTCTTTCTTTTTTTTCTATGTAATTCTGTCTTTCAAATAAATAAATTTAATAAATAAATAAATTTAAAAAAATTTATCAACCTGCTGCCTTAACATAGTGTCTCAGTTATCTGTTGCCACAGTCATGCTGCATATTAAACCATTTCACAACTTTGTGACATAACTAGAAGTGTTTGTCAAGTTCACAGGTCTAGGGTTCAGCTGATTTGGGTGGGACTTGGTAGTTGGCACTGTTGATCTTAGCTGACTTGCTTAGGTTGACTTTCTTCATGTCTGGAGTAGGTGTGGTTGGAGTCTGGAGTGATGTTGGTTGACTAGTTGGTTTTCTGACAGTTATGCTTTACCTTCAGGATAGCTGTTCATGGCAGAAGAATACAAAGTAATGAGAAATTAGAAAGCATTTTTTCAAGCCTCTGCTTATGTAATGTCACTAATATTTCCTTGGCTAAAGCAAAATGTATGATAAAGCTGACAGTCATGGGGGGAAGGTATTATAAAGTTATATGGCAGGGGCTGGCACCGTGGCTCACTTGGTTAATCCTCTGCCTGTGGCCCTGGCAACCCATATGGGCGCCGGGTTCTAGTCCCGGTTGCTCTTCTTCTAGTCCAGTTCTATGCTGTGGCCTGGGAGGGCAGTGGAGGATGGCCCAAGTGCTTGGGCTCTGCACCAGCATGGGAGACCAGGAAGAAGCACCTGGCTCCTGGCTTCGGATCGGCACAGCGCCGGCCGTGGCGGCCATTTGGGGAGTGAACCAGCGGAAGGAAGACATTTCTCTCTGTCTCTCTCTCTCACTGTCTGTAACTCTACTTGTCAAATAAATAAATAAAAATCTTTTTTCTTAAATGATGGAAAGGGCCATCCTTTCTTTTTTTTTGACAGGCAGAGTGGACAGTGAGAGAGACAGAAAGGTCTTCCTTTTCCATTGGTTTACCCCCCAATGGTTGCTGCAGCCAGCGCGCTGCACTGAATCCGGTGCCCTACAGGACTAGAACCTGGTGTGCCGGCACTGCAAGCAGAGGATTAGCCTATTGAGCCGTGGCGCTGGCCTAAATAAAAATCTTGAAAAAAAAAAAGTTATATGGCAAAGAGCCTTAGTGTATGGAGGAATCAAGAATTTGGGCCATAGGGCTGGTGCTGTTGTGTAGCAGGTAATGCTGCTGCCTGCAGCGCCGGCATCCCATATGGGCTCCAGTCCTGGCTGCTCTACTTCTGATCCAGCTCTCTGCTGTGGTGTGAAAAAGTAGTGAAAGATGGTCCAAGCACTTGGTCCAAGTGCTTGGTCTCCGCATGGGAGACCCTGAAGAAGGTTCTGGCTCCTAGCTTTGAATCAAGCCAGCATTTAGGGGGTGAACCATCGGATGGAAGACCCCCCTCTCTCTACAGCTACCGCTGCCGCTACCGCTACCTCTCTCTGTGTAACTCTTTGAAATAAAATAAATAAATCTTAAAAAAAAAAAAAAAGAATTAGGGACGGGAAAAGGATTTCTTTTTTAAAGATTCATTTATTTGATAGAGTTACAGAGAGAGAGAGAGAGCACTTACATCCACTGGTTCACCTCCAGAAAAGCCAGGGCTGTGCTAGTCCAAAGCCAGAGGCTTCATCCAGGTCTCCCACACGGGTTCAAGGACCCAAGTACTTGAGCCATTTTCCACCTCTTACCCTGGTGCATGAGCAGGGAGTTTGATTGGAAGTAGAGCAGCTGGGACTCGAGGCAGCACTCAAATGGGATGCCAGCATTTCAGGCAGCAGCTTAAAAACCCTCTACCACAACACTGACTCTGAATAAAGGTTCTTTAACCATCTTGTAAGACCTCCCAAGATACCTGATTCCAACCTACTTCATTCTCACCTCTCTATATCCTGCCAGTCCTCATTCTCAATTTAAGTCTTAGAACTACAAAACACAGCCTTTTTTTTTTTTTTTTTTTAGTGTACAGGTATGACCACTTGTTATATTTTATGTATTTACTTTTTAAAGATTTATTTATTTGAACAACAGAGTTACAGAGAGGTAGAGAGAGAGAGGTACTCCATCCACTGGCTAACTCCCCAGATGGCTTCAATGGCCGGAGCTGTGCCAATCCGAAGCCAGGAGGCAGGAGCTTCTTCCTGGTCTCCCGTATGGGTGCAGGGGCCCAAGGACTTGGGCCATCTTCTACTGCTTTCCCAGGCCATGACAGAGAGCTGGAGCGGATGAAGAGCAGCTGGGAGTAGAACCGGTGCCCATATGGGATGCTGCTGCTTTAGGCCAGGGCTTTAACCCACTGCGCCACAGTGCTGGCCCGTGTGTTTTATTTATTTCTTCCTTCCCCTTTCTTTGTCCTGATGCTGCCTGCAAGACCCTGGTCAGCAAGACCTTTGAAATCAACAACCATATCATGTTTTACTTTAAAAAAATTTTTTTTATATTATTTGGGAAGCAGAGAGAAAAAGAGAAAGGAAAAGCAATATGGAGAGAGATCTTCAATCTTCTGGGTCAAAAACCAAGAGCCTAGAACCCAGTCTGGGACTTTGGATTGACAGGCACTCACATACTTTAGCCACCATCTGCTGTCTCCCACAGTGTACATTAGCAGGAAGCTGGGTGGGGAGCAGGATAGCCTGGATATCCTGGACTGAAGCAAGCATTCTGGTTATGGTATGTGGGTGTCCCAAGTAGTATCTTCACTGTGTACCATTTGCCTGCCCCTAGAGTATTTCTGCTGTGTATTTCAGTTTTGTTTACAAAAATAAAAGCAGACATTACTAGTTTTTAATTTCCCCCTTCTTACGTGTAATGATCGCTTATAAAATACACAGTGGTATTCCTTGCTTTTTTTCATTTAATAGGTCTTAGCTGTCTTCCCATATTAATATATGTAGAGAACATTCTCCTTTTTCACAACTGCATTGTATTCCATTGTATGGGTGTACTTTTTATTTAACTAGGTGGTTATTGAACATGTGAGTTTACAGTCTACACTTATCCTTAACTACAGCAGAGAATAATACTATATTTAAGTTATTTCCTATGTGTGCTGGTGCTTGTAAGATACATTTCCAGGAATGGAATTGCTGAGTTAATGTGTAAAAAGTATTCAGGGCCAGCACTGTGGTATAGCGGGAAAATCCACTGCCTGCAGTGCTGATATCCCATACGGGCACTGGTTCAAGTCCCAGTTGCTCTGCTTCTGATCCAGCTCTCTGCTATGTCCTGGGAAAGCAGTAGAAGATGACCAAGTCCTTGAGCCCCTGCACTCTCGTGGGAGACCCATAGGAAGCTCCTGGCCTCGGATCGGCCCAACTCTGGCTGTTGCTGCCATTTGGTGAGTGAACCAGTGGATGGAACACCTCTCTCTGTCTCTGTCTCACTCACTCACTCTCTCTGTCTCTCCCCTTGTCCCTCTCCTTCTCTCTCTGTGTAACTCTGACTTTCAAATAAATAACTTTTTTTTTAAAGAAAGGAAACTAGTGATTTTTTTAAGATTTATTTATTGATTTGAATGTCAAAGTTATACAGAGAAGGAGAGGCAGAGAGAGAGAGGTCTTCCATCCACTTGGGCTATATTCTGCTTTCCTAGGCCGTAGCAGAGAGCTGAATCAAAAGTGGAGCAGCCAGGACTTGATCCAGTGCCCATATAGGCTGCCGGCACTGGAGGCGGCAGCCTTACCCACTACACCACAGCGCAGGCCCTATACTTGAGATTTTACTAAGTTGCCATCTACATGGATGAAATAATTTTGTAGTCTGCTCATCGTTGTAGGAAGATTCTGGTTAGGAGAAGGAGTCTTCACAACCTTACCAATATAGTACTGCATCTGACTGTAGGATTTGTGTGTATTTCATAGGTAAAAAAGTTCTCAGAGTGGTTTTCATTGGCATTTCCGTTATGATGAGGTTGAGCATCTTATTTCTGAATTTTTGCATATTCAGAATCCCTTCTGAATCTGTTAAGAATAAAATTCAATTGCATTGTTAATGGTTTAGGAAGCTTAGAGTGTATGACTGATAAAGCATAAACATTCTTATTCCATTCTTTTCAAGCCTGTGGGGTGTCAGACGGGTTTTGCATAGTCTCTTTTAACTACTTGAAAGGATTATAGAAAATTGTTCAAATTTTGCCTTAAGGCCTCATCTTGTATGTATCCTAGGCAAGTTGCTAAAATAATTGTTACCTAGTCAGTATAAGTTAATTTTTGTAGATGTTTTTGCCTTCCTTTAATGTGTTGTACAAAATGCTAGATGCCTTTTATGATTCTGTGTTTCCTTTTTATCTCTAACCTGCCTGTTTTATTTGTTCTTTTTGGCACTTCATTCCTTTCTTTGTCAGCATTCTGTTTACTGAATGTTGGAAAAACTGCTTGAACTTTTGGTGGTAATGCCGCTATATATGTTAACATTCTGATCTGGAATTGCTGTCTCTGAACAGTTCTTTTTCCAGCTAATAATGCCATTAAATATTGTCTTGGCTGAGTTTATAAACGTTGTTACTTAATTTCATTAAGACTGATACCTTAGAGACTACAGGAGAAGTACATAGTAAAATACACAATAGAGATTAAAGGTAATAAATAAGAATAAGTGTGCCCAATTAAGAAGGGATCAAGAGGCAGAAACTAATGACACAGAGCCAATCCTATATTCTGTTAACTAGGTTGACAAGGAAGTAGTTACTCGGTGACTCATAGATACTAATCCAAAATGTTCTCTGTCAAATAAAGATATATTGACTCCAGTGGATTTTTCAAACAAGGGGGAAAAAACCCTTTGTTTGCATTGGGGACAATCTTTGTTTAGACGGTTTGGTTGGATATTGCATTTTGAATTTATTCATTGAGCAACATGTCTCATGAGCATCTCCACTAGCTACCAAGCGCTATGCAGGAATATGTTGATATGTAAGGCAGACTGCTCCTGCTTGCATAACACTTAGAGCTTGATGGGAGAAACAGGGACATTAATCACAGTGGGGAATGAGATGAGTGCTTTGAAAAGAATTGTTCTTTGTATATAATTGTGTATGGAAGGGGCAGTGGGGAATTGAGTATTAAAAATACAAAATTTTTGAAAAAAATTTTAATTTGAGAGGTAAAAGATGAGTAGGAGGCTCTTTGCCACATCTACTGTGAGAATGAAGACCATTCTCAGCAATCAGACTGTTAACATTACAGAAAATGTTGACATCAATCTGAAGGGACACACAGTTACTGTGAAGGGACCCAGAGGAACCCTGCAGAGGGACTTCAATCTCATCAATATAGAACTTGGATTCAAGAAAAAGAAGAGGCTCTGGGTTGACACATGGTGGGGAAATAGAAAGGAACTGGCAACTGTTCGCACCATCTGTAGTCAACGTACAGAATATGATCAAGGAGCTTACACTGGGCTTCTGTTACAAGATGAGGTCTGTGCATGCTCACTTCCCTATCAACATGATTATTCAGGACAACAAGTATCTTGTTGAAATCTGAATTTCTTGGGTGGAAAATATATCCAAAGTGTTCGGATGAGGCCAGGTGTTGCCTTTCAGTGTCTCAAGCCCAGAAAAGTGAATTAGTCCTTGAGGGAAATGACATTGAACTTGTTTCAAATTCAGCTGTTTTGATTCAGTAGGCAACAACAATTAAAAATAAGGACATCAGAAAATTTTTGAATGGTATCTATGTCTCTGAAAAAGGAACAGCTCAGCAGGCTGGATGAATAAGACATAAAAGTTGTCCTACTGGGGCTTTTGCTGTAAGCCCATCCCATATGGTTCAAGACCCGGCTGCTCCACTTCCAATCCAGCTCTCTGCTGTGGCCTGGGAAAGCAGTAGAAGATGACCCAAGTCCTTGGGCCTCTGCACCCACATGGGAGACCCGGAAGAAGCTCCTGGCTCCTGGCTTCAGATCTGCACAGCTCCGGTCATTGCAGCCATCTGGGGAGTGAACCATCAGATGGAAGACCTCTGTCTCTCTCTCTCCTCTCTCTGCCTCTGCCTCTCTGTACCTCTGTCTTTCAAATAAATAAATAAATAAATCTAAAAAAAAAAAAAAAAAACACACTTGTATGGCTACAGAAACAATAACCTAGATTGTGTCTTGTGTATTTTAATAATGCAATAAAAGTTCTGTTGATTTGAAGGGGGAAAAAGAGATGAGTAGGAATTACCTAGGGGAACAGTGGTTAGTAGAAAGGATTCATCTAGACATTACTATGCTTTCAGATGATGGAAAATTAGATGTTGATTTTCCTCTTAGGATTCAGATTTATATAAATGTATTCCCTTTTCATCACTTAGTATACTTAAATATGCCTTTAAAAGGCCCAATTTTGGCTGTGGAATACATGTATTAGAAAAAATTTAGGAAAACTGAAATATGGAAAATTGAAAGGGGGACATTGGCTGCATATATTATTTAAAAAGTTGTAGGGAGGGCCGGCACTGTGGCGCAATAGGTTAATCCTCCACCTGCAGTGCCAGCATCCCATATGGGTGCCGGTTCTAGTCCCGACTGCTCCTCTTCCCATCCAACTCTCTGCTATGGCCTGGGAAAGCAGCAGAGGATGGGTCAAGCCCTTGGGTCCCTGCACCCATATGGGAGACCTGGAAGAAGCTCCTGGCTTCGGATTGGTGCAGCTCCAGCTGTTGTGGCCATTTGGGGAGTGAACCAATGGAAGGAAAACCTTTCTGTCTCTCCCTCTCACTATCTGTAACTATACCTCTCAAGTAAATAAATAAAATATCTTAAAAAAAAAAAGTTGTAGGCAAAAAAGACACAGTTGTACTCAGGTACTGTATGTTTCTTTAAATGCATAGCTGTACAGTTCCCAGAGACATTCTGTAGCAGGCACTCTGTGAGTTCTTTAAGGTCAGTCTTTTTTTTTTTTTTTTAATAGGCAGAGTGGACAGTGAGAGAGAGAGACAGAGAGAAAGGTCTTCCTTTGCCGTTGGTTCACTCTCCAATGACCGCCGTGGCTGGTGCGCTGCAGCCGGCGCACCACGCTGATCCGAAGCCAGGCAGGCACTTATCCTGGTCTCCCATGGGGTGCAGGGCCCAAAGACCTGGGCCACAGCAGAGAGCTGGCCTGGAAGAGGGGCAACCGAGACAGAATCCAGGGCCCCGACTGGGACTAGAACCCAGTGTGCCGGCACCGCAAGGCAGAGGATTAGCCTATTGAGCCGTGACGCCAGCCCAGTCTTTCTTTTCTAAAATAGGTTTTTTTTTTATTCTTTTATTGAAATATAATTAAAATTCAGTTCTTAATGTCAGTTGTCTACACCTCTGTGACCTCTGCCCAAAGATATAGAACATAGCCAGCTTCCCACTGCATATTAATTTATATTACTGTCACTTAGTTTTGCTCACACTCTTATTTCATAAAAGGAATCTTGTAGTATGTATTCTTGTGTCTGGCTTCTTTGGCTTAAAAATATCATCTGTGTTATAATAATCAATTCCTTAGTTAATTTATTGATATAATTGATACAGCATACAGTTCACCACTTGAAAGTATATACAGTTCACCACTTAAAAGTATGTACAGTTCATCAGTTCTTTATTAACAGTACTGCAATCATTAGCATAATCAAATTGTAGAACAGTCAGTCCTCATTCTATCCCTTGCCCCTCCTTTGACAGTTACTAATTTGCATCTGTAGATTTGTCTATCCTGGGTATTTTTTTAATTAATTTGAAAGGCAGAGTTACAGAGAGGTGGGGATGGTCTTCCATTCGTTGGTTCACTCCCCAGATGGCCACAACGACTGGAGCTGCGCCAATCCAAAGCCAGGAGCTAGGAGCTTCTTTCGGGTCTCCCAAGTGGGTACAGGGGCCCAAGGACTTGGGCCATCTTCTACTGCTTTCCCAAGCTGTAGCAGAGAGCTGGACTGGAAGTGGAGAAGCTGGGACTCGAACCAGGGCCCATGTGGGATGCAGGCAGTACAGGCAGCAGCTTTACCCGCTACGCCACAGCGCCAGCCCCTTGAAGTATTTCTGATGCGTAAGTATTTAATTTAAAAATTGGTGTTATCTTTTTGTTGATTTCTGGGAGTTTGTTATATAATCTGGAATTTAAAGTATTTAACATTGCATCTTTTTAAGACTTGGTTATACAGTATTTGATCTCTTATATTTACATACAAATTGTAGGAACATCTTGTTTTTTTCTTTAGAAGTCTCCTGGAATTTTATTTATTTAGATGAATCTACTTGAAAGGCAGAGTGATAGAAAAGGGAAAGGGAGAGAGAGAGAGAGATCTTCTATGCACTGATTGACTCCCCAAATGCCTGCAACAAACAGGTTGGGTCAGGCTGAAGCCAGGAGCCTGGAACACCATTCAGGTCTCCATGTGGGTGACAGGGGCCCAAACCCTTCAGCCATCTTCTGCTGCTTTTCCCAGCCCGTTAGCAGGAAGCTCAAGAGTGGAGCAGCTGGGACACTAAAACTGGTGCTCATATGGAATGCTGCTGTTGCAGGCAGTAGCTTTACCTGCTACATACGATGCTAGCCCCTGATTTTTTTTTTTCCTGCCTCTATAGTTTGCCTTTTCCAGAACTTTGTGTATTTATAATAATACATTATGTAGTCTTTTCAGATTGGCTTCTTTTGCTTAGTGATAAGCAGTTCGGTTTCCTCCATATCTTTTCATGACTTGATAGGTCATTTCTTTTTAGGACTAAGTAGCATTCCAGTGTCTGGATGTACTATCTCTTCATTCAGCAGTTATGGAAGTTATGAATAAATCTGCTGTAAACATATTTGCAGGTTTCTGTAGGTAAATGTTGTCAGTTCATTTGGGTAGATAACAAGAAATGTAATTGCTAGACCAGATGTTAAGAATATGTTCAGTTTTGGAAGAAACTTGTAAACTGTCTTCCAGAGTGGCTTTACCATTTTGTATTTCCATCAGCAATGAATCAGTTTCTGTTAACTCCCATCTTCCTCAACATTTGGCATTATCTGTGTTGTGCATTTGGGCCATTCTAACAGCTGTGTAGTAGTATCTCTGTTTTAATTTGCAGTTCTGTACTGACATGATGTTGAGTATGTATGTTTACTTGGCATCTTTATATTATCTTTGGTGACATACCTGTTAAAATCTTTTGACTATTTTTAATCAGGTTTATTTTCTTGAATTTCAAGAATTCTTCATTTATTTCAGTAAATAGTCCTTTATCAAATGTGTATTTTGTAAATATTTTCTCCCAGTCCATTTTGTCTTCTTGTTTCCTGAAAGGTAGTTTCTTCTCTTTCCTTTAAAAAGTTTTATTTTAATGACAGAATTGCTTAGTTTCTGTTATACAATATATTTCAATATATGGATATATTGTGAAATGGCTCATTCAAGGATAGTTCTTTTTTTAATTTAATTTGATTTGATTGGAAAGGTAGAGGTACAGAGGCAGAGAAAGCTGATTGACCCCCCCAAATGGCTACAATGACCAGAGCTGGGGGTAGCTGAAGCCAAGAGCCTAGTTTTATCCGGTTCTCCCATGTGAGTGGCAGTTACCCAAGTAGTTGGGCCATCTTCTGATAATGAGCAGAGAGGTGGAGCAGTAGAACTGGCACTCATATGGGATGCCATTGGTGCAGGTGGTGGCTTACTCTGTGCCACAGCACCAGTCCCAGTAGTTGTTCCTTTAAAAAAAAAATAAGTATTTGAAAGAGACAGACACTGGAGACCTCTCCCAAATGGTGCAACAGCCAGGACTGGGCCATGATAAATCAATATCCCAGAACTGAATCCACTATACCATGTGAGTAGGAGGGACCCCAGAACTTGAACCATCCTCTACTGCCTTCTGGTGTAAATATTAACTGGAAACTGGAATCATCTTTTTTTTTTTAATTTTATTTATTTTTTATTTATTTTTATTTTTGACAGGCAGAGTGGACAGTGAGAGAGAGAGACAGAGAGAAAGGTCTTCCTTTGCCGTTGGTTCACCCTCCAATGGCCGCCGCGGCCGGCGCGCTGCGGCCGGTGCACCGCGCTGATCCGATGGCAGGAGCCAGGTACTTATCCTGGTCTCCCATGCGGGTGCAGGGCCCAAGCACTTGGGCCATCCTCCACTGCACTCCCAGGCCACAGCAGAGAGCTGGCCTGGAAGAGGGGCAACCGGGACAGAATCCGGCGCCCCGACCAGGACTAGAACCCGGTGTGCCGGCGCCGCAAGGCAGAGGATTAGCCTAGTGAGCTCTGGCGCCAGCCTGGAAACTGGAATCAGAAGCAGAGCTGAGATTCAAACTCAGGCACTCAGACATGGAATGCTGGTGTTCCAAGCAGTTTCTTAACTGATGTATCAAACATTTACCTTAGAAGTTTCTAAAGTTTAAGAAATATGAAATCTTAAGGAATAGTGATAGTGTATGCATTGTTCATATATACAATAATATGAGTATGTTATGATTGTAACATGTGTTTCAATTTTTAAATATACTAAATTCTTAGAAAAATATGATTTGCCTAATATATAATAATTAAGTAATTTAGACAATTGTAACATAAGTTCTTGAGACTTTGTTCCTTCTGCTGTTTGATCATGATAAATTGTGTTTGCTATATTTCATGATTTTTATTTTTAAATGTGAGAGGGCTTGTGTTTGGCAGAGCCTTTTCCCCTTCCCCCTTTGTGAGTGGGTTATGAGAGCTTTTCTCTAGAGAAGGTCTGCATTTACTTCTGCTTGCTTCCCTTCACCCCCTTCAGTAACCTACAGGACCAACCATATGTTAACTTTATAGGTAGGGAGTTTCCCAGATAGTCCAAGTAGTGCAGCGATTCTCAGTGTGGTCTAGGCACTCCTGAGGATCCAGAAAGTGAGAACTATTTTCATACTATTACTGTGATATTACTTGGCTTTTCACTCTGCGTCCTTTCACTTTCTATATTTTGTATTGAATTACCACCCTGAAAGGTAACAAAATGTCTTGTTTACTTGAGTTTAAACTTTTTTCTTTTTAAAATTTCAAACACAGCAAATACGAGTATAATCCATGTAAACAGAAGCTCTTTAGGATTTTCAGTAATTTTAGGCAGCATAAAGTGATCCTTGGACTACAACATTGGAAAGCCGCTGAATGATGTATATCTGGGTTACAAATCCATGGAAGCACTAATAAAGGGTTCATCTTTTCCAGGGAAACCCCTGTCCTTTCAGTTTCCTCTTAGCAGCGGATGGGTTTTTTTTCACCAGTCCTTTTCCCACTCCCTCACTCCCAGCCCCCAAGATTTAACTTGAAAGGCAAAGACACAGAGGAAGAGGAAAATTCCTGGTGTGGGGGTGAATGGTGAGCAAGCTGTGCTTCTTTCTATCTGGTGGTTGACTGCAGATGGCCACAATTGCTAGGTCTTGGCTAGGCTAAAGTCAGGAGCTTGGACTTCATCCTGACCTCCCGTATGGGTAGCAGGAGCTCAGGTATCAGAGCCATCTTCTACTGGCTTCCCAGGTACTTTAGAAAGAAGCTGGATCAGAAGTGAGTAGCTGAGATTCCAGCTGTCACTCAAATATGAAATGCTGGTGTCACAAGCAGCAGTTTTTTTTTTGTTTTGTTTTTTGTTTTGTTTTTTTTTTTCTTTATTTGACAGGTAAAGTTGTGGACAGTGAGAGAGAGAGAGACAGAGAGAAAGGTCTTCCTTCTGTTGGTTCACTCCCCAAATGGCCGCTATGGCCAGTGCTGCGCCCATCTGAAGCCAGGAGCCAGGTGCTTCCTTCTGTTCTCCCGTAATGGGTGCAGGGGCCCAAGGACTTGGGCCATCCTCCACTGCCCTCCTGGGCCACAGCAGAGAGCTGGACTGGAAGAGAAGCAACCAGGACTAGAACCTGGTGCGCATATGGGATGCCGGCGCCACAGGCAGAGGATTAACCAAGTGAGTCACGTCACCGGCCCGTCAAGCAGCAATTTAACTTACTATGCCGCAGTGCTGCCACGTGGCCTCCCCTCCACCCAGCTGCTAGTGAATCCTTTCTGTACCCATTAGTACAGTGTCTCTGGGACAACACATCTCAAACTTCAGTAAACCTAAGAATCACCTGGGGGGACTGGTGGTGTACAATAGGTTAAGCCACCACTGGGGACAGCTACATACCATTTCAGAGAGCTAGTTGAGTCTCAGCTACTCCACTTCCAATCCAGCTCCCTGTTAATGTGCTGTGAAAGCAGTAGCTGATGGCTCAGGTACTTGGGCCACTGCCGTCCATGTGAGACCATGATGGAGTTCCTGGCTCCTGGCTTTCAGCCTGGCCCAGCCCTGGCTATTGCGGACACTTTCTCTCTCTCTCTCACTCACTCACTCTCTCTCACTTTGTCTTTCATTGTTTTCTTTCAAGATTTATTTATTCATTTGGAAGTCAGAGTTACAGAGAGAGAGAAGGAGAGGCAGAGAAAGAGAGGTCTTCTATCCTCTGATTCACTCCCCAATTGGCCGCAACAGCCGGAGCTGTGCTGATCGGGAGCCAGGAGCTTCCTCCAGATCTCCCACGCGGGTGCAGGGGCCCAAAGACTTGGGCCATCTTCTACTACTTTCCCAGGCCATAGCAGAGAGTGGGACCAGAAATGGAGCAGCTGGGACTCTAACTGGCGCCCATATGGGATGCCGGCACTGCAGGTGGCGGCCTTACCAGCTATGCCACAGCGCCAGCCCCGTCATTGTTTTTCAAATAAATGAAAATAAATATTAACAACAACAACAATAAAAGAATCACCTGGGAAGCTTGTTAAAATGGAGGGCACTTTGAAAAAAAAAGTCCATGGAAAATGAAATTAAATGATACTTTGTTTTGGTTCAAAAAGTTTGAAGTCCATGCATAGTTTTTTCATAACATGCATTTTATTTTATTTTATTTTAGATTTATTTATTTGAAAGAGATACAGAGAGTGGGAGAGAGGGAGGGATTGGTCATCTGTCCACTGGTTTACCCCCAAATGGATGCAGTGGCCGGGGCTGGGCCAGACTGAAGCCAGGAGCCTGGAGCTTCTTCTGGGTCTCCCACGTGGATGCAGGGGCCCAAGCACTTGGGCCATCTTCTGCTTCTTTCCCAGCTACATTAGCAGGGAGCTGGATCAGAAGTGGAGCAGCTGAGACTTGAATCAGCTCCCATATGAGATGGCTGGCACTGCAGGCAAAAGTTTAACCTTCTATGCCACAGCATCCCCCATAATATACATTTTTTATGAGTCTTTTGAAGACCCCCCCCCCTTGTGATTCCTGAGCCCCATTTACAGTTCTGATCCAATAGGTCTGGATTAAGATCCAAGAAGTTATATTTCCAGGGAAGTAAGCAACAGATGCTGATGTGACAGGTCAGTGGCCCATACTTTGAATAACATTGCTCTAGGGTTCTGATTTTTATATGAGAGTCCTAGTTTTAACCTAAGGCCTCTCTTCCGTCCCTGCAGAATATTACAACCCAAGTTCCTTGGTTACCTATATATTATCATCCGTTCAATATGTCAGTATACATCTCTATCTCCTAGATTTTCTATTATTTCTGGCACTAAGGCTTTTGCTATCTACACTTTGGACTTAGCTGTGCACTGTATATGCACACTTTTACAAATATTCTTCATTATATCTAATGTATTTGTAGTAACAGGACTTTTAATTTCTCTTTATATACATCCTTGGATAGGTTTGACTCCACCTATAAAACTAACATCGCTCAACTGGAAATTACCTGTAAATCTTTTTAGACCTTTTGGAAAATCTTCCTTAAATAGTATTATGTAAGTTTGGTGTAAGGAAGTGCATTGCTTTGTGGTTATGTAGAACATTGCTACTTATTTGAATATGTGTGCAGTTGTATAAAGCTTTCGGAGTTGGACTCAATGTGTTTTCAGCTTACTGTGTGTGTGTGTGTGTGTGCGTGTGTGTGTGAACACTTTCTGTTCCTGTAACACATTACCTGAAGAAGGATTCTTATTTAACTTACAGGAGGCTGAAAGTCAGACACTGGTGGTCCCATCTGTCCAATCTCTGATGAGGACCTCCAGGGGGATGGCATCACAATGATGGGAGCAGGTGCAAGAGGGGTCACATGGAAGGCAGGAAGCCAGAGAAATTCAGGGGCTTTTTATAACAACCCAGTCTCAAGGGAGTTAACCAGCATGCTGTGAGAACTACATTAATCCCTCTGAGTGTGGTATCCCTAAGGGCCTAAAGTAAGTTCCTCTGGGCCCTACCTCTTAAAGGTTCCACCATCTCATAACAAAGACAGTCTTCCAGCACATGAACCTTTGGAGTTCACATTCAAACCATAGCCAAACCATAGTAGTACATAACAATAATTATTTTATTTTATTTATTTGAGAGATATAATTACAGATAGTGAGAGGGAGAGACAAAGAGAAAGGTCTGAAGCCAGGATCTTCTTCTGGGTCGCCTATGCAGGTGCAGGGACCCAAGCACTTGGGCCATCTTCCACTGCTTTCCTAGGCCATAGCAGTGAGCCAGATTGGAAGAGGAGCAGCCGGGACTTGAACTGGCACCCAAAGAGATGCTGGCGCTGCAGGCGGAGGATTAAACCTACTGTGCCACAGTGCCGACCCCACAATAAATCTTTTTAAAATGGCATTTCTAATAGTTTGCTGTCATTTGCTTCTCAACATTAGAGTATTGAATGATTTTAAAGATATTGTAGTTGAAAATTTGGATTGGTCAGGTTTTATTTAAAAGTTCTAACATGGGATACTTTAAAGTTTATTCTTTTTTTTAATTGTAATATTTCTTGATAGAGTATTTCTTTTTTTAAAAAAATTATTTATTTATTTGAAAGTCAGAGTTAAACAGAGAGAGGAGAGGCAGAGAGAGAGAGGTCTTCCATCTGTTGGTTCACTCCTCAATTTGCCTGAATGGCTGGAGCTGCGTCGATTCGAAGCCAAGAGCCAGGAGCTTCTTCCAGGTCTCCCATGCAGGTGCAGGAGCCCAAGGACCTGGGCCATCTTCCACTGCTTTCCCAGGCCATAGCAGAGAGCTGGATAGGAAGTGGAGCAGCCAGTACTTGAACCAGCACCCATATTCGATGCCAGTGCTGCGGACTGGTGCTTTAACCTTCTGTGCCACAGCATTGGTCCCAATAGAGTATGTTCTTTCAATGTTCATAGAGTATGTATATATAAACACTTTGTTATATATTATTCTCGTCCTTAATATTTACTGTTGTTGAACTGCACTCAGAATTCCGGAGATCAGTTCATCACTACATAATAGGAATACCATTTAGTTTATAATACTCTTCCCAAAGACATCTAACAATTTTGGTAATTTTTTTTTTTAGCTGTAATGACACATTTTGTAGTAATTGGATTCAGAGAAGAATATACCATGACATCTAGGATTTACTTATTGCTTAGGTTCATTTTGTGTGTGTGTGTGTGTGTGTGTGTAGGTTGAGTTATTTTTCCTTAAGTACTTACTCAGCCTTACCAGATTTTACTGTACAGTTCATCTAGTCAGTAGTGCTACCTGAAAACTCTCCACTCTGCATCTCTTTCTAAGCACTTGGAATAATTGGAAAAAATACCTAAGTATCCTACAGCTTACACTTTTTCAGTCAGAAAGGACCCATTTGTTTCTATCTATAAACCAATACTGTAAGCATATAGCCTTTTATTGTTTTAATCAGCAAACTGAGAACTAAAGTATTCTGATTTGTAACTATTTAAGTTATAACTGTTAATTGCTAATTTATTTTTTAAAGATTTATTTTATTTATTTGAAAGAGAGAGGTAGAGACAGAGAGGTCTTCCATCCGCTGGTTCACTCCCCAGATGGCTGCAACTGCCAGAGCTGCGCCGATCTGAAGCGAGGAGCCAGGAGCTTCTTCTGGGTCTCCCACATGGGTGCAGGGGCCCGAGCACTTGGGCCATTCTCCATTGCTATCCCAGGCTACAGCAGAGAGCTGGATTGGAAGAGGAGCAGCCGGGACTAGAACTGGAACCCATATGGGATGCTGGCGCTTCAGGCCAGGGTTTAAATAAACCACTGTGCCATAGTGCCTTAATAAATAAGGCAAAAAAGAAAAAACCCTGACGGGCCAATTGATTTGATCTCAGCTTCTCAAAGTGTGGTCCAGTGTTCCTGGTGGCTCCTGAGGCAAGGTTCCTGCTTTCATAATGATATTAAGATGTCATTTGCCCTTTACATTGTGTTGACATTTGTGCTTCGTTGCAAGATTGGTGATGATGGATACAACTACTGTTGCTCAAGTCAAGGCCGTGGCTGCAAACTATTAAAATAGTCATTGTAGTCTTTCACTAATATGCACTCATGGTAGAGTAAGTTTTTTTTTTTAAGATTTATTTATTTTGCTTGAAAGTCAGAGTTATACAGAGAGAGAGAGAGAGAGAGAGAGAGAGAAGTCTTCCATCCGATGATTCACTCCCCAGTTAGCCACAACGGCCAGAGCTGTGCGGATCAGGAGCCAGGAGCTTCTTCCGGGTTTCCCATGCGGGTGCAGGGGCCCAAGGACTTGGGCCATCTTCTACTGCTTTCCCAGGCCACAGCAGAGAGCTGGATCTGGAGTGGAGCAGCCGGATCTTAAACTGGCACACCCATATGGGATGCCGGCACCACAGATGGCGGCTTTACCTGCTTTGCCACAGCGCCTACCCCAGTCGAATAAGTTTTATCTAAGGATGTAATTATGTGATGATACTTTTATTAATTCATGAATCTTGGATACACATGTTAATATTCTATATGGTAAAATGGAAAGTATGCATAAAGGTACTTGTGTCCTTGAATTGTCTTTTCCTTTTATTCATTTTTGTTTGAAAGAGCAACAAAGGTCTGCGGTGGTTCACTTCTCTTAATGCCAGCAACAGCTAGGGCTATTCCAGGCTGAAGTGAGGAGCCAGGAACTCCATCCTGCTCTCCCACATGGGTTTTCCAAGTACTTGAATCATGTGCTGTCTCCTAGGAGGCATTAGCAGGAAGCTGGATTGGAAGTGGAATAGCTGGGACTCAAACCAGCACTCAGATATGGGATACAGGTGTCCTCAGTAGGAGTTTAACCTGTAGCACCACAGCATCTTTCCCATAGCTGCCTTTTTCATGAAATATAATTTTACTTGAGAAACTATGGTTATTCAGACTTCAATGTTTGGTAGATGTTTCTTCAAAAATGAATGAAATGAGCTTATCTCATCAAGGGGAAAAAGACAGTGATAGCATTCCAGTTTTAGAGAAAAAATATAATATATTTTTAAATTTTTTTATTTATTTGAAAGGCAGGGAGCAGGGCGGGGAGAAAGGGAGGGAGAGAGAGAGATAGAGAGAGATCAATCTCCTATCCACTGGTTCACTCCTCCAAATGGCCTCAACAGCCAGGGCTGGGCCAGGCCAAAGCCAGAGTCCAAAAACTGTTCAGGACTCCTACTTGAGTGTCAGGGGCTCAGTAGTTGAGCCGTACTCCTCTGGCAGAGGTGAGGATGTGTTTTCTGCCAAGGTCCCTCTGGATATTTATAACATCATTTGCAGGCCATACATTATTATCAACTTACTTAGCCTGCTGTAGGTGCTGGCATTGTGGTACAGAGAGTTTAACTGCTGTCTGTGACACTGGTATCCCATATGGGTGTTGGTTCGAGTTCTGGATGCTCCACTTCTGATCCAGCTCCCTGCGTGCAGTGGAAATCAGTGGAAGATGGCCCAAGTGTTGGGCCCCTGCCACCCACACAGAGACCTTGATGGAGTTCCAGGCTGCTGACATTGTGGCCATTTAGGGAGTGAACCAACAGATAGAAGATTTCTCTCTGTCTCTCTCTCTCTCTCAAATCCTTTTTCTTTTTTTCTGAAAATTAGCCTGTTATAGATTTATCGAATTTTAAGTCCTGCCTGCAGTTGCTTTGGCAGGTCTAGACCAAATAATTTCTTGGATTTTATACAGCTGGACTTTCTCTACCCCAGCTCCACTGCCTTCCCAGGCACATAAGCGGGAGCTGGGTTAGAAATGGGACAGAACTGGGACTGGCACTCTGATACGGAATGCTGGTGTCTCAGGTGTTGGCTTAATCCTCTGTACGTCTATACTGACCCTCATTGAAGAATTTTACGTTGATCAGCGTCATTTGATCATAGAGTGTTGGTTTATTTCTGAACTATCAGTTTTGTGCTGTTGCTCACACACATCTGTTTTTTTGTTTGTTTCTTTGTTTGTTTTTCCCTACTCAAGGCCTTCTTGACCTTCTTAACAGTCAGGATTTATCAGAGTTTTCTTGTTACCCTGCTCTGCTATATCCTTGTTCTACGATTACTTCTACATTCTATATGCTGTTTATTATCACAGTAATCATTATTTGTTTTTGTCTCCCATGCAGAATTAAATCTCCAAAATAAGGTCTTTGTATTGTTCACAGTATCTTTCTGGCTCATAGTGGACACTCAATATCTGTAGTCCACCAGGGTAAAGAATCTCAGGAACAAGAAAACTTACTTTTACTTTATTTCAGCTAAGTATTTCTCAAAATTTTTAAGTTTGGGGTTTTATTAGAGAATGGGGCAGTGAGCCAAGAGAGACTACAGTATCCTATTTGTAATCAGCATTGTTTTGTTGTGCATTAGCACAAGGTGACTGCTTTATACAATAACACTTAATTGGTTGTTACTCATATTTTGATATATTGGGCTTTAGGTATAAGGAGGAAATGTATTAGATTCTTAGTAGACTACTTACGAGGAGAAACCAGTGGATGGGAGGGGCATGTGAGTAATTGTAAAGGTCTATAAGGTCATTGAGATTCCCAGATGAAAATAAATGAATATCTAAATAGTCACCTCCATTAGCGTGCTATGTCTGCTTTAGGGCTAACTCTGGAAAGGAAGTAAATAAATGGGCAAAAGCATCAGGAGAGAATGGGAAGGGTAGAAAAAGAATCCCCTTTCTCCGCAAGCACCATTAAAGTTTTAGTTCTGTTTCAACTCTAGAAATTCCTATTCTGCCTAAAGTGAGGGAAGTGATTCAGCTTATAATTTCATTTGTACATAGTTCCCTGATCCCCATAGAGTATAAGGTTCCATTTTAAACTTTACCAGTGGCGGTGGTAAGGAGAGACAGGGAGGGAAGAGGAAAAGAAGTTCCTACATTGAAATTTGCACTTTGAATGTCTTTGAGAAAATATGAGAATACTTCAAAAGGTTTGTGGAGGGGTCTGTGTGAGTAAAGCTGCCGCCTGTAACATCAGCATCACATATGGGCACCGGCTGTTCCACTTCCTTTTTTTTTTTTTTTGCCTCAGGAAGTTGTTTGAAAGTCCATTACCATGTTGCCAATTTTTAAACAGATTAAACAAATATTAATAAATCCTCCATTGCAGCCAAGTGAAATAGCTTAGCTTCATTTTAAATTTATTAATTATTCTAAGATTAATATTTGAGGGCCCTTTCCATGTATTTGGCTAAGAATTTTAAATACTGGCTCGAATAAAATACAATATGGTAAGGTTTAAAATTTATTTGAGGAAGTGAGAAATACACAGGAACGTGAGGGCCATTGGAAGAAGAGGGTTCAGAAAGGTGAACTGGGAAGTCCATACCAGGCAGGAGAGCAGGCCAGGAGCCACATGTAAGAAATCCACAGGCCGGAGCTGCACAGAGGAAAATGTGGTTAGGAGTAGCCGCAGATAGCGCAGTGCAGGCAAAAAATGGGAAGTGGCCAAAGCGGGAACAGGAGAGCAAGCTGGCTGCTCCACTTCCAATCCAGCTCCCTGTTGACAGCCTGGGAAAAGTAGTGGAAGATGGCCCAAGTTCTTGGGCTCCTGCCACCCATGTGGGAGACTCTAATGAAGTTCCTGGCTTTGGCCTGGCCCAGCCCTGGCTGTTGGTGGCCATCTGGGGAGTGAACCAGTGGGTGGAAGATCTCTTTCCTACTGTCTCTTCCTCTCTCTGTGACTTGCAGATGAATAAATAAATTTTTAAAAAAGCTTATGGAAAAGTGAAATTAAAACATTTATTTTGGGGGCCAGTGATATGTGTTGGACTTCCACCTGCAGTGCCAGCATCCCAATCCAGCTCCCTGCTAATAGATCTGGAAAAGCTACAGAGGACAGCTCAAGTGCTTGGGCTCCTACACCCACATGGGAGACTCAGAGGAGGCTCCTGGTTCCAGCCTGGCCCAGCCCTGACCATTTAGGGAGTGAACTAACAGATGGAAAACTTGTTTCTCTGTAGCTGTGACTTTTTAAACAAGATAAATCTCTTTTAAAAGATTTATTTTTGTGCAGAAAAATCAGAAATGAATTCATAGATTTTTCTTAATGTACGTTTTCTGTGAACTTGTTGAAGATCCTGCATATGCACAGGTTTCAAAATTCTTTGCCCAGAAATAAACTTAATCTGTTAATTCCATTTTCCATGAACTTCTTAAAATATCCCCAGTTGTGATGGTTGACAAAAGACTGTTAATGGGGGAAGTATGTTTGGCACAGCAGTTAAGATGCCACTTGGAGGGGTCGGTGCTGTGGCATAGTGGGTAAAGCCGCCGCCTGCAGTGCTGGCATCCCATATGGGCGCTGGTTCTAGTCCTGGCTGCTCCACTTACGATCCAGCTCTCTGCTGTGGCCTGGGAAAGCAGTGGAAGATATCAAGTCCTTGGGCCCCTGCACCGAGTGGGAAGCCTGGTGGAAGCTACCGGCTCATGTCTTTGGATCTGTGCAGCTCTGGCCATTGTGGCCAATTGGGGAGTGAACCATCGGATGGAAGACCTCTCTCTCTCTGCTTCTGCTTCTGCTTCTGCTTCTCCTTCTCCTTCTCTCTCTCTCTCTGTGTGTGTGTGTGTGTGTGTGTGTGTGTGTGTGTGTATGCGTGTAACTCTAACTTTCAAATAAATAAAATCTTTATAAAAAAAAATATACCACTTAGAATGCCTGCTCCTGATTCCAGCTTCCTGCCAATGCTCACCTGGGAGGCAGCAGGTGAAATGGAATTGGGTTCTTGGCTTCTTGCTTTGGCCCGGCCCAGCACCAGCTATTGTGAGCATTTAGGGAGTGAACCAGTGGTTGGGAGAACCATGTTCTTCTGTCTTTTGAATGAGTGAATGAATTTTAAATAAATAAACAAATGAAAAAATACAAATTTTATTAATTTTGAAGATTTATTTTATTTATTTGAAAGGCAAAGTTACAGACAGGGAGAGACAGACAGAAAGGTCTTCCATCTGCTGATTCACTCCCCAAATGGCCACAATGGCTGAGACTGGGCCAGGCCAAAGCCAGGAGTTTTCTTCTGGGTCTCCCACTTGGGTACAGGGGCCCAAGCTCCTGGGCCATCTTCCACTGCTATTCCAGGCACATTAGCAGGGAGCTGGATCGGAAGTGGAATAGCCAGGACTTGAAGCGGCGCCCATGTGGAATGCTGGCACTGCAGGCAGAGGCTTAACCTAATTTTAAAATTTATTTATTTGATGGACCTGGCGCTGTGGCGCACTGGGCTAAGCCACCACCTACAATGCTGACGAGTCTCAGCCGTTCTGCTTCCTGTTCAGCTTCCTGCTAATACTTTACCCTAGAAAAGCCACAAAAGATGACCTAAGTGCTGTGTCCTTACCATCTACGTTGGAGACTCAAATGAAGCTCCTGTCTTTGACCTCTCCCAGCCCCAGCCATTGTGGGCATTAAGGGAATGAACCAGCAGGTGGAAGGTCTCTGTCTCCTCTCTGTGTAACTCTTTCAAATAAATAAAACCTTAAAAAAATCATGTATTTGAAAAGTAGTGGGAGGAGACAGATCTCTTATCTACTTGTTCACTCCCCAGATGCCCCACAACTGCCAGGAGGTAGGAGAGAGAAGACAGGTCTTCCATTTGTTATTCACTTCACAAACAAGCTGGAATCAGAAACTCTTAGTCTCTCCCATGTGGTTGAGAGAAATCCAATCACTTGAGCTATCATCACTGCCTCTTAACATCTACATTAAGCTGGAAATTGGAATCAGGAGCTAGAGCTAGGTTTTGAACCCAAGTTCTCAGACATACAGGCATCTTAATTTACATCTTTAACTGCTAGACTAAACTCCTGGTCCCAGTAACGTTTTCTAAATAAATGTTATTGTATACTGCAAGGTGTGTTCAGAAGAGTGGTGGGTGTGTTTGCAAGCATGTTTTTATTTCATTGACAAACAGTGCTCATGGACTTACTGACTCTGTAATGACTGAGGTCCTCTAAGGAGTTGTGGTCCACAAATTGTGAACTTCTGATATAACTGACTCATTCCTAACCAACTTTCAATTTGCATTTAAATAGTTTCTTTCTAAGTATAATTACTCTACCCAAGATAGTTTACCGTAATAGAAAAAATGAACCAAAACTGCCCTTGGTTTTACAAATACCTAAATTTATTTTACCTAACAACTTACTACCTTTGTGATTTTGGTTACTTATATAATATCTCTGAATCTCATTTATGCTATTTTATGTAGTAAAAGAAAATTATATGAAATTATTTTGCTAACATTCTAGCACTAATTACTGTTCCTTGTTAGTGCCACTATTTTTTAGGACTTTGTCCTACTGTATTTCTGTTTGTGTGAAAGCCATAATCACAGCAAAGTGCCGTCCTTTCTTTTCATGGGCCAGCAAAGAGAACCCTTAATTCTGGCTTTAGTCCATAGATACAGAAAACTAGCTTCCCTGGAGTAGACTGCCATCCTTTTTTCCTTCAGACAGAACTTAACCTTCCATTTTATTTATTTCTTCAAGCCTTCAACATGCCAGACACACAGAATGGAGTCTTCATAAAATCTCCATCCACTTAAGTAAATGTGAGCATATAAGAATTAGTAAAAGTGTATTTGCATTCATTCAATAAACATCTTGTTTTGGGCACTTGCTTCAAGACTGTAGTTTAAGGAACTAGATGAAGTTAAAAGAAGAATAAGATTTGGAGGCAGTTATTTGGCTCAGTGGTTAAGATATCTCCTGGGGTAGGTTCAGGTTCCAGCTGTGCTTCAGATTCTAGCTTCCTGCTAAATGTGTACCCTGGGATGCGTGCCCTGCAGATGATGGCTCATGTAGGTGGGTCCCATCCACCCATAAGGGAGACCGGGATTGAGTTCCAGCCTCCAGAATTTGGCTTGGCCTCTGGCTGTTGTGGGCATTTGAGGAGTAAACCAGTAAATGGAAGATTTCTCTTTGTCTTTGTGCCTTTCAAATGAAATGAAAGTAATTTTTTTTAAAGAATAAGCTACAATTCTTTGCTCCAAATCTGGTTGACTAAGTGCCAAATAAGTATTTTATAAATCTGAGGTAGCTTTAAAATATTGATCGAAGATATGCATTCTTTTTTAATTATATTATTTTTCTTGAAATTTTTGAAGCCATCTCATACAATCTATTGCACTGATGAGGATGCTCCTAAATTTGCCTGGGGACTGTCGGGTGAGATAAAGGATGACTTGGAATTAACTTGAAGAACATTGTTGGCTGAGGACATGCTGTGCTCAAAAGGCATGAAGTGTTGACATGTGTATGATGATTGATAAATCACTTTGACCAGAGTACAGGATATAGAGAAAGGAAATAGTGGCAAGGGAGACTGACAAAGGAGCATGGTATCTGACCCATTATCTTTTTTTTTTTCAAGATTTATTTATTTTTATTTGAAAATCAGAGTTAAGGCCGGCGCCGCGGCTCAATAGGCTAATCCTCCGCCTGCAGAACTGGCACACCGGGTTCTAGTCCTGGTTGGGGTGCCAGATTCTGTCCCGGTTGCCCCTCTTCCAGGCCAGCTCTCTGCTGTGGCCCGGGAAGGCAGTGGAGGATGGCCCAAGTGCTTGGGCCCTGTACCCGCATGGGAGACCAGGAGAAGTACCTGGCTCCTGGCTTCGGATCAGCCTGGTGCGGCGGCCATTGGAGGGTGAACCAACGGCAGAGGAAGACCTTTCTGTCTCTCTCTCTCTCTCACTGTCAAAAAAAAAAAAAAAAAAAAAATCAGAGTTACACAGAGAGAGAGCAAGGTCTTCCATCCACTGGTTCACTCCCCAGTTGGCTGCAACAGCTGGAGCTGGGCTGATCTGAAGGAAGCCAGGAGCTTCCTCCGGGTCTCCCACATGGGTACAGGAGCCCAAGGACCTGGGCCATCCTCCACTGCTTTCCCAGGCCACAGCAGAGAGCTGGATCGTAAGTGGAGCAGCCAGGACTAGAACTGGCTCCCATATGGGATGCCAGCACTGCAGGCTCTACCTGCTACACTACAGCACTGGCCCCCTGACTCATGATCTTACATGTCAGCTAGAAATAAGAAATCTTCAGTATTGTCAGTAGAAAGCCATCAGATGTTTTTAAAAACCCAGAAAGGATATTTAGCAGCATTGTAGAGGTTGGATTCTGGTAGAGATGGTAGTATAGGGGGATGTTGAAATAGGATGAATTAAAAGTTTAAGATTCTAGTAATAAATAGTATGATAAAGTGAAAGGAGTTTGTGCTTTAAAATCATTGTCCTAATTTTAAGTCTAGGCTCTGCCTCTGTGTAGTTAATAATGAATTAGCTACTCTAATGAATGATTGGTTTTCTTACCTGTATGTATTAGGTATGATTATTACTTTACAGTGTTTCTCTGAAGATTTCGTTATAATGGGTACAAAGTACCTGATACCAAGTAAGAGCTCAATTGATAGTAACTGGCTGTTAATATCAACATGATTGACATTTATTGATGAAGGCATTCAGGCTTAGCAGAGATTTGGAGGAATCTTTCTGAAGTAGAATTGAGCAGGACTCAGTGATGATTGGAAGGTGATTCAGGCAGGGAATACAATCTTGAGGTTTTTGACCCTGCTGACTGGGGGAAGGAGTGTCTAGTGATGCCATTTTCTTGGTGAAGGATGCAGGATAAGTCAGTGCTTAAGAAGAGGGGAAAAGATGATAATGATTTTGATGTGGCGTTTTGGAGATGTTTTTGTCTTGGTGGTAATATGAAGGAGGAAATTAGAAATATGGTCTGTGGCAAGAGATAAGATGGACACTTACCAGTAACTGCATGTTAGTGGAAATGTGTATTAATTTTGACTCCTTGACTACAATTACAAGTATCTTAACACTGGGCCTATATTTTCCATTTGTTCTCTATGTGTATCCCTATACTGCTAAGCCATATGCAAATACATGCGCACCGCGCTGATCTGAAGCCAGGAGCCAGGTGCTTCTCCTGGTCTCCCATAGGGTGCAGGGCCCATGCACTTTGGGCCATCCTCCGCTGCACTCCCAGGCCACAGCAGAGAGCTGGCCTGGAAGAGGGGCAACCGGGACTAGAACCCGGTGTGCTGGTGCCGTAGGCAGAGGATTAGCCTATTGAGCCGTGGCGCCGGCCAGTAAACAGTTTTAAAAGTAGAAGCAGTGCTTTATAGAATAATGATAAAAAGAGTATTACAGTAAGTACACGAACCAGTAAAATAGTCTGTTATTAAGCATTAGATCTTGTAAATAATTATATGTGCAATACTTTTATATGAGTGGCAGTGCACTCCCCCTCCCCCTTCTCCTCCTCCCGCCCCTTACTTACTTACTCACTTACTTACTTTGTTTGAAAGTTAGAGTTACACAGAGAGAGAGAGTGATGTCTTCCATCTGCTGCTTCACTCCCCAGTTAGCTGCAGCAGCCAGAGCTACACTGAGTTGGGCCATCTTCTACTGCTTTACCAGGCCATAGAAGAGAGCTAGATTGGAAGTGGAGCAGCTGGGACTTGGACCAGCGCCCATTATGGGATGCTGGCACTGCAGGCGACGGCTTTACCCGCTATGCCACAGTGCAGGCCCATCTTTTCTTCTTTTTTAAAATGTAATTTCGGGCCGGCGCTGCGGCTTACTAGGCTAATCCTCTGCCTTGCGGCACCGGCACCCCGGGTTCTAGTCCTGGTCGGGGCGCCAGATTCTGTCCCGGTTGCCCCTCTTCCAGGCCAGCTCTCTGCTGTGGCCCGGGAGTGCAGTGGAGGATGGCCCAAGTGCTTGGGCCCTGCACCCCATGGGAGACCAGGGTAAGTACCTGGCTCCTGTCTTCGGATCAGCGCGGTGCACCGGCCGCGGCGGCCATTGGAGGGTGAACCAACGGCAAAGGAAGACCTTTCTCTCTCTCTCTCTGACTGTCCACTCTGCCTGTCAAAAAAAAAAAAAATGTAATTTCGGCCGGCGCCACGGCTCACTAGGCTAATCCTTCGCCTGTGGCGCCGGCACCCCGGGTTCTAGTCCCAGTTGGGGCGCCATCTGTTCCTGTTGCTCCTCTTCCAGTCCAGCTCTCTGCTGTGGCCTGGGAAGGCAGTGGAGGATTGCCCAGGTCCTTAGGCCCTACACCCACATGGGAGACCAGGAGGAGGTACCTGGTTCCTGGCTTCAGATTGGCGCAGCGCGCTGGCTGCAACACACCAGCCGTAGCAGCCACTTGGGGTGTGAACCAATGGAAAAAGGAAGACCTTTCTCTCTGTCTCTCGCTGTCTTAACTCTGACTGTCAAAAAAAAAAAAGAGAGAGAGAGAGAGAAAATGTAATTTCTACCTAGTCTCAGTGGAAATACTCTTTTTTTTTTTCAAGTTCTAGTATTTTTCCGTTTTTCTGTTTCAGTTTGGGCCAGTATTTGTGATTTAAGTTGTTATTGTTCTTTAAAGTATATCTGATCGGGGCCACAGCTGTGACGCAGCAGGTTAATGCCCTGGCCTGAAGCGCTGGCATCCCATGTGGGCTCTGGTTCGAGACCCAGCTGCTCCACTTCTGATCCAGCTCTCTGCTGTGGCCCGGGAAAGCAGTAGAAAATGGCCCAAGTCCTTGGACCCCTTAACCCATGTGGGAGACCTGGAAGAAGCTCCTGGCTCCTAGCCTTGGATTGGCACAGCTCCAATTGTTGGCGGCCAACTAGGGAGTTAACCAGCGGATGGAAGATCTCTCTCTCTCTCTCTCTCTCTCTCTCTCTGCCTCTCCTCTCTGTAACTCTGACTTTAAAATAAATAAATAAATCTTTTAAAAAAAGTATATCTGATTAAATTTTGTCATCAGTTCTTGTGCTGTATCATTCTAAGAGTGATAAAGGAGCCGGCAAATAGTGTCCAACAGAGTGCATGAGCTTGGAGCTGATTCTCAGGGGGAGAGGAAAAACTCTTAATGGATGTACATATCCAACAGTGGGATGGAGTGCCAAGGCTAGTTGAGATGAGCCTGGTACAGCATTACTCATTATCTAAAAAAGTTCATCCAAACTGCTTGTTGAATGACACACACCAACTAGAAGAGATGAATTACCTTATATTACCTTGGGTGGAATATAGAAGATTATCTAATATGGTGCTTTTAAATTATTTTCATTTTGTGACTCACAGAGTTCATAGTGGAAGTGGTAAGTCATACACTAAGACTTCACAAAGAACTCCAGATGTTCTCAGTCCTGTTTTTTTTTTTTTTTTTAAAGATTTATTTATTTATTTGAAAGTCAGAGTTACACAGAAAAGGAGAGACAGAAAGAGAGAGAGAGATCTTTGATCCACTGGTTCACTCCCCAGTTGGCTGCAATGGCCAGAGCTGCACTGATCCAGAGCCAGGAGCCAGGAGCTTCCTCCGGGTCTCCCACATGGGCACAGGGGTCCAAGAGCTTGGGCCACTTTCCACTGCATTCCCAGGCCATAGCAGAGAGCTGGATCGGAAGTGGAGCAGCCAAGACTTGAACTAGCACCCATATGGGTAGCTTTACCCACTACGCCCCAGTCCTCTCTTTATTAGGTAATAATTGGTGGCTGTTAACAGAAAGCAGGTTTGAACTGATACTTTATAAAATAAAATACCTTATTGAGAAGTAAGCTTTTTGCACTAAGCTCAGTACAAGCTTGAGGTCAAGTTCCATAGGATCTGGATATAAAAACTCCTCTAATTTTCTAACATGTTCTGCTGTGATTTGAGTGTGTTATAAAAATGAATGTCCAGTGCTGCGCCGCGGCTCACTAGGCTAATCCTCTGCCAGCGGCGCCGGCACCCTGGGTTCTAGTCCCGGTTGGGGTGCTGGATTCTGTCCCGGTTGCCCCTCTTCCAGGCCAGCTCTCTGCTGTGGCCAAGGAGTGCAGTGGAGGATGTCCCAAGTGCTTGGGCCCTGCACCGCCATGGGAGACCAGGAGAAGCACCTGGCTCCTGGCTTCGGATTGGCGCAGCGCGCCGGCCGTAACAACCACTTGGGGAGTGAACCAACGGAAAAGAAAGACTTTTCTCTCTGTCTCTCTCTCTCATTAACTCTGCCTGTCAAAAAAATAAATAAATAAATAAATTTAAAAAAAAAAAAGAGAATGTCTAAGAACCTTAGTTCTTCAGTTTAGCAGTATTAGGAGTGGGGGCCCTTCTGGGAAGTGTTTGGGTTATAGGGACAGAGCCCTCACAATGGATTTTCTTACATGACAGAGTTTGCACTTTTAGGGAACTGGATTAGTAACCTTGAGAGCAGGTAGTGATAAAGCAAGTCCACTCCTTGGGTTCTCTTTCTCTACATCCAGCTTGCCCTTCCACTTTTTCTGGTGAGTTGAAGCCACACTAGGCCCCCTTCAAAGACTGCACAGATGCCAGCACCGTGCTCTTGGACTTCCTAGCCTCCAGAACCATGAGCCAAAATAAACCTCTTTTCCTTATAACCAACAGAAAATGGAAAAGACATTTGCCTACATCCCTCAGCACCTCTCTGACTGCTGATCTCTCTTGATTAGAACCATATTTTCAGTCTCTCCCTAATTTACAAGCTATAGTGCTGACCATAGTTGTTTGTGTATTTGCTATGTTCCTATTCTGTTACTTTTCATAACCTACTTCCTCTCTTTGGGTGGAAATAGATTATGATTTAGATTGATTGAAGGGAGAAATTTGAGAAGAATTTTAGTTTTGTTTGCTTGCTTGTTTGTTTTTTGCTTTCTAGAGTTGTGTAATTACACCAGAAGCTAAAAGTCAGGCATTTAAAGCTATAGTATAAGAAAAACATTGGGGGCCATTGCTGTGGCATGTCGAGTAGAGTGCATGGTTGTCCCGTGTGGGTGCCAGTTTGGGTTACAGCTTCTCTGTTTCCAATCCAGCTCCCTGATGGTGTGCCTAGAGTTGGGGCAGAGCGTGGCCTGGGTGTTTGGGCCCCTGCTACCCACATGGGGGGCGGGGTGCAGGAGAGGCTCCTGGCTTTGGATTTGCCCAGCTCCAGGTGTTACAGCCATTTGGGGAGTGAAACAGTAGATGGAAAATCTTCCGTGTCTCGTCGCGTCTCTTCTTTCTTTTCTCTTTTTCTTTTCTTTTCTTTTCTTTTCTTTTCTTTTCTTTTCTTTTCTTTTCTTTTCTTTTCTTTTCTCATTCTCTTTTCTTTTCTCATTCTCTTTTCTCTTCTCTTTTCTCTTTTCTCTCTCTCTCTCTCTCTCTCTCTTTCTCTCTGCTTTTCCAATAAAACAAGAGATCTTTGAAGAAAGAAAAGAATAAAAACATTGTAGGGGCTGGCATTGTGGTATAGCAGGTAAAGCTGCTGCCTGCAGTGCTGGCATCCCAAAAAAGTACCCATTCGCATCCAAGCTGCTTCACTTCCTATCCAGCAGTCTGCTAATGTGCCTGTCCAACTCCCTGCTAATGCACCCATGTGGGAAACCCAGAAGAAGCTGCTGGCTTAAGCCTGACCCAGCCCTGGCCATTGCAGCCATCTAGGGAGTAAATAAGCAGATGGAAGACTGACCTCTCTCTGTCCTCCTCCCCCTACCCCACCCCAACTCTTTCAAATAAATAAATAAATCTTTCTAAAAAGAAAAGAAAAACATTGTAGAAAATGGAAAAACCTTCCTGGAGCATTCAGTAAGATGTAAACCTATGAAAAGAAAAATAAAAATGGAGAGTTTAGGTAGCCTATGACAGATTTATGAAGTAGTCACATAGGCAGTGCTTTACATGTGGTTGAAAGCAGAGATGATAGTAGACAGTTGACTGATTATAAAGATGAGAAAACTAGAAACCAAAAGTTCCACAAAGACAGATATGTTCAGCACTGCCTATTCCACGTCTGTGACTGGTAGATGTGGGACTCTCAGTTAATATGTGTTGAATATATGAATATGTATTTGTTGAACAAATTACCTTTAAAGAGATGCTTTTTTAAGCCAAAGTGAGATGCAAAGGCTTGAGAAAATATTAGGAGATACAAATGATCAGTGAACACAGTGGAAGACCATCCTGACCAGTGGGATGAACAGAAAAATTCTGGGAAACAAGTCTGCTAAAGGTAACTTTGGACTAAATTATAAGCAGATTTGACTGCTAGACCTACGGGGTTGGGATTCGTTCTATAATTAAGCAGTGTGGACTTTGAAGAGGTAGCCTGTTGTCAAAACAGCGTTTTAGAAATAGTCTGAAGACAGTGTAGGTTGCAGTGAGGAAGAGTAGAGGCCACATTTGACACCACTGTGATGTTGGGTAGGAATGCTTTTGAAAGTAGTTAGAGTCCAATAAAATATTTTTTCTTTTTATATGTAAAGATACTCTTTAAGTCATAGTGATTGAACTTGGTGACATGGCAATCTTTTTCACTACTTAATTTTCCAGGGTATTTTGTTACTGAGCTTTACAGTTTTTCTGTGAGATCATGGTATAAATTTTTAGTGTATTTGTCCTTCTGTTATTTGCCTTTTATTAATGTCAAGCATAGCACATGAGACATCCCCTGTTGCTATGCAACTGCTAAATCCAATATTTAGTGTTAATAAAACTGAATGGCATTGCCATCTAGTGAATGGAGGATAGCAAATTATGGCTTTATAGCAACTGATCAATAATATTTGTAAGGTTTAATGTATATAGGAGTAAAAGAAGAATGACCTTTTTATAGAGTATTTTGAGCAAAATTAGTTGGTTAAATCTGTATGAGCAGATTTTTTTTTTCTGGTTTCCTTTTTTTCTTTTTCCTGCTGGTTTTTGATCTTTAATTTGGTTTTTGTTAGTTGTCTGTGCTAGTGGTGAAGTTCTTGCTCAGTTTTATTTCTGATTCTACTCTATGTAATTTAAAATTTTTTACCTCCCAAAGCTTTTTTTAAAAAAATTATTTATTTATTTATCTGAGAGGCTGAGTTAACAGAGAGAGAGAGAGACAAAGACAGATCTTCTTCCATCCTCTGGTTCACTCTCCAAATGGCTGCAACAGCTGGAGCTGTGCCGATCCAAACACTTGGACCATCTTCCACTACCAGGCCATTAGCAGGGTGCTGGATTGGAAGTAGAGCAACAGGGACTCAAACTGGTGCCCATATGGGATGCTGGCGTTGCAGTCAGGCTAAACCTACTGAGCCACAGTGCCAACCCCTCTCTCAAAGCTTTTATTTGTTGTTGTTGTTGTTTTTTTCTCCCTAGTATTGTTTCTTACTTTAGTCACATTTTTCCCAAGATTTATTCATGTTTTTCCAAGATTTTATATATAGCATCATACAACTTTGGAATTTGTTATAATTCTATTTAAATACAGTTGAAAGAATGTTAGATTTTGTTCTTCAAGATAGTAGCTACATATAAACTTACAGGTATTTTTGCAGTGTGTATTTGAAAGTATAGAAATATTTTAATGTTCATGAAGTCAGAATTCCTCTTTAAGGGGGTAGGAGGGCTTAAGTGTTGAAAATAGGCCCCAGGGTTTTTTTTTTCTTTCTGTCTTTCTGTCTTTCTTTCTCTTTCTTTCTGTCTTTCTTTCTGTCTGTCTTTCTTTCTTTTTGTCTGTCTTTCTGTCTTTCTGTCTGTCTTTCTGTCTGTCTGTCTTTCTGTCTTTCTGTCTGTCTTTCTGTCTTTCTTTCTGCCTTTTTCTGTCTTTCTTTCTGTCTTCCTGTCTTTCTGTCTGTCTTTCTTTCTGTCTTTCTTTCTGTCTTTCTGTCTTTCTCTTTCTGTCTTCCTTCCTTCCTTCCTTCCTTCCTTCCTTCCTTCCTTCCTTCCTTCCTTCCTTCCTTCCTTCCTTCCTTCCTTCCTTCCAACTTTCTGTCTTTCTGTCTTTCTGTCTTTCTGTCTTTGCTAATACTGAGAGTATCTGTCTCCAGAGCAAGGATCAACAAGATTTAGCTGTTCCTTCTCATTGTCTTATTACCAACTTCTCACCCCCACAAACCTTACCCCAACCCTTTCTCCTCTGTAGTATTGGGAGACAAGAGGGCCATAGTGATTTATTGGAAAGTGGTTTTTTTTCCTCCCTCCCCTCCCCTCCGCTCCCCTCCGCTCTCCTCTGCTCTCCTTTCTTTGAAAGGCAGACAAAGAGAGAGAGGTCTTCCATCAACTGATTCACTCCGCAATGGCCGCAACAGCCAGAGCTGGGCCAATCCGAAGACAAGAGCCAGGAGCTTCCTCCGGGTCTCCCACATGGGTGCAAGGACCCAATGACTTAGGCCATCTGCTGCTGCTTTCCTAGGCCATAGCAGAGAGCTAGATTGGAAATAGAGCAGCCTGGACTCAAACTGGTGGCCATATGGAATGCTGGCACTGAAGGCGGCAGCTTTACCCGCCACACCACAGCACCAGCCCTGGAAAATGTTTTAAATATACTACATAAATAATCAAGCTTAGGTACTTCTCCTATCTTTGAGTGGGTAGTTTGATTTTGCTTATGTCATTGTAATAATTTTGAAAGGATGAAGTAAGGATTGTTTGCTAATAATGAAAAAAACCAGAGCCTAGAAAATTGGGTGGAAAATCAACTCTGTTGGTGGCGATGCTGTGTCATAGCTGGCTAAGCTTACGCTGCCTGTGATGTGTGCATCCCATATGGGCACCTGTTTGAGTCTTGGCTGCTCCACTTCGCGATGCAGTTTCCTGCTAACGTGCATGGGCAAGCAGCAGAAGAATAGCCCAAGTGCTTGGGCCCCTGTACCCAAGTGGGAGACCCAGATGAAGCTCCTAGCTTTGGCCTGCGGCCATTCAGAGTGAACCAGTGGGTGGAAGATCTCTGTCTCTCTCTCTCTCTGTAATTCTTATTTTCAAATAAGTAAATAAATAAATCTTAAAAAGTTGGGGGGTGGAGGAGAGGGACCCAGCGTTGTGACGCAGTGGGCTAAGCCACTGCCTGCAGTGCTGGCATCCTATTATGGGTGCCAGTTTGAATCCAGGCTGTCCCGCTTCTAACCCAGCTCCCTGCTATGCACCTGAGAAGACAACAGAAGATGGACCAAGTGCTTGGACCCCTGGACCCATGTGGGAAACCCTGAAGAAGCTCCTGGCTTCACCCTGGCCCAGACCCTGCTGTTGTGGAAATTTAGGGAGTGAATCAATGCATGGAAGACACCCCCCCCATATCTACCTTTCAAGAAAATAAAATGAATCTTTAAAAAAGCTCTCTAATAAATAGCATAAACTCTAGAGATTACTGTATTGAAAATTATGCCGTGGGGCCGCTGCTGTGGCGCAGCAGGTTAATGCTCTGACCTGAAGTGCCAATATCCCATATGGGCGCCGGTTCTAGTCCTGGCTGCTCTTCTTCTGATCCAGCTCTCTGCTATGGCCTGGAAAAGCAGTAGAAGATGGCCCAAGTCCTTGGGCCCCTGCACCAAGTGGGAGACCTGGAAGAAGCTCCTGGCTCCTGGCTTTGTTCGGATCAGCCCAGCTCCAGCCGTTACAGCCATTTGGGGAGTGAACCAGAGGATGGAAGACCTCTCTGTCTCTATCTCTCTCTCTAACTCTTTCAAATAAATAAAAATAAATCTTAAAAAATAAAATTATGCCTTAATATCAGGGTTAAAAAATCCCTTATATAACCATGCCAGATAAACAAAATATGACTGTCTCTATGGAACCATCTTTTCTACCCCCTACCTATCAGAAACTTTATTGTGATTGTATTTGTGGTAAAGAAATGTTACATGTTTGTGACTTTTATATATGCAACTGGTTTTTATTATTATTTTAAAAAATCTATTATTTTCATTTAATTTGAAAGGCAGAGAATAATCTTCCATCCTCTGGTTCACTGTCCAAATGCCTACCAGGCTGAAGCCAAAAGCCGGGAACTTGTTCTGAGTCTTCCGGTTGGATGGTGGACTCAAGTACCTGATGCCTCCCAGAGTGTGCATTAGTAGACAGCCAGAATGGAGAATAGAGCTAGGATTTAAACCCAAGCACTCTAATATGCAATGTTGGTGTTTCTAGCAGTGGCCTAACCAGTGCACCAAACAGGTGTCCTGGTATTTTCTTAATTATAATAGCATTTTCGTGCATTTGAAAAATATGTGTACTAAAATATATAAGCTTATGAATTATTACATATGGATTCACAGACCCCTTGTAATAACTCTGACCTCCCGGTAGGTTTTTCATGATTCATTACATAAAGGTATAATCTGATTGCCTTCCTCTTTTTCCTGCTTACTCTTAATCATCTGTAAACAGAAAGATGGCAAAGATAGTTTTAAAAATTTTTTTATTCAGAATATCAACAGCATTGAGGTAATAATTTAGAAAAAAATGGTTTTTCATTTTCTACTTCATTTGTTATGGTAGAAGGATAATAGTTGAAACATTTTATGTACAGGTATATTTGAATTTTTCTCATCTCTTATGGGTTTAATTTGTTTTTATAAAGGAACAGCAAGTGGTAATTGTGATGGTGTAAAATAATTTTAAGGCCTTTTTCTTTCAGAATACTATGTTGTGTCTTGTGTATGTCTGTGTGGTATACAAGTTTTCAATAAGATATTCCTTCAAGAACTTGTTAACTTGAAAAATCTGTGATCTTAATTGGTGTACAGAAGAATGCTATTGGGATTATTCTAGAAAGTTGTGAAAGTTTTGAAACAATTTGCCTCTTCATTGGGAAAGATACCTATTTAAATGATGCTTACAGTTTATGTAGTAGACATATTTTGGATTTTGTAAAAGGATAAGAGAACTCTTGAGTTTACATTTCATCGCTGATTATTTCTAGTGTCTGTTTTGTCTTATTTTTGAATGTACTCTGGATTTGTGTCATTGAAAAAATGGAAATGCTCCTTTTAGATTTGTCATTGACATTTCTTTTCTCAGTACTCCTTTGATAGTAATCTAGGATCCTTGTGAACTGGAAGACATCATTGTTCATGCAACGTATTATTACTGTACAGTTGGAATGTTATTGTGATAATCGATTTTCTTTTTATCCTTTCAGGGTTTGAAAGTATTCTTGAAGGGCTTTTTGGACCTGCATTGTTAAAAGATCTCAGTTTATTTAAAGGTATTCAAAATATTTTTGGTATTTCAAATTCTTTCTGGTAACACATGATATGTTGGTGGCTTAAGGTTTATTCATGGTTTCATGTGTGTTAAAACTTTATGTAAGCATCTTTTTGTGTTTAGTTGATACTGTTAATTTGTATGTATCATACAAACTAGTGAGCCGTTAAAAATTAACTGAAGAATTCATTTTAAGAGTCAAGAATTTTAAAACATAGAAACTGTCTACTGCTTAGTAAGATTTTTGTCAAACAGTATTTTTAAAATTATTTTTCATTTACTTTCTGGAAAGTTCTATTTTAAAATTATTAATTTATTACTATTTTTTTTGCAGAGTGTGACTCTGAAAGCATTTCTGATTGGACTTTCGATGAAAATTGTCTGTTCTGTTGCTTGAGAAGAGATAAAGTAAAGGTAATAAGAAGCTTGTAAAACTTTGTCTAGTATGATAAATAAAGGTTTTATTTTCAAAAATTTTGTTACTTTTTGGAGGATTGTAGTAAAATATATATATATATATTTATGAAACAGTTTGATAGTATGGGTTTTGAAACTTGAATGGTTTCTAGCATGTTGTTTATTCTGTTGAGATATATGTATTCCAACATATATCACCTTATTTATATAGTTCAGAAGACAGATACCTAGGTCTCAAACCGTTGTTTCTTTGAAAATATGAACTATGTGGTAATTCAAGTAAGAAGAGTTATTTGTAGTGCAGAAAGAGCAGTGACATAGATCTGGATCTAGCAGTTATTAATTACTGTGGATTTATGGAATATACAGTGGTTTATATTTTAATATCTGGTATGAATGCTCCTTTGAACCTTTGAATTTTTGTTTTTTCACTGTTTTGTATTAAACATAAACAGAATTTTTGTTTAGAAATATTTCAGTTCTTAAAAACATTTATTAATAATGGTATGCTGTTTGATGTTTCTTTTCCTGATACTTTTTTTATCCCCTGCTTTAAAGCCTTGGAAACATTTTGATTCCTTTTTCTCTCCTAAACACTAACTTCAGATCACCAGATCCTGGCAGTTCTTCTCTCATAAGGAATTCCATTCTTTTTCATTTCCACGGTTATCACCATAGTTCATAACGTTAGCATTTTTTCTGGACTACTATAATAACATGATTGTTCTTCTTGGTTTTCTTCAGTCTGTTAAATACTGCTATAAGATTAAACTCTCTCCTACCTTCACCCCTCAAATAGCAGAGAACTGTTAAACTGTGCTCAGTCTGCGCTGACTTTCTCATTATCTTCTGGATTCACTAGCCAAAAACTCAGTACCCTAATACCTTCCAAAATTCTGTCCACTGCATCTGTTAACGATGCCCCATTAATCTTCTGTGCAATTGCCTTTCAACTAGAATGGTCTGATTCGTCTTGGACTACACATTGTATACCTTTTCTCTTAATTCTCTTGCTTTTACCTTTTTCTTAAGACCATTGCTTCCTTATAAATGTTACATTTCTGTTCCCTTTGCTGTTGGAACCTTTCACACTGTTGAAATACATTTTATCTATATCAATTATTTGTCAATTAATTTTTGTCTTTTCTTCCTCTTCTGTCTGAATTTTGTGTTCCTGACTTTATTAACCACTGAAGACTGGACCATGCCCTCTGCTTTATATCTCTTCATGTAGCCACTATGCCAGTATTTATCATTGTGGAGCAAGTTAAAAAGTAACAAGTTACATGAAAGCCAGCATTTAGTCAATTTAAGAGCTTCTTAAAGTTCTTTTTTGGCATCCTCTTGTTTTCTCCATGAAAATGTTGCTGTGACTATCTGGGATGGTTTTCATTGACTTAATGAGGAAGGTGTTTCTGAGGTTTAATGACTTTGAAAAGAGGGATCAGAAAGTAAAGTAACAATGTGTTGAGCAAAATTACCCATGAGGTTGAAGTTCATAATTGTAAAGTGTGTGTGTGAGTGTGCCTGCATGTTGTAGCCTTTTTTTTTTTGGTAGATCTATTTTAGTTATTTGAAAGGCAGAGTTAGAGAGACACAGTGAAAGAGGGATTTCCCATACACTAACTGGTTCACTCCCCCAAGTGGCTGCAACAGCCAGAGCTGGACCAGCCTGAACCCCGAAGCATGGAACTCCACCTGGGCCTCCCAGGTGGATGGCAGCAGCCAACCATTCAGGCTATCATCCCCGTCTTCCCAGGCGCATTAACAGGGAGCTGGAAAGGAAACAGTAGTTGAGACCCAAACCATTGCTCATGAGGGATGCTGGCATTGCAGGCAGTGGCTTAACCTGCTATACCACAGTGCTGGCCCTATGGCTCTTATTTTTTTAAGTTTTTTAAAAATTTATTTATTTGTTTGAAAGGCAGTTACAGAGAGAAAGAGACAGTGGTCTAGAAAGAGAGAGATCTACCATCTGCTGGTTCACTTCCCAAATGACTGCAACATCTGGGGCTGGGCTAGGTCGAAGTCAGGAGCCAGGAACTTCATATAGGCCTCCACATGGGTGCAGGGGCCTAAGCACTTGGGCCATCTTCTGCTGCTTTCCTAAGTACATTATTAGCAGGTAGCTGGGGCAGAAGTGGAGCAGTCGGGACTTGAACTCTGTTGCCCATGTGGGATTCTGACATGGCAAGCGGCAGCTAAGCCACAATGATGACGTCTCCCTGTGGCTCTTTATTGGGCACATCTTTTAATAGGAGTTTTGATAGAACAGAAGAAAGAGTGATTATTTAGTCTTTTTTCATGATTAGGATTGGAAAGAAATTCATTCTCTGACTGATAATATAATAAATTAATGTATTGTCATTGAGTTATCTTCTGTATGAGGATAAAATATTGATACGAATATTTTTAGAAAAATACAGTAGTAAGAAGTCATAAAACAGTGTTAAATTTAAACAGTTTTTAAAAATTTTTTTTTACTTGACAGAGTTATAGACAGAGAGACAGATAGACAGAAAGGTCTTCCTTCTGTTGGTTCACTCTCCAAATGGGCGCAGCGACTTTGGCTGGCGCTGCGCCAATCCAAAGCCAGGAGCCAAGTACCTCTTCCTGGTCTCCCATGCAGGTGCAGGGCCCAAGCACTCAGGCCATCCTCCACTGCCCTCCCGGGTCATAGCAGAGAGCTGGACTGGAAGAGGAGCAACTGGGACAGAATCCAGCACCCCAACCGGGACTAGAACCCGGAGTGCCGGCGCCGCAGGCAGAGGATTAGCCTAGTGAGCCGCGGCACCTGCGTAAACAGTTTTTTTAAACAGTTGTTTTTACTGTTTGTAGTTCTGCAGTTTTGAGTTGATTTTCTAACTAAAAAGGATATTTTCATCTGGCAGTTCAGCTTGTTCTGGGAAAGATGTTTTTCTCCATTAAATGCTATACTACCTGTCTTTGGCATTGATTTTCAGAGATAAACCTTTCATCTATAATGAAAAATAGGAAAGGAGACACCCTAGATAATGTGAATTGTCAGGTGTATATTTTTTGTTGTGTTATATTAAAAGTGGCAATCCTTTCTATAGGCACCTGGAACATTTGGTCTGAGAGAGACAAGAATTTGGAAATAGAAGTTATTCACTGGTTGAGGCTTGCATTTTGAGACTGGTTTAAGAGTCTCCCCCAAAGGGGCCAGTGCCGTGGCGTAGCGGTTAAAGCCGGCGCCTGCAGTGTCAACATCCCCTATGGGTGCCAGTTCAAGTCCTGGCTGCTCCACTTCCAGTCCAGCTCTCTGCTGTGGCCTGGGAAAGCTGAAGATGGCTGAAGTCCTTGGGCCCCTGCACCTGCATGGGAGACCCAGAAGAAGCTCCTGGTTTCTGGCTTTGGATTGGAGCTGCCCTGACCATTGCAGTCATCTGGGGAGTGAACCAGCGGATGGAAGACCTCTTCCTTCCTCCCCCCTCCCCTCCCCTCCCCTCCCCTCCCCCCTCTAACTTTGCCTTTCAAATTAAATAAATAAATTTTTAAAAATTCTCCCCAAAAGGAAATATATGGAGAATATGATAATAACCAGTAGGTGGCAGCATAGAGCATAATATTGGAATTGAGTTTGAGGTTGGGCTGTGGAAAAGCTGTTAGAAATAGTGCTCTGGGAAAGAGCTGGAAGTTACACTTTTTTTTTTTCTTTTTTTAAGATTTAAAGTATTTATTAGAGTCAAAAGCCTCCAGCCAGAGCAGCATGGAGGGGGGTTTCCAAGAGAGAAATAAATCCAAAGGGACTGTTGTTTATTATTATTATTAATTGTATTTTCAGTGAATACTAAAGCTGTTAAAATAAAAATATGTAGGTAAAATTATGAAGTGACCTCGCCTCTGTCGGAAAACGAACAGGGATTCATCTAGATCAGTAGTTCCCTCTCATCCTTGGGGGATATGTTCTAAGGACCTTTTCACTTAAAAGAAGTGCTTTATGGATTCTCTTTGGCATATGCCAATGGCCTGCATCAAAACTGGCACTTTTGGACCATTATTAAGTACAATAAAGGGTTACTTGAACCCGAACTTGACTCTATTATGATAGTCAATCTGATAACAGAGGCTACTCAGTAACCAAGAGATAGGTGGTGTAATACAGCTTGGATGCACTCGACTAAAGGATGAGTCATCCCAGGCAGGATGGTCCAAGATATCATCGTGCAACTCAGAATAACTTAGGACACTGCTCACTAGTGTCAATGTCAGTGCTTCTAGGCTCCCTCAGTTGTCTAAGCTAGGAAATATGTATGCCTACTAAATTACACATCTGTATCCACTAAAAACCACATTATAGGACTTATGACTGCATCAGGCTGATAGTATGGAAGAGCTGATCTGAACTAGAGAGAGGGTACTGGAGAGATGAGAAGGATAAGAAATCACTTGTAGGATTTAATATTTTTTAAAAGTAGACTAGTTTCAAGCTATGAATCTGTTCTTGTACGTAACTGAAATAAGGGAAAATAGCTCTTCTAGACTACCAATAGCAAGAATGTTTTGTTAACTAAGGATGATGAGAGGTCAGATTGTTTTACCAAAACAAAAAATTAGCTTATGCTCTTGAGTTTATTATAAGACTTTAGTAGTTTAAATATTTGACTGATATCTTAGAAGAATATTTTGAGGAAGTTAGAAGTTGAGTTGTAATTTTTAAAGAATACATACTTCTAGAGAGGCACCCCCTGGGTGGAGCAGAGCATTTCTTTGTGGAAGTAGTGGGTGATCCGGCTGGAACTAGATTATAGATATCCTTCAGTGCCCAGCTAAGTCAGAAGTCATGTAACTAGATCCTTTTCATGTTTCTCTTTACTCCGTAATATTGTGTTTGCACTGAATATTTCATAACTTCTTCTGATTCATGAATATGTAACATTATGCTTTTTAAAAAAAATTTATTTGAAAGGCAAGAAAAGGAGGTCATGCTCTCCATTTCTCTGGTTCACACACACCTCAAATGCCTGCTGTGGCCCTTTGCCGCAGCTGAAGTTGGGAGCTGGGAGCTCAGTCACGTGAGCCGTCCCTGCTGCTTCCCAGAGTGTGCAGCAGCAGGAAGCTGGAGTCAGGAGCAGAGCTCGATGCTGAACCTCAGTGCTCTGATAGAGAGCGCCTGTATCTTAATCATGTCTTAACCACTGGACCAAATGCTCGCTATGTAACATTGTAATTTTTATTTTTTAAGTTAAATCTTTTAAAAATTTTAAAAATTTATTTATTTTTATTTATTTGAAAAACAGAGACAGATATTTTCCATTTGCTGGCCCAATCCACAAATGCCTACAACAGCCACCTTTTACTGTTGTGAATAATGCCATCGTGAACATAGGTATACAGAATCTCCTTGAGACCCTGCTTCTAGGGTGTGTACCTAGACATGATACATGGTAATTATATTTCTAAGTTTTTGAGGAAGTGCCAAATTCATCCACAATGACTATACCATTTTATATTCTTACTGACAGTAGAAAAGGTTTTGACGTTCTCCACATTCTTGCCCATGTTTGTTATTTTCTATGTGTTTTGAGTTTTTGTTTCTTCTTTTTTGGTAGGCATCCTACTGGGTGTGAGTTGGTATTTGCATTTTTCTAGTGGAAAGTGGTGTTGAATATTAATACCTTAACAGATGTGATTTGCACATATTCGCTCCCATTTTGTAAGTTACCTTTTCATTCTGTTGTTTTAAGTTTTTAGTTTTAGATTTAGTTTTTAAATTTTAATGTAGTTCAATTAGCATATTTTTACTTTCATTGTTTATTCTTTTAGTGTCATATTCAAAATAATCACCAAATCTAATGTCATGAAGCTTTTCCCCAAGTTTTCTTCTGAGAAGTTTATAGTTTTATTTTTTGCATTTAGGTCTTTGGTTGCTTTTGAGTTAGTTTTTATATATGAAATGTAAGGTAAGTGGCCTGTGTTTACCTGTGAATATACTTCCTAGCGGCACACCGGGTTCTAGTCCCGGTCGGGGTGCCGGATTCTGTCCCGGTTGCCCCTCTTCCAGGCCAGCTCTCTGCTGTGGCCAGGGAGTGCCGTGGAGGATGGCCCAAGTGCTTGGGCCCTGCACCCCATGGGAGACCAGGATAAGTACCTGGCTCCTGCCATCGGGTCAGCGTGGTGCGCCGGCCGCAGCACGCCAGCCGCGGTGGCCATTGGAGGGTGAACCAATGGCAAAGGAAGACCTTTCTCTCTCTCTGTCTCTCTCTCTCACTGTCCACTCTGCCTGTCAAAAAAAAAAAAAAAAAATCTTTTCCCTCATTGGATTGTATTGAAAAATCATCTGACTCCTGGCTCCTAGCTTTGGCCTGGCCCAGCCCCAGCTGTGTGGCCACTGGGAAGTGAATCAGTGGATGGAAGATCTCTCTCTCTAACTCTGCTTTTCAAATAAATAAATAAATCTTATTTTTTTTTTAATGTAAAAAGCACAATGATTGAAGAGGTTTTTTAAAAAAAGAAAATTGAGGGTCGTACAAACATTGAATTTTCAGCAAATAGGAAACCCTTGCAGGATAGATGTGGCACAGGAGCACCCACATCTCTGCTGGTTTGAGTCCTGGCTACTCCACTACTTGATGGCTCAAGGCTTTGGGCCTCTGCTACCCACATGTGAGACCTGTATTGCATTCCAGGCTCCTGGCTTCAGCTTGGTTCAGCTGGGAGCTTTTGGGGAGGGAACTAGCGAATGGAAGATCTCTCTCTCTCACTGGCTGTCACTTTGCCTTTCAAGTAAATGAAAATAAATAAACAAAACACACACATACACACACACACACAGAGAGATATACACATACAAAGAAACTCTTGCTATTGACAGTATGGATAGCTTGCATTTGTCTTCTAATATTAGATAGCTGTACCTATATAAGGGAGTAAAACTGTTAACTGCAAATACTGATTATAGATACTGACAAATTAACAAATGTAAAGGTAATAGCAGTCATTTCCAATGTACCCTTTAGATTGGTTTTGTATGATCAATAATAGCAATTAGATAAGCCAATAAAAATCATTCTTGGTAGGTATGTCGTACATTTTGAAAAGCAAAGCAAACTTTCAGTGTGTGTTCAGACTTCATTGTTTTCCTGTTCATTAACTTGATAACTTGACAAAACTGAAAATAGTATCAGCATATAGCAAAAATTGCATTAAGCATAATTAACGCTTTGTTTATGGAGAAAGCAGTAATTTAAGTGAAGTAAGGTTTCTTTTTAGATAATTGACCTTAAAGCATGTGAGCATTCAAAATGGTAGAGCCATTTCCCCTAAAACTTGCTGGCATTTACAGTAATAAGATGCAGGAAAATGGCATTTAAGTTACTGAGTTGCATCACATCAGCTCCTTTTAGCTCGTTGCTTGAAAAGTCAGTAAGCCATTAGGTAGTGGACATGGCTGTGGCTGTAAGTCCATGACCTGTTCTAGAGGTCTGAGAAGGCTCTTCTAACATAATTATAAAACTTGCCTATGTACACAGGCTTTAATGGTATGCATTCAAAACAATATTATCCAAATTTAGACAATCCAAGCACAAAGTGGCCTTTTAAACAGGAGGGACTTTAAACTGTTTCCCCTTCAGTCTTGTGTCATACGTTTGAAAACTATTTCATCTTGCTCCCTTCCCAAGTGAAATTTAGCATTTGGTCTTCTGTTTCCTTTCCTGAGATCTCACTTCTTAAAGAGCAAGTACGCAACTGTGTAAGTGTCCTCCAGTCATCCCACCCAGAACATCTGAACTCATAAGGGGACAAGTGTTAGTTACAAAAGAAACTTTAAGACATATTAATCTTTATTGCTTAAAATTTAACTTTACTGACTGTTGATTGCCCTAAGGACTAACTTCTACACTGACATAAATCTGTTACTTTATTTATTCAGTGTTGTATATCTCAAGGACCAAGGGACATACTTTATTATAGGTCTTCTGTCAGGGGTCAGCAAATTATGGCTTCTCACTAAATCTTCCCCACAGCCTGTTTATGTAATACCGTCAAGCTAAAGAATTGTATAAAAAGGACAGTTTGCCACAGCAACTGTGTATGGCCTGAAGAAACCAAAATATTTACTATTTGGCCCTTCACAGAAAATTTGTTACTGTTTTTATCATCTTTACCACGTCCTCGAAATATTAACAGAAGCCTAAAGGTTGTTAACTTCCATATCCTATGTATTTCTTTGCTCTTTATCTTCAAATTGTAGATCAGCAACCTGTAACAAAAATATGAATTAGTGATAGGGCAGCTGGGATTATGAATTAGAGGGTGGCGGGCACTAAAGGGATCTGGCTTATGGCATGAAAGTAGGACTTTGCATTTATCCATCCTAATTTTCTTTCTTAAATTTTGTTTTGGAATAATTTCACACTTGCAAAAAAGTTGCAAGAATACTAAAAATTTCTAAATCCTGCACCTAGATTCACTAATTGTTCACATTTTGCCACATTTACCTTACTATTCATTCTTGTTCTTTTTCATGGTTACTATGAACAGTGCACATATTTTCTTGAGCCTTGTAAGAAGTTACAGACACTGTATCACTCATACTTCTTTACTGATATTTCAGTATTTCTCTATTTCTTTTTTTTTAAAGTTTTTAATTTTTTTTCATTTCTTTATGGTGAAAATATTTTTTTAAACTTTTATTTAGTAAATGTAAATTTCCAAAGCACAGCTTATGGATTACAATGGCTTTTTCCCCCCCATAACTTCCCTCCCACCCGCACCCCTCCCATCTCCCGATCCCTCTCCCATTCCATTCACATCTAGATTCATTTTCAATTCTCTTTATATACAGAAGATCAATTTAGTATATATTAAGTAAAGATTTCATCTGTTTGCACCCACACAGAACATAAAGAGTAAAATACTGTTTGAGTACTAGTTATAGCATTAATTCACACATTGAACAACACATTAAGGACAGAGATCCTACACGAGGAGTAAGTACACAGTGACTCCTGTTGTTGACTTAACAATTTGACATGAGAGTATTTTAGGCATGGAAAGCCAAGACACTCTGGCAAAAAAAAAAAAAAAAAAAAAAAGAGGACCTAAATAAAAGATCTCTGCCAGTGAGTGAATCCCAGTAGAAAGAACGGGCCATCAAAGAAGGAGGTACCGTCCTCTGATGGGAGGAGAGAACTTCCACTTTGACTATGACCTTGTCTAAATAAGATCGAAGTTGGCATACTCAGAAGGCTTCCATAGCCTTTGCAACTCATGACTAGAGCCTAGGGAGATTACTGACGCCATAAACAAGAGTGTCAAATTGTTAAGTCAGTTTGTTTTTTTTTTGTTTGTTTGTTTCTTTTTTGTTGTTTGTTTGTTTGTGTTTTTTTTTGACAGGCAGAGTGGACAGTGAGAGAGAGAGACAGAGAGAAAGGTCTTCCTTTGCCGTTGGTTCACCCTCCAATGGCCGCCGCGGCCGGCGCGCTGCAGCCGGCGCACCGCGCTGATCCGATGGCAGGAGCCAGGAGCCAGGTGCTTTTCCTGGTCTCCCATGGGGTGCAGGGCCCAAGCACCTGGGCCATCCTCCACGGCACTCCCTGGCCACAGCAGAGAGCTGGCCTGGAAGAGGGGCAACCGGGACAGAATCCGGCGCCCCGACCGGGACTAGAACCCGGTGTGCCGGCGCCGCTAGGCGGAGGATTAGCCTAGTGAGCCGCTGCGCCGGCCTGTTAAGTCAGTTTTATTTTTATTTATTTGAGAGTTACTTACAGAGGGAAGGAAGTCTTCCATCTGCTGTTTCACTTCCCAAATGACCACAACAGCTGGAGCTGAGCCTATCTGAAGCTAGAAGCCAGGAGCTTCCAGGGCTCCCACATGGGAGCAGGGACCCAAGGACTTGGGCTATCCTCAGCTGCTTTCCCTGGTGCATTAGCAGGGAGCTGGATCAAAAGTGGAGCAGCCAGGACTTGAACTGTGCCCATATTGGATGCCAGCACTGCAGGCCGGGGCTCTAACCCACTGCACCACAGCACCAGCCCCTCTGTTTCTTTTTCCTTTTTTTTTTTTTTTATTTTTTTTTTATTTTTTGACAGGCAGAGTGGAGAGTGAGAGAGAGAGACAGAGAGAAAGGTCTTCCTTTGCCGTTGGTTCACCCTCCAATGGCCGCCGCGGCCGGCGCGCTGCGGCCGGCGCACTGCGCTGATCCGATGGCAGGAGCCAGGAGCCAGGTGCTTTTCCTGGTCTCCCATGGGGTGCAGGGCCCAAGCACCTGGGCCATCCTCCACTGCACTCCCTGGCCACAGCAGAGAGCTGGCCTGGAAGAGGGGCAACCGGGACAGAATCCGGCGCCCCAACCGGGACTAGAACCTGGTGTGCTGGCGCCGCTAGGCGGAGGATTAGCCTAGTGAGCCGCGGCGCTGGCCTTTTTTTTAAATTTATTTATTTGATAGGTAGAGTTACAGACAGACAGACAAAGAGAAAGGTCTTCCTTCCATTGGTTCACTCCTCAAATGGCCACTACGGCCGGCGCTGTGCTGCACCGCAGCAATCCAAAGCCAGAAGCCAGGTGCTTCTTCCTGGTCTTCCATGCAGGTGCAGGGGCTCAAGGACTTGGGCCATCTTCTGCTGCTTTCCCAGGCCAAAGCAGAGAGCTGGATCGGAAGTGGAGAAGCCAGGTCTCCAGCCGGCGCCCATATGGGATGCTGGTTCTTCAGGCCAAGGCGTTAACCCACTGGGCCACAGCGCTGGCCCCCAGCACACATATTATTTATTTTTACCAGCAATAGCAGTTAGAAAATGAAAAATCCTTCTCATAATGACAGTAAAAATATAAAGTAATAAGTACATGGGAAGAGCCGGCAGTCTGGCATAGCAGCTAAAAGCTGTCACCCACAATCTTGGTATCCAGTATGGGCAACAGTTCGTGTCCTGGCTGTTCCAGCTCCCTAGTAATGGCGTGGGAAAAGCAGCAGAAGATGCCCCAAGTACTTAGGCCCATACCACCCACATGGGAGACCCAGAATAAACTCCTCGTGCCTGCCTTTGGCCTGGCCCATTCCTGTCCCGCAGTCTTTCCAGGGAGTTGAACCAGCGGAAGGAAAATTTCTCTCTCTCTCTGTCCCTCCCTCTCTCTATGTAAATCTGACTTTCAAATAAATACATCTTTCTTTTTTTTTTAAGTTAAGTGTAATAGTCACCATCTATCAATCACATTTTTAAAAAAGTATATAGGAACTATATGAATATTTTAATAGAAACCCATTAAAAATTCCTTAGATAAATATAAAGCTGCTCCTAAAAGAAAAGACTGAATATTTTAAGGACGTTACTTCTTCCTGAATTACTTTCTAGATATTATTCTGATCAAAAGCTCATTGTCTGCTTTGGAGAGCTGGTGAGGGTGGGAGAGGAGCAAGAATCACCAAATGACTTTAAATATAGAAAGAATAAAACTTGAATGGCCAGGACACTTTGAAAAATACAAGTAACAAGTGGGGATTTGCATTTCCAAATACTAAAAAACATACCATAGATACATGATAGTCCTCAGGATAGGTGTTATGGTCCAACAGTTAAGCCACCACTTGGGATACCTACATCCCATATTGGAGTGCCTGGGTTCCAGTCCCCGAGCCTCTATTTCCAGTCTGGCTTCCTACTAAAGTGTATCATGGGTGGCAGCAGGTGATGGTTCAAGTACTTGTGTTCTTGCTATCTAACTAGGAGAATCAGATGGTGTTCTGAGCTCCTGGCTTTAATCTGCCCGAGTCCTGGCTATTGTAGGTATTTGGGAAGTGGAACTAGCAGATGGAAGATATCTCTTTCTGCCTTTTAAATAAAAAGAAACTTTAAAAATCTTTAATTTAAGGCTTTACAATAAGACAGTAGACTTCATAATCTTTAAATCAATACTGTTGGTTGGATTCTTTATACTGTTACTGTATTATGGAAATAAAGCCAGAATTCCATTAAGTGAACATTATAGGCCTGTGAAACATTTTCAGGAAAGCCTTTGGGTTAGTTGTATTATCACTGTTAACAAAGGAGCAAAAACAATATATAAACTTTTCTACTGTCACCCATCGCTTCATTTTTTTTCCAGTTGTTTGTTAAGAAAAGAGCTTTTTAAAAAATGGCTACTACCTGTTTCAGAGCTGTAGAACTGAAAGCTCTGAGGGGTCTGGCGCCATGGCTCACTTGGTTAATCCTCTGCCTGCGGCGCCGGCATCCCATATGGGCGCCAGTTCTAGTCCCGGTTGCGCCTCTTCCAGTCAAGCTCTCTGCTGTGGCCCAGGAGGGCAGTGGAGGATGGCCCAAGTCCTTGGGCCTCTGCACCCGCACAAGAGACCAGGAAGAAGCACCTGGCTCCTGGCTTCGGATCGGCATAGTGGCCATTTGGAGAGTGAACCAATGGAAGAAGACCGACCTCTCTCTCTCTCTCTCTCTGTCTCTCTCTCTCTCTCTGTCTATAACTCTACCTGTCAAATAAATAAAGATACCAGTAGCAACAAGCTTAGAGAACTGGAAAAATAAATGGCTAAAAAGAGCCTTCCTAGGGTTTGAGCAACCCTGAAACACTGGCAACACCTTGCCCAACTTCCCCTGACCCCCAGTCCCCTCCCCTGAGCCCCATTTCCCGAAGGGCCCGACTTTCGTTTGATCTGACTGTGGAGTAATTTATATTCTAGAATGTGACAAAAAAGCAATATAGAACAGCTGACTAACAATTGGTGAAGGCTAAACAGCTGGGTGTATGATGCCATTCCTGGCAGATTAGCCAGAAACTAAAAGGGGGAGCAGAGAAACAGACTTCATTGAACTGGGGATAAGGAGGACCATGTTCTAATTTCTAAAAGGACCAGTTCACCAGAAGACATGATTGTGTATGCACTTAACAACAGAACCACTACATGGATGAATGGAATTGAAGCAAATAGCCAATTTAACAGTTGCAGACTGGTTGATACCCCATTTCCAATAATGAATCTGATATGATATAACCACGCAGCTGGTTAATCTTATGTGGGCTGGAATTCTTGGAGACCTGTATAATGTAATGTTTATCTCTTTAACTTATGGCTTGAAACACCCACCTTCCCAGGACATACCTGTGTCCTCTGGGACCAAGGTGCATGCTAAGAACCCACCTCATTGGTTTATAATACAAATGAGTAGGAGAACAATTTTTTTGCTAAGGGCCATTTGAGTATTTATAACATTATTCACAGACCATTCAAAATTAGCCTGTTGGGGTTAGCATTGTGGCGCAGCAAGTTGTCACTACCTGCAATGCTTGCATTTCATGTGAATGTTGATTCAAATCCTGACTGCTCACCTACAACTCCCTGCTAATGCACCTGGGGAAGCAGTAGAAGATGGCACAAGTACTTGGGCCCCTGCTACCCATGTGGGAGACCTGGATGAAGCTCCTGGCTTTGACCTGGCCAAGCCCTGGCTATTGTGGCCATTTGGGGGAGTGAACCAGCAAATAGAAGACCTCTCTCCCTTACCTTTTCCTCTCCTTTTCCCTGTAACTCTGCCTTCCAAATAAATAATCTTTTTTTGGAAAAATTAGCCTGTTGTAGTTTTAACAAATTTTGAGCCACTCCTGCAGTTGCAGGGCAGGGCCACACCAGATGATGTTGAGGGCCTTATAAGTCCTGTCAACTGGACATTACCTATGCCTGATTTATATTATTAAGGTACCACCCCCTACCTCATGAAAAGAGGCCGAAAATGCAGGAGGGGTCTCTCCATCATGGAACATGCTTGAAGGTACGGCTCTTTTCTCTCTCTTTATGGGTAGCCCTCTGGCCTACTCACGGTGGATCTGTCTCCATGTAGGACTGCCTGCAGTCAGGCATGAGTGTATGCTTATTCCCTTGCTGTTAAATAAATCCTTGTTCTCACTTTAGATGCCTCCACTCTTTTTGTTGTTGTTTAAGATTTATTTATTTACTTGAAAGGCAGAGTTAGAAGGAGAGACATAGAGATCTTCCATCTGTTGGTTCAATCCCCAAATGGCCACAATGGCTGGGGATTGGCCAGGCCAAAACCAGGGGCCAGAAGCTTCTTCAGGTCTCCCATGTGAATGCAGGGGCCCAAGCACTTGAGCCATCCTCTGTTGCTTTCCTTGGCATGTAACAGGGAGCTGGATAGGACAAGAAGCATCTGGGACTGGAACTGGTGCTGATACGGGATGCCAGCATCACAGGTGATGGCTTAGCCCACTGTGTCACCGTGCCAGCCCCAGATGCCTCAGCTTTGAATTCTTAACTCTGTAGGGGCAAGGATCTGGAATAAAAATTAAGGTACTCAGGCACAAATCAGATCAAAGCAGAAAGTTAGCAGAGATGTGGAAGACTTGAACACGTGAATTAGACCCAACAGATTCTAACCAACAAAAGTAAAATATTCTTTCTTCTCAAGTATACATAAAATATTCGCTGGAATAGGCCACATGCAAGGCCATAAAACAATAAATTTTAGAGGATTGTAATCATACAAAGTGTGGGTTTTCAACCACAGTGGAATGAAATTAGAAGTAACATGAACTATAAGGAATTCATAAATAATGTGGAAATTACACAACATACTTTTAAATTACCAGTGTATGAAAGAAGAAATCATTAGGGAAATCAGAAAATAGCTTGAGGTTATTTAAAACCAAAAACATTACTAAAACTTAGAACTAACCATAATTAGAAGGCAGTCTATGGGGCCAGCACCATGGCACAGTACGTTAATCCCCTGCCTATGGCGCTGGCATCCCATTTGGGTGCCAGTTCTACTCCCGGATGCTCCTCTTCCGATCCAGCTCTCTGCTATGGCCTGTGAAAGCAGTAGAAGATGGCCCAAGTCCTTGGGTCCCTGCACCCGCGTGGGAGATCAGGAAGAAGCTCCTGGCTCCTGGCTTCGGATCGGCGCAGCTCTGGCCATTTGGGGAGTGAACCAGCGGAGGGAAGACCTTTCTCTCTGTCTCTTCCTCTCACTGTCTGTAACTCTACCTCTCCAATAAATAAAATCTTTAAAAAAAAGTAAAAAAAAAAAAAAAAAAAAAAGGCAGTCCAGGGGCTGGTGCTGTGGCACAGCAGGTTAAAGCCCCAGTCTGCAGCACCAGCATGCCATATGGACTTCAGTTTGAGTCCTGGCTGATCCACTTCTGATCCAGCTCCCTGTTAATGCACCTGGGAAAGCAGTGGAAGATGGCCCAAGTGCTTGGGCCCCTGCACCCACATGGGAAACGTGGAAGAAGCTCCTGGCTCCAGATTGGCTAAGCTCTGGCAGTGGTGGCCATTTGGGGAGAGAACCAGCAGATGGAAAACCTTTCTCTCTCTCTCTCTCGCTCTATCTCTCAAATAAATAAACAAAATCTTTAAAACATAGAAAAAAATCAATACCCTAATGATTTCCCTTAACAAACTAGAAAGGAAAGAGCACTAAACCTAAAGCAAGCAGAAATATGGGAATAATAAAGATTAAAGCAGAAATAAATAATATAGAAAAATCAACAAAACCAAAAGTTGTTTCTTTGAGATCAGCAAAATTAATAGCTTTTATTTAGTGCTGATCAAGAATTAAAAATTATTAATCTCAAATGGTATAAGAGAAATTATGACCAGCCTTTTGAAAATATAAAAGTTTATGTTGGGAATACTGCATACAATTTGTATGCTAATAAGCTAAATAACTTGATGAAATAGGAAAATTCCTAGAAAGATGCAAACTACTAAAACTGACTTATAAAACTGTTTTGGCTACTAGGGGTACCTTGAATTTTCCTATGAATTTTAGGATCCATTTGCCCTAAGAAATCTGAGTGGACCTATGTATTGGGCTTTGAATTGGGTTCTCCAGAAAGATATGTTAAATTGTAACCACTGATACTTGAATGTGACCTTATTTGCTGTCAAGTTAAGTGAGGTCCTGCTGGATTAGGATGGACCCTAAATCCATGACTGGGATAGACATTGAAGAAAGAAGGTTAGTAAAGATAGAGACTGAGGTTGTAGTTAAACTGTCACATGCCAAGGAATGCCAGAGATTGTCAGCAGCTCCTGGAAGCTTGGGTGTATTCTTTCCAAGAGTCTGCAGAGGGGAATGGCCTTGCTGACACCTTAATTTTGGACTTCTGGACCCCAGAGCTGTGAAAGAATAAATCTGACCACCAATTATGATAATATACAAAAGCAGCCATAGGAAAATTATACATTGGAAAACAAGTTAAAGAGATTAATAATTCAGAAACTTTGATAGAAAAAATGTCCATAGCCAGGTATCTTCACTGGTGATTTCTATTATGTAATTAAATAAGCATTAATAACCAACTGCTGGCAGGCGCCGCGGCTCAATAGGCTAATCCTCTGCCTGCGGTGCCGGCACCCCACGTTCTAGTCCCAGTCGGGGCGCCGGTTCTGTCCCAGTTGCTCCTCTTCCTGTCCAGCTCTCTGCTGTGGCCTGGGAGTGCAGTGGAGGATGGCCCAAGTGCTTGGGCCCTGCACCCGCATGGGAGACCAGGAGAAGCACCTGGCTCCTGGCTTCGGATCAGCGCAGTGCGCCTGCCACACAGCCGGCTATAGCATCCACTTGTGGGGTGAACCAGCGGAAAAAGGAAGACCTTTCTCTCTGTTTGTCTCTCTCTCACTGTCTAACTCTGCCTGTCAAAAAAATAAAAATAAAAAATAACCAACTCCTTGCCAACTCGAGGGATGGCTTCCTTATTCTGTGAGGCTAGTACTTTTTTTTTTTTTTTTTTCAAAATGAAAATTTTATTTTCTTCTTTGTCTTTTCCTGATTTACTTTGTTTTTTTTTTTTTTTTTTTTTTCTTTAAGGCATGTGGTGTTGCAATTAGAGAAAAAGAGAACTGGGCCAAAAGACCACAGTGAGAAGCTAGTATTTTTTTTTTAGATTTATTCATTTAAAAGAATTACAGAGAGGCAGAGAGAGAGAGGTCTTCATCCACTGATCAACTCCCCAGATGACCACATCGGCTGGAGCTGCGCTGATCTGAAGTCAGGAGCCAGGAGCTTCTTCTGGGTCTCCCATGCGGGTGCAGGGTTCTAGAGACTTGGGCCATGGGAAGCTAGTATTATTGGTACCAAAACCAGACAAAAGTATTACAAGAAAACTTTAGATTATATCATGAATGTCAACACCAAAAATGGGGGGGGAGGGGTTTCGGTGCTGTGGTGTAGTGGGTAAACCCACAGCCTACAATGCCGGCATCTCATGTGGGTTCCAGTTCAAGAGCCAGCTGCTCCACTTCCAATCCAGCTCTCTGCTATGGCCTGGGAAAGTAGAAGGTGGCCCAAGTCCTTGGGCCTCTGCACCCACGGGAGACCTGGAAGAAGCTCCTGGCTCCTGGCTTTGGATCGGTGCAGCTCCGGCCATTGCAGCCAACTGGGGAGGGAACCAGCGGATGGAAGACCTCCTCTTTCTCTTTCTCTCTTTCTCTCTGCCTCTCCTCTCCTCTGTGTAACTCTTATAAATAAATAAATCTTAAAAACAAAAACTTTAGTAAGATATTAACACAAAATCTGGCAACATATGAAAGGTATTAAACACCACTGTCATGTGGAATTTATCTCAGATGAATTTAGCAGAATATGAGACTGGTACTGTGTAACTTATAAAATATTGTTGAAAATAAATTAGTGAAATGACTGTCCATGTTCATGGGAGAAAAGACAATATTAAGATGACATTATTCCCTAAATTGTTACGCAGTTTGTGCATTCTCTGTCAAAATCTCAGCTGTTGTCTTTGCAGAAATGAATAAAGTGGTTCCTAAAATTCATAGAAAATTCAAGGTACCCTGTGTAGTCTAAACAATCTTGTAAAAGAACAAACTGGAAGAATTGACACTTCCTGTTTCTAAAGTTAACTATAAAACTGAAGTGATCAAAAGAGGATGATACTCACATAAAGACAGCTATATAAATCAGTGGAATAAAATTGACTGTCCAGAAATAAAATTTTTGGCTGTGATTTTTTTTTTTTTTTTTTTTGACAAGGGTCCAAAACAGTTCTGTAGGGAAACGAACCATCTTTTCAACAGAAAGTGCATGGGTACAGCTGGGTATCCACACTGAAAAGCATGAATTTGGATCCCCTTCTGTATGCCATTTGCAAAAATTAACTTGATATTTATCATAGACTTAAAAGTAAGCCTAAGTCCTAAAACTCAGCTCTTAAAAGAAGTCATGATGTAAATCTTCATGAACTTGAGCTGGCCAAGAGCCAAAAGCATAAGTGACAAAAGAAAAAGATGAATTAGAATTCAATCGAATGAATAACTTGTGTGCTAATAGTGTCAGTGCCATCAGTGACATGATAAGGAAAGAAGCAGAAAGGAGGAAAATATTTGCAAATTATGTATCAAACAATGAACATGTATAAGAATATATTAAGAATTCTTACAGGTCAGCAATAAAAAAGTAAATAGTCCAATTTAAAAAATGAGCAAAGACTTTTTTTTTTTAAAGATTTCTTTATATTTATTTAAAAGGCAGAGTTACAGAGAGGCAGAGGCAGAGAGAGGTGTCTTCATCCAATGGTTCATTCTCCAGATGGCTGCAATGGCCAGAGCTATGCTGATCTGAAGCCAGGAGCTTCCTCCAGGTCTCCCACATGGGTACAGGGGCTCAAGGACTTGGGCCATCTTGTACTGATTTCCCAGGCCATAGCAGAGAGCTGGATTGGAATTGGACTGGCTAAGACTCTAACCTGAAGCCAGCACTGCAGGCGACAGCTTTACCTGCTATGCCACAGCGCCAGCTCTGAGCAAAAGACTTGTAGAACATTTCTGCAAAGAAGATATTCAGCTGGCCAATAACCACTGATTTTCAACATTGTTATGTATTAGGAAAATACAGATTTAAACCATGAGGTACTATTTCTTATTAGGGTGATTGTGATTTAAAAATGGCCAGTCCCAAAGGGACAAATATCATATGTTCTCCCTGATCGGCGGCAACTAACTGAGCACCAAAGGGGAAACTTGTTGAAGTGAAATGGACACTATGAGAAACAGTGACTTGATCAGCTCTTGTCCTGACGGTTGATGTACAATGTAATACTTTATCCATTTTAGTATTTTTTTGTTCTAGTACCATTTGTTGAACTCTGTAATTAACACACAATTATTCTTAGGTGTTTAAATTTTAACTGAAAAGTGATCCCTGTTAGGAATTTGGAAAACATTATGCTGAGTGAAATAAGCCAATCCCAAAGGGACAAATACCACTTGTTCTCCTTGATAGGTGACAACTAACTGAGCACCAAGAAGGAAACCTGTTAAAGTGAAATGAACACTATGAGAAACGGTGACTTGATCAGCCCTCACCCTGACTGTTGATGAGCAACTTAATATGTTATCCCTCTTAGTATTTTTTTTGTTTGTTCTACTTAATACTTTTGGTTGAATACTGTAATCAATACACAATTCTTCTTAAGTGCTGAAACTTAACTGAAAAGTGATCACTGTTAAATATAAGAGTGGGAATAAGAGAGGGAAGAGATGTGCAATTCGGGACATGCTCAAGCTGACTTACCTCAAATGGTAGAGTAGAAACATACCAGGGGATTCCAATTCAATCCCATCAAGGTGGCATGTACCAATGCCATCTCACTAGTCCCAGTGATCATTTTCTGTTCACAATTGATCATAATGATAGGACTAAGAACCAAAGGAATCACATAAACAAGAATAGTGTCTGCAAATACTAGCTGATAGAATCAAAAAGGGAGAGAACGATCCAACATGGGAAGTGAGATACACAGCAGACCCATAGAATGGCAGATGTCCTAAACAGCACTCTGGCCTCAGAATCAGCCCTTAATTCATGCGGTTCTGGCTGAAAAGCCCATGAGAGTATTTCAGGCATGGAAAGCCAAGACACTCTGGGGGAAAATAAAACCTAAATGAAAGATCTCCGCAAGTGAGATCCCAGTGGAAAGAACGGGTCATCAAAGAAGGAGGTACCTTTCTCTGAAGGGAGGAGAGAACTTCCACTTTGACCATGGCCTTGTCTAAAAATTATCAGAGTCAGTGAACTCAGGGGGCTTCCATAGCCTTGGCAGCTCATGACAAGAGCCTAGGGTGATTACTGATGCCATAAACTAGAGTGTCAATTTGTTAAGTCAACAACAGGAGTCACTGTGCACTTACTCCTCATGTAGGATCTCTGTCCTTAATGTGTTGTTCAACGTGTGAATTAATGCTATAACTAGTACTCAAACAGTATTTTTCACTTTATGTTTCTGTGTGGGAGCAAACTGTTGAAATCTTTACTTAATGTATGCAACTGATCTTCTGTATATAAAGAGAATTGAAAATGAATCTTGATGTGAATAGAAGGGGAGAGGGAGTGGGAAAGGGGAGGGTTGCGGGTGGGAGGGACATTATGGGGGGGGGAAGCCATTGTAATCCATAAGCTGTACTTTGGAAATTTATATTCATTAAATAAAAGTTAAAAAAAATGGCAAACGATTATGAATTTGCAGATAAATCTACAATACCCTCATACATTGCTGTTGGGAAAATGATGCAGCTGCTTTGGAAAATGGTTTGATGCCTACTCAAAATGTTAAACATAGTTAAAATATGACTCAGAAATTCTAGTCTTAGAAGTATATATAAGGGAAATGGAAACATACATCAACACAACAACTTGTGTACAAACATTAACAACAGTGTTCATATAATATCCCAAAGTGGAAACAGCCCAAATATTCATCAGCTGACAAGTGGACAAATGAAATGTGATATATCTGTACGGTGGAATGTTTTTTGACAATAAAAGGAAGATAATACATATGTAACAACGTGGAAGAATCTTGCAGACGTTGTAGGAGAAAGAAGACAGTCCCCCAAAAAACATGATTTTATCTGCATAGAATGCCCAAGATAGACATCTGTAGAGACAAAACAAGGTATTAAGTAGTTTCCTAAGGTTGGGAGCCCGTAGAGGAATGGAGATTTGAGTATTAATCACCACAGAATTTCCTTTTGGGGTGTTAAAATGTTCTAAAGTTGGATTTTTATGATAATGACTCACAGTTTTGAGTAAAAACTACTGGATTTTACAGATTAAATGAGTGAATTATGTAACACTAGGGTACTTTTGGAATTAAAAGATAAAGTTGTCTTTGTACAAAAATTGTTCTGAAATCCCTGCAAAGGAGAGGTCTTCAAAAACTTCTCAAAAAGAGAAGTATTATGAGAATACACATGGCTTTTAAAATTGTTTGTACCAAAATAGAACATACCATTCGATTCCATAAATCCAGGTTGATAAAATTGATAATTAAGTCAAGAAAGAACTTGCAGCATCTGCCTGCTGAGTGCTCAGTGGGTTGCTCTCAGTTGCTTATATCTAGAAGCTTGGATGCTGTGTTAAACAGTTTAGGATAATGTTGTTCAGCGTCTGACTTGAACATGGGACCAAAGAGTTAAGTACAGTGAAGCACTTGCCTTGATTTTTAAAAATCACTAGACAGTAAAATGGCACCAAAGTTAGTTAATGAACTTGAGGGTCTTATTGGACTCTTACTAACACCTGTTCCTGATACCTTTTAGATATTAAATTATATCAATTATTTTATTTGTTTTAAGAATTATTTTGATAGTTTCTTTAGTATATAAAGAATATTGGCATAGCATGTAAAAGAGAATGTTGGCATATACAACTGTAATTAGGGTTCTCATGGTTTATAAGACTTAAAATATTTTGTTTTAAAATTTTAAAACAAATTATGTGCCAAGTGTATTGTATCTCATATAGAAACAAAAAAAGTTGTTGTTTCAGTTTAAATATGCAAGTGAGTTCTGTTTGTTTGCATTACTAGATGGTATGTCAGCAAAATAAGTGTTTTGGCAGTACTGCTCACATAGTCAAGTGAAATTATAGAAAATAATTGTAAAAATTAGTGGGTATATTTTAAATCTTTGAAGGATTTAACATACCCTCAATGTCTTGTCTAACTCCTTTTCATGGTTCCAAAGTATGTCCCATATTTATATTTATAGCACTTTTAAATTTTCCATGATGAAAATAGATACATAAATTTATACAGTGAAATGGTTTGAAGTAAATTCTGTGCATGGGGACTTAAAAGACATACTTTGTTTTTCTTTATACTCTTACTTTCTATTATTATAGTCTCCAGTTTCTTTATTAGGAATAAGAGTAGAAGTAAATACAAAGTAGTAGTGTCATCTGTGTCCAGTAATCTTATATTCTGGGAGATGAATTTACTGCAGCATTTTGGATCTTCTTTTCTTCTTTTTTTTTTTTTTTAAGCATAAATTTCCACTTTATTTTTCCAGAGAATAATTTTTCTTCAGCCCTTAAAGATTGCACTCCTTACATGGGCTTTGATGGAGGCTGAGGGGCAGCACTGGCAGGGCTAAATCAGGGTGGTGGTGTCCATTCCTTGCAGGCCTCACAAGACTGATTGCTGACCACCTTGCTGTGAATGGCACAACTCACACAATAATGTAGCTTCACATACAGCTTGAGAAGCATGTAGGCATCTGAAACACTCACCTTAGAGGTGTTCCTGACGGCTGCGGCCTCCACTATGTTGCGAATGACGAACTTCTTAATGGCCTTGGCCTTGGGCATACAGCAAGTGCAGTTACTGCAGGGAATAGGCTGCATGTGGTCACAGCCCTTTATAGCATGGCCGTTGTTCTTTTCTTTGTCATCTTGGAACCAAGGACCCGAAAGAGCTCTCTTCTTCATCTTCTTGAGATTTTATTGGGGCCGGCCCCATGGCGCAGTAGGTTAATCCTCTCCCTGCAGTACTGGCATCCCACATGGGCACCGGTTCTAGTCCTCTTCCAATCCAGCTCTCTGCTATGGCCTGGGAAAGCAGTAGAAGATGACCCAAGTGCTTTGGCCGCTGCACCAAGTGGGAGACCCAGGAAGAAGTGCCTGGCTCATGGATTTGGATCGGCACAGCTCCAGCCGTTGTGGCCATTTGGGGAGTGAACCAACGGAAGGAAGACCTTTCTCTCTGTCTCTCCCTCTCACTGTAACTCTGCCTCTCAAATAAGTAAAAAAAAATCTTTAAAAACAAATTTTCAGCCGGCTCCGTGGCTCACTAGGCTAATCCTCCGCCTTGCGGCGCCGGCACACCGGGTTCTAGTCCCGGTCGGGGCGCTGGATTCTGTCCTGGTTGTCCCTCTTCCAGGCCAGCTCTCTGCTGTGGCCAGGGAGTGCAGTGGAGGATGGCCCAAGTACTTGAGCCCTGCACCCCATGGGAGACCAGGAGAAGCACCTGGCTCCTGCCATCGGATCAGCGCGGTGCGCCGGCTGCAGCGCACCCGCCGCGGTAGCCATTGGAGGGTGAACCAACGGCAAAGGAAGACCTTTCTCTCTCTCTCTCTGTCTGTCTCACTGTCTACTCTGCCTGTCAAAAAAATTTTTTTTTCATTTGGAAGAGAGAGACAAAGCTCCCATTTACTGGCCTATCACTAAGGCCAAGTTGGGGCTGGGGCTGGAGCCAGGATCTGAGAACTCTGATCCAGGTCTTCTCAGATGCCTAAGATACCACCACAGCCTCTCATAGTTTGCACTGGTGGAATGCTGCAGTCAGGAGCCAGAGCTGGGCGTTTTATTCAAGTGCTCTGATAAGAGAGTTGGGTATCTTAATTGCTAGGCTAAATTCCCCCTTGCTATTTTGGAACTTTTTAATCAGAATTTTTTAAATTCACATTGGATTTGGTAATATGTTTAAGCATATATAACAATGTTTATACTTAGATCGTGCAAGGCACTCTAGAGAGTACTTCAAATTAAAATAGAAGTTAATTTTGGAACATAAATTTTCTGAATCCATGTATATTGGGGTGGTTTCTTTCTTTTTTTTTTTTTTTTTAATATGTAATTTACTTTAAAGGCAGCGTCAGAGGAAGAAACAGTCAGAGAGAGATCTTCCATTTACCAATCCACTCCCCAGATGGCCACAGCAGCTAGAGCTGAGTCAGAAGCCTGGAATTCCATCAGAGTCTCCAGTTAGGGGGAAGGACGAAAGCACTTCAGTTAGCATCCACTGCTTCTCCAGACCCGTTAGCCGGGAGCTGGATCAGAAGCAGAGCAGCTGGGGTTTGAACCAGCACTTGTATGGGATACTAGCATTACAGGCAGTGGCTTCACCTGCAGGCCCTGGGATGGTTTCAGAAAGTTCATGCATAGATTTCAGAGTTTTTCATACCAAAATAAACTCACCTTTTAATTCTGTTTTTCACAGACTTTTTGAAGTAATTCATATTTTGCAATTTTCAATTTCAGTTTTTTCCTCATGCTAGCTAGCTTTTGAAAGGCAGAGAGACAGAGGGAGATCTCCCATCTGTACTACCCAAATACTTGCACCAGCCATCCCTGGGCCGGGCTGAAGCCAGGATCCTGGAACTCAATCTTGGTCTCTCACATGGTTGGCAGAGACCCAGCTACTTGAGTTATCACTGCTGCCTCTCAGGATGTGCATTAGCAGAAAGCTGGAGTCAGGAGCCTAGGATTCTGTGAATTCCAGTGTGGGATGCCAGCTTCTCAGACGATATCTTAACTACTATGTAGTGTCTACTTGTATGTTTTTGAATTTTCCTTCCCAGTGGCCCTTTACAAATGGTGTGGGGACATTCATTTGCCCACATCTCATATTGGAGTGCCTGGGTTTGAGTTCCAGGTGTGCTTCCAAATTCCAGCTTCCTGCTTGTGCACACCTGGAAGGAAGTAGGTGATGGCTCAAGTCACTGGGTTCTTGCTCTCTACATGAACAACCCAGATTGAATTCCATGCTCCAGGTTTTGGCTTGGCCCAGCCCCAGATATTTGACTACTTGGGGAGTGAATCAGTGGATCAAAGATCTGTCTCTCTGCCTTTAAAATATAAATTTTTTTTAAAGACTTACTTATTTTCCTTGAAAGTCACAGTTACACAGTTACACTGGTTCATTCCCCAGATGGTCGCAATGGCCAGGGCTGTGCCAATCTGAAGTCAGGAGCCAGGAGCTTTTTCCAGGTCTCCCACGCGGTACAGGGACACAAAGACTTGGGCCATCTTCTACTGCTTTCAAAACTAGGCCGTAGCAGAGCTGGATCAGAAGTGGAGCAGCTGGGACTTGAACTGGTACCTATATGGAATGCCAGCACTGCAGGCAGCAACTCTACCCACTCTGCCACAGCGCTAGCCCCTGTTAAGATATAATTTTTGCCGGCACCGTGGCTCACTTGGCTAATCCTCTGCCTGTGGTGCCGGCACCCCGGGTTCTAGTCCCGGTTGGGGCACTGGCTACTAGTCCTGGTTGCTTCTCTTCCAGTCCAGCTATTTGCTATGGCCCGGGAGGGCAGTGGAGGATGGCCCAAGTGCTTGGGCCCCTGCTCCTGCATGGGAGACTGGGAGGAAGTACCTGGCTCCTGGCTTCAGATTGGCACAGTGCCGGCCGTAGTGGCCATTAGGGTAGTGAGCCAACGGAAGGAAGACCTTTCTCTCTGTCTCTCTCTCACTGTCTTTAACTCTTTCTCTGTCTCTCTCTCTCACTGTCTAACTCTGCCTGGCGGAAAAAAAAAAAACAAACGATTTTTAAAATGATTTATTTATTTGAGAGTTAGGGTTGCAGACAGAGGAGAGACAGAAAGGTCTTTCATCTGCTGGTTCACTCTTCAAATGGCTACAGTGGCCAGAGATGAGCCAGTCAGGAGCCATCTTTTGCTGCTTTCCCAGGCCATAAGCAGAGAGCTGGATCGGAAGAGGAACAGCCAGGACACGAACTGGCGCCCATATGGGATATGGGCACCACAGGCGGAAGCTTAGCCTAGTATGCCACAGTGCCAGCCCCTAAAATACAATTTTTTAAAGTAAACTGTTTTAAGGAATAAAATTAATGTCTAATGAACCAAAAATGTTTGTGTTTTGTATGTGGACAACTAGATCTCATGCTAGGAGGGCAAACATCTTTAAATGAGATTTAAGATTTAAAGCCTTTTTAAAATAAGCATTTAGTCTGAATTGTGCTCATAAGCTGTTGATATAACAGAGCCACTGTATTTGATGCTCAAGGAAATTTTCCAGAGGTAATTATAGTTTACAGTTTACCTGTAAATTATGAACAGAGCTCACGATTGAAAAACATGGATAAAATGCACCTGAAGAGTATATTTGTACTATTTTGTTTCTCTCCACCTGTGGAGATATATTTTTATCCTAATTTGAAGCTTTCACATATTTTAATTGTATTTAACTAATTTGTCTTCTTTGCTGTTAACATTTGTCTTTAATTATGCATCTATTCTTTTGAAATTAAATGGAGAAAGATTTTCACCAAATGTTTTTGCAGGGACACTTAGTCGGTCTGGATGAACCAGTTTCGGGAGCTGATCAAGAAGCTCTGCTTAAACAAGAGCAAGCAAAAATCCTTCGATTCGAGAGACAAGCAGAAGAGTTCCTCAATGCAGTCTTTTATAGAAAAGGTTGGTGTCAGTGAAGAATGGTATTTATCATCTATCTTGCATTAATCCTTCTGAGATTCAATGTCATTTCAAATGATACTCTAAAAAATATTTTTTTAATTGATGATATGCTTTATATTTTTCTCTTTTCCTTTGGTAAGTTAAATTTGCAAAAGGGTAAAGGCCCTGAAGTGATGGTGAGTTTTAAGTACTTCAGACAATAAAAATCTGAAAATTGTAAGGACTCAGTAGTTCTATATTTCTTAGACAAGTTTTCTTATATAAACAGTTTTAATTACTGAGAACTGTAAAACTCTATAAAATTTTAGTAATTGTGAAATTTAATTGGACAGAAAATGTAGTTAAGTATATCTTAAAAATAGATTGATAAACTTTCTCTTCCCTAATAGAGTGTTTTTCTCACTAAAGTTTTTAAAAGATTACTATTAGTGAAATAAATTCATTTTAGCTTTCTCCTATATGTGAGATGCTTCACTTGGCATTTTTTCAATTTACATTTCCCCTTGAAACTTTTGTAGTAGGCTTTTTTTGCATTTCTTTAAAAATACATAAAAGTTCTCTATTCATACAGTCTTGAGGTTTAGAAATTCTTCATGCAGACATTCAGGTTTCTCTGTCCACAAATAATTGCCACCAGGAAACTTCCTTCCCTGATCATTTTGGTGAAGAACTTTAGTTTCACAAAAATCTTTCTAGATGGATCTATATTTCTTAATTACACTTTTCCTCTTATTTCAAAATGCAGGTTACTGTAGCAGATTCTTAAAAGTTTTGTCATTTTTTTTACAAACTCCTGATAATTTTGAATATTCTTATTTAGTATTCAGGAGACTTAGTGATTCCAGTTCCTTTAATATTTCTTTGTATGTCCTAGTTTACACCTCTCATTCCTCTGGAAATTCCCCTCTTCTTCTGAAGTTTGAAGGATGTATTTTGACTGTGCAGTAGTTAAAACTGCCAGTTCTGATTGATAACCTCTGGGCTTCTACCTGATGTGATCAGTATTTTCAGATGATGATATGAGGTGAAGTGTCACATCAAATTAAGAATACAGAGATTATTTTTTCCAGTAGAACTTTTTTCTTTGCATTTCTTCCATAGATTCCTAGGCAAAATTAAATCTTAGTACACCCCTATTTCTCTCTTAATGCCCGCTAGCACCCTCAGACTTAAATTTTCCAACTGAGTCCCCCAGTCACCTTATCATTTCCATAAAATACTTTGAATTCCAAAATTACCTTCAAGATAGTCATTTTCTTAATTTTATAAATTTGTTTTATTAAAATAATTTACCTTTAAGGTATAAGCAAGTGATAGATCACTTCTATGAATTTAACCAAATAAGCTGTCTTTACAGCTCCTCCCCTTTAGAATATATTCAGGGTCATTGGTGTAGTGTGTTGTTACAACAGCCTTCTTTACCTGAAGAGAGGAACTTCTCTCCATAATTTCCATGGAGGAACAACTTTTCATCCATGTATTAGTTTGTTTTTGTTACTTTAATAAAAATACTTGAGGTACATCTTTGGGAAAGAAAAGGTTTATCTCAGCCTACAGTTGGAGGTTATAGGATAGGGTGGCCCATGAGTCTGACGTCTGATGGAACCTGGTTATGGCAGGTGCAGCAGTCGTGTTCACATGGTGAGCCAGGAAGGGAGAGAGAGCACCTAAGCCAAACTTGAACTGAAATACTCCAACCTCATGTGAGACATTCCTGTGTCCACACAGACCCAGGGCATACCACCAGTGTCTGAAAGACCTCCCATTGTACCCACCTCTCAGACGCCACTAGTAGATAAACTCCACCCTTAATCAATCAGTCATTAACATTAAGACCTCAGAGTTTAAAGAGCTGCATGAAATTTGTGGAGGAAAAATCCTGGTAAATCACTAAATAAGGTCAGCAGATTCCTACAGAGAAATTCCATCTTCCTTCTCTGTTGGTCCCATCCCTTTGTTGCAGAGGAAAAGAGGAAAAACGTTAGTTCTTATAAATTTTTTTGTTTAGAAACAGACTTCGGGGGATATAATCTTTAGGGAAGGATTTTTTTTTAATAAGGTAGAGTGACAGGTCTTTCACTCCCCAATTGGCGCAGCTGCTGGGCCAACCCAAAAACAAAGCATGGAACTCCATCCAAGTTTCTCATATGGTGCCGTCCTCTGCTGCTTTCTCGGGTGCATTGGCAGGGAACTGGATCAGAAGTGGAGCAGCCACAACTTCAGGGACTTATATAGGCACTTGTGTGGGATACCATCATAGCTGGTGGCTGCTTAACCTGATGTGCCACAACACTGGTCCCAGGAGGGAAATTCTTGAGATTGGTCTCAGGGTGGATTTCAAGAGCTGAGTCTTCTGAAATTGTCTCTAGAGTTTATACAGTTCTTTGTATACTGGCATATGATGCTCAAAAAACTGCTTTGGACTTGGAAGTTCTCTCTTCCTTGCTTTATGTTTTGGTATTTTATATATTTTTATTCATTCTCTTGGAAATATCTCAAGCATTAATACTCTTAAAAATTAATACCAAAAAGTGTTCAATATTCAGGGATATGAAAGGCAGTTTAGTCTGAGGAAAATAGTTTTTATGAATACAAGTTGAATGTTACCTAAAATGCTTGGGAGTTTTTCAGGTTTTTTAATGTTTTTATAGATTTTTACCAGTTGAGCATCCCTAATCCAAACATCTGAAGTCCTGAATTTGTGAACCCTAAGTCAGCAGTCAGATCAGATTCTGGATATTCAGAGCAATTTGGATTTCAGATTTTGAGGTTAAGAACATTCAACATTTAGATGTTTGGGTTTAGACCTTTTTCCTCAAGAGTTGCAAATTTTTTTTAAATAGGAATGCAGAGATTAAAGTAGCTAAGTATAATCAAAATGCAATAGAAGTAGGCCTTTGTGATATGGACTCCAAATAAAATCCATCTTAAGAACAGTGTATCTTCCACAGCTGTCATCATCACATTCGTTTTCAACCTGCTTCATCATGTGCCAAAAAAAAAATCAGACTTTCTCTAAAAGTTAGATTTGCACCAAAAAAAGTACCCAAGTGGCTGTGATACGACATTGACATGTTTTATTTTGATTTGACTCAGTTGTGTTTCCCTAAGCATGGATACTGTATTTTTAAATAAGTCAGAGGATTAAGTGTGTTCAAGAAACTTTGAAAAGAAGTAGAAATTCAGATGGCAGAGATGTCCTTCATAAACTTTGCATATGTTTTGTCTGATGATTGTGTTTGTCCAAGAAAGAGGCAATATATGGTGCAGGCATTGGGATTTCAGAGATAGCTTTAGTATCTTTATCCTAAATCTTTGACCCTCCACAGAGCTCTTTAATATATAATATATATTATATTATTATATAATATATATAATATATAATATTATATATTATATTATAATTATTATATATAATATATATTTTATATAATATATATTATATATATTATATATATTATATATTATTGTATATATTATATATTATATATTAATTTATATATTATATATTATATATTAATATATAATATCTTTAAATATATTAATACTGGTTAAACACAGTAGCATTTCATAAATTACTTCATTTTGCTTCCAGTTTGAAAGCTCCTCTATAGTACATATTATTCAACTTTTTAAGGGGAAAATGGTACATCACTACATTAAAATTTGAAATTTTATACAGTAGTTCATATGGAGGTTGCTACATAGGGTTAAGTGGCTTTTGTTTTTAGAAAAGATTATGTATTTTATTTATTTGAATGACAGAGAGAAAGAGAGAACAAGAGCAGTAGAGACCTTCCATCTGCTTCAGCAATCCCCAAATGGACACAACAGCCAGGTCGGAGCCAGGAATTCTGAGTCTCCCACATGGGTAGCAGGGGCCCAAGTACTCAAACCCTCATCTGTAGCCTTCTTGGGAACATTAGCAAGAAGTCGGATTGGATGTGGAGCAGCCAGGACTCCAACCGGCCCTCCAATGTAGGATCCCATTGTAGCAAAGGGCAGTTTAACCCACTGTACCACAATGCCCAGCCCCTAAAAACGGGTCTTAACTAGAAAGTTAAATGACTGCTAATAGGAAAATATAGTGGATAGAGATATTTAAAAAGCAATACATGACTAAAGTGTTTTATTTGAACATTTGAGGTATCAGTGATTATAGGAACCTCAGAACCTTACGTAATCAGTACCTTTTTTTTTTGACAGATAGTGTTAGTGAGAGAGAGAGACATATGATATTTATTTTATTTTATTTTTAACTTTTATTTAGCAAATATAAATTTCCAAAGCACAGCTTATGGATTACAATGGCTTTTTCCCCCCCATAACTTCCCTCCCACCTGCACCCCTCCCAACTCCCGATCCCTCTCCATTCCATTCACCCCCCCAAATGGCCACTACAGCCGGCGCACTGTGCTGATCCGAAGCCAGGTGCTTCTTCCTGTCCCCCCATGCCAGTGCAGGGCCCAACCACTTGGGCCATCCTCCACTGCCCTCCCGGGCCATAGCAGAGAGCTGGACTGGAAGAGGAGCAACCAGGACTAGAACCCGGCACCCATATGGGATGCTGGTGCTGCAGGTGGAGGATTAACCGAGTGAGCCACGGCGCCGGCCCCCATAATCAATACTTTTATTATTAAACTGTAGAATTCTCATAGTCTCTATTTGTAGAAAGGAAAATAGGGTGATAAATGCATCTTAATAGGACAGAACATTATTGGTACAGCAAGTCTCTTTAAATTCCAGAGGATAAAACAAATACTGTGACTTCATAAGCATCCTCTGGTGTTGAATATTGTTATTTAGGTAAAAAATGACTTGTTAATTTTAAGAGTCCTGTGAGGGTGTGATAATCTGTTTTAGATTTTAGTAGTAATAAGGGTCGGTCCTTCTTTAACTTTGTAAGTCAGTCTCCTAAGTTCCTTCCAAGTTCAAAATACTGTGGGTGAAGTTAATTTGCTTTCAATAGCTAATCCTTAAAAGATCAAGGCAACAGGTTTTCTGAGAACCATCTTCTAATGGCTTCAGGAATGTGGTGGGAAGAGTAAAAGTTACAGGTAGAACATTAAAATAGGGGAAGCATTTTAATCAATTATCTGTCACTAACCACCTGTACAGATTTGTAGAGGTCATTTACTTTAGATCACATTTGTCATTTGTTTAAAACAAATAAAAAGTATTTATTTGATGGTGATTGATTTGAGTAACCCATTAATTTCTCACCTTAAAGTGAATACACTTTGTACCAATCAAGATAGATATACAGAGTTAAGCAAAATTTCTGCTTTCAAGAAGCACAGTCTCCTGGATAGATTTTACAGTGTGGTGATTACAGCCATATATTTATTTATTTTATTTTATTTTTAACTTTTATTTAGCAAATATAAATTTCCAAAGCACAGCTTATGGATTACAATGGCTTTTTCCCCCCCATAACTTCCCTCCCACCCGCACCCCTCCCAACTCCCGATCCCTCTCCATTCCATTCACATCTAGATTCATTTTCAATTATCTTTATATACAGAAGATCAGTTTAGTATATATTAAGTAAAGATTTCATCCGTTTGCACCCACACAGAACATAAAGAGTAAAATACTGTTTGAGTACTAGTTATAGCATTAATTCACACGTTGAACAACACATTAAGGACAGAGATCCTAAGTGAGGAGTAAGTGCACAGTGACTCCTATTGTTGACTTAACAAATTGACACTCTTGTTTATGGCATCAGTAATCACCCTAGGCTCTTGTCATGAGTTGCCAAGGCTATGGAAGAACAGCCATATGATATTTATGTAAATAATTTCCACTTTCTTCTTACCCCATTTGACCTTCAAGGTCTTTTCTCAAAGTTTTGTGAATTAATGAGTTTGTATGCTCTTTATTTAAAACTTAACACTGATTAGAAATGGATAACTTAGAGGTTATTTCATTACTTCCCTAGCAATTGTGTTAATAGTAGGTAGGGTATACTTAAAGAACTCAGGGAAAATATGTGGTCTTTCCTAGGATTTTGAAATTTAGCAAATAAATTCCTAGCCCAGGGCTTCTCAAATTGTGGTCCCTAGACCAGCAGCATCTAGGAACTTGTTAGAAATGCTGTTCTTTTTTTTTTTTTTTTTTTTTTGACAGGCAGAGTTAGAAAGGTCTTCCTTTTCCGTTGGTCCACCCCCAAATGGCTGCTACGGCCGGCGCACTGCGCCAATGTGAAGCCAGGAGCCAGGTGCTTCCTCCTGGTCTCCCATGCGAGTGCAGGGGCTCAAGCACTTGGGCCATCCTCCACTGCCCTCCCGGGCCACAGAAGAGAGCTGGACTGGAAGAGGAGCAGCCGAGACTAGAACCCGGTGCCCATGTGGGATGCTGGTGCACAGGCAGAGGATTAGCCAAGTGAGCTGTGGCGCCGGCCAGAAATGCTGGTTTTTGAGCCCACCCCAGCATTACTGAATCAGAAATTCTGGGGCTAAGACTCACTCTGTTTTTACAAGCCCAGAAAGCAGTTTTGATGAACATTAAGGTATGAAAACTATTACTGTAGTCTGTCATGTATCTTTTTTTTTAAAGATTTATTTTAGTTATTTATGTAAAAGTCAGAGTTACACAGACAGAGAACGAGAGGCAGAGAGAGAGAGAGGAGTCTTCCATCCGCTGGTTCATTCTCCAATTTGCCGCAGTGGCCAGAGCTGCGCTGATCCGAAGCCAGGAGCTTCCTCCGGGTCTCCCTCATGGGAGCAAGGGCCCAAAAACTTGGGCCATCTTCTACTGCTTTCCCAGGCCGTAGCAGAGAGCTGGATCGGAAGTAGAACAGTTGGGACTCAAACCGGTGCCTATACTGGATGCTGGCACTGCAGGCGGTGGCTTTACCCACTATGCCACAGCGCCAGCCCCTGTCATATGTCTTTAAATTAAATATCTTTTTCCATAATCTTGTCATGCCTTCAGATCTTGAACAGGAAGGAAATTAAGCACTAACAGACTCAGTAACCCCAACTTCAAAAACTTGGGAGGCGACAGCTATGGGAAAATCTAGGGCAATCTGTGGAATTAATAGGTGTTGACAGGGGAGTAATTATTTCCTAAGATAAGGGTTTTGAGATTTCTGTATCAGGTAAGTGATTCTTGCCCATAAGATCTACTTTTGTTATCCCTTTTTTAAGTTTCATAATCCTGGGGGGTTGGGGGAAATGTTGAGAAATATTTTTCATGAAAATTTTATTTCTAAAAATCTGCAACTCAAAATCTTAGATATTAAAATATAAGTAAGAGGGTGAATACTATTTTCAGGATATTGTATTTGAAAAAATAAAATGAAATTTTATGTTTGCTTGAAAGCTGTATTTTTTTTAGTACATTGTCCCACTTTAAAAGTAAATAAATCTTTGTTTACAGACAGTCCCTGGGTCTCCGACCCCAATATTCCCCTAGTGGCCCGTGAGATCATGCAGCGAATGATCCAACAATTTGCTGCTGAATATACCTCAAAAAATAGCTCTACTCAGGACCCCAGCCAGCCCAATAGCACAAAGAACCAAAGCCTGCCGAAAGCATCTCCAGTCACCACCTCTCCCACGGCTGCAACTACTCAGAACCCTGTGCTCAGCAAACTTCTCATGGCTGACCAAGACTCACCTCTGGACCTTACTGTCAGAAAGTCTCAGTCAGAACCTAGCGAACAAGGTATGGTTTAATATCAAGGTCTCCTCTATCCAATCAGAAAGCTTTAATTTGGGGAGAAAAAAATATCGACAAATAGGGCACCAGCAGCAATAACAGAATTTTTAAAAATGTGATTCTTAAATTATTCCTGACTCTTCAGTGATGGAGAAGTACAGATCTAGTTGATAAAATCTTACCCGTCAGCACTTGATAGTCATGATGGATATACCGCCGGCGCCGCGGCTCAGTAGGCTAATCCTCCGCCTAGCGGCCCCGGCACACCGGGTTCTAGTCCCGGTAGGGGCTCCGGATTCTGTCCCGGTTGCCCCTCTTCCAGGCCAGCCCTCTGCTGTGGCCAGGGAGTGCAGTGGAGGATGGCCCGGGTGCTTGGGCCCTGCACCCCATGGGAGACCAGGAAAAGCACCTGGCTCCTGGCTCCTGCCATCGGATCAGCGCGGTGCGCCGGCCGCAGCGCGCCAACCGCGGCGGCCATTGGAGGGTGAACCAACGGCAAAGGAAGACCTTTCTCTCTGTCTCTCTCTCTCTCACTGTCCACTCTGCCTGTCAAAAAAAAAAAAAAAAAAAAAAACATGATGGATATACCAACCAGGAAAGTCAGGTGGTTATAGTTGTTCCTCATTCTTAAGTTTTTTGGTATTGATAGAAGCATTTTGCACTCTCCAAAATATCGTCATGCCCATTTTCTAAAAACTACTTTAAAAAAGTTTTCCCCCTTACCCTCCAGTGTTCCAGTATTAACACCTACCTGAGAAACACTCCTTCACCTGTCAGGTAGAAGTTATGCTCTGCAAAGGAAAAAATACAGATTTGCAATTTTAAAAAAGAAACATCTAGGCTTAGAAATAAAATATTTCAGAAGTGTTTAATGCTTTCAGTATAAAAAGAGATTTTAGTTTTTTATAAATACAGAAACACATACATATACACATGCACTGTATTAAGAACTAGGCTTAAAATATTTCCAAAAAAGGGATTTTTTGGTGAGGACCCACATTAAGTGAATAGATTGTTTTGTTTAGCAAATATTTCTTCAGTCTCTCATAGTTTTTTTTATCTTAAATAGATTAAACATTCATGTTGCTATGTGAACTCCTTTTACCTTTAATTTCACATAGATGAAGTGAGCATTTCAGCTCAGTCTTTGTTTGAATCACTACAAATTAGAAACTAGTAGCATCTATGCTAATGAGATGTTTATGGTCATAGAAATCTCAAAGTAGGCAAAAAAGTTATAAGACGTGTGGATTTATTGGAAATAAGTACATATTTGTTTTGAAAGTACATTAATTTTAAAATAACTTCTTGAAAGGATCATCTTTTGCTTATTCAGAGTTATTTATAAAGGTTTTATGTTTAATGGAGTGACTGTAGTTTCTTACTAAGAATGTGTTCTTTGAGTAGTTTTCCTTTGCTTTTTCCCTGTGTCTGGTGGTGAAAAAGAAAACATGATTTCTAAGTTCTGAGAGATTCCTGATGGAAGGCCTGCTAGTGTCCCATGTTCACATTAGTCAGTGTGCCTTTGGCTACCATATTTGCAGAGCTATGTCTTTTCCATTTTATTGAGAATTGTATTCTTTACCACATATTGGTAATTTTCATTAAAAATCTCTTTGCTCTAAATATTGCATCAAAAGTTTTAGGTTTATATTAGAATGGCAGCATAGAGGTGTAAAAATGTTAATAAGGAGGTTAACAAAACAATGATATCATTTAGTCTAATTTAACTCCTTATACATAGTGTTATTATAAGATATGTTATGCTGACAGCATGCTTTTATCAAAAAAATTTGAACTACACAATAGCATGCATGAGACAAAATTTTTAAAATTATATTAATGATTTTCAGTGTTACCAATTTACATCACAGTATTTTTAGACAGAGGCAAAATATGTTGCTTATGTGGCTAGACAGATTGATTGCCTAGTTGATTTAGAAGTCTTTGGTTGGAAATATTTTAAGCAGTGCATTTGCTTTTTAGATGTCTTATAGGATATTTGGTTCTAACAGTCTGAAATAGAGAGTTAGAGTGCCCTCGGACACAAGTAGATTCTACCCTGAGGTGATTTTTATCATAACTAGATAACAAGACCTTTCTGCTGGTCAACTGACAATCAGAAACATCATTTAGTATCTTGCTCTGTTAATGCTGGACAGAGTGGCAACTTTATAAGTTGGCGAATTATAACATTTGTTTTCTAGGTATGCCTGTAAGGGGGGAAAATATCTTTGAGGGAAAAGAAAGTTTTTTAATTCTATAATAATGTTAATTTGTGATGTGGGCTAGGTTTCAGGTTATGCTCCCAGGCTATCATTAATGCCAAGATTGTTTCATTCTTCTTTTCTTTCTTTAAATTTTGCCCTACAAGTTTTAATGTTTTCTTAATTGAAAAACCTTGCCTTTGTAAATTTCAGCAATTATGTTATAAATATGCAGAGTTTTTCTGAAAGATTTAATCTGAAAACACATTTTTTTGCACTTCTGTCCAAAGAATAATTAGGACACACTCCAATTATTAATCATTAACAATCTATTCATCTTACTATTTTGTTTATGCTTGTAATTTAATCTTATAAACATTTAAAGATAATTTTTATCTTATTTAAAATTTTTACATACATATTTCATGTGCTTTCAGAGTTTCAGGTAGATTTAACTCTTGAGAATTTTGCTTTTCTAATTTGTATGATATTGTGAGGCATTAAAATTCTGATAATTCTTAGAACTTCATGCCATGTAAACTGTTCTTTCAAATACTTCACTATCTTTGTATCTTTTGTAATGTTTTACCTTTCCTTCAGCTTTATTACTAAAATATGTGCTCCTTGAAGATATTAGATACAACATGCTTGCTAAATTTATGTTGCTTCAGGAGCAAAAGTATCCTGTTATTGAATTGAATAACTGAAATAAATCATTGATGTATCTGTTTAGGCCTGTTCATTTTCCATTTTTTACCTATTCAGTGCACATTTGCTCCTAGTTTTAATATCTTTAGGTGTTTCTTTGTGTCTCTACAGACGGCGTACTTGATCTGTCCACTAAAAAAAGTCCATGTGCTGGCAGCACTTCCCTGAGCCATTCTCCAGGCTGCTCCACTACTCAAGGGAACGGGTAAGGGAAAGTACTTGTAGACTTTCATGATTTTATGTAGGTGATTCACCAAAGATTGATGCCAGTCTCCTTTATACACTTTAAAAATCAACCATTCAGAGTAATAGTCTTACAGGTGAGCCTTTTGTAAAATGACTTAATTAGTTGATCAAGTAAAAATATAATATGTGCAATCTAGAATTGCCTAATATAGATCAGTCTTGTCAGTTTAGTGTGTCAGTAAATAATCATGATTACAGAAAGAGTTATGTCCTTGGATTTTTTGTTGTTGGGTGTTTGGGAATGTGAAACCCAAGCTAAGTAATTCCAAAGTTTAGAAATAAAGACAGTATTATGTGTGCTGAAGTTGTTGAATGAAAATCGGGTTCCAATGTTTATTTAACTTGATATGCCTGGTGGAATTTGTGTATATATGTGCTCATTTTTGTTTGTTTTGGTTATTTTTGCTTTTGGTTGTTGATTTGAACTGCAATTTTAATTCTGTGTGGCAGTTCAGGAAATACACTTCTTTGTTTTTTAGTGCAGCACTGGTTGTAGATGTTGATGGATGACCATCTGAACATTACTACATGTGCAGTTTTGATGACTCTTACCAGACTACAGTGAATTCTCTGGCCACCTAATTTTTATAGTTTAAGAATTACCTATCTCTATGTGTATCTAGTAAATATTTAGAAGGGTCAAATATTAATTAAAATATTTAGATACCATATTGAGAGGGCATTTCCATAAAATTGTGTTGTGACCAACTCTATCTAAATATGAAAAACAAGTTTTATAGGTTGAAATCAGGTAATGTGTAGGTATATTTAACTTTTACACTATAACCATAAAGCAAGTTAATTGTATTTTAAAGGACTAGATGGACACTAAATGCTTTTCCCGTCACCACTCTTAATATTGATAGTCTTTCTCTCTTAAGAAAATCAAGATCTTTATGAATGATTAGTCATTTCCAATTTAATTACCTTCAAACTGAAGAATTTCTTCACTGACTTCTAATATACCGTCTTTCTCTAAAATTCCATCCTATTCTTTTTCCTCTTCTCCTTTATTCAGTCTAAAAATAATTTAATCCATTTTGCGTAGTTCACTAATCTTTTTTTCTTATTAAGCCCTGTTTTTCACTGTGGTCTATACAAATATAGGTCGAAATGGCCCCAAATCTTTGGTTCCGTTTATGTATCAAATTACATTTGAGTTGTAATGAAGGACACAGTCAGAAGAAGCCCAAGTGCAGGCTGCATAAATAAATCCCTCGCTTAAGATTCACCTTGAACTTGGCTACCAAGTCCACACATTGTGTTATTATTGCTCTGTTTATCCACTCTGAATGGAAAGACTTGGGTTTGTTTTATGGAAGACAAATGCAACACCAACAGTACACTCCCATATTTTAGTTGAATAGTCAATGTTTTCCTTATTGTGTTACTTACTGATAACGGCCGTCCCTGAGGAGTTTTGAAGAACATAGCTTATTTAACATGTCTGCAAAAGTCCCACTTTTTCACCTAATTAATGTAGTCATTCCACCTTGGGCATGCTTTGTCACTCTTTCCCTATTATGAAATTGAAACCTCTATGTATTAACTTTGTGTAGGTTGTTGACTTTTTAAACGTTATTTGAAAGCTGTCCACTTGAAATGTCAAGAGGTGTTTGGTATTTCAAGAAGAAAGGTTTTTTAGTTGAAGAAAACTGCTACAAAATTGTTTATGTACTTAAGGAACTTAAGGAACAAAATTTGGGGGGAAAATAAAGGGTAATTTTTTAAGCTTGAATTATTTCAAATGGAGAATTACAGTACTCAATGTATCTGCAACTATTAGTTTCTTTAAAATGAAGATTTGTGGTAAGTTACAATACAGTGTGTCTTTCTGTTTTTTTCTCTCACACGGGGAGCTGGTAGCCATTTATATATATATATATAATATATATAAGAAATGTTATTTGGAATTGTTTATTTTTGAGCATCACCTTGTTTGTGGGAATAAATGAGCAATTATCTATGGGTTCCAGCAATGTAAATGGCTTGTTTTATAGCTAGTTGTAATGAATGTTGAATACCTTGCATTAAAATAAATAATTTGACTTACTCTTTTATTGCTGTACTTGTTTAGTGGTAACGTCACATTGGTAACACAATTCTGTGTAGATCTATGGAGACTGATGATTACTTTGTAATTAATAATTAAAGTGCTATTTTCAAACAGTTGCGCGAAACTTTTTCTCCGAAAATTTGTGAACCCAACCAGAGACCAGCCAACAGGTTTAATTTTTCTTTGCCCAAAAAGCTCCTGGGTTTTTTTTTCCTTTTTCTTTTTTTTTTCCTTTTTTTTCTTTTTGTGAACAAGTTTTAAAACTAACTGCTGAGACCATTTTTGTTTTTAATTTTTAGAGAAAAATAAATAAATAACACAAAGTGATGTTACCCAAGCAAGGCCTTCTAATAAAGGAGTGGTCCCCTCACCCATCCCTCCCTACCTGTGCAAGTCCTGCTCACATCAGTTTCCTTCCATCCAATTAGGCGACCTGGGAGACCCAGCCAGTACCGCCCAGACGGACTTCGGAGTGGTGATGGGGTACCTCCAAGAAGCTTACAGGATGGAACCAGGGAAGGTTTTGGACACTCCACATCACTCAAAGTTCCACTGGCTCGATCCCTGCAGATTAGTGAAGAACTACTGAGCAGAAACCAATTGTCCACAGCTGCCAGCCTTGGGCCATCTGGATTACAGAATCATGGACAACACTTAATATTATCCAGGGAAGCCTCTTGGGCAAAACCACATTATGAGTTCAACCTCAGCCGCATGAAGTTCAGGGGAAATGGTGCCCTCAGCAACATCAGTGACCTTCCTTTTCTTGCAGAAAACTCTGCCTTTCCAAAAATGGCACTACAAGCAAAACAAGATGGAAAAAAGGATGTGAGCCATTCATCTCCTGTAGACTTAAAGATACCACAAGTTCGAGGAATGGATCTTTCTTGGGAATCTCGCACTGGTGATCAGTACAGCTATAGCTCTTTGGTAATGGGTTCACAAACGGAGAGCGCGCTTAGTAAAAAATTAAGGGCTATTCTTCCAAAACAAAATAGAAAAAGCATGTTAGATGCTGGACCTGATTCTTGGGGCTCAGATGCTGAGCAGTCTACCTCTGGACAGCCATATCCCACATCGGATCAAGAAGGAGACCCTGGCTCCAAGCAGCCTCGGAAGAAAAGAGGGCGTTACAGACAGTACAACAGTGAGATACTGGAGGAAGCGATCTCAGTGGTTATGAGTGGAAAAATGAGTGTTTCCAAAGCTCAGAGTATTTATGGGATTCCCCACAGTACACTGGAGTACAAAGTAAAAGAGAGGCTGGGCACTTTGAAAAACCCTCCAAAGAAAAAGATGAAATTAATGAGGTCGGAGGGGCCAGATGTTTCTGTAAAGATTGAATTAGATCCCCAGGGAGAGGCAGCACAAAGTGCAAATGAATCAAAAAACGAGTAGGAATACTGTAGAGTGCCAATTACTGTACAAACTGGGTGAGCACTACTGCATCATTGTTCAGCTGTCATGCTTGCACCTAACTTCATTTACTGTGACACTTGTTTCTTTGCAGATTTTGCATTAACTTGTGTGTACAGAGGTGAATGGTGCATTCTGAATGTTGCATATTTTAAAATTTCCATGTGTAGTATGGCTCGGAATATTGTTTGGCCTTTTGCATGTTTCTCTACAAAAGAGAATTGAGTTACCTCACAGAGAACAGATACATGGAAGTGGACTCCTTGCCTGTAGATCCTGCATGCTTTTCTTTTCTTTTTTCTTTTTTCCTTAAGTTATGTTTGCTTTTATTTTTTAAAAAAGAAGAAGAAAAAAGCCCCCTTTTAGAAACCACCTCTGTCATACTGGGAGCTTTATTATTGCAAATTGGAAAGCCATCTTTAAAAATTATTCACATTTTTCTTCTACAATTCAACTAATTGAAGGATTAAACTAAAGAAAAACTAAGAAGAACAATGAGCCTTTGAAGTTAAGAAATTTGGTTATTCAGTGCTAAATAATAATTTGGGTCATTTACAATTACATTTTGTAATTTTCTTCTCATTATTAAATTTACTTAATAAATTAGCAATCTATTTAGTGCTCACCCAGAGGGGAAGGAGGTGGAAAATGTGCACACACTACCTTCAGAAATGCTTCAGTTAATTACTTTGAACACTACCTTTGGTGTGATTTCATTTAGGATTTTCTAAGGGTAGAATTTGGTCTCACCAACAAGTGAGGATGTAGCCTTATCTCATGGAGGACGAGCTCCTTTTTTACTCAGGAGCAGTCAGGGTACATTACATGAAACAGTAGAGGATGCCTCATTTTAGCAAACTAAGTTAATTTGTATTCAGTCCTTTTACAGAATTGATCGTGTACTATGTTGTTGCAGCAACTAGTTTCAGATATTTAGGATCTGTTAATTGGGAATGGGAGAAATAGGGAAAGGAATGTGTGTAAAGAATTAAAATATCACAAAAAGTGATACTTAGATTTCACAGTCTCAGTCGTCTGCCCAATATCTACATTAAAAGAGATCCATGTTTATAATGCTAGGAAAAACATGATCCCAAAGTAACCCAATATGATTTAGGCTGCATATCAGTTATAACAGTAATTCATTCAGCAGTTAAGCTCATTGGAGTTTCTTTTTTAACTAATCCAAATACAAATACAAGGGTGGGAGAAATTATTTTTGGTTTTTATTTAATTTCATTTGAAATTTTTTTTGGCATCCTGCTCCTTTTTCTGTTTTTTAGCTGTTGTGGTTTTTTTTTTTTTTTTTTTTTCATGGTTGTTTAGCACACATTTCAGGACTTTTCAGATCATGTCTGAATAAGCACTCCTTAAAAATTTAAGCTTTTTCTGAGATGGGCTTTTAAAATCATAGTAATGAAGTTTGGAAAATTTATTTTCTAGAGTTTTTGCAAGAATAACTGATAAGTAAAGCTCATAAGATGTGATTTTTTTCATTGTGACCAAATTAAAATTATTGTGCAAAAACAAAATCCACACCATGTATACCATATACTCTGATTTGCTGAGAAAGGTAGTCAGGCCCTTCAATATGTTTAACCAAAACCAGAAATCATTGGAGCTTTTGTGTACAATCTAATGAAATTTGGAGCATTGGTAAGGTTAAGATTGATGATATCAGATGGATGCTTAAATGGTTTCAGGAGAAGTAGGTGTAGATATTTGCAAGGCATTAAATTCTTGCCTGGAAACTTTGGAGCAGTTAATTAAATTAGGTTAAGGATAGTTTGCCCTCAGCAACCCATGTGTTCAAAGGTTAGGCACACCATTGCTGTAATTGAAAAACATGCACTGCTCATTCTTACATAGCCTGGGTATCAGTTCTTTTGATTGTCTTGTGTAGCAGTTTAATCAGTGAACAACTGAGCCTGTTTTCTTAGCTTTCTAGTCTCAGCAGAAAAAGCAGTTTGATTTAAGTAGCAGTACATGACTGTGCAGTATTTTCTAGCCTAGCTGGAAGTTGCAATAAAAATACATTATGAAATGTATGGTTTTCATCTGCAGTTGAAGGAAGGTATAGAAAGTTTGCTGAAAGCAAAGGCTAAGCTTACGAAGGAACGCCTCCTTTGTTCCACACTCAAGAATTTGTCAGCACATAATTAATTGCACCATGGTATCTTTTTGCATGATATGTTTGGGTTATGGAGTAGCCCAAAATTGCTGTAAAAAGGTCCTTTGAGAAATTAATTTGTGCTTGGTTTTTCCCCTCTCAGAAAGATACCATTAAAGGCCCATTTAAAAATCTGGCCCTAAAAGTTCAACTTTTGTAGAGTTTTACTGTTCAGAGAGGTTTAATCCTATGTGGTAGTCTATATAAGTGACGTATAAGTTGAGTTATGTAAATTTTGTCATTGTAGTGTACATGGAGTGACCATTTTACTAACATAAATATTTTCTATGTGTGTTTCAGTGGATGACAATCGAGCAGCAGAAGAATGGTGTGCCTACCCTTTAATGCTGCAGTTTAAATAAGAGAACTTGTATTGTGTCATTTCAGATTGTAGGCTGAGAGTTGTAAATAGTGAAAATTTGAGTACTTCTATTATTTGTTTTGGTTAGAAAGCGAATTTAAAAAACAAACCAAACTCTAAACTCTCTCAGATTAAAAGTCCTGAGACCTGAAGATTGTAATATTCATGTCTGTGAAGCTTTTAAACATTACACTTGAGATCAGTCATGACTTGATATTCAGGTAAATTTTCTTTTCCAAGAAGCTTTTGAATAAGCATATTTTCTCCAAAGGTCTCTCTTTCTCTTTTTTTGAGTGTAGATTATTTTAAAGCACTAATTGCATTACATTTGTAACTGCAATATAAAATAGCCATTATTGTTTTGTGAAGCATGGTTGAAATTAGATAGTGGTCCCTTTTAAATTTCATGAGCCTCTCAAAAAATCTTAAAAAAAAAAAAAAAAAACAAAAAGCTGCTGAATATTTCAAAAGATATATATTTTACCTTATTGTAGGTATGTAAAGTTAGTTTGTAATATTCAGGTGCACTTTTAATGTTAAATTTTGTGTTCAGAGTTCCATTATACCATGTATTTCTCAGAGGTGGCTCATCACATGGCTGACTGTCAGTCTTGGTGCCGCAGTGATCCCTTAATATTTTATTTCTCTCTTGCTTTGCCACTATTCTGTATTGGCACTTTCAGTGTAGATATTCTAGTTTGGGGCCGTCCTCATAAATATGTAATGAAGATTGGTCTATTCGCATGCTTAATTTCTGCTAATCAGAGTTTTGCATGGCCCAGACAGCAGTTGATCATTTTTATGGTATGGGAGAGTATAGTTCACAATTGTGTTTGTCACAAAAGCCTCTTTCACTCACATTTTCCAGTAGGAGGATGATGACATTACTGAAATCACACCACATTATCTGAACTAATAATAGGAGATAATGTAATTAAAATTGTTGGGTTAGATATGCTATGACACTATAAAATCAAAAACACTAATTCTATGGAAGGACATGTAGTTGGCATTTTTATCTTTGGCTTTCTCATTTCTGAGACAGCACAGTGTCCTACTTGACAGTAGTACAGATCACATTAATTTGTTCAGTAGGCTTATAAGTGACTGAATTATGTTTGTGATGAGCTATACACTTCTTTCTGTTCTCCAAATACCATGAAGGACAAGGTCTCTCTTTCAGGAAAAATAATTTATATTTGTGTATAATACTTTTTAATATTGAGTTTGTTGTTATTCTGAAGTTTAGATGTTGCTTGATAAACCTTTGCTGCAGCAGATCATGAATATGAGTAAGGCTTTGTGTGATAATAGGGGTCCTTATGTGAAGTTAATTGCTGTTCAGTTCTGGTGAGCAAGCTCAACAAGTGTGAAGTGTGTATTAGCTTTACTTGGTACACTTTTACTTTACAATATTGAAGTGCTTTTAGAACTCTGGTTATCTTATATAAACCATTACCTCAACCAATTGGCATTTCTATTTCCCAGCATTTTATGATATGAACTGTGTGGGATCAGATAGGAAAACAATAAAAGGCACAATGAGACGTTTAGTTCCCAATTTTCTGGAGAGAACTCTAAATTAGACTAAAAATGACTACCTTTAACGTTAAGGCCCATATCGTAACTACCTTCTGTCATTAGGCAGTACATAGCAAACTTTGAGCTGCTAGTGAGCTCCATGTTCTCCCCCTACCCCAAGTAAGCACATGGTGCCAGGCTTGGTTTCTAAGCCTTAGTGATTCTCATTCATTTCATTCACCCATAATAGTGAAGCTTGAATTTGTCAGAAGCTGAAATTCTTAGTTACAGAAGATATATGACAGGTTAGTGTCATTTACTTTAACAACTGTTATCCTTCTAGATTTCATTTTGAAACCACATCATTTTGCTTTTTATAATTTTCTTTAAAAAAACAAATGCCCAAGGTCATGTTCATATAGATCACTCCTCCTTATATTCAGGTTGCTGTCATTGGTGATGGAATATGGCAATAGATTGATTTGTTCCACTTAATGTTTTATAGGAGATACTGAAAGTTATAGATTAAATTTTGGCTTTCATGAAGATAACAACAGATTGTTTTCCTTGTGACCTTTCCGTTAGAATTAGGTCGCCATTAATACCATGGTCAGGCCGATGTTACTTAGAACGTGATGGCTTTAGCCAGGCAGCCCATTTGAGAGACTGTTAAGCTACATAGAGATTTTTTAAAAATCTAATTGCTTTCAATATCTGAAAAGGAAAAAGTGTGATTGTGGTACAAGGAATGCAGATCTCCAGACTCTATCTTCTTAGTTTATTTTGGATTAATTCTGTCCTTGAGACTTGAATAGGATTTGTGAGCATGATGACTAAAGAGGAAATAGAAGTTCTTTTGCGTATGCTGTTTTTATTCCCAGATACTTTTGGCATCACCTTTCAAAGAAGTGGACATTAGCCCACTAGCTATGTGCCCCAAGTGTTATGAAGGAGTTTGGGAAAAGTGGTGGAAAGTAGAATGGGAAAGTATGTAGACTTTTGAGAAGACACTAAAAATTCTTCCCTATTATGCTAAAAGTGAGTCACAGGATAGATAATGTGAAGTTGGGCCATCTACGTTTGAAAGTGAGAATCAAGGCTAATTAGTGTTTTGACAAACTATAAAATAGTTAATCTGCAACCATTTTGGGGGGTGATTTTAAGGTTTCCAGTTCACTTAGAGCTGTATCAATAAAAGGTGGAAAGCAAGCACTTTTAGTTATAGATTTATTGGCTGTAGCAAATATTGTCATAAGACTTAATCTCTACTGTTTGAATGTGGAAATGAACTCTTTACCCCATCTTGAACTGTCACTGAACAGGCTCAAGGTGATCTTTGATCTTTTCAACACTGGAAATGACCCTATACACATACCAAAAAAAAATGAAAGCAGTAAGACGTATTTGAAGATCCATACCTCTTAAACTTTTTAGATTTGTCTTGGGAAAAAATTTTATGAACCTATAACCAGTATTAGTGCAGTCTTGGGTCCCTTGTTCTGCATAATTGCACCCTTTCTCAGGTATGTCCTGAAAACATAAAATTTTAAAATAATCTCTTTAGAGATTAGATTCTCAGTGGATAGTGTGACAGGAGCTGGGGTGGGGAGGGGGGTGGGGATAGTTGGACACAGGACACCGACAGAGTAGAGCAGGGATTTTTAACAGTCAATAGCCAAATAGAATTTCAATCTAGAATATTTTTACCCCCTCAGAATGACTGAAACAATTCCTGTTATTTGGTTAAATACCTGGTGCTACACTCCTAAAAGTCTTTTTTTTTTTTTTCATGACTTTTATTTCCTGCTTGATAGAAGGGTATATAGGTAACTTTACTGTCACTAGAAAAGCACTTGTCCAAAATGTTTAAAGTACTAGAAAAGGGATAATTCAGCACTTTTTCTGTTACAACACTAAAGTCTTAATTTATCTTCAGAGTCTTAGGTACTGTATGTTTTAGGATGATTATTTAAAAATATAAAACATACTACATGATATGGGGTCAGATCACATTTATATAAATAATTCTTATTTTAAAAAAGACAATAACATTTTGTACCTTTCTAGCAATTCCAAGTGATTGCCTCATTTTCCCCATTTCATTAAGCGTTTCAGGCTTAAGAATTTGGAATTTGAGAGAAATTGAGGGGAAAAATTCCCCCAAATTAAAAATTGCATCAGACCATTTTAGAAAAATAAATCACTAGGAAAATGGGTAGGGATTCTCTCCCCTTTTAAGTCTTCAGGGAATGAGCAGTATTTAGAATCTTTGGCTGAAATTCAAGCCTTTTTACTGTGTAAATTTTTAATGTTAATTCACTGACATGCTTTTTACATCAGAGGACTGAAAATGGATCTTAATGTTTTTAAGTTGTGGAAGGGTATATTTCTAAAATGGGTGGGGGGATAATTAACTAGATTAGTATTACCAGCATTAGTAAGTTTAAGGAATTTTAGTATGTAATAGCAAAGTGTTTGATTAAAAGTCTAATCCTATATTGCTAGTCGAAATTAGTTACATTCTGATCTAGGAAAGATATAGTCATTGGATATTGATATGCTGTGCTGTCAGAAAACCAGACAAGAAACCTTTATCAGTGACTCCCACATGTTGCGTGTTCGGATGGGATGGATACTTTACAGCACCTTGTTGCTGCTTTGGAAAAAAAAAATGTATAAACTATACATTTGGAGTGTTTGCATATAATTCTTTATAACCTCCACTTTAAACTGTCAGACATTGGTATTTTATCAGTCCACGCTGTTAAATAAAACTAATGTTCTTAGGAATCCAACTTGTACACACTGTTTAAAAACCCTCAGGGACAGTTTACACACTCTTCTCACTCAATTCAGGTACTTTGATGCTATTCTTAAACCTAACAGTGACTTGTATTTTTCTGTTTGCTTTTATTTTGACGTGCTGGTAGCACATCTTTGATGAATGTCAACTTAAAAACTCAGTTCAGGTATCCAGGTATAACTCAGCCAAACAGATTTTAAAGCTGCATATTACTCTCCAGCACACGGTGCCTCACACTCTTATAGTGGCATTCTATATATTCAGTTATTACTACTGAGCAGATAATATGGGGGTTCCTGTTAACAGTGTATTTTTATTTAAATGTGCATAAATAAATTGCCAGCACACATACACAGTTAAAAATTTTTCAATGCCACTAGTAGCCAGCACAATTAAATGACATTCCTAGCTGCTTCTGTAAACTAGCAGATGCAGCGCCTCCTTGATGTGGCTCTTGCTTCTTCACCATAGCTACTACTAAATTCAAGCACTGGTCCTTGGGTGTCTGACCTCTACATTCTAGTTTATGCAATGTCTTTAGAGAATTCTGTGCACTGGCCACTGTGATGGAACCATTGGGCCAGAAGTGCTTTGAGTTTACCAGTAGTGATTCTGCCAAAGTTGGTGTAGTAACATGAGTATGTAAAATGTCAAAAAATTAGCAGAGGTCTAGGTTTGCATATCAGCAGTTTCGTCAGTGTATTTTGTATCCTTGAAGTCCCCAGTGACAAGTTTCTTCCGATGTGAAGTGCTAACTTCAGTATTTTAGTCCTTCACATCTTTAATGTTAAGACTTGTCTCTTAAAAACTCTTGCTTTCTACAGTACTGTCTGTGGTTAACAAGATAGATTATTCCTCTGCTTTAGTATTTGATATCTTACATCTAAAATAAATTCTCTCCATATATAAAACCCATAGCCTTTGAAGATATGGGAAATGGCATCTTTCAGATTTCTAGAAGTTCAAATGTCAGGCAACAAAACAGGAACCCCCTTTACTCTTATGGACCTCATTTCAATATACTGTTTACAGTTTGACAGAATTGTATAATTTAATATTTCTCTTGTACTGTAGTTTATATTTATTTACAGATTTTTTTGTACTGTGTGATTTGAACTTTTTGTTTCTTGCTATGATCAATGTTTATGTAGTAGAGCACTTATGATCACAAATTAAGTTTTTTTGGTTTGATTGCACTACGTTAAATTTTTTAATGCAGTTCTGATTTTTGACTGGACTAAAATAAGCTGTGTCTTAATGTATGTGATGAGTACTTAAAATTTTAATCCATGTGGTTCTCCCCCCCCCCCTTTTTTTTTGCATTGTATGTCAGAAGCGCTAGTTCTTTCGTGCATGTGTAAGATTTAATGGTTCCATTGTATTATTTGACCATGACATTTTGGAGAAACATTCCCAGCTGTAATGTTGTGTATGGTAGTTCTCACTGGATGCTAGACTTTTCAAAACCACTATTCTTCTAATAAATTTTGTTGTGAAAAACTATTTTGAAAGCTTGGTTTCTACTTCCTAAGATTTTGGTGCTTAAAAAGGAAAAAACAGGGTTAAGAGAGTATGCTGTGAAATGCCTGTGATAATCAGAGTTGGTAATTTTTTATGATAAATTCTTTGCAGATGAAATCTCAGATAATTAAAAGTTGCTGCTAACAAAGTTTCACTTCAGTATTCAGGTGCAAAAACATCTTGTAACTCAAGTCTTTACTAACTTGGTACTTGCCCTGGACTACCTCAGTTTTCGGCATTGGATTATTTTCATTTAAAAACTCTATTCAGCCAAACAGGGTGTATTGATGTTTTCATGATTTGGCTGGACATAATGTTTTTAGAGTAAAATTTTATGCTGGGATTGCTTGCCAAAAAAGAACAATGATTACTTATTTTTGTTAGCTCATTTCTGGAGATACCAAGTACAGACACAGTATTGCCAGTCCTTATGGTTATTGTAGTTCTGATCCTTGGGACGGTAATTCTTGTTTACTAGGACAAATAAAAGACCAAATTGTTACAGTTCAGCATCTCCTAAAACGTGTTTTATTGTAATAATCCTATTTGCCAATTGATGTTTAGCGCCTCAGTTATGATTGTTTTGAAAAAAGGACTTGTCTTAAAGCAGTTTTTCTTTTCTGATTCTGCTGATATTTGGGGGATTAATTCAGGAGCCCCTCTGTCTTAACAGTGTGGGAGTTAGGGAAATCATGTGAAGGAACAGGAGTAGCATAAGGGAAATTGAATGGAGAAAGTAGAATGAGTCATTTCATGCCGGATCCTGAGTTGTGGACTTGTGTTTCTTCCACCCGCCCCCATACTGAATTTCTCTTGCCAGACGCTTCTATTCAACTGTAAAAATATACTCTAGGTCATATGATGTTGGTTTTTGTTTTTGTTTTTGTTTTTAATTTGAAAGTCAGAGGGAGAAGCAAAGAGAGTGATCTTTCATCTGTTGGTTCGCTCTCCAAATGGCCGCACCAGCCAGGGCTGAGCTAGGCTGAAGCCAGGAGTCAGGAGCTTCATCTGGGTCTCCCACACAGATGGGAGGGACCCAAATACTTGGGCCATCTTCTGCTGCTTTCCCAGGCCGTTAGCAAGGAGCTGGATTAGAAGCAGAAGCATCCAGGACTCAACTGGCACCCATATGGGATGCCAGTATCTCAGGCAGTGGCTTCATCCTCTACGCATAATGCCAGCCCCTATTGTTGGGTTTTGTAGCTAAAATGAGTGAATTATCCCTTTTTAATAGGAAGTATTTAATTAGTAACATAGTAGATAACAGTTCTTGTTAATATTCAGTGTCTGCTTTATCATTTGTTTCCAAAAGGTAAGCATTTTAACACCATTTTATGCATCATATTCAACTTACAGATCGTTGAGCTTTAGAGGAATACGGCAGTACGAATATTGCATTTTAAAACTGGAGCAAACAGGCTTTTTTGAAGAGGTTAGTGGAAAAGATTCTTAAAACAAAAATTCTTTTAAAAATAAAAGGTTGTTGAGTATATAACTCTTTAAGCCATGATTTGGTGAACAGTTCAACTAGAATGCAGAAAGTAAGCAAAACTGTCCATATTTGTTCTGTTAAATCCTCTGGAGCTTGTATAGGCATGTAAGAATTCTTCTGTTGTTTATTGACTGGTAATATTTAAATAGTTGTATTCATCGTTCAGCATGGCATGCTAGAAAAATCACTTGTTTATTCATCTGTAAAGTGAGGGTGTTAGACTGAAAGGTTTTTAAGCCTTTTTCAACTCTGGATCTATTAAAATGTAATTTTCTATTAAATGTGGCACAAATACACAAACTTCATTCCTTTCAAGCATGGGAAAATGCAGTGGCAACCCGTATTTACTAATGAGGTCTAATAAACTCAGGTCTCACCCTTGTATTGCGACGTTTTCTACAGGAGGCAGGGAAAGATCTAGATGTCATTTTAGATACCTTTTATATACATCTTGCCTGCTTTAAGTTTTTATTATGACTATGAATGTAGTTATACTTTTACAAATATTAGCTTGAGCAGTTACATTTTTATTCCAGTTTTAAATTTTGTTCCTCATAATTTCTATTGTGTGCAGGCCAGTTCTACCTTGAAGGTCAGGGCACAAAGAGTTCTGGGGATTGCTGGTGTAATGAGTCTCAGTTAGAACTGACCTTTTAAAAATACAGGTGTCTCAGTTCTACACTAGAGTCCGTTTATGGGAGTGAGGCTTAGACATTATGTATTTTCAAAATGTTTCACAAGATTCACTTTTTAATTGTGTTTGAAAAAAAACATAAGATTGACCATCTTCTGGTATGTTGTTTAGGTAGTGTTAAGTCTTGACACTGTTGCCACCACAAGAAGTTTTGATTGACTTCATTTTAATTTTGAGGAGAAAAACATGAAACATTGGGACTTTAGTGGACTTGTCCCTCCTCACGCAGTGAGTTGCCTGGAATATTCATGATTCCAAACTGTTATACTTCCCTCTGCATCACTTTGGCAGTCTTAAGTCAAATCAGAGTTAGAATGAGGAATTTTTTCCTACTAGTAGTTTTCTTTTAGATTCAGGGTTTTTTTTTAATTAATTATTTTTAAGATTTATTTATTTGAAAGTGTTTAAAGTTTCCATCAGCTGATTCACTCCCTAGATGGCCACAATGACAAGGACTGGGCCAGGCCGAAGCCAGAAGCTTCATCCTGGTCTCCCACATGGATGGCAGTGACACAAGCATTCAGGCCATCCTCTGCTTTTCCCAGGCCATTAAGCAGGGAGCTGTATCAGAAATAGAACAACTTTGACATGAACTGATGGCCATATGGGCTGCCAGCGTCCCAGGCGGTGGCATTACCTGCTATGCCACAATGCCAGCACCCAGATTGTTTTAGCTAATTAAATCTCAACTGTTAATTTAGTTTGATTCTTAAATAAACTTACATCACATTTTAGGAAAAGAATGAAATCTGTATCATGAAATTAGCAATAAAGAAGTTGCATATAAAACTTGAGTGTTAAATCAGCATTAATTGATGACTGGGGGAACCCCTCATAAAGGAAGTAGGTCTTGAAAAATAGGGCTTAAAAAGGAGATGTTTCATATTTGAACTATGATTATTAATGTGTGAAGTGTAAGCAACACACAAGAGAACTCCTTGGAGCCAGAAGCTCTAAATGTGGTTATGCCATTGGTTTTAGAATACAGAATGATGTTTTCAGTTTTGTTAATACTAACATGATAAAATAATTGCAGGCTTTATAGTTTCTTAACTATGTGGTCTTAAGTTGAATCTTATCTGCCTAACCTGTCAAAGGGGCCTATGTTACTATATAGTCACAGATTTGCTATGAGCCTTGACTGAGATTCTGTGCACAAAATACTAAGTACTATGTCAGGTTCTTTCAGGTGCTCAATAAGTGAAAATAAGACTGAAAGTATATGACAGGCTCTAGTTTAGTTTATGAGGGGTGAGAGAATGAGAAACATCAGATTGGAAGTTGGCAAGGACACTGTGTTGATCAGAGCTTTGAAAATGAGGCTCATGTGTTTATTTTGGACTGAGGCACAGGGCAGCCGATCCTAAGTGAACTCTTCAGTCAAGTCATAAGGTTGAGATTAAAACCTGCGTACTGAATCTCCACATTCATGGTGCATAGAGGACTCTAATCAAACTGTTCATCATGTTCTGTTTGTTTTCAGAAGACAGAAATGGAGTAAACATGGTTTGAGATAGATGCTTACGATTGAAAATTACAAAGTTACATAGAATTTATCTGCATTTCCATTGTATGCAAATCTTTATACATTTTTATGTGGAAATTTCATAGCTTTGTAGATTTTTACTTTGGTGTGGGTAGTAGAGTTTGCATAATGAAGAGCTAAGTAGGGGAGTGTGAGAATGTGTGTTTATCAAAACTTCAGTTTTCCAGTGGGAGAATTTAGGGATTCTGCTGCATCTTTAATGTTTTAGTCACACCGTTACCAAGTAAGGGTTTCATGCATTTCAAAGTGATGGATCAGATCATAACTAACACAGTATAGAGGTGTTCACTGAGACTTCTGTTAAATTCACTTGTGATATCTCTACCAGCAAGACCTGACAGTGTAACTTCAGCTAGATGGATTTACATTAAGAAGAAAGTAATCAGTATAGCAAATTCTTAGAAAGTGCTAAGGATTAGTGAGTCTGTGTAGATCAGTTTTTCAGTGGGACCTATTAGTGGGTTGTAACGATGGTTTAATGTGATGGAATCTAAGAAGCTTTGCTTTTTGTGTTGGGGGGAAGGGGTGGTGGAGTGAGACAGAAAACTCCCATCTTCTGGTTCACTGCTCTAATGCCCTTCAACAGTCAAGGCTGGGCCAGGCTGAAACCAGAAGCTAGGAATTCAGGCTGAGTCTCTCATGTGAGTGGCAGGGACTCAATTATTTGAGCCACCACTTCAAGTAGTCTTCCAGGGTGCACAGTAACTGAGAGCCTGAAATGGAGAGTAGAACTGGGATGGGAACCCAGGCCTTCAGATGCAGGATGTGGGCATCTCGAGCAGTTACTTAGCCCCTACACCAAGCGCCTGCCACCTAACCAGGATTAAAAAAAAAAAAAAAAAAAAGCGTATAGAAGGGTCAACACTGTTTAACTGAAAATTTTATTTCATTGTATACATATACACACTAGAATATATCTACTGGGTCACTTTGCAAAAAGTGTTTCTTGTTCTGGATTGCTCAAAAACTATAGTGGCTTTCGAAAACCATTATATAAACCATACCTTTTCATTTGGGTTTTCCTGCTACCTGAGAGCACACCAGGAACCATCTGTGTGGTTAGGCGCCTATATACTTACTGTCCAACCTTCAGAGTTCTCTCCCTTGTTAATCGAACTCATTTTCATTGAAAGAGTATAATTTTCCTTCTGTTTATTTGTCAAGATGTTTACTTTTTGCCTTGAAAAATGCATTAGTATTTTCACTACATATTAACCTATTTGGTATGTTCATTTATTATTTACCTAATGCTACAATGAGCTGAGCCCCAACTCAAGGCACTGAAGCTACCAAGTTAGAAAGGACAAAGTCCTTAACCTAGAGGAAGCTCACAGAACAGTGGAGAAAACAGTTGTATAAACTTACCATGCAGCGTACATGCTGTTCACTTAAAAAAAAAAACAAACTATGAGAGTAGAGTAAGAACTATCTTACATGGCCCCCTGGTGAGATTGCTAAGGAGAATGGAGTGTCAACCAAGGGAAGTTGACAGAAGTTTTAAGCAGATGATGACAAGGACAGATTTGGGCTTTAGGAAGATGGCAGTTCATAGTAATGTGAAGTAGACACTAAAATGAAGAGAAACTGGTGGCAGGAAGCTAACACTATAGCATTTTCCAAGCAGAATCAGCCTGTGTATTTGAACTTGAAGTACATGGGTAGCAAGAAAAGTGATGGACCCTAGTGAAAAATGTGACCATTATTAATCTTTAGGCTTGTAGATATAGATACATCCAGTTATGTTTTGTCTTCTAATACTTTTAATACTCCTAAGAACTTGAATACACAAATAATTCCACATAGTCCTCCCCCAGTATATTGGCAGTAGCCTCAAGTGTTTCTAGAGTGGGGTCGGGTAAAGGATGGTTATAAGGGACTGTTAATTCCTGGAGCATCTCAGAACGGTAGATATAGAGATGCTTTGCTTATCCCTATATTTTAAATTGTAAAATACTTACGTACACCCTCTTTGCCTCGCCTTTTTTTTTTTTTTAAAGATTTATTTATTTGAAAGATTTACACAGAGAGAGAGGTCTTCCATCTGCTGCTTCACTCTCCAATTGGCCACAATGGCTGGAGCTGGGCCAATCCAAAGCCAAGAGCCAGGAGCTTCTTCCTGGTCTCCCACGTGGGTGCAGGGGCCTAAAGACTTGGACCATCTTTTACTGCTTTCCCAGGCCATAGCAGAGAGCTGGATCAGAAGTAGAGCAGGGCCGGCACTGTGGCTCACTAGGCTAATCCTCCGCCTTGCGGTGCCGGCACACCGGGTTCTAGTCCCGGTTGGGGCGCTGGATTCTGTCCCGGTTGCCCCTCTTCCAGGCCAGCTCTCTGCTGTGGCCAAGGAGTGCGGTGGAGGATGGCCCAAGTGCTTGGGCCCTGCACCCCATGGGAGACCAGGATCGGATCAGCGTGGTGCGCTGGCCACAGCGCGCCGGCCACGGCGGCCATTGGAGGGTGAACCAACGGCAAAGGAAGACCTTTCTCTCTGTCTCTCTCTCTCACTGTCCACTCTGCCTGTCAAAAAAAAAAAGTAGAGCAGCCATATGGGATGCTGGCACTGCACCCATAATGCCACAGCGCTGGCCCTTCACCTAACATTTGTAAGGTGAATAATTGAGATCTAACACCAGATCTTACATACGGTATCATAGGAGTCCTTTTTAATATTTATATTTTACAAAGTGGTCTGTGTTCTTTAATTGCAGTTAGTTACTGATGAAGGGTGCTGTCATTGATTGAGTTTTTGGTGATTTACTATGTGATAGCAAAAGTAGAATTTGCCATTCTTGAAGTTTTAGGATATACCAAAAATTTATATTGTCCTAAATCAGTTTGAAGAAGAGAGACTGAACCTCAAGAGAACATGAGAAAACTTAGGACATAGAAAATATCACAATGAAAAAAATCAAGACACCATCAAATGTGCATTTGGTTATCTAATGCTCTGCTAGTCTTCCTTTCAACCAAAAAGCAGCTAAGGACATTTGTCATGTAGGTTTATTTCTTGGGAGGAACAAGCTGTGTTGCTGGAATGTATCATGAGAACTATTTAATGCCCTTTTGTCAGCTCCTCATACTGACTTTAGATTTAGCTCCTGTTCAGGCACACACAGCCTGCAAGGTAGTGGTGTGCATTTTTATAGAGATTATTACTACAGATGAAATATATACTCATTATATAACAGGAATCTTGTTTGGACACTGACTCTTCTCAGTTCCCTCACCCCCCAAGTATTCTGTTGAAGCTCATTATAAATTATATGGTAGTACACAATACTGCAAGTTACCAGGGACAGTATAGAAAGAACTTTGTCCAGTGCTTGGCTTCTGCTGAGTGCTCCAACAGGTGTTGCTTTTGCCTCATTCACCTTTAAAGGAGCATCACAAAATGATACATTTTGTCCCTCTTGGAGAGTGAGTACCTCTGTCTAATCTGCTTAAGCAATGGTATTTTTCTAGTCCCATTCTTGTGCTGGCCATTTAAATTGGGAATTAAAGGGCAGTAGTCCAGTCTCCCTGGCTTGTTAGGAGCTCTCATCCTCAAGAATGCTGACCTTCTTCCATACCAGTTACGCCTGTAGCATCCATGCCTTTCTCTAACCTGGTTATACTAAGTCAGTGAGGCTAGTGAATCTCGTGCAGTTCAAATCTGCCCTAGGCATAGCTGTCTTCTGTCAGAATTTACCATGTTGTTTCCTAATGTCTGTTTCATAGTATTTTCTAAGGATGCATAACTATAATATATATTAGATTACTAATTAAAGTTTGTGGTCTCACCAAATTGGTATTTAGTTATATCACATAAGGATATAACTTCCAGGAGTTAATCATTTAAAAAAATTTACTCCATCCAGTCCCAACTGTCTTTCACAGTCTCGGAACCAATCCTCTTTTTGTTTAAATTAACACCAAATGTAATATATTTCGTCTTGCATAAGTCTTACCTGGGATGATAGTCAAAAACAAACCCTGATTGTGGGGTGTGGGGGCCGGGCAACCCCTTTTAGAAGCAAATAGTTGATGAGAACTGCCTGTCCTGTGAGGCCGTTATACTCCTGCTGTGCCTAGTGAGCCATACTCTCTGACGTCTGCTCTCCAGCTAATGTTCTGACTAGATTTTGGCTTCTTGGTATGTTTGGCTATAGAGTTAAGACATGTAAAACAGTGAATATGAGAATCTCTTTGGTTATATTTTTATTTAATTAAATTTGACAGTCTGGTTAAAGTGGAAAAATAGGAGATACGAAATTCAAGCCTTGAACTGCATCTGTTGTATTTAAGAGCCTAGTAACAGGCTCTTACCAGGGATATTCAGCCCTGAGATACAGAAAAGCTAGCAAATGACAGCTTCATGCACATTAGGTTCCCTTGGAAATGCCTCTCCTTTCCCCAGTTCACATGGTCAGTTCATAGGTTTTTGAAACCTGTGTTCTGTCTGCTTTTAGAACTCAGAACATCGGCCGGCGCCGCGGCTCACTAGGCTAATCCTCCACCTTGTGGCGCCGGCACACCGGGTTCTAGTCCCGGTCGGGGCGCCGGATTCTGTCCCGGTTGCCCCTCTTCCAGGCCAGCTCTCTGCTGTGGCCTGGGAGTGCAGTGGAGGATGGCCCAAGTGCTTGGGCCCTGCACTCCATGGGAGACCAGGATAAGTACCTGGCTCCTGCCATCGGATCAGCGCGGTGTGCCGGCCGCAGCGCGCCAACCGCAGCAGCCATTGGAGGGTGAACCAACGGCAAAGGAAGACCTTTCTCTCTGTCTCTCTCTCTCACTATCCACTCTCTGCCTGTCCAGAAAAAAAAAAGAACTCAGAACATGGTAAACTTCAAAAGCTATTTTCGAAGGGATTGTGTGCCTGTTTGTGTAGATCAGTAGTTCGTTAAGAACCTAAGCAAGAAGCCATGCTGCCGTCAGCAGTGGGGACCTCTCAGGCTGGGACTCCTAATATGGTCCTGGATTTGACACACACAACCCCATCCTCCATGATTCTGGGCCCTGGGAAAGGACTCATTCTCTTCAGCCCTCAGTTTGAGAATGGCTTTTCCTATCTAAATTCTATCCAAATCCAAGTTTAGGTAATTTAGATTTCAGTCACTTGGAAAACAGGTATTAAGCTGATTTGAAGAGGTCACTTTCTATTCTGTGATCTTACCAACTTTCTCACTTTTCTGTGCTACTTTTGCCTATCCTTTTACTGCCCAGTTCCATGGGAAAAATAAAATTGGTTACTCAGTGGTTTAGAGGTGCACTATGCATGGCTTTCTTGAGTGAAAAAGTCAATTTCCACACCCATTCCTGCCTTCTCCAGTGTATATACAGATTTGTCATAGCCCTTGGAATATCTGTATCCAAGTATGGAAGGCATATAGATGTGAACCAGCCAAAGGCAGATGCATTTCCCAGTGTAGAGTGAGAACTTGTCCGCAGACTTATCCAGGTACTTGAATATATTTATGCCCTGTGAGCTTGCAGGGCCTGAAGTAAGGGATTAAGGAGCGTAATTTCAGATTGTCCTCTGGCAAAAAATTAGAACTCATACCTCGAAGGGGATCTGAGGATGCATCTTTATGTTTTATTTAAAGCGAAGAGTCAAGCCAGTTAACTTACAACTCCTCTAACTGGAAGTCTCTGTATAAAGCTTTCTCTGCCCCTTCATATTTTCCTGGAACTGTATTTTTCTGCCACTTGGAATAGTTCCCATCAAAACATCACTATCACTGTTGACCTTCTCCAGTTAAGAAGAATGTACTTTGGTCATCGTTGGTGTTGCATTTGCCCATCAGGCAGTCTTGGAGAGAGCACCTGAATCTATCACCCTGAAATTCTAGATGCGTAAACTTGCCATTTCAGCTCTCTGCCATATCTCTTCTCTAATTGATCTGTCTTTCATCCTGAAATAGCATGAGCATTGACCATGCACCGTTTATATTAACCACAGGAATGTTTTCCTTCAGGAATTTTAAGTACTGCAGTATTGACTAAGTAGGCGAGTTCAGTTGTGTCTAACCTCTGATCTAGAAAAACATCACTGAGTAAATCATTAAAGATATGGTTGTGAAACAACACATCATTCTTAAACTGTACCTTTTAAAGTTTTTATGAATATTATCTTATCCTTTTACCACACCCTCAAGAATTGGGCATTGAGCTGAAGATAGAAAATGTGGTCAAGGTCATGCAAGCCATTTTTAACCAGGGAGATAAAACTGATTCTGGCACTTGGGAGCCAGGTTCCCACTTGTCTTCTGTAGCCGTTCCTCCCATTGACCAACTCGTGTGTTCTTACTGAGCTGCAGTAGTGGTATTCAGGTATTTCTGATCGAAAACTAATTCACTTAAACTATTATAGAGAGCCTCTTTTTGAGCAAAAGAAACATGAACTCCAGTGATTTCATGTCTGTAATGAATTCTCTTAATATTCAGTCGTCTTTTCTTGGATGGGAAGGACGAGTGTGATACAGACTGTAACCACTGAACTACAGCATACTGCTTCCCCTTTGGTCGAGTTGGAGACATGGTCTGCAGGACAGAAGCTGCCTCTCTGGGTTCCCTACCAGCTACTAGCTGCCTAAGAGTGTTTCAGATTAATGCAAGTGCTGTATTTAGGTTCTAGTCAAGGTCTAAGGCACTGGAAACATTGAGTAAATAAAAGCAAAGCTAAAGACTTGCCATCTAAAACTTAGGCAAAGCTGACTAATGCCCATTTTATTTTGACATGAAGAAAACAGTAATAGAAATAAACTTTAGGAAGTTGAAGTTACTTTTTTAAAAATAAATATTCGGATTATAAGAAACTAAAACAAGGATGCCAGGGATGGACCAGGCCAGAAGGAGAGAATCTTCCATCTGCTGGTTCACTCCGCAGATGCCTACAACAGCCAGGGATGGACCAGGCCAAAGCCAGGAACCAGGAGCTTTATCAGGGTCTCCCATGTGGGCAGCAGGGGCCCAAATTGGGCCTTCTTCCACTGCTTTTTCCAGGCCATTAGCAGGGAGCTGCATCAGAAGTGGAGCAGCAGAGATATGAACCAACGCCCACTTGGGATGTCGGCATCGCTGGTGGTGCATTTACCCACTATGTCACAACACCAGTCCCCAGTGCAGGCTTTGAAATTCATGTATAGTTTTTTCATAATACACATTTTCCATGTATTTTGACAAAATATTTTGCACAAAAGTAAACTCACTAATTCCATTTTTCCATGAAATTTTTAAAGTATGCTTGTATGCATTTCACAGCATTGTAGCAAGGAGAGCCAGGTATCACCTCAGTTTTTTTCTACATGAAGATGCTGTAGTGCTTCTTAATCTTTTTCCACAATCCTTTGTCAAACCTTTTTGCCTTCGTGTGTTGTTAAAATACACTTGGAATATATTCTTGGAAACATCAGTAACAATCCAGGAACCAGGAACTGAGCAATAAAAGCCTGCACAGCTGAAGTTGTTAGAAAATCCTCGTACTTACTCATAAAACTCAAGCCCTCCTTCAGAGCCCACTTATTTTTAAAGTACCACTGCAGCAGTAGGGTAGAGTTTCTCAGCTGGTAAGTAGAAGTGCATACTCATTGTGGGATGAAGTAGAACTCTAAAATCAGCTGCTGGCTATTTAGAAGCCAATAGGAAGAAAGATTTTAATCAAATATGGCTACCACTATGACTTTTTTTTAATTGAAAGTCAGATGTACTTATAACTAAATAGTCTCCAAAATTATCAGTATATTTCAGCTTGCGTAATAAAATTTATAGCCAAACTTCAGTAGTGTACACTGTAATGATCCTGAATGTTAACACAGTATAAGATGTATTCAGAGTAATGTGATTTTTCAAGACTTCCATCAGTCTTTATAAGTAAAGTGTTTTTAATCTTAAATAGTTGTTTTAAAATGTTTGGTACTTGAAGGGTAAGCTTTATCCAGAAATTTCACTGTTTTGAGTTGTAAGAAAGCAGTAATGCACATTCCTGATCTCCATATTATTTTTTTTTAATCAAAGCACATTTAATTTCATTGGCTGACAGTGTAGCTGATATTTGCATAAACTTGGTAGGTTTCCCTTTCAGCAGTTCTAAGTGGTAGATGGGTAAGGGTTCCACTGAGACCCAGAATGGTTGAGTGGTTTGGCAAGAGCACATAACTTATTAAGTGGCAAAGCTGCCTTCCACCCTCCTCACACATGCTGGAGTCTTTAATGCCAGTTACACTACTGGCACCACCTGGTAAACATAGCCACAAATGCCTCCTGGGTGAGTTCTCCAGCAGGGGCCTCCTGCTGACTTCACAAGCTGGAAAGTCTGCTGCTGCGTGCAGGAGTCCATTGAGCTCCCTGGTGTATCTCATTGAGAGTGGAAATGACTAGCAGTCACTCATCCAGGGGTTCACTGTTGTCTTCACTGTCCAAAGAAGGAAGGTAGAATTCGTCATTCTCACATAACAGGAGGGGCTTATTCCTGAATTTCCAGATGTTTCCTGTTTATTTAAAATTTTTTTTGCTTATTTTCATTTTATTTGAAAGAGGTCCTCCACTTGCTGGTTCAATACCCAAATACCCTCAGTAGCCAGGGCTGGACTAGACCAAAGCCATGAGCCCAGAACTCAGTCAGGTCTCCAGTATGGGTAGCAAGGACCAAAGTACTTGAGCCATCACCTGCTGCATTCCTGGAAGTGTATTAGCAGGAAGCTGGATCAGAAGCAGAGCAAAACAAACAGCACTCCAACATGGGATGCGGGTGTCCCAGGCAGCGGCTTACCCACTGTACCAGATGCCTGCTCTTGCTGTTACTGTTTTAAAACTTCTTTCTGACATGTAATTACAGTTAGCAAAGCACAAAGAGGATAGGCAGAACACTCTGCATTTTTCCAGTTGCTTTTGGTCTTTTCTTCTTTGGTACATTTTAGTCTGTTGCTGTCATGTACTTCAGAGTTCACCATATCCTTGCATAATTTGTAATACTTCTTTAATGTTTTTTCTTGATATAGTCACAATTCAGTGATCAGTGTCAAGTTTGAGTTAGGGGGCCAGCGCCGTGGCTCACTTGGTTAATCCTCTGCCTGCGGCGCCGGCATTCCATATGGGTACTGGGTTCTAGTCCCGGTTGCTCCTCTTCCAGTCTAGCTCTCTGCTGTGGCCCGGGAGGGCAGTGAAGGATGGCCCAAGTGCTTGGGCCCCTGCACCCGCATGGGAGACCAGGAGGAAGCACCTGGCTCCTGGCTTCAGATCGGCGCAGCGGCCATTTGGAGAGTGAACCAACGGAAGGAAGACTTTTGTCTCTGTCTCTCTCTCTCTCTCACTGTCTGTAACTCTACCTGTCAAATAAAAAAAAAAAAAAAGTTTGAGTTAGTTATCTTATAAAACGTTTCTACTGTCTCAGCCTGGTCTGATGGAGGCCCTTTGAGAAGCCCGTGGCACCAGTGGATAACACTACTGTCTCGGTAGTTGTGAAAAGAACGTGTAACCTTTCTTCTTGTAAGGCAGTTTAGGGTAAGTAGCAGATTGGAATAATTTGTTTCCTGGTTTTGTTTTGTGTTTAGAGGTGTTTCGACAGCTATATTCATCGTTTGGTCTTAAAAATCTCCCTGAGTCAGGAACAGAGAAACTAACATTTTCTCTGCACCTATTCTTTTGTGCTTTATGAATGTCATCTGATATCTCTCAACAAGCCTTTGAGATGCTGATATTCACTCCAAATTTACAATGAAGAAATCAAGGTTCAGAGAGATTATATGACTTGCCTAAGATTCTGTAGATAGTGAATGCCAGAACTGCAAGTGGAATCTAGGCATTGAATATTCCACAGCCTGCACTCCGTCCACTCCAGCCATGCTGCTCCAGAGGCCAGTGGAGGGTGCGGCGGAAGGTGGAGGGAGTTGTCTGAATCTGCCTTTCCAGAAGAGTACCTCATGTAGAGGAGAGAAAAGTCCAAGGCTGGGAACAAGAAGTGTTAGCTGGAAGGTGCTATCAAACAGTCTGTTCAGCGCATGTTTATTAGGCTGCCCTCTGTGCTCTTGCCGTTTTTCATGTATAGTCAAATAGTAGTCCTTTGAGGAAGTACCATCCAGAGGGAGGGGGTTGAGAAGTTCAGTCAGATTCCAGGAAACTGGAGGGCTCCAACTGCATGGGCTTGGTGAAACCTGGACAGCCAGGCACTGTACCCAGGCCTTTCAAGCAGGTCCTGCCTTTAGCCTATCTTGAATCTAGTATCAGCCTTTCCTGCTAGCCACACTGCTTGGGTTATGTTGGAAGAGTTTGTCCTGGATAACTTACAGAAATGCTGGAGAGGGATTCTTCAGTGTAGATAACCTTTTGTGGATCACTGTTTATTGAAGATCTGGGTCTGGGAGAATGTGACGGTGGAGGCTTGGGTGAAAATGTTGTACACTACTATTGCCTTAGGTTGACCTGCAATTTCCCATCTGTTTCCTCACTTAGAGGCTACAAATCAGGATTTGCTTGTCATTCTACCTTTTAATGTGTCTGAAATGTAGAATTATTGATTTCTGTCTCTTGAAGCCCTAGGAAGGGGGTAAAAGGATCCCTGTGTCACTCTTAGCAGTATTATAAGTCTGACTAATTGGTCATGCTGAGAAACCATCTGAAAACTATAAGTCCTTTAAGTACTTCTAAACCGGGATTTGTGATATAGTGTGCTGAACATTTGTCAGTGTTGTGATCTTATAACCAATGATTATTTAACAGGAATACCCAGGTATAAATCAGAAATACAGGCTGAGGATCCCATATCCAAAATACTTGGAACCATAAGTGTTTTGGATTTTGCATTATTTTTAGATTTTGGAATCCTTAATATACTTGAGATATCTTGGAGATGGAACCAAGTCTAAACACAAAATTTGATTTATGTTTCTTAAACACATATGTTTCTTAAACACAAGGTGATGTCATACAGTATTCATGCTTTGTGCGTAAAACGAAGTGTCTTGGTGTGGAAATTTCCACTTGGGGCATCATGTTGGTGCTGAGAAAGTTTGAGATTTTGAGGCATGTCAGGTTTTTGGATTAGGGATGCTCACCCTGTATATGTTGATCCAACGAGTTTTGATAGTGTGGCCAAAATTTTATTTTTTGATAAAAAAATTACTTTCAAATATTCCTTTTCTCAAGATAAAAATTATATCTGAACAGTCACTTCAAAAGTATGAAGCATATTGTCACTAAAAATCGAAGCTAGAGCAGACTGGCTTTATATTTTAATTAGGAAAATACTCTAATTGAATCAGAAGTGAATGGACTGACTTAAAAGCGGTTTTGGCCAGAGTGCTGCCACTCTGTGTATACTGTGAATAACATCTGATGAATTTCATAGTACAAAAAGGGCTTTTTGGAAAATGACCATACTAATTCATTCTCTCTCTTTGTCTAGTGAGAACTCAGCAGAGGCAATAGCAGTAGATTCTAACCATCATTCGAAGTCCCCGCTGGAGAAGTTTATGGTCAAACTGTGCACTCATCATCAGAAGCAATTCATTCGTGTTCTGAACGACCTGTACACCGAATCTCAACCAGGCACCGAGGACCTACAGCCTTCTGAATTGGGAGCAATGGATGCATCTACTTGCAACGCTGGCTGTGCCCAGCTAAGCACCAAACATAAGGAAAAGGATGCTGTGTGTCTTGATATGAAGTCTGCTACTCCTGCAGATTTGTTTGTAGACTCATCAGGCTCGCCTAGCCCTCGACACTTGACAGAACAGACCCTGAAAGAGCCCCCTCCTCCTGAGACAAACCCTGCAGATGGAAGAGAGAATGTCTTGACTCTTCTCCAGAAAGATGCCTCTGAACTTGCAACCACTAAACCTAACTCTGGCAGTTCAATGGATAGTTCCACTGCAGGATACCTCACTGCATGTAATTCTTCCTCATTAAGCTCCCTCCACAACTCTAAAAGCTTGGAGGGGCAAACCACTGGACAGGAGCAAGATTCAAATGTGAAAATATGCAGCGATGGTCAAGACCATATGCAGAGTTCAGCTTTAGTAGAAAGTTTAATTGCAGTAAAAGTGGCAGCTGAGAATAGTGAGGAGGGCAATAGCTGTGTTGCTTCTCAAAGAAATTCATTCAAAGCTTTATCCGAAGAGGCTTGGGACTCAGGGTTTATGGGAAGCTCACCCAGAACTGCTGACAAGGAGAATGCTTTACAGTGTAGCTCAAAAACACCTTCACACCAGGAGTTAGAGGCAGATGAACAAGATGCAAGGCCAAAGCAAGAGAACCATCTTCACTCACTAGGAAGAAATAAGGTAGGTTACCATTTACATCCCAGTGATAAGGGCCAGTTTGATCATTCCAAAGATGGTTGGTTAACCCCGAGCCCTGTGCCAGCCGGTCACAAAGCATCTAATGGGCATTCACGAGCCAAGATGATGTCAGCCTCCATTAAGACAGCTCGGAAAAGTAAAAGGGCGTCAGGGTTGAGGATCAATGACTATGATAATCAGTGCGATGTTGTTTATATCAGTCAGCCAATAACAGAATGCCACTTTGAGCATCAGAGGTCCATACTGTCTTCCCGGAAGACTGCCAGGAAGAGTACTCGAGGATACTTTTTCAATGGCGACTGCTGTGAGCTGCCAACTGTTCGCACACTGGCCCGAAATTTACACTCCCAGGAGAAAGCAAGCTGCTCGCTGCCAGCATCTGAGGCAGTGGTTACTCCCACACAGATCCTTACAGCTTCACCCCTTAGACATACCATAGATGGACAGCTTCCCAGAGAAGACCCCCCTGAAGAACCTGGTAAGGAGATCATCTGCCTCCTTGAGGAGGGAGGCCAAGACGCCTCATCCGAGAAAGAGTCTCAAGAGCCTGAGGTTTGCACCATGAACAGAGCAAATCCAAGCAGTCCCCGCGAGTCACAGGAGACACCAGCTGCCAGCCCGTTGTGTCCTCTCCCTGCTTGGCTCCCTGAAGAGGACAGGCCAGAAGGTAGCCCCGCGGCTTCGGCTCCCATAGCAAGCGGAGTGTCTTCCCCTGCGGGAGACCAGCAGCCAGACCCACTGCTGGACGCCGAGGAGATGAGTGCATCCCAGGACTGCCCCTCGGTTCCCACTACGGAGAGCACCTCGGGGGCAGGCAGGGAAGATGTCTCTAGGCCTCATTCTTCTCCTGAAGCAGTCAGTGGAGGAGAAAGTCCTCTCATCTCACGAAATCACAGTCCGCCCTTGGGCTTGGAGCCTCCCACGAGTCTGGGGAGGGCTGAGGATGACCAAAGCAGCAGTCCTGAGGCCACAACGAGAGACACTCAGGAGCTGGACGCCATCCCGCTCCTGAAGGAAGACAGCATCTTCACTCGCAAAGACCCAGCCAGTGAGACTGAGGATCCTGAGCCAGCATGTGAGAGAGAACAGTTAGAGGCAGAGGACAGTGATGCAAGATCCTCCTCAGAGAAAGACACAAGCGATCCAACCACTGACTCACCCGAAGAGAATCTGGACAAGAAGAAAAAAGGGAAAAAGTTCCCCGAGGCCTCTGACAGGTGCTTAAGGAGCCAGCTCTCTGATCCATCCCCTGCTGATAGGTGCCTAAGAAATCAGAGTTCAGATTCTTCCTTGCCTTGCCCTGAGGTCAAGGCTGCTAAAACCCCTGGTGCAAAACATGCTAAAAAGGAAGGCCACGCTGGCAGGACAACACCCGAGGGCTCTCCTGTCAACCATGCCCACACAGCAGCTCGGGAGGACCCTGAAAACCCACCTGCCGACGAACACCCTGCGGAGAAGGGTGCTGAGCAGCAGGAGGGCAAAAGCAGTGGGGTCATCACCAGGCAGACTTTTAAAAACATGCTAGCAAAAGACACAGTGGGGGAAGAAGTTTTCCCCAGCAGTGACCCCATAGCCTCCATTAGCCAGCCACTGCCTGCAGAGAGACTGGAAATCTATGTTGAATCTAAGACAGGGGAGAGGAATGCTCCTGTGCCCAAAGCAAGTATCCCTTGTAAGAGGGCCCTGGAAGAGTCCAAAGAGAAGCCAGGACATCCATGTGCCCAGGAGGTGGAGGAGGCTGTGAACGAGGGAGGCAGCGAAAACACCCTGCATAAAGGCGATGGCACTGACACCCCCTCTGGCCCACTTGGCTCATCAGATAGTGGAGGTGGTGATGCTGTTGGGCCACCAAAATTGGTAGCAAGGCCAAAAAGATTGACCTCTTCAACCTACAACCTAAGACACACTCACTCTCTGGACTCCGTGGATACAACGAAAGTGACTTCTGAACAGGAAGCTGCACGAGGAAGCCCGATGCCAAAGGAAAATAAGGCCACAGAGAGTGGAGATGCCCAGGATGAGGATGACACAGAGACAGTGGCGGACGAGCAGCCAAAGTTTATGGAATGGTGTGCTGAGGAGGAGAACCAGGAGCTCATCGCCAACTTCAACGCCCAGTACATGAAAGTTCAGAAGGGCTGGATTCAACTGGAGAAGGAAGTCCAGGCAACACCAAGAGCAAGGAACAGGTCAGATAAACTGAAGGAGATCTGGAAGAGCAAGAAAAGATCACGGAAATGCAGAGGCTCGTTGGAGGTTCAGAAGCTTTCTCCTGTTCAGATGCTGTTCATGTCAAACTTTAAGTTGTCTAACGTTTGTAAGTGGTTCTTGGAGACAACAGAAACCCGATCACTGGTCATTGTGAAGAAGCTCAATACCCGTCTTCCAGGAGACATCCCCCCAGTCAAACATCCCCTTCAGAAGTACTCTCCATCTAGCCCGTACCCCAGCTCACTCCAGGCGGAACGCTTGAAGAAACACTTAAAGAAATTTCCTGGAGCTACTCCTGCTCGGAATAATTGGAAAACACAGAAGCTCTGGGCCAAACTTCGAGAAAATGCTGACCAAGTGGATCCAGAGGATGGCAATGATGCCAGCCTCAACCCTCATTCTGAGGATGGCGTGGAGAATGTCAAGGACGAGAGAAACAGCCATCGTCCCACAAACCTGCCTACTCCCGCCAGTACCAGGATCCTTAGGAAATACTCCAATATTCGAGGAAAGCTCAGAGCCCAACAACGTTTGGTCAAGAACGAGAAAATGGAAAGCTCATTGGGTCCGGCTGTGGAAAGCAAACAGAGTCGCAAGAGTGTTTGCATCAACCCGCTGATGTCCCCCAAGCTTGCCTTGCAAGTGGATGCAGAAGGGTTTCCCATTAAGCCCAAGAGCACTGAAGGAATGAAGGGAAGGAAAGGGAAGCAGGTGTCTGAAATTTTGGTTAAAGCAGAAGCTCAGAATAAACGTAAGAGAACGGAGGGCATCGGTACTCAGGACAGTAAGGACAGGGGACCAGTGGTGAAAGCCATCAAAGAAAAGCATGTTGATGGAACCACCAAAACCCCTCCAGCCAGGAAGCCAACTGCAAGGGACAAAGCCAGCCAACTGCCCAAAAAGGTGTCTTTGAAAGAAAATAAAGTGAAGATCCCTAAAAAGTCCTCTGGAAAGAGCTGCCCTCCCTCCAGGAAAGAAAAAGAGAACACAAGCAAAAGACCTACCCTGCCCACTGCCTCGGAAACAGTAACGAAACCTGCAAAGCCAAAGGGGGCAGGTGAGTCCTCTTCCAGGCCGCAGAAAGCCGCAAACAGGAAGCAGAGCAGTGGAAAGACGCGCGCCAGACCTTTGGCAAAAAAACCAGAAAACAGAGCGGCCCAGAGAAAGCGAAAGCTGAAGGCAAAGCTGGACTCTTCCCATAGCAAACGGAGGCGGCTGGATGCAAAGTGACGGGAGAGCAGCAGCCCCGAGTAGACCTGTTCCAGAGAAGTAACTTTTATTTTGCATTAACTGAATCTGCTTTTATAAGCTTCTCAAGCCTTTCGAGTTACAGTTAATGGCGAACACCCCCACTTGAGATGTCAGAGAGTACGTCTCGGGTGGAGCAGGGAGCTTGCAGAGTCCTTCTCCAGGGCTGAGTAAGGGAAGGTATATATTATATTCTGGTTGTTCCTTGGGTTTTAAACTTGGAACCAAGCAGTTTTCGTTTTAAAAAGTACAGTGCCTTATTTATCCTTTTTGTTTTTAGATTTACAAAAGCTAAAAAGCTGATCTATGTGATTAAAGGCTTGTATTTTATACTTGATGCACACGCACTTGTACTGTAGCCGAGAAGACCACCATCATGCACATGAAAGGAGCTATCCAACAACCGCCCTGCACATCTCTCCCCAAACAGGTGTCCCTTCTTGCAGGACCCCAACCGTGAACTTCCCTCTCCACCCTGTTTGTTTGTTTTGGTGATATTTGAAAGCTAAACCAAATCATTATTATGGTATGTGGAAAATGCAGATTATTAGGATTATTTTAAAAGGTTAATATTTCTGTTACTTGGTTTGGGAAAAAAAAGATACTCATTGTTGGTCACTCCTCTCACCTTTGCTCACATGCTTAGACCATGTATTCTGAATAACGTGCTCTTGGGAAGAAAGGTGTCACAGGGGTTAATTCTGGCTTATGACCTCTGGAAATTACTAGCATCCCCAAAGTGTGTCACTGCTACTTAACCATCCTCTTCATTTTTGGCTTTTCAAGCTTGCTAGCACTCTAAAGTTTTCATTCTGCTTTTGGGGGAAAAAGCTAATGTTTTTTTTTTTTTTTTCATCTTTTAGCTGTAATTTGACAATGAAGATGAGAATGACTTTTCTTATTTTCTTTCCTACCAGAGTGCTTCCATACTCAGAGAAAGCCAAGATGTATTTCCAGTGATAGAAGAGTACAAGGGTATTTATGCACCCAGGCTTTGGGGCACATTTGCGTGTGGTTGTCGGCCACATGTGTCTCCTAATGCCAGTTTTACAGTACAGTTCTTTTTTCCCATGCAATGTGCCAGATTGTCCATGGGCTGCATCATTAGCACAGGCCAGGTGGTCTAAAAGTGATGCAGTGTCTCCATGAGCATCACCAGGACTTCTTGGCCCCAGACTCAGAAAGGGCTAAACAGCACAGAGTTATGGAAAGGTGGAGAGCAGCCACAGCATCTCGTAGTGCACCCACACTTCCCCCACTCCCAGAGTTGACTTTAGCTGGTGTATTCTGATGTGAATATACTTGTTGGAGTGGAGGTTCATTCTGATTGATCAGTGCCATTTTAGTAGATGAATGGCTTGTAGCATCACTCCAGCCCATAGCAGATCAGGCTCTGCTCTGTGGCTCAGAAGTGAGAACTGCAATATTTATAATTGGTGTTGTTTGCTTTTCCTTGTTGCAGCCTGAGACCGGGTGCATTGGCTTTAACTCAGTTGCCTGTGACACTGTTCCATTAAAACACATTTCCCCTGGGCCACTCTGCAAAAGAAGTTTGATTGTTAAAGCCTAAGCCAGCTTCTTTAACATGTTCTGTCACCAAAATAAGTTTGTGTAGACAGCTGCTGCCCTCTTTTTTTATTGAAAATGTTTTCCACTTAGGTTATTTCAGATCCCTTTAGATAAACTCAGATGGACTTTTTTTCATGCACATCATGATAAACCAGACCAGCTCTCCAGTCTCTGAAAGGTTTACTGTATGTCATGGAAGCTTCCAATGATTGGATAGGACTGGAGAATAGCATTTTATTTGTGAGAAATTGAGAATTGTGTTGGATTTCGTAGATAGTGAAGCTTACAATCTTCAGTGAAGCCCTCATTTATTTTTTAATGTCTCCTATATCCCATGAGGTTTTCTCTCTCTCTCTCTCTCTCTCTCTCTCTCTCTCTTTTCTTTTTTTTTATTTTAAGCGTGTTTGACTTTGGCCATTCAGGAGCTACCTATATTAATGAAACTGCTGAGTGTGTATGTTGGCAACCTTCTCTCAGCATTAAGTTGCACAGAAGCATTAATATGTTTTGAGTAGGTTTGTTTATTTTTTTAAAAATGGTTTTAAGGTTTAAAAATGTCTTTTCACATAGTTGTCACTGGATCTTGTTTGTGTGGTGACCTAAACAGCTTACGTTTACCACTGTCAGGCATGCAGATTGCTACATGTAAGAGGTGCCCCTTGGCTGCATTTAGACTACCTTGGGAGGTGCGTGGGTCCAGTCAGGAAGAGGTGAGAGGTAGTAAGTGGGTGGAACTTTTCCAGTTCCAAGTTTATTACTCATTCCATTACTTTTCTAAGTTCTTCATTTTTAAAAACTAACTTCAAAATAATAGCCTTCTCTCCCTTTCTAGGCTGCATTTGAGAAAAGGCATTTATATCACACACTTGACACTGCAGTGGATCATCTTTCAAATCAGCTTACACTTTAGAATGGTAACTACATTTGAATAGACTGAGATTCTGCATAATTAGTACACTTTAAAGTTTAGAATTGTTTTTATATTTATTGAATCTCATTTTCGCTGATTCAGTTAAGTTTGTTACAAAAACAAAGAAAACAGTAGTAAAACTGAGGGCCGCCCCTGGAAGGCCCTTTCACACCTCACATGCTAGCAGCGCCGTGGGCCAGATGTCCCCAAGCCCAGGCTGACAGTGGACTCTGGTTTCCATCCCTTGCTGAGGCCTCCTCCCTCTAGCCACCTTCTAGTATGGCTCGCCGCCGTAAGCAAGGGTGCAAGGCCCACATTCCGATTCCGGATCAGGAATTCTGCTCCTGGGCCTGTACTCAGCGGCATGACTGCCCCAGGACTGGGGCTGAACTTGATGCCCACCGGGCTCCTCCGAGTTTCCAGAAGAGCTGGAAGATGCCTGGGAAGCAAACACGGGGTCACCCCCGCAGCTTCCTCAGAGCTGGGCCTCTTCAGAAGACCCGTTCTCTGTGCCCTGGGCACCCCGCCCCCTGCAGTGGGAGGACAACACACAGACTGCTCGCTTGGGGTCCAGAGCCTCACTCCTGCAGCCGCTCAGATCCGTAGCAGTCTTGCAGCGCAGCAGGGAGGCCTCCTTCAGAGGAGTGTCCCTGCCGCTGTGAATCAGTTGCTAGTCCCTTGAATTCCTCGTTCAAGACTTCTACACGGCTTTATCCAAAACAGTGATCCTAGCCTGTGGGTTGCATGCCTTGCTGTTTGTTTAGTAGTGTGGCTGGAAGAGGTGCACTTCATCACCCCTTGTCCTGTGTGGTGCTTCCTGATGGGACCTTCCATGCATCACATGCTACACAGGTGAATTTCTCACTGTACAGGAAGATCATCGGTATAAGGCATCACTTCAGTTTGGCCTCTTTCTTGCCTTGTAATGGTGGCCTCTGTGGGGAAGGCAGGGGCTGTCACTGTCACGTATCGACAGCAGTCCCATTGATGAGTGGACCTAAGAGGCAGACAGGCAAGCACAGCGCACTCTGTGGCACAAACTGCAGACGCTGTAGTGTTAGCCATCAGCAAGTCTGGTGCCTTCTCAACAACACCTGGAACTGGGCTGGAATGTCCCGAAGGTCTGGCCAGTAGCCCTGAGAGGCACACCTGCTCCTTTTGGGTTTAGGTCAGCCAATGGAGGCTGCCCTTGGCTTTCCGTGATCTGTCAGGGGGCTGCAGACTGTGGGCTGGTTGCTTGTTTTTGTAAATAAAGTTTTACTGGAACATGGCCATGCCCGTTTGTTTACTTATTGTCTGTGGGACAGAACTGAGTAGGCGCAACAGAGATCATTTGGCCCACAAAGCCTCAACTATCTACTGCCTGGATCTTTAAGAAACAATTTGCTGCCCCCCTGCTTCAGAAAATAATCCCTTTTCAAAAACAAATCCCTGACTCTTCTCTTCTCCCTTCTTTTGCCTCTTGATCTCTCTGTTCCCTTCATTCCTTCCCCTTGCCCCTTCGTTTTTCTGTATTCTTGCTAGAAGAGAGACATATTGGTACCTCACATAGACCACCATCTCCTGAAACGTGAGCTGCCTGAGCATTCTGTCTCCCCTCAAATCAGCCATCAGTGGTGACCAGAGCCAGGCCTCCCCAGCCTGCGGAGCCAGAAGCTGTGGGCGAAAGGCAGTGAGCATTCTCAAGTCCCGGGGCTTGGGCCTCTCGCTGCACTCCGAGTTTTCAGTCACACAGCTGACTCTGGATTCACCTCTGGTTTACTGCTGAAGTCAAGATTTTTATTTTTGTTAAAATTAGTGGAGATTGTTTTAGATGCACTTTTAAGCCTCTGAAATCACAGATGTGATTTCTTCACAAAGACTTCTTCACAAAGGGGAAACAGACTCCAAACTCAAAGCATTGTTTATTCTTCATGACATTTTTGATCAGCCTTTAGGCAAACAAAAATGTATTGGCATAATCTTTTCAGCCATATAGTTTGAAAGTAATGTTATTAAAGATAAGCCAACAGGGGCTGGCATGGAGGCATTGCGGGTCAAGCCACCGCCTGCAATACCAGCATCCCGTATCAGAGCACCAGTTTGAGTCTCAGCTTCTCTGCTTCTAATCCAGCTCCCTGCTAATGCACCTGGGAAGGCAGCAGAAGATGGCCCACGTGCTTGGGCCCCTCCCACCCACATGGGAGAGCTGGATGAAGTTCCAGGCTACTGGCCTCAGCCTAGACCAGCCCTGGCTGTTGTGGCAATTTGGGGAGTGAACTAGCAAATGGAAGATCTCTCTGTCTCTCTTTCTCTCTCTCACTGTCTTTCAAGTAAAATATAAATCTTTTTAAAAAGAAAAGCAACAGATAAAAAACAGGTTTTGAAGTACTCTGGAAAAAAATGATTCTGAGAAGTTAGGGATTAAATCGTTAGATCTGATCCAGGAAATTCATCTTTCCCCTCCCCTCAAAACTTAAGGATAAGTTTCTATGTCGTTTTTCAAAATGAAGTTGAAAAATTTTTGCCAGTGTGTCCATAGAGTGACTTAATTGTTTCAGTTTTGAAACAAGATTGTCAATTTGAGTTGTTAGCTATTAATTTCATGTCTTCTTATGGCTTGAAATATTAGAAACTTATATGTAAATATGAAATCCACACTATGCATATTACATCAGCAAGGTCATCTTCATATCCTGGCAGTAAGTACTCTTCCATGCATGTTCCCAAATCCTTTTTCAAGGGAAAATATATTATTGTGTATAAAACAAGCAGAATTTTAGGAAGCCTTTTGAGACACTTTCCGTAGAACTCATCCCTTGAAACATCCAGAGTCCTGCATTCTGCAGTGCGTGTCCTGGAAGACTTGGGTGTGTAGCCTCTGTGCGTTCGAGAGGGTCAGGCTCAGGCGAAACTGGAGCTCTCTGGTTCTGCTCCCAGCTCAAGGCTTCGCTGTGCTATGCTCTGTTGGGCATCCACCTTGGGCACGTGTGGAGGGTGTCTTTGCTCTTGCCTTTGCCCTTGGAATGGAACCAAAGCTGGTCAGTTCTCCCCTTGCCTCCTGTCTGTGTGATCTTTTTCCCAGAGCCTTGGTGGTTTATGCTCGGTGCTTAGGGGACATCTTAGGCTCCACCCTTCAGAGGGGCAATTGTGCAGCTATGTTTTGCCCTATGAGTATAAACATACGGCTTTTTCACCCGGCTAGGGCCACCCATTCAACACAGGTTCTCAGTATGCAGGCCACGTGAAAGTGCAGGCTGCCCATTGGAAAACCAGGCGCACCGCATTACATGCCAGAAATTGGACAAGTGGACTTCTTACATAAAGCTAAATGTGGCGCACACAGCTTCAGGCGCTACTGCCTGGCCCTTTACAGCCCAAGTTTACTGATCCTTGCAGTGGTCATCTGAGGCCCCATTTTGTTTGTTCGTGAGTCCAGCTTTGTGACAGCTCTTCTAGATTTCAGGTTATCTTGCCTGTTGATTTTGGTACACAGCTGCTCTTGGACATTATTCCTGAATAATGCTTATACATTTAAAAGAGAAAAAAATATTCTCCTTTCCTGACTGAATATTTGTTGTTGATTATGGACATACAGTCATATCTACTAGGGTCTGTAATTCAGCCTAAAAGTACAGTCACCTTCTTGTTTATGAATTAGAGTCATTTAACTCTGGTGGAGAGACATTCCACTGCAGCAGGGCTCAACACTGATGATTTAGTGAACTCAGCCTAGAATAACGCCTGGCCGCAAAGGCATACCGTGCTAGGTTTGACCCAGGAGCCCTCTGTATTACTTTTGTATCGAGTATATTTGCAAGCTTCTTAACTCTCCAAGCTTTGGTCATTACTTGTGTGCGGAGATGGCTGGTCTTTGCCTGTTTGAGCCTTGAATCCAGACCATGGTTTCTTATAGAAATACCAGCATGCCAGTGGCAACCTTTGGGCACACCAGCAGCTTTAGACCGAACAAGTTCAGAGCCCTCTGGCCTGGCCTGACTCACCTCATTTTGAGGAGCCATCATTAGTACCTTGCCTTTCCCTTCCTTCCTTCTGCTTCTGCCACCAGCCCCCTTCTAGGGGACGTCCCCTGCAGGACAGTCTCCCGTCCCCAAGTGCTTCACTGAACACAGTTTTGCCACAGGAGACCTTTTTCTCTTTTGACTTTTTCATGGTCTGGTATTTAGCCATTGGGTCCAATGCTATTCGTTGATCACCTTGGTTTTCACATCCATTTCCCATGATCCTCACCTCCTGTTGTCCTGTAACTGATGCTACAGTACTGGGATCTTGGAGAAAGATGCCATACAAACAAGATTTGTGAAATTTTGTAAATCTGTATCATGGGCAGGGATCATTCTGAGAGCCACTGTCACTTAAGTTTATTGATTTCATTGTGGTTTGTGCACTCTCAATTGTTCTGGGAGACTGGTTTGATACATTTAAATAGTATTATGGATACACACCACTGTGGAATTTCATTTTAGTGTGTAAATAGTGATATTTTCCTGTTCAGAAAACTTCTACGAAAGTATTTATTTTAACAACAACCACCAACAAAAAACTTAAAAAGGGCTTTCTAAAAAAGTGTTCTTTCTAGCCACCGTCCTCACCAGCTGTCCTGCCCAGCCAGGAACATGCAGATGGTGCAGTCAGGCAGGCAGATGCGGCCTTGAAACCCTCACGGAATTTAGGCAGATGCAGTGGGGAATGGGAACCTTAGCATTGACCCTGCTGTCACCCTACCCCAGAACACACAGTGGGTATGGCTATGCCCAGTGTGGCATCGGGCTCGCCTCAAGCAGCCCATTCCTCATATACACCCCCTGACATTCAAGCATTCACTTCAGCCTGTGCAGGGAAATGAGCCTTAGTTGTAACCCCAAGGAAATACACACACACACACACACACACACACACACACACACTGGTTGCCTGAAGAAAGCATTCAGGTGTATTCCTGCAAGGAAATACACACACACACACTGGCTGCCTGAATAAAGTGTTCAGGTGTATTTCTGCAAGGAAATACACACACACCAGCTGGTGTATTTCTGCAAGGAAATACACATACTCACCGGCTGCCTGAAGAAAGCGTTCAGGTGTATTTCTACAAGGAAATACACACACACACACACACACACACACACCCCAGCTGCCTGAAGAAAGCTTTCAGGTGTATTTCTGCAAGGAAATACACACACACAAACACACACACACTCACTGGCTGCCTGAAGAAAGCGTTCAGGTGTATTTCTGCTCCCATTGACCATGGGAGGTAAGCATGTTACCTTCTGCACCTTGACAATACTCATGAGCACCTTGGCTCTCTTCCTCCTCCCCCTCCCCTCCCCCTACCTCTCCCCCTCCTCCTGCTTGTCTTTCCTGCACCTCCCATCGCCGTCTCAGCAAGCATCTGTGCAGATGTGGGCCAGTCCCACCTGTAACCAGTGGTTACAGAACAAGACCATCTGTTCTAAGATGTACTCAGCTTTACTTCTCAGGAGTCCTGGTCTGCAGGTCACAGCACCCCCAGATCTCCCCGAGCCTGTGCTCCCTGGTGATCGTGTGTTCTCTTGCCTGTGCCCCACCGGTGGGCGCCCCTTCCTGAGGCCTGATTCTGCCCTGCCCGCTGGACTGAGAACTGCAGCTTCAGGACTGCAGGGAGCAGGGGACCAGGCACACAGGGATTTTTGTTGTCCATTTGAACCATAATTTGCATATTTCCTTATGGCCTCCCTTTGTCTTTCTAAACAAACGAGGAGGACACTTGAACAGTGATGCTGGAGAATGTTTTTTCTAAGATACTGTTTGTAAGCAAATCTGATGTTAAGATGAAATGTGAATGGGTAACTAGGTGCCAGGGAATTTAGCACTGAACTAGACAGTCAACTTTTTTAACCTTTGCAGGAAGAAATACATTTTGCTCTCATCTAAATGTTCACCAGAAGTAATGTTGTAAATAGTTTTCTAAAAAATATTTATTACACGTGCTGTATACAGAGTTCATGTTCTGAGTGATGTTGGTTTGCATTGTAGTGTTCTAGAAGAATCTATTTTGAGCAGTGGACTTCCTTTCAGAACACAGTTCACACATGGAGAAAGAACAAAAACCAGCAGGTTGAGAGCTGTTTGGGGCATTTGATCTGTAACGCTACATCAAATCCAAGCTTTAACGGCCCCCTCTTCTCATCTGGTTATGTTATATATTATATAAGTTTATATATACAGATGTATGATAAACTCGTCAGTGGTCAGTACCCAGATCTGCTGAGCAGATTTCCAGGTGTTCTTTCTGATGTGTTGCCCATAAGCAATAAGATCCTAGGTGATACCATGAATTCTGGGGTCCACATTGGCCCTTGTCTCAGAGGAGAGGGTGGGGGTAGAACAGCTCTTGCGAAGACCGCTTGCCTTGGCAGGAGAGGTTGCTGTACTTGAATTTTTGCTTCTGTTTGCACGCTCCCTTGCGTCGTCAAACTCCAGCAATGGATGAGAAACCTGCCAGCACCAGACACGTCAGAATTGGGCGTATAGCTGGAAAAATGAACACTTTGCCGTGAACCTGTAGAGGTTCCAAATCAGGCTGAAGCAGAGCTCATTTGGCTGTCGAGTAAGTCTAAGAGCTTTTTAAAAGAGAAGTGTAAGTGACCGATTCAGTGTGCTTTGGCTATGTCTGACCTACCTTTGGAAGCTAGCCCTTTGACAAGCCGCCTCTGTGCCTGGGCTGGAGATGCCTACACAGCTGCCCTCGTGTCTGGGGTTCAGTCTCGTAGGTCATTTAGAGAGGGCAGTGACTCCTCCGCTTCTCCCAGCGTGTTCAGTTCAACAGGTTTCTAAAGCTGTTTCGCAGCCTCTCCTTGTGACCGTCCTAAACTTTGTGAAGAATAATTACCCCACACCCAGATAACCCTTAATAGAAGTAATGTAGTTTTTTAGGCTTTTGAAATATGTCTTTTGTATTTATGATGGTGTTTGGAATTTTTCACTAGTGTTTTTTAGATTGAAGTGGGTGCATTAGGATTACACTTTCCATTGCTGAGCCTGAAAGCAAGCAAAGAGGAAAGCAATTGACCTATGTGGTATTGTTGGGGAGGTGACTACTTGTGGGGCATGGGGTGGGGGGAGGGGCATTTTAGATCATGTTGGGGGTAAAATAGAATTCCGGCCCGAGGCTCCCCAAGTCTTATTACCTTGTAATAAAAATTCCCTTATTAGCCTCAATCTCAATAGAAGCCTGCTGTTTACCCTCAGGGAACAAGTAGTTTTCAAAATTGAGCTCCTCCAAGGTCCTTGGCCAGTGCCTTTGTGCACTGGTGTCTCTGTAAACTATAGCATGGCATTATTTTCCCAGTATGCATTACTATGTTGAGAAGTTCAGCCTACCTTGTATGAGAAGCACAGCCCAGGGTCCTGGCTGAGGCTTGGTGAATGCCTTCAAGGGGCCAGGGGTCACAGGAGGCCCATGCAATGTAACTGACACTCAGGTGCCGGGTCGGATCTCTCCTTGTAGGCCACGCCGACCCTTCGGAAGGAGTTTAGGGCAGGGCTGCTGGTCCAGCTGTGGATTCAGGGAGCTCTAAAATGAATCTCTACCGTTCCTTTCAAGGTCTTTCTGGTTCCTCTCAGTGTTGTCATTGCCGAGGTCAGTCGCGTAGTTGTTCACACGTGCTCCTTGTGGCTGTCCTGAGTCTTAGCCAGTGATCCGGATGCCTAGGGACTGGGCCCTGGAGGGCCTCGCCCCTCCTGACCACGTGTGTGATCCCGGCCTGTGTGGAGGTGTCTTCCTCAACGCAATGGAATGAGAAAAGCTGCAAGTGGTAACCCAGAAGATCGGGTGTGTTAGCTCTTGGGCCTGGATTTCCACTATGTTAGTGAGTGTAGGACAATACTGTGTCTTTAATGGATGAAAATTCAATGTATGCTGTGAATTTGTTGGTTTGAAACATTGAGAATTTTTCATTAGACAATGTTTACATACCTCACCTGAAGAACCTTTGAGAGTGTATATATGAAATTTTAAAATATATTAAGTTGCTTTAAAACAATATGTATAGCTATAAAAGTTGGAGTTATTTTAACTTTGAATATGTACTGTCTCTTAAATATTGAAATCCTGTAGACTTCTGTGCTTCTGTGTTTTACTTTCCTCTTAGGCCATGTAGGAAACTGTGTTCTTGGTATTGGTAAAGGGGCCCTCATGGCAGTGCAAGCTTGGAAGGATTTCCTGTGTCGTTTCAGATTCTTGTTTGGTTTTGAGGGATGGGGTGTGGAGCTAGAGGAGGTATTGGGAGGGTTTTCTCTAACGTTGACGTCGATTCCATGAGCTTTTTCAAGGCGCTTATTTTATTGCAGCATATTAAACTTCTTTGATATTAAGTGTGTTTGTGTGATCACTGGCGGGCAGACAGAGTGGCGCTGAAGCCGCGCATTCAACTTGTCACCCACGAAGAACCCAAAGAACAACACCTGCTCAAGCATAGTGTTGAGGCCTACAGAAAATCAGTGCCTGATAATCTAAACCATACATCATTTTGTGAGTTACGCCCAACTTCAGGGAGAAGAAAACGGGACAGATCCTTGAGATGCCAAGGGAGGGCTAGAGAGGCGCCAGTGTTTCATCATGAGGGCAGAGAGCAGTGGCGGTCTGTGGGGAGCAACTGAGACTAGACTAAATTACTGGAACTAGGACTAATTCTATGCATCTGCTCTCCCACAATATGGCACTGGGGAGGAGCAAACAACTACGCAGCTGCCTCATCAGTTTGATAAGCTGCAGGAGCTGATCCTGCTCCTGATTGGAGGAGAGCAGCGTACTCGGCGTGTGGGTAGCAGAGTTGGGATTGGTGGAAGAGGACTATAAAGGAGGAGAGAGACAACATGCACCAGGAACATCTGAGGGAACACCTGAGGAACATCTGAGCAGCCCCCCCCCCAGAGAGCTGGCCGGTGGTGTGCCACTCCCCCGCGGAAGCGGGGAAAGCAGCAGGGGGTGCCGCCCCTCCACGGAGGTGGAGGGGCCGGCAGCTAACCCGGGACAGCGTCGTTCCTCCGCGAGTGAGGGACCGGCAGCTAACCCGGGAAGGGCCGAGCAGACAAAAGAGAACAGCCGAGGGTCCAGTGTCGTTCCTCCGCGAATGGGGGAGCGACAGAGGTCCAGCTCCTGACTTCAGACAAGTCTCTGCTGAGCGTGCACGGCCTGGGGCCTGGGCCTGCAGACGAGCAGAGACAGTGATGTCCCTTGTGGGAGTGAGGGTGGGCAGCCTCCCCAGACAGCCGTGTGTGCTGCGCCCAGGGAGCTGGGACCCCGCTGTCCCCAGTGCCCCTAGGCCTCCCCTCCCTTCAGAAGGTACCGTGCTTTGCCACTTCAGGAAGACCCAGGGCTCCAGGGGCAGATGTGTGAGTGCTGGGTGTGGCCGGTGTGGGGTCAGCCCTGTGCCCTGGGAGGGTGAATGCCAGCAGCACCAGGCTCACCCTCAGCAAAGAAAAAAGACCAGCAAGGCAGAATCTAAGTGAATCAATGTCATGTTCACATGGAAGACAACAGACAATATCAACACACCTGAAACAATACTTCTAGGGAAAGGGCAGGTGTGGCTCCCTCACAGGCCTGTTCTAAGGGTTGATCCAAACAAGACTACAGAAACCCCCAACCAAAGGTCACAACCACATAGCATCTGAAAAGCAACACGAGACACTGGATGTTGACTTTAACATATAAAAATACTATAACAAAATGAAATACAAATATATATTAGAATCTGTAAGTATTCTGTATAAAGAGATACTTTCGCGGTTAGGCTAACAGCAGGCAAGGAGGAGACAAAGTCCGGCCTTTTCCATTTCCGAAGACCTTCGCAGGGAGCCGGGCACCGTCACCAGCTTCCTCGGGGCTCGTAGCTTCAGTGTGTGGTTAATAGAAGTAGCCAAAAGCGACCGCAGGTGAACAGATGGTCTTTACCAAAAGGGAGGTGAGATGTGGAGATGACCGAAGAGGAAGGGTTTGCAGGTGCCTTCTTCCGGAACTGATGAGCCTGATGTGCACAGACCATGTGGGTGAGGACTCGGGTCCTTAGTGCCCAGTTGGCTGGAGGCTAAATTGCAGGGAGAGTTGATCCTGGGGCATGAGGCTCTTGGCCTCTTGCTGCCCTGACCCTTGTTGGTCCCAGCCCCCGGACCTGGCCAGGATCGAGTTGGAGCGGTCAGTGGGGGTGGCTGGAAGCTCACATGGTGCTCCCTAAGAACCAGCCCACTGCACCTCCCAGCCCGTTGGTCCTGGGCATCACATGTACTTCCTCAAGAGGGAGGTGGCCCCTCAGTCCCAGGAACTGGCTTCTCCAGGGAATGGTGGTGGCCAGGGAAGCTGCCTTTCTTGGGATTGATAAGGCCCAGAACATGCGTCTTCCAGTGGCACTCGAGCCAGTCCCCACATGGCCTGGAGACCGGGAGGCTGTGCAGCCCTGGGAGAAGGCCTGGGAGGCCCAGCTGCTGTCCCCCTGTGGGTGAGCGTGGGCACTGTGGCCTTGCTCAGAACTGCAGGAAGAGCCAGCCGGGTCTCCTGGAGGGGCAGATCCAGCCAGGAGTTCACTTCCGGCAGGGCAGAGTCCTCTTCCCATTGCAGGGTCCCCAGAGGTACTCGCTGGCTGGAGTAGCAGTGTGAGGAAACACACGGGTTCCCACAACCACAGAGGCCCATGCCCCCTGGCAACCAGCATCCAGGGCTCCCTGCACCATCCACATGGGCAGGGCACACAGGCCCAGCGCCACTCCAACCCCGCCTTCTGTCTGCAGGTGGAGACAGCTGGGAAAGGAGGGTGAGCTGCTCCAGCTCACTGGCTGTGCTCAAGACCTCCTCTGTGGGTTTTCAGCGTGCACAGAAGACACAACTGTAGCAGCAGCGATCCTCCAGCGCTGACACTGATGGGGAGCAGCTAAGCCTGGGCGCGTGGAGAGCCTGGGCTGGGGCCGCCATCCACTCAATGCCGTTGTCTTCCCAAGCATCCTGGCCCCTCCTGTGACAGCCTGGGAGCCACTGTCTTGTGCCCCCCCAGAGCAGAACACCCACAATACCCAGCCTGGGTTACGCACAGACATCCTTGGTGATGCCATCTGTGAAAACAGGTCTCCAACACCGCCAGCCTCCCCTCCGACACCACGGTGGGAGAGACCACATTGCTTCTTTTGTCCTCCCCAGAACACGTGTGGGGGCAGGAACTGGCCCAGGGGCTTCCATGGAGGCTTCCTGACGCCTGGCCACGCCTCCCAGGACCCTTCCTGCCCACAGTTCAAAGGGCTCTGAGTCCGGCCTCCACAGGAGGACACCCCTTCATACACACTAAGCAGCCTGCCTGTGGCTGGGGAGGCCCAGGGCATGCCCCTCTGGGTTTAGCTCTGGAGGCTGGTTATGTTGATTCGGCCAGAGCCAAGAACCCCGCCCTCTTTGGGAGTCCCCCTGGCCCTCCCTGAAGCTGCTGAGGTCATCCTGCAACTTGGGTGCTCAGAGGCCTGGTCCTCAGAAGCAGCTGCACACCCAGCCTTGTGGCAGCAAGGAGAAGGGTCCGCCTCGCCGTGCGCTGCCCACACTGCAGGCGCAGACCGAGCCCAGCCGGCCGCCCCAGAAGGCTGGCAGTGCTTCCCAGTGGTCCACAGAGGGCAGGGGCTTCCGGGGCCGGGACCTGGCTTCAGGCCAGCCTGGGCTCCAGACCAAGACAAGGGTCCAAGTCGGGCCCCTTCTTGAGAACCATGTGTCGGGCAAGGAGGGGCGCCGCCCTTCCGCACTTGCTGGCCTGATCGCACGCACACACTCATTCAACAAATATTTATTAAGCGCCTATTTGTGCAAGGCACTTGCGGAGAGGGCGGCCGCCGCCCGGCACGCTAGCCCCTCCGCTCCCAGCTCGCGTAGTTTTAGTCTGCAGCCGCCAGGCCAGGCGCGGAGTGGGCACGGTGGTGGCCCGCACCCCGCCGGGCCCGCCGCCAGCCGCGCTACGCGCACAGGGCGCAGCCGCACTTGGTGGGCTTCTCCACCTCCTCGGCAAAAGAGGTCCCGTCGCTGCACTCGAAGGTGAGCTTCCTCCGCTTCAGCCGCAGGCCCCGGCAGCAGCCCGAGCCTGGGCACGAGCCCCGGCACTCCACCCACAACAGGGGGCGCGTGGTCTGGCAGATGGCATAGCCCCTCTGGACCTGGTGAAAGTCCCGGACAGGGTCCCCCCGGCACTCGGACTCTGGATGGGACAGACACCGAGAGAAAGCCTCAGGGCATACCCCGGGGGGCTCACCGCTGCCCCTGGGGAGGCGGGAAGAGATGGAGGAGGGGAGGGGAGGGCCGGTCGTGGAGCGCTCAGACCCCACCCCTGTTCCCAGCATCCTCCGTCCCCCCTCCCCTGTCCACATGCACATGCACAGGGCCTCCTTCCAGCCCGCAGTGCGGCCGGCCGGTGAGAAGGAACTCTGCAGCTGCCGGGCGGGCGGATCCGGTGGCCAGGTAGGGCGGGCTCCTCCTCACTAGAGATGGGCCGGAAGTTGCACAGGCGTGCTACAGGAGTGGCCTGGGGGACCCGGAAGAGTTAGGCCCTTGTGCGGCTCCCCGCTGCCCGGCTTCCACGTGGGATTCCAGCAGAAGCATCTTGGTCAAGCCAGCCAGGAAGGGCCTGGGGAGGAGGCCCCAGTCCTCAGGCTGTGGCTGCTCTGAGGGTCCGAGATGAGGGGGTCAGGATGTGGAGCTTTGGGCAGGAGTCAGTACCCTAGGTGGTCTCTGCTGAACAGACAGACCCCACCGAAGAAGGGCACGGGCCCTGGGTAAGGGAGCTGCAGGGCAAGCTAGGCCCAGGACAGAGAGCCGGGGGTGGGGCCGGGGGTGGGGCTCCGTGTCTGGAGGACGGGGACACCCAGGCCCCACAGCAGCTCCAGCTGAGGAGGAGAGGCAGGGAACAAGGAGGGGGAAGAACACCTCTGACTGCTAGAACGCAGCTTGTTGGGGGCCCCTGGAGAAGGTGTGTCAGGAGGGGGGCCCCTGACCTTGCTCACACAGCTCGCCTGAAAAGCCAGGGTCACACACACAGTGAACCCCCTTGGCAGCCGAGGCCTGGCAGTGGCCATGCAGGCACTGCAGACCCCCGCAAGGCTCTGCCGGGGCCCCGGCCTGGTTGCACAGGGCCCCCGAGTACCCCTCCTGGCATTGGCAGCTGTAGGAAAGAGCGTCGAGGGGCACACATTTTCCATGGACACACCTGCAGAGGGCAGAGAAAGAAACCGTGAGAGCAGCCCGATCCGAGGCCCGCCCCAAAGTGATCCCACACCTTCTGCCCTCCACTTCAGGGGCTGAGATTCTGTTCCTAAGATTGAACCCAGCGAGCAAAATGGGCATCTGTGTTTGTCCCCAGTGGACTTCGTCCCAGTTAACAAAAGCTGAAACCCAGGAACACGATAGTAAAGCCCTGTGTTAGGCCACCGTTTCCAAGGTGAGTTTAAGGACAGTTCAGGGGCAGCCCCTGGCCCCTGGCCTGCAGAACTTCCCAGGGGTGCGGGTTGGGGAAGTGGCCCTTCAGCCCGTCCCAGGCTCACTTGTGGCCAAGGCAGGGGCCGTCGGCTGGCTGGTCGCAGTGCACGCCCCCCCAGCCGGCATCGCAGTGGCACACAGGCCCCGGGGTGGCATCGGGCTGGCAAATGCCATGCAGGCAGTAGAGCTTGCGGCAGGGCTCGCAGCCGGGCACCACGCCTGGCTTCATCTGCGTCTTGGTGAAGTCCTGCAGCTCGTTGTTGATGTACAGGTTTCGGATGCAACCGTGGAAGCTGGTGCCATTGAGGATCTGCCACAGGCGGAAGGCGGCCGAGTTCACATCCACGGGCATCCCTGGGTGGGGGTGGGGAGCAGAGCTGGGCTGAGTCGGCCTCGGCCGGGCCTGGCCCCCACCTACCTCGGAGGTCCAGTGAGCAGCCCCAGTGTCCCCCTCTCGCCCTCGGCCTCTGCCCTGTGTCTACAATCCGGAGCCGAGGTCCTCTGCCACCTTGGAGGGCCCACATTCCTTTCCAAGAAGCAATGGAACAGCTGCTTCCTGTGGGATTAGAGCTGCAGGTTGCAGCCTGTTCTTCACCCAAGGTGGCTTCCTCCTCTCCGGGACACTTGCTCCCAGAGATTCTACCCACAGTAAAGTCCCTGGGACCTTGAACTCATGCCTATGGCACGCTGCCATCTGCTCTTGTGGGCACCTCTTCATAGCAGTCCTCTGAGCACACTCAGTGGCTTGCCTGCAGTCCCAGCGCTAGTAAGGAGCAGAGCCAGGATTAGAACCCAGGCTCTGGTCCTCGAGTCTGCCCCTCCACAGTGTCCAGGATGTCCAATGCCTGCCTCGACCCACCCTACCGGTTCCCAGGGGTGCTGAGCAGGGGCCCTCTGGCTCACCAAGGCTCTGGGCCTCTGAAGGACCAAGACTGGCAATGGACCCCAAATAGTTTAGCAGCCCCTTTTGGCCCAAGTCCAAGAGAAAAGGTGCCCAGGTGTGGCAGGCAGCTGGGAAAGCCCCAGACCCTCCCCCAGCCTTGGGCACAAGCAGGCCCCCAACCTTCCCGGTCAGTTTGGGCTGCGTAGATAACAGGCAGCAGGGGATCGTCCACTGGCAGCCGGGCCACTCACAAGGCCCATCCCCTGCTCTGCTGGCATCACCCCTGAGCCTGGCTCAGTGCCCCGGGCATGAGCCCTCCTGGTCAGCCTGAGGCCACTGAGCAGAAAGGGCCCCATCCTAGGACAGCTGCAGCCTCCTGCGGGCCCGGTCCTCACCTCCCACGTAGAGGGGCGCCTCGCTGTTGAGCGTGTAGTGCTTGCCGAAGTTGTCCATGGTCATGGGACTGCCGCCGTCGATGGAGAGATTCACCATCTGGTCAAAGGTGACCAGCTCGACGGTGTGGAACTGCCCATCGTTGATCGTCTCGGTGCTGGAAGAAGACGAGGCACCCCCGCCCCAGGGAGAGCGCCTTGGTGTGAACCCTCCTTGCCGTGGGTCCCTAGGGTGCTTCCCAAGGGGCTAGTTCTCTATGGGAGGGATCCGGGAAGGCACAGATTCCTGTGGCCCACTGCAGCCCACTGCCCTTCCTTGGGACTCCCTGGGGGAAGGCTGAGACATTTAGGGTAGGGGTCTCCTCCTCCCCACTCAGGAGCCTGCTGTGAGGCTGGGGTGGGATAAGGAAGCAGGGGCCACTGCTCAGAGCTCCGAGAGCCTCAAGCCCAAGCTGGGGTTGGACCCGAAGGTGCCCAGACCCAGACCCCAGGTCTCTAGCAACCATTGGCTTTGGCCCAATAGACCCAGGACCCCAGCAGGGCCCCGCCCTCTGTTGCAGCTGGTGGGCACAAGGAAGCCCTACCTGTATATGGCAGAGCTGGGGTAGCTGCCCGGGTCATAGCTGACACGCACATGGCCCTGGTACAGCTCAACCGCGATGTGGTCGTTGTCCCCGTTGTACAGCAGGATCCCATTGTCCTCTGCTGTGGAGACCTGATGGGCAACGGCACTTTCTCTCCACCCCGCCCCATGCAGCAGCGGCACAGGCTGGGAGGTGGGGTAGACGGGGCACCCGGGATCGGAAGAGAGATGCTGTGTGCAGAGCTGCTGTGCCCTGCCTCACCAGTCTGCCCAGGGGCCACCCCTCCGGGAGAGGCAGACACAGGCTGGCAGTCCCTGGTTCAAGTTCCAGCCACTGCCAGCCTGGCCAGACTGGGGCAGGGAGGGCAGAGGCGCCAGCCGAGGCCTGGAAACTACGCGCTAGGGGAGCAGGCCGGGGGTCCTAAGGCAGTCTGCCTGGAGAAGGAAAGGGCGACTGGGACCACGTCCTCCTAGGTGGGCTCCAGGGAGCACGGTGGGAGCTAAGGAGAGGACCTTTGGCACAAGCCCCACCTCCTTGGATTCAGTGCTTGGTCCAGGGAGAGGCATGTGACTGAAGCCAGGCCAATCAGAGCTTTCCCTGGGATTGTGGATTGTTGTCTAATTAGAGCCAGCACGGAAAAGCCCCTAGAACACTGGCGATGGGAGTTCCTGGGGATATCCAAAGTAAGGGTGTGCCTGGGGCAACGGCGGGTTAGGGGTTTGGTGCGCTGTATTTTATCGAGCAGTTAGGGTAGCTGTTGTCTTGCTGTGTGGACAATGTAGGTGGATAGGACTTTGGAGAGGTGATACAGGGGAGAAGAGCAGAATGAGCATGTTCGAGAGGCTGAAGGGTTCTGAGAAAAAAGGAGAAGAGGACAAAAGAAAAGGGAGAAGAAAGATGTGGCGTTTGTGATCAGGAATGGAATTTCAGGGAAGGACAGAGATGACTCTGGAGGAGTGCGTGTGCTGTGCAGCCTAAGCCGCTCTGCGCCCCTCCCCCTCGGACAGCCGGCAGGGTAGCGCTACTGCCCATCCCATGGGGACCAGCCTGCTTTCCTCCCTCAACATGATGTTCTGAGATGACACACGAGACAGCAACAGACAGCTTACGGGCCCCGGGCACCTCTGGCTGCAGGTAAAGCCCATCTGCAGGGCTGGAGGCAGAAGCCAGGGAGCAGCAGCTGAGACAAGGGGCGGGGGGCGAGGACCCTGGCAGGCTTGGCTTAACGGATCCAGGCCCTGTGGGACCACCTCCGCCCTGCCCTGTGTGCGACTCAGTAGCTGTCCCACTTGTCTTACGCTCAGCCAAGCTGGCTTCCCGATGCCCACAAAGAGCTCTGACGCTGACACAGTCCCTGAGCAGCGATGTGTCCGAGTGTTCTGACTGATGCCAGGGGCCCCTGCTCCCGAGTCCCCTCCGTGACCAGGCCCCCTGGGCGCACACCTGCAGAGTGATGTTGGCGCGTGGCCAGTTCTGCAGGTCGGTGAACTGCAGGTAGGTGTCCCGGTCCACGAAGTTGACGCTGAGCAACTTCTCACACTCAGGGCCGCCGAAGCCCGGCAGGCACTGGCACACGGGCCGGCTGCCCTGGTCCACACAGTTGGCCCCGTTCTGGCACTCAGTGCCCTCACAGGGGCTCCTGGGTGCAGGGGGTTGGGACGGGATCTCGCAGAGCTGTCCGCTGGGAGGAAAGGACACAGGTCAGAGGGCAAAAGTGAAGGAGGAAGGGGGCAGTGTCCTCTCCCATGGCCCTGCAGAGCCATTCACTAAACATGGCAGGAAGGTGCAGCCTCAGGGGGACAGAAAAGGCACCCAAGGAGCCATTTTACATGAGAACTGAGAGCCACAAGGACACTGAGAAATTAGTGTGGTTCCTGGACCCACAGCGTTGACATCTGGGGGCACTTGTCAGAAATGGAAAATCTATGGAAACTGCTTTTTAACCACATCCCAGGTGATTCAGGAAGGTTTGAGAAACACTGCTCGTGCCACAAACTCTGCAAGACAGGTTTCACAGAAAAGAAGAGTGTGACGTAAGACATAAGCAGAAAGAACAAAGACCCACATTACTGAAAGCATAAATAAAAGAGAGGACTTAACTACTAACCTTACAGAAATAAAAAGACGTATGAGGCCATACTACAGACAACTGTGTGCCAAAAGTTAGATGACACAGATTAAATGCACAAATTCCAAGACCCAAACAAACTACCAAAGCTGACAAAAGAATCAACAGAAAACCTGAATAGATCCATGAAAGTAAAGAATCAAATTAGTAATCAGAAAACTTCCCTGGCCGGCGCCGTGGCTCAACAGGCTAATCCTCCACCTAGCGACGCTGGCACATCGGGTTCTAGTCCCGGTCGGGGAGCCGGATTCTGTCCCGGTTGCCCCTCTTCAAGGCCAGCTCTCTGCTGTGGCCCGGGAGTGCAGTGGAGGATGGCCCAAGTGCTTGGGCCCTGCACCCCATGGGAGACCAGGAGAAGCACCTGGCTCCTGCCATCGAATCAGAATCAGTGCGGTGCGCTGGACGCAGCACGCCAGCCATGGCGGCCATTGGAGGGTGAACCAACGGCTAAAGGAAGACCTTTCTCTCTGTCTCTCTCTCTCACTATCCACTCTGCCTTAAAAAAAAAAAAAAAAAAAAAAAATTCCCAGGCCCTGGTGGTTGTGCTGGTGAATCCTACCCAACATTTAGAGGAAAATTAATGAATTCCTCACAAGAAAAGGAGAGGACAGTCCCCAGCATTACCCTAACACACAAACAAGACGAAGATAGCACAGCAAAACTACAGACCAGTATCTCTAATGCATATTAGCAAATCAAATCCAGCATGAAAAGGATTCTATCACGACCATTTGGAACATCCCCCAGGAATGCAAGGTTGGTTTAACATTTGAAAATCAATTCATGTAATATATAAATAGAACAAAAACAATGATACAATCATTTCTACAGAAGCAAAAATAACATTAGACAAGTTCAATATCCCTTATGAATAAAAAACACCACATATACCAGCAACAGAAGTGAACTCCACTGGAACTGGTATTGTGGCATAGTGGGTAAAGCCACTGCCTGCAGTGCCAGCATCCCATATGGGCACTGGTATGAATTCTGGCTGGTCCGCTTCTGACCCAGCTCCCTGATAATGCACCTAGGAGAGTAGTGGAGGATGGCCCAAGTGCTTGGGCCCTTGCCTCCACAGGGGAGGGCTGGAAGTGTCTCCTGGCTCCTGGCTTCAGCCTGGCCCAGCTCCAGCCATTGCAGCCATTCGGGGAGTAAACCAGCAAATGGAAGACCTCTCTGTCTCTCCTTCTCTCTCTCTCTCTGTAACTCTGCCTTTCAAATTAATAAAATAAATCCTAAAAAATCAAAGTTGTAAACTCCATCAGTCTAATAAAGGGAGCCCACCAAAACCACACAACTAACATCACATTTTTTTTTGACAGAGTGGACAGTGAGAGAGAGAGAAAGAAAGGTCTTCCTTTACTGTTGGTTCACCCTCCAATGGCCACTGCAGCTGGCGTGCTGCGGCCGGCGCAGCACCACGCTGATCCGAAGCCAGGAGCCAGGTGCTTCTCCTGGTCTCCCATGCGGGTGCAGGGCCCAAGCACTTGGGCCATCCTCCACTGCACTCCCGGGCTACAGCAGAGAGCTGGACTGGATGAGGAGCAACCAGGACAGAATCTGGCACCCCGACCGGGACTAGAACCCGGGGTGCCGGCGCCACAGCGGCACCGGCTGAAAATTATCATTTGAATAAACAGTACTGGGACAACTGGATATCCACATGCAAACAATGAAGTTGGACTCCTACCTCACACCACATACAAAAACTAAATCATAATGGATCAATGGTCTAAATGTCAGAGCTAAAACTGTTAGGCTCTTAGAGAGCACCATAGATACAAATCTCTGACTTGAATTAGGCAGCGGTTTCTTAGATATGACACCAAAAACATAAGCAACAAAAGAAAAAACAGATAAACCAGACATAAAAATTAAAAACTTCTGCTTCTATGCACCAAGGGACAATATTAAGACAACACATAGAACATGAGAAAATATTTTCAAATCATACATCTGATAAGAAACTCATCTATCAAATATAAACAGCCCTTAAAAATCAGCAATAAAAACACAAACACCTCAATTAAGAGGTGGGCAATTTACTTGACTAGAGATGTCTCTAAAGAAGATGTAAAAATGGCCAAGAAGTACATGAGAAGAAGCTGAACTCCATTAGTCATCAAGAAAACAAATCAAAACCAACAGGAGATGCCACTTCACACCTGTCGCTACCAAAACGACAGGTAAGTCTTGCCAAGGCTGTGGAGCAGTTAAAACCTTCCACCACGGCCAGTGGGCATGTGTGATGGTGCAGGCTCTGGAAAACAGGTAAACACGGAGTTACCATGTAACACAGCAAGTCACACCTGGGTGTACACCCAAGAGCACTCAACACACATGTCCACATAAAAACCTACAGAGGTGGTACTAGCATCAGTATCCACAGCAGTGGAAACCACCTAACTGACGAACGGATGAACAAAACACAGCATCTGATTCACAGAGTGGACCAACACTCGGGAGTGCAGTGCTGGTGAACCTGGACTTTATGCTCCACGACAAGCTAGCCACAAAGGACAACACACTGTGTGACTTCATCCTGTGACACGTCCAGAGCAGGCAGACTTACAGACACAGACACAGACATCAGCAGATTGGTGGCTGGGATGGGTGGGGGGGGCAGTGACATTTAAGGGCTTTGGGGCTTCTTTTTGGGATAATGAAGATGTTCTACAATTGACTGTGGTGATGGATGCATAAATCCAAAATACCCTAAGAGCCATGGAATTTTATACTTTATCTGGGTAGATTGTATGGTATGTGAATTTTATCTAACAAAACCATTTTTTATAAAAATGACATAAGCAGGGTGTGGGAGGTAGATGGCCAGACTTCTTCAACTTCCCAGGAGAACCAAGGTGGGGAGGTGGGTGACCTTCAAGGCAGAACATGTCTTCAGAGGCTCGGCTGGGCAGGTAGTGATGAGGCACCGTCCAGCAACCACCTCCCACCCCCTCCAACAGGTGACGGAGCCTCTGCCTGGGCTCCGAGCAGTTACAGGACGTCCCCAAGGTCGCACAGCTGGTGATTGGCAGAACCATAGCTAAAACCCCGGCATCCAGTGCCCAGGCTCTGACCCTCACCTCCCCCCGTGGGATCCTGCCAGCCCAGGAGTCACTCCTGGCACATCAAGGGCTACGCACCTGTAGCCCTCGGCACAGACACAGGTGTAGCTGTTGACCTCATCCACACACTGAGCCCCATTCTGGCAACGATGATCCCTGCAGTCATCCTGGTTCTCACTGCAGTTGTCACCTGCATAACCTGGTGCACACTCACACCTGGTTGGGGGGGGGGGGGCAGAGTCAGCCCAGAGCCCAGGTGGCCAGCAGTGCACACCAGGGCCAGGGGCTGCACAGAGACAGAGGACCCCAAGTCCCAGTGGGTCTGTGGGGCCCCAGTGCCTCGGGAGCCTCTTCTACAATGAGAAGAGAGCTTGTGTGGACTCTGGGTGGGCTGGGAGCTGGTGGGAAGAGCCACCACTGGAGCCCCACCCTCACCACCAACAGCACATCCAAGGGTGACCCTCAGCCCTTCCCAACCACTCCCTCCTTGCTCTCCCAGGATCCCCCAGCCCCCGGATCTGAGTCCCATGGGCTCACCCATCCCCCTTCTCCCAGTCTCCTGGCCCTCTGCAGGGTGAGTGCCCCTCTCAGGAGGGGCCTTGACCCCAGGCCAGCCCCTGGCTCTGTGCCTCACTGTTGTCTTGAAAATCCACTTGGTTAGCCATTTCCCTATCAAATAAAGGGTCGTTCCACCAGCCACTTATAGGCCTGGCTTTGCCAGATGCTATCTGTCTTGCAGGTCAGCACTCCAAGCCTACCCAATGAGGCATATCCCTGCCTTCTTCACACCTGCAGATTCTGGGGTACCCTTTGTTCTCACCCTGCATGGTCCGGCTAAGCTAAGTCAAAACCTCACCTCCTCCAGGAAGCCTCTTGTGGATATTCTAGCCCTCACAGAGCAATTCCTTATCCAAGCCCCTTCCAAACTCCAAATGCCACTGCTCAACCACACAACCTAAGCAGATCAGGGTTCTTTCCTGATTACACACACACACACACACACACACACACACGTTATGCAACAATACTATCCTTGCTGTGTAACATGGTGTGTGGCTCTCTGATACTTTCTGTTTTATTTTTTAATTTAATTCACCATCCATGAACAGGTCTGGAGCTGCAGTCTGAAAAATGTTGCAGTAGCTGAGCCACCAGCACTCATCATTCATTCATTCAATGACTGTGCATTGAACACTTGCTGGGTTCAGGTACAATGCCAGGCACAGCTGAGTGTGTGTCAGCTCCGTCTTCCCATGGAGGTGTACAGCACGCGGCTGTGCTGCAGCCTGGGCCCGGCTGTGCTCATCTTCTGTGGCATGAGGGGCAAGTCCGGCAGTTCCAAAATGGACAGTATGCCAGCCTGGTTCATTCCACCCTCTGCAGCTCAGCCCGTGAGCAGGCACCCACCCTCCCACGCGGCAGCTTGCCCAGGAGGGTGGCGGTCTCCAGCATCTGGACAGAGGCCCCAGGCAGCCTTGAAATCTTGGATGTGGGCTTCCGGGATCCCCTGATTCCACTTCCTGCCCAGGGGCCACAGGCAGCTCCAGCTAGACGGTGAGCTCCCTGGGTGACGCCACCGCCTGGCCCAGCCTGAGTCCGGCTGGGTCCCAGACACAGATCCCAAGGAGCCCTGCCCTGCCCACTCCTTGCTGCTCTGACCATGGAATGGGAGATCCCAGAAATGAGGCCGTGTTTGCAAAACTGCAGATGGGAGCAATGTTCTTAAACCCCACGACCTTCCTTCAGCAGTCTTCACGTGACAACGCCCTTGCACAGATTCCAGAAACAATGATGCAAATGCTAATAAGGTCAATGACCCCCACCCACCCACCCACACACCCAAACCTCCCCTACGCAGGCTCTGGACTTCCACACTTCCACGTTGTGGTGAAGTCGCCGGTTGCAGGTAAGCGTATGCGACGTGCAGGTAAGCATATGTGATGTGACTGGCTGCCGGGACCTGGGGCAGCCCCGGAGGCACACAGGTTCATGCTTGTGCTGCAAAACCCGCCTGTGTGCACAGCAGCGGGGAGGAGTCCCAACTGTGCACAACCCCCTGCCAGGGAGCCCAGCTTTCCACCCGCACATTCGGGTCAGGCCAGATTTTGCCATCAGATGGGCTTGGGGTTTTCAGAGTTCGGTGGGTTTCATAATAAGGGATGAGGAACTGGGGTCCAGTAGGACGAATGCTGTTGACCGAGCACTCATCAGAGGCCACATGTGGGGCCTGGTGCCTGCATTTTCTCACCCACTCTCTGCAATGATCCCGGCTTGCAGATGAGAAAACGGGCTCAGAGGGTCACACAGCAAACCCAGGGGCAGCCGCCCCAGAGCTGTAGCCCACCCCCTCCTGCCCTGACTCCAGCACCCCTGTCCATCTGAGGCCACACCCACTGGGCAAGTGAGGAAATAGGGCGGGGAGGGGGCAGAACCCAGTCTGACTTGGCAACCCACTGTTCCCTGGCCCCAGAGATGGGTGACACCGACCTGGGCCCATCCGGGGTGCCCACACACTGGGCCTCGTGCTGACACGGGTTCAGACCCGGCGAGCAGAAGTCCACCAGCTGCTCACAGGTCCTGCCTGGGAGAGAATGGAGCTGCTCTGCTGAGCTCGGCCAGGCAGCCGGACCCAGCAGAGCTCCTGCAGACGTGAAAGCAGGCCCAGCCCACCCGTCCACCACGGGGGTTCCGCGAGTTTGCCCCGCTCGGCTTACCCACATACTGCAGCGGGCACTGGCAGGTATAGTTGCCCACGCCGTCCACACAGACACCCCCATTAGCACAGGCGTGCTCCACGCAGTCATCTGCGTTCACCCCACAGGTTGGCCCTTCGAAGCCGGTGGGACAGGAGCACCTGTGGGGGATGGGGAAGATGGAGAGGCATCTTCTTGGGGCACCGGTCATAACCAGAGCTGTGGGCGCTGTTCCTGGCCACGCCCCTGCTAGGTGTTGGGGAGGTGAGAGCTGAACAAGAATGGCCCTGCCCTCGTGGTCCAGTGGGGAAGCAGGGACAGACCACCACGGGAGGGCTGTGAGTATCAGGACGATGAGAGCAAGAGCCAGGGAGGGCCACAAAGGGACACAGCGGGAGTGGTCAGGGCAGGCTTCCTGAAGGAGGTGATGGGTTAACCAGGGAGCCTAAGAGGGGAGAGCAGGGAGATGCAGCTGGGGCAGAGGGCTAAGCAGAAGCCTGAAGGAGCAGCAGCCTGCTCATCCCTGTAGTGGTTCGGGAGGAGACTTCAGGGATGGGGGAGAATGGAGCTGGGCGAGGGAGTGGGCACCAGGCCGGACGCCCTGGGGATCAGCGAGCTTCAAACAGGAGCGTGCCTTCCCCAGAGATGTGTGGACCAGAGAGAGAAGTCTGAGGAGGTAGCTTCCAGGTGGGCACCTTTCTGCACGAGCTCATCCAGAGACTCCTGCTCCGGGACTCCAGACGCCCAGGGTCCATTAGGAATGCCGCCCAGGGTCCGTTAGGAATACCGCCCCGGGTCCATTAGGAATGCCGCCCAGGGTCCGTTAGGAATACCGCCCCGGGTCCATTAGGAATACCACCCGGGGTCCATTAGGAATGCCCATGTTGAGAAAGGGAGCAGGCAAGTGCTTTGGAGGGCTGAGAGGGCTCAGCTCTGTGCGTGTAAAGTGACTGCAGGGAGACCTCATGGACTTGTCAGCCGCGACAGCCCTAAAAATAACACTGATGACAAGTCACTCCGGAGATCCTGGCCTGTGAGCTGGCGAGCGTTTCCACGAACTGAGTGGCATGGCTAAAATAAAATGCCTTCTAATCCCAGCCCCTTATTTGTGAGCACAGACTCTCCCAGTGTTTATATCTACACCAGCAAAACAGAACAGGAATAGAGCAGCTATGGCGCCCCTCCCACTGGGACAGTCACCCACTGACATGAGAACCAAGTGAGAGAGGGCAAAATGACCAAAAAAGAGCCCCAGCAATGCCACAAGAAGGAAGAGTGTATCTTTATGTGTAATACTCATGATCACCAATCGCACATTAGCACACAGCTATGTTGCGACTGTTGTTCTCGGCGACTGTGCTGACAGCTCAGGGCTAAAGGGACTTTCCCTCGCAGGCCAGGTCACCAAGAATAAGAAAAAAATCTGGGAAATTTAACGTAGGTACCCATGTTGGTGGCAGTGACGCTGGGCAGGTGTTCTAGAAAAAAAAGCTTCTCAGGCATAAAAATAGATTAGAAAAAAAATGGGGGGGGGGGTGTGAAATGGAAACACAAGTTCAAGTGCAGCGAAATGTGTGACGGTTCCTGCAAAGCCGTTCGGGTCATTTTTAAGTGGCATCAAACTGCTGTGCGATTCTGAGCCGTTGGCGATGGGGAAGGAGCGACTGAAAGCGATGGTTTCATGTTTACTTGGGATAGCACCGGCAATATCCGGGAGACGGCTTCCTTTGCAATGTGAAATTAAGCTTGCTAGGAAACATCTCCACTGCCAATCTAGGGACACGTGAGGAAGCACGAGCTTTAAGAACTTGTTCTGGGGATGTGAAGTCCTGAGGCTTGAAAACCCCTGTTGCAGGGCCCGTCCTGAAGTTGACTGTCTCCTGCCAAGGCTTGGGGGATGGGCAGCAGAGGGGTTTTAAGCTGGGGGTGACAGGAGCAGCTTCCCATTTCAGGGGGCAGGACAGCAGCAGGGTCTGCAGATAACAGAGGAGGCCCCGGTGAGCCTCAGGTCCAGGGGTAACTCGGGGAGGCGCCCCCCATCCCGGGACCCAGTCTGCAAGGCCGCCAGGTGCCAGTACATCCTGTAGGGGCCCTGGCTGGGGACTTTAAGGAATGAGGAGGTGGCTTCGCAGGAGCTGCTGGGAGCCTACTGTCAGGATGTGTTGCCAAGGCGACACCGGGAGGAGAGAGAGGCCATTTAGTATTTTATTTTTTGCATGAGGTAATTTGGAGGAACAGAGAGGCAGCTCTGGCCACCTCTGCCAGTGGAGTCCACGTCATCTTCTGCAGCGCCCATGTGCTTGGCTGGCAATTTATTTCCAACAACTGAACATTACACATTCCTTGACAAGCTCTGGGAGGGTGTGAGGGGGTGCGTGTTGAGGTCGGGGACATGGCTTGGATGCCAGTGTCAGCACCGGAATGACTTAGGAGGTGAGCTCCTTAGGTCCAGCCCTTCCCTGTACCCCAGGAAATGGGCTGCTCCTGGTGGTGCCAGGGTGAGTCATGAGACGCAGGGGGAGGCAGGGGCCCTTGGGGGAGTGACTAGGACTTGGCCCCACCTTTGGGCAGACCTCACTCACCCAGGGGCAGTCTCAGCTGGATGGGAGGCGCTGGCAGCACTGGCATAACCAGCAAGCTCTGCACCTGGGTTTGGAGGCCTCAGGGGTCAATGGAGTCTCAAATGCCCCAACTGGCCTTGGCTGCATATGCCCTGGGCCATGGATTCCCAGTGTCACTGAAGGACTCGTCTGGCCTGCACCAGGAGGCAGCAGGGCAGCTCCAAGCCCCAGCTCAGCCCTCCTCCACCCCACTGTGAGACTGTGCACTGTGCCACAGGCCAGCACCCTGGCCTCTGTTTTCAGCTCAGCTGGCAAGCGGGGGCTGGCTTGGGACACACAGAGGCCTCTGGCTGTGACTCGAAGTGTGTGCCTGCTCCCCTGAGCCCACCCCACATCGTCCCAGAGCACAGGAGACCTGGGCTATCCCTGCTGTTGAGGCCACGGGCACCCAGACAACCCCCACCAAGGCTCCAGCCCTCCTGGGACTCACGTGAAGCCGGCATCCTCGCCCTCCTGTGCCTGGCAGGTGCCGCCGTTCCCACAGGGGCTGCTGAAGCAGCTGTCCGAGGACACCTCACAGTCTCGGCCCTGGGAAGAAAGTCAGTGAGACACGGGGGGTTAGCGCAAGATGGCCAGCCCCTGCGTGGCTCGGCCTCCCTGTCCTAGAAGTTACTTGTTTGCTCATTCATTCATTCATTCGATACCTCATTGATTACAGGTTCGCTCAAGTGCCTGCCCTGAGTCAGTTTAGCAAACACAACAGACATAGGCAACCTGGCCTGGCCCTGGCCTGCAGCGCCCAGAGGAGCCCTCCCCTCCCGGCTCAGCCTGCACTCACCTTATAGCCACTGGCGCAGGTGCACCTGTACCTCTCAAGCACGTCGTTGTGGCAGGTGCCCTGGTTCTGGCAGGGGCTGGACAAGCACGGGTCACACTTGGCCTGGACAGCCAGGGTCGGGGGACCTGTGACGAACAGGGTGTTAGTGCAGGGAGGAGGCAGCGGCACGGGACTGGACACAGGGACCCCCATGAGGCCCTGTCCCCAAGGACACTTTGCCCCTCCCTGTATTTCCTCTGGGTCATGTTTAGCCCCTGACCATCCACCTCTCTGGTCCCCAGACCCTCCTCTGTTAAATGGGCTCATCACAGCCCGAGCCCTGCAGGGCTGAAAGGACCAAAGCAGCAAATCTTGGCAGGCGGGCGGGCGGGCAGTGCACACAGGTGGCAGTGAGGGCCACTCTTACTGAAGTCAGCTGACTTTTCCTGTGGCCCCTCACCTCCTCCAGAGACACCTTCCCCCAGCCCAGCATGGTGGACTAGGATAACGGAAGCCGGCTCCCCCCCCCAACCCCCAGAGGGCACATCCCGCCCAGCGCCATCTGGCTCTGCATGGAGGCCCCACCAGGGAGAAAGGTCCATTTGCCTTAAGTTGCTCCTCTCCAACCTGTGCCAGGAGAGGCCCCACCCCCGTCACCTCCCTGGCTGCAGAGGTGGACAGGCCGCTGGCCGCTAGGGGCTTTAGGATCCAACAAGGCCAGGTCAATGGACTCGAGTCTGCCAAGAGGCAGGAGCACAAACAGGAATGTAAAAAAAAAAAAAAAAAAAAAAAAGCCGGCTCACTAAGCTAATCCTCCGCCTTGCGGCGCCGGCACACCGGGTTCTAGTCCCAGTCGGGGCGCCGGATTCTGTCCCGGTTGCCCTTCTTCCAGGCCAGCTCTCTGCTGTGGCCAGGGAGTACAGTGGAGGATGGCCCAAGTGCTTGGGCCCTGCACCCCATGGGAGACCAGGAGAAGTACCTGGCTCCTGCCATCGGATCAGCGCAGTGCGCCGGCCGCAGCACGCCAGCCGCGGCAGCTATTGGAGGGTGAACCAACAGCAAAGGAAGACCTTTCTCTCTGTCTCTCTCTCTCACTGTCCACTCTGCCTGTCAAAAAATTAAATTAAAAAAAAAAACCCTTCTCAGGGATGTCTTGGAGAATGCAGGGGGGATTTCTGGGGTCCTGGGGGGTTCTGTTGCTGGATGCAGGTAGGCACAGTCAGCGAACACAACACACCATCAGCTCGTGAGCCGTGTGCTTTTCTGCACACGTGTTCGATTTCAACACAAACTGGAAGCAGAGCTTTTCCTGCCAGCCCCAGCCCTGCAGTGTACGCGGAGCACATGTTACCACTGTGACAGCATCCTGCACACGGGTGGCCCGAGGCCTCCTCATTAACCCGTGGCTGTCACTTTCATTTCCCATAGTGGCCTTTGAACTGGTGGGGGGCAGGGGCCTGTACCCTGTGGTCCTCCCCCAGCAGCGCCCTGCACACAAGCTGGGCCAGAGGCAGCTAATCAGCCACCTGGCTCTGCTGGGCAGGGCCTCTGGGGGCGGGGCACCGGCCAATCAATCAATCCCTGGACAAGTGGTTACAGATGCCCAAGGGGCGGAGCCTCCACCACATTCCTGCATGTAGTCTGCAATTGTCAGGACTGCAGCAGCCGGTCTGCCAGCTCCAGCAGGGATGGCAAGGACCAGGCTCCCGAGCGCTGCACTGCTGCAGGACTGGGCACTGCCGTAAACACTGCTGCTATTTTTATTTTCCCTACATAATCTCAGGGGAGGATTAAACCCCTGGTAGCCTGAGACTTTTCTGTCTGGCTCTTTTCTCTGCGTTGCATGCAGGACCACATCCTACCAAGCAGCAGGTGCCTTGTTCCTGTCACCTGACTCCCCACCCAGCAGTTACAAGGACGAAGGAGTGTGTGGAAGACCCTGCCAGGGTCAGGTGGGCTCGGGGGTGGGGGTGGGGCCAGCAGCCAGGGGCGGGGACACTGGGCTCACCTTGGCATTCAAACTTCTTGGCGGGCGTGGTGAGGAGCAGCTTGCCCTCCATATGCGGGGGCCCAGCGCAGCGGGCAATGCCGGGTTCCTTATAGCCAGTCTTCACCCAGCTGGAGAGCCAACGGAGGTGGCAGTCACAGTACAGGGGATTGGCGCCAATGGCCCTGGGGCGGAGGAGGGGGACAAGCAGGCATTTCAGCTTCATGTGCCCCTTGGGGTGCCACGTTCTGGCAAAAGTCCCAGAAGCCCCCATTTCTGAGGATTTACCAGTTAGCCTACATGTGAGCATTTCACATGCAGTATCTCACTTGGTCCTCACCGCACCCTGCTGTTCCCATTTCACACGTGCAGAAACTGAGGCTCAAAAAGGCCCAAGCACTTGGCCAATACAACACAGAGAAAGGGAGGAGCTGGGATTTGAACTCACGCTTTTGGGGCCAGAGCCCATGGCGAAGGCTCTGCCTGCACAGGTCTGGGGGAGAGAGCGGCCAGCACCCAAGCTGCAGTATGTGCCTCTGGGCCTCTCATCAGCTGCGGTTTTCTTTCCTCCACCTCAGAGGCATGGGGGACTGAGCCTCACGAGGGCTAACTGATTTCCTTGGGGTCCCATGACGAGCCAAGGGCAGCCCCTGGTTTCACAGAGCTGTCCGCCTCGGACGCCCACACCTTGTCATTCTTCTTTTTGTTTTTTAATCAAACAAAGCACACGGGAGTGCATTCGCATTGTGAGCCCCTTTCGAACACTGCATACAAAGCAAGGTCTGGGCCCCACGCCACACTGGAAATGCACACAGTGCCACGGAGCTGCACACTGCACACAGGCTCACTTCATATTTCACAACTTTTTCTAAGAGGGCATTGCTAGGTTACCAGTGGGGTGCGAATGGTGTAACTCGTGCTGTGATTTGAGTATTCGTCCCTCAGACTCAGGAACGTAGTCCTCAGTCTTCAGCTCATGGTACCAAGAGGGGGGACAGTGCTCGGAGGCAGGGCCTTCGGGAGGTGAGGGTTGGGTCCTTGGGGTGGGGCCCTCAGCACGGCCTCCTGGTGGCTTAAAAGAGACAGGGACTGCTGTGCCCCCTGCTCCTGGCCACTTGCTGCTCTGTGCACACCATCACTCAGCCAGCAGGGACACCATCCCCAGACACCGAGGCAGTGGGGCCCATGCGGGCTTGGGCTGTGAACTCCAGAACCATGATCCAAAGCAAACCTCTTCCCTTTACAAAGCCTCAAGTTACTTCCTAAGAGTGGCGAAAAGCAGACCACACAGCTCTGAGGGAGGGGAACTGGGCGATGCCTATCGAACTACAAATGCAGCTGCCTTGGCATCCAGTGATTGGTTTCTGGGAGTGGATCTCAGATACACCTGTCTGAGCACATAAAGGCACCGGTGCCATCCATTTCCAATCCAGTTCCCTGCTAATGTGCCTGGGAAAGCAGTGGAATATGGTTCAAATGTTTGGGTCCATGCACCCACATGGGAGACCCAGATGAAGCTCCTGGCTCCTGGCTTTGACCTGGCCCATCCCTGGCTATCGTAGTCATCTGGGGAGTGAACCAGTAGATAGAAGATCTCTCTCTCTCTCAATCTCTCCCTCTCAATCTCTCTCTCTCTCTCTCTCTCTCTCTCTCTCTCTGTGTGTGTGTGTGTGTGTGTATGTGTAATTATCACTTTAAAATAAATTTAAAAAATTTTTAAAGACAGATTTGGTCAGGGGGCTCTGTCCTTGTGGATGGGTTCACGGTATTGAGGGGGTTGTGACCTCCATGGGAGGTCTGAGCGTCTCTGTAGAACAGGTACCCAGCTGCAGGACTCAGGTGGCAGGGCAAGTGCATGTGAAGTGTGCAGGGCTGCCCCAGGGAGGCCGCCCTGACTTGCCCTGGCCAGCACTCCGCCCTCGGCACCCACACCAGACGCCACCAACCCTTGCATCGTTGGCTTGGCAAGTTCAGAATTTTCACTAAACCACAGCAACAGAAACGGAGATGGGCAAGATGCGAATCTGGGGGAAGAATGGGGACAAGGTCTTCAACTGATTCAGGAAAATAGAAAAATCAGTGCCTCGTGCCTAGAGTTCAGCAGTCTCGTCGTTACTTTGCAAACAAGGCTGCGTGGTGTGAACGTGAACGGGCATGAGTGTTAAGCAGCCAGTGGACGCACTGCGCTTCCCATCTGTCGTGGGCAGTGCAGAGGCGGGGGTTCTCATGCGGGGCGCACGGCCTGCTGAAAGCTGCAGCAGCTCTGAACAGGAATTCTCCCAAAGCAGCCCAGCTGCCTCTGCACAACCTTACACAACAGGCCGCGCAAGACGCAGACTCCGGCCCCACGCAGCTGCTCTCCGCTCGCCCCGAGAGCCTTGAACGGCTCGCTGAACACTCCTGTGACTGGATAAGACCCTTCGCTCTAGAGAGGGGAGAAAGACCAGCATGTACAACCTAGGATGGGCGCCCAGGGAATAACGCAGCCCGGGAAAGAGAGCAGGCTCAACCTCGGCCTGGACTGAATTCTCTCTCCTCACTGCTGACAGCCTCCATCCTGGCTCAGGGACGGGCTGGGCCCCTCCCCCTTTCGTTGGGCAGGACCAGGACCCCACAGAGAAGGTCAAATGCTTTGATTGTGTTGAAGCTCTAGTGTGTTAAATAAAAAACAAAGGCTTTTAAACTGAGCAGAAATACAAAAATTGTGGCATATTTAAAACATTTGCATTCATCAGATAAATATTTTGTATATCAATAACAAGTGCAATATAACATGATCCTGTTATTCAAAAGACGAATACAGAATTTAGTCTAAATATATTTTTATAGTGCACTACAAGGAGTGCGGCCCGGTCATTTATTAGGAACGGTTTCTCCTTTCAGTCCTGTAACTCAATAGGAAAAAATGGCAGAAAGACTAACTCGGAAGCCACGGCAAACACAGCTGGGGGGTATGGATGGGGGGTCCTCGGCTCATCTTAGGATCTCACGATCCCCACACTGATGCCAGTCCAGCCCCACACGTGGCAGCGAAGCGCACTGCAGTTCTAAGTGTCCCTTCCCAACTCTTCATCATAACACGTAAGGGGTAAAGGCCCATAAAGAGCTATCCAGACATAAACCTGGCTGAAGCCACACTCGACTTTCTTGTTTCCGTATCGAGCAGGTGCTGAGCTGGCCCTGAGTCCACCATTTCGAGCTCTAATGGCTGCAAAGACTCGATTTCCGCAGCTGAGAACCATCCTCCCCTCCCGGCAGTGTCTGTAGTTCCCTTTCCCAAGGAGAACCGCCGTGAACTCAGTGGGGAATGGCGAGCCACAGGCCCAGCAGAGGCCTCGTGGGCAGGGGCCAGGCCACTCATCAAACTAAGAGGACCATGGATTCATTCGGGTGTGCACCCCCATAAAAGTACAAATAACCTTGTGTTGTTGATTTTTGGCATGAGTTGGGAATGGCCGAAACAGTAGCCACATCTGCTCATGCCAAGGCCCTGCTGGGCTTCTATTTATGTAACCCGCCCTGAAATAGCCTTCTCGTGGCTGTGTCGGGGTCACCAACTTTGGAGGTCAGCATGCACCGAACTCTCGGAATCTCCTTTACCAGCACACCCTGTCCGGGCCCATCCTAGTCCCAGGCTATTTGTGTGCAACACCATCTCCTCCGCCAAGACTCGAATTGTAGTAGAGGCGGCTCCCCGTGGGCAGGGGCCACAAGCCCTGGGCTGTGCCGGGGGGAGACCAGCAGGCAGCAGTAAATGCTGGACGAATGCCTGCCTGAGTGCCCAAGAAAGGCACAAAACTCAGTGCAAAGGGAATCCAGGAGGAAAGGGATCATCTCTCATCCTGTAAGTGGAACTAATTAAATTATAGTGAACTCCCTTGTGATTCCTGAGTACATATTTGTACATCATTAAAACCAGAGTGTATCATTTTCTTATTCTGCATCTTCACCAAATAATAAATTACAGTGTCATAATAGTCATCAGTATTAATTACTTGCTATTCCATCCTGTGGGAATGGCACAATTTACTTACTCGTTTCATATTTACTTTTCACACCTGCTTCTTAATGAATTTGGAAAGCTAACTTTCCAGTGCAACACCAGTGCTAAACTGGAACGATGAAGAATGACAGTGGGGAGCTTTGGCACAGGATCTGGCACACAGTCGGTATTCCCGGATGCATGGATGGCTGGATGCGTGAACAGATTTTATGGATGGTTCGATGGATGGAAGGAAGGAAGGATGGACAGATGGAGGAAGGGAGGGATGGATGAATGGATGGGTGGATGGATGGTGGGGCAGATGGACAGATAGATGAAAGATGGGCTAACTGTAAAGTAAACATGAAAATAGACAACAGCAGAGAGCCGCGAGGGGATTGAAGCCCCTGGCAGTGAAGAGCTCATAATCACTATGTCATGTTCAAACTCTAAGGGACCTTAGAAATTGTCTTTTTCACAGGTGAGAGAAGAGGTCTAGGGAGAATATATTACCTGAGATCCCACTGCAAATTGATGGTGGGACAAGGATCTAAAGCCCTGAGTCTTGATTCTTAGTGCAGGGGTTGAAATGTGGTGATCTCAGCTTCCACCACACCCTTGCCCCACAGACCCCTCGTCCACACTGCCAGCGGGCAAGAGAGGCCCTGGCCAGCGTCACAGCGGGCAAGAGGGCCGCACAGGCACACGGCACATGGCATAGGCACATGGCATAGGCACATGGCACACAGCACTGTGGGGACCCGGAAACCGGAGGATGACTCTCGGCTGACCTTGACTCCTTAGGGAACCTTGGGCCCATTCTTCCCTATGAAGTGCCTGTGGCCAGAGTGAGTGCAGCGAGTCCATGCCACTCTTTTATATCCCTTGACTCCTTCCAAGTGTTTAAGAGATCCTACAAGCAGCAGCAGCTCTGGAGTGCAGCACATGGATGCACGAGTGCACATGCGTGTACACGCCCTGTCGCCTGCGCACATGCACACACACCCTACTGCAGTGCGGACACACTGTCCAGGCCACAGCCAATTTCCACCCCACACCCAGTGCGGTAACAGCAGCGCCGATCCACAGAATGGCTTCATAACAGTGGTCGGTTTCTTTCTCATGGGTGCTGTTTGGTAGAGAAATGGGGCCCAGCTGCAATTAACAGGCACTTCTAATTGCTAATGAGGGGACCTAGCTCTGTAACCACTGCTAACCGCATCTTTCCTTACTGGTTTACTTCTTGTCAGTTGGGTCTGGCCTCAGGCCCGAGGTCACTTTCTCCTAGAGAAAGTCTGAATGTACAGGTAAGTGTAGACGCCACACTTGGTTTTGAAGCTTCAGTTATTGTTTGAAATGCATTGTTTTTCACTTCCCCTCGAAAAACAGCGCCCCTAGATTTTGAGCACACACTCACGTGGTACTCGCGTGGCACTTGCATGGTACTCGCGTGGTACCCACTTCCCAAGGGGAAGGAGGGCGGGGGCCAGCCGCACGTTAAATCCCAGGCGTGAGTGCTGCCATGAGGGGGTCTCCGAGGTGAGACAGGTGACCCAGATGCTTGAAAGGGCCTGGCGGGGAAGGTGCAGAGTCCAGGCAGATACCTGGCTGACACCCGGCTATGCAGGGAGCCTGAGCGGTCCCGACAGCAGCGGCCCGAGCACCCCACAGAAACAAGCTCTCTAGAGAGCATCTGCAGTCCAGGTCCTCAGAATTCCTAGAGGCTAATAGCCACAGAAATGAGCTCGCAACACCCTAAGTTACCAGGCACAGGTGCAAACGAGCTCCTGCGACTTCCAGTCAGCGGGAAGAGACAACAGTGGCCCTGCCTGGCCTGCGGCTGGAGTCACCCTCTCCAGCCAGACTCACTCCTGCCTCCCACCCCATCGGCCTCCATATGACACCCCTGGTTGTCCACAACTCTCCTTTCAAAGCTCCCTGCTGTCCACAAAATCAAGTCCAAACTCCTTAGCGTGACACAAGGCCCTTCCCAACAGGACTCCAAAGTCCCTCTCCAGTCTCATCTCTTCCCACTCCACATTTTCTTCCCCTAATACCCTTTGTCCTGGGCTGGATGACACAGCACCCCAAGGCATGCCCTTGGCTTCCTGCCTCTGTGCCTTCACACATGCTGTTCCTTCTTCCTGGAATGCCCTTCCCTCCTCTGCAAGTAGATTGTGCCACCTCTGTGGAGCAAGGGCACCTCCTCGGAGTCAGTCTCCACTTCCTTCCAGCTGCCTTGATAACATCCCCAGTAGCCACAGAGGCCGGAAGTAAATTCTAGTAAATTCTTCTGCACTTGACTCACTCTGTCACCCAGGAGGTCACTGAGAACAGAACAAACAGCAAGCTTTGGAATCAGACACGCCTAGTTTAAATCCTGCCCCTCATACCCTAGCTTTATGGCCTAGAGAAGTTGCTTAACTGTTCAGAATCTGAAACTGGAAAGTGGAAACAATAAATCCTGCCACCTAGGACAGCCCCTACCCCTCCCATACCCATGGCAGACATTGCTAATCGATCACCACACTCGTCCCACGGAGTCCAGACTGGCCCTGGAATCTTCAGTACTGTGCTTGGGGCACTTCCTGCCAATCGGAGGGAGCTGATGCATCGCACAAAACTCACCTCCTGGATCAGTCACAGAGTAAGTGAGTCACCCAGATAAAGTCCACAGCATGGCATTTGACCGGAACAGATCTTCCAAGAGCAACACCCACTGTTTTATTTCCTCAAGCCTGAGATTGTTAGATGCACCACTTATGTAACAGGCATTGGGAGGGGCGGAGAAACATCTCCATATTAAATATGCACATCATTTTAAGATACGTTCTGATTTTAGAGATTAACACATGGAAGGGTGGGCATTTGGTGCAATTTAGTTACTGCCTGGGACACCCACGTCCCACATCAGAGAGCCTGGCTTGAGTCCGGGCTCCTCTGCTTCAGATACAGCTTCTTGCTAATGCACACCCTGGAGGCAGCAGGTGACAGCTCCAGTATTTTGGTTCCTGTCACCCACGTGGGAAATCCAGATGGAGTTCTGAGCTCCCAGCCCTGGCTGTTGCAGGCATTTGGGAAGTGAATCAGTGGATGTCAGACCTGTCTCTCCATCTCTCTCTCTCTCTCTCTGTCTCCCCTCTTTCTCTGTAACTCTTTCAAATGCATAAATAAATCTAAATAAATAACACTTCGTTGAACACTGCAGTACGAGCAGCTGTTTGAGTCCCTGTTCTCAGTTCTTTTTAGCAAGCTCAGGAGTGGAACTGCTGGGTCCTGTGTTAATTCTAGGTTGAGCGCTTTGGTGAATCAAGTCTCCGGCTTTCAAAGAATCCTCACGGCACTACCAGCTAAACAGTCTGGGGAGCAAGCCTGCATCAGCTACACCACCTCTCAGAGGAAGTAAATTTCTGGAGCTTGTCCCTCTCTGGGCACAGGCAGGCACAGGTTACTGGCGTGGCACGTGGGTCCGGAGCCTGCCTCCCACCATCTATCAGGTCTAGGACTTGAGGCCAGCTCCTCTCTTCCTCTGGGCCTGTCCCTGGCGTGCAAAACGAGATGACAGCAGCCATGGTGGAGGCTTCCTTGGAGCACTCATTAGCTAAAGGAGGCAGGGTGTTTAGCAATCAATAAATGGCCACTGCCACTTTATACTGTGGTGACAAGCCATCCTCCTCCGCCACTGCCAAGTCCGGTGGCCCGCCAGAGTGCACGTGGGGAGTCCACCAGTTTACTCTCGGGATGGGGCAACCAAAGCTCTGACACCCTGAGGAGGAGGGTCTTCCTTGCAGCCCAAGTGCTGGTCAAGGGCAGAGAGGCCGGGGCTACTCACAGGTGAGACAGGGAGGTCACGTCCGTGAAGGTGCCCTCTTGGAGGGTGGCGACGTCGTTGCCGTGGAGGGACCTGAGGGAGAAGGGGCTGCTGGGACTTGGTCCAGGGATGGGTGACGTGGTGAGGGCAGGCCCAGCCCTCTGCAGGATGGGGGCCTGCCTTGCCAGTCCCTCCTCTGGCTACCAGTGCCGTGGGGAGGTGGCGCAGCTCAGGGCCCCTAGGCTGCTGGCCACAGGGAGGACACAGGGAGCCTGCAGTAGGGCAGGTGGACCACCCACCCTGTCTCTGCCATGGTCATCAGCCCAAGCATGGGGTTTACAAGTGCATCACAGGCAGCCGTGCTCACCCCATGCCCCGGCTCCCTTAGCCGGGATGCTGAGGGCAGACGACTGAGTCCACTAGTGTGGGTGGAGCTGGAAGAATGTCACCTCACCCTGGTGGACTTGCAGGGGCCATGGTAATGACACAAGGGCTTTTGCTCTCTCTCTCTCTCTCTCTCTCTCTCTCACACACACACACACACACACACATCACAAACTCAACTTGGGGGTGACAGCAATCGCCATCTCCTGGATCTTTTCCCATGCGTTACTCAGTGCCATCAGGGGCTGGAGTGAGGGCGCTCTGGTCTCCCACCACTGGACAAGCACGGGCCCTGCTGGGGCCCACACCTGCCTGTCGGGTGGCAGGGCCCTCGGTGGGTGGGTTCCCGGAGGACAGAAGAGGGAAGGGACTTACAGCAGGCGCAGGGAGCGGAGGCCCTGGAAGGCCAGCGGAGGGATGCACTGCAAGGCGTTGTAGCTGAGGATCCTGCGAGAGGGAAGAAGGAAGCAGGCAGCATGACAGCCACAGCCCCGCCCTGCAGGTGCAGGACTCAGCAGCTCCGCGTGGGGAGCAGGGAGCAGAGCTGCTGGCTGGATGCTGGCTGAGGTCTGCTCGAGGGTATAGCTGACCTTGGAGCGTCCCCTAACCCTTTCTTCCTCCATCAGCTGTAATACAGGGACCCAGGGGCCACTGCTGTGGCTTAGCGGGTAAAGCCACCACCTGCAGTGCCGGCATCCCATGTGGGCGCTGGTTCATGTCCTGGCTGCTCCACTTCCAATCAGAGAGAGCAAAAGCCCTTGTGTCTCTGCTGTGGCTGGGAAAGCAGTAGAAGATGGCCCAAGTCCTTGGGCCCCTGCACCCACGTGGGAGACCTGGGTGGAGTTCCAGGCTCCTGGCTTTGGCCAGGCCTAGCCACAGGCATCATGGCCATTTGGGAAGTGAAGCAGTGGATCAAAGATCTCTCTCTCTCTCTCTCTCTCTCTCTGTAACTCTGCCTTTCAGATAAATAAAATAAATCCCATTGAGTTCTGTGGAGTTCAGTTAGCGGCAGCAGGCAAATACCTCAGAATGTGGGTACAAAGCTGTCAGAGGGCTCTGCTCACAGCAGTGCGAGCTGGGAGCCACCCCAGCGGCCACCACCAGTGAGTGCAGGAGGCAGGGCTGGCATCGCCCTGCAGAGGTGCTGTCTCGGCTTCATCCAGCACATGGAGCTCACACACGAGGGCAGGCCCAGGCAGCCAGGTGCAAAGAAATGACCCAATTTACACCTGGCTAAAAATGGGCAAAATCACACCAACGCTGTTCAGAAGCACACATATGGATGGCAATACTATTTAAAATGCCTAAAAAGTGACCATGATAAGGTCAGAACAGGGGGTCGGGGGGCTTGGGGTGCTCAGGGTGTTCTAAGTATCTACATGCGTGCCAGTTTCACGATTGCTAGATACACTGTGCTTTCATATTTTTTGTACTTTTTTGTGTATTTTGTGTATTTTCACAGTGAAAGATGTTTTCTAAAAGCTTTTTAGGTGCCAGCACTGTGGCATAGTAGGCTAAGCCTCCTCCTGCTGTGCCGGCATCCCATATGGACGCCGGTTCTAGTCCCAGCTGCCCCTCTTCAGATCCAGCCCCCCGCTATGGCCTGGGAAGGCAGTAGAAGATGGCCCAAGTCTGTGGGCCCCTGCACCCATGTGGGAGACCCAGAGGAAGCTCCTGGCTCCTGACTTCGGATTGGCGTAGCTCCGGCCATTGTTTCCATTTGAGGAGTGAACCTGAAGATGGAAGACCTCTCTCTCTGTCTCTTCCCCTCTCTCTCTGTAACTCTGCCTCTCAAACAAATAAATAAATCTTTTTTTTTTTTAAAAAAAAGCTTTTTAGATGCTCAGGCTCTGGTCCACTCTCTGGAGGGGGAGGGTGCCTACAGGCCCCTGGGGAGTGACGAGGGAGCCGCACCACCGGCAGGCTGGGGCTGGGGAGGTCTCAGCAGCTGTGGCCCCAGCCCCACCCCCACCCCTGCGGGACTCACAGCGTGGTCAGCTGGCTCATGTTGGTGAAGGAGGAATTGCTCAAGGAACTGATCTTGTTGTTGCTCAGGTCCCTGGAAGAGGCAAGGGCAGCATGGTTTAGAAGAACCCAACCCTGGCTCATTTGCACGGTTTCTTCCCCTCCCTCTCTGCCTGAGCCCTGCCCCCACCCCTCCAGTTAGCTGAGCCAGGGCCCCTCTGGCACTCCCAGGGCTGAAGTAGGGGTGGGGAGGAGCACTGGGCCCCCTGAATCCCTCCGTGTCCCCAGGGCTTCTGCCTCACTCCTCACCCCACACCCCTGCACCTAGAGCTGCCTGGCCCCTCTCCAACACAGAACGGCTCCCACCAAGGCTCACCGCCACCTCTCCAACTGTGAGAGGCAGTGGCCTCTCCATTCTGTTCCTGGCCCTGTGCAGGGGTGGGCTCACTGGCACTCCAACATCCTGTGAGGGTGCCCGTGACCCCATGTTACCAGTTAAGACCCAGAGTCTAGGAGTAATGAACTCCGCGGGTCAGAGGCAGCCCACGGGCCAGCCCCAGCCCACCACCCTGGGCCCGGCCCACGCCTGCCCTTCCCGCCCCTTCTCTCCCGTGCCCCTCACTGACTGCCCGCTCCTCCTGCCTCACTGGCCGTTTCTTTGCCTCCTGAGGCCCGCGGCCCTTGTCCGCTCAGGTCTCTCTGGGATGCTCTCGTACTGATGGAGCCCTGTCCCGTGGCCCGGCCTGGCTGCTGGTGGAGCCCTGCTCTGGCTGACGGCCCTCAGACAGCAGATCAGGGGCTCATGCCTTAGTGTCCAGGCTCTGACGACCACGGGCACGGCCCCCACCCATGTCTCATCGCCTCTCTCACACCTGCCCCACCTGTCCAGCCAGTGTCACCTCCCTCCTGGGGCCTCCCTCACACTCTAACTTCACCTTCCACAGGGGCAGGCACCACCACAAGCTTTCTGGAACACAAACCTGACCGATCACGTCCCTACCAGAGCCCAGCAGCGGCTCCTGTCCCCCTACAGGGCAAACTGCGGGCTTGCAGCACGGCCACCTCCAGGGGCTCCGGCTCTGGCCACCGTCCCCCAGGCCTCGCAGGCTGCGGATTTACTCCACTTCCTGGGATTCTCTGAGCATCCCGCGACTCCGTTCCCTGGCTGTCCTATTTCTATGCCCACTGGTGAACACTGCCGCATTTTCAGTGTGCTGCTCTCCCAAGCCCTAGCCTGGGCACATCAGCCTTCTCTGAGCCACAGCCCCCCTCTGCCTTTGCTCTGGCGGCCCCTCTCACCCTCCGGCTTTCTGTGCCCCCACTCCTCTCTCCAGCACCCTCTCTAAGCCACGCGGTCTGGGGCGGGCCCAGGACTTGGCCCATGCCGCTCTTGGCTCGGGAACGTTTAGACGTGAAACAGTGTGCCCTGCCCCCTCCTCCAGCAGCCTTTGCTCTGACTCCTCTCGGTCAGCACTGCTTCCTGCGCTTGGGGATGTACTCAAGCGCTTCGCTGAACAGCAGTGCACTTGGAGGTGCCTCCTTGTACCAGGAGGCGGCGCTACTGCAGCCCCGGGAGGCAGTGCCATGGCGCGGACTGGCAGATTGAAGGCCTCCATCCCCCCACGCTCAGCAGGTGCATCCCAGCCACCGGTGCAGCTGCTGCTACAGAGAAAGCGGGCAGATGAAGTCTCTTTCTTCGGCACTTCGTCATCAGTCACTGAATCAACAGAGCCAGTCCCAGCGGGATGCTGAAGACACATCCATGAGGTCCTCAAGCCAAGACAGAGACGCTGGAGCTGCCAAGGCCTGATGGCCAGTGCTGCTGCAAGTGGCTGCCCCGGAACTGTTATCAGACCCCGACAAGGAACCAGCACGCCACGGAGTACACACTGCTTTCCCAGGAACTTTCTCCGTGAAGGAAGCAGGAGGCTGAGTCACATCCTGGTGCAAGTTCCTTATCTAATTACAAACCCGCTGCCAGCTGTCCCAGCGACCACAACGCGCAGCCCTGCGCCACCCCATGCTAAGGTGGAGCTTTCTCTGGACTTCTTTCTGGCAGAACCTGGTCACTGAGCAGATGAAGACCAGTGAGGGCTGATTAGGCCGGAAGGCCAAGAGCAGGGGAACTCTGCACCTCCCCGGGAGTGGAGAGGGTCAACGTGTGGAAACAACAGAAGGACAGCCGTCAGAGAGAGGAGAACGTAGCTGCCTTATTCCACACTGGCTTTAGAGGCCAAGGCTGCATGGAGAGGAAGGTCTCCTTTGCCATCTACTTCTATCCCAGCCCCTGTCCTTGCAAAGAGAACCCACATCAGCTCCAGGGAGGGTTGGGAGATGGCTTGGAGTCCCATCTAATGGGGCTAGAACAATGCAATTCCCAAGCAAGGCCACTAGGTGGCAAACAGCTCTGCGCACAGATGTTCCTCGGGGAAGGGGTTAGGGGCACAAACACAGGGTCTGGAAGAAATTCCAGGAAAGCTGGAGCCTGTCCTCTGAGCAGGCCTGGATACTCACACGAGCTGCAGGAACTTGAAGGTGGACAGCTGGCCTGGAACCTGCGTGAACTGGTTCCCGTCCAAATAGCTATGGAGAGAAAACAGCAGGGTTACACAGCGGGATGACTCTGCCGGCAGTGCCCCATCTCTGGCCAGAACCTTCCCTGAGCCACTCCTCACTCTTCAGAACCGCTCATTGGAGGAGAAAAGAAGCCCACTGATTAGGCCGTTAGAGATGCCACCTACAGAACTTGTTAAAAGCCACTGTACGTGTGAACACTTGGCACAGCTGTTAGGATGCTTGCTGGGTCAGCTGCATCCCATATCTGAGGGCCTGGTTCCAGTCCTGGCTCCTCTGCTTCCGATCCTGCTCCCTGCTAATGCGCACCCTGGGAGGCAGCAGATGACGGCTCAAGTACTTGGGTCCCTGCCACCCACGTGGGAGACCCAGGTTGAATTCTGAGCTTCCGGTTGGGCTTGGCCCAGACCTGGTGCAGCCATTTGGGTAGTGAACCAGTGGACAGATGATTTCTCTTTCTGTCTCTGTCTGCTTTTCAAAAAAGCCCCCAAAACAGAAGAAAGCCACTGAGCTCCCCCTCCCCGGCTCTGCTCTCTCCCTGGCCACACGGGCCTGGTTTGCAGGATCAGCCCTCACAGCTCCCAGGGCCGGCAGTCCCTGGGGGTTGGCAGGTGGCCTGTCCCGTGGAAGCCCCAGACTCAAACACTCCCAGGGCAGCTTGCCTTCACTCCACAGCCCCTCACGTCCCTGCCCGCCTGCGCACACTGGGCCCGCTGGTGCTGCTCTTCAGCCCTGGGGAGTAGGGCCCCCTCGGCGGGCTCCTCCTGCCCACAGGCCCTTTGCATTTGCTCCCCCACACACACAGTGCCCCACCCCCACCAGGCTGCACACCGCCACCAATGCCTGGGGCCCTACAGCCATCTCCTTCCCCTCTCCTTCCTGCTGGCTCCCACTGTATCCACGTCCACCCGAGTCACTGCCCTGAGACCAAGCCCACCCACAGCCTCCCCAGGTTCACCGCCACAGGCCAGTGCGTGGGCTTCAAGAAGCTCTGGGTCTGCCCGCCTCCCCGCTCGCCCACCAGGAGACTGGAAGTTGCTCGGCATGACTCAAGTGCTGGGGGCTGAGCCCCAGCTGTGAACAGCCCTCCCCATCCGCCACCCACAGGGAGTGCAGGGGAGACAGGTTTTCCTGGGAGTCCCACGGGCAAAGGCAGCAAGGACCCCAGGGTGCGCTGTTTTCTGAGCAGCAGCCCAGCCGAAGGGATGTCCACCTCGGGGTCATTTCCAGCAACAAGACCGAGAACGACTGAACACTCCAACGAAAGGGGATTTGTTACCGGGATCACGGTGGGCTTGTGTGAAGAGCATTACGTTGCTGGTTAAAGAAATCACGCGTGTGAGAAATGGCACGCCTGACGGAACTGCTTGTGGTAAGTTTCGTTCCGTGGAAGAGGTAAGGTTACTCCTTATCTTCCAGGCAGAGCTTAAAGGGATGACTCCGGGGACAACACGGGGACTTGGGACAGCAGAGGGGGCGTCAAAGAGAAGCCCAGGGCTCTGACCCCAGCTCCCGGCCAGCTCGTGGCTACCACCAGGGCCCTGCCCAGAGGGAAGTGCTCCCACTGTCCCCGCCCAGGGGGCCCACGTGGAGGGCGGGAGCCTCGGGCTACTCACAGTTCTGTGACGTTCTTGGGGATGCCCACGGGCAGGGCCCGCAGGTGTTTGTTGCTGCATCGCACGACGGTGTCCAGGCAGGCGCACTCCTGGGGGCACTGCGGGCGGGGCAGGCAGCCCCCCTCCTCCTGGCCTAGGGAGGGGCAGCGAGAACCAGTCAGTGGGGGGCCTGGGCCTTCCAAGGGCCTCCTGCAGCCAGGGCCGAGCCCCAGGACCCTCGGAACAGAGCCCCTTCTCTGACAATGCCTCGGTCAAAGTCTCCTGGGCACAGCCCCAGCCATCACCACAGCCAAGCCCCTGGAGCAGTTCTGAGCTTGAACTTGATCTTGGGCAGGCCCCCTCCACCTGGGGGACAGGGCAGGGTGGAGCGAGGCAACCACACCGGTTCTCAAGCACCCACCGCAGTCCTGGGCAGCATGGCGTCAACCCACAGAGGGCGGGCATCACGGGCACATAGACCAGCGTCTCTCTTTTCCTTCTCAGTTCATAGAGAGAGCCCAGGACCCAGTGCGGCGCCTGGCACACAGCAGCCGTCAGAACAGATTAGCTGAGGGGTGGGTGTTTAGCTTCATGGGGAAGATGCCCAGGTCCCTCGTGGGTGTGCTCCGGCTCGCGACCCCAGCTCCCTGTGGGTGCAGACCCTGGCAGGCAGCGGTGCTGGCTCAGGACTGCGTCCCTGCCTCCTTCACGGACGGGATATCTGGATGGAGTTCCTGGCCATGGGCTTCAGCCCTGGCCCTGCCCCAGCCCCTGCGGGCACTGGGGAGTCAACCGGTAGATGGGAACCTGCTCTCTCTCTCTCCCTGCCCCTGTAGTTAATTAATTAAAAAGAGAACAGATGAGCCAGGTGAATGAGTTTCTATCAGTCGGAGACCTATAGAGGCTCAGTGGCTTGCTCAGCGGTAAGGCTGGGCTGAGGTGACGCAGGCTCGGGGTCCGAGCCGACTCTGGCAGGCGCAGAATCTGGGCTTTGGCTCCCACCATATTTACCCACTCATTTACTTATTTGATAAAGATTACAGTGCACCCTCCATGGCCCTTTGTTTCTCTGCTCAGGGACTAGGGATGATAAAGATTCCATGGTCAGAGATGGCAACCACACTAGGAGACAGGTGGCTGTCAGTTACCGAGGGAGGACCAGCCACACGCAGGATCCTCAAAACATCTCTCTTGGGGTGTGCTACTATGAGCGCATTTTACAGTGAGGAATCTGAGGCCAAGTGGTTAAGTAGCTTGCCCAAGGTCTCCCAGCCTGGAAGTGATGGCACCAGGACAGGGATCCAGGCCGGCTGCCTCTGGAGCCTGCCCTCTTGACCACCTACTGCTTCCTAGCAGCAACCAAGGGGGAACCCGGCACACAGACATGAAAGCCAGTGACAAAGACGGGTGGGCAGAAGTCTCAATTCTCCTAGGGCAACAGCACAGCCCTCCACACTGCAGCTCCCAACACACCACGGTGCACCACATCACAAGTCTTCCCCAGGCAGCCCTGCAAGACTCCACACGTGTCCTGCACGTGCACACAAGCACACAGCAAGGTCCCGGGGAGCCCAGGTTGGGGAGCGGACAGGTGACGTCCAGGGCGGTGGCTGGGAGGCGGGCATCTCAGCGAGCCTGAATTCTCCTGTGTGTTGTTAGGGCTGCTGTTTGTAAGGAATGAGGGAGGATGTATCACTTTTGTGACAAGAAAACTACAAAGAACCTGGTTCTTGGGAAAAAAAAATTCCTTCAGCAGACAGGTGATGGCATGAAAAAATATCCAGAATTATAGTTAGATTTTTTTTTTTTTTTTGGACAGGCAGAGTGGATAGTGAGTGAGAGAGACAGAGAGAAAGGTCTTCCTTTTTGCCGTTGGTTCACCCTCCAATGGCCGCCGTGACGGGCACACTGTGGCTGGCGCACCATGCTGATCCGAAGCCAGGAGCCAGGTGCTTATCCTGGTCTCCCATGGGGTGCAGGGCCCAAGCACTTGGGCCATCCTCCACTGCCCTCCCGGGCCACAGCAGAGAGCTGGCCTGGAAGAGGGGCAACCAGGACAGAATCTGGTGCCCCGACCGGGACTACAACCCGGTGTGCCGGCGCCGCAGGTGGAGGATTAGCCTATTGAGCTGTGGCGCCGGCCATTATAGTTAGATCCTTAAAATTCTGAATTAAAAAAAAAAAAAAAAGACTGGGGGAGGGGGTGCTGCTGGCGCTGTGGCACAGCAGGTCAAAGCCCAGCCTGCAGTGGCGGCATCCCAGGTGTACCCCACCGGCGGAGGGAAGGAGGAGAGCGGCCGCCTGGCAGACGGGGAATCCAGAGCACACAGGCAGCCACGTACCCGGACGGGACGCAGAGGGCCCCCTTGCATTTGAAGCACAGGGCCACCCCGGAAGTCTGGAGGGCTCAGGAGCAGCCCAGGGGCAGGGCATTGGGCTATGTGTGTTCACATAGAACAGAGGACGCGAACATGTGTCCTGTGCTTTTCCCCACAACAGGCTAAGGGGTGACATCGCTTCCCCCCTCCTACCCACGCTTTCCTGCTCTGTGACCGCAGGCTGTGCTTGCTCCCACAACCGTGCCACAGCACCGCCAGGCAGGGCTGCCTGCCGTCCCACCAGCCCGCCCTCCCAGCACCGGGGCCCCGAGTCACCTTCCTCGCACCGGAAGTCAGGGAAGGCCACGTCCTGCAGGGGGATCTGCCGCAGGAAGTCCGGGTTCTGGCACCGCGGGTTGCCCGTCACGACCCTCCTCTTGCGCAGCCAGTCGCCCAGCCAGGCCAGCTGGCAGTCGCAGTTGAAAGGGTTGGCCAGGAGGTTGCTGGAGGAGGCAGGCGGGGTGAGCAAGGACACGGCCACCCCCACCCCCACCCCCCGGCCCCCAGCCCCACACTGCCCTCTCCCATCCACCCCGGGCCTGCTCGCTCCCAGACAGTGGCTGCTGGCGCGAGAGCAGGGCTCTTGGGGACCGGGGCGGAACGCTGAAGAGGTGAAACCGAGGTTCAGCAAACCATGGGGCCCCAAGCATGCCCTGTGTCCCCGAGATCATCCCCTGGGCACCGCAGGCGGGGCTCCCGGAGCCGCCCGCCCGCACTCACAGCGTGGACAGGGCCTGCAGGGTGTCGAAGGCGCCAGGGGCGATGGTGGTGATGTGGTTGTCGTACAGCGACAGGAGCCGGACGTTGCGCAGGCCCGTGAAGCTGTCATTGTGGATGCAGCTGATGCGGTTGTTCCTCAGCATCCTGCGGGGCGGGCGGGCGTGAGGCACAGACCCAGGCTGGGGCACAGCGGCAGAGGGCGCTCCCCTTCACTCGGTGCCCAGGAGGCCTTCCTGAAACCGCAGCCGGGCGGGCCGCGCTGCCCTCCTGCTGGAAGGCCGCTAGTGGTGTCTGAGTTGCACATGGAGTCACGTCTAAACTGCCCTGTGACCTGCGGAGCCCACCCACTGACCTGGAGCAGCTCTGCCCCGCCGGCATCTCCTGTTGCTGCGGACCCCCAGAGCCTCCTGCCTGCCGCCGGGTCCTCACTGCCCGCCTGCCCCAGCTACAATGCCTTCCATCCTCGTCTCTACCTGAACAGCCACTGGCTACCCTCTAGCACCTGGTTCAGGGCTGGCGCCATGACGCAGCAGGTTAAGCTACCATCTGCAGCACCAGCATCCCAAATGGGTGCCAGCTTGAGTCCTGGCTGCTCCACTTCCAATCCGGCTCCCTGCTAATGTGCCTGGGAAAGCAGTGAGGATGGCCCAAGTACTTAGGCCCCTGCACCCACATGGGAGACCTGGAGGAAGCTCTTGGCTCCTGGCTTCTGCCTGGCCCAGCTCCAGGCATTGCAGCCATTTGGGGAGTGAACCAGTGAATGGAAAACACCTCTCTCTCTCTCTCTCTCTCTCTCTCTCTCTCTCTCCCTCCCTCTCTCTCTCCTGCCATTTGCTGGCTCACCGCTCAAATGCCCGCAATGCCTGGGGCTGGGACAGGCCAAGGCAGGAGCCAGGAACTCCATCCCCTCTCCCACATGGGTGGCAGACACCTAAACACTTGAGCCATCACTGCTGTTTTCCAGGGTCTGCACGGTCAGGAAGCTGGAATCAGGAGCCAGAACCAAGCACTCTGGTGTGGGACATGGGCTCCTTAGTGGCTAAATGTCGCTCCCCCTCTTCGTGGAGGAACGACACTAAGCCCTGCCTAGGCTTCATATCCGAGTCACGGCACCATTATGTCGCTCCCCCTCTTCGTGGAGGAGCAACACAGGACCCTGCGCTGTTCTTTTTGTCTGCTCGGCCCTCCCCGGGTTTGCTGCTGGTTCTTCCCGGGTTGGCTACTATCCCTTCCACCTCCGTGGAAGGGCAGTTCCCCCTGGCCACATTCCCCACTTCCGCAGGGGAGCGGCACACCGCCGGCCGGCTCTTCTCGGGGGCTGCACGGGCGTTCCTTCAGCTAGATGTTCCCCATAGATGTTCCTGGTGCATGCCGTCTCTCTCCTCCTTTATAGTCCTCCTCCGCCAATCCCAACTCGGCTGCCCACACGCCGAGTACGCTGCTCTCCAATCAGGAGCAAGTCCTACAGTTTATTGGTTGAACTGGAGGCAGCTGTGCGGAAGCTGTTTACCTCTCTCCCAGCGCCATATTGTGGGAGAGCAGATGCATAGAATAAGTCTTAATTCCAGTAACTCAGTCCAGTCCGGGCTGCTCCCCACAGAGGAGAGCAGATGCATAGAATAAGTCTTAATTCCAGTAACTTAGTCTAGTCCGAGCTGCTCCCCACAGATCCCCCTTTCTTTTTATTTTTTTTTTGGCGTTGATACGCGCCTGTCTTCGGTGTCCCGCAGCACACACTCTGCTCTACTTGCTAGAGTTGCCACAGGCTCTTACAAGTCCTATCCATCAGGCAAACCGAATCCGGGTCCTCTCTTCGCCATGTTGTGAGGAGGTTTTTAGGCGCTGATGCGTGCCTGTGTTCGGTGCCCTGCAGCGCATGCTTTGCTCTGCCTGCAGGGGCTTACAAGCTCTATCAGGCAAACCGAATCCAAGCCTTCTCATTGCCTTTTTGTGGGGGAGACTTATTAGTGTTGGTTCGTGCCTATCTTCGGTGACCTGCAGCTCATACTCTGGTCGAGCTGCTTGCTGGCGCTTACCGCCTTAAATCAGGCAGACCGAATCCAAGCCTCCTAATTGTTACATTGTGGGGAAGCCTTACTGATGTTAATTCGTGCCTGTCTTCGGTGACCTGCGGCGCATAAGCTGCTAGCTGCCCGCAGGTGCTCATCGCCTCACTTGATTAGGCAGACCGAATCCAAGCTCTCACATTGCAGTGTTGTAGGGAGGCCTTTTTATTTCTCTATTTCTCTATCTCCGGGCATTCCTATTTCTCCCATTTTACTTCTATCTTCCAGCATTCCTATTTTTCTCACTTTACTTCTAAACTTCTGTTTCTCTTATCCCTGCGGCTTCCCGCTCTCATTCTTATCCCCGCGGCTTCCCGGCTGCGCCCGCCCCGAGGCTGCTTCTCGGCGGCTTCCTGGCTGAGCCGCTTCAGCCCGCGCCTCTCTCATCTGCGCAGCTTCCCGGCTTTGCGCGGCTTCCCGGCGCCTCGCCCCGCCGGCGCCCGCCCCGCGGCGGCTTCACGGCTCTGCGCGGCTTCCCGGCGCCTCGCCCCGCCGGCGGGTTCCCGGCTCTGCGCGCACGCTCCGCGGTCTCCACGCACTTCGCGCCCGCACCACGGCCTCGCGCCAACGCCCCGTGCTCTCTCTGCACGCGGCGGCTTTCGCGAATGTTTCCGCCACCACCGGCATTCAGTCCAAGTTCCCCGGACTAACCTGGCGAATTCCAACCTGGCGGCCCACGTCTCTGCCTCTGGTTCCAGATCTTCGCCTCTTGCTCCCCGGGGTGACTTGAAGAATTCCAAGATGGCTTGGCCTGCACTCGCGGCTTCATCCTCCCTAACATTTCTCTCTACCCGGTATGTTTCCTTAAGTTTTCTTCCAACAATATTCCTCTCATTTCTCCTGGCTACTCCCCACAGTCCGTATCCGAGTCCAAGCCTCCTCCAGGTTTCACTTTCGCTTTCAATCTCCTAGCTTCCCCACCATAGTCCGCATCCGAGTCTATGAAAGCTTTCACTTTCGCTTTCAAATCCTAACTTCTTTCCCACAGTCCATATCCAAGTCTATGCCTAGGCTTTCAATAGCTTCTTCCGGCCCCTTTTTCGTCCGGCTTTTCCCTAGGCTGTTTGCTAGTCTCTCTCTCCGGTAATTTTCCCATTTCTTCCCGTTTCTTCCCGTTTCTTCCCTCCTAAGTTTTTTATCCGTCCTAGGTTTCCTATCCAAGCTAGGTTTCCTATCCGAGCTAGGTTTCCTATCCGAGTCAGGTTTCCTATCCGAGTCACGGCACCATTATGTCGCTCCCCCTCTTCGTGGAGGAACGACACTAAGCCCTGCCTAGGCTTCATATCCGAGTCACGGCACCATTATGTCGCTCCCCCTCTTCGTGGAGGAGCAACACAGGACCCTGCGCTGTTCTTTTTGTCTGCTCGGCCCTCCCCGGGTTTGCTGCTGGTTCTTCCCGGGTTGGCTACTATCCCTTCCACCTCCGTGGAAGGGCAGTTCCCCCTGGCCACATTCCCCACTTCCGCAGGGGAGCGGCACACCGCCGGCCGGCTCTTCTCGGGGGCTGCACGGGCGTTCCTTCAGCTAGATGTTCCCCATAGATGTTCCTGGTGCATGCCGTCTCTCTCCTCCTTTATAGTCCTCCTCCGCCAATCCCAACTCGGCTGCCCACACGCCGAGTACGCTGCTCTCCAATCAGGAGCAAGTCCTACAGTTTATTGGTTGAACTGGAGGCAGCTGTGCGGAAGCTGTTTACCTCTCTCCCAGCGCCATATTGTGGGAGAGCAGATGCATAGAATAAGTCTTAATTCCAGTAACTCAGTCCAGTCCGGGCTGCTCCCCACAGAGGAGAGCAGATGCATAGAATAAGTCTTAATTCCAGTAACTTAGTCTAGTCCGAGCTGCTCCCCACAGCTAAACACCTGCCTGGGACAGGGTATGTGTACAGCATGGATTATGGTGATGGCTTCACAGAGATAGACGAGGGGTCTTCAAAAAGTTCATGGGAAAAGCATGTATAAAAAAACTGCACATGGATTTCAAAATTTTTGCATAAGAATAAATCTTTTTTTAAGAAAAGATTTATTTATTTTACAGGCAGAGAGACAGACAGAGAGAGGTAGAAAGGTATCTTCCATTGGTTCACTCCCCAAATGGCTGCAAAAGTCAGGCCTGGCCCAGGCTGAAGCTAGGAGTCAGGAACTCCATCATGATCTCCTATGTAGGTGCAAGGGCCCAAGCACCTTCCCAAGCACAGTAGCAAGAAGCTGGATTGGAAGTGGAGCAGCTGGGACTCAAACAGCACTCCAATATGGATGTCTGCATGGCAAGCAGTGGCTGAACCCACTGCACCACAACACTGACCCCTAAACTTATCATTGGATTCCATCGCCCCACTCGCTTTCTGAGGCACCCTCGTACGTGCAGGTATATACCTCTATACACCTGCAAACAAGTGAAACGAACAGTGGGCCCCTCACACACCCATTTGCCTGCCACTTCAATGGCCCGTGCTCAGAAGGGGAATCTAAACCCAGCAAGCCAGGCAGGTAGCTTTGAGAGCCGCTTGTCCAACACCCACTTGTAACTACCCAGGATTTTAACCAAACAGTTACATAAGCGCCCCGCAGCCCACAAGGCTCCTGGATTGGGTTGCGTGGACACAACACATTCCCATTGCCACGGAGTCCCACTGTACAGAGAGAGCCTTTTCTACTGGCAGCCAATGTCCATCTGCTCATGGGAGGAGCCAGCACCACTGGGTGCAGAGGGGAGACCCCACCTCATCCCCGTGGCATACATGAGGGGTCTCTCTGAGCTCCGGGTGGCTGGTTAGCTCTGGCTGGGCTCTGACTCGTGGAGCCCACAAGCCCAGGGGTGGAGCAATGTCCCTGCTGCCCCATCTATACCCACTGAGTCACCTCAGTGAGGTCCCTGCCACGGGCCAGCCAGCCCCTCCTGCTGCAGCTGTGCCGACCACTCCTGAGCACACACCCTGGACCACAGGGAGGCCCCAGGACTGGCCCCATGCCCCAGGAACAAAACTGGGCCTTACCACAGAGGAGTTCCCACTGCGGGAAGGGTCCTCTGCTACCCCCACCCTCCTGCCAGCGGGGGCAGGGGAGCGTCTCCCTCTGAGTGCATCTACCCACCCCAAGGCTTGGCGTGGCCCTCCTTGGAGCGCCCCGCCCCCCAGCCCCACACACTCACAGGGTCCTCAGGCCGTCCAGCCCCCGGAACATGCCACTGCGGATGGACTCCAGCTGGTTGGCTGTCAGGTGCAGCTCGCTCACGGAGGCCGCACCCTCAAAGGCCCCATCTTCGATCTCAGACACCTTGTTGTTGCTCAGGTTGCTGGGAGAGGCGTGGGGTGGGGATGACGAACGGCCCGTCCCCTCCCCAGGCTCAGGCCCCTCCCTTCCTGCACCCAGCCCCCAGCCTGGCAGCCCTGCCCCCACCCTTCTCAGCCAGGGTCCTGATGGGCAGCCTGCCCGCCAGCCAGGAACTCACATTTTCTTCAGATGTGTGAGTTTCTTGAACATCCCCGTGGCCTCGAGGATGGCGATCTCATTGTTGTTCAGCCGTCTGTAAGAGGCCAAGAGGAGAGCTTAGATCCACACGGGGACGGGGAAGCACCTTCCGAGCTGGGACTCAACGCAGGGGACTCCCGGACACATTCAGCTGGCCAACTGCTCCTATTCGAAGGCGAGGCTGAACCAGTGACTGAGGATATTTTTAACACTAAAACTGCTATGAAAATGCCCACCCATGAGACAGCTGCACACAGGGCTCTATGCACCTGCATAGCAGGTGAACAAATTCCTGTTTTTAGAGGTTGAGGAAGGAAACAAATAGTTACAGGGGTTGGGAATCATGCTCTCCCAAAGAAGTCAGAAGCTGGGTTGGTGTCCTGCCCTGGGGGCTAGACTTGGACACAGACAACAGCGGGGGGGGCTGCTGCCTGCTGGAGTCAGCCTGGGTTTGCAGGGCTCCCCCAGATATCGCAGGGCAAAGCCAGAGCAGGCCCAGAAGGGTCAGTGGGAGCTGGGGGTCGGGGGCGCTCACAGCTCGGCCGTGGACTGCGGGATGCGCTCAGGAATCTTGGTGAGCTTCAGGCTGGAGCACTCCACCACGCTGGCCTCGCAGCGGCACTTGTGGGGACAGACGACGTCACTGTTGCACTCACTGTTGAGCTGATAGTCCTCTGTGCCTATAGGAGAAGCGGGAAAGGTTCCTTCAGCCATGGCACCCAGGGTCTCCCGGGCCCCCAGCCTGCCACCCACTGCCACCATGCCCCTCCCCCACCCTGGGCTGGCCTCAGTCACCCTCTTTCCTACCTGGAATGAAGTACTGCTCTTTGGCTGGGGAGAGAGGCAGAAATACCACAATGCAGGGAACAGCCAGGGTTCACAGGCCCACCCTGGGCCTGGGTCCCCCTGCCCGGCTGGTACCCGACATGGGGTCCCCAGAGCCCATCTGCCCAGCCCCAGAGTGCAGAAGGCCTTGTTACAGGGCATCCCTTTTCCTGGCCCAGGCCGATGCTGGGGCAGGACCACGTCCAATTCAACCTCCTGCAAGGAGCAGCAGAACCATCATCCTGCCTCTTGCAACAGTGCAAGGCGGGGACCTTACAGATGGCGGGGGGCAAGGGTGGTCTCGGGCCCTGACCAGGGTCGGGGCTCAGAGCCTGACTCGCACTGTACCCAGCCATAGGCCAATTGCACTGCTGTACCTGAGGCCACTCCGGCCAACCCAAAGCCTGGAGGGGTACCCATCTCATCCAACAAATCGCCCAGCCCTCCCCAGTGTCTTGAAAGTCAAGGACTTGGGCCCTCTCCCTGGGGCCTTCAGTAAGCCCTGCCCCTTCCCTAGGCCTCAGTGAGGAGTGTAACCACCCCCCCCTCCCGGCATGGTCCCTCCAGCAGGGGACCCAATTCAAAGCCATCCAGGAAACACCCCTGGATCACTGTGCAGACAGAAGCTCGTCAGACAGACAGGTGGACAGGCGGGCAGGCAGGCAGCTACCTGAGCACCGGAACTTCTTGCTCTTGATCTGCCCGATGCGCTTGTTGGCGAGGCGCCGGGGGCTGGCGCAGCGGGCCCCACTCGTCTCAATGGGGTTGGTGCGCAGGAAGTCCGCCAGCCACTTGAGGCTACAGTCGCAGATGAAAGGGTTCTGGGCCAGGTGCCTGTCCAGAGGGGTAGTGGAACCATCAGGAACAAGGGCTACAAACCAGTGCCGTCCGTGTGTCCTGACCCCCATCTGAACAGGGCCCTGCTGCCTGCTGGGGCCAGCATAGCTGAAGTCCAGGGCTGGCCATGGGAGAAATGGAGGCGGGGACCACCAGGGCGCACCTGCCATGCAGGAGAGGGAAGCCCCACCAGTGCATCTCCGGGCCAGGCTCTGCAGCCTGAGCCTCTCAGACCCCGGAGCTTCCTTCTGACGCTGCCACACGCCCCTCTACGCCTCGCTGTGTCCCTTCTGCTGCCCTGAGCAGAGGGAGGAGGAGCCTAGAGGCTGGCCACAGTGTCCCTCTCCCTTCACAGCCAAGGGAACGAAGGGTACGGCACCCAGAGCCGTCACCCTCTGGGCCTCCCCAGCGGCCATGGCCTTGGTTTGTTCCCCTCTGCAGCAGCCTGTCTCCCACAGCCACTCCCAAGGAAGGGAACGGGGCCCGGGGGCAGGGCTGGACCTGCTGGACCCCTGGGCTGCACTTGGAGTCACCATTCCCACTCCTTGCCATGGGGCTCCTCTCCTTGACCATTTTACAGGCATCTTGACACAGAACAACTCCGAAAACACCAGCGCGTGGCTGCTTACTCAAAGTCGCTCCCGGGCTGCTGGGGTCACCAGCCAGTGATCATGGTGAGCAGTTGCTAACGGCAACCTCACGGTGACCTTCCTGCCTGCAGGCCCTGACCACCCCAGCAGGTTCAGAGCAGCCACATCTGAACGCCCCTGTCCCAGGCCTGCCCACCTGTGCCTGGGCAACCACAGCACCGGGCATGCTCTTCTGTGGCTGTGCAGAGACAGCCAGGGAAGAGTACTCTGCACCTGTGCTGGCTGCTGTGCCCGACAGAGAGCCAGGGACTGCGCACAGAAGGACTCGGAGTCGTACCATGGCCACATTCCCTCCATCTGAATGTCATCAGTTCAGGCTGTCTTTTTTTTTTTTTTTTTTTTTCATTGTATTTGAAAGGCAGAGACGGAGACAGACAGGAAGAGATCTCCCATCTGCTCATTCACTCTCCAAATGCCCACAGCAGCTAGGGCTGGGCCTGGCTGAAGCCAGGAGCCCATAACTCATCTGGATCTCGCACGTCCGTGCCAAGGACACAACGCGTTGAACCACCACCCGCACCGCCAGCAAGAAGCCGGTCCTGGAAAGGAAGTCAGAGACCAGGCACCCGACTGAGGGGGCAGGTGGCTCAGGGACACCAGCCTGCCCCCACGTGACCTGTGGCCGCAACTGCGGAGCTCCTCACACAAGCTCCCAGCACAGCTCAGACCTTGGCTGTGCTCTCTCCCATCCACCACCTCCTGGCTCTGCCAACTGGCCCTGGCCAGGCCCTCGCTTGCTCTCTCTGGCCTAAGGCCTGGTCCTCTTGGCTCCACCAGCTGCGCCAGGCCCCTCCTGCCCTTTCTGGAGCCCCATGGAGCCACTGTGCTGGCTGTGTCTCCCAGCACGGACTGCAGATCCTTAGAAAGCTGCCCCAGCTCCCCAGCCACACCTGTCTGGGCCTTCACACCCCTGCCTCCACCTCCAGCTTCCCCTGGTTTCACTTTTGGCAGAAAACTGTTTATAATCAACTCAGTGATATTGTCGGGCACAGGTCAACATTCACGTGGGACAGAACAGGACACATCCCTTTTAGCAGCAGGTTATCTGTGCCTCCCACAGACACCCCCCCCCCAAAAAAAAAAAAACCTACAAAATTGGAACCACCCACAGGGGCAAGTGGCTTCTATACAAACTCAAGCATTTGATTACAAAAATGGATTTTTTAAAACAGTGACAAAGGGCAGGTTTCCATGGGGGACAAATGCTGAGGGGCAAGATCAGCAGACGGGTTTGGGAAAAGTGGGCAGTGCTAAACGGCACAGCCGGAAGCCAGCTGGCTACGGGGCCGGGCGGTCACCCTCGAGAGCAAGAGCACTGCGGGCAGTGGAAGGGAAGAAAGAGCGGATGGACCCTCGGCACCCTTCTTGGACAGGCACAAAGGAGTCACAGCTGGAATTCCCTGGAGGCAGATGCTCCACGTGGTGGTCACCGGTGTCCCCCATCAGAGCAGCTGGGATCCGTCCAGGCTCCACTCCTGAGCCCAGCTTCCTGCTAGTGCAGACCCCGGGAGGCTATGGTAGCTGGATCCCTGCCACCCAAGTAAGGGTCCTAGGTTGAGGGTTCCAGGTTTTGGCCTCCTGGCTGTTGTGGACATTTGGGAAGTGAACCAGCAGGTGGTTTACTCTGCAAATGGCCACAACAGCTGGAACTGAGGGATCTAAAGCCAGGAGCTTGGAGCAGGTGCAGGGGCCCAAGCACTTGTGCCATCCTCTGCTGCTTTCCCAGTGACGTTAGCAGGGAGCTGGATGGGAAGTGGAATGGCCAGGACACAAACCAGCGCCGCAGGCGGCGGCCCAGCCCACTATGCCAGAGTACTGGCCCCTGATTTCTTTTTTAGAAAAGAAAATCTGATGGTGGCTTGGGTTTGCCTTTCCTTTTCTCTTGTCCTGAATTATGCTTGTGTTGTTAATCTGTGACAGGCGTCCACAGGCTCTGCCTTGTGCTACACTGTCAGCACTATTTTCACTATGCCTACAGCGAAAGCACAGTTGAGGGCGAGTCTCGGACTAGGTCAGCGATGGTCAAACGACAGCCGAAATCACAGTCCTGTTCCAGCGGACGCTCGGCACCGAGGGCGAGTCCCGTAACCACCATCTGCCTTCGTTTCCTTACGAGTGACACCGTGGATGAGAGACCCTACCTCCCGCGAGCCGTGTAGGTACTGACTAAGACGATACGTGCAAGGAACAGGGGCTCACACGAGCCCCTCACCCCTCCCCAGCCCCAAGGCTCACGGGTGTTGGTCCTGGGCCACGGCAGCTCTCAGACGTTCCGCAGCTGCCTACACCCACGCACCTTGCCCACGTCTCCCTGCTGCCTCTCACCTCACACACACACTTGGCAAGCTTTCCCCGTGGGGCTCCATCTTCCTGCCCCCAGCTATCTGTAAATTAATTAGCAGGAGCTGGGCTGACAGCGAACGTGTGGGCTCTAATGAGCTTGTCTTTGTGACCGACATCCTGTTGCATGCACAGGCCCCAGGGAGCCGGCGCTGTACTTCTGCTCCACCCACGGGAACCCGCCCCGCGTCCCCTGCAGCTGGGATCTGATGGACAGCCTGCCCAGCAGTTACAGTGGCCACCATAGTGTTAATGCTGGATGCACACCAGGGCCCCCGCAGTCAGCTCAGCCAGCCAAACTGCAGCTCGGAAGTAAAGACGTGGGACAGAGGGGCCCTCCAAGGCCTCCGTTTGAGCACACGGCAGGTGAGGAGACGTTTCGTCCCGCCAAGGCATTCCAGCCGCTCAGCAGGGCTCTGTTCTAAAGCACAACTGCACTGGCCCCTTCGGGTGCTGGCGCTGTGGCACAGTGGGCTAAGCCTCCGTCTGCAGCGCCAGCATCCCATATGGGCGCTGGTTCGTATCCCAGCTGCTCCTCTTCCCATCCAGCTCTCTGCTGTGGCCTGGGAAAGCAGTGGGAGATGGCCCAAGTGCTTGGACCCCTGCACTTGCTTGGGAAATCTGGATGAAGCTCCTGGCTTCGGATCAGCTCAGCTCCGGCCGTTGCGGCCATTTGGGTAGTGAACCAGCAGGTGGAAGACCTCTCTCTCAGTCTCTCCCTCTCTCTGTTTGTAACTCTGCCTCGCAGATAAATAAATAAAATCTTTTTAAAAAAAGAATCCAATGTCACCACCAAAGGATACCCCCAAAATTAAGGGGTCCAAGCACGGAGATCAAAGGCTGTTACTTGTTCTTATTTTTATTATTTATTTATTTGAAAGGCAGAGAGACAGAGACACTGACACTAAGAGAGATCTCACATCTGCTGGTTCACTCCCCAGATATCTACATCAGCCACCGTCAGGGCTTCCCTGAGCACATCCCAGTTTGGAGCTTACTCAGCATCACGCCTGACTGGCTGACAGACTGACTGACTGACTGATTTTGGCAGGCTGACTTAGTAGGGAGAACTGTGTCCTGGCCCTGGGAGGCACATGAAGTCTGAGGCATCTCTCTCTGTCATAAAAACAGTCGATGGGATAGGAGTGTGGTGTGGTGGTTAAGGCATTGCTTTGGATACCCACATCCATACCAGAGGGCCTGGGTTCAAGTCCCAGCTTGCTCCTAAGGCACAATCCCAGAGGCAGCGATGACGGCCTAAGTGATTGGGTCCCTGGATTCAGACCCAGGCTGAATTCCTCCTCCCGGCTTTGGCCTGGCCCAGCCCCAGCTGTTGCTCCCATCTGGGAAATGAACCAGCAGACGGAAGATTCCCACCCCCCTTGCCTCTCTATAACTCTGACTTTCAAATATATCTTAAAAAAAAAAAAACATAAGGGAGAGGTCAGCTGGCATCAGCCAAAAACTACAATGCACAGGCCTGATTCTGGTTCAAAGTATTAAATGACTGCATGCCATTTCTGAGACGCTGGAAATTCGAGCCCTATCAGGGACTCGATGAGATGAAGGCATTGACTGGTGCATCCTGAGACCTAATAGCAGGGCTGTGGCTGTGTCTGTGAAGCGTCCATGTAGCCTGGACAGATGACAAGCGATGCCCGGGATTTGCTCCAGCATAGCTTGAGTGGCAGGGAAGAGAGAAGTCACGAAGCAACAGGGGGGCAAGCGGTGACCCCTTCGCAGCGGCTCGCGGTGCCAGTGTGCACACGCTCGCAGTTTTCCACTACAGAGAACACCAGGTGACCAGCTTTACTACGCTCCAGCTTTCACCTACAACCACCACTGTTAGTGCTGTGCTCTTCTGATCTGACAGGGCCCACTGCAAGTTGTATGGACTCTCAAGAGAGGACAAAAGCTGCCAATTAAGTGACCAATTATCACAGGCATCTTGATTTCAGAGGCGTCCACATGAAAACAAATGTGTGTCTTGGACCCAATGGGCTATACTATTATTATTACTATTATTATTATTACTATTCTCACTACCCTCATCCTGACTGAGCAAGCATTACCACGCGCTAACGTCCAAACGCTCTCTCTAATCCCTCATCCCTCCGCGAATGCATCCCCGGGGCCAATAAGAGGCACAGCTGGGACTTGAGGCCAGGATCATGTACCCCAGGGTCTGTGACCTTCCTCTGTAAGGCCCTGCAGTGGGCACAGCAGTCCAGGGCAGGACAGCTGCCTGGACCAGGGCCACAACCTCCCCCGAGGCCAGGGGCGGGGACCTTTTTTCTGTCAAGGGCCAGTGGATATGTAAATGATCAACATAAGAAATGAGCCTGCTATAGACTTGCTATATTTCGAGTCCTGCCTGCGGTTGCCTTGGCAGGGCCAGACTGCACAGTTCCGGTTCCGTGGGCTGGATGTTCTCCACCTCCAGGGTGTACCTGCTGGGGCTCCCAGCTGAGGGTCCTGCAGGGAGGGAGGGAGGAGAGGAGGCCGCCCCCGAGGGCCACTCACAGCGTCTGGATGGCCCGCAGCGAGGTGAAGGTGCCCCTGGCAAGACTCTGGATTTTGTTGTCATACAGGGAGAGCAGCGAGAGGTTCTGCAGATCCTGGAAGGCGTCAGGCCGGATGCAGTTGATCTTGTTGGCATTCAGGAGGCTGCGGGCAGAGCCAGGGCCGGGAGGTGAGGGGAGAAGCGCAGGGCCGGGCTCCTCATGGGCCCCCGGGCTCCCTCCCCAGCCTGGCCTGGCCACACAGTCGCACAGCGAGGAGCCGAGGGAGCAGGCCTGGGAGCCCAGCCCTCTGCCGTCCACTCCCTGCCGAGGAGCCAGGGACCCCGGTAGCCTTCTCTGTGCATGGGGACATCTCATTCCGCACCCCTCCCCCATTAAGGAGCCATGAGATACAAGGAAAGCAGAGGCCCAAAGGCATTCCAGAGACCCCTCCACCCTCCCAGGGTCCCATGGAGGCAGGACCCCCAGGCGGCTGAAATGGAGCATTGGCGTTCAGTGCCTGGGGTCCCTGGGAGAGTCCTGACCCATGCTTCCAGGACACTGAGCAGGTCTGCATGTTCCCCTGCCACACAGGGCTCCCCAGGAGCCTGTGCGCCCCGACATCCTGCGTAAGCTCTAACCGGCCTCTGCAGAGCCTGCAGCTCCCCCTCCCCGCCCCCGCCAACGCCCCAGCCCTCCTGGGTCTGTCTGTCTCCCTTGCTCCTGGTCTCAAGTGAGTCCATATCCCAGGGAAGCCCAAAGGGACAGGTGGCAAGGCCATAAGAATGCTGATCCCTCCCTGCCCCCCCCCCCCCCACAGACATGCTAGGACTGGCCCTTACAGGAGCTGTAGGGTGTACAGGCCTGAAAACACACCGCGGGGGAGGTCTGTGATCTTGTTCCCATAGAGGACCCTGGGGAAAACAAGGCAGAAAGGGACGGTGAGAGGGCAGCCGCCGGGCCCTGGCATCGCTCTGAGGGGCCCCCGCAGAGGGCACCAACTCCAAGCCACGGCATCTTCATGGCACGTTTGTTATAGCGAGGTGCCAGCAGATGGCAGTAGAGTGTCTTCCGAGAGGGTGGCTGGCCTCCAGGTTGCACCCAGGTACCTGGCGGGGACAGGTGGCTGTGGGCCCGAGACCTGCGGGGAGCAGCTGGCTCCCTGGCCTGCACACACAGGTGCCACAGAAGTCTGGGAAGTGAGAACCCTCATGGGCCATTAACCTGCTCCCAGGAAGCAAAGGAGACCTCAGAGGAGGGGTGTCCCCCGGGTAGGACGAGTTCCCAAGTTTTCAGAGAATTACAGGGAAAAGCAGCAGGCAGGCGGCCTGTGCAGCATGAGCACTAAGTGGAGGGACTGCGGTGGGCTTCTTATGCTTCGGCACTGCCAGAGTTCGCCAGTGTGAATGAACCCCTCGTGTCATCAGGGAAGAGGGCAAAAGTTCAAAAAATGGACACACAGGCAAGAATGGGTAAAAGCATCAATCAATGGGTAAAAGCATCAAGGTAGGTGTGCTCACCCCCAGGGTCAGCCACCCTCAACCCCGTGGAGAGCCCTCAGCACAGCCTCCTGCAGCATGGCATCAGGGTCACTGCCCCTGGGTGACCCGGGATGGCCTGAGCAGAGGAAACAAACGGCCGGCTGCTTGCACGTTAGCCAGCCAGCCTGAGGGTGCCTTGGAGCTGAGCTAAGATGTCCACTGCAGAACCAACCCTCAAGCCGCTGTGTGGACAATGCGGTGGAGGCGATGGGACTTGGAGCAGATGAGACCAGGCTGACCGGAGTGGACAAGGCCAATGGGATTTGTCAACATGATCTCAGCCTGAAGGTTCCCATATGGCTGTGATCAGGTACCCCTGAGCGACAGAACCCTCCTTCCATCCCCCCCCCCCCCAACACGTTCCAACCTAGGAGGCTGCATTCACATCTCAGAGGAAGAGCCTTGCATTTTGGCCAGGATCTGGCCTTCTCGGCCAGCGACAGTGACCCTGGAATGCACAGCTGTATAGGTCGTACACTGCACAACTTCAGGGGTGCCATGCACAGTTGGCCCCGCCCACTATCTTGGGCTCTATTCGGAGAGAAGAGGGCATGCACACAGCACACTGAGCTGCTGGCCTCCTGGACTCCCCCCAGCGGGAGCTCTACTTGGTTCTACTTGCCAGGCATCCAGCCTGCACCAAGCCCATGGCCAGGGCTGCCAAGGGCAGGGAAACCCTCATTCCTCAGAGCAACAAATGCCCCACCCATGGGGGGCTCACCCAGCCACAGAGCACCCTGAGCACACTCTCCATCCAAATGCATGGGACCCCCAAGGGTGAGGGGCTTGGAAGGCCCAGGGGTGTGAGCAAGGGTTCCTGGGAGAGCCGGCACCGTGCCTGGTTGGCTGACAGGCCCCCCTCACCCCTCTCAGACCCCAAAGGACTGGGAAACCCTGGAGAGGGGTGGCGAGACGTGGCCTCCCACCACCCGCAGGCGGTCACTGCCCCACAGGAGGCCGGGAGAGGCTTGGGAGCACAGCTCCTAGGGCTTCTGTGGGGAGGTGGGGCCAAGACGCCTGTCTCAAAGGAAGCTGGGAAACTCCGTCAGGGGGAGGGGGCAAGGGTGCCAGAGCCACAGCTCAGACCACCAGGCCTTCCTCCCCGCGGCGGAGAAAGGGGGAACAGGGCTGCTACTCACAGCGAGTTCAGGGAGCGCAGGCCCTGGAAGGCGTCGGGCGCGATCTCCGCGATGTGGTTGTTGCTCAGGTCTCTGCAGGGGAGCAGCAGTGGGGGTCTGGGGTCAGCGGCAAGGGCGGCCAGGGGGCCCGCCCGCCACTGGGCTCTGAAACGTCCGGCCCCTCGCGCCGCCCGCACAGGGGAGCACTCACATCCTCCGCAGCTTTCTGTAGGGAGAGAAGGCTCCCGGGGGGATGGACTGGATGCCATTGAGCTCCAGGCGGCTGCGGGCAGAGAGCAGGAGGGATGCACGGGGGCCATGCCCAGCCGAGCTCACTTCTCCAAACAAGCCTTGAGCCTCCCCCTGCCCGGAGGCTGAGTACTGGGGCAGGAGGGCTGGCACAGGAAGCCAAGAGGGCCGCTGGGATGTGAACACCACGACCCCAGACCCCTGCAGCCGAAGGGGCCCCGCGGATGGTGCTGGGTGGTCAGGGGCTAGCACACTCACCTAGGGGGGCCAGACAGACAACCACAGGGGACACCCCTCCCCAGCCCTCCGGAGTTCCCTAGCCCTGGGCAAACTGTGCCTTCTCCATTTGCCACGGCCGGGTTGGGGACAAGCTATGAGTGGCACCTGCCCCAGCTCCCCTCCTACCCACCCCAACCTGGGTTTGGTACATAGGGGGAGCTTGTGTCCCAGCACCTGCCCCGCCCCACTCACATCTCTGTCATGGTCTCGGGCAGGTTGGCAGGGATGGCGGTGAGGCCTTTGCCGCGACAGTCCACGATGCCATTACTGCAGGTGCACATGGCCGGGCAGGAGCCGGAGGAGAGGGTGCAGGTGGGCACGCGCCCCGCCTCCCCCTGGCCTGCGGACACAGGTGGCTGTGACCTCAGGGGGTCCTGCATCAACACCCCCCTCCCCACAGAGAGACACGGGTGGGGACAAAGTACACAGTGGCAGTTGCTCGGGATGAGGGTGAACCAGAGGAGAGCCCCACGGGAACAGGAAATGAGAGACTGGACTGTGATGTGGCTCTGCACGCCTGGCACACAAAAGGCAATGGTCAGATGTTTGTTGAACTTGAAACTGAAATGAGCTGCACCAAAGTGCAATTCATATGCCAGGAAATTCTGGCTCCAGGTTCTAGTCCAAGCCACTTAGCAGCCCTGAGCCTGAGTCCCTCCTCGGTCACCTGAGGACGACAACCACACTTTCTGAGCGCTCACTCCCTGCCACGTGCCGTGGTAAATGCACTTCCTGCAGAAGCTCACTTCAGTCCTACGAGGAGCATATTATTGTTGCCATTTTACAGGTGAGAAAACTGAGTCCCCAAATTTGTTAGTGGAAATTCACACAACTGAAATAATAACAGGCAGGGAAACTGGGCTCGAGCCTGGTGTCTGAGACAGGAGCCCGCACTTTTGGCCAGTGTGGTGACGTAGTGGGTTAAGCCACCACCTACAACGCCGGCATCCCACATGGGCGCCAGTTCATTTCCCAGTGCTCCACTTCCCATTCAGCTCCCTGCTAACGGCCTGGAAAAGCGGCAGAAGATGGCCCAAGTGCTTGGGCATCTGCCACTTACACGGGAAACCTGGAAGAAGCTCCTGGCAACAGTGCTGGCTGCTGCAGCCATCTGGGAGTGAACCAGCAGATGGAAGATTCTCTGTTACTCTGATTTCAAATAATTTTCTAAAAATTAAAAAAAAAAAAAAAAGAGCCCGCCCTTTCGAAACAGTGAGGTGGAACTTATCTAAACTGCGCTGTCTTGGGTGCATGGCTGGCTGGACCTCCTCCAGACGTGGGGCAATCATCAGCCGAGCCTGCTCCCCGTTGCTGTGAGCCCCTAGAGACTTGTTCAGCCGTGGGCAGACGGCACGTGACAGTGACGCAGTGGCATGACACAGCAGTTTCTCGTCTGCGTCTGGCTTTTCTCAGCGTGAGACTGATGCAGAGACTCACCAGGCTGGCAAGTGCATTGGCGTTTGCTCTCACCGCGGAGCAGCGCTCCACTGTGGTGCGTGGGAACCTGTTGGTCCACGCTCTCGGTGGACATTTGGGTCCTCTCTGCCCCGGGCTGTTGTAGAAGAAGCCACCTCGGACAGTACAGAACGTGCATCTTACAGGAAACGCACCCAGCTAGCAGTGGGGCTGCAAGGGGCTGCCAGGGGAAGGCATGAGCTGGACCTGGTGGCTCCGGGGACAGTCCTAGGAAGGTGGGGCCTGCTCCGGCTCCCGCCAGCCCTCCGACCGCTGAAGTTCTCCCTGGCAGCCCCCAAGGGTCGGCACCAGGACCACACGAGGCCAGGCTGTCAGTGTCCCTGGCAGAGAGGGGCGGCTCCCTTCTCAGGAGGGGGCTGCAGTGGGAGGAGTTCCGAGGACATGCGGTGTGTGCCACAGAAGCCGGCATGTTCCACAAGCAAGGAGGGGGCTTCTTCCCGATAAGGACCCTCGGAGCACGCTCCCTGCCCCTCCCCCCACCGCTGCTATGGACTCCCCCCAACCCCAGCTGTCCTCACACCTGAGCCCATCCCTGTGGGGGAGCACACTGCCACTCTCACCCTATGGCCACACGGCGGCCCTGGGCACGGCGCTGACCACGTCCCATCTCAGGTTCCCCCGGAGCTACAGGGGAGGAGCAGCCACAGCCCAGAGCCCCACCCTGAGGCGAGGGGGCTGAGTGATGGCTGTTTTCCTTCCGAGCCCTGTGTGCCTGCCAGGGCTAAGCCCACAGGCTTGGAGAAATCGGCACCCCTCGGTCCTCCGCCATGAGTCTAACACCTCCTGACCGTCTGTGTGCCACGTGCAGGCCAGGACACAGACACGAGCACCCCACATGCCCACGCAACTGACAGTCTCCAGGGGACCCCATCTGGGCCGAGAAGGCTCCCTGGGCTCTGCAGGGCAGCCTGTGAGAGGCCGCTGGGGGGCAGCTGCCCCAGAAGGGAGAGGGGGTGAGGCTGGGACGCGCTGGGTGAGGCTGGGCAGCCTTGGGGGCTGGGGTGAGCTCATGAGGCAGGAGCACCAGGTCTCGTGGGCTCTTTGCGGCTCCTCTGGCTGTTGTATGGAGAGGGAAGGGGCTAGGGAGGCAGTGAGGGGCCCCAGTGGGGAAAGGTAGGGGCACAGGCTCTGGGGCCACCACACCTGGGCCAAAGGTCAGAGGTCATGGTCAGTGACTTGTCAAGGTACAGGGTGAGGCAGAGGAGGAGGAGAGGCTGTGATAGGAGGGCAGGGGAGCAGGGAGGGGCCCGGAGAGCACCTGTGGGGAGGCACAGGGTGGGAGCAGACAGCCAAGGGAGAGGACAGGAAGGGCTGATGGGTGGGCAGGCAGTGGGGGAGGACAGGAGGCGATGGAGGGGGCGGGGTTCCTGCACAGTCACGGTGGTGACGGGGGCAGGGGCAGGGCAGCCAGGAGCCCGGATGTACTCTGCACCCACCTGAGCAGCTGAACTCATTCTTCTGGACCTCGGCCACATTGAGGCCGCGCAGGCTGGCGGGGCCCGCGCACTGGGTGAACAGCCCGATGGTCGGCCGCTGCCTCAGCCACTGCGAGAGCCAGGCCAGGTGGCAGTCGCAGAACAGGTGGTTGGAGTGCAGGCGGCTGCAGGGGACAGAGTGGCTCACAACCCACCTGGACCCCGGCCCCAGGCCAACAGTGGAAGCCCTGCCCCAGGCAGGAGGCCAGCCCCAGAGGCCACGTCCAGCCGGGGAACAGCCCACGCTCTGCCCACTGCGCAGCTGTGGGGCTCCCACGGTCTCCCCCTCCTCCCTCCCAGGCACTCTCTGGGCACACGTCAGATCCTCGAGCTCACTCAGACCCACCGCCCCTAACCACCTGACTCGCTTCCAAACACAGAAGCCACATTTGTTCCCAAGGAAAAACAAAACAGAAGCCACTCAGGCCGCCTGCAGGTTTCCAGCGAGAGCCTCCCCACCCCCGCCCCCACCCCCGATGCCCTCTGGAGGGTGGGGGAGCCCGGCCCCTCCCCCGCTGCAGGGCTGACTCACAAGGTCCGAAGCTTGGGCATGTGGTTGAAGCTGGACACGGGAATGGTGGTGATGTTGTTGTTGTTCAGGGTCCTGAAAGGGAGGACAGGCTCCTGTGGCATCCGCCCACAGCCAGTTACCGACGTGGGACATGGCCCCTGCTAACCTCTGGGGAGGTTCTCGCAGCAGGTGCACTGGGCTGGACATGAGAGGCCATGCGGGAAGGGCAGGAGATGCAGACCCACCCTATGGGGAAAGCCCTGGGCTGGGACAGTGACCGTGAGCCAGAGCCTCCAGTCTGCCAGGTCAGGGGCACACGGAGCAGGGGCGTGAGGGGCTGGGGGTCTCATGTGTCCCATGCTGGGGAGCACGGGTGGGGGGTGAGGCCTCCAGAGGGAGAGGGGACAGGATCCAGCCCCGGGTGTCAGAGGGGACAGGATTCCAGCCCAGGGTGTCAGAGGGGACAGGATTCAGCCTCGGGTGTCAGAGAGGACAGGATCCAGCCCCGGGTGTCCGAGGGGACAGGATCCAGCCCCGGGTGTCAGAGGGGACAGGATTCCAGCCCCGGGTGTCAGAGGGGACAGGATCCAGCCTCGGGTGTCAGAGGGGACAGGATTCCAGCCTCGGGTGTCAGAGGAGACAGGATCCAACCCCAGCTGTCAGAGGGGACAGGATTCCAGCCCCGGGTGTCAGAGGGGACAGGATTCCAGCCCCGGGTGTCAGAGGGGACAGGATTCCAGCCCCGGGTGTCAGAGAGGACAGGATCCAGCCTCTCCTGGGCTTCACGCTGAGCAGACTGAGCCTGGCCCCACAGTTGCAGGTGCCCCACTGACCTCGTGTCCCCCCATGCTTGCACTGACTGTCGCCCAGCAGCTCTCCCTGGCTGTGTCCCGGCTCCCAACTCCCCAGGCCTCAGCATCTGCATCAGCGGGGCTCCCCCAGCCCCCACCCCTCTCGCGTCTTACTTACAGCACCTCCAGCCCCCGCAGAGCCCGGAAGGCCCCCTCCTCAATGCAGCTGATCTGGTTCTTGTCCAGCTGTCTGTGAAGCAAAGGAAGCTATAGAGGGCACAGTGCAGTGCCCGGCACAGGGCGTCCAAACGTGTTGACCCAGAACTCAGTTTTAAAAACAAAAGAGAGCCAGCGCCGCGGCTCACTAGGCTAATCCTCCACCTGTGGCGTCGGCACACCGGGTTCTAGTGCCAGTCGGGGCGCCGGATTCTGTCCCGGTTGCCCCTCTTCCGGGCCAGCTCTCTGCTGTGGCCCAGGAGTGCAGTGGAGGATGGCCCAAGTGCTTGGGCCCTGCACCCCATGGGAGACCAGGAGAAGCACCTGGCTCCTGGCTTTGGATCAGCACAGTGCGCCAACTGCAGTGCGCCGGCCACAGCGGCCATTGGAGGGTGAACCAATGGAAAAGGAAGACCTTTCTCTCTCTCTCTCTCTCTCACTGTCTACTCTGCCTGTCAAAATGGGGGGGGGGAGGTGGCACTGTGGCACAGTGGGTAAAGTCGCTGCCTGTGATTCCAGCATCCCACGTGGGCACCAGTCCAAGTCCCCGCTGCTGCACTTCCCATCCAGTTCCCTGCTAATGTGCCTGGGAAAGCGGCAGAGGACGACCATTGTGCTTGGGCCTCTGCCACCCACATGGGAGACCCGGATGAAGCTCCAGGCTCCTGGTTTCAGCTTGGCACAGCCCTGGCTGTTGTGGCCTTTTTGGGAGTGAACCAGCAAATGAAAGATTGCTCTCCGTTTCTCTCCTTCCCCTCTGTAACTCTGCCCTTCAAAAAAAAAAAATATTAAAGAAAGAAAAAAAGAGGCCAGCAGCAACTGCAGTGCCTTGGGATAAGCCACAGCTTGAGACCTGTGCATCCCACGTCAGGGTCTCGGCGGCTCCACTCCCATTCTCTCTCCTTGCTAATGTGCCTGGCAGGCAGTGGAGAACGGCCCAGCATGCTTGGGTTCTTGCCACTCTCACAGGATTCTTGGATGCTGAGTTCTGGGCTCCTGGTGCCAGCCTGGCCCACCCCTGGCTGTTGTGGGCATCTGGGAAATGAACCAGTAGAAGACTGACCTCTCTTTCTCTCTGTGTCTCCCCTCTTCTGTCCTGCTGCTTTTAAATCAATAACACCTGGCTCCTGGCTTCAGATCAGCACAGCGCGCCATTTGGGGGGTGAACCAACAGAAGGAAGACCTTTCTCTCTCTCTCTCTCTCTCTCTCTCTCTGTCTGTCTAACTCTGCCTGTCAAAAAATCAATCAATAAATGGGTAAATCTTTTTTTTTTTTTGACGGGCAGAGTGGACAGTGAGAGAGAGAGAGAGAGAGAGAGAAAGGTCTTCTTTTTGCTGTTGGTTCACCCTCCAATGGCCGCCACGACTGGCACACTGCGGCTGGTGCACCGCGCTGATCCGATGGCAGGAGCCAGGTGCTTTCCTGGTCTCCCCTGGGGTGCAGGGCCCAAGCACTTGGGCCATCCTCCACTGCACTCCTGGGCCACAGCAGAGAGCTGGCCTGGAAGAGGGGCAACCGGGACAGAATCCGGCGCCCCGACTGGGACTAGAACCCGGTGTGCCGGCGCCGCAAGGTGGAGGATTAGCCTATTGAGCCGCGGCACCAGCCAAATGGATAAATCTTAAAGAAAAAAAAAAAAGCCAGCCAAATGGATAAATCTTGAAGAAAAAAAAAAGTCAGGGCCCCCTCCCTTAGGCACCCACATCTCAACCCACACAGTGATTCCTCTCGGTCAGGAAAACAAAAGCTTGCACTTGTTCCTGCTCTCAGTTAGAACAATAAATAGAAGTAAAAGTGATGCTATATTCCTCTAAGGAGGCTTGCACGCCCCCACACACTGGAGACCACCTAGACGGTGCTGGCAGCTGGGAAATGACACAGCGTGACAGAGTGGTGGCGGCAGAGGCTCAGCCCAAGAGCAGATGAGATTGACATCATAGTACACTCAAGCTGTGACCTGAGCTCTGTGGGAAAGGATGCAGTGATCGATTACCAATGTCTGCCAGAGGCCTGAGAAGGGGCATTCGATTACCAATGTCTGCCAGAGGCAGGAGAAGGGGCATGCAGCACGCACACCAGGTGACTGCAATCCTGGTGCAGGCAGACCACAAGGAGCTGCTATGCTGGGCCAGAAGAAACCCGAACGACAGGGATGAAGCATCAGGTTGAAATGACACTTGACAGAGTGCTTTTCCGTATCTCTTGTAAATCTCAGAACAAGCCTGTGAGTTAGCCCTGCTGATCTATGTTCTCCAGAACAGTATATCAGGGTTTGGTGAAGTGAGTTGACTTGCAGCAGTGAGACGTACAATATGTAACTTGACGGGAACACTCAGACTTGGCTCTCCCAATCCAGAAATGGGGAGGGGTGGGGGTCAGGGCATTTAAGCAGCCGGGACCACCCGCTGTGCACCCCACAAGCCCCCCCCCCAGCAGCTGCTTGGCTCTCGCACTGCACCACACTCGGGAGAGAGGCAGGGGCTGCCTGTTCCCTCCAGTCCTGGACCGTTCCAGAAGCCCATGCTGCCACAGCCATTTCAGAGTCGGGGTCAGCTCCTTGGTGGCCTGGACCACACAGCTCAGCAAGACCCCCGAGGACGCTGCCAGGGCTGACGCTGCACCCCTGCCCCCCTGCACCCCCTGCACCCTGCACCCCTCCCCTTCCCAGGGCTGTACTCACAAATTCTTGAGGTCGGTGGCGCCCCGGAAAGCTTTCCTGGGGATGGACTGGATGGCGTTCTCACTCAGGTCCCTGGTGGGAGCAAAGGCAGAGGGAAACACACTCAGAAGGGACACTCCCCAGGGGCCGGGGCGGCGCCAGGGAGCTGGGGGGGCCAGAGGGCCTGAGCGGCCAGGGCCAGAGCCCAGCACCTGGGACAAGGCCCAGCTGGCAGCTGGGTCAGCAATGAGCAACGAATGAATGAAGATGGAGAGTCCCGGCCACCTGCCCCTGGGGCAAAGCGGCTGCAGCTGCAGGGAGAAGCACAGGGCAGGGAGAAGCCCTGCCAGACCCCCGCCAGCCCGCCAGCCCCGCGAGGCCAGCTCAGCCCTGCAGGCACGGCACCGCACCCGGCTGCCAAGGAGCAAAGACGCGGCGAGTGCTCCTGAGGCTCGGCTGTTTCCCTGCTCAGGGAGCTGAGACCCGGGCAGAGAGAGAGTCAGCCAGGGGTGGCCGGGCAGGCCTGGACCTCGGGGCTGCATCCGACTCCACATCTCAGGTTCCCGGGGACCCTCTCGGAGCCTGCAGCCTGGGGTGCGTCAGGGGAGGGGCCTCACGGCCATGCTGACCCCTGCCCGCTGCTGCCCTCTGGGACTTCCTCGCCTTCCCCACGAATTCTGACGCCAGGGAGGAGGCACTGCAGAGGCTCAGCGAGCAGCAGGCCAGCATCCAGATGCTTCCCCGGCTCTCCTGGGAGGACTGGGCCCCCGGCACCAGACCCCTGCCTCTCCCTCCCTCTCTCAGCAGCCTCCTTGGCACCCACAGGTGCTCACAAACACCCCTCCCTGCCTGCTCCGATCACAGTGCTGGCAGCAGCTGTGTCCCAACCCCCAGGCTGGCGCTGTCCCGCAAGCTTCACTCAATCCTCGAACCAACCTTGTGGTTAGCGAACACGAGCCTAGTGCACGAGGGCAGGAAAGGCGGCCCAGAGAGGTTACAGCATCTCCTCCAGGCCTCCCAGCCACAGCTGCGGGAGGCCCCAGAACATGAACCCAGGCACTCAGGCCCCCGCGTGGCGGCTGGCAGCCAGCCCCTTTGGCTGAGGCGGGAACTTGGAGTTCAGTAATTCCTTTGAGGTTAGACCAGAGTAGGGCCCCCCGGGCCACCTGCCCTGGAGCCTGCCTCTGCCATGCTCTCAAGGCCGTGAAGGCGGGTGGCCCTGCAGAACCCGGCCGGCTCCGTGTCCTTTCTCTGCCGTGTGCCTTGGGGCAGTTGGCATGGCCATGGCCCACGCTGTCGGGATGTCTGTGTCACCTGTCAGAAACTTGATCCCCAATGTGACGTGTAGGGGTAAGCGTGAGGGCAGAGTCCTCATGAATGGGATCAGCGCCCCTAGAAAAGGGGCCCCAGAGACCCACCCTGCCCTCGGCTCCCCCACCTAAGGGTGCTGCGAGAAGGCATCTTGCTAACCCGGGAAGGTGACCCCACCAGGCACAGGCATCTCCCAGCTCCGGGATCTCAGGCTCCAGAACCGTGAGAAGTGCGCCTGTCGCAGCAGCCCCGACAGGTCAGACACACACCCAGCAAGGAGCTGGGTCTCAGGGCGGCGGGGGAGGCGGGCGGCACAGACATACACAGGGAGTCAGGGAGCCAGGGGCAAGACAGGGCAGGGGGCTGCTGGCCATGGCGGCGGCGCCCGCATGCTCGGGCAGGCGGGGGGCACGTGGGGAGGCGGGCCCCCCAGGGGGACGCTGGTCTCGGCCAGGCCGGCACTTTGCCCTCTGGCCACGTCCCCCAGGAGCTCCGGGCCAGCACTCACATCCATTATTCCATTTAATCCTCACCACAGCCCTGCGAGGGAGGTTTTTTCTTGATATTGATTGGCTCATCGATCAAGACCCAACCTTGTTCCAGAAAGGCTTTGAGGTGGCTTACGGGGATTCACAGCGAGAGAGCAGATGCGAAAATGGGGCAAAGGAGAGGAAAAAATCGATGGTGGCACCCGGGAAGCAGGCGCCACGTGAGCCGCGCACCTGCCAGTGTGCAGAAGGGAATCAGGCAGTCGACGGTTTACACAATACAAAGGATTTCAAAAGTCTGCGGGAAAACAGAATTAAAACATAAATGTATGGGGGCTGGTGCTGTGGCACAGTGGGTAAAGCCGCCGCCTGCAATGCTGGCATCCCATATGGGCACTGGTTTGCGTCCTGGCTGCTCTACTTCCAATCTAGATCCCTGCTAATGGCCTGGGAAAGCAGCAGAGACTGCCCCAAGTGCTTGGGCTCCTGCCACCCACGTGGGAGACCTGGATGAAGCTCCTGGCTCCTGGCTTTGGCCTGGCCCAGCCCTGGCCATGGCAGCCATCTGGGGAGTGAACCAGTGGATGGAAGACCTCTTTCTCTCTTTCACTCCAACTCTCCCTATCTCCATAACTCTGCCTTTCAAATAAATCAATAAATCTTTTTTTAAAAAGTTTTTGCATCAAAATAAACTTATCTTTTAATTCCATTTCCATGCCGTTTAAAGTTCCTTTGTATTTGTGTAAATTTAAAAGTATCCACTTCTGAGAAGTACAGATGCTTTGGCACTAGAACAAGCCAAGAATTTTCCCAGGAGTCTTCATAAGAAAACTATAGTGTGACCTAATCAATAATGTTGGTCCGTATAATTAATGGGGTTTGAGTGTCTGTTTCTTATAATAGCGTTGCATCGAAGCGCAAGTCAGGAAAAGCAGTTCTCCAAGGACTCACCCAGGAGCTAAGTGGGGGAGGGGGAGGAGGGCAGGGACAGAGGAGGGGCGCTGCACTCTGTGCAGGGGTGTGGACACCTGGCCGGGCCTGGCAGGGTCAGGGCGTGGCGGGAGCAGCTGGCAGGTGTCAGGCGGCCAGGCAGGTGATGGGACAGCCCACAGGGGCACTGAAGCCTACAGGGGAAAGACAGAGGGGATGCCAACACCGCCTCCCAACACCCTAAGATGAGGGGCTTCGGGTGGGTGTGGGCTGACCCATGTCCCATCAGGCAGTGGTGCCCACTGTTTAATGAATCAGACCCCAGGAGAGGCCAGCCCCTAACACAGAGGCAAACAGAAGTCTCAGGAAAGTGCAGCGTGCTGGGGGAGGGGGGCCGCGATGCCTGGCAGCAACGGCGCTGGGTAAGACACCGGCTGGTTAAGACATCCCACATCAGAGTGCCTGGGTCTGAACGCGCTCCCCTCCTTCCCCCCAGCTTCCTGCCGATGCACACCCTGGGAGGCAACAGTGGGAGGTGTGGATTGGGTTCCCGGCTGCTGGCTTCAGCCTGACGCAGTCCTGGCTGTTGCGGGTATTTGGGGGAGTGAGCGAGTAGAGAGAAGCTCGCTCTCTCTCCCTCTCTCTCACTCACTCAAATTAAAAGAAACTGGCACACGCAGCAAAGGTGCCAGGGGAAAGGGCTGCACCGCACAGCAGGAAGTGAGGATTCAGCTCCTGCTCCTGTCACTCACCAGCTGGGGTCCAGGGAGGTTATGGGGCTGACAGCTCCGGGCTCCTTCTCTGTTAAAGGGGCACACAAACACCTGCCACACAGAGGTTTGGAGGCGCCTATGTGACTTCACATAGGTTGGCTTCTGAACTAGACCTCCATTCAGCAACACAAGAAAAGCCAGGCCTTTGTCCTGCCCTGAACACAGATCAATTCCTTCCCTGCAGGTTCTGTTGTTTCCATATTGACCACTAGAGGGCGCCAGAAGCCGTCCCTGGACGTGGCCGCCTCCTCCACATGGCAAATTCAAAGCTATTCTCAAATTCTGGCCCCAATTGACTTCTTCCTTGGTTCACGCTTTTCTCATCTTTCCTGAATCCTTTGGAATAAAATTCCCCGCCTCCACTTGCATCTGGTATTCTCCGCACTCCTTGCCCAGTGACAGCCATTCACCCAAGCAGAGAGTATGCAGGCTCTGCCCCAAGATGACCGGAGATTATCCGGAAACTCAGGTGGCCCGAATCGCTAGTTTTGGTTAGCGTCCACCTCGCCTATGGGGCACACCCTCCCGAGGGCACAGGCTTGTTTTTGCTTGTGCTGTGTCCTGCAGCCTGGGGCACTGCAGTCATTTTTAGCTGAACTGGACTCACGAGCACCTTACGTGACTGTCCCTCCCCAATCCCGCTGCATTTTCCTGACCAAGACAAGAAGTTAGGCCATATGCCAAGCAGGGAAGGCAGGGGCTCAGCCAGACAGGCTGGTTCTGCACCATGGGAGGCCACTGTCCTGGAACCACCTAGAGTTTTCCCTGGGGGGCTGCAGGTAAGGCAGAGGTCCCCCCCACCTAGCCTGCACCCCATCACCCAAGATCAAGGGCCCGAGCTGGTGGGCTTCCACTGGCACCAGCCTCCACTGGGTCTGGCAGCACCCTGGAGACACCAGCAGCCACCTTCCCTGGAAGACAAGGTGCAGCCAGGCCCACACTCAGACGTGGGCTCCACCCCAGCCCCCGGCGCCCGGCACCAGCCGCCCTTTTTGCACATTCTGCCTATCCTCAGCCAGGGCCCGGGAAGCCAAGGTCAGGACCCCATGTTCTCGCGGTTAATCCTTCTTCACGCTCTAACTTGATTGGCCCCTGCAGGAAGGCGGGCCTCTAAGGGGATTAGCAAGGGGAGTGGGGCCCAGCTGGGAGGGTGCTGCGCACCAGCCAAGGCCGGGTTTCTGCCGTCTGCTCAGCAACCTCCATGCACGGCACGAAGCCTGCTCCGTCTCAGCCACCACACTGCACAGCAGCGACCCTGCTGCCCGCGCGCAAGTCACACAGAGGCTCTGGGCGCCCCGCCTGACCTCACTGCTCCCCCCGCCCCACAACCCTGTGTAGCCTCCCCGCACCTGCTCAGCACCAGGCCCAGCCGGGAACCTGGGCAGCCCCAGCGCCCGCTTTCCTGTTCATGGACTATTTGATAAAGGACTTGGGGATGGGGGTGTGGGCACAGGTGCTGTGGCACAGCGTGTTAAGCCACCGCTTGCAACACCTACATCCCCTATTGGAATGCAGGTTCCAGTCCCGGCTGTTCCACTGACAATCCAGCTTCCTGCTGAGGCCACCTGGGAGGCAGCAGACAATGGTTCAAGTGCTTGAGCCTCTGCCATCGTCCTCGTGGGAGACCTAGAAGCTGTTCTAGGCTTCCGGCTTCAATCTGGCCCAGCTCTGGAACCAGCAGCAGATGGAATCTCTCTCTCTCTCTCTCTCTCTCTCTCTCTCTCTCTCATTCTGCCCTTCGAGTAGATGAAAAATAAAAAAGAGAAAAAGGAGACTCAGACTCTGGAGCAAAGCAGGCCACAGACCCACAGAGTGGCCTCGTGCAAGTTTTCTAAGCCTGCAAGCCTCAGCCTTGTGGAACAGGCGGCACTGTCACGTGGCTCAGGCCGAGCGGTACCGCTGCCAGGGTGGGCAGAGTCGGCAGCCACACTTGCACTTTCAGGCTTCACGGGGCCCTGCAGGGGGAGGGAGGGAGAGAGAGAGGGAGGGAGGGAGGGAGGGAGGGAGGGAGGGAGGGAGGGAGGGAGGGAAAGCAGGCCTGGGCATCAGGAAGCTGAGGCTCGAGGCTGGTGCTGCCACTAACACATTGTGTGACCTTGGGCAAGAGCTGCAGTGGCTTCTGGTGCCGGCCACAGTCCCGAGCTCCCAGGGACACTGAGGGAATCAGACTGTGCGCGGCACATGTCACACACTCAGCGTGCTGCTGGTGGCCACACTGCCGTCGCTAGTGAGTTCCTATCTGGGATTCCACAGCAGAAAATCCAGCCAGCACCTGGCGCCTGCAGCAGCAGCACGGCCCGCCTGGGAGGAGGTTACACGGACACATGCTGCATTTCTGTAAAATCTACAGCCGCTCCTGTGCACGGCGAAGCCTGGGAAGGGCAGCGTGCAGCAGGGGTGCCGACATCCCCAGCTGCAGCCACAGCAAGCTGGCTGTGGCCCTGTGCTGGCCGGCATTCCAAACAAAGGCAGAGGTGCCGGCTGCTACTGTTCAGGGGAACAGGACTTGGACACAGACCGGTGAGTGCATGGAGAGGGGAAGAAGCAACCTGCGGCCTCTCACCTCTGGCAAGTCTCTGCCGCTGTCACAGGGAACGGAGGGGTGCCGGCGGGGGCAGAGGGCGCACCTAACACAGGCTCATGAGAGAACAGCACGCCGCAGGGGACAGCCACACCCTGAGCACGGCTGCTCCAGCATCGAGGCTAATCCCGCCCCCTGCTTCCTGGGTGGTCAGCACAGAAGCGCCAATCGTGAAAACCCACAGAAACAGGCAGAACTAACCCATGCTGGTGGAGGGCAGGGGAGGGATAGCCTCGGGGGACAGGGATTGGTGACTGGAAGGTGGGACCAGGGCTGCTGGGTACTCCTGATGTTTTACTATTGAGCCGGTGCTGGCGACGTGGGTGAGTTCACTATGTGACAATCGCGAGAAAGACGGGGCAGGCCGGCTTTTCTATCTGTGCTGCGCCTCAAGGAAACATCGCTCAGAGTGGCAGAGGGGACCCTGCCTCTGTGCCAGGTGCCACGTGGGCAACCAATGAATGCCAGCGCCCTCCCTCCCCCGCCAGAGGAAACAAATGGGGAGAAAACCTTTGGTGGTGACCCACGCCCAAAGACGCCAGGACTGACAATCTTAGGTGATGGGGGGAAATACCCCCGGGACAGTGTGGCTGCGACATCCCCAACTCCAAGCCACGAGGGATGCGGACAGTGGGGGAACTGGGGGAACAAGCAGCAGGCACCGCGGGGCCGGAGCCGCAGGCTGCATCGGGGAAGGCGCTGAGATTTCCAGGCCTCTAGTGCAGCAGCGCCTGCTTGGGCGCCAGGCCGCCCTGAAGAGCAGGGGCCGTGCCCTCCTCCAGGGCGAGAGCTCCGGGGCCTTGGGGAGCCAGGCAGGCTCGGGGAAGGGGGCCAAGGAGCAGCCCTCCGAGCAGCCCTGGACACCCTTCTGCCCCCTTTCAGGAGGCACTGAAGGCAGAAACGTTGGCGACATAGCACAGGTTATAAACCAGAGCATGGCGCCGAGGAAGGGTACAGAAAGCAAGCCAGGGAGAGGTAAGAAGAGCCAATGGAATCAGATCAGACCTATTGTCATGTTTAATCCCAGTGAGAGTCAAGTTGGGAATTGATAGTTTCTTTTCTTTTTTTTTTAACAGAAGATCAGTTTAGTGTACATTAAGTAAAGATTTCAACAGTTTGCACCCCCATAGAAACACAAAGTGAAATATACTGTTTGAGTACTCGTTATAGCATTAAGCCTCAGTGTACAGCACATTAAGGACAGAGATCCTACATGAGGAGTAAGTGCACAGTGACTCCTGTTGTTGACTTTACAAATTGACACTCCTGTTTATGGCATCAGTAATCTCCCTATGCACCAGTCATGAGTTTCCAAGGCTATGGAAGCCCCTTGAGTTCTCCGACTCTTATCTTGTTTAGACACTTTATGTTTCTGTGTGGGAACAAACTGTTGAAATCCTTACTTAAGGTATACTAAGCTGATCTTCTGTATACTAAGATAATCGAAAATGAATCTTGATGTGAATGGAAGGGGAGAGGGAGTGGGAAAGGGGAGGGTGGTGGGTGGGAGGGACGGTATGGGGGGGAAAGCCATTGTAACCCATGAGACGTACTTTGGAAATTTATATTCATTAAATAAAAGATAAAAAAAAAAAAAAAAAAAAAAAAAAAAGCCAATGGGAGGGGAAGCCTGGCCTACGAGTGCCTTTGCCTCTGCCGCCAAGGGGCCCTGGGGACGTGGAGGCTGGGACGGAAATGCTGGAGGGAGGCCCGGCCTCGCCGGGTCTGAGGCCGAGCACGAGGCCAGTCTCCACAAAGAGGCAGCCGCAGCAGGGCAGAGCAGACCCCTCTTCAACTCCCACGGGAGCCCCCCCCAACCCAGGACGCTGGGCGCCCCCTTCCAAGTCATTCCCCACAGCCACGCGGAATTAACCAGATCTTTTGCTAAAGGTCTTTGTTTCTTTCAACAATTTGGCTTGGGTTCGGGTGTCTCCCATTTGTCTTCACAATGGTGATCTGTGGACGGTCACATCACCCCCACCCGGCTCCCCACGGGCAGGTTCACAGCAGCTCAGACACCAGCAGCTGGGGGAGACGCAAATGGAATGGCCCTTAAAATGCCGTTAGAAAGACAAAATGTGAATGAGAGAGTCGACAGAAGTAAGTCAGTTTGATAAATGGTCATTTGACAAATTGGCCATTCAGTGAATTGACTTTTGGCAAATTGGCTCCTAGCAAAACGGCATTTGGAAAATCAGCCTGCTTGACACAGCAAGGCTTTCACAGGCAATTATGTACACACTCCCAGCCGGGCTCGTGGCCTGGCAGCAGGGCCATGGCACTTCTTTCTGCAGGTGCGTCTAGCACACTGCTCTCAGCCTGACTGGCTTATGCCAAGGTGGGTCCCAGTGCTGGGATTGACAGGAGCAGCCAGACAAGGAGGGGAGCTTCTTCGAGTCCCTGGGGACACTTCTGGACCTCTCTCCCCTGCCCCCAGATCACCTCTGACAAGGCAGAAATGGGGTCCATTTCTGTTCCCCAAGATCATGCCCCATTGTCCCCCTCCCCCATGCCCTGCAGAGCAGTCCAGACCCTGCTGGAACCCTGGCCTTGAGGGTATCTCAGAAGGGCAGAGTGAGGGACTGCATCAGGCCTGAGGTTGGCCTGGCCAGCACAACCACAGCTCCCACACCCCCTTTTGCAAACACACACAGCGGTGCCCTTTGAAGATCCCCACCCACCCCTTAGGCAAGTAGTAACCCAGAGAACCTCTGCATCAGGGGCAACGCAGGTTCTGGAATAGGGGCGGCCAACGCCGGGAGGAAGGAGCTGTGTGCCCGGGATCTGTCCGTGGTCCTGAACCCCTCGGCAGGTGTTTCGGCTCAGGGTTAACGACACACGTCAGATCTCAGCCAGCTTTCGACCTTGACTATCAGCTCTCCATGTCCTTTCTGGAAGTGCACAGGGGGAACAGGCTTGTAACACCCACCCAGAGGTCAGGGAGCACATGGTGAGGCCATGGGACCAGCATATCACCAAGTGACACCAGTGGAAGGGGAAGCCTGGTCCTGCCCCACTCCTCCAGGAGTCAGGCCTCCCCCACACACAGCACAGACAGATGCTGGGAAGGCATCTGGGTACACCCCAAATCCTTGCACCAAAACTGGCCACTTCAATCTTAATGATCGTTGCGACTCCCGTGTAACACACAATTCTCACCGGTGACAATATTGGTAGTAGCGGTGACAGCTACATTTATTGAGCATTTACGATGTGCCTGGTGCTATGTTGTGTGTTTTATGTCTTACACACATAATCTCACTTAAGCCTTAAAAGAGCATTCTGAGATAAAGCCTCTCCCTTCTGGGATGCTGATGGCGGGAGAGGCTGTGCCTGAGGGGGCAGCGGGACACAGGGGCTCTTCATGCTTTTCACTCTTTGCTGTGAACCTAAAGCCACTCTAACAAATGGATTCTGGGGTGGTGCTTGGCCTCGTGGTGAAGACACCTGTGTCCCACATCGGAGTATTTGGTTCTACGCCTAGCTCTGGCTCCTGACTTCAGCTTCCCGCTAATGCAGACCCTGGGAGGCAGCAAGTAGCTGAGTCCCTGCCACCCATGTGGGAGACCTGAGTTGAATTTCTCGTTCCTGGCTTCAGCCTAGCCCAGCCCAAGCTGCTGCAGGCATTTGGGGAGTGAACCAGTGGATGGAAGAACATCTCTTCCCTCTCCCTTATAAATTAATGAAGTCTATTTTTTTTTGACAGGCAGAGTGGACAGTGTGAGAGAGAGAGACAGAGAGAAAGGTCTTCCTTTGCCGTTGGTTCACCCTCCAATGGCCGCCATGGATGGTGCGCCGCAGCCGCGCACCGCACTGATCCGATGGCAGGAGCCAGGTGTTTATCCTGGTCTCCCATGGGGTGCAGGGCCCAAGCACTTGGGCCATCCTCCACTGCACTCCCTGGCCATAGCAGAGAGCTGGCCTGGAAGAGGGGCAACCGGGACAGAATCTGGCGCCCCGACCGGGACAAGAACCCGGTGTGCCGGCACCGCAAGGCGGAGGATTAGCCTAGTGAGCCGCGGCGCCGGCCAGGAAGTCTATTTTTAAACAGTCCCCTCACCGCACCTGCTTCCCAGATCCTGTGATAGACGCACAGTAACTTTCCCAAGTCCCTCACTGCACAGCCCCACAGGAACCCACTCTGCCACGGCGGCTCGGCACATTAGAATCATCAAAGTGACGGGAAGATGGGTGGGCGAACTCCCAGAAGCACACACATGTGTGATGACATTTGACAGATGAACTTGGAGGGAGGGGCAGAACCCTAAGAAGCTGAGGGTGGCGACGAACACTCATAATGTTGACGCTGAGGCTTCAAGGAAAGGTTAGACGGTGTTCGGGAGCCTTGGTAGCAGAACTTGGGTAATTGTAGAAGCCAGTATTTAGACATATTCTCATTAAAAGATGGCACACAGCTGCCATGTTTCCCCTGAGCAGTTGTGGGGCAGGGTGGAGCATGGCTGGGGACTTCCCACCACCCTGGATCCCTACAGGTGTCTCAGGAGCTGTCACTTCTTCCAAACCCCTGTAGCTTGAAAGACAAAGAAGCAAGCTTTGGAATCCTGTGGTGAGGGGCTTCAGTCAAGTCTCCCAACATGCAGCCACGTCAGTGCCTGCACCCCTCCCACCCCCACCCCCACCCCCGCTGGGCCTTTGAGAATGAAGGGACTCGTGGCCTGGTGCCTTTGGAGCTTCTCACAGTCTCTGGCACACACTCCCCAGGCCTCGCCCAGGAGCTCCAGCTGAATGTGTGGTCCCTGGTCCCCATCTGCTCGTGGAAGTGATGGCTGACTCAACAAAGCCTGAGCACAGAAGCCGCCCAGAACCCCTGGGATGTGGCTGGGACGAGACAGGCAGAGGGTGGGGGCTGTGACCCACTGCATGAACACTGTTCAGAGCTTAAGAGCTTAGCATCCAAGTTGGGCCAGATCCTGGCTCTCTAGAAGGGACAGCAACACTCTAAAAAGCCCTAGAGGACGCTTGCAGTCCTCCTTGTCCCCTCCACAGCCTGGACAGGGGCCCTACTGTGGGCCGCACGCAGCTGCCGCGATGTCCGGAACCTCTCATCACCATCTGCAGACCAGCTGACACTTACAGATACCTTCAGCGCCCCAACTTGCCCCATCTGTAAAATGGGGACAGGCAGGGTTGTTATCTCAGGGAGGCCCACGAGGACTGGCCATGTGGGCTGGAATTCCACCGCCTCCCAAAACGGCAGCTGTTGCTACTGCCCTTGCATCTCCCAGCAGCTCGTGCAGAATGGCTGTTTGGAAAGGCTGGTGTGCATTCCACAATGGCTCTGCACCAACAGGAAATGATTATGAATTCCCCTCTCTGTGAACTTCTTGAAGTACCCCGCATCTCCCAGGTGGACCTGGATGCTGTTATCAAGTTTTTTAAAAATCTGATCAAAAGCCCTGGGAGCTTCATGCAATTTTCTGGGGCATTTCTAAGGTACCCCTGCTTATTCTTCCTAGCACTTTCCCTAGTTTTGTTTCAATCAACCAATTACTCATGAAATTATTCAGCTAATGTTAATCTCCCAGATGAAATCATGTGTTCCAGGAGGGCAGGAGCCAGGCCTGTTTGCTTCACGCCTTTCCCCAGCAGAGTCAAATCCAGCAAAGGTGAGACTCAATCAATATTTGAGGATTACATTCAGCTACTCAAAAGGTCAAGCCCAGCATGGGGGAGGGGCTGTGACATTTGGACCATGAATAAAACAGGCCTCCCTCCCGCTCATTCTCAGCTTGCAAATGGCAGGTGACAAAGCTCAGCAGCTGGACATCAACAAGCCAAGAAGGCTGACACCAGTGGCAAGACAGAAATGGAAGCCTCCAGGCCAAAAAGCCTGAGACAGCACAGGCCTCCAGCACCATGGCTATGGCGCTGCTTGAGACGCCCGCATCCCGCGTCAGAGCGCCTGGTTTGAGTCCTGGCTCCACTCCTGATTCCTGCTTCCTGCTGATGTGCACCCAGAGAGGCGGCAGGTCAGGGCTCAGCCACTTGGGTCCCTGTCACCCACATGGGCGACCATAAGTGTGTTCTGGGCTTCTCCTGGCTTCCTGGCTGCTCTGGACATCTGGAAAGTGAACCAATGGATGGGAGGTCTCTCTCACTCTCTCTCTCTCTCTCTCTCTCTCTCTCCCCGACCCCCTTCCTCTCTCATGTGCACATGTGCACTCTCTCTCTCTCTCTCGGTCTGTCTCTGTCTCTTGCTGTCCCTATCTCTTTACCTTTCAAATAAAAGCAAATAATTAAAATTTAAAAAATTCAAAGCCCAACAAGGGGAAGACCCATTGCCATGGAAACCCTGACCTCCTGAGAGGAGCCAGCAGAGGCTCCCGGTCTGCTCCGTATTCCAGAAAGACCCAGCACAAGCAAAGGCCTCACCCACTAAATCCAGGACCGGAGAGAAGGAGGCGAGGGCTCCTGCTACAGCACAAAACCAGGTGGTGGTGACGAGAGCAGGGGTGGCAGGCGGCTGAGCATCTCAATATGCCCAGTTCCTGCCGCACTGGAGACGGACTCTGGGGCTGTGGGGCCGGTGTGGAAGCTACTCGGTGTCCCCAGCAGGCACCTGGAGGCAGGAGGGCGGCTTGCGGCTTGGGACTGGACCTCTTTCCCTCGACTGAGTCCCTGAGTGGAGCACACCAGCCATGCGTCACCACCACCACTGTGAAAATTGGCAGTGGGGCGTGGGAACCCCAAACCTCCCCCTGCTGCTCCCTCCCAGGAGCGAGAGCTCTTCAATGGGGAGGAAGAGAAACACGGACTGAGGGCATGAAGCTGTCGTGCCTCCGACCAAGGCTCGGGACTGCCTGAGATCCATTTTTGCTGCAACCAGTGGAACGGGTCCTCACAGACTGGTGTTCTAAATTCCTTTACCAAGAACCTAATTCAATACCTGATACATAAAAAAAAAAAAACAAAACGGTCCCCCTCCCCGGTCTACCCAATAGAATGGCCAAAGCCCAGAGCTCTGACAGCACCCAGTGCCGGCGGGGATGTGGAGCAACAGGAACGCGTGCTCCCTGCTGCTGGGGTCACGCGCCAGCACGCTCACCGTGGAAGAGGGCAGGCGGCTCCCGCAGAAGTCAGCACCTCTCGCCACAGCGTGCGGTGGCTGGCTCCTTGGTTTTCACTCTAAGCAGCTGGAAACATCTGTCCACGCTAAAGCCTGCACACGGGGTGCTTACAGCAGCGCTCTTTACAATGGCCAGAACTTGGAAGCAACGAGACGCCCTGAGCAGGGGCAGGTGCACACAGCCAGGGCACTGCGATGAGCACTAAAGACAGTGAGCTCTCAGGCCCCGAGAGGACACGCAGGAAACTTAAAATTCACAGCACCAAGTGACAGGAGCCAAACGATTCAAGTGTCTGACGTTCTGGAAAAGCCGAGATGATGGAGGGGGTGGAAAAAAACAGTGAGGGTGGGAAGGCTGCCCAGGCAAGGCACAGAACATCCGGGGAGTGAAACTGCTCCGGAGGAGGCCACGGCGATGCATCTGTGGCAGTAGACAGAGACACACGACACCAAGAGAGCAGCCCAGTGCGAACCACGGACCCAGTGGGAGTGAGGCGTCAGCTCAGGTTCACCGGCACAGAGGCACCTCTCTGGGGGAGACAGCGACTGTGGGGGCCGCTCTGCATGTACGGCAGCAGGGAGTGAATGAGCAGTCTCTGTGCCACCCACTGAATTTTACTCTAAAATAAAACTGCTCTAGAAATGAACACCTAGGCGTTGGTGTTGTGGCACGGCGTGTTAAGCTGCCGCTGGCACACCAGCGTCCCACACTGGAGTGCTACATGGAGTCCCAGCCGGAGCCCCAGTTCCAATCCAGCTCTCTGCTGTGGCCTGGGGAAAGCAGCAGAGGCTGGCCCACATCCTCGGGCCCCTGCAGCCACGTGGGAGACCCGGATGAATTTCCAGGCTCCTGGCTTTGACCTGGCCCAGCCCTGGTTCTTGCAGCCATTTGGGGAGTGAATCAATGGCCAGACGATCTCTCTCCTTCTGTCTTTTCCTCTCTGCCTGCTGCTTGGCTTTTCAAAAAATAAACAAATCTTTTTTAAAAATAAAAATTAATGTCCACCAAAACAAACTCCCCACTCCTGTGGGGAATGACCGCACCAGACAGCAGCATGAGGCTCTCTGCTTACCTTCGCCCAACACACGCACACAAATGTGCACAGGTACATGCACAATCGCACACAGACATGTGCATACTCGCACATGTGTGCACACCCACACACTCACACACGTGTGTGCACACATGCACACTCTCACATGTGTGCACACCCACATGCACACTCACACACGTGCATGCACACATGCACTCGCACACATGTGCACACCACATACACACTCGCACACGTGCGCACACCCACATGCACACTCACACACGTGTGCATACCATATACACACTCACATGCGTGTGCGCACACATGCATACTCGCACACGTGTCCACACCCACATGCACACTCACACACGTGTGCACATCCACATGCACACTCACACGTGCGTGCACACATGCACACTCACACACGTGTGCACACCCACATGCACACTCACGCGTGTGTGCACTCGCACACATGTGCACACCACACACACGTGTGCACACCACATACACACTCACATGCATGTGCGCACACATGCATACTCGCACACATGTGCACACCCACACTCACACTCACACATATGTGCATACACAGCCGCTGCTCCAAGGAGTCTGTTCTCCAGTAAGTGGTGACAGCCTCTGGCCTGGGACCAGCTGCCTTTGTGACAGTGTTGGGGCCAGACGCAGACCAGCCACCCCCTCCTGGTGGCTCTCACCGTGCCCTGACCCTCCCCTTCACGGTCAGCCAGCATCGCCGCACTTGTCACATTGCATGTCTGTGTGTTTCTCGCCTCCCAGTGCGACGGTGACAGCCGCCTGGCTGTCTGTTGAGAAAGCGGCACCTGCCCCCTGCCTGCCTCCTGGAGGGCAGTGCTCTGACAGCAGTGGCCAGGCGACATCCTGGCGGGCATCTGCGGGGGGCACAGTCCCCACGGGAGAACCGCCGGCCCACGACACCACCCTCAGAGGTGCCGCTCTGCTGGCCCCCAACTTGCCTCCACGGGCTCGGTGACGCCTGGAGCACACACCTGGCCAGCCCTGGTCTGAGCCTCTGGGAAGCCGGCCTCGCGCCCAGAACGCGCTCGCACTCAGGTTTGCCAGAGCTCCGCATAGGACTGCGGCCAGTCGGCCCCCAGCGCCTGCGCCCTCCACCTTTCCCAGATGGAGAACAAAGCCAAGAGGAGAACAGGCAGCGCCCCAGACAGAGCCTCACTCCGCCAGGGGGGACGGAAGATGCCAAGCCTCAGGCCCTACCCAGGACCCCCCGATTCAGACGCCACACGGCAGCAGGGGCTCCGCGCACAGCACCGGGGAGCACAGGCTCTCAAACCGGGTTGCACCCTGCACCTGCCCGAGCGGCCTGAGAGAATGCTGGCGCCCGGGCCCCTCAGAGGCTCTGACTTCCTTAGCCAGCAGTGGGGCCTGGGTGTCAGGGTTCGTAAAAGGTCCAGGGGGCTGAGCACCCACACACATCTGACCTCCAACCTTGTCATCCGTACCCCTCAGGCCCTCGCTGCATCCTTCCCCAGCCAGCACCCCCTCCTTCTCCAGTAGTCCCACTTTCCCGGGTTCACTGATGCTCCCCAGCTGGTGAGGAAAGTGGGCCTGGGAGAGTAATTCATACTAGGCAGTGAATGACTGACAGCCCTGACTGCGGGGAGGAGCCCTGATTCCGCCTACTGCATCACTGGCGGCTTCTGCTCAGGCTGAGAAGGTGAATGGAACTCCGTGGGCAGAGGGCCTTCCTGTTCAGCGGAACGGACTGCACGGCACAGGCCCCGCCCACAAACCCTGAGCAAAGACGCCTGCGTGCTCACCCAGGTGGCCGTACCCAACGTTCAGTCTCTGGCTGTCCTGTCGTTTTTGTTAGGAGGGAGAGCAAAATAAAGGGGAGTGAGAAAAGCAGCCAGGAGCAGGACTTAAAGCTGACGCTGCAGGTGGCCGGAGCAGGAGGTGACCAGTTCCCATGGATGGCACAAAGCCCCACACCTGCCACAGCTTCAGGGCCACTCTGGTGTGTGTGTCCTCACGGCTACCACAGGGGCAGCCCAGAGGCCAAGGGTGGGAAAAGGCCACACCACATTCACTCCCCGGACCAGAAGCCGCCCACCCCCACCCCAGCCTGCTGGGCACCCTCAGGGAGGAGCTGAGCTGCAGGGTCGCAGGCACGGGGGAGCAGCAGCCAGCACCCAGGTGTGGAAGCCACCTCGTGGCAAAGCCCTCCATGGAAAGGCAGGAGGACCCAGGGACAGAGAGAGAGATGGGGACAGTCAGGAGCCGAGGGACCCCTGGAGAGAAATTGGCAGCAGGGGAATGAAGAGGAGAAGCTAAATGAGAGAGGCAGAGTCGGACAAAAGGATGCAAGGAGAGGCGAAGGCCCCCACGGCTGGGGATGAGGAGGGAAACCCAGGGCACCTGGCTTGGAGCAGCCCGAGAGCCCGCGCAGCAGGTCCCCGCCCCGACAGGCAGCCGGCTAAGGTGCAAATGAGAACGCAGCGTGCGGCTGCACCTCTGCTCCAGCTCGGCTCCAGCTGTGCTCCAGGGCGCTGGGCTCCCGTCCCCAGGCCTCTCCCTGGGCCGGCCAGCAGGCGGGGGTAATTTGCCCGTGGCTGGAGGTGTCAGACTCTGATGATGAGTGTGAAGCCCGCGGAGATGCATCCCGCCTGACTAATCCCGGGCAGAGGTGGGAATGGGCTTTGGCTGCCCCTGCCCCATCCTAGAGCCCCTGCCTGTGGGAGGCATGGCTGGAGGGGAGATCGTGCCCTCGCCCATGTCTGGGGAAGGCCGGCTCTGAGCCAGCAACAAGGCTCGGGGATCAAGGCCGGCGGGGGCAGGCTGTGGTTCCGGGGTGGGGTCACTGGGGAACATGGTTCCAGTTCTCTCCCGATTACCACAAACAGATGTTCTACCCGGACGGTGAGCGCAGAGGCTCTGATGCCACACTGCCTTGCTTTGAATCCGGGCTCCACTGCTCGCTAGCTGGGAGACTCCAGTGTGCGATCTAACCTCTCTGTGCGTCACTGACCGCGAACGGTGTCTGGCTGCCGTGAGCATCCCACGAGAGAATATGGGTGAGGATAAGGGGCTGCCCTCTCTGCTCAAGGACAGAGCGCACGAGGAGGAGAGGACACTCAGCCAGAGAAAACGGCAGGTGGCAAGGCCACAAGCGAGGAGGGAGCTTGAAGGGTCAGGGAGGACGAGGAGAGCTGTAGCGTAAGCGAGGGAGGAACCGTGGACCGAGCCATGGAAGGCCCAGTGGGCGTGGCCAGGATGTGTGTCCAGCTACGTGGGGTGTGTGGGGGGGTGAGGCTGCAGAGCAGCAGATGGGGCTGGCAGGAGCCGGTGGGGCGGTGCAGTGGTTAAGACTCCACTTTGGACACCTGCATCCCGTATCAGAGCTTCTGCGCCAAGTCCCGGCTCTACTTCTAATTCCATAATTCCAGCTTCCTGCTGTGCACACCCTGGGAGGCAGCAGGTGATGGCTCAAGTACTTGGGCCCCTGCCACCCAAGCAAGAGACAAGAATGGAGTTCCAGGCTCCTGGCTTTGGCTGGCCCAGCCCCAGCTGCTGCGGGTATTTGGAGAGTGAACTAGAGGATGGAAGACCTCTATTTCTCTCTTTCTCTCTCTCTCTCTCTGCCTTTCAAGTAAGTAAACTAAGTTCTTTTTTTTTTTTTTTCTCAAAGAATTTGGCATTTTCCAAGCGATCTGGATGCTGGGAAGCAACTGAATTACGCGGGTGTTGAGTGGGCAGTGACAACTCTAGGAGGCGGATTTGTAAGATGAGGACACTGGGCTCCAGGGCTGCTGCCAGACATCAGGGGCGCCGAGCGGGCAGGAGGCAGGGCGGCAGCTGCCGGCTGGGCGTCCCGGGGCTGTCGCCACGGCCATTCCCCAGAACAGGCTGGCCCTGCTGAGGCCATCGGCTGCTGCTGGACAGGCCGACTCCACAGCCCATGTCTGCCCACTGCGGGTAGCCAGTAGACCCCGGGGCGTCCGCCAGAGTGTCCCCCCAAGCCCAGCTCCTCTGCCAGCTTCCTGGGTGGCAACGCCCACCGCGAGCGGGGAGGCGGTGGCTGGGGCCGAGGCTGAGATGGGCCACTTCAGCAGAGAAGGACCCCCTGAGCTGCCAAGTGCCCTCTGGTGTCCGTCATTCTGTCACCTGTCCCCACGACGAGCAAGCTGTCCCCAGCAGAGGCCAGCGCTGACCATCCAAGGCACAGGCTGATTTTGGTGTTGTTTTCCCCACTGCACATGAACTTGTAGCTGCATCAGAAAGCCAAGCCCGGAGGGCCTGCTGGACGCAGCCCGCACCTCCTCCTCGTCCTCCTGATCTTCCATGCTGCGGGCCAGGCCCCCCAGGGAACTCACCTGTGTGTCTCCCTAGTGACTCCTGCCGAGGGCCTGTCCTCGGGGACACTGCGCACGCGCTTGCAGACTCTCGTGGGACACAGCTGCAGATTATTAGTACTGTCTGCCGAAAAGGTGACCTCAAGGTCACTTCCATTGCTTGTCTGACGCTGTCCTTTCATCTCAGCGTCATCTGAGCTCCCAGCTCCTCCAACTCGTCCCGAAACACCGTCACCCTCATTTGTCTCTCCACTAAGGGGTTGAACAAGCCCCTGCCACAGAACCGCCGTGTGTTCCTAACCTGGATGTGACCGTCCGTGGGCAGCACCATCACCTGCAGGTGGCAGAGGACATGGGGCCCAGAGAGGTCAGCCGAGGGGTGGAGGTGCGCACAGAGCTGGCAGGTGCACAGGCCTGATTTGGACCCCCCAGGGGCCACTCCGGAGCCTACGCTCTAACCTGGGTTGCAGTTCCTAAGCTGCCAAGAGCCTCAGAAACACCAGAAGCGAGCGTCTGCATCTCCCAGGCGAGAACAAGCATCATGAGAGGTCCTGCTTGGGGCACACACCGGGGACGGGAGAGGGTGGCCTTGGCTGAGCAGCCCCTCCTCACTCACCACTGCCTTCTCTTCTCACCTGCATCCCAGCTGTGTGCTTGGTCCGGGTCAGAAAAGCCCCCGCCGCGGAAGGGAAGCTGTGGACTCAGGGCCCGCCTTCTCCGGCTTGTGGGGCAGGGAGTGTCCAGCGGGGCTCTGCGCCGGCGTCCCTACACCCACGCTCAAGTTCTCACGTTTGTCTGCTGCAGCTGACCCTCAGGGGGACCTGGGACTCCAAACAGGCTCCCCCTCGTCTTTGAGAGCCTGTCCTGGCAGGCGCCTTTGGAAGACATCTTCCCATCCACACTCATGCACACAGCAGCAGGAATTCAAAAGGCGGCCCCCGCGGCACTCCACCAGCAGACACCAGCGCACCTCGGAATACAGAAGCGAGCGCAAGGCCCAGGTCCAGAGATGCCGAGGACACCCCCGCGGATGTCATGACCGGGGCACAGAGCAGCCAAGGGCCAGAGCGTCTCACTCAGCACAGGGGCTCCCCCGTAGGAGTCAGCGCCCCAAGCAGCTCACCGAGTCTGCTTTGTTGCCATTAGCCCGAGACCCTGGACGAGAGCCAGGTATGCAGCAGAGGCCCAGAAGTCATTACTGACTATAAGACGGGGTCCAGGGAGGGAGGGGGGGTGGATGCTACCCCCCGGGAGCCCCAGAATTCACAGCCACGTGCCAGGCTGGGTGCCGAGTGCTGCACGTGCACCCTCATCCACTCCCCGCCACAGCCGCTCGGGATCCCAGTGCAGGATGAGCTCCATCTCACACCGGCGGAAAGCAAGGCTCAGAGGGGTTCAGTAACTTGGCCGAAGTCACACAGCAGCCGAGTCCAGGCCACAGCCCGCCTGGGCCTGTCCTAACCCACAGGAAACACGGTCCTTCCTGACTCAGGGGAGAAGGCACAGAGCAGAGAGGAAGCAGCTGTTCCGTGGGCTGAGCAGGAGGCAGGACCACAGTGAGACAGCCCCCGCGAGCCCCTGGGAGGGCAGCAGCTGGGGAGGGGGAAGCAGCAAGGGGTGGCTGAGGCTACCAGTTGTTCCCAGCTAAAATCCACTCTCCCTGCCCTCCTTCCTACCAGAACTGTGAATTGATTTGACCCATAATGTGCCCCAATAAAAAAATCACTAGGAGTGGCCAAGAAGATGGAAGCAGAAGCTATGAAACTGAAAAGCTTCCTGCAAATCTCTGTAAAGGAGGCTGCCTCCACTGGGAGAGGGGCCCTTTCAAGCTTTCTTCTCTACTTTCCTTTTTCTTCCTGCCTAGAACCTGTATGAGGTGACTGGAGCTCCAGCAGCCATCTTGCACCATGGAGTTGTTACCTCGAGGATGGAAGACAAAACCTAAGAATGCTGGAGCCAACAACAGAAGGACCCCAGGGCCCCAACTCCCAGCTGACTCTGAAGCTGTCATACTTTCATGTGTGAGAGAAACTCCCATGTCTTAATTTAGGTCACTGTGGATTTTTTTTTTAAGATGTATTTATTTGAAAGAGTTTCAGAGACAGAGGAGAAAGACAGAGATCTTCCATCCACTGGTTCACTCCCAAAATGGCAGCAACAGCCTGGGCTGGGCCAGGCCAGGCCAAAACCAGGAGCCAGGAGCTTCCTCCAGGTCTCCCACGCAGGTGGCAGGGGCCCAAGTACTTGGGCCATCTTCCGCTGTCTCCCAGGTGCATTAGCAGGGAGCCGCATCAGAAGTGGAGGAGCTGGGATTCAAACTAGCGTCCTATGGGATGCCAGTGTTGCAGGCGGTGGCTTAACCCACTGTGCCACATGTGTTTTTAGAGAGCCAGCTTCCCAGCTGGGAGACGACAGAGCTCTGTGGCACCCAGCACAGTGTCTGCAGAAACGCCAGAGAAACAGGTGCAGGACGCCTGGACGCCTGGCCCTACGTAGCCACCTGATCCTACCACGCTTGCATCAACTGCATGGCCCCACAGTGGCTGAATGCTACGCTCGTAAGGATGTCCTAGCCTTACTAAACAGTGATTGCAGGAGGGCACACGGAACTCAATTAACAAAGCGAGAGAGATTTCCACCCTAAAGGACACAAAGTCAAGTTTTTGCCCTACGTCAGGACGATGGAGCTGCGTGGAGCCGGTGATGGCAGCACTAGCAACAAGCACTGGGCTTGGGGAGAAATGGGAGTCTAATAAGAATGTGTGGAATGTGTCATGCTGTGACTAGTATCTGAATTTTATTACAATAAACAGAGCTGCTTCACAGCTCTTCTGGGTTGGGGGGGGAGAGCGATTACTTTATGATTTAGGGAATGATAATAAATAAATTACTCCAACCGTAATTCCCTACCCCAGCAGAAAAGAGAGAAGGAAAGCAATCTAAGGAAACTGCACCCACGCACTGCCGGGGGAATGGGGGGGGCGCGCGCACCAGGCTGTTCCCACGGAAGGGGCCCCTTCCGCGGCTCTCCCGCCTTGCTGCACCTGGCGCTTGCGTGTGCCAACACTGGGACCAGAGATGAGCAACAAGAGCGCCCCTGATGAAGAAAGGGGCAGCCTGGGAGCGTCTTCCCGGAACACCTGGAGCTGGCCTGCCCGTGTTCCCCAGGGCCTGGGCAGGAAGCGGCGCTAAGCTCTCTCGCTGAGCCTGCACCTGTGCGGGGCCCTACCAGAAGGTGGCCCCAGGCGGGGAAGACGCTCGGGCGACTCCGATTCAAGCCCTTGTTTCCCACCCCTGCTGCGCCATCTTGGGCGACTCCTCTGCCCCCAAGGACCCCACCCACCTCTCCTATTTCCAAGGCGGAGCATTCCACACTGGCAGGTGCACATGGACTCCGGGGGCGGGCACAGGCAGGGAGTGGGGTGGGGGTGGGGGTGGGGAGGTCGCAGCTCCCGACAAGCCCCCAGGTGTCGCCCTGCACCCTCCGAACCTCGGGATTCAGCGCTCTGGGCTAAAAAGAATCCCTTTCCAACCTCCACCCTCGTGGGCCCAGGGCTCGGATGCCGCCCAGCAGAGGAAACAGCCGCCATGGCCACAGCGCGGGGCCCACGCAGCTGTCTTCCGCTTCGCCTTAGATATCACTTTTTTTAAAATCACAGAAAAGCTGAGCGAAGAAGACAAGCCCCTTCCTCGCGTCTCCGCAGAAACCAGCTGGAGAGCCCTCCCCCGCGCCCCGCCGCCGCCCCGCATCCCGAGCCCCCTCCCGCAGGGCGGCGCGGGCTTGTGTCAACAGCTCCGACTGAAGCTGGATCCCGCTGGCACTTACACTCCCTCGTCATTATCGCGCGCTCCGAGCTCCCGCAGCCCAGCGCAAAGCCTTCGATCCGCCCTGGGAGCGGGGCAGCGAGGCGGGCGCGGGAGTGCATGGTGCCCCCCACCCCTGCCTCGCCCCGCCTAGCGCGACCCCAGGGAGGTCTCCCCGCCCCCGCCCGCCCCCGCACGCAGGGGCCTCTCGGTTCTCGCTTCTGCTGTCCACGTGTTCTCTCCCAAGAACGGGGTCACGCGGGGTGATTTAGAAACGCGTGGATGTGAAAAGACTCACGGAGGCAGAAAAATCAATCCCATTTCTCGGGGTATTTAATGAGAGCCTCCAGCAGGCCCCTCCTGGCCACTTCACCCGCAGCGGCGGCTTCTCCCTCCGATACAGGGCCCGGGCACCCAGCCGGCAGAGCCCCCCCCCCCCGGTGCCGCCTCTCCTGGTACAGGACTTGCACCAGGGGCCAAAGCATGGACTGCATCACCCTCATGCGCCAGCCCCGCGCCCTTCCGGCCACTCAGCTGCTGGCCGAGTGTTCTGTGGAAGTGGGGAGCAGTGCTGTGAACACCGTCAACACAGCCTGTCGCCTCTCTTCGTAGGAAATGGCCAAGACGGGGCCCAGGGGCTGCCCACAAAGCGTGTGGACAGTGGCTGTCTGGGGAAGCCCCTCCTTGAACAGTGAGAAGTTGGGGGGTGAAGGCTCACTTCCACGCGCACAGCTGCAGCCTCCAGCCTCCCGTGGACAAGACCCATCGTTCTTATATCACTGTCTCGAGTGACTCAGACAGCCCAGCTGCTGGTGGTTCAATCTGCGAATTTCTAGTCACACTGCTGGCTACCAAATGCCTGGCAAGACTGACAGCCTTGGGGCCGGCACTGTGTCATAGTGAGCAAAGCTGCCACCTGTGACGCTGGCATCCCATATGGGTGCTGGTTTCAGTCTCAGCTGCTCCACTTGCAATCCAGCTCCCTGCTAATGTGCATGGGAAAAGCAGCAGAAGATGGCCCGCGTGCTTGGGCCCCTGCACCCATGTGGGAGACCCAGATGAAGCTCCTGGCTGCCGGCTTCAGCCTGGCCCAGCCCTGGCTGTTGGGGAGTGAGCCAGCAGACGGAAGATCTCTCTCTCTCTTTCCCTCTCCCTCTCTCTGTCTTGCCCTGCACCCCCGGAATGCTGACTTTCAAATAAATAAATAAAGCTAAAAGGGGGGGGGGGCTGGAGCCCAAATGGTGCATGCCAAGAAACACGCACCTGGCCAGCCAGGGACCGAGGCCCTCGTATGCCACGTGAGGAAGACAGACTTGAGCCAACAGCTGCAGGGACCATGAAGGGCTCTAAAAATGAAGATGACCACATGGGAGTGAGGTCATGGGACAGTGACACCTGGTGCCCTGGAAGGATGGCTGGAAAGGGGGCAGGGCCACCTGGAGACCCGAGCACCTAGGAGCACTAATGATGGGGCTTCCAACCCAGGGGCAGCTGGCTGTCCCCAGCTGTGGCCAAGTCTGGAACACGGTAGCAGGAGGGCAGTGTGACCGTCAGCAGCAGCTCTGGGGCTAACCCCACGGAATGACACTGGGCAAGACGCTCCAGCGTCCCGGGCGGTAACGCACGGTGCTGGGAGCTGTGTGAGCTGCCCGAGCTGCCCCACGTGCAGGCGCTGAAGGAGCCAACAAGCTAACACGTGTGAGGGGCTCTGCCGGGCCCCTGGCTCTCGGTCACCCCGGTCACCGCAGCTGTCATAATGCATGTGACCAGAAACGGGTGTTGGGCAGAGCTCATGGCTGGTTTGGGGAGAGACTGGGGCCGTGCCACCGTCTCTCACCTGGGAGTACAGTGCAGAGCCAGGGAGAGACTCAAGCAGGATCTTGATTTGGGGATCCGGGAGAAAGGGGAGGCTGGCACCATGGAGGGCACATGACCCGGTGCCCAAGGGGGCTGCTGTCCGCAAGGTCGCCCTCTGGAGTTTCCAAAGCCAAAGTGACACAGAGGGACAGACCGCCCAGGAGGCCGAACCCGCAGAAGCTGCTGGCGCTGTGGTGTGTCTGGCTGGGGTCTGGGGCTGGGGCTGGCCCTCCTCCTCCCCACACGTTGGGCAGGAACGCGGGACCAGGCTCTTCTGTCTTTGTGATCCCTTTACTTTTTCCAGTAAATCCAGTTTGATGGCCCAGGAGTCGGGAGGGGCAGCCCCAGAAGGAGGGGGCAGCTCCGGCAACATCTTGCCTGGGGGACACAGCCGACACCCTGGCAGGGCCCGCGCGTGTGCCTGCTGTGAAGTGGGTTTCCACAGGAAAATCAGGCGAGCGGACAGCCCAGGGCACGACAGCCACGGCGGCGCCGACGGAACTGACAGCTAATTAGGAAGCTGCATTGGAGTCGCATGCGGAGCAGCCATTTAATAATTAAATGTCTTCCCTGTGTTGAAAGCCCTGTGACAATATATACTTAGTGTGGCCAGACAACCCATCTTCTCACTCCCGTCGCCCTAGCGGGCACGGCAACAGAATCCCGGCTTCTCTCCCGGCGACAGTGAGTGACGTCGTGTCACACAGTGGGAATTAGAAGTGTGCCAGCACCCAGGCGCCCTTCCTCCTGGGCCTAGGACTGACCCAGAACAGACAGCCCAGCTCAGAAACAAGCCCGACACGATCGTGCCCGTTCCCAGGTCACTGAGCTGAGACTGCACCGGCGCTGTGGGAACCCGAGGCAGCCAACTGGGGGTGCACTGTGCACAGGGCAATGACAGACATTATCAATTATTCATCCCTTCATTCATTCAGCTGCTCGTAACAACAGAACAGCAAAGCCCACATGGACGGTGGCCTGCTTGTGAGGAGCGCTGTGCGCTGGCCATGTTGGAGTCACTGAACCAGCTTCCTGCAGCGCTGCAGGCTCCTGGGTGGGGCCTCACCTATGCAAACTGCCTGGAGGCCGCACCAGACCTGCTGTCGAGGGGAGAGGGGCTTGGAGTGAGGAAAGGAGAGGGGCTGCTGCCTGCCTACAGGGAAGCGCGGGGCCAGGCGTTGTGGCACAGTGGAATGAGCCACCACCTGTGACACTACATCTGTTACCAGAGCGCTGGTTCGAGTCCCAGCTGCTCCACTTCCAGTCCAGCCCCCGGCTAATGTGCCGAGGGAAAGCAGTGGAAGACGGCCCAAGTACCGGCAGGCGGGAAAAGCGCCAGAGAGGGCAGACGAGTTCTCCAGAGCCAGCCAGCTGGCTGGGGGGCTGCTCCTCCCTCCCTGCCGGCCACACTGCTGGGTTCAGATCCCGCCCGCCTTTGAGAGGTGTGTACCTCCTGACCTCACACAGCAGCCTGGACTGACCCTGAGCAGCCGAGGCAGTGCCCAGTGCCAGGCAGCACCAGCCCTGCTTTGGGTTGAGGATGAGCTGGCATTTCTGGGGTGCTGAGTCATGACTCGACCCTTGAGTCCCAGCAGTAAGATCAAAGATCTCTCCCATGGCCTCATCACAGCCAGAACCACCCAGACCCCCATTAAATTCACAAGCAGTGAGGGTCTGGGAAAGCACGACCGGCACTGGACAAAGCGGTGGTCCTGCCCTGCGGGGGAGGGGCTCACCGTCCTCCTAGGGACAGAGGGTGGTGCTCAGGCCAGCAGGCGAGCATCACTGAAACTGAAACAGCACCCCAGGGCCCTCCTAACTCAAGACCTGCACGGACCTGGAGCACCCAGGGACACAGGTGCGTGTTACCCTGGGGGGAGGGTGCTGGCCTAGGGCACTGTGGGGACACACAAAGGTGCTGACCTTGGAGACAGGCCATCACTCTGGACACCATCAGAGGCCATCACAGGCTGTACTTCAGGGGACGGGTGCCGAGTTTCGGAATGCGCACACCGCTGTGAGCCATCACAATGCAGCCACCGCGTTAGCCAAGCTGCTCTGTCAGTGTGGGGGGAGCACAAGGCCAGGTCTGCACACCCAGGCTCCTGATGAGCTCTGGCACCGCCTGCCGGTCCGTTCAGGCCTCTGCACTTATTTCCACCTCTGCCCCACCACCTCTGGGACACAAGGGCGCAGGAGCCCCTGGACATGAGGAGCTGGCTCTGGCCTGGTCCCCCGGTGGGCGCTCAGAGCAGCAACAGCCATGACTGTGACCCAGGGACAGGGATGGGGAGAGCAGCTGCTGCTTCTCCAAATACCAAGTAGACAGACCTAGGCCGGCGGAGCGAGGCTGAGGGGCCTGGGGCAGCAGGTTGGCTTCCGGATGTGGAAGGCGTGCAGGAGAGAGGCAGTAACTGACGACCTCTGCCACGCAGGCAGCGGGCCCTCTAACCACGAGGGTTCAGCGAGGGCGGTGCAGACTCACCAGGAGTCCAGGGCAGGGCGGCTGCCCTGCGGGCACACGGGAGCCACTCGGGTCTTCCTTCATCTTTGCAATCAAAGGGAAGACCAGCAGCCGCCTGCACGACCCACACGGGCACTACCCACCTCCTGTCTCCTGGCAGCAGAACCACCAGGGACAGCACAAGCATGGAGCTAACACCCCCAGGAGCCTTCTTTCTGACAGCAGCGTGTTTTGTTTTTTTTTTAACATTTTCATTTTATTTGAAAGACAGTGAGAGATCTTGCACCTGCTGGTTCCAGGCAACTCCCGACACTCGCTCCCCAGTTCACCAAGAGGCCTGTGGCGCCCGTCGCCTTAGTAACCACCGCCAAGGCCCCTCGCGGTGATCTCGACAAGCTGGCGCCTTCCTCCCCACACACTCTGGGTTTTCCAGCCCGCGTGCTCTCCCCCACCACCACCCCCGAGCGTTCGTTTTAGCACGTCGGAGCAGAACACAGCGTGATTTCTGAGCCAAGCTCACGGATCGAAGTTTCTCTTTCAACACCAGAGCTGGGGCATCCTTACGTTGCCCGCGCAGCGCGCAGCCGAGGTCACTCTCATGGCTTAGAGCAAGGCACGCTCCAGCCGTCCTGAGCTGGTGACCCTGCCCAACAACTCGACCTTCAGTGGAGCTTCCTGGACCACAAAATCAAGGTGATAAGAGAACACTTTTAAGGGGCAGTGGAGGTGACAGATACTCTCGTTCAGTAAGTAGCTGCTGGGTGCCAGGCACGGGGCTCCTCGCTGGAAGACGGCAAGAAACCCAGTCTGGGGCCCGTGTTGTGGCACAGCAGGTCAAGCGCTGCCTGTGATGCCTGCACGCCCTGCTGCAGCATTGGCTGGAATCTCGGCTACTCTGCTTCTGATCCAGCTTCCTGCTGATGTGCCTGGGGAAGCAGCAGAAGGTGGCCCAAATGCTTGGGCCCCTGCACCCACATGGGAGACCAGGATGGAGTTCCTGGCTCCTGGCTAGGGTCTGGCCCAGCCCTGGCTATTGTGGCTCTGAGAGAGAGAGATAGAGAGAGAGAGAGAGAGAGAGAGAGAGAGAGAAGCTCTGTCTTTCAAATAAATCTTAAAGAAAAAAAAAAAAAAAAAAGGAAACACAGTCTTGCCCAGGGCAGGCAGTGCTAAGTGCCACCAAGAAGAAGGCAGGGGCGGGACAGAGAGCACGGGACGTGCCGCGTGCGGGTGGCCTTTCCTAGGGCGGTCCGCGCAGGCCTCTGAGCAGCGAGCCGAGGGCAGGGAGGGAGCCAGCCCTGTGAGAATCTGAGGGGCAGGATATGCCAGGCAGAGGGAACAGCCAGTGCAAAGGGGCTAAGGCGGGAGTGTGCTTGTGCAAGGAAAAGCAAGAGCAGGGTGGCTGGAGTGAGAAGTGGGGAGAGAGGTCAAGGCAAGGACCTTGGGCAGCACTGGAGAGCAGCAGGAAGCCGCTGGGGGGCCTGCACACAAGAGAGACTCACCCTTAGCAAACGATGCACAGAAGCAGCCCCCTGTGCCTAGCATTTAATTCACTGAGAAATTGCTTTACCTCACCCCCAAATCTCCACCTGGTCACCCTGTACACGTGTGCACGTGCAGCCCTCTCCAGAGCCCCCAGTAATGCCTCCACCTGCTGAGGCAGCCCAGCGCCTTCCGCCCGAGATCCAGCACACGTGCCCGGCCGCCAGCAGGACCACAGCCACCACCGCGGCCCCAGCGCCCTGCGTGCCCACACCGTCCCCTCCTTTGCTTTTCCTGTGCAGTTCTTTCTCCTCTTCTCTAGAGCCCCCTCCTCCCAGCCACCTCCTGGGGAATGCCGCCCTCCTGGCACCCCCACCGTCGGCCAGGCAATGCCTGACACTCCTGGAGCCGCCGCCGCCGCTGCCGCCCACCAGCCCCACCAGTGCCCGGCACCACCCATGAGATGGAGACCTGCTGAGCTCATCTGCTGGGCTCGGCCTTGGCGCTGAATGAGCCGCTGTTAAAATTCAGCTGAGAAACAAAGAAAAGCCCGGCTCCGGGTGCTCCACCAGGCCACTGAGGGCCCGGGCAGCGCTCCACCAGGCCACTGAGGGGGCAGACTGGGTCCTCCACCAGGGACCAGGGCCACCATGAAAGGAAAGAGGGAAGCGGGATTCCTCTTCCTGGACAACCCAACCTTCAACAGACAAAACAACCAATCTGACGGCCGCTCCATCCCACCCTCCAGCTACATCTACAGACGTGGTAAGTGTCTGACAAGATCAAAACCGGCCATGAGAAGGAGGATGGGAGATCCACAGCCTCTGCCCAGCACCGGAGCCCCAGGGGCAGCAAGAAAAAGAATCCGAGGCCATCGGCAATGACAGCACAGCACAAATCACCATCCCCGGCCCCCCGGGACACGTATTACTGAGCGCTCAGCTCCCACATGGCTTCCCACAGCGGCGGATCACACAGGGGTCAGGCTCTTCCAGGTGACTGCCTAACCAGCAGCAGAAAATCACTGGCCACGGAGCCCCTGGGAAGCGTCTTCATTAAGGCGCTCAAGGTGAAAACGGGGCCAGGACACATGAGCCGTGGTTCCCCACAGGCCCGCGCCAGCTCTGGCTCCTCTGCCCGAGACCATTCCACGGGGCTGAGCTCAGCCCTGTCCCTGCCCAGGGCCCTGCAGGTGAGGCAAGCGGCTCCCAGAATCGGACCCAAAGGCCTTTGCCAAGGCCACAGTCAGCTGGATGCCGGGGGAAGGCCAGGTTACAGAAGACGTGGTGAGGAGGTGCCGCAGATGCCACTGCTCTGTTCAGGGTTGGTTCTGTCTGCAGCTCTGCTCACCTCCCTTCCCAGGGATCAGCACCCTGTTCAGGGATCCGCTCCTCCCCTGCTCAGCGCTGCTGCTCAGGGTCAGAGGACTCGTCTCCCCGTCATCTCCCGGGGCATGCTGGATGGTTCAGGATGGGCACAAAGTCCCCCCAAAACCAGTGCACTGGGGTGAGGCCTGAGAGACAGAACCTAGCATTCGTTCCTGGAGACCTGCGGCAGGGGCAGTGTCACAAAGGGAGAAAATGCTGAGTATCGGGCCTTTGGAGGAGGGGCTGGGAGAGATGGAGAGAGGACGGATGAATGGGTGGATGGCTGACGAAGGAATGAATCGTGGTCCTGGCATCACCATTTGAGCGCTGATCTGGCTCATCTGATTCAAACCACACCTGCCGGGCTCCGGCGGAAGGAGAGAAATGGGCACTGAGTGTCCACTGCTGGGCACGCTGCACATGTTATCACAGGTGACCGTCAGCTTTATTTAAATGAGGACACAGCTGGCAGACGGCCCAGCCAGGTGATTCACAGGAGGAGGAGACCTGAGGTCACTCTCAGGCTGTGATCCACATGCTGGGCCACTCCACCCCCTGGGCAAACAGAGCCCTGGAGAGGGCTACAGGGCCAGCAGAGCTCACTTTTTAAAATAATTTTGTCGGCCAGCACCACAGTTCACTTGGGTAATCCTCCGCCTGCGGCGCCAGCACCCCAGGTTCTAGTCCTGGTTGGGGTGCCGGATTCTGTCCCGGTTGCTCCTCTTCCAGTCCAGCTGTCTGCTGTGGCCCAGGAGGGCAGTGGAGGATGGCCCAAGTGCTTGGGCCCTGCACCCACATGGGAGACCAGAAGGAAGCACCTGGCTCTTGGCTTCGGATCAGATCGCACAGCGCGGGCCATAGTGGCCATTTGGGGGGTGAACTAACGGAAGGAAGACCTTTCTCTCTGTCTCTCTCTCTCTCACTGTCTAACTCTGCCTGTCAAAAAAAAAAAAAAAAACACAAACTTTTGTCTATGTATTTGAAAGAAAGAGAGACAGAGAGAAGCAAAGACAGAGATTTTCCATCTGCTGGTTCATTTCCCAAGTGCCCACAACAGCCAGGGTTGGACCAGGAACACCCACGTGGGTGGCAGTGACCCAAGTACTTGAGCCACCAACTGCTGCCTCCCAGAGTGGGCATTAGCAGAAAGCTGGAATGGGGAGCCCAGGCAGTCTGATATGGGACGTGGGTGTCCCGCATGGCATCATAACCACTGTGCCAAATGACCACCTCAGAGTTCACATTTTATAATTTTTTAAAAAAGACTTTATTATTTATTTGAGAGGCAGAGTTACAGACGAGAGAGAGAGTCAGAGAAAAAGGTCTTCTATCTGCTGGTTCACTCCCCAGATGCCTGCAACAGCTGGAACTGGTTTGATCCAAAACCAGGAGCCAGGAGCTTCTCCCAGGTCTCCTACGTGGGTGCAGGGCCCCAAGCGTTTGGACCATCTTCCACTGCTTTCCAAGGCCATAGCAGAGAGCTGGATCGGAAGAGGAGCAGCCAGGACACAAACCAGCACCCTATGGGAAGCTGGTACTGCAGGTGGAGGCTTACCCTACTATGCCACAGTGCTGGCCCCAGAGCTCACATTTTGATCACTGATCCAAAGGAGGAGGTGCTGGGGACGTGTCTGTACGAGGGATTGACAGGTGATACTCTGGAGAGAAACGCCGCTGCTGCTGGGATGTGCTTCAGAGTCATCTCAGGGCCGCAGAAGGCAGCGGGCGCTGGGGGTGGCAGATCAGCGTCAGCGCCCACAGGAAGCCCTGGTCATCCGTGCCAGGCGCCAGTGATCTAAACTTCCGCACAGCAGCAGCCCTGAGCTGTCAATTACAACGCAAGACGCAGCCCTGTTAGGACCCAGGGCATCTGCCAGCAACACAGGCCCAAAGCCCAGGAAGGCACCAAACGGTGACCCCATCAGGGAGGGGCTAGAAACAGGACGGCCGTCGTCCGTGGAAGAACGCGCTGGCTGGCTCGCCTCTGGAGCCCTGCCCATCAGAACCGTGTTGTTGCACGCTGTGAAGCGGAGCACCTTGCTAGCAGATCCCCTCTGCTGCCTGGGCCTCACCTCCTAACCACACCACATGCCCTCAGGGGGCTGCCGGCTCCCCTGATGCTGAGGCCACGGTCACAGCCCAACCCTTAACAACCTCGCTCTTCACTGCCTGGAGGGGAGTGGGCTGGGCCAGGCACCGCTCACAGAGTCGGCACTGGGAGTGGCAGCAGGACTCAGGCTGGGACGGGGGTGCCCATGCTCCTGCCCACACGTGTGGCCCATTTCATCCACACAGAGGAGGCAGACAGGCTGAGGGCCTGCAGGAAGACAGATGAAAGGGGTGGACTCATGGGGAGAAAGCACGCATGCCGGTGAGGTGCACCTGTGCCGGTTCCCCCCCTGCCGCGGGGCAGTCACCCAGCCCTTCTCTCCCTCTGTCTGGGCGATCCCTCCCTCGAGAAGTCCTCTGGGACTCTCACCCTCTTCCTCCTCTCTTTGCCCACCGTACCCCCCCCCCACACACACACACAGAGTAGGAGGAGCCTCCCCCGCACCTGGGTGCAGCACTTCCAGAAGGTAAGGAGCAAGGGAAGTGGGGTCGGGGTGGACCTCCTTGGCTGTCTGGGTTCACTTCCCGCCTCTGCCACTTCCTTCATCACTGTAGCAGAGCTGTTTAATCTCTCCGTGCCTCAGTTTCTTTATCCGTGAAACGGGAAAAAGAGCAGTGCTGAGGATTAAAACAGCTCATGGGAAGCATTTGGCCTAGCGACGGTCCACGCAAAAAACGTTCACTCTCATGTTTTAAACCTGTCCTTTTCCTCCCTGAACCAAGAGCCCAGAGCCCAGGCTCTGAACACGCCAGTCTGTGCCCCCCGCACATAATCAGAGGCCTCCATGGAACAATCACCACGTGGGGTCATCGCCAAAGGCATCAGGGGTACAGGTGGTGGTTAAGAACTGCACTCGGAGCTCAGCAGACCCGGGCTTGAGTGTGGGGCCGGGGTCAGGGTGCAGTGACTGAGGACAAGTTCCTTGTCTTGCCTGAGCTGCAGCTTCCCTTCTCTGTAAACCTGGAATGAAAAGCTAAGAGCAGCAATGGCCCGGGGCGCGTGTCAGTAAGTCCCTCAGCTTGGGTTTTAGCCATGGTGCTCCAGCATTGCTCTCCGCGGCCGCAGGGAGCACTCAGGTCCGCGTGGCCTCAGCTACTTGGTCAGGAGGTACTCAGAGGAAGAAAGCAGGACAGAAAAAACAGCCTCAGAGATGCTCGCGCCCTGATCAGAGGAAGGTTCTGGAAGCAGCCTGGCAGGAAGCCTTCGCAGTGCAGAGCCTCAGACCTCTGCTGCGCGCTGCCTCTCCAGCTCTGCCGACTTCGCGCCTCACCCCGTGAGCCTTGTCGAAGTGATGAAAGCGTGGAGTTGGGAAATTAACATTTCAAAGTCGATACTGGAAGATGGGGCTGGCGCTTCCTGCGTGGGCGGACGTGAGCCCTGTCCCCACAGGTTTGCAGCCTGATGCACCAGCTCTCATTTTCCTCCCGTCCCACATTAAAGAGAAGTCTTGCTGTCCCTTGGCTGCAGCCTTGGCCCTAAGGATGCTCTCAGCAGCTCTGATTGCAACAAGAAACCTGAAAGCTTTGCAAACACACACCGACAGGCAAACGGGTCGAGTGCTGTAACTGCAGAGCGGGCGCTGAGTACAGGGGCTAGGACGCCACGTGGGACTCCTGCATCCTATGCTGGAGAGCCTGGCTTTGGTCCTGGCTCAGCTCCCGATTCCAGCTTCCTGCTGTGCACCCTGGAAGGAAGCAAGTGATGGCTCAAGTACTTGGGTCCCTACCACCCACTTGGGAGACCCAGATGGAGCTCCTAGCTGCCAGCTTCAGCTTGCCCAGTCCTGTCTACCGCAGGCATTTGGGAAGTGAACCAGCAAATGGGAATGTCCTCTCTCTCTTGCTCGCTCACTCTCTCTCTGTCCCCTCTTCCCTCCATCTCTGTCTCTCTACCTCTAAAATATGTTAAAAATAAATGAATAAATGTATTTTTAAAATTTAAATAGTTATCATAATTCCACACAGGGATGACAAGGCAGTAACCACAATTGTCCCTGTCACCATGGCTGGATTCCAGAAACAGGAGCTGAGTTTGGAAAAGGAAAAAGCAGAAGATGAGCAGTTTGGGTCCCTTTAGTAAGAAGTTAGAGAATGAACACAACTTACAGAGCAGCTCAAACACACACACACACACACACACACACACATGCGTGGCCGTTAGACGTAGTAACAGGACGAAGAAAGTGGAGGAAATGACAACACAGGCACGCGCACAGCAGAAGCTGCTGAGGCTGGGGGCAGGGGCAGGGGCAGGGGCTGGGGCTGGGGACTGGTGGAGGGGGCTGGGCCTGGTGCTGAGGCCGGGGGCTGGGGGCTGGGGGACGCTGCCACAGCCACTCCAAGGCTCTATGACTTAGGTGTGGGATGAATTCACAGGGACTCATTTTATCATTAGGCTTTGCCACTAATATATGCAGCAAGACACATAATAAATATTCCTCTGCATTTCAATAATTCTAAGAAAAGTCATTTCATAAAGACGTCTGGCAGTAATATTGTTAGAGACTTCTGCAGGCAAGAAGGGGCTGGAAGTCCGAGAATCCAAAGCCCAGCCGAGGGTCCCGGTGCCTAAGACCCAGAGACAAAGATTTGAGAGGCTGCTCTGCCTGGCATCGTGGAGCGCCGCCACCCTTGGTGGAGGTTATCCTGACAACCAGGGTGCAAGATGGGTGTCGTTATCACCATGGAAACTACAGCTCGGAGAGGTAGGGCGACATGGCCAGGGTCACCAAGCTGGCCCGCTTGAGTGCGAAGCCACACCCCCCCGCCTGGCCACGCCTGCGAGCACCGCGTCGCCCCATGATGCCAGGCAGCCTCTCAAATATTTATAGACATAAATGGTGAATGAAGCGAGGCGCAATTCACTGCAACACATATTTATAAATATTTATCACCAAATGTTTTGCTTTGATGAAGTCTATTCTCTGAAGTGCCTGGCGCCAGACAGCGGGGCTGCTGAGCCGGAGCAGGCGGCCGCTCACCTGGGACCGCGCGCCCATGCGCACCAACACACGCTGACGTCTGCACTCACACCCGGGCGCAGATGGCCTGCCACCCCGCGCTCGGCACCGTGAAAATGAGACGCGGTCGCTCGGGGGCCGCAGGGCGCCTTTGTGAGGGAATTTGCGCCTCTCTCTGCCAGGATGAAGCCCGCACCCCACACCCCGACCACCGGCCACTGGCTGGGCTCCACTGCGGGTTCTCTTTTGCATCACACTCCCTCACACCACACAGGCTGTCCCCTCTGCCCTTCCGCTCTCCACCTCCCCTCTGGCCTGACTACTGTCTACCAGACCCTGGATCCGCGGCGGTGCCTCCTCCTCCAGGAAGCCTTCTCCAACTCAGCCTCCTGCACAAGACGCCCACAGTACCCATGCCCCCGCACCAGCTTGCTCCTTTCCTTCTCTTTCACCCGCACGGACCCAGGGCCCCTCTTTAAGCAACCCTGGCCTGTGGATGGGAGACAGGAACTCAGAGCTCACTGGAAATAAATGTGTATCCCCCGAGACACAGAAAATAACGGGGGTCTGGGACAGATAACCCACGTTGACACAGAGGCCCAGGCCGGCTGAAGTCAGGAACCAGGAACCCCATCCTGGACATGGATGGCAGGGACCAAAGTCCTTGAGCTATCTCCCATCACCTTCCAGGCACAGTAGCATTGGGCTATCTCCCATTGCCTTCCAGGCACAGTAGCAGGTAGTTGGATTGGAAATGGAATAGCAAGGACTCAGCCTCGCACTCTGATATGGGTCTGATGCTGACCCCAACAGCAAAATCCGATTTTATCCTCACAACCAGGCCATGAAGCACTGCTGGCCACAGGTCACAGAAGAGGAGAGGTGAAAAGTCCAGTCCCAGGAACAAAATCATCACACAGCTGTAACCGAAGCCCAGGATCCTTTTTTTTAAATATTTTTATTTATTGTTTTGAGAGGTAGAGTTACAGACAGAGAGAAAGAGAGACAGAGAGAAAGGTCCTCCATCCAGATGGCTGCAATGGCAGGAGCTGAGTTGATCTGATGCCAGGAGCCAGAAGCTTCTTCCAGGTCTCCCACATGTGTGCAGGGGTCCATGCCCTTGGGCCATCTTCTACTGCGTTTCCAGGTCATAACAGAGAGCCAGATTGGAAGAGGAGCAGCTGGAACATGAACTGGCGTCCATATGGGATTCTGGCACCGCAAGGGTAGGCTTAGCCCACTACACCGCAGCACCAGCCTGATCTACTCCTTTTGAGTAGACAGTTGAATGCTGCCAGAATCTTGAAACCAGAAGACTTTAGAGCAGAAAAGCATTGTTGGAAGCAATCCCAATTTTCAGGAGCCATTTTTGTGTCCCTGATCATTTCATAAAAATTATCTGCAGGGACAGGCATTTGGCACAGCAGTTAAAATACCTCATCTGGGACACCCACATCCCATGTTGGAGCTCCTGCATGGAGGACCCAATACCACTTCCTATCCCACTCCCTGCCAGCACACACCCTGGGAGGCAGCAGGAGATGGCTCAAGAAGTTGGGTCCCTGCCACCTATGTGGGAGATCTGGATTGAGTTCCAGACTCCTGGCTTTAGCCTGGCCCAGCCCCAGTTGATGTGGGTATGGTCAGTGGGCCAGGGGATAAGCAATCTCTCCCTCCTCCATTTCAAATGAACAAAAAATTAGGAAAATATTGTTTAAAATGTTTTAAATCATCTGCAAAGATACAATGACGACAACACTGTAGACTTTTCAGATGCTCACAATTGCAAAGGATTCTCTGTGTAAATCAACTCTTCTCTAAACCTTCCTGTTAGGACTTCTTTTCAAAGACTTATTTGTTTGAAAGGCAGCAAAACAGAGAGGGGGAGAGAGAGAGAGAGATCTTCCATCCACTGGTTCACTCCCCAAATGGCCTCCAGAGCCAGGGCTGAGTCAAGAGCCAGGAGCTCCATCCAGGTCTCTCACATGGGTAGCAGGGGCCCAAGTACCTGGGCCATCATCCACTGCCTTCCCTGGCACATTAGCAGGAAGCTGGATCATAAACAGAGCTGGGACTGGAACCAGGGCTCTAGTATGGGATGCTGGCACTGCCAGAGGCAGTTCAAACCCCTGTACCACAGGACCACCCCTCCTGTCAGGACATTAAAGGTGGGCTTATGGGTTCAGGTGGCCTGCCCTAGTACCCAGAAGTACCCACACACATGGAGGGTCTCCTTGGACCCCAGCAGGCAGACAGCAAGCAAAGGACCCCCCCAGCCAGCTGGGACCCTCCCCTGTGGCTGCCCTGAGCTGCTCATGGCAC